>NC_137946.1:17105828-18527093 GCF_963969265.1 Rhamphochromis sp. 'chilingali'
GGAAGAGCATATGGGAGAAGGATGCAACCCATAACGGCAATGCTCAGTGGCTAGTGGATCTGAGGGCTGACCACAGCGACCTCCCTGAACAGGGTCCAGTAACCATCACAGTGGCAGATATCCAAGAAAGGGTCTCCAGTATGAAGAGTTGGACAGCACCAGGGCCCGACATGGTTCACGCCTACTGGCTGAAGAAGCTGACTGCACTCCACGAGCGTCTGGCAGCACAAATGAACCAGCTGCTAGTTAACGAGAGACACCCGGAATGGCTAACTGAAGGCCGGACGGTCCTGATCCCCAAGGACCCCAAGAAGGGACCGGTCCCCTCCAACTACCGACCAATAACCTGCCTCAGTACTACATGGAAGCTCCTGTCAGGCATCATATCGGCTAAGATGAACAGGCACATGGGTCAATACATGAGCGGGACACAGAAAGGAATTGGCAAGAATACCAGAGGTGCAAAACACCAGCTACTAGTAGACAGAACAATCAGCCGAGACTGCAAGACCAGACTGACCAACCTGTGCACTGCCTGGATTGATTACAAGAAGGCCTATGACTCAATGCCCCACAGCTGGATACTGGAATGCCTAGAATTGTACAAGATCAATGGGACCCTAAGAGCCTTCATCAGGAACTCAATGGGGATGTGGTGTACAACACTAGAGGCCAACTCCAAGCCCATAGCACAAGTTACCATCAAGTGCGGGATCTACCAAGGAGATGCTCTGTCCCCACTGCTGTTCTGCATAGGCCTGAACCCCCTCAGTGAGATCATTAACAAGACTGGCTACGGATACCGACTACGGAACGGAGCAGTTGTCAGCCACCTCCTGTACATGGATGACATCAAGCTGTATGCCAAGAGTGAACGAGACATCGATTCACTGATCCACACTACCAGGCTATACAGCAATGACATTGGAATGTCGTTCGGACTGGAGAAGTGTAGTCGGATGGTAACAAAGAGAGGGAAGGTAGTCAGAACTGAGGGGATTGAACTACCAGAAGGCAACATTGCAGACATAGAGGACAGTTACAAGTACCTGGGGATCCCGCAGGCAAATGGGAACCATGAAGAGGCCGCTAGAAAGGCTGCAACCACCAAGTACCTGCAGAGGGTCAGGCAAGTCCTGAGGAGTCAGCTGAATGGTAAGAACAAGATCCGGGCCATCAACACATACGCCCTGCCCGTGATCAGGTACCCTGCTGGGGTAATAGGCTGGCCAAAGGAGGAGATAGAAGCCACTGACATAAAGACAAGAAAGCTCCTGACCATGCATGGAGGGTTTCACCCCAAGTCCAGCACCCTGAGGCTGTACGCTAAGCGGAAGGAAGGGGGCCGGGGACTGGTGAGTGTCAGCACCACAGTCCAGGATGAGACAAGGAACATCCAAGAATACATTGGGAAGATGGCCCCAACTGACCGAGTGCTCAGTGAATACCTCAGGCAGCAGAAACCCAAGAAAGAGGAGGGAGACGAGGAACCATCATGGAAGGACAGGCCCCTGCACGGTATGTACCACCGGCAGATAGAGGAGGTGGCTGATATCCAGAAATCCTACCAGTGGCTGGACAAAGCTGGACTGAAAGACAGCACAGAGGCACTAATCATGGCAGCACAAGAACAAGCTCTGAGTACAAGATCCATAGAGGCTGGGGTCTATCACACCAGGCAAGACCCCAGGTGCAGGCTGTGTAAAGATGCCCCAGAGACAATCCAGCACATAACAGCAGGGTGCAAGATGCTAGCAGGCAAGGCATACATGGAACGCCATAACCAAGTGGCCGGCATAGTGTACAGGAACATCTGTGCCGAGTATAACCTGGAAGTCCCGAGGTCAAAATGGGAGATGCCCCCAAGGGTGGTGGAGAATGACCGAGCTAAGATCCTGTGGGACTTCCAGATACAGACGGACAAAATGGTGGTGGCTAACCAACCGGACATAGTGGTGGTAGACAAACAGAAGAAGACGGCCGTAGTGATCGATGTAGCGGTTCCGAATGACAGCAATATCAGGAAGAAGGAACACGAGAAGCTGGAGAAATACCAAGGGCTCAGAGAAGAGCTCGAGAGGATGTGGAGGGTGAAGGTAACGGTGGTCCCCGTGGTAATCGGAGCACTAGGTGCGGTGACTCCCAAGCTAGGCGAGTGGCTCCAGCAGATCCCGGGAATAACATCGGAGATCTCTGTCCAGAAGAGCGCAGTCCTGGGAACAGCTAAGATACTGCGCAGGACCCTCAAGCTCCCAGGCCTCTGGTAGAGGACCCGAGCTTGAAGGATAAACCGCCCGCAGGGGCGTGCTGGGTGTTTTTTTTATATATATATATATATATATATATATATATATATATATATATATATATATATATATAGTTTAGTATTAAGCTTTGCTTGTTCCATATTCAGTTTTTCAGCAAAACTTGCTTGAGTCTATAAGAAAAGATTCATTCTTATATCTGGGGGAAGATTTATTTATTTATTTTCAATAAATATTAATGTTAGCCCGCGACTTTGTTCCAGTTTTGAATTTTGGCCCACTGTGTATTTGAGTTTGACACCCCTGTACTAGAGGATCAAAAAGAGAGGAAGCAGGAATGTACGTTAGACAGGTGGTTTTAATTGAAATCAAACATCAACAGCTTTCTGAATTTGTTGTGTCTTTTTGTCGCAACTACCGTAACTTTTTTTTTTTTTAATCACAAAGCTTCAGAAATACACACATGAGTCTCTGTGTGGCTTCGTGTAACGACAAGCCATCCTGCTAGTGCTGCCCGGTTTTCAAACCTCAGTTAACAGGCAGTGTATCGTTTCTGTCTTTCCTCAGTTAGGCACAATACATTCAGCCTGATTGGCCGTAATGAGTATCGGGACCTTGAAAATGACTGGAAATGTATTGAGAATGGTTCTCACTCTTCTGCTCCTTGCTCCTATCAGTCAAGGTAATTCTTTATATTCTGTATATATCCTTTTGTGCGTGCTATGATGAATCAGCAAAGATGGGTATTCGATACCAATATTGACTTCTAACACTATCTGATGCGTCTGACAGGGATCCAGGATGTTGAGTTGTTCCATTATGAAAAGATGGAAGCTGTAGTGGGCCAGAATGTTTCCTTACCCTGCACTTTAAAAAGTGCTACTGATAACAAGATTGTCAGCATTGAATGGAGTAAGGAAACAAATAAAACTACAAAGCTGGGTTTGTACAGCCAGTTTTATGGAATCCATGTATTCTGGCAAAATATTACCATCCAGATTGAGAAGAACGGTACAGATGTACTGGGTTCCCATCTAATACTTTCTGATGTGAAGAAATCGGATGAAGGCATCTATGTTTGTGACATGGCCACCTTTCCTGATGGATCCAAAAAGGTTAAAACACAGCTAATAATCAAAGGTAAGAGAACCTAGTACACACAAAGCCATATCTAAGTACCTAAACCAGACTTTGTAGACCACCCTGGATTTAATATTTAAATAGAAATACACAACATCTTTCTATCTAATGCTGTATTGTAAATATTTCACATTACTTGTGGTTTCATCAGAGCACTCAGTCTCTGCCAATCTCAGCAGTTATTTACTCAGCAAATCCAAGTAAGAATGAAAACAACAAATCTAGGAGCTCTGCTAAAAGACAGTTTTCTTTTTCATATTGTCTCATAACACACGACACAACACACTCTTCTGTTCAGCGGAAGGGATGTTGTGATCACAACACTGGCAGAAGACATATTACAAAAATGTGCTTTTCACATCACTCAGTTGATTTTTTTTAAATTCTTTTTTTTTTACGTTTTTTGTGTGATCAACAAATCTAATTAATCTCATGTTTTCCTCAATAGATGACATTAAAATAACGTGTGATGTGAATGGCACTGTTGAAGTCCAAAATGGAGAAAATGTGACAATTCGCTGCACATAATTTCCAAACACACAGTACAGATGGACCAAGGTAAAGGAAACTTGGAATTTGAAACTGAATTTAACTCTGACTTCTTTTCAAAATAAAAGGTTTTTATGTGCTACATAATCATGCTTTGCCCCAGAATGATGAAGTGTTGTCAGAGACTGAATCTCTGGAGCTCTGGTGGGTGACTGATGCTAAGGCAGGGATTTATACACTGACTGTCAACACAGGAAGCAAACGTGTGCGCAAAGAGTTTGTGGTCACAGTGCAACCACAAGTTTGAAGACAGGTGAGCGTCTTCAGTTCGTTGCTGCTCCTTGCCTCTTTGTGTCATAATAAATGACATTTAAACTATAAAATCAAAGCCTCAAGTCAAAACGGGTAAAAGTCTTACTATCTGTTCATTTAAATGTCCTATGCCTGCTTACATTGGTTTTTCTGTGAAAGACAAAAAATAGTGATATCTGTCAAAATAGCCAATAGATGTGCATACAATACCTGTACATGCTTTATAGATTCAAGTAACTGTCTAACAAAGCCACAAGTCAATATTTGTGCTCTGTCTCTTCCTAGGATGGATCTACCACCTCCTTTCAATCTCCCTCCAGCTTTAGTCAAGTATACAGCTGCAAGGTAGAGCAAGACTACAACAGAGCCTTTCCCCATCTTTGACACAGATTCAAATATGAAATATGTCAGTTCATTAGCTGAAAAGTGAAGTAATAGTAGAGTAGGGTTTAAACCATGTCTTCTCTACTAATTAGAAACCAGTACAAACCAGAAGTTTTGCAAATGTAGCTCTGTCTAAAGGTGTTTTCAGGATTTTTTTTTTTTTTTTTTTTTTTTTTTTGAATGAGGTGGCAATTGTTGATTTATTTTTGTGTATATAGCTTTGCAGTTGTAGCTGTTGATGATTTCAATTACTTTTAATTTTAATATATTTCTCAGTACCTTGAGCTATAAACCAACAATTAAATAAAATACAAGTACATAAAACCTGAGTAAATAATCCTGTATATGCTCTGATCCAATTTCCACAATTGTTCTTTTTTTTATTATTATTATTATAATTTGTATTTCTGATTTACTAAGTTTTACAGACCAATAAACCACAAATGCTACATTTCTGCAACATATAAATTCTTCATATAGAAACATTACGTGGACAAAAGTATTGGGTTACATCACTTAATCTCTAATTCAGGTGTTTTCAGTCCCATTGCCACAGGTCAGTGGTGGAACTGAAAAATTTTATATGTGGGGCAAGATGTCTAGGCAGAGTGGCACATACCTCTTTAGAGTAGTATGTGAAAACCCCCCACATGGAGTCAACAAAATATCCACAAAAACACTTTAAAATTATTTATTGTATAATTATCTCTTCTGAGAAAAACAAAGGCTACAAGAGGCTTTTGGACAAACAAGCAATTAGCTTTGCAACTATTTTAGCCATAGTATTTTAGGTCTGATGTTTGTGCCATTTTTGTAAATACGTGTGAGCAATAAATGATCAAAAACCAGGAATATGATGGATATTGTTTTTAAGAATTTAACCTTCTCTGTATTTTGTTATTTTGTTTTATGGCTAGACAGAAAGCTAAATAGTATCCTGTTTTGTCAATGCTAAGCAGGCTGCAGCTGTACTCTGCAAAGGGGTCAAACAGCAATACAAAGGGAAATTAAAACTATACACTTGTAAAGTTAAATAAAAGTTTTGTCATTGTAATATTTTGAAGCAACATAAAGCTCTGCATTTGCTCAGTATGTGAAAACTCTAAAAGGCTGTGCTAAGAAATGCAGAGGGTTGGTGTGACAGAGGAGGACGTTAGCAGCCAGAATAAGGAGTAGATGATTGGTCTGTGCAGCGCTGACGCTTTTAGTAAATCAGGGCTTTAAATTCTATAACCAAGTAAAGATATTAGTGCAGGCATTGCAAAATATTAATGCAGTAGTACCAGGATTCTCTTTCTCAGGGGATGAACTGATTTAATCTCAAGCAGGCCCAGGCTCTTCCAGCAGCCACCGGGCCCAGGCTCTTCCAGCAGCCACCGGGCCCAGGCTCTTCCAGCAGCCACTAGGCCCAGGATCCTACTGCTCCACCAGGCCCAGGATCCTCCAGCAGCCACTGGGCCCAGGATCCTCTAGCAAGGCACCAACAAGTAAATCAACAGTGACAAGACGGTGAACGGAGCGAGCAAGACAACAAGCTCAATGGGGCCTAAGAGAACACCGATCGCCGATGAAATTGAGGACATCAAAAAGTCATTGGACTTTCTAACTGAGGAAACATCGGCTATCAAGCTACAACAGAAATATATCCTAGACTTAGTCGAGGAAATAAGGTCGCTACGTAACCAGAATGCAGAGAAGGAGAAACGGATCGTCTATCTGGAGAGCAGGGTCGCGGACCTGGAGCAATATACCAGAATGAACGACGTGATCATCACAGGGCTGTACATAAAACCCCGGTCATATGCTCGGGCTGTGACTTCTGGCAGTAAAGAGGAGCAAGGAGATCTGGATGGGAGCTCTGCGGAGCAACAAGTAGCTGGTTTCTTGCAGTCGAAAGGGATCGACCTGGACTGTAATAACATCGAGGCATGCCACCCCTTGCCCAGGAGAAATGCTAGTGATAAACCAGCTATCATCATAAGATTTGTAAACAGGAAACACAAGAATGCACTGCTGAAGCAGGGGAGGAAACTAAAAGGATCGAACGTCTACATGAATGACCATCTAACCAAATCCAATGCTGACATAGCGAAGAAAGCAAGATACCTAAAGAAACTGGGTAAAATTCAGAACACCTGGACTGCAAACTGTAAAATATTTATAAAGCTCAACGGTACACCGGAGGAAGCCAAGGTGCTGGTCATCAAATGCATCCAGGATCTGGAAAAATATTAACAGGTCACTTGACTACAAAGGCAAGGAGCGGGACAAACAATCTACAGTCATCAAAGCAGGTAATAGAAGACAACAACGGAAGCTAAAGCGTAATGTATTCAAGGATGAAACAATCAATTAATTCATTATCTGGGAATTATACATTGCTACCACAAAGGATTGCTAATCAGGAGATAAATTCACCAGTAAACACGGAATACAAAACACACTTCACAGAGCAGGACATTGATCCAGAACTGAACTTTTTTAACATCAAAAATACCTGCTACTATCATACTGAAGAACAATTCAACAAAACTGTCAAGGTCGACGGCAAAATATCTATAATCCACTTTAATAGTAGAAGTTTATATGCAGATTTTCACAAAATAAGGGAATATTTAAGCAAATTTACACATCCATTCAGTGTGATTGCAGTATCTGAAACATGGATTAATAAACAGAAAGGAGAGGACTTTGTAATAGATGGATTAAATCTTACAAATAGAAAGAATAAGAATGGCGGTGGTGTGGCCTTGTTTGTGGATAAAAATTTAAAATACAAGATGGTAGAAAAAATGACGGTGGCGGTAGATAATATATTAGAGTGTGTAACAATAGAAATTAGTATGGGAAAAGAGAAAAATGTCATTGTAAGCTGTATATATAGAACACCAGGTTCTAATATTGAAATTTTTAAGGAGTGGGTAGATAAAACATTCATTAGGACAAATCAAAAAGTCATGTTCATTTGTGGGGATTTTAACATAGATCTACTAAATCCAAACAAGCAGAGAGCGACAGAGGAATTTATTAATACAATGTATAGCTTGGGACTTTTTCCAGTGATCACTAAGCCCAGCAGGATTACAGCACAGTCGGCAACCCTAATAGACAATATATTTACTAATGAAATAGAAAATAGAACCATAAGTGGTCTCCTAATTAATGACATCAGTGATCATCTACCTGTTTTTATAGTGTATAACAGCAATTACAGGAAGGTTAAACAGCAAAACACAATAAAATACAAACGAGTGAGAACAGAAGAGTCAATAAACGCATTCAAAAGTGATTTACTCAAGCAAGAATGGGAGATGCTGTATAAGGAAAAAAATATTGATAAAGCTTATGAGATTTTTATAGGAAAATTTAAACTGTTATATAATAGTCATTGCCCAGTAAAGAAATATAGTAAAAAACAAAAATATGCAGAGTGCCCATGGATTACAAAAGGATTGCAAAATGCATGTAAGAAGAAAAATACCTTATACAGAGAATTTATAATGAACAGAAGCACAGAAGCTGAAAATAAATATAAGAAATATAAAAATAAATTAACGAGTATTTTAAGGTCATGTAAAAAGGAATACTATGAAAAATTACTGATTATGAATAAAAATAATATTAAAGGGATCTGGAAAACATTAAATACCATCATCAAAAAGGGCTCGGGGCAGGCAGACTATCCTTCGTATTTCGCAAATAATGATAGAAATATTACTAATATGAGAGATGTAGTAAATGAGTTCAATAAATTCTTTGTAAGTGTTGGGCCAGACTTGGCTGAAACAATTCCTGATATAACAGATTCTGTAGAGAAAGAAACTAGACTCATTGACCGCAATCCTCATTCAATGTTCTTAACGGTGGTGGAAGAAATGGAAATCATTGATATTGTTGGGAAATCACAAACAAAAAACTCTACAGACTCTGACGACATTGATATGGAAATCGTTAAGAGAGTGATAGAGGGCATTTCCAAACCCTTAACACACATTTGCAATTTGTCCTTACAAACTGGTACATTCCCAAAACAAATGAAAACAGCTAAAGTAACACCACTGTTTAAAAATGGTGACAGACACCAATTCACAAATTATAGGCCTGTCTCTCTACTTTCTCAATTTTCAAAAATACTGGAAAAAGTCTTTAGTAATAGACTTGACAAATTTATAGATAAACACAAAATAATAAGGATAGTCAGTATGGTTTCAGATCAAATGGATCAACATCATTGGCATTAATGGAACTGATCGAAAATATCACCAACAATATAGATAAAAGACAATGTATAGTTATTGACCTAAAAAAAGCTTTTGACACAATTAATCATGACATATTACTTGATAAACTGGAGTACTACGGCATTAGAGGAGTGGTGTTAGAATGGGTAAAGAGTTATTTGAGAGACAGGCAGCAATTTGTGAAAATTGGGGAATATCAATCAGAGTGTATGGACATTGTTTGTGGAGTTCCGCAGGGGTCAGTATTGGGACCAAAGCTGTTTATCCTCTATATCAATGATATATGCAGAACATCAGATATACTACAGTTTATTCTATTTGCAGATGATACAAATATTTTTTGTGCTGGAGAGAACTTACAGCAGCTTTTGGAAATTGTCACACAAGAAATGATTAAACTGAAAACATGGTTTGATAGAAATAAGCTATCATTAAATTTGGAAAAAACTACATTTATGTTATTCGGAAATTGTAAAAAAGATGCAGGAGCAAAATTATTAGTAAACAATGTTGAAATAGAGCAAGTTTCGGATACAAAATTTCTGGGTGTGATAATAGATAACAAAATCTGCTGGAAACCTCACATAAAGCATATACAAGCCAAACTCTCAAGAAGCATCTCCGTACTAAGTAAAGTTAAATATTTTTTGCCTTCCAAATCACTCCGGGTACTTTATTGTTCACTTATATTGCCATATTTGGAATACTGTGTGGAAATTTGGGGAAACACATATAAAACTGCACTTCAACCAATATGTAAAATTAAAAAAAAAAGCAATCAGGATGATTAATAAAGCAGGATTTAGAGACCATACTAACATCATGTTTTTGAAATTAAAAATACTGAAGTTTATGGATCTTATAAAATATAAAACTGCAAAAATTATGTACAAGGCCAGATACAATATGTTACCAGGAAATATACAGAGGATGTTCTATGACAGAGAAGGAGACTATGAATTGAGGGGGAAATTGAATCTAAGGATTCTTAAAGCACGGTCAAAGGTTAAAACCTTTTGTGTCACTATTTATGGGGTAAAACTGTGGAATAGTTTTACTATAGATCTACAGCAATGCTCAGGAATTAGTAAGTTCATGAAAATACTTCGAAAACTGATTTTGGAAGAATATGATACCGATAAAGATGATCACCCATTGTATGTATAAAAATATCAAATTATATCAATCACGGTAGCCAAGTTTATATAGGTTCTCCTCGTGTATCGTGTGGAGTATGTGATGATGGGAATTAGGTGAATTATGTGGGATCAATAAGATGTTGAGCAGGGGTAGGAATTAATAAGTATGTTCATACTTCTTCCTACTCCTTTTCAGACCAAACATTGTTACATTATGTCAGACGATTTTGTTTTATTTCATTATATATTTTTTGTTTATCTGAACACGTGTGTGTGTGTGTGTGTGTGTGTGTGTGTGTGTGTGTGTGTGTGTGTGTGTGTATATCTACATATATATTCGTATCTGTAAATGAAAATATATGTAGTGTGTATATATTGTTTTTTGTTTTATATGTCTGAAACAAATAAAGATACAATACAATACATAATTTTTTTTATTTTGAGCCTCCTATGCATACTGCTATAAAAATGCAAACATATATTTCTTGGCTGAGCTCACGCACAGGCATTTGATGATTCTCACACTCCTCCAGACTATTTTATATTCACACAATAACATAATGTGGCTTGAAGGCATGAGGGCTGGGTTTGCAGGAACATATGTACAGTAGATTCACAGTCTCACTGCATATGCATCCATGTAGATCCTATTAAAGCATTTAATATTATTGCATCCATTGTATACTTCTGCAACCAACCTAAGTACGTATATGCCAGCACTTGTTTTTGTTTGTTTTATTCCCCCAGAGAACAGATAGCAACTACCCAAACAGATGAATATCCAATTCAAATGTGGTTCAAATTTGAAGTTACAGAATAAATCCGTTTCTGTTAACTGGCTAAAACTAATCACTAAGAGTATTTTTGATACAGACTCACTTATCCACCTCTGCTCCTTGGCTGGTCCATGTTTAGAACACCGTGATGTTCTCAATTAAAAGTTATCCTCAGTTACCCTACCGCAATACAAAACGGTACCAGTGTCTGTTGTGTAATTTTTGTTTTCTTTAAGAGCAAGATTCGGGTATTGCTCTTGTTAGTGCTTATAGTTTCGTTAATATTTAACGGTCAGACGAACTTGTGATGCCAGCACGTAAACGGTTAACCCGTTGTATAAAGGGGCAGTACAGACACTCGCAAAGTCTTGTTACTTCACTGACGTCTCCTCAGAGTGGCGAGGCGAGGTCACAAGTTCCCAAACACAGCCCCACAGCAATCACACACTCCCGCCACAGGGAGGGCGGAGAAAGACGCGCAGGAGACCAGGGGAACGCACTCGAGCCAGGTCAGAGTTACTGAAAACTGCTACCGCTGCTGAGCTCTGACAGGTGGGATGACCAACTATCCTTCACACTCCAATGGTATGCAGAGTCTACGGAAAGAGCACCTGTATAAGGTGCTGGTCATCGGAGACCTGGGGGTCGGGAAGACTTCCATCATCAGGCGCTACGTCCACCACACCTACTCCACTAATTACCGGGCTACGATCGGAGTTGACTTCGCCCTGAAAGTGTTAAACTGGGATTCAGAGACGGTGCGGCTCCAGCTGTGGGACATTGCAGGTAGGGCAGTGAAGAAGCTGAGTGTGTGTTACGTGTTGTATCTGTCTGTAGGTGTGACAGCAGGCCAAATAAATTGGCAACTTGCTTTTCCTCCACAAAAGTTTATGGCGGGTGTAAGGGATCTGTATTATACGCCGTTTACACCATTTTTCCTCCTTTTGGTATTTTAAAATATGAAATGTAAAAGAACTAGTGGAGGAAGAAAAAGTTAGAAAATTTGTAGCAGTGCTGCTTAGTTCCCGAAAAAAAGATCCTTTGGGTAGATAACACTTATCTTCTAAGTGACAACGAGGCATGACTCTTCTATATTTATGAAACGTTCACAACATAGAGATGCACTGTCACTGTGGAGAGCTGGTATCTGACACAACCCACGTTCTCTCTCTCTCTCTCTCTCTCTCTGACACACACACACTGCTTAGACAAGACCAGCACACTGTTGTTCAGTCATTCATTTAAGGTATGATGTTGCATCATGTGATTAGAGCCATGTGAGGGAGATTTAAAGGAGTTACAGGAGTGTTTTGTAGCCCTAATAAAAAACAAAACCACCTTACTCAGTCACAACGAGCAAAGTGAGACACACACAGAGGTACATGCCTTATGGGTTTAATTTTTCTTCATTAAATTAAATGATTATGTCAGGGTCAAGTAAATATAGTAAGTCACATCTGATTTAGTTTGTCTACCTGGTTGAATTAATCCAGATGGGCAGATAGGCACTGAGGAGTGAAACATTAATCCTCTTTTCATCATGCGGGGAATACATTTCATATGCTTTGATTGGAAGTCATGCAAAACTTTAAAGCGCACCCTAGGCTTACTGAATGACAGTTTGTCAAGTGACAAATGTGACACGTCTGTCTGTGACTTCTCTTACACAATGGCAATTATTTATATACAGCCTTGCACGAAAGGAGGAAGCTATCAATTTCCCCTTACTTATGATGGTAAATGGCAACACTTTGTCTTTCTCAGAGAGCTTTTATTAAAGCCAGAAGTGGCCTCTCATCCATCCATTAGTATTAACTTTTCTGCTGAGAGGACATTTCCTGCACAGCAAGCAGGATGCACACACCTACGCGCTCTGTTCCGGACCAACAAGTCAAATTAGACCGCATCACGCATCTCTGAGGGAATGTGTTGTTAACAGCTAACCTGCTCCTCTAATTTTCATTTCTTGCACAAGCTCAGATGAACCCACGTACATCCACGTGCATACATCTTCCATATAGACTTTTCACATGCGTACAGGGATAAATGCTGTTTTAACCTACTTGCAAATTGCATGTCTAAATTAAGCAAATCAAGCAGTCACATTGGCCATATGTTTATGTGCAACATGATGGTAAGACTACAGGAATGTGCTGTTTCATGGGAATGCAGGCACTGCTGACTGCAGTCAGCTGTATTAGTTGTTTTGCTGCAAACATGCAGGAAGAACAATGAAAATCTGTCATTGGATCTGATGCCGGCAACAACAACGCTGTCTTACGAATGAATGAATCTCCGTGTTTGTCTGTGTTTGTGAATCACAGGTCAGGAGCGTTTTGGGAACATGACACGAGTGTACTACCGTGAAGCCATGGGGGCCTTCATAGTGTTCGACGTGACACGGCCAACAACCTTTGAGGCTGTCGTTAAGTGGAAAGAAGATCTGGATTCTAAATTAATGCTGGCTAATGGAAAGAGCATCGCCACCGTGCTGCTGGCCAACAAGTGTGACCAGGGCAGGGAGCTGACCAACAATGGCATTAAAATGGACCAGTTTTGCAAGGACCACGGCTTTGTCGGTTGGTTTGAGACTTCTGCCAAGGTGCGACCAAAGTACAGTTATAATACGTTTGCTACAGTTTGCTAGTCATTTCCGAAGTATGGAATGAAACAGATTCTTAAACAAACACAGAACATACCTCATTTTCCTAACATCATATAACAGACACACCCTTCCTATTGGAAGTCTTTTTAAGCTGTTATAGTTACCATCTCTCCCACCAACATGTAGCCACAGCTTCCCTGCATCCTTCTCCACCAGCACCATAGCACCCAACTGTAAGCCCTGGGGGATATTGACTCATCTCTCCCTAATTTTACATATAATATATTAGCAGGGAATAATGAGCCAAGAGCCTAGATGCCAAATGCTGACTATATTGTGCTCCTTTAATCAATCAGTCATTTTAAAATAGTCTTATCTGACTGAAACAGAGATTTATTTATTTTTTAGCTTTGTTCCTAAGTGTCAGAAGAGAAGCCAAGCTAAGGTAATCAGTTGCTTCCCAGAGCAACCATTAAAGAAACATACAACCCCGAGCAAGAGTGCATCTAGGGATACTTCTCAAAATATAAGCACTGTTTAGGATTGAAAGAATCCCAGCCATCTCTGAGTCACACTCTGGTCACTTTAGTCAGAAATGATCATCTCCATAGAGCTAACTGGGCTTTTATATGCTCATGAGATACATTTACAGTGCAGGGTTAGAAGAAATTCCATAATTTATTGTTAACTGTCTGGTGTTCAAAAACTCCCACATCCTACGGGGAGTTCTGCTTCCAATCAAAACCCCACTGTTTTCAGTTCTGTTCTTGAGTGGGCATTATAAAACCTCAGTTTGATGACATATACATTTTCTACCTGCTTAATGTGCTGGATAATTTGTGTTTTAGGCACCATATAATTTGCTGTAGTTATGATATACATGCATTTGGTGTTCTGCGATCTTGACCATTTAAATTACTAGGTTTAAATAAAATGTTCACGCTCAGTACTCGGTGTGTTTGTCGACATTTCCAGAAGAACGCCGTAAAATTGTTTTACTTTTATGCTGCTGCATAGAATTCTGCTAATATCGCATGCACTTACACATCTGCTGTTGACACTGACGTGTTGGAGCTGCTTGTGGCATCAAGACTCGACATTCTGAAAGGTCAAAGTTTATAAGGTGCAGATTTGCCCAGAAGTGTCAGAGGTAGACTATACAAACAGATGTACCCACTCCTTATGTGGAGCAGCCAGAAGAACGTTTACTGCATTTATTTAAAGACGTACATACATGATGGTGTTTCTGTGACGGTAAAAGCAGTCCGATCGGTCACATTTTTAAAGGTGGGATCATGTAAATGCTTCTAATGCTCTGTTAGTGTTCTGACACAAGGTTAACAAAACTGGGACGTTGTTTTAATGAGTTCTTCTCTCTCATATAGGACAATCTCAACATCAGTGAAGCTGCAAACTTCCTAGTCAAGCACATCATGGCCACAGAAAACGACATCCTGAAAACTGTGGTACCCGACACAATCTCTCCGCAGCTCAAGTCCAACAGGCAGATGAGCTGCTCTGGCTGCTTGAAATAATGAAAGGACAGATCAGTGTGAGAACTGAAAAAGAATGGATGCACAGCAGGACTAAGAGGCAAAGCCATCTGAATCTTACAAGGAAAGGGGAGCAGTGGTGGTGTGTACTATGAAACGATTGGAACAGTTTAGGCTCTTTGGTCCAAACTAGAGTTGAACATTTTAGTTTGTTGCGCTTTTGAGGAGCAAACCAAAGCTTGCAGACTGAAGTCACTTGAAGTTGCTCATTTATTTAACACTTTTTGTTGTAACGTGCCATGCTGCGAGTGTGAAGTTTCTGCCGGAATAATGAAATAACACTGCTGTCTGTGCTTTTCGTCACGATGTGGTGTGTTGAGCCAGAGAGCATAGACACAAATCTCTGGTCATCTCTGCCTATTTTTTTTTTTTTAACCTAATTAAATTTTTACTCTTACAACAACAGCTCGCTTTGGAAAAACACTGGCAACATCTTCACCTCATGAATGGTATGAAAGTTCTCCCGATACGCTTGATGCAACACACCCAAAGGACTCAATGCAAATACACATCTTTAATTTTATTCTGCACTAGCCAAAGAAAACAGTACTGACCTCTTTCAGAGGATCCCATTTATTTATTTATTTTTTTGCTATTTTCTAATGATGTGAAATTTTCACTTTTTAAAAAAAAAAAAAAAAAAATCAAATAGGTTGTTTATATAATTAACTTTGAGTATTTAACATTGGGTAATGTATCAAGATAAACTGCTTCAAATCTGTCACACAACTAACGAACTTTAATTTGTTGGTTATATCTGTAATAACAGTTTGGTTGTGGCAAGAAGCTGCAAAGAAGTGGAGTGAAATATTTTAGGCACACAAACATCCTGGAGCCTGCTTGGTGTAAACAGACTTTTATGGCCATGGAACAGACGTGCTGGAGCAATTCAAGTTTATGTGGTCAAAGATTTCCCAGACATATGTCTTTGTCAATAGTAGGGGAGTGGTTGTCATACTGCTAAACACTGGGTTTTAGGCTTATAACATCTAAATGGTAAATGGACTGCTTTGTTATTGATCTCTCACAGTGCCTTACACTACAAGCTACACTCACATAGCATCTTACTCGCAAGGACAGTTCAGTTCATTTCAGCTGGAGCCGTGGACCAAACCATCAGTTTCCGATTACCAAAACTTCACAGTGTTAGTTTGGCCCACGCTACCTCCTGAGTCACACTTTTATCAGAAGTGATTATTAAGTGTCTGTGTATGTAATTTTTCTTCATCAGAACCTAACCCCTTGTATCCATGGTAACTGGAGTCTTTTTGGAGTATCCTCCAACATCTTTGTGAAGCTATTTCTCTCTCTTTGCAGGCACACATCAACGCTCATACCCATATAGGCAGGTTTCTGTAATCTCTGCATCCTTGTTCCTGTTCTCCTCTTCTTTTTATTGTTTCACTGTGTTTTTTACTCGCTTAGCTATTTGAAGTTTTTCTTTTGTATGTTTTCTGCTTTTTTTTTTTTTTCCTTTTGCTTGCTTCTATTCTTTGATTTACATTTTATACATTAGGTACATTATGCAGATACTGTATACAGCATCTTCTACATACTGTGGGATTTAGTACTTAACCTGATTGTCCAGTTGCCTTGCATTGAGCCTGCTCCTGTGTACTACTTGCTAGTATTAGCCTCTCAATTCATGCCATTCTTTTTCTTCTTCTTCTTCTTCTTCTGTGAATTAAGACATAAATTTAAGTTAGCTCTCATATCCTGATCTGGATCAGCCCACTAATCTGGATTAAATTAATTGTTTGGTTTGTTGGCATTTCTGCAAATGTACTATGAGAGGTTGCTTTCATAGCTGACTGAGGTTTATATGGCAGTGTCATGTGGTAGTGTGAGTTTTTATTGGTTATTTACAGCTTGCATAAGGGTGGATTTAAACAAGGGCCTCTCCACAGAAAAATGTCACATTTTTTAGCTCATCATGAGAGCGTCTAAATATCATGCATCTCTCATATGATATCAGAATGGCAGCGTTACACTTTACAGGCACAGGAAAATGTGCTGTGAGAAGTCATTGTATGGTGTGTTTGAGAAGCAAAGAAAGACTTAACATCCCTTCTTTAGTTGTTATGCTGTGTGCAGATTGTACTTGTGTATTTATTTTAAAGCTGTGAAATCAGTTAACACATATAAACCATGTTATCTGTTTTTCTAACACTTTCATAAAACTTCATAAAACAATGATTTTATTCATCCACTTTAACCTGGAACAAACATTTATTTTCTGATCACTCTGAGGACCACTGTAAGACAGTGAACAGAAAATCAGTGTCTAACTTTTATTAGTTTAATAAAAATTATACACTGAGTTTGTGTGTGTGTGTGTGTGTGTGTGTGTGTGTGTGTGTGTGTGTGTGTGAGGCTGAATCAGGACTCTAAGATTCTCATAAGGAAGCCACATGATTGTTGATTAATCTCTGCCCGAGGGTTTAGAAGATTAGGTCATCTGCTTGTGGCATGTTAAGGCATCCTTGCCAAGAAAGCATCAAAGCATTTTAGAGCTCAGTCATCTGAAAACCATCAAGTTGTATTTTGACGAAACAGGATTTCCAGAAAAGTGACAAAGGACAAAATAAGATAAAGAAAGTCACTGGGCTACCATGTGCTTCCAGCCAGAAGAGGTTCAGTTGTCTTTTGTCTATAAATCTGCGGATCAGCAATCTAGGGATGGAAATGTATTTTTCCAAAGGATAAACACCCATTTGATCTTTTGTTGTTGTTGTTATTTAAATTTTTATTTGGAATCAGGGGTGTACATGCTATTCACACCACAACAGCTTTCACATTATAATTTTCTTTGATAACACATGTAAACCCAACATCAATGAAGAAAGTAAGTAAATAAGGTAATATTAACATAACTTTGAGGAGGTTAGCAAGTAGAGAGCGGAAGTATCTGCTCTAAATGATAATACATCGTCAATCCAGGATCCCAAGACTTAAACATTACTCCTTTTCCTTTCCTTTCCTTTTCCTGTCTTAAAATAAATGTCAGCTTCTCAATCATGTAAATGTCGTGAACTACAATAATCCAGTTTTTCACCATTTTCTTGTCGGAGTCAATTAAATTTTGTACAGATATTTGTTTTCGAACTCATCCAGTGTATCTGCTCTTAAACGTAAATATAAGATCTCAAAAGAAAAGGGGACTGTTATCTTAAATATTCTTCCTATAGCTATCTTTAGCTGAGACCAGTGTTGCTGGAGTTGTGGGGAAGTCCAAAACACATGAAAATGGTTTGTATTTTTTTCTCTATGAAACCTCCAGCAACACAATTCTTTATTTAGGAAACTACTTTGTGCAGGTGTCCTGAAAAATCTTATGTTCTCCAATTGATGTTCTGACGGTGATGGTGAAGAGGATTGTCTAACTCTGGAAGGCTGTAACATCTAAATCATAATTTTCATATTTATACCATTCATTTGACCCTTCTTGTGCGGTCTTGTGCTGTCAGGGGGCAGGATAGAAACACAGCATGGCATTTCTGTCACTTAGGATGCTTAAGATCCCAAATCAAACCAGAAAAATATCCGCAAATAGCAAAACAGCCCTCGACTGTAAACAGGTCAGGGTTTGTTTTTTCCTTTAATTTGTCACCAATCTGTAAATGAATCACTGAAAAGCTGTTTGAGGTTATTAGTCACAAAATATGGCATACAAAATAAAACAAATGGCCATTTTTATTTCATTCTCTGTTTATTCTTAAAGTTTAAACTCACTGTGTGATGAGAGATGGGGTAGATTTAACTCTTGATTTCTGGAATTTGGAATCATGAGCACATTAAGGCACACTGTGTGGCTCTCGGGCTCTGCCAAAGATCCACCTACAGAAAATGCCCATATATTCTCTGTGAGACAGGAAGAGAGAGAAGGTGGTAGTAAGAGAAGATCGAAGAGACACTTAAATGTTACAGCAACAAAAGGTTACCAAGGAGTCAGTGCAGGTAAACCAACAGACACGCTGAAGTTGTCATCACAACTGCTTTAAAAAAAACATTTAAACATTTCACACTGATTAAAACAGATCACTCTGTACTTTATTAGCACACAATCAGCTACCTTAATTAATCTCATGTGACAAGTTTGATAAATCAGTTACGAGTATGGAGATCATAAAAATGACTTGGTCTGATGATCTGACAGTGCCTTTCTCCCTGTGGTCACTGCCAAGAATTGTTCATGTGGAGCCACCTCTTGTAACGTTAGGCACATTGCAGCTGCTTTTACTTCAAGACTCAGATACCAGTTAGTGACCGAGAAGTGAAACAGTTCATATGAATTACATTTGTATTTTTATACAAATCCTAAACTTTACTTGCAATAAACTGGGGTCGTAAACAAATATGACTCATTCAGTGCATTTCCAAGCTGTCCAATTTCTGCAGACAAAGAGAAAGAAAGAAAGAAAAGTGCAGCCACTCGAGAATGACTGGATTTTGAACTTAATCACATTTCGTGAAATCTTTCCCAGGCTTAGGACCACCTGCTTTAAGGTGATTTCCTCATCTTTAAGCCCTTGGAACTTATCGTTTGTCGGTTCCCACCCAATCAATTTGGCCAAATTAACCCACTTGACCTTTTGCACCCATTTTGATACATTCTTTCACCCTGAGTAAGCTGTGAGAATGACTGTTATTGCTGCAATTAAAAAACCTTGGTGTAGTGTTATCGTGCTGTTTTTGCTCACATAAAAGAAAACTAAGAGATGACATAAAGACGCTGCTAATTAAATCAGCCTCCTGACAGAGAAAAAAGGGGGGAAAGGGGCAGTGATGAAAGAGGCGAAAACAAAGGAAGATCAGGCAGGAGATTAAAAAGCACAGAGGTGAGACAAAGTGGTAGAGATTGTCTACAAATTTAAAGGGACTAATATTAACAATGTAGTGTAGTAATAAATCATTAATATGTCTGTCCAATTTGAAAGACGAGTCCTCTGAAGACCCTGTAAGCTCAGCTATCTGTCATACATGCTAAGAAATATTACATCTCATTAACGTTACTGATGTTTTCCGGGATTAAAAGTGAAGGACAAAGAAACATATTTTACTGTTTGGGAAACTTTATGCTTCTTTATTCAGTTTAATATTGGGGTTTTTTTGGTTTGTTTTTACATATGGTCTAAAAATAAGAAAAATCGGGAATGCACTTGCAAAAGTTCATAGAAAGAAACGGTACTTTTGGAACATGGCTTAAAAAACACACACAATCAATAGAAGAGCTCAATGTAGTACAAACACATACTGCCACTAGAGGGCAATACGCACCTAAGTTATCACGCATTTCTTGTGCAGTGTGCAGTCAGCTTGAAAGAGAAAGCAAAGGATTGTTTTGTCATCGTCCCTCAAAGCTTACTGTCATCAAAAACACAGTGTGGTTACTCAGCATATCTGATTTACACTATTGTTCAAATCACATTTTACACTAATCAGTTCAAGTCCAGCTACGTTCAGGTGATTATTATGAGTGACAACAATTTCATAAATGCAAACATATAATAACAGCAAATAGTGAACAGAAAAACCAGAAGAGTAGCTGCAAAGCAACAAATGCTAAACACTACAGAAAGCAGATTAATAAACGGAATGCTGAATAGAGGGAAAAAAAGTGCAGTTGCTAGAATAAAGTCTAAAAGACAACCATAAAACAGTTTGTACATCTGAATCTATCACTGCGTTATTTATTGCGTGCTTATTGATCTTTTCCAATAATTTAGATACGAACGATAAAGATAACTTTATCGGCTGTGGATAACTTACAATATTTCCATTTAGTGAAAGGTTAGACAAACATGGAGGCTGGTTCAATCATTTTAATTCCACCCTTTCCTCAGACGGGCGTGCTTTGTTCACGCAGTGGAGCTAAAGACTCAGCTAAAATTCCTGAGGTGTGTTTCACTGAGTTACAGTAAAACTGTGAGAGGCGTTTGCAGTTTAAAAGAGCTGTGTCATTGTGGAATGCGGATGATATAAAACCACAATGACAGCCAGAAAACTGAGAGCCAGACAAAAAGTAAACATGCCACACTATGTCAAGTCCTTTTTGTTTTGTTAGTTGAGTTGCGTGGTTTTGGTGCAAAATGCTGATGTGTGTTTAACTCTGAGTAAGAGGGCTGAACCAACACCCTCGGCAAGAGGTAATTTTGGCCAAATAGTCTTGTTCACACCTGAGACCTGTGTTGTAAAGTATGTACACGTCATCCTGAGGTAGTCAGGCAGTGAGGCATGTTATAAATGTATGTCCCCATTCGGTTACAGTTAAAACTATAAATGTCTCCCTGACTGTGTTGCTTTGCTTCCCCAGACATTCAACTATAGTAAGCTATTTACAGTGTTAAAAAACCCCATCTGCTACAGCCATCGAAGGACTTCTAACCGGTGGACAATCGAAATGATTTTAAACACAAGGAACACATTCCCGCCCACTCGATATACATTTGGAAATCAAAGGGTAGTTAATAAAAAATGCAGTTGATTGTGGTCCTCTATTTGCAAATTAATTTTTCGATTACAATTAAAATCGTACTTGGCAAAGCCATTGCTTCATACTGGAGCTTGCACACAGGCCACAATACACAGTAAAGGCCCTCAGATAATGTATGAGAAGGGTTACAGTAAGGCTTCAAAATCAGTTTGAAATAAAAAACCTCAGGAGCCGCAGTCCTCTGACACCCTGTATCGCCACATCAGTGTGCTTGTTCTGTATCTAAAGTCAATGTTGTCCAGTGACTGTGTCCCTGCTGGAACTTCATGGAGCTTCCTCATTTGTCATATACTGTTCAACACCCACAGAGGACACCTATGGCTGGAGTGGCAACCCATGCTGTGAGAGAAGAGTGTCTGTGTGAGGACAGAAAGAGGACAGAGGGCAGTCTGGGGAGGTGTACTTGGCTAACACCTGCAGCTGCTCTGGCTGTAGATTTGCTTCACTGCAGACCCTCTGGCATAAAGCAGAAACACTGTGACACGTTTTCAACTTTAGCTGGCTCAACTGGCTCTTCTCCAGCATCAGTTTCTCCCTCTCCGTCTTCTGTGATACACATACACAAAACACACAATCCGATTAGCACGACCGAGAGCATCTTTTGGATAAATTTACTGATTAAAAAAAAACAAAACGAAACATACTTACCAGCTTGTTGATTTCACACTGCAGATTATATATGCAGTCCAGTTTTCTCTTGCGGCATCGCTGAGCTGCGAGGCGGTTTTTGCTGCGTCGTCTCATATCATGGACAAAGTCCAGCTGTTCACGCGTGAAGGCATGTTGCTTTAGCAGCTGCTGGAAGTCGTTTCGGCTCAGCTCCACTATCCAGTCTACAGAGAATGGCAGCTGCACCTGAAGAAACCCAGCAGGAAAAAAAAGAAGAAGAAAATGTTACATGACATCGTTTCTAAAATGAGACAAAGAGTGTTCCTTAATGACATACTTTTAAATCTTTACGCAACATCACAACACAGGACTGTCTCTGTTTGTCTTACAAGAGGCTTTGATAAATAAACAAAGAAAGCTGGAAGTTAGATAACACCCACAAAAAAACAGGATGGCACAGAAAAAACACAACT
This sequence comes from Rhamphochromis sp. 'chilingali', assembly GCF_963969265.1. Lineage (NCBI taxonomy): Eukaryota > Metazoa > Chordata > Actinopteri > Cichliformes > Cichlidae > Rhamphochromis > Rhamphochromis sp. 'chilingali'. Next base: position 17,128,307 of record NC_137946.1, read on the forward strand.
GTTTCTCTATTGGTATGAAATGATTACGGCCAGTGTGTATTTCTTATGGCTATGCATATTTTAATTTATCGAATTTAATTTAATTCATTTACTTTGTTTTTATTCAAAGTCCCTTGTGGGACTTCCTGTAAGTGGTGTAAACGGGTAAAAAAAGTGAACAAGGAGTTACATTTTTACCAAGGTGTTAATTGTTAACTCTAAAAACCTGCTGCTGCTAAACTGGGACAGGAAATATTGGAACAGTATCAGCCATGTACTGTTTTATCTACTATAAATAAAAGCTTTTCCTCTGAAATGACCTTAGCTTCGTCTGCACACTCACTGCCTTATTTGTCCAATCCGAGTGGTCAGCTTGGACTTGAGAGCTTCTTCAGACTTGTTGTTTGACTCACACTTATTACTAACTCAACAGGCTGAGCTGTGAATGTAAGCTAAACTGGACTCTGAACCAGCTGGTTGGACGCATATACACGGTCCCAACGCACACGCAGCTGGGTGAATTTTTAACCAGCCTCCACGGCAACTCTCCTTTCTGTTGCCTGAAAGCAAATTTGAATATGATAAAATGTGCCAAAAACTGGTATCTATAACAAGCACAGTGAAGTCACCCACAGGCAAGGTGGTGATGCTTCTCAAGGCACTGCAGTTTCTGAACAACGTGAACTACAGAAGAAGGTGTCGTGGCTAAGCAGGGCCGGACAGAGGAGAAGAGATTCATTTTAACTTCTCACCTGCCTGGCCCTCTCTATTGCGGAGGACTCGCTGTCTCCTTCCGTTTCTGTCTCCGAGTCGCCGTCCTCCCCCGAGTTAAAGGAGGACACACCTGACTGAGATGCCCCCTCACACTCAGACAGCCCTTCTCCTTTCCATGAATATTTCCTTTGGTCCAGATCCTGGAAAAGGGGACAGCTTGTTTTGGGGGTGTTATGCTTCGGCCACTCTAAAGATGTGCTCTGTGGGCATTGGGCCCCTATATTGGTGGGACATCCGCCCTTGGGGTCATGAAAGTTGAGCTGACAGTGGTCTATATCAGATCCCAGCTGCCGTGCCAGGCTCTCAGCCATTTCCTTCTCCGCAGTGATATTATTTACAGGCAAGGCTACTCTTCCATTTTTGCTTCCTTCTTTTCTTGCTTCTTGAAAGCCATTATCTATCCTCTTCCCCTCTCCCTCTATCTTATCCTCTGCCTTGTTTTGACTGGAGATTGGCCATCGTACAATAGGGCTTATTACTTCTTCAATGTCCATACAAAACCTTTCCTGCCTCAGTGGTCTACAGATTACAGGACCCTCATTCAAGGCCCTTTGAGGGCCATGGTGCAGCATTAACCCTGATGACCTCTCAGTCAGCACTGCGCTTGACTCTGAGGAGTCTGACTGGACACTGGATATTTCCAAGGAGGCGATTGCACTTGCACCCTCTAGCCCGTCGTCCATTTCAATATCATTCTCTCGTACTTTCTCGCTCCATTTGCCCCCTCCTTCATTTGTGTTCTTCTTAACCATAAGAGCTGTCGCTCGGCCCAAGCAGTTCTCTGTCTTCCCATCATTTATTTGAATTTTCCATGGCTCATCAGTCCCTCCTTTATTCTGTCTGTAGCCACTTAAGACTGAATTTCCAGAGATTTCAGTCTTAGTTTCATTCTTACTGTTTGCACTGCTGGAACACGGCAAGTCAGAGATGACACAGTCATTCCTGACCCCTGTTGTTTTGACCAGGCTCTTCTCTGTGACAGAAGCGTCCTTCCCGCAAGCTAGCTGGAACTTGCGATACTTTGGACACTGCATAAAACTGTCATTTGTTCCCTCAGCTACTAGTGCACTTGTGTCTGTGCTCTTCTGACTTCCCACTTTGTTGTTCACTGATTTGTTACAGTCCTGAACCACTTCCCGCGGGCATGATGACTCAGCAACTGGTTGTACTTCTTTTTCATCCAACAATACGCTGTCAGAGTCTGTGTTGCTGTTTTCCTCTGAAGGCGGCCGCTTGCTCTTCTCTTTACAACAGGTCTTTCTCTTGAATGGAGGAGGACCTTTGGTGGTGGTGGAGAGGAACTTAGGGAGCAGAAACTCAAAGCATCCCTCATCTAGGTCTTTGAAGCCAAGAATGACCGCCGAGTTTTGGATTTCTAGGACGTCCTCTTTTCCAAAGAGTAGTTTGGACGTGTAGGCAAACTTCAACAAGGGTTCAAAGCCAGTGACTGTCACCTGTAAAAGAGGTCAAATACATATTTTCTTTTAAAAAGAGCATGTTCTGCCTAATTCTGTACTTCCTGTAAGAGTAGACGATGAAGGGAAAAGTACTGTATGTCCACATGTGAAAATAGATTGATTTATGCCAACTAAAGAAGTTTCGGGAAATAAAAAGGATTAACTGTTAATATGATGACAGTCTCTGACTGTCTATGAAAGCAGGTTTTACTTGAATAAAAAAAGTACTCTAAGTCTGACTTTTTAACCAAAATTTAGCCACTAACCGGTTTGACCTGATCTTTCCTATATGGATTTGTCCACTGACGCCAGAGATTATATGTTGGCGCTTCCGTGCGTTTTAAAACAACAGTCGGTCTCATTTATTATTTAAAAAAACAACAACAAACAAATTCCCAACTCTGCGACTACCTGTGAGGAAACGAGCCTCACAAGCGCCTTTCTCACTTCACTTTCAGAAAACATTTTGTTATCGTGAGCTTGTGCATGTGTAATAATTTCGACCTCTGTGGCGTCACGACGTGATTTCTCACCTCTTGGGGAAGAGTGACGACCGCCCCATGTTGTGTGAATGAGGAGATCCTCTGCGCGAAGTACTCGCTACAGGAAGCGAGCACCGAGCGGTGGGCTCTGAAACTCTGGCCCTCCACCACTACCGTGACATCGCACAGCACGTCCCGCCGCCGCTGTTCGTCCAGGGAGCTCAGCACATGGGAGGAATGAGCGGTGGACTCGAATGTAAACACAGACGACCGTGGGGCAGACATGGCCACCGATAGATATCTGTTTGTACAGCAAACACACAGAGTCTCTCCGTCAGAGTTCACCAGTTCCCTTCTGTCACAACAACATGATATACTTTTAATGTTACTTCATAAAATACAACACAACCACAAACAAAGGAACGAAAGCATGCCTACCTTAGTCTTACTCTGGAGTAGATTTCCGCGCTGGTTAGGGTGTGTAACTAAGTCCCAGCAAGCTTAACACACATGTTTTTTCTACATGGAATGCTGTCTAACCGGACTATGTTTCCCATAAATCCTTATCGCGAGTCAGATACAAACGAAAATCTAAGCTTGACTCAGTCATATGGCCTGTGTGTGTGTGTGTGTGTGTGTGTGTGTGAGAGAGAGAGAGAGAGAGAGAGAGAGAGAGAGAGAGACAGAGAGAGAGAGAGAGAGAGAAAGAGAGAGAGAGAGAGGAGGAGGGGGAGAGGCATAGAGGGAGTGTGCGTCTGTGTGCTTGCCTATGTGTGTTGTAACAACCCTGGGTGTATCAGAGCGGCGCTGACTCATGCACTCTTGCTGATAAAGGATGAGCAAGCAGTTTTCCCGTCCTTACCAAATCCCACCCTCAGATCTGTTTGGTAAACCAACAGCTTTGTTTCCTCAGAAAATCCTTTTATACACGTACCTTGAGCGGACAATTCACAGATTAAGGGGTAGGCTGGGAAGCGAAGCTCGTGTTTAAACAGGATATTGTTTTCCGTGTGTATCTTTGGCTTGAAGGTTACCTGGAGTTACTCAACCATTTGCATACACAGTGAATTATGAGACGCGGTTGTTGTAGAAAAAATAAAGCGTAAAGACAAACACCTCTTGGTGAAAAAAAGGGGAGGAGGGACTAATCTGACGGTTATTGTTTCCCAGCAGGTCCGTGTTGCTTCATAGCTGCAGTTTTTAAAAGCACCAAGTGTTTGTGTGAGCTCAGTGCAAATGCGTCTGTACCAGAGAGAGGCACAGAAAACCTTTGCTGGCAGGGGTACAGGAACTGAACAAATCAAAATCAAATCAAATCAAATCACTTTTTATTGTCACATCACATGTGCAGTTGTCACAGCTGTGCCTATTGCATTGCATTTTATTTTCATCATTGAAGTTACATGGCTCTACTTTAAGCATCACCACACGCCTTGTGTTTTACACTCCACTCCTGTTGGGTGTTTTTATGAATGACTTTAAATCTACTTTTTACTAGTTTATGGTAGGCTTTATGTTTGGTGTAAAATACTCTGCACCCTTATTGTGATATGTCTTAGAGGAGGGTTTCTTAAGTTTTTTTCTTCAGTGCCCAATTCTCACACACACACACACACACACACACACACACACACACACACACACACACACACACACACACACACACACACACACACACACACACACACACAACAATTTCCATGAATCATTTGCAAAAAAAGAGAAGAAGATCCAGTCAGCAAAATGTTGTTTGGTTATTATCCCCCCCCCCCAAAAAAAAAATCACATTAGTTTCACTTCATATTTTTCACCCACTTGTCTGTGTTCCATCCTCCAGTGGTTCCACACGGCACCTGTTTGAGCACCGCTGCCCCATATAATTACACATTATCATTATTATGCATCAAACAGTATCTGAATAGCTAATATAATTATATGTGTCAGCAACTTTTACTGGCCAAGAAAATACTGATGAAATTGCTGTGATAGGAGGTGAAAAGTCATGACGTCAGACAATGGTGTGAATGTTACTGTAGACAATGGGTTTTCTGTAAACAAAAGGGACAGCTTCAGTGAATGGAGGAGCTACAGCAGTGCAAAACTACAAAGTGCTGTTTCTAATATCACATGATTTGGAGAAACAGGGAAGCCTGTCAAGAGTCAAACCAGCCAATCAGATGACAGTTTCATAACTCCAGAATGATCTAATCTTGACATAAAAAAACAATCTAGTTCCCTTTTCTTTGTAATCACTATGGACATAAAAACACACACATAACACTGGCTTGGAGAAATGAAAATAGGGAACTGATGCGAGTGTCAAAATAAAACACATTTTATTTGTATGAGGACAATAACCAACAGTTCGTCATGCTGTACATTTCCCTGTTTCTACTACATACACTACCTCAAAAAAAAAAGAAAAAAAAAGAAAATGTACAAGTCTTACAGTGTTGTGTTGCAGCATATACTGTGAAATACTTAGTCACCCATTATATTTCTGTTCTTCACAAATACTTATATTTTCCAGATGCCTGACAGTGTGTGAAACATTCATCCATGAGCTGGGTGTAGGAGAGAGGGAGAGGAGGTTAAACACTCCTTAAATAAAATACTTGGACCACATCGTACCACCTTTGGCTCCCTCAGCAGATCTCAGACAAAACATTTGAGTCTCCACCGGACCTAAGACAGATATCAGAGTCACAGCAACTGACTATGTATGGAAATATTGTATTTTTAGATTTTCCACTGGCAACCAGGAGGGTTATGCATAATCATATAGAGACAAAGCAGTACCCAGTTAACTGGCAGTGTGTAATAGCTTGGTGGAATCACTAAAACAACTTGATAACTGCATGTATGTGGTTCAAACAAATGACTCAGACATGAATAGAAACCACAGCTTTCTGTGTAATTAGCTGATTCACAGACTGTGACTGCGTAAAACGAGCACTAGCTGAGTATTTGTTCCTGGTTCCTGGCCCTAGTGTCAGCTTAGAGTCTGGTGGTCTTAGGTTCTGGCCGAGGTCACGAGGAGTCTTGCCTCGTTCGATTGTTAACGCAGAGCCTTTCCAGCTGCTTAGCACGCTCTTTATGGACTGTGACCAAGGTGCGGTTCTCCTCTGTCAGACGCCGAAACTCCTCCTCCAAATGGGCGATCTCCATGGCAACCTTCTCATCCTCCACCATTTCCGCCAGCAACTTGCGCCTAAATGGATGAATGGGAAAATGTTAACAGCCAGTTATTGACATCCAAGAATAAACTCGGTTTGAGGCAGGGAAATACCCAGGAAAGGTTCCCAGTTCATGGAAAAGTCAGATTTCTCAAATTCATGCAGATGAGCATTTTCGAGTACTCAGCTTTTTGGTTACTTGGGGGGGAAGCCAAAATAAACACAGAAACAATGCAAACTCACAGGAAGGACCAAGAGGGGAAATCACTCACAGACCTGAAAAAATAACTAACATTTTTATGTGGAAGTAAATACTGTGTATTATTCACAACATTTTCCACATGTAGGAAAATATAGTTTGTTGATGAGTGGTATAAATGCAGATAACAAAGTATGTTGAGCGCTCCAAGGCTTATGTGCCACAGATCAAAGATCTATCTGTGCATAAGTACATTATTATTGGCTCCCTGAACAAAAAGACTTCATGGTCATGATGGCACTGAAATGGATTGAAATCAAAATAAATGTTTTAAAGATCACAGTTTATTAACTTAAACTTACAGTGTGTAAATTTTTTCACTGCTAAATGTCAGTAGGATTCAGATTGCAGTCATAATCCTAGCTATGTGGCTGGTTTAGGATAAACATGTTTTAATCAGCCAAGAAAGATGCAAAACATTAAATTTAGCCTGTACCTCATATCGGTAGTTCTCGGTAGATAGAGGAAAAACTATCTGTGTAGATTGTCAGTCCACTGTTTACTTCAGCTGTCAATGCATCCACATTTATTTACACTGGAAAAGGCTGTAAAACTTTGTGAAAGGAGTCCAATAGAGGTCAATGAGTCAGAGCTCATTGTTGACCATTCATACTGAGATGAGTTATTGTGGATATTTGAATTTTTCTGTCAGTAACACTGCTGTTTTTGCTAATGTTAGCCTCTGTTAGCCAATGTTAGTTGCTATTAGCCAGGACTGGTGAAACTGTCTTTGAAGTGGACGTAACTTTGTTGCACTCTGGGATTTAGTAAATAAATTCTCATACAATGTGAGAGTTTAATCAATTTGTTTATCGGTGGGAAAGTGTGATTTTTTTTTAAGTTCCTAGCATTAGCTGGTATAATGTTAGCTTATAATCAGCTGTTGTTGTTTAGCCTGTTGTCAGCTGTCTAATCTACTGACAATAAGTAATTGCGACAATATTGGGAATAAATAAGTATTTTTATGCATGTTTTTATGTGTTAGAGCCTTGACTTCAATTTGGGAGATTAGGCTGGAAGGAAGAGGTAGAAAGAGGATAATATTTTATTAAGAGGCCAGTGGTGTTGTCTCTGTCCTTTATGACAGAGACAACGGGGACTCCTCTGACAATAAAACATAGGTATAATGAGTCATATCTTGAGTCTGAAGGTGCAAGCATGGATCAAATGTCCCTGCATGGCACACAAATGCCTTTGACTTCTCCTCTGCCTACTACGTATGTGGCCGGTCTCTAGCCACATATGTAAAACAGCACGAGCGGGAAGAGAGATGTCCTTTCCAGGCACTGTATTCAAATATGGTAGAGGAACATGGTGGCTACCACAAACCCGCTCCTATGTATTTTTAATAGATTTCTTTTACATTTGGAGAATGCATCCGTTTTTTGGAAGATGTAAATAAACTCTGTTCCATCCTTTGTATTCTATTAAATAACATAAAAAATACTGATGGCACCTCCGAGAGCTACTCTTTTCAATAAAACCTCATCCCTTTCTAATGTTTTCTTCAGGCATAATGATGTATACAGAAATAAAATCTTTCTCTGCCCACTGGAACGCTTATTCCAGTCCATGTGGGCTCACAATAACCTCCTAAACCAAATATAAATACTATCCTCAATAAAGCTACCCGAACTGAAACACTGTAGAGCAGGTTTAGACGGCGTGATCTGACTTCCTTTGGCGAAAAAAAAACGAACAGCCTTTGGACTTTGAAAGACATTGTCAGCAGTACTGCATGGACATGCTATGTGTACAGTGTGGTACTACGTGTAACGCCCTGACATCTATGAATGTATGTGAGTGTTGTATTACAGCTACTATTAGGTTACAGAACAGCAACAAAAGAAAAAAAAAAGAAAAATGATATGTATTATCCACAACAGGTAGAGTGAGGAGTTTTAATGGGATAAAAGCATTAAGTGAGAAGCATACTTAACTGAGAGTAGTAGTGGACTTTAAATTGTTGAAATGCTGGTATTAGGGAAGCTCTGGTATACACTGAGGTCTTGGATCACACTCTAAAACAGGTCTGCACAATTTATTTCCTGAACAAAATGTGTGAGCCACAAACAAAGAAACTGGTTGAAAATATGATGCAAGTACGAAAGTATGCAAAGTATGATGAAAGCATGTACAGCCACACTCTTTTTTTTCAGTTCCTTAGACTAAATCAGACTGAAAATTGATCTGAATTAGTAAGCAAAACTTTTAGGATGCTTTGTTGCTTGAATAAAAAGAGCAAAGTGCTTATGGTTCCTGCAGTATTACAATATGATGTTTCACAAAGGCTTAATATCTCAATTGACCTGTCTGTATGGTAGTGTGTATGAACTAAAGCAATACTGTATGTGTCAACCGAGTTTGTATGTTGGGACATGAACGCTTTCTTACTGGGTAGTTTAATCTAAAATGTGAAGTACTTTTAAATCATGTGTAAGTGCTATACATACAAATAAACTTATTATTAAAGCATCTGTTTGTTACTTTTGTGTACCAAAGTTTATAAAAATTGGGGGGGAGGGGGCGATATCTCACACACTGTCTGAGATATTGGCTATAAAACCAGTTTTGTCAGCTCCTCTATCTTGCATAATCTGCCATGTCACGATTTCATCACACGCAAAAAAAAAAAACCCAACAAAAAACCAAAGCCCCAATATTAGTCAAAGAACTTTTTGTAAACTCTTGTATTTCCCTTTGACCAACTTTGAACCTTTTTGTGTATCTTACTGGAATAAGGCTAAATCCACTGGCAACAAAAACACTGAACGTAGAGATGATCTAGAAACTGGAAGGTAAATGAAATATGAATTCCATCAAACTAGTGTGTACTTGTCTGAGAATGACTAAAAGGAGCAGTACGTCCTGGAAAATCCCTCCCCACTGTGTTAAAGCGTTGTTCCTGTAGTCATCCTTGCAAAACTTCACTGTATGTCTCAAGCCCTCCTCTTTCTGTGTGCACTTCCCCATAAAGGAAGTATTGTATGATGTATTTCTCTTAATGCTCAGAATAGAGAGTAAGCATATCCTCCTTTTGGTGAAAAAAACATTTCTATTAATGAGAAGTTTCAACATCAGGAAAATCTTATGCCGTAAACACAAAGTACTGACTTAATGTCAATGAAAGCTTTTAGCTTAATTTGCAATAGTTTTTAAAGCCGACATATACTGATTCTAAAACTTCTTCAATGACAGAACTCATGGGGGTGTTAATGTTAAAATTAAGCTTGATAAGTAGTGTTTGAATAAGTACTGTTGTTGTTTCAGGTTTAGATTTTGTTTTTTAGGGATATGTTTGTGTGGTTTAGAAGATTGTGAAGGTTTAAGTGGAGCAGGCATCCATGACTGTGGAGCTGAAGGAGTCCTGGCTAGTGCTCATGTTCAGGATTGTGGCTCGTATGTTAAAAACCGGTTCTTCCTGTATGTGCATGTTGTATCTAACACATGAATGTAACCCAACATGAGATCTCTGTCTCTTAAAACACAATATGTAAATATAGTGTTTAAGTTCTTTTGGTTATCTAAACCAAACTAGATCATGTGGACTGACTTTCTGAGTTTGTTTCTAAAATTAGGGCTGGTTGTATAAAGTGTATTTAACTTAAAGAAGTATACAGGCTCATTTATTTTGGTGTATCGCTACTTTCATGTAACTTATTTACTGCAAACTCAAAATAAATTAGTATAACTTGCACCTCATTTTTTGCAGGTATTTATTTATTTTTGAGGACAACAGTGTGCACATTTTTAAAGTTAAGTCACCATATCAAATTTTATAGTATAGCATTACAAAGCAGATTGTCGTGTAGTATAAATGTGACCGTGAATGTCTCCGACTGCTAGCGTGAAGAAACAGGAGTTTCTACCAGCCTTACCCACCTCGTCTAGATTCAAGGCTAAGTCGGAGTCTGCATGCTGTTCTCTATTTAGGAACTGTGAAGTGGTTTCGGTTGTGTCAGTGCATGTCTGTGTGTGTATGTAGGTGTGGTGGTGGGGTAAGAGTAAGGCCCATGAAAATCCCACTGCTAAAACTACCCGCAGCTGCTGGGGACACAGGGTGCATTGTCAACTGCGTGCGTGTAACACATCCCCACTTTTATGCCAACATACAATGAGTTTGTGTATTAAAGCTTACAATAGTTCTTGTTCAATTAAACCTGACCAGAGCTGCACTTTATGTAATATCCTCCCAGTAGATGATTCTGAACTAATCAAAGAAACCTAGCACACTGTAATTTTCGCATGTGCTTGATGTTGTTTCTAACAAAATTAGAAAGAATTAAATTAAAAAACAAAAATGGAAATATACACCTGAAAGTCTTAAATTATCACCCTTTAAAACAACATGTTAAGGGAAATGCTCTTGATGGTTTCCATGCAAAATACTGTATACAGGCTATTAACTGTGCCATCTGGTGGACATGTTGATCCAAAATACTTTGCAGTTCTATTTTTAGTGAATGTAATGCTATAGTGGGAATTGAACTCCTAAATCTTTGGAGAGTTCGGAGAGATTTAAGCAATAATTCGACCTCAGTAGTACACGTCCTGGCACTCTAATTTGGAGTGAGATACGCTGCGCAAAGTCGAAGCTCCCTGTCACAAGGAGCTTCGACTTTGTATTTTAACATGGCTTAAAAGGGTTGCTGCGATTAACATGGAAGCGACTGTACTAGTGCCTTACTTGCGATCCTCGAGCACAGCAATCTCATTTTTGACCTGGTGGAACTCTCTTGCCATCCTGCAGTGTTCCTTGTACACCTGAACGCTCTCTCTCAGAGACACACAAGGAGGCACTGGCTGCAAAAGGTCAGAGAGAAATAAAAGATGTAAAGCATGCAACATGAGAGAGATGAAGTATTAGTTCTGAATCATATCAGAGTATGGTACGCCGTGTCCTTTACGGTTTCTTGGAATTTGAGCCGTCAGTTTTGTTGTTGGCTGTCTCAACAACAGTCCAAAAGAGTAAATCTACTTTAAAATCATCATATCTGAGAAGAACATTTAGTTAGCAGCCAATTAGATTAATTTAATTCTTTCAGCTTGAGTAAATTTATTTTTTATAACCACTAAAATCCTGTCTTAAATAAGGCAGAAGGTCCCACAAGTTATCCTTTTAATATGTGTATATTGTGTAAACAAGAAAACACTTTCCAAACTTTCCAAAGCCTCTTCTTTGTATGTAGTGTGTAATAATACACTGTCTGAAAGCTATATTTAATGGTCTGGTACCATTATCATTTGATACTCTTGTTGTTTTGGTACTCCACATACAATTTATGTGCCCCTGTCAATGATACTCGATGAAGGATAATTCAATGACAACACTAACCGTATGGGGAGGGCAAAGAGTGAATTGGGTTTTTGTTTTGTTTTTTCAATTTACAGAGGTTGATTACTACAACCCAAGTTGGTTCATATTTAAAGATTCAACTGCTTCCCTGACTACAATGGAGATTTGAAGGAAAATCCCAGCAGTATCCAATTTATTTGTAACCAGCAATGTCCAATGTATGTTTTTTTCTTTTCAACTGTTGTTTATTTTCTATTCTATTTTTTACATATTTTCTGATCTGCTTCTTTTACCTCAGTAAAAATGTTGTCGGAGAAATTGTGTAGTATTTATAGATGTAACTTTGTACAATATGGAGCAAATAACAATGACAACAGTGAGATTAAAGCAATTTAATGAAATCCACATGCAGTGCTATACATTCTTAGCTTTGTGAATTTTCTGCTGTATTCATCCTCTTGTGTGCTGTACTGCAAACAAATGCATCAGTACTGCTGTAGGATGCAGCATGGTGAACAGATACCTGTAGCCGCTGTTCAAGATCTGGGAAAGTCTGGGAGAGGTCCTCCACATCTTTTACATCTGTTGAGACATCTTTCATTTAGAATTAATTAGAGTAAAAATGTTACAATGTTGCGCAACATAATGTTGTAACATTACAAAATAATGTTACAATTCATTTATAGCAAAAGAAAGCTTGTCACAGTGAAATTGTAGATTTTCAAATGATATAAAACTTATAACATTATACTACCTTTGCCACCTAGTAGAAGTATAGATCTACTAGAGTCTACTAGATGTAAACAGAAAACACTGTAAAGAAAACTGAAAAAACAAAAGAATTTAAATGATAAAAAACTGTTCAGAATAGCACAGAGGTTTTGTGTATTTTATTTAGTGCTAATTGCTGTATTAATGATGCATTAACATACTGTATACCACATGTAAATCTGAGATGGTGATGCGAATTTACACTGCTTAGTATTCCAATATGTAAAATGCTTCTTCAGAGAAGTTATACGTTTAGCTGAAAATCCTAAAAATAAGTAACCGCGGTAACTGCAGATGTCAGATAATTTTAATTGCCCGAAACCTACAACATTTTCACCTGAAATACACTGAAGTAAAAGTAAAAGTATGAATGAGCTCAACTTTGGTGTCATTTTGACCAAAATATGTCATTTGACTTTAAACAAATCTCTAGACCTGCCTTTATCCATGGAAAATATGATAAAATTAGAAATATTTTTGTCTCAGAGTGATGCTGAAAAACTAAAACGTATACCCTACTTTTAGGCTTAACTACCTGTTATCTGGCTGTTCTAAAACCTCAATGAAAAGCCTTCGGTTGAGCCTGTAAAATCCTGTTGAAATCCCTGAATGATGACGTATCGTCATATCTTCAGTGTCTCACTGTACTGTGTTACTTTGCTCTCAGAATGAAGGCTTACTTTATGTTCCTAGAGTTTCTAAAAGTAGAATGGGAGTCAGAGCCTTCAGCTATCAAGCTATCAGGACTCTCCTGTGGAACCAGCTCCCAGTGTGGGTTCAGGAGACAGACACCCTCTCTGCTTTTACGATTACACTTTTCTTGTCTGCTGTCTCCCATAGTTTGCATTTTGTTCTGCAGTTGTTCATGATTCCTCACCGTTCCTGTTTTCTATCTTTTCTTCCCCCTCATCTCCAGCTGTTCACAGCAGGACCAGCCCGGTTCTCTCAGAAGTCTCTTCCTGTTACTGATCACTGTCACCCAGTGCTGATTTCCTTCCTTCTGATACTCACATATATCAGGTCTTATCATAATTCATCTACAGAAGCTTGGAATTTGCACAGAACTAATAATTTTCCAACAACTGCAAAATCAAGAACTGTATGAACTTTCTAAATGATCAAACCTTGAAGACAAACAATGCACGGTTTATCATTTCACCTGCTGTTGGTGAAGGACAGTCTGAAGCATAAGGCCTCTCTTAAAAAAAAAAAAAGAAAGTGTGAATGAAAACTTGTAATCTTAAACTCTGCATGGTAACATTAATGGCTAAATTTAGTGCCAGTAAAGTAAGAATGTGTCAATATTATTATTGTTATTGCTTTTTTAGTTATAACTTTTTATAACTTTTCCCATAAAAAGACAGATAACAGTGTTTTCCTTGGATGCGCCACTTGTTCTACAGGCTTTCCTCCGGCTCATAAAATGGCCAAAATTGAAACACTATATGGGTCTCTTGTATGACACCACAACATAGCAACATAGTGCTGCACTTATAAATGAGCCACGTCCTCTTACTGAACAGGAGTAATGAGATGTCAGATTGAAAGACAGGCAGGATAAGAATACAGAGGGACATCTATGTGGCAGGCAGACAAACAAAGTAAGCAGGGCAAACAAAGTAAGCAGAACAAACAGACCACATGTATAGACAGCGAGTGGTTTAGATAAATAGGAAGCCAGACAGAAACAGACAGGTTGTCTGCCCCAGCTTCTGCCCTGATAGTAATGCCCCCCTGGAGTTGTGGAACACATGTGGAGAATCCCAGGATGATGCAACCTTCTAAAAGCAGGAGAATTAGACAGCCTGCCAAAAACCATGGGGGCAATTATGATGTGGAATAAATACAGTTCTCATGCTTAGAATTGACACAGTGTGGGGTTATAACTATGCCAGGCATGAAGCCATGAAAGGCCTAGGGGATGATCCCCAAACAGAGCACAGCTCTTAGCCCCCTTGCTGAGAAACATGAGTTCAAAGACACAACAACATGATTGCCAAGGGAAGATCCAAAGTTGGACTTTGGAGGTTTAGAGTCTGAGCAGCTCCAGAGCTACACCTACGTACAGCAAAGACCTCTGTGACCATTCATCCATCCATCCATATATGTTATCCTCATAATATCCTCATGAGAACCATCCTATTCATTTATGTCCTCTGTAATAAACAATTGTTTTTGGTCTATATCTTTTGACTTATTTGAGCTATCCTAATAAGATGGACTAAATAGAGGACACTCTGGTCTTTCCATTGATATCTCATGCGTTTGGGTGGCCTCTTTTAGCTCCATAGAGAAAGGAAATCACAAAAAACATTCAATGGGAAGATTCATTTTTCCTCAGTTATCAGGAGGATATGAATGATAATGGATATTGATATAGTATAATGAAAAAAATGATAATTCAGGAAGAGACACTGAATTACAAGCAGATGATCATGAGACGATCGGTCTCTGTTGAAAGACATATTTGAGTATCTGCTTTCTTCTGTGGCCTCATCTTGTTTCCTAAGAGAAAGACAAGGGATTTGGGGGGATCAGAGGGTGGAGCTGGACTGGAACTGTTAACTGCTTATAAATTTAGACCAGTGTTCTAAAAGCTGAACAGTGAATCAGGCAGCGGGACACTGTTAGTATTAGAGAGGAAACCCGACTCTGGCATTGCATAGTTGCAGCTGCTGTCCCAGTGCCTGGCCCCACTGCAGTAAAATATCCTGACAGACAGCACCTAGAACCATAGGTAGTGTAGGTGTTTGTATGTGTGTGTTACTTAGGGACAAAGACAACTGTTTATGTTTGTACTAATAAATGATGGAATATTATACGGACTATCAGCTGACTTGTATATGTTTGCGCATGCAGATGCATGCAAGCACACAGCTGCACATACACAAACGCGTGTGATTTTTTCTTTCTTTAATATGCTATGGTCATACAGAAATAGAGAGAGCACCTGTCTCAGTTACAGTGTAGAAGAATGAAGACAGTTAAAGTCACAGGGTGTGCGGGTTGTATCATTCACATGTTCCCCACATACTGGAAATGCAGTGAAAGTTGAACCTCGGGATTTATTTGGTGTTGAATGCTATATACGTAACTATCCTCAAAATAATGTGTTAACTTCATTTTCGGATACTGCAACACAGATTTGTGCGTGTGTCATTCGATAGCTGGTGTTGTGTTTGTTAAATTTAACAGTTACATAAAAAAATACAAAGTAAACATTTACATCTGTTTACAGTTACCGTGAGATAAATGTAGACTGATTACATTTATTAATTCAATTTTTTGTGATTACACAGGTGCAGTAATCCAAGTACTTGTAGAATTTAACATGTTACCATTACTTTGCAGTTTTTTGGCTGTGCAAGGAATCCTTCCAAAAAATGAAATAGCAAAGCTATCGTAGCTAGGCTGACAGATAGGCTTACATTTTGACAATTTTTCATTTGGCCTTTTCTATGAAAATTTGCTTTCCAAGTCAGGGTCATGGGGGAGGTGGAGCCTATTCCACCAGTAACTGGGCTAGAGGTGCTTTAAATCCTGGGCAGGTTGCCAGGCCATCACAAGGCTAACACAGGTAGTCACATTCACAACATTAAACCTAGCAAGCATGTCTTAGGACTGTGGAGGGAAGCTGGAGAGAACCTACTTGCCTACTTCACACAGCAGGCTGCTAGTCTCTAAACCAGGATCTTCTTGGTGAAATGAAACAGTGCTAACTGTTGCACCAAACTGCTACTAATCTCCACCTGCCAATCAAATAAATCCTAAATGGTCTAAACAACCTGCCAGTGCTATACCCGAAGCATTTGAACATATGTGTGCATTTGCTATGATTAGAGTGATGTAAATTTCCTTAGCTTATAGTACTCCTCATAGTACTCAGTAATGCACGTGGAGGGCACATCCACAGTTAGTGCCCTTGTAATGTAGTGTTGGACTGAGGTCTGTACAATGACAACAAATTGCTGATAGATAACCATAACACTGGCATACTCTCCAGAATCAATACCCACTATGCACTGCTGAGCCACAATTCCTGCCATTTTCTGTGTCATCTGCATTGATCATTTTAGAGAGTAGAGACAGAGGTGCTCACAGACTTGTGACGGAGGTTACACGTTACAAGCTCATAAAAACTGGAAGGCACGCAACCACCTCAAAACAATGAAAATGCACACACACTGGAAGTACTGATGTGCACCAGAAACTATAAGCTCATCATAAAACTGTGTTATTTTACCTTGTGGATACATAGCTTTGGACAATGTGATATATATTTGTTCTTATGCTGCTTTTTAGTGTGTTTTAAGCTCTTGGGAGAAACATACAGCACTGACCGTACTGG
Organism: Rhamphochromis sp. 'chilingali'; assembly: GCF_963969265.1. Classification (NCBI taxonomy): domain Eukaryota; kingdom Metazoa; phylum Chordata; class Actinopteri; order Cichliformes; family Cichlidae; genus Rhamphochromis; species Rhamphochromis sp. 'chilingali'. The sequence goes on from NC_137946.1 coordinate 17,144,849, forward strand.
AGGATAATGTAACTCCTCAATCTATAACAGATTCACACTTTTGTCTATACATGAAGTCAGCATTTTTTAGAGTAAGGGTGGTAAAGGTAAGGTTTGATTTGACAGCTGTATAACTCACATTTAACCATCCCTGATGGAATAGCACCTGCACAGGCCCACATGCACACCATCTGTGGCAAACCTGAGGAAACACCTAGACTACAGCCTACAGCATCTGAAAGTTGTTGTTATTTCTGTTTTCTCACAAATTAAAATAATTTGTTATAAAAAATAAAGTGACTGTTAAATTATTGAAATGATTAAAAAGATTGCTTACATTGACAACAGAAGTTATCGGTAACGTGTTATCATTTTTAAAGTAACTTTCCAAATTCAGTGAACTAAGCATAATATGAGTGTGCACCTACAGTATGTATTTGTGTGTGTTTACCTGAGTTGTCATCAAGGCTGAAGGCAATTCTAACTTCAGATTTATCAGGAGACACTCTTCTGGTTGAGGTGATCATTTATCCCTTTGTAAGGTCACAGGCACACAACAAAGCTGTTAACACAAGCCAAATGACCCCATGAGAGACAAGTGATGATGCTACAATGACACAGTTAGTTAATCAGCTAATAAGAAATAAAGAAATCCGAATAGACTGTTAATAAATTCAGAGATTCTAACTGAAAGTAGTTTCCAGCTTCATGAATGTAGCAGTTTCCATCTTTTCAATGTTTTATGATGTGAAATTTGCATTTTCTTGATTTTAAATGTCTCCTTCTGTCTAAGAAATTCAAAGGCATAATTTTTTTAACTGTTTCCACATCTCAGCTTATTCAGCAGATCAGCAGATTAATCGGTAGTAAGACCAGGAATGTAGAACTAGAAATTTTCTATCTGCCATGGAACGCACAAACTCTTTTTTATCCCAGCATATTAATGTGATTTTACCTCACCAGAGAAACTAAACACTGAACTCAGCAGGTGTACAGCAAACCCTTTGATATTAAAACCACTACAAAGGAGCCCTATCAGAGCACACACACACACACACACACACACATACAGGCACACAGCCGTCGGTTTCATCATGCATTTGGAGTAGCTGTGGGATTAAATAATTTGGGAGCTTTGACAGACTGGCTCTGAGGTCTGGATTTTGCATTCCGCTTTCCAGTGAATGTACTGGCTTTTTATAACAGTGCGTTTGCCTGCTTTAACCCTGGTACACTCACTGTCTCAGCCAACACACCTCAGTGACCTTCTACTGCAAAGAAACATTCTTTCAAACCATAATGCGTCCTTCTGTAGGGAAACAGAAGGTCCGATTTTGGCGACAGATCAACACAGGTGATGCATCTAAATGCAACCGTATTATACGTTATTTAATCAAAACTGTGATGGAGACTATAGGATATTCCATAAATATGCACCTCTTCTGCACGCACCCAACAGTTGAAATGCACCGTCTGTGCCAACAAGTCATTATTACCTGAAGCAGCAAGAATTCGACGCAGAAAAGTCAGTGTTAAAGTTTTAAATCAGGTAGCAGTGTGAGTCCTCAACACCGATTCGGTCCGCTTCCCGTGAGGTCAATGTTGAGGTCTCTTCAGAAGAAAGGCGTCTCAGCCGTCAATCCGCAAATCCCAGCAAAGATGGCACCACTGTCTCTTCGAGAGCTTACCTCCGCTATCTTGAGACTATAACTCTATTATTTTGTAATTATCAAAGTTTACGTTTTCCAGCACGTAGCCAAGGCGTCAATACATTAGTGACAGTCAGAGGGACTCCAGCAGCTCATGTTTGCGCAGGCATGTGCACGTTATCCACAGAGCCACGCAGCGAAGAGCAACACAGGGCGCAGGCAGAGGAGGAATGCCGTCCGCTGTCCCCCTGTGGCGGCCCGGGCCCAATTAAAAGTCTCAGATGACATGACTTTAGCCCGCAAAAATGCCCATAGCTGCGGCACTGCTATGAGTGACACGGTCACACCGCTCGGATGGTGTTGGGCTTTGCAATAGCTGTGCAGTGAGGCAGTTGTTCAGAACGAGCATCTCGTGTTATGATAGCTCATGTGGACGACAAAACAGGGCATCCTTGTGTGTTTATATTTTGATTTATGGGGTTGCAGTAGCCTCCAGCTCAAACCTAAAAGGGTTAGGTGATACACTGTTTAGGTGCACCTAATACCTGTATACCTAACAGTATACAAAACATGTTTTGTATACTGGTAGTGGATAAGGGTTAAGTTAATATTACATTGTGCTTTAGAATGATATATGCTTTTTTTATTGTATTAGATACAAATTAAAAGTTGGGGTTTCATCATCCCATCGTTGTCAGAGAATTAAAGGGAAAACTGTGTATCTAGAAATATCTGTGCTGTGACCCAGTAGCATAGGGACCATTTAAAAGCCAAAAAGCCATTTAGACATAGAGAGTTTTTACCGGAGAACCAATTTTTAATGAAGCTTTCAAATGTAAAATGCTTTACTGAAAATGCATAAAGAGGGGTCCTAAATCGGACGCTAACTATAAATCCCAGCATATTTATAATATGCGCCAGATAAAGCTTGAGTCTGCAAAGTCTATTTAAGAAAAAATAAATAAATAACTGAACGTCCCGTGTAAGAACTGCAGAGGTTTTCAAAAGTTTTCAGTTTTTTATTCACAAGCCCAGTTCCCCTGCACACCAGCAGATGGCAGCATTCACCCTGGATTTTTGCAGCCAGGACTTCACATAGCAGGAGAGAAAGGCAGGCGCAGGGAGGGAGAAACAGAAGGGGATAGATAAATAATGCTCTGCGCCTCTAAGAGTCCTCCTCCCTCTCGTTTGTCTTCATTGACAGGAAGGTTGACAGAGATGTGCCTTATCAGCCCCAGAGACTGTTCATTACATTGTGATGGATGGGACGCACTCAAATGTCTGTGCCTCTTTTATTCCGCAGTCATTATTTAGATTTGGGCCTTCTGTACTTGCATGTACAGTTAAGAGCTTTATATTGTAATACATGGACAAAGTCTGACAGGTCTGAAGGACTTAAATTGGTGAGAAACAAGCTTTTCTCCAGAAATGTGATGAAATCAAATTTAAACTTTGTCCTGCTGAGTTTTTCCTGTTCTTTGTTAAAGACTCTCAAAACCACCTTAGAGAAAGTGCATTCTACTTCTCCATTTTGGCATTGAATGGAAAACAGCAGGCTCTGTAATTTACCCTTTTTTTTATTTGTTTTCTGAAGGCTTTCTGACAGCTTTCTTCTTCCCCCACAACTTCAAACTTACTGACAGCAAAAACAGACAGACGCCACAATCCCTTCATGTCTCCACATCTCTCTTTCACCTCCCCAGGTTGAGAGCTCTGTGCTTTGAGATCATTGCGACGAAGAGTTTAAGCCAGAGACAACAGAGCATTAGTCAGGTGAGGACATCCTGGCTTAGCAATAACGGTCAGTTTAGCAGCATGCCAAGGTTGGAGTTGTAATCCATGGCCTCATTCGTGATGGATTAGATAATGATAAAAAAAAAATACTGCCTTTGGTTTTGATTAAGAATTATGGGGTTAGGAGATTAGGGGCAACCAAACGCTACGTTGGACTGAGCCCAATCCCAGAATTAATCTGAATACCAAAAAAGAGAAAACTCATTACATGAAGAGATTAAGAAACGCTTGGTCGAATTCTCTCAAGATACACACAAACCAGCATACAGAGTCTACAGAGAGAAACGACAGCACAAAACCTCTGACTCCAACAATTTATAAGCTATTTACAGCATTTAGTGCTCTGTCCTGTTTGAAATGTCATTGCATTAGCTGCTAAGATCAGGGAAGTGAAGGTCAGTTTTGAATGTCCTGACATTATCAAGACTTAAACTTTAAGATGATCCATTAACAGTTTGTCTTAGTTTCTGTCCCCTTGGAATTGCTTCCTTACTATCATTTGGTTTGTAATATTCTGGAGTTAACTCTAAAACCGATTGCAGTAATGTTTATACAATAACTGAAAGAAAGGAACAGCAGATGGCTTCAGGCACAAAGGTGGACAGAGCACACACCCAGCTAGAGTTCAGGGCAGGTGAGCGGAAAGCCTCAAATGGTAAAAGGAGGACACAGTCATGAAAAGTACACAGGTTGGGTAAGAGCTGGTTATTCAGTCTTTGATCTTAAAAAAAAGTCCAAGAGGACAGGAACAAAAGTTGATATGGGGAAGCTTTGACTGTAATGTGGGGACAGACCAAAAGGGGAATGAGAGTTGGATTTGTCAGTAAAGACTTTGTTGTCACATATGTTAATCAGTGCTGTGCCGGGGTATCCGTTTGATGTGTGTCAAGTGTCAAAGTTGGTATCCTTCACCGTGTCCTCAGGAGTAGAGTTCCAGCAGGGGTGCGTGAATTAGTTAGTAATGCTGAGAGATAATACTGCTGAGGCTCCTAAGAACATTTTCATCAGCATAATCCTCACCTGTCAGTTGAGACATCTCTTGTTTGAGTAAGAGAGGGGAATAAAGACACACTGAATGTGTACAGTAGTCAAACAATATTAAATTTAAATGAAGCTGTCATAAGCCTCCATCCCTAAAACCAAGCTTTTATAAAGAATACTAATGGGAATATTCTGTATTTCCAAAATATAGGCTTTTATTAATTTTATGGTTCAGTCTGAGGCTTGGTGCTGTAAATTCTAAATCTGCTGATGGGTCTACTGCAGCGTGTATGTCAAGCTTAAAATGTACTTAAATGTAACAAATCTCATTGTGGCATGCAAACATCCACTGGGATCTACTGTCACTCCTGGAAGACACGATTTCTCCTCACGTTGTCAAATTTGACAAAGACACGCTGAAAAAAAGGAGGCTTATTGAAAAACAAGACTGTTACTCTCAAGGGAAGGAAAAAACTGTGTTTGTCTTTGACCTCCTTACAGCTTACAGCATTATAAAACGTCCTTTTCACTTTGTCCTTCCATTCTCCCTGTATTATATTCTTTTTTCTGATCCATCTCCGGGATGACATCATGATCACAGGTGTTTGTAAGGAGTCTGTGTGTGTGTCTGTGTGTCAGGATTGATGTTTGAGATGCTGGTACTGGAAGGCTATAAAACAGCAGGTGTGTTTGTGTCTTTCCTTAGAGGTCGTTATCTCTTTTCGCAGGTCAGCGTTGGCTCAGCAATCCTCCCTGAAGCTACTTCAGTGTGTGCCTACAAGAAACGCACACACACTGCTGCCAGCAAGAAACGAGAGCAAGAAATCATTTAAAACCATTTAAAAAAATGCAAAAGTCTTTTTATTGTTAAAATCAGTGAATTTTTGTCATTAAACGATGGGAGGTTCTATAAAGTCTGCAGATTCAACTCTGCGGACGCCTTAACCCAAACTACAGCCATGAGGGAACATCGATGGTTTGCACTATGACAGGGATTTCATTCTTGCGGTCATCACCTGTTTTAACATTATTAATGTTGATACAAGGCTAAAGTGTTGTCAACTACATTTACGGTACAGTATTTAATGCGTTATCCATACACAAGCAGTCTACAGGTGCTCAGGAAATAACGTCATAGCTGCTGGTGGCCCACACAAAAAAATAAGAGAACTGGAAAATGATCAGATACCAGTCTCTGCATTTCCATTTCTTTTCTGATTCAAAGCTTAAGTGTTGGAATCTCGTCTCGCTCCCTCCCTCTTTGAAGTACGTTTGGGTTGACAGAAGATGCAAGCGGACCTCGCACCGCCGTGAGGTCGTGACCTCCTCCGGATGCCTTTGTAACACTGCAGGGAGATCCCCAAGTCTTCCATCACGGCGCTAAAAGACACACACTGCCAGAGAGATAAAGAATTAAAGGCCGGAGTTAAGACACCAAAATAAACTGATTTCCAGTAGATACATGCTACTAGGAGTTTGGGTGAAGATGAATTAGAGAACTGGTTTGAGTCAGGTGACCAGGAATGGGAAAACTCACATATATTGTAAATTTTCTCTGAAAGAGTTGTGAAACATTTATAAACTCTGTTGTCTCATCATGAAAACCAATTACTGACAGAGATAAAGCACAGTGTCTGCTGTGCATTCTATTGCAGGGAGCTATGGATTTATAGTATGGTAATCATTTGAAATTATAAAAAAGTAGGCCATCTGAAATGAAAAGCCTCAGGCTTATCTGAATCTGTAGAACAGTACATTGCATTGAACACATTAATCTTGAATCGCAGTTATTTGCCTTTTATTTTGCCCTACTCTGGATGACGTGCTCATGAAATCATAATTCACAGCAGAAAGTCATCCAGTTTTTATCTGCTGAGCTTTACAACATAGAAGAAAACCTTCCTGTTCCATCCTTGGGCTTCGGGCTTCTTGATCTAGTATGGGTTTCCTATGAATACCAGAAAAAACTTCTTCTTTTTTGACCTGAACAACTGACAATTCAAGTTTTTTGGTGACTAGTTGTAAAAACAAAATCATACCTGATTACAACAACAACAACAAAAAAGTTATATTTACTTTACTTGTGAAAACACCAATTTATCACTGGATATGCATACATTAAATACAATGTTCATTCTTGTATAATTTAAGTATCTTATCAATTTACTAAGTAGGTTATAGGATATGCACTCGTTGCATGCACCGACTGTATGCCCTGTAACAGTAGTAAAGTTATTAATTCACAGTAGTAGTTAATATTTGCTTTATCTGACTGAATATTGCATTCACTCTCATACTGCCTTTCAGAGAAGAAAAGGAACACAAGGTCAGTCCAGGGATAAAGTGAAAATTATTTTCCTCTGCAATACCATCCATCATTTCCTCGCTGAGAATTCTCTGCAGTAATATAAGTTATTAATGAAAGGACGACTTTACTTCTGGCCCCGGATTTGTGTCAAGGGACATCTTAACTCAACACATTGTTCAGTCACTGCTATCCTAACCTCAGCCAACCAAACCAGTCTACTAATGAGCTTAATGAGGAGGAAATATTCAAATGAGTTTTCCTATCTTTTGATTTCCCAAAAGGCATTGAGAGTATACACAAAAGTCTACTGAGACTACACTGCCAAAAGAAAGGGTACTTAAACAGAGTGAAGAAAACATCAGTAGGGAAGACCGGGGATAGTTGTAACATTTTTGACATTTCTGTCTGTAAATTGGAGCTCTTCTAAGGTGGTGGATTCAAAATGTAATGCAAAGTATTTACATGTCTCTGCTATTAAATAGTGCAGCTATTTTCTCTGCAGCACAATTACTCATTACATGGTATGGCCTCAAACACAAAGAGTGAAGTGTTGCAATTAACCCCTAACCTACAACTCTTGCACCAACTTTTGAACATAACAATGAAGCTGAAAAAATGTAGTTGTGCGCCAGTATCGCAATTCCGTCGCAATGTCCATGGGAAGAAATACTTTTTTTCATGGCCTTGGTGTGGTTTGCATAGTGCTTCAGAAAGATGAGGAAATCTGTTTCTCGCACCCATCCTGATTTATTTCCACTACCAATACTTCCTACTGCCCATCTCTGACAAAGTGGTCTGCATAACGTATGTGTGGGAGCACAAACATTGGAGGAATTGTGTTGCCAATGGCATTAACCGCATATACAAAGGTGACCAGTGAACCTCTCTGCTGATGTCGTTGCCCCAACTTGTTTAATATAAGTTAAAGTAGTAGTGTGGTAAGTTGTAACATTTGCATTATTGTTACAACTAACCCAGATTTTTTCTTTTACAAATGACCCAGACTCCTATAGCCATGAACTAGCTAACATTACAGCCAACGGCTAAAACATTAGCACTAAAGACCTACACAGAATATATCCCCATAGACATACAAATAACATGATTTAGGTTTGATGAGTTTAACTGCAAAGCAGATAATGCTATTAAACGTTGAAATAAAGTTTAAAAAAATTACTATTTATCTTCTTAGATTGTCTGTGTTTGCCAAAATGTGCTAATTTTTCACATGTGATAGAAGAACTGAATCGGGCATGTACAGGATGAATCACATCATTTGAAACTTGGCCCTGATTGGAGAAATTGGAAGTCTTACAACTGACCCACATTACAACTATCCCCGGTCTCCCCTATAGTGCCACACTTAATGCACATTGTAAAACTAGTTGCTATAATTTAAAGCTATATTGAATTTTTAGGATTTTTAGACTCCACATTACCAAAAATGTGCAACTATTTTGAGTGCTTTCTGGAACGGAGGCTGTATTTTAAGGCTCTAATCATTAATTTGCTCCTTACAGATAAGAAACAGCATACAAATGAGAGGGGAGGGCAAGTCATCACGGAGACACGCCAGCACGATGCCACCTCTGCACAGAAACCACTTGCAAGTACTGTAAACCCAACTACTGAAATTGTACTGTTAAGTTTCTAGAGAACTATATAATTTTATTAAGCTCTGCATGAGGGAGGGTGGTGGGAGCACTTTTGAAATAAACAAGCACTTTGCAGGTACACGCTGAAGGAAAAAAGGGTCAACTATAGAAATGATTAAGGATTAGGTGACGCTGAAGGTTGAAGGTTTAGCTATGCTGGCATATTTTGGGAACAGTGGCAGGGAGAAGGACACCCGGTTACAAACCTATCAATAAGAGTGAGCATGTGTTGTATTTGTGTTGTCATGGCTACTCAGTGTCATCGCCCAGTAGCCTGCCACTCTCTAGATCTGTAGATAAGGAAGTGCCAGAGGAGGAGGTGGAGCCACGGCGCTGAAACTGACGAGACTGCACCCCATAAAAGAAACAAAATGCCTGATGCAAAGAAAAAAAAGGGATGGATGAGAAAAGATAACACAGAAAAACTTGAAAAAAAATATTCTGATAATAAATAACAATATGGAAACAACATGAAAGAAAGAAAAATAAGGCAGACTGAAAACACGAATCATGCGCATGGCATTGTTGATCTTTCATGATATAATACTGCCTTTGTTACGTGTGAAATGGTATGCTTTTCTTGAGAAATATATTTGTTACCTCCAAAAAGAAGATTAAAATCATGTGAACTGAAGGATAATCCAGTACTGATATTTGTAGTATATAAAAAAAACACCCCACACAGACCTTTGTGTTTTATTTGACTACAATTTCTAGTTGTATCAAAACCTAGCATTCACTGTGTCAAAGCAATAAGTCACAAATCATTCTAATGACTGTCTAGCCAAGACACCGGCAGCAATTGCAAATTTTAATTTGAGTAATATCACTCAGATGAGCCATTGATTTCAACAAAAAAACATACCTTCCAACACGCAGAATGAGGAATGAACAAAATTTTGCTCGTTGTCAGTGCATACTTCCAGACATTAATCACTTCTGCTTTTAAACGATCTACAGAAAAACTAGGTCTTTTCTAAAAAAAGAAAAGAAAAAAAACCCAACCCTCTACTCAGAGCAAAATGTAACCTTTAATCTGGTCATTTCGCATCATCACACAGCAGTTTATAGCATCACCTCACTTACCTCCTCTATGTCGGCGTTCCTGCGGGCCTTGTAGATGAACTCTCCAATGGCCACGAACACAGAGAGAACCAGACCGGCAGCCAGGACAATGAAGATACCGCCAATGTTTTCCACGCCCAAGGCATTGGCTTCCTTGTTGTCCTCTTCTGGACAGCCGTTTCCTCTCCACCACTTCTCTTTCATCATGTGCAGCTTCCCTTCCTCCTGGAGCTGAAGGATGGCAATGGTCACTTTATCCCTGTAAGGAGAACCTGGTGAGAGGGAGGGTAGAAAAACGTTTTTAAAGTCAATCTTTACAGTTTACATCACTACATTTATATGCCACTATTTGCTCATTATTATTTGTTGACGAATACCATTATCTAGCATTAAATATCCATGCTATTAAATTGGATATAAATATTTATTGTGTTTTTCTGAAGTAGTATTTTTTTTTTCAGAAACAGCAACAGTCCCCAGAACTGGAGCCTTACTTTTATGTGACATAAGACTCAGTCATAACCTTGCAGACATAACATGCAAAAAAAATATGTCACATGCAAGTCAAAACATGTCCTGCATGTGCTTCGTCTGCCCTTTTAAAAAAATCATTCCTATGTGATGGGGAGGGCACATTCTCATGTTAAAGCAGAATTTATCTGAGTGATCTAAGTCTGTAATACTAAGTGATGAAGATTATTTTCCACCTGATTCACCATAATTTCATTAGCAGAACAGGAATAATAATAACAATTAGCTGCAACTCCACCCACATGCATGTGAACATGATGGCAATCACCACTTGCATGAGACTCTGCACATTTTTATTTTATTTTCCTACGCGTTTGAGATGACAAGAAACTAAAAATTCTAAAAACTAAACACTGCCAATATCTTTCTTTCTCCAGCCGCTAAATTTGGAAGGTATTTTTTGCGTGCGAGAACAGTGTGTCACACCTTTTGGCCTGTGAGAAGTGCTGCAAAAGAGTTGTGTTTAGTTTGCGAAGAAAGAAGGAACATGGCTACAGGCTGCACACAAGATTTCCCAGAATAACTATTTTGTCTGTACTACACTGGGCTTTTCAGGTTGACCAGCTCTGGAAGAAGACTTTTTTCCTTGTTTGTCCTTTCTGTTGTTGTTTTGCCTTGTTGGAGCTTACATTGCAGTATACAGAGTTTTGTACATTTTTATTGAGTAAAACTAGTCGACAGTCTTTGATATATCCACACACGCGCGTGTGTGTGTGGGTGAATTGTGTTGCTTAGATTGTTGAGATATACATTGCTGTGCTTGAGAGTCACCATCTACCGGAACCAAATTCCTTGTATGTGTCTGTGCATATACATGGCCAATAAACGTGATATATATATATATATATATATATATATATATATATATATATATATATATATATATATATATATATATATATATATATATATATATATATATATATATATATATATGTATATAAGGTTTAAGAATTCTTAAACAGTATTAAGAACTCTTACACCCTATAATCACTATTTCCTGTTATTTTCTGCATCCCCCCTCTTTTCCTACTATACTTCCACACTCATACACAACTTTCACTCTATCAGAGCCTATTGATCAGTTGAGAAAAGCGCTGAATGGACTAACTTTTTAGCACAGCGTGGGCACAGCTACCTCTGCTCTGAGGGATTTAGCCTAAAGCAGTGAGCCGCTCATCTGTGTTTATCTCTTAAGGATGTCTTTAACCTAAACCTGACCATGTACCGAGTTCCCGTGCTCTGAAAAAAACATCCTACCAAACACACTAAACCACTACTCTCCACTACAACAGCAAAAAAAGTATTTAGAGAGACTGGTCTTGGTCTGGCCTTCCTAGATAATGCTTTGTCATTTCTCTTGCTTTTACCACTCTATGCACATCTCATTTTTGTGCTTTTTTGGCCAGCAGGGAAGTAAAACTGAATTCAGAGAAATAATAGGTCAACATCAAACTGGACTGGATTAGAAAAATCCTGTACAAGAACAGTTAATGCCAACTTAACTACCCAGGGAGGCTTTCTGTTTATTGGCCCTCTCTGTCATACTATGCTACAGATGCTCCTCCATTCTGTGGTGGCCTTTAATATTTTCAACAATGCAGAATGTTTTCTACAGGAGCAGCAGAGTGAAAATTAACAGGCTTGTCAGGTTGGCTTGCTGTTATCAAATAAGCCTGAATCTCTGACGGAGGGTTTCAAACCTACATCAGTTGCAATACCTTTGCATCTTGATAAGAGAAGAGAAGAAAGAGAGATATATATTAAGTATTGCTTGAGTAAACATCCAACAGTCCTGACATCAAGTGCAGAGGTTGACCTGCTTCCAGTTCAAATTCTAACAAACTGGCCTAAAGCCTTACAGCTGGCAGAGCTTTCTGATGGAAGGGTATTTGCATTTTGAGGATAAAGGGTAGCTGCTCTGCACTTGAACTCCTGAGAAAAATATGCAAATTCCTAATGAAATAAAAATTTCTATCTCTCATGCAAAACATTCATTTACAGACGTTTCTATAAAAAATATTTTCAAGTAAAATAAGACCACCAGGATCTTTTAATCAGAATTTAATTTGTTGTGCTTGAAGATATGCAGTAATTGTCTATGGCTTGCTTTAATTGATATATTTATTTAATAAGAAATGAGTCTTGCTGCAGTGAAATATGTCAAACACAAGGAGTTCTCAATTCAAAATATGTGACTCTACATGACTTTTTTCTTTACTTTTTCAGGGGCTTTTCATTCGGAGATAGATGATGACAAAGATGATGTTGAGGCATAAACATCTTTCTTGTTCATCCTACCAATAGGTGTTCCTACTCCATAGCCCTTGGAGTCTATGAGACCCCCAATCTGTGTGAGGTTGCAGTTCCTCTGGCTGATGTACTCGATGCTGGTGGACTCCATCAGCATGGCGTAGTCTGTTGTCAAGACGCGGGTGATACCTTCTCTGTTGTTCTTAACCAAAGCGGTGTTCTTCCTGCTGCTCATAAAGGCCCACATCTTTTCATAAGTGGAGATCTTTGATTTCTAAGGAGCAAAGCAGCCAAAAGTTAATAAAAAGTGTACAGTGTTTAAAATAGACTTTGTGCGTTCGTGTCTACACAAGCGCAGTTATATGTGCTTAACTGGATTTCAACGCTTCCATAAATGCATACAAGTTTAACAAGCAAGCTGTGTGGGACTGTGTTTCAGCGGGAGTCTCAGTCGATGTGTGTGAGTGTGTGTTTCGCTTTGCTCAGTCAGAGAAAATGGGACAGCTGTGTTCTAAATCTCCTCCAGCTGATTCAATTTGTTCAAGCCATCAACACAGCCTGCTTCTTCCTATCGAGGCAGCCATAATCACTGGCTGCAATCTGGGAGGATAAAGCCGTGCATGGATCACCCCTGCTGAGCCACAGGAGGCACAGAGCCAGTGTAGCTGTGAGGCAAGGAAGTGACAGCCCACCCAAGGACACTAGTACACTAATGCATTATATAATAGGAACTCACAAATTACCGTATACTTCAACACAGACACTCCCAAATTCTCGATATGCATCTTCTCCATTTCCCATCATACAATCCTTCTTGATGGATTCACATCACCAGCCATGAAAGAATTTATTTATTTATTTTTATTTAATTTCATTATAACAGAATTTTGGCAAAAATGCAGGATGATACAGAAAGGAAATTATATGATTTTAAGAAGTATCTGTTCCCGTGAATTATGTTGAGAAACTGTAATAAACTCATTTTGACAAAGGTAAATTACAAATTTAGTGTTGAGGCACTAAGGCTATGCCCAATGGCTGATGTTAATTTTGGTTGGTACTGTGACTCCTGAGTTATGTATTTAAATATATTAAAACCTCATAGTTTTAAGAAATATGAAATATTGCTATGGATGTTATTGCTATGGGGTGAACTGTCACCCCATAGCAATAACATCCTGGGTTTGAATCCACCAACCAGCTGACGATCTTCTCTGGGGATTCTGGCCTCCTCCCACAATCTACAGACATGCTCATTAGGATAACTGGCAATAGATATGAATGGTTCTTTGTCTCCCTGTGATTAACCAACAGTGACCTGTCCTGGGTGTATCCTGCTTTTTGCACAGTTGGTATAGCCTGCTGCCCGCATGTAACCCCGAATTGGAGAGAAATGGAAAAAGATTAATGGATGGACAAACAGCCTTTTGCAAGCACTTAGTTTTACTGAAAGATAACAAAACATTTTCTTAAAGGATGCAAAAATCAAATATCTATGGTTTGCATTCAGTGTGAAAAATCACTTTCCTCTCCAGCAGCATTACCACATATTCAGTTCGTCACCATGGAAAACATATAGCTTAATATAAACATAAAGAGAGAGAAAAGCCCTTGAAAGACAGATTATATAATGTAATACGTATTGCGTCACATATTTCTAAAAGCCTCATACTAGACACTACAGCAGGTTTACCTTGAAAAAAGTCATAGTGGATCCATCCCTAACTGCACCATATTCAATCCTGGTCTGCTTTGCCAGGTCATCTGCTGAGTCGATGGGTGCGTCCATTCGTTCCACTGTGAGGAAGGCTGCCAAGTTGGCCGTATAGGATGAGATGATGATCAAGGTAAAAAACCACCAGATGCCACCAACTATACGTGTGGATAGAGCTTTAGGCATCAACTCTGAGCCTGGAAGCACGGAAAACAGAACCAAGGGGTTAAGAACGAGCACATGTGGTAAAGGTTTAAGAAAGGGAGAGTGAGAAACATGTTGATAATGCAGGAATCATTTTGTTAATATCAGAATAGTGAAACTAGAATAATAATAGGTGTTGTTTGCATGTTTAAAAGATGGGAGAAACCGATTTACATTGTTCTTAATCGCAATATTTTTTCTTAATCCTAATTGTGAGATTCACAGTAAATACAATGGTACACTTTAGAAGATCTGACAAAGGAAAGCTGAAAGTAAAGAAAATGTAGCAGCACATGTAAAAAGTAATGAAGTGCAACACCTAAGCACCAAAATAAGCAAAGTGCTTTATATTTTTATTTGAAGGAAATTGGGGAAAACATATTCAGATAACTGGAGAATACATTTGCCACTTTTAGGGTTTGAGGTTTGGATTCATCTGTGCTCGTTTTTTTATTCACTCTGAGTGAAAAGAATCCCTAAATGTGCTTCTAGAGAAGAACCCACAGCATCAAAAAGCTCATATGCAGAATACAGTGCGGAGAGTATAAAACCTGCCTGAGCTTGTTTTTTGATAAATGCTGAAAGGGAATCAGTGCAGCAGGAGACATGTAATTAAAGCTTTATCGGCAATCTGATTTACAGATAAGAAAATAAACCAACATTGAAATTTGCACGAATCCAAAATGAGCCCCACTTGCTCATCTCTTCATTTTCTGCCTTTCTAAAGAGCTAACAAATTACACACATAGCTTACTGATAGTTACACTTGGCTTGCACTCGGCTGATATTGTCAGTAGGTTTGCTGACCACTCAATCAGGCACGTCAGACTTTGCCTGCCCAAATCTCCTGCCTTTAGAGAGATAAAGTCCTTATGATGTGCAACATAATTCTTATAATAGGGTTTGGATGCAATTCATGTGAACTGGAGCCAGGATATATGGAAAGGGCATTCAAAGAAAATAGGAGGAAAATATTGATGTTTGGCATTAAACAGCTCACAGCCGAGCCGCTGTGCAGGGTTTTCATTTACTGTAGCTCTGCAGTAAGACCCCAGTTTTTGCTGCTTCTATTAGTAAAGTTTTAACTTTTTAAACAATAGCATTTTTGGTTTGTGTGTGCTTGTGTCCTAACCTGATAAATTTAAATCAAACATTTAACTGATGTTTCTTGTTATGTTCACCATCGTTGTGCTAACTGTCTGTCTGCTGTGTGCTGCTGGGTACATAGTGTACAAAGAGTGAGATCGAATCTGTCTGAGCTGAAAACCATATTTTAAAAAAGAATTTAAGAATGCACAAATATTTTTAGGTTATTATTTTTTGGGGGGAAAACAAAGCCACTGCAGAACTACCAAAAACTGCAGTGAAGGTTGTTTCCAAAGTGAGTCAATGATTATAGAGCCCCAAATGAATAATATCCAGGTGGCCTCCGATTTGATCTGACTGCAGGGACACACTAATAGCATAAAAATTTTAAAGCACACACATGTTGGTAAATGCACGTTTTGCCAGGTGTCTGAACAGAAACACGTTCTTCATGATTGTCAAAGACACCGTACATACCAAAGCATTTTGTTAATTTGACAGTCAACATACAATTTCATCAACCGACTATATAAAAATAGTTTACTTTGCCGCATCAGCGCTCCAACTCCAAACCAGAAACTGTTGAGTAAAGTGAAATTGTTCTGAATTAGAGTCGAGGACGGGTTGCACGGGTGTGGGTTGTACCACTCGTAAGGAGTAAACCTGCAAGACAACGACAGAAAGGAAGCGAGATTAAAAGAAGTACGGAACCAGTGTGCTGCAGGTAATCATAATTCAGTCATGGAGTTCACATTAAAACAGGCTTCCATTAGTGCTTCAGTGCAATCTGCACTTTCACAGAATGCAAAACACGTATTTTGAGTCTCACATTTTCATTGTCACTTACAGGTTGCAAGGTGCAACCAGCTGGCAGATTTCTTTTTCGTACTACCGTAGAAAAAGGTGGAGAGTTTGCAATTACTCCCAGCTACTTAACAGCCACAATCAAATCCACTCTGGCAGCTGATGGCTAAAAGCACACTCTCCGTTATTTCTGAGTAGCAGAAATTTGCTAAAATATAGTCGAGCCAAAACATCACAGCTGATTTGTGATTCTTGTCAGGCTCGCCCACTTTTTATTGTTCTAAAAAGCTCTGTGGTGGCATTCCTTAGTAACCAAAGAAGAGTGTGGCAGAGCTGAGCTGGGGCTTTGGACAGTTCATCACACCTCAGCTCGTCCCCTCAAGCATCAGTGCATCCTCTCACCTGGCAATCACAAAGAGGACGCAGCTGACCCCTGTGCAGGCCAGCAGCACGTACATCCAGATGTCCGGAGACAGGGGATTAAGAAATGAGAACACGCCTGGATTGGTGCCGTTAGGTTTCCGGTACAAGATACTGATGCCTAAGGTCATGAAGGGCTTGGAGAAGTCGATAACTTTCTCTCTGACATAGGTGATGGTTAAGGGAGCCACGGCAAGGTCTGCAACCTAAAAAACACCAAACAAAAGTAACCCACTGCAGGTGAAGTGAGCACTGTTCAAGGGCTCTCATCGGTGCATCAGTATTCACATGATGAATACACCTCGTTAAAAGATTTTCTTTACTTGAGAAAACTGTTAGAAAGCAATGTAATATTTATTTATAGCTCATAACTCTGGTCAGATAGCTTTGTTTTTGTTAGAAGCCTTGTTAATATAGTCAGAGGGAGCATTGATTTTTATCAAAGAAAGAAGCTTGTACTGGTCTTTAAACAAGGCCTGCAAACAGGCTTGAATGAAATCTGTGAATTCAACCGTGGAAAACGTTACTCTACTTTATTTCCCAATTTAATTTGAGGGGTTTACACTTTATCTAGTAACTCACATGGTCGATCAGCTCCCGGACCATCCCGTTCCACTCTCCTTTATCATTCTGGGCTCCATATTTCCCATCAGCCACCAGTCTGACTTCATACGTAAAACCCAAGATGTTTGAGAGCTCTTTCAAAAGGTCCAGACAGTAGCCTTCGTAGCGATCATTCCCAACCAGCTCCTTGTCTGACTTTCTCAACATCACGTAAGGATTTTCCTGTGTAAAACAAAACATTCATCTTTTTATGGTATATTCTTTATTCTGACCCTTTTTTATGCTTAGTATCCTAAATGAACTAGTTTTGTTATTTTAGCTTGTAGATCCTTTGCATGAGCACGTGCAAATTATTTTATGGACGGGATTAATAAAGAATCGGCTTCGCTCTGTGCTGACAAAACGAGACAAAAACTGTGCAGCCACATCTCCTAAACACCTCTTTCCGTCTTTGTATCCTTCTCCTTTTTCATTGCATTCCCATCTATTGTTCCCCCTATCTACATTAACCATATCTCACATGTGCTTCCCTTCTTCTTTCTATGCTGTCCTCTGTTTAACCTTCCTACTCACCAGTATTGTGGTGACAATGAGAGTCCTGTTAGCCAGAGAGTCTGTCACATTGTTATTCTTGTCTCGCCTGGACTCCTCCGTCAGGTTCATCCCCCTGTACGAGTTCCACACAGCAATCTGCAAAAGCAAACAGGGCTTCAGAATTATTGAACCACATTTGCTCCTTTGATCAAACACAGGATGTTACATTTGACACCTTCTGGAGTCTCTGTGTAAGACTGTTTTGCAGCGTATAGACCTTTACTTCTGTTTAAGCTTTAAACAATGCTGCGTTTTTATGATTAGCGATCACCTGTGCAGGAAAATAAGCTGACTGATTACTCCACTTATTTCAGAAAAATAAAGAATAACGAAGTTGATTTAATCTCCAGATCTTAATGGGAAAATAGAACTTGCTCTGACACACCGCATATTAATCATATTTTCTGATTCGCCGAACAGAAAAATGAAAAAGAAGTATAAAGGTTTAAAGACCTGACACTGCCTCCTTTTCAACTTTCTGCTTCATTCACTATTCTACAGCATTTTCCCTTTGCTGAGCTTTGCTCTGATGATTTTGGGCAAAGAGCTAAAAAATGTAATTTTATATACAGCAAATATGAAACTGAAGGAGCAGTTTGGACCAAACAGATTTTGAGTACAACAATTTCATTATGACAATTATTGGATCAGTTAGCACTCGTATTTGAGTAGCATCCAGTGATGTGCAAAAGTCTTGAGCCACCCCTCATTTCTTTGTATTTTGCAACCTAGATGCTTGACTTTTGAGCAGTTTTTTATAAAAGGTGGTCTTGAGGAATAGTTCTCCAGGCTTTCTGAGGGTCTTTTAAAGTTTCTTTGGACATTGGCTGCTTTTTCACTCATTTTCAGTGCAGTCCTTGTACCGGACTGTTTTTAGATAAATTATTTTTGTTGTTGGTTTATCCACTTAACACTGACCTATAAATCATTCAAGCATTAAAAATGACACCTAACTCAAGGGATGAACCAGGGTTGTGTATACACATAGCATACATGTGAGCAAAGAACCCAATTTAAATTATATCTTTAGACGCCATCAGCTTGTTGCAAAAACATACCATTTGTTTCCATTTCTTATGTTTAGCTACAAAAATGCTAAAGATAACACAGTTTGAAAGATATAAAATAGTATTTTTCCAACAACTTGATTCTCAAAAAGCTATCAGATGAAAAAGGAGAAGACAAAAGAAGATGTGGCAGACCGAGGAGCTTTCCACAGAAGATGAGCATTATTTCTTCCCTTAAATAATAGGAAAAGAAATCCAGCTAAGACCTGACACAGGACCTGAGAGATCCATCTGGGTCCCCATTTGATCCATATATTGTTCATTTTCCAGCATGACAATGATTCATGCTGAGAGATGAAGCCATGCCGTAAAATCAAAACTGGATAGAAAAACACACAATGGAGCACTATCGGTTATGGATTGGCCTCCCCAGAGCCCGGACCTCAACATTATTAAAGCAGTGTGGGATCATGTTGACAGAGAACAGAATAAAGTGCAGCATCCAAGGAACTCTGAATATCTATAATGGAGCCTGGAGAACTATTCCTTAAGACTACTTCAAAAAATTACAAAAGCGCTTTCCTAAGAGAGTTCAGGCTGCGTGTTTAAGAATAAAGGTGGTCGTATCAAGAATTGATTTTTAAGTTTGGGAGAACTATAAAAACGCTGGTCCTGTTTTATTTCCATGTTTGAACATGTTTCAATACAAAGAACATAAAGGAATGTGGGATGGATCAAGACCTTTGCACAGTACTGAATATGTTACTGAAATACATCCTTTACTTTAACCTGAAATAACTGCTGCTGACAGCAAAAGGGAAGCCCAGTTTAAATATATAAATATATAATACTGAATAGTAGAACTACAGTGCAAACGTGTTACAACAATACCATCCAGTAACTGCTAAACAATTTATTTTTCTCCATGTTGTCATTTTAACAATGAGCTGAAACAATTAGTTGACTAGCAGCATGACAAAAAAGTCATTTTTAATTAAAATGAACAATTATGCTTCATCTCAGATAAAAAAAACAAAAACAATAAGAATTGTTGGGATTTTTTTTTGTCTTTTTTATTTATGTGATCATGAAATTAAATGATGAAAAGCATTACATGAAAAGACATCTGAGGATATTACGCTGGGCTTTGGGAAATTATTTTTGCATTAATTTGGATTTATTACATTTCTGACCATTTTTTTCTAATAACTACAAAAAAATAATATCAAAACCAAACATTAATTTTAAAAAAATTCAGTTAGTAAACTTAAATAAGTAGTGGAGAAAGGGAAATTACACCAGCAGTCAAGAGAAAAAGAAGGGTAGATAGGGTTGGGAGGAAGAGAGGACAACATGGTGAATGAGATTGTCTTAATCATCAGACCAGGCGGCATAATCCAGACAGTTATCAGATTAGAACAGATGTCTGGCAGCTGGATTTTTTTTAACCTTTCAACTCCCTTTGCTTTAGCAAAGGTCATGACAGGTCTGGAATGAAGCTAAGAACATTAAATTATTAGGCCTTATTGTTAATAGAACTAAAGTAAGTGCCAGATAAGCTTTTCTCCTCTGGCGAGTCATTCTGTGAACAAAAATGTGCCTTTTAGTATTTTTATTCAGAAACAATGCCCTCTCCATTCATTCACTGCCTAAGAGGATGAAGAGAAGTGAACGCATCAGTACCTCTCATTAAACTGAGCTCTGCAGAAGGTACAGTCTTATGTTTACAATTTATTTTTCTGAAAATGGCTGGGTGGGATTACCTATTCCAAAAGATGAAATGCTTTTCACTCTTCATTACACTCTGTCTTATTCTGTTAACCAAGTCCGACTGATGGAAAATGTGTTCACTTATAACCTCGCTAAAAGCACTCCATATCTCCACCGAGTTACTTTTTGCAAGGGACCATAAATCTGTCTTATCTGTGGACACTGCAGATGAGGAACACTGTGAGTGGGGATGGATTGAATTAATTGCATTGTCCTCAATCTCCAAGATAATTTGTCAGAGTGAGAATATTAAAGATGTGGAGAGTATTTTGGTCTAAAATTGTTTGGTCTTGCATCATTTAGCTTGCGTTACATGCTGTTGTAGAGGGCTGCTTCTCCTCTGTCGAATATCAACAGTATGATTGCACAGTTTGAAGTTTAGGTAAAAGAGCAATCGAGCCAAGTCAATGAAATTAATCCTAAAATATAGCCTAGGACATCCGTACCGCATGCAGCCAGCATCTTTAAAACCCCCGAGTCATGGATTTTCTGTGTATAGCCTTGCAATTTTATCGTGTACACCAGAGGAGCTCCCAACAACTAAGTGTGCTATAAAAACTGACATGAATTGGCTCATATATGCTGTGAGGAAAATGTTATCTGTGAATCCTAACGCTCATCCTCATCCAGAACCAAATCAGAGTGGAAAACCGTTACCACAGACTTAGTAAGCCAGGCCAAGAAAGCTGAGGAGAAAAAAAAATATATTTTCAGGAAGTCAACAACTTTAAAAAAAAAAATACTTTTTTTTCCTCAAGAGACTTTCACTTTGTTTTGTCTCATCATCCTCTTCAGAGTGTATTTAACACTCCAGTGCCCAAGAACTAACACAACTGCAACGGACTGATAATTCATTTTTTATTACCATAAAGCCAGGCAATTTATGTGATGTGCTTACTATATAGTGGCATTTCCTCTGAGGTGAGGCTTTTGAGGACTTGAAGGTATTGAATGGAATTAAAATTACAAATAAATCAGAGCTTTTGCAAACTGACAGTTCCTGCCTGCCTACATACCTGTCTGACAACTGAGACAGACGCAGGTGCTATGAATGAATCGAACATTCACTCTTTCAATCATCAAAGCATTGCTTTTGCATAATTGCTGTTAAAATTTAATTTAATTTAAACTAGAAAGGAATCTGAATGGAGTTATGAAGTTGATTTGCTGTATAATCAGTGCACCAGAGGGTGTTATAACTCTGCTCTTTGTGCCAATCAAAGGCCAGGAAAGTAAATCTACTCCTTTTATAGATTTAAAGTTTTTAAACTTGAGATGGGGTGTTGCTTATGCTTATCAGATTCTTTTTGGTACAAATAAATCTAAAGGTATTTGGACAATGGCACATTTTTGTGTTTTCGCCTCTGTAGAGCACCACAGGGAGTGCAGACTTTGAGCTTCAATTCAAGAAGTTTAACCAAAGTGTTGCATTAGCTGTTTAGGAATTACAGCCATTTTTATACATTGTGTCCCATGTTCAGAAACTGAAACCTAATTGGACAAATGACAACCCAGTCTCATGACCAGGTGAGGTCTGTTCCCTCATTGTTCCATGACAAGTTAAAAATCTAGAGTTGATTCAAAGTGCTTCACTTGTATTTGGTAACTGGTCACTTGAACTCTCAATATGAGGTCCAAAGATGTGTTAATGCAAGTGAAGTGAAGGAGTCCATCATTTGGCTGAAAAAACATTGCAAACATAGCAAAAACTTAACGAGTGGTCAAATTAACAACCTGGTATATTCTTAAAAAGAAGGCACTGACAAGCTACACCAAAAGCCCCGAAAGACCACCGAAGACTACTAAAGTGGATCATAGCATAAATCTTTCCAAGATTAAGAAAATCCCTTCACAACATCAAACCAAGTCAAAAACACCCTAAAAGCGGGTAGGTATAACATTACATACACGGGCTTTACAAAAAGGTGCAAACCATCTATGACACTCAAGAGCAAGATGACCAGATTAGGCTTTGCAAGAAAACATCTAAAGGGGCCTGCACAGCTGTGAAACTAATTATTTGGACAAATAAAACAAAGATGTATTTATACCAGAATGATGGGAAGAGAAAAATAGCTTCCCGCTACTGCCAAGTGCTTGCTCATAGGGGATGATATAATTATTGGCATTTCTTTCGTTTAAATATTGTAGGGTCTTTACAATATAAAGCTCCTTGAGCAGCTGTTGTTGTGAATTGGGCCTATAGAAATAAAGCTGAATTGAATTCTAGATTTTAGGCAATTGTTGATTGCAAATGATTTTCATCCAGATGTTAGAAACAACCTTTATATTTACAGTTATGTTGGTTTGTTCAATTATATTTAATCTTTCTAAAATGAAGGGACTATGTATAAAAACAGTTTTAATCACTAAATTTTTAATTCAATATTTTTGTTAAACCTCTTGAATTAAAGCTTAAAGTTTGCACTTTGAATATGTGATTTAGAGTCCTCTTTAGTGGTGTTCAGAAGAAAAATTTCAGTAAATATCATTTTTCAAAAACATGTGGCCCTTATTGAGTGTAACCTGCATGATTTCCATTAAAGTACGTATGAAGGCAATCTAATAGCGAAGCAAATTATAGCTTAGTAGCTGACAGAGAGCTATTTTTATATATTTGCTTACGTCTTTCCTGCCATCAAAGAATGTGAAATTGCAGCACTTACTTCCTAATCCTAATGGAGGTACAGCTATATGCATTTAAACAAAGTAAATTTGTACTTTTTTTCCTGAAAGTTTTGACGAGTGTCAAAGCAATGCCTGCACCCAAACAGGGGAAAAACTGAAACGTCAAACACATGGCATTGCTGCACACAAAATCAGTGAAGAAAGACAAAGTTGACAAGGCAGGGAGCAGCAAGGTGCACGGCATGTAGAGTGAGAGTAGGGCAAACAAGAAGAGGGGGCAAACAACAAAGGCTTCCACCAAACAAGGCACTGGCACAAACCTCGATCCACCTTTTCGTGAGGCGGCTTCCGCCCTCCACAACACCCTTTAGGAATTGTGATGAGAGCAACGTGAAGCACAGACAGCGTGGAAATTAATAATCAGTTAGTGCAGCATTATTAATATTCATGGCTGGACAATCTAAAACAGCTAGTAAGTGTGTTTTAAAAGGATGTAAGTACAGAAAACTAAATGACTAATCAGCTCTCGCTCTCGCTCTGTCTCTCATATACACAAACACAAACACATGCCCTAATGGAACGAATAAGCCAGTGCGAAAGCAGCATGAGAGCGTTGTAATTGGCTGTTCCAGGCCTCTGTGCTCACCCTGGCAATGCCGTCCTCTTTGAGGCTGATGATGTCCAAATCAAAGTCTCTCCTCAGGCCATCTGTCTTGTTAAGAACAATGTGCCCTGTCAGTCCATCCCACTGTGCCTACAAAAAGGGGAGAGAGAGAGATTTACAGAGAATTGGAAGACCATCTGAGTTCCTCGTCTATCCAGACCTTTGGAAGTCGGACTCTAGAACAGGCTGCTTGCAGGAGAAGTGAAGGAGGTCCATGCAAGAAGAGAGGAAGCTTGAAGGCTCACGGGATCACAACAAGTGAAGATCAACAGGTTGTGTAGTCTCAATACGCATGAAAGCTTTTGTTTAAAATAGCCAAAGCAATTATATGCATACATTTTTTTTCTCGCTTAATCAAATAAAACCAAAAATATTTTACCTTTTTCTGAATATACTTCCTATTGGATGATTCCCTTTGCTTTGCATGTATACCATTCTTTTCTTGTTTGTCCTGATTATTGACAGACTGTGATGGAGGTACATCTGGCACCTCTTTTTTATTAGAGAAGAGAACAAATATAAACCCTATAGCACTTCAAATTGAAATGTTAATGGACTGTTCCTTTTTATTTCACAAACATTAAAAATAATTGCACCACATGCAACCATATAATGTGTCGCCTTTTTAGGAACTGTCTGCGAGTCTGTCTTGCAGATCACGTCAAGTGCTGAGATATTTTTAGGGCTGTCTATTAGGAACAACAGGTTTATGATCTACCCACAGATTTGTTCAATCATGGGACTGTAAGAACTGCTCCAAAAGCTTCAGCTTGTGTTTCTAGCAGTAGTTGATGGTGGAGTCTGAGGTCTGTGTTAGATCATTGTCCTTTCAGACAGCCTTGTTTTCATTTCACTTTCTTCACCGACTACACATTTGCATCCAGAATTTACTCAGATTTAGTGGAATCCCTTCTTCCCTCTATCTCTTGTTAAAGACTAGTAGTTAAACATATGCCATTTTATGACCAGTAGTCAATGTAGTAAATTAGCTTAACAGCTGCAGGCCATATATTATCCTTTAGTTCTAATGGTGTGCTGTGTATGTAGTTTAGTCTCTATTATACTCTTGAATAAAAGAAACATAATCATTTGTAGTTCATTAGACAAAATGTGCATTACTCTGTATCCTTGATCAGCTGTGAATGTCTGACACTGTTTTCCTGAGAATGTTTTATTGCTGAATCATGTGAAGAAGGCCATAAGAGGGAGACTAGGTGTCTGGGCAGAAGAGATAAAACCACATTCTTTACCCCCCCTTCCAGTTTCACACAGAAAGACAGGGAGGCAAGGTCAGGAGCCAGGCTCACTAAGAATTAGAAAACATGTGAAGATGCAGCTTTTATGACAAAGAGGGGGGCTGGGATTAGCTATAAAAGTCTGTGAAAGTTGCCACCATTTTGAGACATGCTGTCGAACCTCTGCAGGCATCTCTCCCGTCCGGACATTGTAATGCTCTTATTGTGAATTGTACCGAAATAAATGATTGTTGATTGAGCATATATACACCGAGTATTGTCCTTCCTTCAGCCCAAAGATTCAAAGAACTGCGTGTTTTCAACACTCTGCACTGTTTCCTGTGCCTCAGGCTGCCTCACAACCCCAAAGCATAATATTTTTGTCCTTCTGACAAATTCTTCTCCCCTTTGTTTTTTCACAAACCTACTTTTGTTGATTGTGGCCAAAGAGCTCACTTTTGACTCCATCTATCCAAAGCATTTGTCTGCAAAACCACCCCGGCTTACATACGATTTTGTGACATTCTGTGGCAACAGTCATCCCCTGACTTTTGCCGTTTCTAATCTGTCTGCAGATTTCATGCACATTTAACAAAAAACTCTTTTTTAACATCTGTTTGGGGCCAAAATCCACAAAATGTGCATTTTTCTCTGATCTACCCAAACCTTTGCTCTAACTGCGTACTAAAAATACAAACTAAGTTAAAGTAAGTTCACTCCACCTTTTACTTATTTATAATGAGAAAAACTGAATACAATCTTTTGATGCATGCCAGAAGTGTAATTTGCTAGCATCATTCAAAGAAATTCAACAAAAAACACACAACTGTAGAAACGGACATGTCTAAAACATTTAAAGTGTGCAATGTGGCTCTTTGTTCTGTGTTTCCTGATTAAAGCTGACTAAGAAAAAAAGTGTTCAGACATGTCAAATAGAAATATGCTCATTTGATCCACAGAAACACACACAATCGCCAGAGGAGAGTGATAACATTTTGGTTAAAGTGCCCAGGATTTGATTTCTGTCACTGAAATAAAAACTGTGTCCTCATATTCTGTGCTCTCTTGTCAGCAGTGCTTTTTAATTGAGTGTAGTGAGAGAAATATCACTATTGGATTTTTCCCCCCGAAAAGGCTATTATCAAGTGATGAATAGCACATGAGGACAGATGCTTCAAAAAATGAGCAGTGGAAAACAAAATGAAAAGCTGAAGAGGAGAGCCACTAAGATGCTGGGAAAAAAAAGAAAAGATAAAGAAAAAGTGTGAGAGAAGGAAGACGGGGGGCATGAAGAGGAAAATATGAGTGAGGCGCCTGAATGATAATGTTCCTTCTCCGTGGCAGGCAACGGTCCTCTGCTGGATTTAAGACTTAAGAGATCAAAACACTCGTGCATCAAAGGCCTCATTTCTGTCTGTAGGCATCAAGTCTGACTGTTGGGCTGAGCCGCACGCTTTAAACTTATAAGTACATAAATACCGTGTATTTTCATGTTGCGAGCTTTCAGAGGCAAAGCGCGGACTGTCAGAAGGGACCTATAAAATATATCAGAAGAAATGATCTGACACCCAGTTTTGGTAAATTTTTATGTTTGCATCTGAGGCATCTGTTACAAACATGCATCAAAAATGCATCGTGTTTAGGCTAAAGGCAATTGAAGCTCCTTAAGCCATGCTGCTGATCTTGCATGTTTTTCTAAGTTCCCAATAACTTATCTAACACTGACCTCTTTAAAAAGGTTCATGAAGCGCGGACCAAAGCGCCAAGGCTTGTGGCGGTGACACTGCAGGGAGCTGACGGTCATCTGAGTGGCCCGCTGGGACGCGACAGCAACCATGTACACGGCATCATACATCAAAGCTGCGTCTGTCTGTAGAGGATGCAGTGAGAGAAAGTTGCTTTTTTGTGTAATAAAATTGCACTTAAATGTCAGTTGTAAACAGCTAAATTATGAAACCAAGAGAGCAGGTTTTGCAGATAAAAATGCTCTAAAAACTCTAAAAGTTCCTCTGGGAAAATGTGCAAAACATATAATGTTTGGCTATAACGATGAAATGAATATAACTGAGAAAATCAGCATTTCAATTCTTACTAAGCTTACAAAAGCATTACATGTTAGCTCATACTTTTTTGTTTGCAACTGTATGATGCAGCTTATAGAACAGATGTGGCTTTTTGCAGGTGCAGGTGTTTGTTATGTAAAATAACAGCAGCTTACGGTCATGACTCCATCCATCAGACCACTTTCTTGTTTGGGACCCTGAAGTCTTTCCATGGCCCACCTGTCCATTGTAGATGCGACCCAAGGGTCATCAATGTTCAGCAGTCTAAAACCAGTCATGTTGACCCCGCTATAGCGGTATGGCTCGAGATCCAAGGCATATAAATCCTGCAAGAGATGCAAGATGAAGGTAAAGGTGCAAGATGGCAGGAAGGATGTGCTGTTATGTACAAATGTAAGGACTGGTTCAAGGTGTAACCAGTAAATTTAAAAAGCCAGTTAAAGGAAAAATGAATACGCAGATCTTTATTTTACTTATTTGCCTACTATCGCCTTAAAAAACTATAATAAAACTTCAGCTGTGCATTTTTCTAACTCACCAAAGTTGTAAAGAAAAAATGGTAGTACTCTGTCATCATTCCCATTGATGAAAGCTGCAACAAAGGAAAAAATAAAGTAAGAAAAAGAAACTGCCAAAAAATTATTTTTTTTTAATATCATGATTTCTCCAGTGCTGCAGCTAATGTAGGAGCTTGATAACAAAGTAATTTGGCAGGTCATTTCTCTCTTGCACAGCACGTCAAATATATCATGCATTTTCTTTAAGAGTATTCATCAAATTTATCAGTCTTTAGGTATGAATTAAATAGCTGAATTCCCCGAAGCTGAATAAAAAGGACAATGAAAGTTTTTCTAAGTTTCTGTTTCTGTAAGATTGACACCAAAACCTATCTGGATAAAAAAAAAGAAACAAATTGATTATTACTTAATAATAGACAATGGATACAGAAACAACACAAGCAAATAATACAAATGTAGTGTGAGAAACCCAGCAAGTACCAGGACAGCAGAAATGGGTTGTTATTAAATATGCAAGACGATCTCAGCTCTCTGTATGTAGGAATCAGTGCACGGGGCACCGTCCCGTCCCCTGTCCCCCAAAAGATAAATAAATGTGGTGTAAAATCCGTGGTCTAAACAAATAAACTACTGAAATGAATCTTAGATAAAGTACTGCACAGACCTGCTTAAGGAGCTCAGCAGCCATGCGGTAGGAGCAATCAAAAAGAATAAAAAACTCTTTGTCTTTCTTCAGTTCCTTAAGCAGCGGTCGAGCATCCTGGTTACCCGGCGTCAGCTGGCGGATCTTGATCTTCAAGTTGAACTTTGCTGGCGCTTTGATCAATTCTTGCATCCGCATCAGACCTTTTAAAAAAAGTTTAAAACAGTAAATTATACTTTCCCCCTCATTAATTCTAATTGTTACTTCCTTCTTGTGGTCAGATACAAAACATACACTACATCATTTTAGCTTCTCCCCAGACTGATCGCTATTCTGTTACATAAGCTGGACGCACGCCTTGCTTTCCTGTAGCCTGAACGTGTACATGCACAATAGAGTGTAAATGCGCAGGTGTGTGTTTATGTGACATTTCAGGAAGAATAAATCTTTGTAAAATCTATAAGCTATGACATTTTAGCAACAGAATTTCATATTCTCTGTGTTGTGGGCAGTTGCTGTTTATGGGAAACCGCAGGATGTGGAGGCTATCAGTGTTGTGGTCTGGATGTCTGCAGTTGGAAGTCAGAGGGCAGGAACATTGGCAGCTGTCTGATATGAGGCCCTGGTGCCCTGTCACAGATTGGGTTCACTGGCCAACGCGATGGAGGTGACTTTGTAAGACAGAATTTTATTTTGTAATTACGACCATGACATATGAATATGTTGCCAGGTCCAGAAAACGCCAGCTAGCTCCTTTGACCTCTTATCCCTCTCAGTTCTTCACTTTAAATGCCATGCCATTTTAAGGTTGACAACCAGCCTTACAGGAGGAAATAAAATCAAAGATAAAATGCTGTCTTCAGTCAAATATTATTAAAACACTGAACTTGAAACTTAAAACGATGTTTTTTTGTTTTTAAACAAATATCTATATTCATATTTTACAGCTGGATGATAAATGTTTATAGCACTTCTGGTTATTGTCACGTGGTGTAAAAGTTATTTTTCAAAGTCATAATGGAAATAAGATATTGTGAGCGATTAATCACTGAGGTGCAGTCAAGCAGAAACGTCCAGGGCAAAAAAAAAATAAACAAATTACATAAAATACATGCACACATACATAACTCATGGCCCAAGCTCCAAATACTAAAATACTGCAGTTACTCAAACGGACACTTGCAGGTGTTTCCATTAGCAAGGACCATTATGGCAGAATTATAAATATTCATAGTCAGGTGCATACAGGAGTTTTGGTCACTAAAGTTATTTGAAAAGCAGTTTTTTTTCTTTTCTTCAAACTCACCAATTATATAAAGTATTTGTATCATATATCAGTATTAGGGAGTGGCTGCAATGACTTAGCACACTTAGTCTCTGCTAATTTGAGTCACTGAACAGTGTAGGTTAGGTTTTTGAGGGTTTTTTGGCTTTTGGCTTGAAAGAATTAGGTGATGATGTCCAAAAAGAGAAAACTGAGAATTTAAAATGGGACTTTGTGCAGCAACAGGTAACATCACAATGACTGTGGCTGTTGTTAGCTCAGTAGAATTGGCTAATCTTCTTCTTGAGCATACTGATTTATTGCATACAGATAAACTGAAAAATAGTGAAATAGCTTTGACAAATTCACTTAATCCAAAACCACCTGACTGTATCTTAAAAGTGCTCTCTTTGACCTTCTTCACATTTGAATCCTTGAAGTAATGTATTAATCAAGTGCTTGTGAATCAATTTTAAAAGCTACAACAGCTAACAGAGCCTACCTGTGCTGTCCTCATAGACCACCGTTAGCTTCCTCCATTTGAAGAACGTGACTACATCCAGGATGGCCCTGGCAATAGCGGTGTACTCCGGATACAGGTTGATGAAAAAGGTGTCTTTGTTGTCCACCGATGGATGTTTCC
This sequence comes from Rhamphochromis sp. 'chilingali', assembly GCF_963969265.1. Classification (NCBI taxonomy): domain Eukaryota; kingdom Metazoa; phylum Chordata; class Actinopteri; order Cichliformes; family Cichlidae; genus Rhamphochromis; species Rhamphochromis sp. 'chilingali'. The sequence continues at coordinate 17,174,885 of NC_137946.1, forward strand.
ATCGTGTTTGTATGTGAGGGACTTCCAGAGCATTGCAGATAGATTGAACAGCACTAACCGAGGAGCTGTGAGAGGGGCCAAACACAGCAACCACCCCAAGAGCGAGCTGGTCACACACTAGTGGAAAAAAACAGAACAGCAGAAAAGCAGCTGGATGGATTTGATTGTTGCAATCAGATGATTCTTGATTACAGGTGAAGACTGTTAATGTGCTTCCAAATTCAAGTGTTAAACTGGTTATGTAATTTAAAGGGATAGCATTAGACTTTGATTTAAAAAGTAAGTTGTCTTCCAGCTACAGGACAGAATTATAGCTTGCTATTATTTTCATTGTGATCACAAGTAAATTGTCAAAAAAACATGTCCGTCTTAACCAGATTCTTAACCAGAAGCTAGTGGTTCTTTATGTGCTTGATAAATACTGAATCTACCAGTAACATTTCATTTTTGGATTTTGCGGAAAACGTATGCATTTAAACTAGTTAAAGTCAGCGTTTTAGACTTTAACTCCCTACCTCTCCTGGAAGCCTCAAAGCCATCAAAGAGGTTGATCCTCTGAATGTCGTAGGTAAGAGTGGTGTTGGGCATCAGGGTCTTGTTGCGGTTTATGTTGTTAACAGCAAACTTGAAGGCCAGCTCGTCCGTACTCACTAACTCGCTCTCTCGGGTCTCAAAAATCCCACCTGAACATTGAGACAGACGAGAAGGTTAAAAAGAAATCATTTGTGTTGAGATCAGGAGACAGCTGCAAAAGACCGCACCTAGTGCATACGTGTTCTGCACCAAACCACTTTTACTGCACTGAGTTTCACTTTATTTTACTTGATCAAACATAGGAAACCACCACCAGAAGACCAAACATCATGACCTCAGTCAGCAGCTGAAGTGAATTAAAGTCAAGATGTGCTTTGTTCTCGGTAACAGCTTCATTAAAGATGTTATATAGATGAGATGCAACGCCAGTAGGACTAGAAAAAACAATTTTGGCATTATAAGCACTTAATAACATTATCATCACAATATTATCAGCTTTTCAAGCTGTTAAAAATGTTAATAAGTCATTAATATTCATCCAGTCTTGGTAGTAGAAGATAATAGGATAATAATAATAATAGTAATAATAATAATAATGAATGGACTAAGTCTAAATAGTAAAACACAAATTGACAAGCAAAAGTATTTTTATTCTGTGTAAATAATCATTCTGTACATACGATAATTTTTAATCGTACAACTGTTTATAACTTGCATAGTTAACATTTCTGTATAGTTTTTCATATTTATATCCTGTTCATAGCCTGTACATACTTATAGTTATAGAATATTCATAACATACTTCATACCGTGTACATTATAACATACCATAATAGACCCATTTCTGTAATATACTTACATACCTATATTATTGCTAATATATATTGTAATATATCTATATCACTTCTGGATGGATGCAAACTGCATTTCGTTGCTCTGTACCTGTGCATGTGCAATGACAATAAAGTTGAATTCTATTCTATTCTATTCTAAAAAGTTATGAATGGAAACATTATTAACAGTTAACAATGACAGAACATTTTAAGAGATAAATGTGCCATGTCAAAATATAAGGAGATGATATTAAAGTAGACAAAACATAGACTTCTTTTCCTTAATAGATGGTATAGACAGGTTGAAGTCCTATACTTGTTGTAAAAATCAACAACAAGACAACAACAACAACAACAACAACAACAACACAGCCTCTTCACAATTACACCATCTATTCTCTGCTTTCTGCATTAATGGTGGTCACATTTTACTATCTCTGAGTCATAAAAACGCTGTAAATCCATTATGCGCACAGTTAAAGTTTCACTGCCTTCAGCCTGAGTTTTCTACAAGCAGAGAAGGAAATTGAAATTGCCATGGTCGCATGATAATGATGATGAATATTAAGAGCTTGAGGTAAATAATCGAAAGTTTGTGACCGGCCATAAAAGACATTCTGAACTTATTGCTTCTCACACAGGAAGGATGGTTCGTATAAGTACTTGTTCTTCCACTCTCACTTTTACACTGCAGAGACCCAAAGCTGCATGTAACGTCGTAGGAACAATGCTGTTCAGACAGAAATTGCCCTTAAACTCCTCGTCAACATCCAATGATCTGGGTGAATTCAAAGGGCAGATGAAATGAAAGTATAATTACTTCCACTGTGTGAAAGGGCAAGAAATAAAAAAGGCTATGGAGTTCCTGAGATGAGTCAAGGCATCGCAGTCAGGAAAAGCAGAAGTAACTGTTAGTCTTTTAGTAGGTTTTTTCACTTTTACCAATTCAGTTTTATTTATATAGCATCAAACCACAACAACAGTTGTCTCGATGCGTTTTATATTGTAAGGTAAAGACTCTACAATAATACAAAGAAAAGCCCAATGACCTGTAATAATACAAAGATAACCAGGATAATTTTCTGCGACTGCAGATGCAGTTTCTTGATTTAAAACACGTTCTATTATCTATATATTGAATTATTGGCCCGGTCCTAAAACAAAATGAAATTTAAAAAACATTGTAACATTTTTAGGGCAATTTATTTATTTCTACAAATTTATTGGTTTTCAAATGCAAGTTAATGGGTTTGCATGTCTTAAAATAAACAGTACTGTAACATGTGAATAATATTACCCTGTGGATCAAGGATTTTGTATCACTGATCAATAGGCTGTCACGCTTCACAATACAGCTCACCACATTGTGTGTGGTGTTGGTCAAGGCCAAGCAGATAATGAGCTTAGCTCCAAGGATGGTGTTCAACAACAGCCTGAGATAAAATAAGGAGTGGGCAGATTTCACTACATCCACAAAATCACATTAAATTATAGCTGAGATGTTGTAAAGATATTTGAATTTTTATGATATTAATGCTGATATGGTGACAGGCAGCATACAGAAGAGAAGCAATACCTTAAATAATTCAATTCAGCTTTATTTATATGACACCAAATCACAACAGCAGTTGTCTGCTGTATGGTTTATATTGTAAGGTAAAGACTCTACAATAATACAGAGAAAAGCCCAATCATCAAAGATTCTTTGAGCAAGCACTTGGCGATAGTGGGAAAGAAAAACTCCCTTTTAAAAGGAATAAACTTTCAGCAGAACCAGGCTCAGGGACGAGAAGCCACGTGCCACAACCAGTTGGGAGTGATGATAGAGAGACAGGACAAAAGACACACTGTGGAAGAGAGACAGAGATAAATAATAACTAAAGATGACTGTAAATGAAGAGTGGTGTGTAAGAACAAGAAACACTCAGTGCACCAAGCAACCGGATATTCTTGTAAGTTTTTTTTAAAAGTGGTCTTGAGCAACACTTTTCCGGGCTTTCTGGATATCTTTTAAAGTTTTGTTTTGGTCATTGGTTGATTTTTCACCAGTTTTCTGTCCATTCCTTGTACCTGACCATTTTCAGAGGATTCTCCCTTCTTTTCTTTTTAAGCCACTTAAGACTGACCTATGAAAGAAACCTAATCTAACCAAAGTGACGAACCAGTGTTGTGTCTGCACATTACAGACATTTTATTGTTCAAGCAACAATTTTACATTTTAACTGGTATATTTATGTTACTAGCAGCCTTTCACAAAATCTTATTAGCAACAACTTTGTTGTCATTCAAACAAACTACCAATGTAGTAAAAACGTACTTACACACAGTATAACACTGTCAGTCATGAACTGGCCTCCATCATCTTGATAGAGAATGGAAAAAGGGCAGCAAACATCCAAAAGAAGAGCTTTGGACTATACATGCATTTCATAACAAATTGCTGCACCTATTTCCCATTTTCCTAGCAAAACATAAAGAAATGAGGGATCGCTCAAGACTTTTACACCATACTGTACAAAAAATATCAAAGTTCCGAGCAGCAAAAAGGCAGAAAAGAGTCAAACAACTGAATAATACTCTGGTAAAAACATACAAATTATCAAGCTGTGCTTTATCACTTCAATTTGTACAAATCCTCAAAAAAGAAAGAGCAAAAAGAAAAAGTTTGGCTTTATGGGATGTAGCTGCGAACATTTCTGAAAGCATATTATTAATTATTATAATTATGTCATCTCAATCTCAGTGAAATGGACTTTAAAAGTAGAAAAAACTAATTTCTTCACAAGTCGTTATGTTTTTTGGATTTCAAAAACGGTGTTATTGGTGCATTCAGTTATAAATGCAACACAAAGGCTTTTCAAATCCAAGTGAACAATGGTATTCACTGGGTCTGCATTGGTTCAATGCCCACTCCAGGATTATAAGAAATGACTTATCTGTAAAACCACAGTTAGCATTCTGTGCATGCTTAATGAATATTAATTTGAGCACAAACACCACAGATTCCCACGCACCCGCATAAAATTCACAGTCACATTTAAACAGGTCAGCTATTGTTTGTTTCCCCCTGCTGCATAATGGGGTTAAAAAAATAGCCAAAATCTAATAATCTGATATCAAAAATAAATAAACAAGTAACCAAATTGAATCCTCTACCCAGCAAATCATTAGTATCAGCATAGAATTTCACAATTGGTGGATCCCTAAAATAAATCATTATAAATGACACCAAATCCAATTATAATCAGAGGAAAACAGTAGCACAAACTGTGTGTCTGAGTAGCCACTGATGCTCCAAAAACTCAAGAATAAATCTGATCTTTGTGCCAGACTGCCATGCAGACCTGATCAGCGTCTTCACCAACCCACTGCGGAGAGATAAATATGTTTGTGTCGGTGCATGAAGAACTGTGAATGATCCATCTTCACTTTGCTCTCTAATTACAAACAATTATGTTTTACATCCGTCATGTGTGATTCCTTCTTGGAGAGCAGCTTGAACTCTCCTGTGGCTTATGATTGCTGCACTTACAAAAGTTATATATTTTTTTTAAGCAAGGTGTTTTTCCTTGCAAATGAATTCATGTAACTAAGAGCACTAAAAGCATTCGTTTATAATCCCAATAATGAAGAATAATTTGTCACAGGAATGCGCTTCTGCCTGGCACATAAATGGACGTGAAAGGTTTTCGGGGGACCTACAGGCTCTATAAATGCATTTGAACAGCGGTTGTGTAGATAAGGGTGACCATAAACATAAAATCTAAGTTATTTTTTAATTTATTAAGAGAAAATTAGTGCTTTTCTAAGATGGGTGTTATTCAGCAGTGTTTTAATGATCATTCTGATGCCATAAAAAACGACCAATAATATGATACCAAAAAAATCCCAGATCAGAGACAAAACCCAAGACGTTAACAATGTGTTTTAGTGAACTGCCACAAGATTCTCCTTTTTCATCAAAAAGACGTTTGATCTGATGACAATATGAGCTCATTTTCCATTTGCATAAAGATTACTGAGATATTTCAGTACTCTGGCACAATCTGGATACAAACTGTGTGCACAAATGAGGGAAGCTTAGTCTGCTGTGTTGCAGTATATCAAAGTCCCAATTTGTTTTTATGCAACACAGTTCCAAATGATGATCGATTTAACCGATTTTTCATCAGACCTGAAGCCATCCAAATAATGTGGCTTCGGTAACCCTTACAAATTAGCAGTCATTATTTTAATGATTTTATTGGTCAGTCACGATTGTTTTTGATGGGTTAGCGCTCTTTTCTTATGCAGAAATCAATTTTCTTTGAAGCCAGTATAGTCATTAAAGCTGTAACAAGCTGTCCCGGGGACTGCCACTAAAATCTAGTGTGGCTATTTTACATGTCAAAAGCCTTTTTGCCACATAAATATGAATACTGGGGGAAACAGCAACATCCATTAAGGTGTTTCACCATTTTTACTTTACTGTAAAAGAAACTATATTTTTCTTTTTTTCTTTTATTGTCTTTTTCAGAGCCTTTCATTAACTCTTGTCTTCTTCTCTACTCTTATTCATGATTATTAAAACGGCTGTTTCAGTCCTAATTTGTTTGCAGAAGTTTGTCTGGCACACACTGTAGTTGAGTCACCGGAGGGCAGTTAGACGTCAAACTGCCACTCAGTACCAGAGGTAGATGAAAGGTGGCGCTTTCTAACACTTCCGAAAGATCACTGAGCTGGATGAGTAAGAGAGTTCATCTTTTTGCTCACGATGACAGAAACTACAGCCATCAGTTACTCTGAAAACAGTCATTGCCACACACTTTGGACAGGCTATGAAGCCACAGGTAAGGGCAAATACATCTGGGAGGATATAAAAGGGGCCTCAGGTGTCGCACTGTCGTTCTGGCTGAGGAAAAATATAGGAAACATTTTGTTCTCAAGAGCAAATCAAGGGAGCTGTGTGACGGGCAAACAAGGCAAACGTGCAATTGGGGAAGTAAAAACTGAGGAGAGAAAGAGAAAATAGGGAGACACAGAGAGAAACAACACCAAGAAATTACTGCAAGGGCACCGAAAGGGCAAGGAGTGAAGTCATGGTGTACTGTGTCAACCGAGCGAGTTTTTTAAAAACATTTTCAATACAAGTGCAAAAACTCTGAGAGGTCAAATGATGTCATGATGTCTGATATTGCTTAGTAACAGAGAGAAATCTCGAAAATCAAAGCCAAGACACTCAACATCCTCTATATTTGACAAATTTAAAATACATAAACGTCTAAGAAGGAGACTTTAGATAAATTATTAGTTGACGTTTGCCATATCTTGGCCCTGGTTTTGAGATATGAAAGCCATATGTTTATAGCTGAAATCATGCCCGACAGAGTCTCTCTGCCAGCATGCTGGACATGTACAGATGCCACTTTATTACTCGCAATCCTGAGTTTTATGAGACTGGAGGATCAATACATACAAATAAATAAAGTCAGTCAGGTAGTTTCATGACTGCAGCTTCTTCTTATGTCTCAAGGACAAAAATACTGGCTACCTACTTGATAACTGTGTTTCTGACAGAGCTCATTTAGCCATAGTCTATCTATCTATCTATCTATCTATCTATCTATCTATCTATCTATCTATCTATCTATCTATCTATCTATCTATCTATAGTATTTATATAACACTTCAAGGCACCAAAGAGAAAACTTTAACCAAGAGCCCCACCCTACGCTGACCCCCTATGAGCAAGCACTTGGGGAAACAGTGAGAAGAAAAAACCCTTTTAACATGAACAAAAACCTCTCGCAAGACCAGTGCCTCTTTTCCCCTTACTCCTCAACCAGCTGCGGCAAAAGGAAAAAAAGGGAAAGATGCAAATTATGGAAGAGAGAAGAAAAAATTTAATGACAGGAGTGAAATGAGAGGCGTAGGCAACTAATGCATATTGCATCGTGGGGTGTGCTCCAGCAACCTAAGGCTATGGTAGCATAATAAGGATGCTTCAGGGTCACTTGATCCAGACATATAAGAATTATCAACAAATAAAGTTTTAAAAGTTTTGAGCGTGTTTGTCTGTACTCCACATGGTAGCTGCTTCCAGAGGAGAAGAGTCTGACAGCTGAAAGCTCTGGCTTCCTTCCTACTTTTGGAAATCCAGTAATCAGTAAGCTTGGCGTCAGTGAGCAAAGTTCTCTGTTGGGATGATATAATACTATGAGGTCTTTATGTTGGAGTCACATTATTTAAAACTTTGTTTGTGAGAAGCTTTTGAATGCACTTCTAGATTTAACAATGAAGCCAATGAAGAGAAGCCAATAACGTGCCAAAATGAAGTAATTTGCCCGAGAAGACATTCATTCATTTTCCTAATAGCTTTTCTTAAGTGTTGAAATAAAATCAGGTAATCTATAATATTAATCAGGTCCTCTGTTTATAAATGTAGGTTACAGCTCCTGCTCAGCTTTAGCAAATCGATTTAATAGATGGCAACACCTGGAGCCAAACGTTGCAGTTCTTTGATTTCTCCTTCTTCTTCTCACTCTCTCTCTCTCTCTCTCACACACACACACACACACACACACACACACACACACACACACACACACACACACACACACACACACACACACACACACACACACACACACACAAAGACATTGATATTATCTGTATGTAAATGTTTTGGAGTTGTGAATTATTTCTGGGCTTGTGTTGTTTAAGAAGTCTGAACCACCAAAACTAAACACATCGGTCCTGAATTATCATGAATTTTAATGTGTAACCAAGGGCTACACTCCTGATGATAAAACCATGTGCATGTGCAGCTGGACTTCACAACAAACAGGAACCAATGCTGTGCATGCAAAACAAAATTTAAATGTGTGGGCATGAAGATTATTAAAAGATAATAATAATTGGAGCTGACAGGTTGGAATCCACTTGGCTAATGTAAGCTCTGTTTTAGAAATCAACCATTTAGCAACCTGTTGTAACACCCAGGTCCCACCCCCAACACTCAGAAATGTCTCATATTTATTTTTTCTTCACTTCTTAAACATGCAACCTCTGCTTTGTAGACTGATGTATAGTTTTGCTGAGCTTGACACAAGAGACAATATTGTCCAATTAATCTGCAGAAGAACCAAAGTGCCTCTTTACCAAATGTGGGTTCACTGTACAACTTAAATACATAGTAGATCCAATATACAATTTACAAATGTAATGTGGAAACTTGAAACATCAGGCCACATACAAGATTGGGCTTTTCAGTAGAGACAGTGTGGCTGTTAAAGCAGAACAAAAATGGAATATTTATCAGTTCTTTACAGAATCCTTAATCCTTGTCTTAACAGACAACTTAGCAAAGAGCTTATTTTAAATAGTGTCTTTAGGGACTTTGTTTCTAGCAGTCTGTTGCAAAAACATATTTGTTTCCAAATTCTTCTGTTGAGTTTACAAAAATACCAAAGATAACACAGTTTGACAGGGATAAAATCGTATTTTTCACCGAAAATATGATTCCCTAAGCATTATTACACAAAAACTTGGCAAATCTCTTGGTAGTATCACTAAAAATAATAGGAAACTGAAAAAGTGAGAACAGGAACAGACACTGCAGGGCTAAAATCTATCTATAGTAGATGAACAGTATCTAAAGGTCATGTCCTTAAGAAATAGGAGAAATACTGAGATAAGACATCAGAATCAGAATCGTGTTTATTGGCCAAGTATATGTGCAGACACATACAGGGAATTTGGTTCCGGTAGATGGTGGCTCTCAAGCACAGCAATGTAAATCACACACACACACACACACACACACACACACACACACACACACACACACACACACACACACACACACACACACACACACACACGTGTCTATATATACACATTACACATACATACACAAAGCTGTGTAAACCAACTATAGATAATGAATCTAAACTTATATACATAAACTACAGAAATGAATGAGGTGGAATGAATACTACAAAATGTACATAAGGTGCAGCTGCAGTCTGGCAGTGGGAGCAGTGTGACAGGTCAACTGTTAAGAAGGGAGATGGCGAGGGGAAAGAAACTGTTCCTATGTCGGGTGGTCCTGGTCTGCAGGCTTCTGTACCATCTGCCAGAGGGCAGCAGATCAAAAAGTCTGTGTCCAGGGTGTGAGGGGTCTGTGATGATTTTCCCTGCCCGTTTCCTGGTTCTTGAGAGATGCATCTGACCCTTCAACTGATCAACAAAACTTCATCAGAAATGATCTCAGTGGAAGGGTGGCTGTCAAGAAGTCTCTCTTAAAGAAGGAAAACAGTCCATAGAAAGTGTGGAGGCACTGTCTGGTTTGGTGCTGCATTTCATCCAGTGGTGTTGGAGATTTTGTCAAAATTGATGGAATTATGAACACAGGAAAGTACCATCACATGGAGGAAGCCAATGATTTTTTTTTCCAGTATGATGATGATCCTAAACACACTGCCAATGCAGTAAAAAAAAAAACATATCTGGGTAAAAAATACTTCTCAAGAAGCCCAAAGAACTATCTCTCAAGACTACTAACAGAAATTACAAAAGAATTTCAAGCATAAAGGTTTTCACACCAAAAATTAGACTTTCAAGCTCATTATAATAGCACAGACTTCTCAAGTACTGTGTTTTCAGGCATATTTGCAGATAATTCAATTAATCACTGCATCTAGTTTCCATTTTCCCAGCAAAATATGACTAAATGAAGGGTGGCTGAACATCATGGAACTTTAACATTTATTCTTTAGATGCATAAAATATAAAATAAAATAACTCCTTTAGCCTATTGCTAAACCCAAAGATTCAAATGGGTGGCAGTGACAGCAATCCTAAATGTATTCAGTCAATTAGATCCACATATTCGAGTCTGGCCTGACTCAAAGCCTGAAAGTGATATGCTTGGATAATGAACACAGCCCTCAGTGCTCACCAAGCTCCTCCTGTCTAATCAAATCTAGGTGTAGCCTTCTGACTCCTCACCTCTACTAAGCTGATGACAGCAGGATTGAGAATAACTGGCGGGCATATTTTGAATGAAAATGTCTCCAACAAGAGTGTGTGAAGCCATGACAACATCCAGAGAAGAATCAATAATCTATTACTTTTACATGTTTGTGTGAAACCTCGTGCAAACCCACTGTTGAGGAGTACTTGTGGTGAGGGCTAGTTCTTTTAGGTTCAGCAGCTAACAAGATGGTGTATCGGTCAGGATACAGGAAGGAGGACAACAGGCTTCCACTTTGCTGGATTGTCACCGCCAGCTGTTTTATTGCCACCTAGATGCTCAGTGTTGCCAGCAGTCTGTAGTAACAAACAAGTTGCCATGAGTATATAAATATATACAGCAACAGCTTCACTAAGATACATATAAAGGATTAAATGAAATAAACCAACACATCCATCTGAATATACACATAACAGGACATATATAATTTGAACTACGCCAATCTTACATCTCTTGCTCCAAACACAGAAAAGGACACAATTAAACACAGTGAGAATGTCATACATAGCCGAAGCATCCACTCTAACTGTAAACAAAGGTGCCTACGTCATTTCCTACGACTCCACCCCACACAATATTGCAGAACATAGACATAAAATCCCAGAGCCTTTTATACACCCACTGTTGGTGAAACAACTGTTCACGAGCTTGTTTCTGTCAGAACTGCAGCATTTGTAATTAAAAACACATTGATCCGCAGCATTTCAAGACTTTCTATATAATTACATTTACCAGCAAGTTGGTGTCTAGTGAAGATGATGAATTAAACAGAGGTGTGAGTTTAAATTAATTTTATTTTAGTCAGAGGGGATATTTATCTTGTATTGATTTCTATGTAAACTATCTTTCTCACATTGCTGTTTATATAGTAATGAAAATGCAAAACACTGAATCTGTGGCAAATCGATCTCCTTAAATACGCGAGTAAAGTTGTCAAAGTATTTTTTTTTAAGCTGTACGGTAATCGTTTCCTTTGTATTGACCCTCAGTGAAGCTTAATCCCAATCATTAATGATAATAGCACAATCACTTTCGATGTGTATAAAGGCTGAAAATTCGGATGCAAAACGGTCATCGCAGACCCAGAGTGTTCTTAAATCTCAAAGGGAAAATGAAACAGGTCACACAAACGCTAGACTTTCGTTCTGACTTTTCAGTCAATTTACAAACGCAGGGAAACGACATCAGCACCGTGCGTAAACTGTTGCGCTTACCGATTCTGAGGACTTGCGTGGAGCTCAGAAAGAGCTGAGCCGCGAAAAGAAAATAGCCAAAAAGTCTCTTTCTTTCTTCCATTATTCTCCCTCTCGTTCTCGAAGTCACGGCAAATGTCGAGACCATGACAGACAGAAGCAGCTTCTAAACGAGCCCGGGCACACCTGACGCGCCATGCCAGCGCGCAACCCAAGTTTTATTCCCAATTTGATGATCCCACTCTGCATCACTCCATCGCGCAGAAGAAACCAAAGACGACGACAACAATTTCCACGTGTCCAACTTTCACATGCAAAGTCAAATCAAGTCACGTCTTCTTAACATAGCTGGCTGCGGTGGGCTACAGCAAACGCGTCCACGAGAGTTCGTGCGCCTCCGAGGATGCAGATGCCAGAGGGGAGTGAGGGCGCACGAGTCGGGCCAAGCGAGCTTAAATTCAATTAGCTTCCGGTGAGCATTTTCAGAATAGAACTCAAACCTGCCTCGTCGTGGAGGTTTTGCAAAAATACGTAGTAGGCAATGGATGGAGTTTCCTTCTTTCTTTCTTTCTTTCTTTCTTTTTGCTTGTTTTAAAAATCTGCATTGACCCAAAGTGTGTAGACGATAGTTATGAACGTTCGAATAAAGATTTTGACATTTATTACCGTATTTCAATCAACTATTTGGAATCACACTGAATCATGTTTTTTTTTTCCTAATGGTAATCAGAAATAATTTTGTCAAACTTTCAAAGCTTTTACTCTGAAGGTACTCGCGGTCTGATTCAGCTCGTTTTTGCTAGTTTGGCTGCAGTCGCTTTGGATTAAGGAGCATGGCAGATGGATTGGCAGCGGTTCTCCCCACCGGTCCTGATGAGAGGAGAATAATCTTCAGGTTACAGGGCAGAGGCCAGATTATCTCTCACTTCAGGCAAAAACGAGGTTTGTATCTGATTGGATCACTGGATGCCTTCCCATTCAGTCCCATGACTCTCACAAGGCAGCAAAAATAACGAATTGTTGTGTAATGCGCTTTAACATCCCTGAAAGAGAATTGGCTCAATCATAATGACTTCCGGTGGAGAATCATTTTTATTACCTTGTGGAGGAAACTCATCTGTCCACTACTTGACTGAAAGCTCCATGGGGTTTGCCAACTCTGCGCTACTGCTTAATATTGTGACATTTAAAAACGGGCAAAGACACCAACAACCTGGCATCTCACAATCTTGCAAGTCTCAAGCAAAAACCCATCACATCAGAAATGACATTTGTTTATCAGGATGTTTGCGAGCTCTTTAAAATCTGGGAGCCAAGTGATCTAAGACAACCAGCTAGCTCAACCTGGAGCCCTGACAAACAGCCTATAGACAAACTTAATTAACTCGGAAAATGACCAGCCTGCGTCTCCAGAAATAGGCCTCGGGCAATGGTCCTGGACAAAAAATAAAGGGGGGGAGGGGCACCTCGTCTGATATGAATACCGAGCAGAGTCGTCTCCTTGTAAAGTTTTTTTCTGTGCCACACATGTAGAATACCTGACACTCCAGCAGAAGCAAGGGTAAATGTATCCTTGTATCCACAACAAGGATACATTTTAAACAGAATTGGTGTGTACAGCTTCTTTGTGGGGAAAATTAATTACGACAGATAATGCGACAATAAATTGTGGTTGTTGGCTGCAGAAAATGAGTTCCTTTGAAAATGAAGAAATGGAACATTCACACCAAACTACATTTAGAAAAAGATTTATTTTTACATTTAAAAAAAATCAAAAATGCTCCACAGTTTTAAACGTACAAAAGGGATGGGGTCGGGGGTCAAAGGGAATCATTTGCTTCCAAGGACAAGTGATTGTACCTCAGTCTCAAGACCGTACTGACCATTCTGAGCCAGCTGGCTAAAATCTAAGAAACCAGCTTCATCATTAAAAAGACAGAATTAAGAAGAGAGTATATCATTTCCATCCATGTTCCCTTCATTCTGAAACGTAGCTGCTTACACATCCCCCCGACACACACACACAAACAGTTGGGTATTAAGTGCTTGTTCAATACATCCATTAAGGTGCGCATGACTATGTTGAGCACAGCAATCAGCAGGTTGTTATTGTTGTGACGACAAAGTGAAACAGCACAGCCTGGTGGACAGGAGTAGTAATGCAGAAGTGGAAATATATATAGAAAATGCCACACGACAAAAGTCAACGCAACAGATGAAAGCTGAGGATGACGTCTGAATCCATTAGAGCAGTTGTGGGCAAATAATTTTCCTCAAGGGGCCACATGAGAAGCTGGAACTATTGATTAATACTGAGCAGAATGGATTTGATCAGTATTCAATTTGTGACCCCTGACGGGAGGTGAATCGCCCAGTCCTGTATTTGAGTGAAGCTGGTCAACTGCATGACTGCCCCCCCCCCCTTTAAATTATAGTACAGTCACTAACACGGTCCTTTCAAACACAAGAGACAATTCAAGTAAACAGGACTATAGAAATTACTCTGGTATTTATCACAGACATGACGACGACATGGCCTCAGTGGCAAAAAAAAGAAGAGTCCAGAATAATAATGGACTTGATGAAATCAATTAGTTACCAAAATAAAAAGACATTTTATTTGAGAAACACAATTAAAGACTCATCATTCACACAAAGGGAAAAATAGAAGCTTGTTTCTGGCAGCAAACACACAAAAGGTAGTTTGTAACACTGGGCATCTGTATGCGATGTAAACATTGAAAAATTACAGTATTTTTTTGAAGGCAGTAATTAAATAAAGAACAAGGTAAGGATATGAGAGGGGACAGTGATATTTTTATACAGCTATACAAGTCAACAGCACTCTATTGTTCTCCTGATTATACACTGTTGTGTAGCTGATATTAAGTTAAATTTTTTTTTTTTTTTTACAAAGCACAATAAAGCTAGTTAGATGTCACCGTCCTTTATGCAGCAGTCGTTAAGCCAAAAGCCCCTGAAGAAAAAAAACGGAAAAAAAAGTAACAAACAGCCCTTGAGTGTTCGAATACAAACGTCAGAAAAATATAAACACCCACATTCCTGTGTTGAAAAATAGACTTTTTGGCCTGAAGGTCACAGTTCAGTGGTGATGTCTCCTCTGTAAAATGTGTGCGTGGTGCAGTAGCTGCCTTTACTTTCTGTGTCTGTGCACACATGCACTTACTGTTTGTTTATCCACATGAAGACACGCTTGCTCATTGACTCGCGTGCACATCCAGTGCTGTGTTCCTCATATGTTTACCTGCACTTCCTTGTTACTTTTTCCCCCCCTCTGGGTGCTTCAGTACTTCAGGATTGTCAGAACACGGGAGGATGTGGGTGAGGTGGAAGGAGAGGGTTGTGCAGAGATACAGGCAGGATTTGTTGAGGTTCCCCAAATTCTACACTTTTAAAGCTTTTATCTGTCCTCACACCTTTTCTTTGACTCCTACATTATCCTACATAATCTTCATCATCTATCAGAAGACATCACTGTTGGCAAAGTCGTCCCGCCGCACCCAGATGACATCGTGGTCCTGGTTTGTGGCCCCCTCCACAGCACACTGCTTCAAGGAAGCGACCTTTAAAGTTGAGGTTGCACTGCTCGGGAGAGAAGCACCGCAGGAAGTAATGGAGTCTACCAAGCTGGAGTCATCCCCATGCTTTGTTCGATCAGCGTCCTCCTCCTGCGTGATCTCACACTCTGCTCCTCCATTCAGGTTGATGTCTTTGCCCTGTAGGTTCAGTCCTTTCATCTGCTCCTCCAGGTTGTCCAGTTTCGTCGACATGGCTCGGACAGACGTGCAGTACTCGTCGTCGTCGCTCAAAATGTCCGTCTCCTTCACCTGCCCGACATCGGTGCCCTCACACTGATTTTCATAGCAGCCCAGGTTGAACTGCTCTTCCACCCAGCGGTCCGTGTCCTCTCCCTGAGGTTTGCAAGGCTGAAGTTGATCAGACAAGTCGGATTTGGAGCAAGGGCGGGAAGAACGAGACGAGGGGTCTTCATGAGTGCTGTTGTTGTTGTCTCCGTGGAAAACCAAGTCGGTATCGATGGTGATGCGGTTCCTCACCAACCGCCTGCGAGCTAGCGTTCGAGATGGAGCTGAGGCTAAACAGAGAAAGACAGGAAGGCGTCACCAGTCAAGGTCATTACTCTCAACCCAAACTAAACTGAGAAGATTTTAGTTAACTGAAATAAACATCAAATTAGACTTTTCCTGTCTTTCCTAATTAATGCCAAAATATGATGCATTTATAATAAAAAGTAATATACAGAACTATAATCAATCTGTTACTGCCTAAGCATGTTTGTCTGCATTGCTATTGAAACAGAACATATATTCAAACTCTGTCACCTGCTCTGTTCATGGTGGGCCGCACCCCTTTAAGGGCAGAAAGACGCTTGCCCCCAAATGGGACATACTGCTGGCTGGGGGGAAGACACTCTGTCTTAAGCAGCTGCCGTCGTTGCTTCTCCCTAAGGATGGAGTGAACTGCTTTCAGGAAGTCCTTCTTACTCTCTGGAGAACTGCAGATCAGACAAGAAAACATGAAAGACCATGAAAATATTGTAAGAGAGAGGTAGCTTCAGTTTGATGGGGTTCTAACTCCCCCCCACAAATCTTCATTTTTGTAACTGCTGGGGGTCTGCTAACTGTTTCATGCTCTTATTTTAAAACCAGAGCGCCTAAACTTTGGAACGCTCTTCCTCAGCCTATCAGGTCAGCTGAATCAGTGCCTAGTTTTGAAAGACTACTAAAAATAATTTCTATAGGTTCTCTTTTCTTCAATCTTTTGCCAATTATCTGTGGCCTTTTGTGTGTATGCAGGAAAAAATGACCATGACTTTGTGAAACATGTATAAATATGTACATTTAATTTAAAAAAATGTTTTTTTAAAGTGCTATACAAATAACCTTATTATTCGTGTTCATACGTTTTGAATCTGTATGTGCAGTTTTACCTGAAGCACAACTGGAAGCTTCTCTCTGGTCTTCCTTCAGATTCAGACCTCGTGTGGACAATTTCACAGTCCGCCGTGGCCTCTGAGTCTGAGAAAGGCCCAGAAGAGAAAAGATGTGAAATACATTTGCAGAAGTATTCAGTTAATTTCCATCATCAATTTCTTTTCCCTTAACAACAGGCCATTAGGCAGATAAACAGCCTTGTTTGGGCTGAATCGCCGGAGGGTGATTTAAAGTTCACTTAGGACACAGAGAAGATGTGAGAAAGAAGGCATGCAGATCTACTAATGAGTATTTATCTGTTGTGTCTACAAAAGGTTATTTATTTTCTGCAGGAGAGGAAAGCAGCATCACTGACAGGCCTCCAAAGCATCTTAAGCGTCTGTCACAAAATGCTGATTTATAACCGCCGTTATTTTGGGGAACAGGGTAACATGCAAATGATCTTTTCAATGAGCTTGGCATAAAAACTAAAAAAAGAGCAATTTTGCCTTGGATAGTCTGGTAATGGCTTTAGGCACTTTAAGGTTAGGCTAATTAATGCATTAAACAAGTCATAGCCTCTAACACATAGAAAATCCAAAATCCTTTCATGATTTTTTCTCGTTTCTTCATGAAAACACTTTTATTAATGTAAATTTTGAGCTTATCGCTACTCTTCCTAAAAAAAAATAATAATAAAAAAAATGTTGATATGTTGTTGTCCAACACATTCATACATTATAGACTAATGGTCAAATAATACATTTTTATTGCACAGGTCTTCTATTTGAAGATATGCTATAACTAAATCCATGTGTTTCTGGTGTAATTAGTCCATTCATGTTTATGTAAAACTCCAAATCAGTCCTCAAAATGCTAACAGTACCTACGGGAAAATATTAAAAATTGCTGCATGTTAGTATATTTAAATATACTCACTTGGGAGGGTTCGGACTTGCAGAGAATCGGTTGCAATCATGTGACGGAAGCGGATGGGATCTTTTTCATCGCCCCCAGACCCGCGATGAGATGCACCCTGAAAGATAGAGACTGGTCAGATATTTAATGCATAACCGCTGCAGTGCATCAACATGACAGCAGAGAGCATCAGAGTGCAGGGAGAGAGAGGGTTCATTGAACAGACACAAGTATCTACTATACTGTACTATGGGGAGCGTGCACACACGCAGTTACTGCAGCTGCCAATAACTGCCCTCACACAACCATGAAACATTAGCTTAATTATTTCTGTCCCGCATGCAATGTAAAAAGAGAACACGTTAAAAGCACTTCAGAGGATGTGCACCCTCCATCACTGTGTCTTAAAATGCAATTAAAATTAAAAGTCCAAAAAAGGTACTTACAATTTTTTTCCTGTGCTTAGAGCAGTCCTTGTAGACAAATACAACTGCTGTTTTGAACACTGCATGCGGGCAGAGAGAGAGAGGGGGAGAAAAGAGAATTGATTAACAGGGTCTGCATTCGTTCTTTGCGCAACAAGCAACTTCTACTCACTGTCGCCTTGCCCAAGAAAGCACATATAATAAGCAGATGTAATATTTATTGTCAAAAGTGTCTCAGCTGAGTGCATTTTAAAACACATCCCAGGCACTTCTGAGTAGGTGTGTGAGAACTGCATATCACACCATTAATAATCACTTCACCCAAAAAGTGAAAAACAATGTAAAGATCCCAGTTTGCATGACTGGGTCCATTTGCCCATTAACTGAAATAGCACCGAGCAGTACCAAAGCCTGACAGTAAAGCCTCACACGAAACAGTAAAGTATTCATAAATGCAGAGCAAGTGCTCTTTCATAAAAATGTAACTGCATGTAGCTCCTCTGATAAGTTTAGAAATGTTCATGATGAACAAGAATGTCATGGCAACACTGGTTTATTTTCTGGGATGATATTTTTACATCTTTGACATAAAAAAAGGTGCAAAAGTTGTGGTTTATTACATACATGACAGGTTCTGCTTGGTCACATATTTGAAACAACTTGTTTTGGCAGCATCAATAGTTTCCTGGGAAATACCCAACTTTCACAGACAGACCACATATTTGCCATCATTTGTGGAGACCGTTCTAAAATGTTTATCCTAGCCCCGTTCATCCATCAGTGCAGGTGTTCATTGAGTTGAATGCATCACCTTTATCTCTCCAACATACCTCCAGTCTCTTTATCTCATCTGACCTCAAATTTATACTGGGTTCAGTGCAGTTAGCTGCAAACTTAGGTTCCTCTTAAGGATCCTGACCATCAGAACCAAGTTCTTCTGCGCTGAGGGTTGTAGATTATTCCGAGAGATATTCTTGAGTTGTGTTAATCTTCAGTCATATCTACACTGAGTTTCTGAGACTTTCCCGTTGCACTGTGTGCCAATTGAGCCAATGAGAGTTGTCAAATTAACTCTTTGAGGGTTGCGATAGAGAAGCTACTAGCTGTGAACTGTGAGGACTAAAGGGGAGTTAAGAACAAGGACATTAAGTAAAGTTAAGTAGCTTTCAGCACCACTGAATTAATAATCTAAGTTTACGTCATTTCAATTTAAAACAGGACGGCACATTACTTAGCATTAGTACTTGGATCCATTATGTAAATGTGACAGCAATTTTTCACCTGCAGTCCCTCATGTGGGTGTTGATTTCTATTAATTGTGCTTGTTCTACAATCATTCTGCCCCATGAAAAAAAAAACCCTGTTAAAATTATGAAAAATAGAATATAATAATGACATTCATGTCCATTATGCAAACTTCCAGCTTCAGCTGCATCTATGGCAGAGTGCACTAGAATTAGCAATGCTTGGTCTACACAGGTTTTTAATCTATCCTGTGCATAAAGACACAAACTGTATATTGACCTTTTTTGATTATTCATAAAGAAGAGCTGAGGCTGAAAATGAAACCTATGATAACTCAAAATGTAGACAGTTGATCAGCTTAGGTTTGTAATCACATTAAACATCAGTACAACAAATCCCCACTTTATGGAGACTCTGTTATATTGTAGGTATATCTCTGTGTTATGTAAGGAGGTATTCCCGGCAGCCTGAATTTCAGGTGGCATAATCTACATAAAACCGTACCAAAAGCAGCTAAATCCGGGTCCTTTTTGCTCTTGGCCAAAGAGGTTTGAGGGTTTATCCATGCCACTGTAGAATGTAGTAAAAGATCCCCCATCGAGAGGTCAGCCACCTGTGATGCATAAAGTAAAAAAAAAACAACATGTTAACAAAAAAAGCAAATAAGTCACAGGATCATTCACTGGGCTTAAGGCTGATACATTAATGTGTTCTACCTCTTTTTTATCAGCAGTCTGCTCGTTGATCAGCTGGTCAAAAACAGCGCCGTACTCCTCATGAAGCTTTTGCATCTCATTGATGTGACTTGCAACTTTGTTCATGGCCTTAATTGCAACTACATGGGGCAAATATTTATAGTTAAAACCCCAAATCATTGATTCACCAACACCATATCCTGAATATACAAAGTTCTATGTAGCAGGCGAGTAGATGATGATGTACCATTTCACCACAGTTTTAAATGCTCAATGAAAAAAAGGATACTTACCATCCAGGTGGTAGTGTTCCTCACTGTCCGGGTCAGTGAGAGAATAGAGCTCCCTTAGCAGAAGTGGATACTTCAGCACTCTTTGGATTGGTTTGATCAGGTAAGACTCGAGAGTGGATGAATGTTGCTGTCTGGGATTTTTCTCAGCCAGGAAGGCCTTGAATTCTGGATCGGTCTTTGCTGGAGGAGCGGAAATTTAAACACCGATTTATTTTGTGTAAGGCACAAGGTAACGCAAAGACTTGCTTTTAAAAATAGTAAGGGGTGACTGCATGCTTGGCATGAGGCAAGAATCTGTTAATGTTTTTACCTTTAGCGAGGACCTTTGGGACTTTGGTGTGATTGGCGCAGAAGGCGCTGTAAATCTTAAAGCGATCAGCATAATACAGGAATGACCCACCCAACGAGAACAGCACCTTCTGCAAAAACAGACGAGTATAACATACAATCATAAGATTATATGATCGCATTTAAATGATGGCAACGCACATTATGTGGAAATTCCAATTTTGAGAAGCTGCTAAATAAGAAAGAGTCTCAACTTTTTCTTTTTTTTTTTGACTAACATAAGCTCTTTATTATGCGTTATACAAACAGCAGTACCAAGGGGGAGTGTTCCCTAAATGAGACAAAATAATTAGAGGATTTGAAGCCAAATGAAGCAGTTGGGTCTAAAATCAACATTCATTCACCTTAAATTGCTCCACCCTTTCCAGCCTCTCCTGGTCTGGCATCAGCCTGATTCCATCTTCCAGCGTGCGTAGGAACTCCACCTGGAATTCCACCATCTCTCCGAGGTTACCAAACAAAACGTCCAGCTGCAACACACATCACTGTCAGCACTACTTTCGAGCAAAAATCGTGTATAGGTTATGGTATCTAAGCAGTTTATTTCAATTCTTGGATAATAAATATCAAGTGAAGAGTACCTCATCCTGAGTCAGGAAGCTCTTTTCCTGCAAAGGTTTCAAGTAGCGCTCTATTAGGCAGTTCAGATCCTGAATGAGACAGATATAAACAAGATCAGCCTGTCATCAGATGCTCGAGGAGGAATGAGGCATGTCTTGTGTCTGTTGATTTGAAGGCTATTTAATGAATCATTTGCAAAGATTTTAAAGAATGGATAGAAGTCAACCGCTTGCGGGTTTCAACATAACTCACACTGACACAAAAGTATTTCAGCGACGATGACACAGGAACACACTTGGCAAAACATTTGTGAGTCTGAGACCGTAGCTGCATTCTTGCGGCACGCTCAAAGAACACTTCAGAGACCCTGTACTCACTTTGACATAAGTCTTCTCCGTCTCCACCAATTCATTGATGACCTTGCGCAGTTTGTCAGCGTGGGAGAGCTGTTTCTGTGTGGCCGCGGCTGCTGTGGGTGGTAAAACCGACACAGGGCTCGGAGAAAGGGATGACGAAGACGATGAGGAGGACGACGACATCGGGCACTCGGGGGGATTGATGTCATGAAGGCCGCGGCAGAAAACAGTGACCTGCTCTGTGCTCTGCTCAGAAAGAAAAGGAAGCAGAGCATGCAGAATTTTTAAGGGACCGCTTTAAAAACCACTCACAAAAATTAATAAAATAACTAAATGACTATAATATGTAGGTTTATTTTGAGACGTACGCATTCATCATTAACAAGACATTAAACGCATTCCTACAGTCTGCTATGTATCAAAGACACCAAACATGAAGTCTAAGGAGCTTGGAAAGAAAAGAGTCTGGACTTTTTTAATTTGCTTGAAGACGCCTCACCTCTCATCCGAGAAGCTTCTTCAGTTCTAGGGTCAAATGAGGGTCCTCTTTTGAGGAAGAGAAAGAAGCCATCTATGTCCTCTGTGAACGACCATCTTTGAACAGAGGCGGTGGCTTGCGACACGAACTGTCTGCCATCCAGTTCTGAGATCCCTTCCCAGACGCCTTAACGCCCACTCACATCCTGAGCCATCTGACCTCAGGAAATGATAGGGTGTGGTTAGGTTTCACAATGAGCCCACCCGAAACCTTGGCTGATTGTGACCCACACCCATTTTGACACCTTGGCTCGTGCGATTAGGTAGAGGATCATTAGGGGGGTCCATTGTCCCTCTTGGGGGGATACTCCCACAGGGTTTAAAACTGGGACTCTCTACCATTTGACCCTAGAACTGAAGAAGCTTCTCGGATGAGAGGTGAAACGTCTTCAAACAACTTAAAGAAGTCCAGAAGCTTTTCTTTCCAAGCTCCTTAGACTACAATGGCCTGGATGACTGAGAACCTTCACAGACATACCAAACATGAAGAAACCTGCTAGATTCAGATTGTTAGCAGACCTAATAAGGGACTTGTCGCCTCCTGCTCCTTTTCTGCAACTATAAAACCAGCATTCTCTGATATTACTCTTAGAACTTGTTCAGTAATGACCAGAAACACATGTCACACATCATCCATAACATTACACACTGGAACCAAACACTGAGAAGAATATATTATGAACATGAACACAACAGAGCGCTGCATATTGAAAAATGGACAAAGTGAAAAAGCAGCAGCATCCAAACCAACAGGCTGAGTGTGTTTTTAAAAAAAATCTAATGTTCTACAAGTAATACAGCAGCATGTCTCCCTGCTGCACCAATGGTTATGAGTCTTTCCAGCATCTGCCAATACTTTCTACAACAGACTTCCTGTAGGTAAAGAGGTGTCTCTGAATTCAAACCCAGAGTTCAATAGTTTTCTTTGCAAGCCCAGGCAGGCTGTCACAAGGACTGAGTTCTTCTGAGAAATCTAGAAAAAAATAGATGTACATGTGCATATTATAGATTCTCTTTCTAACACCAACTATAAGAGAGCTCAACTCTAAAAATCTCATTAATTACCAGTCCTCCTGTCCAGAGATGACACTGAACCTTTATTGTTTATTTCCAGTGTACATGTTAATCATTTATAAAGCAACCTTTAAAGAAAGGCAAAAGAATGTAATCGAGAAGAAAACTACAGGTAATTTAAACTCTAAGGGACAAACAAAGACACTAAAACCATCACAAAGTAAAACTACAAACTGAGTCGTGTCAAGCTGATTGATGATGCAAGTTTAAATCTGTATTATCTGTAGGCAGCACAAAACAGGTTTGATCCTATTTCAATCGCCATTTACTTAAACGGGATGCCACCAGTGTTACTCAAGGAAGCGCTTTTGAGAACATATGTTACAAAACTATCATTTTTATGGGTTCAGTGAAAGTGTTTACTTATTGTAATCTCTGATATGGCAGTACACCTCACTGTGTGCTGCTGATAGCTGATTTACATAAACTGGTCAGCTGGGGAAGTGGCTTGTCTTTACTGATTCAATGCCTTGTCTCCTGCTGGACTGCAGCAATGACAAACATAATTTTCCATTGTGGTATTCAAACCAGTTTTGCAAGTTTGCTATACACACACACACACACACACACACACACACACACACACACACACACACACACACACACACACACTTGTTTGCACAGCAGAATTGGGCAAACAAAGATTATCGACAGTCCTATCACTAACTAACTACAGTCACAATAATAAACACTTACCACAAAATGAACTAAAAGTCTGAATACAAGTAAAATGACACAGGTAACTGAATTTTGTGTAGCATCCAAATAATTTACATTGCTTACAAAGGTAATAACCGCATTAAAAAACATATCCACAATAAAGACCCTTTAAACTCCCCAAACTGACCTTACACATCGCCGAGAACAAGTTTTATCAGACATTAAATCTTGTTCACCGAAAACAGAATACTAAGGACCGGAAAAGCATGCAAGGATGAATGTGCTGCGATCTGTGCAGTGAGAATTCCTTCGTGTTTCTAAACACAACAAGCCGAGCAATGACACTGCCATTTTTGGCCCTAAAAGCGAGGTCTCGCCCTTGACTGCCGAGTGGCAGATGGGGCAGTGGCAGAGACAGATGACAAGAGATGGGGAACGAGGAAGGAGAAGAAGAATGGCAACATGATGCCACACCATGACCAATAACTAACTTTCACACTGGCAATCTAAGTGACATAGAGAAAATTGTGAAGAGCATAACTAATAGGATTCAATGACTATTTATCTGGGGTTTATTTAAACCCCAAAACAAACAAGTGCAAGCTTCGATCGCAGATTCTAATGTGCAGTATAACAGTCATTAGCTCGTCCAGAATCGATGCCATTTTACTCCCCATGCCACTGAGATATAAACACGATATAGTAAATAATAATAATAATAATAATAATAATGTCTAAAAAAAAAGGGTAGCTCATACACTCAAAATGTGTCATAAGATACAAATATTACATAAAATATTAAAAAGGGTTGTACAACTAGGGATTGCACTAAGCATAAGCTTAGCATTGCTGGTACAATACCATGACATTATCACTAACCTTTGTGGGATTGCATCCACAACACAAGCCACCTCACACACACACACACACGCGCACACGCACACACACACACACACACACACACACACACACACACAGCTCACCAGCTGTAACATGTCATAGATGGATTCGGTCGGTGGCTTAGAATTTCTTCTTCTCCTAAAAGCGGACATCCCGGCAGGTGAAGTTTCGACGAGAAATCAGGTTTTCATTTCCTGTCCTGCTTTTCAATTCCAGAGTGCTTCCACTCTTCCTCTGCCCCGGGAAGGCTGTGTTTTTCTGCCCTGTGCAGAATGTAGAGTTGCCGAACTTGTCCAGCTAAACTGATCAGAAGTGCTAAAGGAGATGCCTGCTATTCAACACTCACCCTGCTCTGCAAAACACTGCAGCTGGTAAAATCATTACTGTGGCAGCTGAACAAATGGGTCATTAGGCAGACTGAACAGAACAGATTGCAATGAACAACAGCACTCCCATGTCACCTTATCCTACAGCGTCTATCCAATCACTTTCTATTTTTTCAATCCACCGGCTGTCTCTGCATGCTGCCCTGAGCGCCAGTCTCCACTCTCTTCTTTGCCTCGTATCTGTCCTCGTTGCCTCTTCCACTTTTCTGTCCAGGTGTTTGAGAGGAGCGGTGGCAGGCGGCGTAGAACAAAACATTAAATAACAAGATCAAACCTCACACCCTCATGAGAGATGTAAGAAGAGATGGGAGGAGAAAGGAGGGAGGAGAGAATGGGTGTTGAAGAGGCAGTGGGTGGTGGGAGCCAAACACTCCAACAGGCATCTGCCTTCTCTCTCTCTCTCTCTCTCTCTCTCTTTCTCTCTCTCTCTCTCTCTCTCACTCATCACTGCTGAGAAAGACTTATGTCACTACATGCTTGTATTTGAACTTGCGCTCCGTTTGGAAATGGGTTTTAAGAAATACCGTGGTTAACGCAATTATTTCTAGAATAACGACAAAAAGAACACGTGGAAACCAACTCAGAAAAAGTTTGTGCCCTAATGCATCGACTATGCATCCCACAGTCAAACCAGTTCTTGCCATTTCCAGAAACTATGTCACACAGGTCAGAATAAGTTCTTTCTGAACATTGAAAATGGCAAAAAATAAGTATATTCCACATAAACGATAAACTTTAATCCTTTTTATAAAAACAACAGTTGGAGTGGAGAAAGAGAGTCGCAGCTTTTCTCCAAGTCCAGCACATGCAGTCTTTATTAGCACAGTGACTAAATGTACTATATCCTTGACTCGGAACAGACAGGGAGGAAAGTCTAGTATGACAGAGGAGCATGGAGGCAAGCACAAACCTGCTCTAACACCCATCAGCTGAAACCATGCTGAGCGAGAGCCAGAATAACCAGAGATTGCTCATATCCACACACTTGGCACACAGAAGCACAGCACACACATCATTTCACAGCTATGCAGTGAATTTTGACATGCAATAAACACACACACGTATAAGTAAATGGAAATGTCTAGCAATTCTTACGGACGTGCCTCCAATGCCTCCTTGCACAGTGTTTGTCTAAAAGAACAAGCATTTACTTGTCAATATTTGAGCATGGACAGGAAGGAGGGAGGGAGGGAGGAGAAAGGAAAGGAAAGGAAAGGAAAGGAAAGGAAAGGAAAGGAAAGGAAAGGAAAGGAAAGGAAAGGAGGATATGTCTTGAAGTTCAATTTCACTGGAGATCAGGAAAACATGCAAATCCATAAATCCCTGCAAGGACTGATGGGATATACAGAGAGAGACTTAAATCATATAATCTGAAAGCATGATTATGTTACGACATGAGTCTTCATAAATCTGCACAGGAACATTTCGAATTCAGAGCCGTGGATTTGCAGACTACAGGCTTCAACTCAAAGTTGTAATGGGTGAAAAAAGTTAGAGGCACTTTTTTTTATTCCCTTAAACAGCAGCAACCAGCCAGTTCTGATAACACAGCATTAGAGGATTAAGTCGTGTACATTTGAATTTATTTAAATTTTGGAAAACCATCAGAAAGAATGTGTTTTCTTGGTGTGTGTTTACCAAAATATTCTAACACTAACATACAAATTGATGTGTTATTTCTGCATCCTCAGTGTTGACTTTGTGAAGATTATTGCTGCCTTAGAGGCTTCATAAATCAGCACAGTGCTCCCTCCAGTGGAATTTCTGTGGAAGAACAACAGCATCTGAGACAAAGGTGAAAAGGCCCGATTGGAGGGAAGGGGGGCAAGTGAAAGCATAACTGAAGACTTGTGCCACTTATACAGTCATAATAGCCAGAAGCTATAATAATTATATTAAACAAATAGACTAACTCCAAATGAACAACTGGAATTATATCATCAAGAATAAATCAAAAACAAACCTTGATAAAAATTGCACACCACCCTTCAAACACTGAATAATGTATTTTCTATTTCAAATGCCCTCAAGCCAAACTATTAGACATTTGTAAATTATTATCACACTTGTCAGTGAGGCTGATTACACCTTGGAGAACACTAGCAATCACCGACATCTCTACTATCACCGTTATCCTGAGAAATCGGCGCTTTTTTCTCTGGTCGGTTTATCATAGCGGGGAGGTTGCTCTGTGCTTTGTCTAAAATAATGAACATTCCCATATCCCCCGGCTAGCCAGACACTCATTTATCTCCACTAAATGATGTGAAACACTGTGGAGAATGGAGTAATTAGAATGTGGGGATAATTAAAATTGTCCCACTTTGCCTCGTTTTCCTCACTCCTCTGCCACCATGGCACCGCAGGCGCTGGGTGAAATGAGGTAAGACGCAATCCGCAGCACTTCGAAGCTTTTCCAAACAGGAGACTTGAGAAACAAAAGGCTGATCAACATAAAGAAAGGACAAATAGTTTGGGTGAATGTGTGTTTGTTTTTGAAGAAAATGCCACAGTTTTGGCAGTCTGTGGCAAGTTTGGATTGAGCATCCAAGTGTTCAGGCTAAGGTCAGTGCCCACAGCCGGCTGGAGAGCTAAGGGAGCGGGGCTGTTTTAAGTGCCAACGGCATCCTCATGTTGTTTATGGTAATGAACAGCAGGGGGTTCGTGAGGAGGAGGGTGGAAAAAGACCCAAGATCAGAATGAAACTACAAGGACAGAAGGAAAGAAAGGGCATTCAAAACAAGACGGCAGATGAAGGTGCTGGATGAAAAGAAAAGAGCTGCTGTGTCTGATGGTCATGGTCACATTGTTGCTCTCAATGTGGAAAATAATATGACAGTAAATCAAAAATCTAAGGAAATTAGGGGTACAGCAAAGGTAAAGATGAAAGGAAAGGATGGAAAAAAGCAGCAGGGCACAAATCAGACAGCTCGTGTTAGACGAGAGCAGGAGGTGAAAGACACAAAGGTGAGATGAAGATCACTGACTTAACACTTGTGTTCTATTCTTGTTTACTGGTTTGCAGTGAATATTTTTTCCTCTTATAAACAATCCCGATTAGTCAAGTACATTAGCCTGTATGGCTGTGTGGCTGAAAGAGGTCGATTCCCCGAAAAGGCTTTGGATTTGTTGGCCATATATTTCGGATCCCAGTTTTGACTGATTACTGAATTTAACCATACAGCAGATACACAGAAGAACAACTGTGAGGTTAAAACGGCAAAGCAATTTTCAATGTTAATTAAAAACTGCGAAGAGTTTCAGAAAGTTTTGTGCGGCATCTTCAACTAAATGTTTTCTTTCATCATGAGTTCAAATTAGAGTCTCATCTATATCAAGAGCAAGGCAAGCTTTTCTTTAAGTATTTCACTCACTTCTAAAACTGGCACACCAGAATCATGGAGGAGTCTTCACTGAAGCTGCATTTGACCTCACCCATTAGCTCTCCCTTGAGATTGAAACTCATTGACACAAAATGAAGAGTGAATACAGCGATGTCCCTTCCCTTTCTTCTTTGTTCATGCCTAGGTTATCAACACTGGTCCAAAAAAGGAAAAAATGTTTCCGGTGGTTACTGGCTATCAGACAGTGCCATGGTAATGGAAGTGACAAGCGTATCAGAAGGAGAGTGGATGGCACACGGCCTGTCCCAGCAATCACTACGTCGACCCTGATCAGTCCAGACATAATCTTAATTAGAAAGTGATGCTGTTCACTCACCTGTCTCCAGTTCAGTGTTCCAGAACGCACACTCGCACCCAACACGTACTATGTGCACATCTGTTAATGTGCCAAGACACATACACACTACATTTTGCTATGAATACGGTGCTGCTAATGCAATATGCTGTCAGCACCACAGAAAACTGTTATCGGAGGAAGAATATGGTTATGATTACAGTGTTAAATCCGTAGGATTCACAGACTCACTGTAACCATCATGTTGGGCTTATATATGCCCTATATATTATGACTGTGACAACAGAAAATCCACTGAGAATCTCCCATCTTTTTAGACCAACACTTTTTTTCTGGTTTCATGTGACATGCAGAAACAATTCAAAGCAAAGTAATCAGAAAATCCACACACGTTCCTGCATTTAACAGGATCTGGAAAAATTACACAAAAAAGAGCATAAATCAACTGTTGTGTGTCTGTACGTATTTAACTGTGTCTTGCTACTACAAGTTTAAAAGAAACTGAAGCGGATTATTGTGTCATTGTGACCCCCTGTGGAAATGACCCATGTGGTCATTGCCAACAATGCCATTTCACAGTTATTCAGTGACCCCTATGTGGGAAACTACAAAATAAAGAAGGTCAGTTTGTATTCTGCATCATATACATGCATACATATCCTTATGGATTGGCATAGATTAACAAATCACTAGCTCATTAAAAAGGTATAGTTAAACACCACAGTGTGCATCAGAAACAACTAATTGTGAGTTTTTCAGCAAAACAATGTTCTTGGATATTGTAGGAGCTGAGATAATAAATCATTCACGCAGAGGGAAAGACAAACTATTCTGGAGAAACACACTGCATGCCTAAAGAAATAAATAAGAAATTTGATATTACAACATTTTTGTGACAGCCTTTTGCAAAAATAGCCACACTGCTGTTTTGTTATGTGGCGTTTTACACACACCTTTTTTTGTATGTGTAATTTTGCCCATAGTGTTATTCCTGTATATAGTCCTGTATATAACACAAACAATAATTGGTGTATGTTTTTTTTTAATGTTAAACTAGATACCTTGTATATAACATATAACTTGGATACATTTGGTTGTGTAGATAGTGATGCATTTTTTACATTGTTTGATCAATTGTAACCCAGGGGAGATGAGATCATAGTGCATCTTTTCTTTAGAAGTCTGAGGAAAAGCATCGCACATTAAGTATCATGCTAGGGCTTACTGGTGTGCCGGTCAATCACTTCTCGTATCTGCTGAATTTTTTCATCCAGCACTCATTCTATTGAACCTTTTAGCTTTGTTCAGACTTAGTTTGGCAAACTCTTCCTATATAAAACATGAAAGCAAAGCGACTGCTGAAATTTGTTCAAACATAAATCCAGCCTGTGTTGGATTGTTGATCAAATGATTGTGTTTTCCTTTGCTGTCTGGCATGAAATGTAAGAAATGTCCCCGAAGATGTCAGGCTGCAAGATGACAATGCAACAAATCAAAGACTAAGAAAGCTAAGACTAAAGCTGCCAAAACATCAAACACTGAGCACCAAAAACTCCATCCTCTGTTGGGCTAAACTGTTATTTTTGCATGTCTGAATTTTTTACCTGGCTTGGTGTGTGAAACTGTGGCTTTGTAAAACATATCTTACTTTGTATCCAGTCCCAATGCAAGTTTTATCTTCCGGATGATCCCTGTGGCTCTGCAAGGACAGACAAGGTTCCTCCTCATAAGTATCATCTGGGCTCTCCAGTGGCAAACCTGACACATCATCCAGGATGTCTTCTACAAAAAGGACAAAAGGCAAAGCTGACAAAGAAGACTACACATACACATACCTATACCAAGCTGCTTTCATTTATTTGTGCACTTCATCTGCATTTACTTTGAGAGCCTGGGTGAGTCTGGCTGATTTTTAAAAGGTCACAAGTATGTAGTCGTAACTTTTTAATGAAAATAATAATTTAATAGCATCCTCTTTGTGTTGGATTAAAGTGACAGCAATTAAAGATTCCTATAACCTTTAGTGTTTCTTATTATGATATCACTGTTTAGTAAAATTAGTTATTATTCCTTCCATTTTAAAGTCTCTGTGCTGAAGAACTCTTTTATACACCTGTGTCCTCAAAGCATGACATCATCAATAACCTCCATCTGGCTGCTTAAGTGTTTTTCTCTCCATCTGACCCTTTGCATATGGCATATCCTGCATGATGACAGCTCCACGCTGCTGAAGGATTCATATTAATATTCATATTGCTCCGAGTTCCAAACAATGCCAGCTTGTCAGGCTGCGCATTGCAAGTCCTGGTTTATAAGGAATACAAATGATGCCCTTGCACAAATAAAAAGAGCAGGTCAAAGGAAGGATGGCGGCTGCCTGCAGGTTAGTTATCAGACAGCATCCATGCATAATTAGTAGATCGCCCTGTTCACCTCACTGCATGCAAAAGATGTATCTGAAACCTCTCTTTTTCACCACAGAAAGTTGGGTTTTAGAGGGTGAATGATCACGCAACACAAGATATGTGAATGCAATGCTAAGGACAAAAAAAGGAAGAATCATTTTGTTCTTTTTCCTTTATTGTCATTCATTCAGAACTATGCATGTCTAAGTAAATATGTCAGTATATAAATATCAACTAAGAAAAACTGCTTACATGTAGATTATTTTAAAAAGCAAACAGCTTATTCAACTGATCCCCAAATCTTTTGAGACAGGAAACCTTACCTTGGCTCTGGGAAAAAATGTCTGTGGCTAGGTTTTGTTCCACATCAGAGCGCCGGGGTGGACAGGAGCACACCATCCGAGGATCCAACTGGGGCAGGGTGCTGATGCTCAAGGTCAGGGTTTGGTTTGTAAATGCAGACATCATGTCATCCTTCTGGAGGGCAGATGCCTCTTTACCATTAAGTAACAGAATCTCATCCCCTGCTTTCAAACCTGACAGAGAATCGGGCAAAAAAAATGTAACAAATGTGAAATTTCACTAAGCATATGGTAAAAAACAGTTTAAGAAACAAAGTCAATATGAAATAAATTATTGTAGAGAAAGTTTTCAAACAATGCACAGTCAGTAAAAGCATTATCTGTGAGTTCATGACCCAAAAAACATCCAACCAACAGCAGAATTCCTATGGGCCGCTCAAAAGCACTGCTCACAGATGACTTATGTAAACAAAACTTTTGCACCATACTTCCCAGCAGCACCTCGGAGACTAATCAGGTGCTCCGAGATGCAAATGTATTCCATCACATCAAAAATGCATCCTTCTATGATTGCTTGCCTGAGGCAAATACTGATCTAACAAGACGGGGTGGGTTTAAGAGGCAAAGTACAATGTCTGTCTATTCCTGTCCTGTCCTGTCCTGCCCTGCCCACTGTGTGTATACGTTCTTCATGGTACAATAGGTGAACAAACAAAACACTGGAACATAGCTTCAGTTTGAGCCTTGCTCTTTGTCTTGCTGCTCCTCCTCTCAAGCACCTGTGCCCCATTCTGTTAATTGAGAATCATCACTCAATCAGCAATCCAATTAGCAGCTAACCTTATCAATAAACCCAATTGGCTGTGACAGCTGTTTAGAGATGTGGCAGCAGCCTCATCTCATCTAGTAACACACAAGGGGATTTTTGGACATGTTTTGACTGCAGTCATCTGTGAGTATGAGCTTATCTTCCTATTTCAGTCTCATTTTAAATTATTTGCTGCAACAGAGACAGCAGCGACATTATTCAGTAGGATTCTCATAGAACAGCAACACACAGTTACATACATATAGACGCATAAGGCACACATTTAGCCTTAAGTTATGACCTAGTTGTCTGAAATGTGAAGTGTCAGCTGTAGCAGAGGCTTTATTGGGCAGAGAGAGATAACCCCTCTGGTCATATACGGCTGCGTGTGTATGCCTGTGTGCAATGCATGGATGTGCCTTTGTGTGTTCTGCTGTGTGAGGAGGGGAAACGGGAATTACAGTGAAAGAGTGAGAGAGAAATAGACCCTTTGGGGCTCCTTGTCCAGTGCTGGCCTGGTTTCTGCATGTACCCTGCAGAAAATCAAGCGTGATGTCTTTCAATTCCCCATTCACTCTCTGCACTGTTAATAAACCACACACATACACACAGGCTCATCACAGTGTTCATGTGGACCCACTAAACTGCATCTAACTCTGTGATTCAGCAGAATATCGTGCCCAGATTGCAATAAGATGCTTTGTCGTATGTGGATGCTTCAATCTTTTTCTACTTCTAACATCAACTGAGTCCTGTGTCTTTTGGCAGCCTGCTAAGATAGCAGCTTTCAGATTGCTAATACACTAGAGGGCACAATCTCACACTTGAGTAACCTTGGTCTGACCCTGGGGCTTAGTTTTGGGGCATGTTATTTTCTATACATTAGTGTTGTATCTACCAAGCAGCCATATGTTTCTCAAACCCATTAGAGTGTCACTGTCTCAGTTAGAAGATAGGGACCGGTGAAGGGGGGGGTTGATCTCCAGACCCAGCAGTGCAAAGCAGAGAGTAGAATAGAAAACAGCCACAAATCAACGCCTTATAAAATCTCTTTGTTCTTGTTTTATGGTTTGTTTGTTTTTTTTATTTTATGGATAAAGGTTTTGGAACGTCATGCCTTCAGAATAAAAGCATAAAAACATCACTTTGGCCATTGTTCTTGACTCTAGCATCTCTTGGCTGGGAATGCGTTCTCTATAAGCATCACTTGTAAGTGTGCTACAGTAACGGGTTAATCTCCTTTACACATGTCAACGTATGCATAAAATGTGTACCTTTCGCTGAAGCCATTCCTCCTGCTTTCACTTCAGTAACTTGGAGCTGCTGCACCCCATCCTCCTCTAAAACTGCCACAGAAAAACCTGCAGACATAGATAGTTAGACACAGAGAAATTCATTTAATTCCTTCGGTCGTCTTTGAAATATTTCTATTTGACAGCGTAAACTGCTGTATAACCACAGCAATTAAATCCACTCCATATCATGTGTGCCCTTCATTTGGGTAATTCCCTTTTATTCATTAACAAAGCATGACTAGATGAAGTCCATTAGAAAATCAATTTGAAACAGAATTTATGGGTGTGTCAAGAACTGACTGCTATTGTCAGAAATAAGCATACCATATCCGTTGTTGCAGAACTCGGCTTTGTCAAACTGGACGACTTTGGTACTTTTGGGATAAATCTCAATCTCTTTGTAGAGCTGTAAACACACAACAGCACATATATAAATAAATAATTGTAATTAAAGAGAAACAAACAAATAGAGATAGATATATCTATATATAGGGGGAAAATGGATGGGTAGCAGTGTTGTTGGACAGATAAGGTCAAGGTCATGCTGTTGTTATTAATAAGAAATGAACAGGTTCATGTATTATTCTGGCTCCTTAGCCAAGCAATTGTATCTGAAGGTTGTGGGGTCAAAATCCAGGTCAGGGCTATGAAGTGAGTGGGTGCTCAGACAAGACCCTGAGCTCACAAAAGCCTAGAACATGGACACAGCTGTGTGTATGCAGCAACAGACAGGAACAGAAGTCCGCAGTGTGTAGTAGCCTTCACTGAGGAGAAATAATAACGTAATATCATAGACTAAGGATGAAAGCGGGTGAAATGAGTCACTGATCAAAGCAGGAAGATAAAAGAGCTCTTGAGGAAAAGAGCGAGTTATAAAAATGATTGTGCTTTGAGAAAGATTTCAGTGTATCACCTACAAGGCGCAATCAAAAAGAGGATTTGTTTTGGGGTTTACAGCAGATGAATAATGCGGTGGTGGTGGGGACTTTCAGTGAGTGTGACTGTTCTTATGATAAATAGACGCACACAAACACAAACGGCGACTTCGTAGTGCACACAATAGACTTGAAATGCTACTTTGCATAATTTATAGTTTATGCAATAGTGCTTCTTTTCCATCCTGGTGATTTTGTATGCACGGCAAATCAAAACGGCAACCAACTCATGAAAAATGCACAAGCATTCATCCATATCTGACAATAAAAATATGAATAAGAAGATGGCAAATCCAAATAACATACTGCAATAAACTTAGAATCACACAAACAGCATAATAATGTGTGCTGCATGTCTTTGATTAACTTATATGGATATTTAAACCTAGGATATTCACCTGGTTATTACTTAAAAATATATATCTAATGTGGCTTAGTGTGTATTTCCTCACCAGATCGGAGATGTCCTCTTCAAATGTGGGAACATAATAAAGTATTTGGTTGTCAACCAGCACCTTCAAACGCAGGTAGTGGCCAGAGGGATCGATCTTATGGGTCTGGGGGCAACAAGAACATATTACTTGTACATGCGAGTACATGTTTAAGCTTTAAAGTATCTGGTGACTGGCAATAAGGAGAAAGGTAAAGAGAAACCAAGATAAAGTGTGTCATTAAAATGTTATGCCACCGCCTACCACAGATACTTCAAATTTCAGTCCACTTTGACATCAGTTCAACAAATGACTGGAACTCTATTCAAAAAGACATTCCCTATATTGAGTTTTAATAATAGTGCTGGGGAATGCTGTCTAACATGCTGGTCCAAAATCATGGACGATGATGATGATGGATGCTCTGCTTCACTCTGTTACGTTTGTGACTTGCATGCACATATGCGTCATTAGGCAATATTACGCCTATTATGTGTCTCTTGCTGAAGCCAATTAAGGAGAAAAGGTAATGAAGTTAAAACAAGTGATGGACTGTGAATGACAGCAATATACAGTGTATCCTGAAAGGTAAGAGCATTATTAAAAGATCTGTGACTCTGTGAGAACTGTCATAGAAGTAGAACTGAAAGAACTCGGTTACATTCAAATTCATATATCGTTAGCTTCATAGCATAATTGCCTAAGTCATTTGACTAAGTCAATGACTTAGGCACTTATGCTATGAAGCTAACGATATGTACATTGAAGAAGACCGTATATGAACCGCTGATAATGTGCATCAATGTGCTGTCAACAATGACAGCTGACAGTAATATGGCAGATCTTCATTTTCCTCATATAACTTAATGGTATTCTGACCTCTCTACAGGGCTGTGTCTAATTTCTTAATACCTTGGGGATTGCCTGTGTTTTGAAAAAGCTGTTGAGAAGAATTAATTGCATTCCTAGCCGCTTGAATGCTGTGTGTGTCATTCTGCGTCTGCAAGCTAGCAGGTAATAAAGCTGCATATTGGAGGTGGGTGACAGACAGCCACACTTCCAAAGCCTCCAAATCACAAATGATTTAGTGATCATAAAATCCATTGAGAATTTGCTAATTAATGATGATTTATCACATGAATCATGACATAATTCTCTCAGCTGCCTTTACAGGTTTAAAGTATCGGTGACTGTATTGGTATTGGCAATATTGGCCCTGTATTTAC
This sequence comes from Rhamphochromis sp. 'chilingali', assembly GCF_963969265.1. Classification (NCBI taxonomy): domain Eukaryota; kingdom Metazoa; phylum Chordata; class Actinopteri; order Cichliformes; family Cichlidae; genus Rhamphochromis; species Rhamphochromis sp. 'chilingali'. The sequence goes on from NC_137946.1 coordinate 17,210,912, forward strand.
TTTGGATCAATACTAAAATTTGCAGTATTATAAAGTGCTACTGTGTATGCAATAAAAAGAGGAAACATTGTGCAGTCTGTCACTTTGCAAACTGTCAATCTAAAGTACATCAGTGTTACATTGGTGATTATATGCAGTGCACTGTGTAAAATGCATTTCTCTTATGTGCAGTCTCTGGTAATGCAATATTATCAATGCTGTTTTTAATGGCCCACCTTGCAGACAGTGTTCAAGACTTCCAGTGTTGTCTCTCCGGGCTGTATGACGGCCAGGATGGGCTGGTTGTTCGGCAAACACACCCAGGAGGGTTTCAGGTACTCAGGAACCCAAATATCACTGTCTACATTTTGCTGAGGAAGACTTTTCACAGAAGCTTCTCTCTCCTTCTGAAAATAAAAACAAGCACAGACACTCAGCAAGTTTAAGTTTATGCATCTTTGAGCAGCTGCAGTGGCAGAAAGCATAAACAGACAAGGCAGATTTAATGCAATCGTGAAACTCACAAACAGTAATTCAGTAATGACACTTGTACTGCAGTACAAGCTTTTTGCATTGCATGTAGCACATGTTATATAGCTTACACTTGCATTTTTATGGGTGTGTTACTGTTTTTAAAGCATAATCTGTAACCTTTCGGCCCATCAGTCTGACCTACAACAATCTGGCAGCCTTGTCAGCCGCCTTGCTGGCTTCTATTCCCCCCATCTGTAATATATCTCCACCTATCGAGTAACAGCATCCACATTTATTCTTTCATTCTTCTATCACGCCAGCCTCCAATTAATCACTGCCTCTCCTTCTGGTGCCCTTTCCCCCTATCTGTACATCATTCCATCAGCTCTCTCCTCCCCATCTTTCATTCACGCCATACAATCTGCCGGCAGTTAACAATCAGGCCCGGTGGTCCCTGTCGAAATGAACTTCGACTTGGCTGTATCTGTACGCGTGTGTGTCTGTGTGTGAATCTGCGTGGTAGAGATAAAGTGAAACAAAGAGGGAAACAGCCACAGTAAACTACATGCAACAGCACATTTTTATATTCACAAACACAAACAGGCCACATGCGCAAACAAAATACAGACGCGCACACGTTATCTCAGACAGACAACAGACTGGGGGGCCTGTAAGTAGTACCTCCCCCAACTCCCTGAACTCCCAGTCCTGCTCAGCACCATCTGGCTCCCCTCCTGGCCTATCTAGGATGCCTCTGCTGGAGGGTGGTGATGGTGTGTGTGGGGCGGCGGGGTTCTCAGATCCCTGCTAAACTCTCCTTTCCAGCTTATGCTAACAAAGGGATTCCCCAGAACAAACAGCAAATTAAAGCTGGGAAAGTCAATCAGATGTGAACATTTGGAGCTATTCTTGCTGGAAATGCTCAATGAGGAAAATCTTTGCCACTGATAAAGCATTTCCAGCTCTAGTTTACTGCCAACTACAGCACGTTACATCTTATGCTTTTCTTTACAGTCATCCCATACACTGCCAGCTGAAGCCTGGCGTGGGTGGAAAAAAAAAATTGATCTCTCTTTGTGCCACTGGGGGCCTGCACTGCCAGAGCAGGTTATTGCTGCAGACTTAGCTTCTGTCTGCTTGGTTCAGACTAAAGCCTATCTTTTCTCTTCTCCTCATCTCTGGTGCTTTTTACCAGTGCTCATAAAATATGGATCCAGCAGGCTTGTCCTATACAACCTATGTGCAACTGGACATTTTTCCTTAAAATTCATATAGATTTGTCGCATACTGGAAAACTACATTGATATGGTTGTCTTAGGAAACATGTTTTTCTTTCTTATGATATATAGCTAATTATTTGCAATTGTGTGCAAGTGTGGTCAGTACAGCAGTTACAAGAGAACACAGATGGTGTGAAACCAGCGAGTCCTATGGTAACAAATGTCTGCATATTTGTTGAAACGTCAGAACACTAATGATGTGAACATATCAGATTAAATTTGTCTCTGTGGGATTAGCAGACAGAAAATCCCTCCAGTTGATAGCCTTTTTGATACTGATAAAGATGGAATTGCCTGAAGCAAATTAAATAAAGGGACTCTGTCCACACTGCTCAGAATATTAAAAAACTGCTGCAGAAGATGACAAGGGTTGTTTATTCAACACAAATAAACCTGAGCATTGTCCAATGACGCTGAGAGAGACACAGATATTCTGCCGCTTTTAAAGCTTTATGAGTCTGCAAATGTCTCCAATCACTCTTCATCGAGGAGAGAAGCAAACGTCTGAAAATATTAAAGCAAGGGCTTTAAAAACGACCTAAAAAAAATGCTCAATGGTGCAGAAGGGTGCAGGGATTTTGTGCTTTCCCTTAGATAACCCACCCTGCAAAGAGCCAGAGCCCCAAAAGGATCTTAGTTAAGTGAAAGGAGGTGGAAAATCTAGTGATGTAGCTGGCCTCGGGGTCTTAAGAAGCCCATTACCCATTATACAAGAACAAAGATTCATCTGATGCTCCAGTGATTTTTCCTCTTGGTGTATGCAAAAAGCAAACAATGAGAAGAAATGAGTCCACAGCCACACGAACTCTGCTGATTTGTGGTGAATACCAAACTAATAAAGGGAGGAGGAGCTTCATGTTTAGCCTAAGGGAGGTTATTACTGTAAATGGTGCAATGTGGTTGTCAACCTTCTGCAAAGACTTTCTCACTGGCTCCGCCCCATCAGCAAACACCTGCAATAACACAAAGCACCGCAAAATTAAAACACACATAAGTATAGTTATTACTTTGACACCAAGAAGCAGTTTCAAGCATAAACTTACGAACACACAATATTTAGCTGCAGTAGTATTTATTCACCAAAATCTAATTTTACAGATTTCAATTAAACATCAAGCACTGCAAAGTCACTCAAAGTCAAACGTACCTGGTCAATTGAAGGGTGTCCTTTGCTCTTTCTCCTAGATGCGGTGTCCAGACCCCAGAGTGAGGAGAAACGGCTTCGACGTTTACTGAAGGTGCGAGGGAAAGGTTGGTTCCGCCTTCTCATGCTGCTCTCTGTACGGGCAGACACCTGTGACAGTGACAGTTACAGAAAACACAACAGAAATGAAACAGACACCTTTAACACCCGAATGAAAACAGTTTGACACACAAAAGCAATCATTTGCAGCAGCTACTGAATACTTTCAACCTCTAATCCCCTTCAGTCACCTACAACTTGGCACAGGGAAACTTTTCGTTCCCGTTTTTTGACTTCTCTGGGTTCAATCAGAGCTCAAATAGTATGAGCAACTATGCATTACACTAGTATAGAGCTGGTCAGACATCAGACACGTACACTTCAAACATAACATCTTAAACCACTTTTTAGACTCATCTTCTCATTCCCCACATGAGAGGCCTTTATACTGTTATTACAGCCCAAATCTACTGTAGAAAGTAAATGAAGGAAAAAACAGAAATATTGCTTTTGTGACCAAAAACTTTGAATACCAGAGCTGAGAGAGAGAACAATTATATTTCCCTTTAGGCAAGACAAATGAGTTCATTTGAATATTTTTGCAATTCATTAATTAGTAGCCATGAACAATTATTTTAATTGCATTTCATTTCATTTCAGTAGTTTTGCGTTACATGTATTTATAAATGTGATTCTCCTTATAAATATGCCACATTTATCATATTTAAGCGATGCAATAATGACATTTCAAATTAGTCAGAAGGGATGTGGTAATAAATAGAGTAAAAAGAATATGAAAGGGACAGGAGAGACATAAAAAAGGACGGTATAAAATATGGCAGATAAGGAGAAGAAGACACTGAGGGAGCGAGACACAAACAAAGGAAGTGAGGGTGTAGGCAGTAAAAGGAGGGGGAGCAAGGGCCAGAGAGTGTTAAGCCTGTTTGTGGGAAAGTGCCTCAGGGATGCTAGCTTGCTAAAAGAGTTTGTATTGATCGACCAATCACAAAAAACACTGTCAGTGCTTGATGTTGTGTGTGCGTGCTAGTGTATGTTTGGCATATCCGTTACCTTGCTCGTATAAAACTGCTCTGTAGAGAAATGTTTTCCATGTTTTGCTCTTCGTTTTTGCTCTTTCTTCTTTGGATGATACTACGCAGAGCTTACAGCTCAATGACACACAATCGCATAGAGATCAGGTTGGGTTTCATTCTGTACATTCTGCAGCACTGAGATAATAACTTGGGTTTCAGAGAGGATTTATAGGTAGAATGTTTTGCTTTCACTTTTCTCTCAAGCTTTTAGGATAGCGTGTATGTGATACATTTTAATATGTGGTGTGTGTTTGCTACCCAAGTCTGAATCTCTGAACCTTGTTAAAGTAAACCATCTATGTAACCTTAGCCTTGAGTGTTAGGCTTAAGAGTCACAGCTGTTTTTGCACACTTAGAATAAAAAACTTGCATGCATCACTATGACAGAAAGCAGAAATAATGCAGGTGTTCATTTCACATTTTTGATGCTACCAACACATCAACTTTGAGAGCTGGCACTTACTTATATCTACTTAAATTCCATCACTTAAACAAAATCTTTATAATGAGAAAATTATTGCTATAATTCACTTGTTCACCAGTTTTAATGTTGTGGCTAATTGCGTGTTACAGATAAAAACTCACTCCACTTTACAGCGCTCATGCTAACTTTGGGCCTGAGAATCAAACCAGCATACCTGGTTTGTTCATTTGTTTCATAACCTTGGGGTATATGGCAGTATCTATTTCTTTGAACATTTGTGAGGCAAGCAGAAATTCTTGCTTTCAGTAGGCGTATGTGACAAGGCACTCACAGGCAGATAAACACACCCACTCTTCAAGCTGGGCTGTTATTGAGGGTCGACAGTTGGAAACCTCTCATGCAATCTCTACACGGAACATGTAGAGACACGTGAGTCTGACTTTTCAGGTTTGGATTCATGAGCTCCGATCAAGTTTACTAAAAAATTGCAACCTGAAAAACACCTGGAGTGAATAGTCAGATACCAGCACTAAACATGTCTAATCATACCAGTGCATGGAAGGAGGAAACAGAGAAGATCCCCAGTCGTCCCATGGCAACTTTTGTGGGACGTGACGCGAAGCCCAGGAGGCGTTTGGGATTGGGAGGTTCACCGCCCTGCAGACTCGCCAGGTAGCAGCGGCAGCGGAAGAGATCTATGTGAAATCTCTCCAAGTTCTGCTCCCACAAGAAGATCTATAAGCAGCAGAGATTACAGAGTAAAAAGTCATGCGTGTGTGATTATGCAATATAAACAAACTTTGCTGATGAGATCCAGATTTATTCAGTTTTATCTCTAATGAGAACAACAACAAAAAATAAAAAGATAAAGAACCGACGCTGTGTTAGGTGGTTATTCGGCTGTTTCAGGAGAAGTGAGATGTGGGAGTACTGCAGCCCCTGTGGAGAGGTATTACTCACCAACACAGCCCCCACCAGTTGGTGACCTGCTGTTCTACGTGCAATGTATCACAGGGTGGGCCGTGGGAGGTGAAACACGGGGACACACACTCACAGTGAAACACAAAACTAGACTTAACGCTGCATTAGTTCCCGTGGTCACCTATGTGGAAGTGTGAAAATATTAACACAATTAAAAAATATAAAGAATTACGGAAGTAGAAGTTTTAATGTTTTTTCACATTTGTTTGTTCCCCTCACCTCTCCTCAGATTTATTTATAAAGTTTACATAAATATGTACAGATAAAATAAATAAATATAATTATCATTCAAATAATTGCAACAATTCTTATATGTTTTATATGTCATTATATTTCCACACTTTCCACTTTTTGATCTTTTATTTTTCTTTATCTCTGTGGTTAATCCCCATTTTCTTTTTTTCCCACAACTATATCCTTATTGGCAGCTCCGTGACTCAACTGAAAGAAGTCAGTCAATGACATAAACCCTGCTTGAGGCTTGTTTTCTTCTTTGATGCCACAGTTTCAGTTACTATGTCTTTACAGCAGGCAATCAAAGTGCTTCCTTTTAAATTGCAGCTCTTTTACTTGATGAGGATTAAGTGCTTTCTAGTTCCTTTTATGTTACATATAACAAGAAATAGAAAGAGCATTATGCAACAACACCAGTATAAAGACAGATGCAAAGACTTGCAAGGAGGACAAGGAGGCTTATTGTTAATGACCACACTTCTAGGCTTTTTTTCTTTTTGTAAGATTTTCCAGTCAGTACTGGCTACCATCACCAGCAACTCCAGACATCCTGCATGGAATAAGCCTAAATCAATGTTCTTTTGAAACTGAACAAAAACGGGTTCTGGAAAAGATTTGAAAAAGTTGCAATGTTCTTAAAAGACCTCTTGAATCTAAAAAGATTAGTCAGGTTTACCTGTGTGCTATGTGTCTGTATGCACTGCGTGCAAGTGGACTCGCATGTGTTTCTAAATGAGCGCCAGCTGGAATAAGTGAAACCATTTTTGGTTGGAAAGGCTGCTTTAGAGCATTTTTGCCTGGATGACGGCATGCTGTAAAGATGATTTAGTGCCATGATTTCAGTGCCGGAGAGTGTCGGTGCAGTTTAAGTCACATCTATAAACTGCCTTCAGGTGTTTTCATTCAAATTAACTGGAAGATAAAGAGGTGAGGACGGTTTTTAGCCATGAGATAACAAACCTCCCTACAGTCGCATTTTATGGGCATAAAGTGTTATTAATTTGCAATAATATGACAAAATTAAAGGGCATTTGTCTCATAGGTGTTGTTTCTGTAATGCTCCACCACCTCATGTACAGCTTTAATCTGTTTGACCGCTTTCAGTATGTCAGACTCCTTGACACTTAGCTCCACTTTTAGCCCCAAACGACCACCCGATTGACCCCATACCTGCTCAAGTATGGTCTTTCTCTTCTTGCCATCAGTGACAGTGGACAACTGCATGTCTCCCATTTTCTTCATTTTCTCATCCATATCAATCTTCTGCTCCAGCTTGCGGATTTCAGTTCGCAGCAATCGCACGGTGTCCTCCCTGTGGTGCTGCCGAGCAAGAGCAGTAGCACACGCCGAGTGGATCGCCGTGATCCAGTTTTCCAGTTCTGTTTGGCCTGATGTCTGAACAGAAGGAAGGGACCATGACAAAGTGAGTAACGATAGTGAGCAGATAAAATAAAGAAACTGACAGCTGAAAGAATTTAATCATGACTTCCAATATCGGCCTCTGGGAGGAAATGGTCATTATAATCTCATCATCATTTTATTACTTTCTTCCCATTCAGTGAGGAGAGCTGTCATGAATATAAATAGACAGATTTTAATATTACACAATGGTCAGTCTGGTGGATCACTGTCACGGTGTGACAGCGTGGCCTTTAAACATGTCAAACATAAACACAAGGACACAGGGCTGCCTATCTCCAGCACATGATGAACATGTATTGGTGTGCCACATGCAAATCCCCTAGAGGAAAATAGCTTCCAGTTTCCTGTTTCTCTTTATGTTTGATGCTGGTATGTACAGTAGCACCAAATAACAAAGACAGGATATAAAAACACTTGACCTGTATGCATGAATGCCAACCTGATTTAACTTTAACTTGCATAAAATATTGTCATGCCAACTCAGCTTTAAGAGTAGCCGATGTTTTAAATTCCAGTGCTTCTCTCACCTGGAAGAGGAAAGCATCTCCCACTGAGTTGCTGAGACAGAAGACAAAGTCTTTCTTGGGATGCTCAGGTACAGCTTGGACAATGCTGTTCTCCACCCACAGCGCGTGTTTGTGAACGCTGTTGTGGTCGATACCTGAACGGCCATCGTATTCATACAGGAAGAGGGTGCAGCCTTGAAGAACGCACAAAAAGAAAGGAGTTAAAAAAAAAAGACAAAAATATGTTTTTTTTGTTTTGTTTTGTTTTTTTACAGAGGTTATAATAAGTACCCTTAAATCAATTTAAACATCCTTCCTTTCCCTGAACTTTATTTAAACAACGATTATAAAACGTAATAGTTTAATACATGAACCTATTTTGCTATCAGTACAACTAAACCTATAACATTACATTATGAAGATAAGACTGATTTATTTTTAGCATGATGCATAGAAGAGATGCTCTATCTTATGCATTTCAACAGGACAGGATCGGATTAGGCATGGATTTCGCCGTAAAATTAAATTGTGATGAAGCTGAGGGGAGGAAAATGCAAGGCTGCATTGAAGAGCGTGAGAGAGGACAGCAGAGGTGAAAACCAAGGGCAGGGAATGTGTTAAAGCTTATATGAATGTAGTTTAACAGCAGAGAGAGTGTATGGAAGATTAAACAGCTTTGGGTTGGTTATCTGAATGAGATTAAGATTATTTTCTTAGTTGCAGAAGCATTTGAAACCAAGCCACAGAGGCCACAAGCCAGGAAGCTGCTAGTGTCGGTCGGATTGCGGCAGCAAGTTCATTCAACTTAAAATCTGTGCCAACTCAAACATGTGGCACAAGAGAGGTGTTAAAGAAAGGAATGCACATAGGGTGGAGTGGGTGGAGACAAATGTCAAGGGTAATGTGTGAGATAAGGATAGCAGCAAGACTGAGAGTGAAGGTTTACAGGAAAGTAGTGAGGTCTGCTATAATGTAAGGCTTGGAGACGGTGGAGCAGACACAAACACAGGAGACAGAGCTGAAGATGCTAAGATTTTATTGCTGGAAGGAGAGAGAATAGAAAGATTAGAAATCAGTAGATCAGCAGGACAGCTCAGGTTGGATTTGGACATAAAGTTCCAGAGGCAAGGCTGAGATGATTTGGCCATGTGCAGAGGATATTTTGGAAAAGTGATGTTGAATAAGGAGCTGCCAGGCAGGAAGGAAAGAGGAAGACCACATAGTAAGTTCATGGATGTAGTGAAGAGGGACATGCTTGGTTTGCGTGACAGAGGAGGATGCTAGAAATAGAGTAAGATGGAGGCAGATGATCCAGTGTGGTGACCCCTAAAGGCAGCAGCCAAAAGAGTAAAGGTGCAGAAGCATTTTTATGTACTAACAATTGTGCTTAGTTAAGCATTCATAAAGTACTCAGACTGAAGCTGGATGGACACCTGCTGCCTTACAGTTTCTGCCTATCTATCAGTCACACGCAGGTAAAATCCAACACAAACATTAAACATAATAGTGCTGAAAATCTGTGCAACACCTTTCAGAGAAACCCAGTATTGTTTCCACTTGCGTCTCGCTGCAGGTTCCACCTTCTTGTTTTTCTTATGAACCAGGAAGTTCTTCACAGCCAGAGTCCCTGCTTTCCTGACTGTGCCGTGTGCACAGCTAATCAGAGTGTCAGGCGGATACATACTACTGAGTGTGCCGCTACTCTGCTCATCACTTACAGCAGAGCCTGCCTCCTCTGTGCAGTCTCGGCCCCGATTTGTCTGACGAGAAAAGATTAAGGAATTAGAAATACACGGAATTTACCTATATTTTAATAACATAGGAAAAGTGTAACTAACCCAGGCTTGATTGTCTAGCTCCTTCCGGAAATTTTCATAAACTCCCCCCTTGCCTCCTTCGCCTCCTCTTCCGTCAACTCCTCCAGCGCTGCTGCTCCCACTGTCGCTGCCATTAAAAAAACTGCTCTCTGTAGCTGAGTACACTGAAAAAGAGGCAGACATGGCCTTACACCGCCGGGAGAGCAGTTCTCCTTCTCCATCTATCTCAGGGGCAACGCCATCAATCCCACTGTCGCCATACTCGCTCCCCTCGCCTAAAACACCAGAGATGTCCTGTCATCCAGAAAAACAGGGTAGAAACAGATTAAGCATTATTAATGGACGGAAACTGGTTTATTTGCACAAAATCAGACAGAGAAGTAACAGCTTCAATCTGCATAACACAAGACGTTAATTCTCTCACACAGAACTGACAGCGTAGGCTGCACAAGCGGTTTCTGGGTTTACTTTTGTTTGTATACATGAGTTGGCAGTTGCATAAGTGCACTTTAATATCCTTTTGTGCTCATTTTTGTATGAATTTCTGATTTTAAAAAAAGGCTTTCCACTTTGAGTATGAAATTTTCTGTGCTTTCACCAAACTGAGTCTCCCTCTGTTCTTTCTTTTTGTTTCGCTGTGCTGTCAGTCTATTTATATCTAACAACCCCCTCAGCCTGACTAGATGAATATATAATAAGCACTTATGGCGATCTCTATCCAAGGGTGCTTGGGGGTTCTGGGAATGCATTGAAAGAAAAGCTTGGTTCAGTATTTTGGTACTTTTTGTTTAGCAACTTTGTTTTTATCAGTGACGCACGGCAACTAGGGAGGCATGGATATTATTATTTATTCTACTAATTTAGCTTTTATGTTTACCTGCATGAACGTTACATAAACTTTACTTTCCTCCTCTTACCCTTTGATTTTATCTGTTTTAGTAAGATGACAAAGAAAATCCTCTAGATAAAGTTCAAAGTTCAAAATGTCTTTGTCGTTCAAAGCTCAGTATGTGAGCAGAAGTCCCACGGTGACTTTCTATCTGACTATCTTTCTGTGTAATCCTCTTCCCAACTGCACAAATATACAAACATGTTTGGATGCTTGGATTTGCAAAGATATAACATGCATATACACCAGTCCAGAGCACAGACAGGAAATTCCGTTGGTTGTCAACAACATGTTAATTACTTGATGAACTGGTGTCATGTCTGTGATGCCCCTGAACTTCCTGGACAGCACTGGTAAACAAAGTCCTCAATTATTCTAAGTTTAGAAGTCTGTATTTTTTCCAATACTGGAAAAAAATAGAGCAAGAAGACTTTTACCCTTAGTCCTGTTCCATCTGCTTTCAATACTTATCGGTATATATATTCATGAAATACCTGAGTAGTCTGTGCGCGTCGTCCCTGGAAGGTAGGGCAAGGTGTAGCCGGAATACCGAGCCCAGTCAAGCCTTCAGAAAGGCAGTGTGAGCGTCGGCAGGGGAGCGTGAAAGCTCCATACCCCCCACCATCATCCTCTGCTGGAGACATCAAACCCTCCTCCACTTCCCCGTCTCCGTCGCACTCGGCTTCTCTGCAGTTTTTTATGTAATGGCTCCTTTGCCCCCTGAAGCCCGGACTCTGCTGGCTGCACAGATGGTCCAGAGACGATGCCCTCTCAGTTGAGCCTGGAACACACACACAGGTGGTTATTGCAGAGCACAGTGTGTATTTGTGGGCAAGGTGAGTTCTGATTACTGTCAGGTACTTTCAGTTACCTCTGAAACATTTGACCTTCTCCATATGTGCCTGTGTCCTTCAGTGAAAGTCTGTGATTTTTCTTGAGTGATTATGAATCTGTGTGTGTGTGAGGCAAACCCATACATTATTCTGAATGAGACGACCACCTATGGCAGTGCTCAGACCTTCAGCGGTTGAGTTACCAGGTACCGCCTGCTGTCACACTGAACCCTTGCAGCTCCTGCACAAAACCAGTTAAGCTAACAACCCTGTGATCAGTTGAACTGCTGCAACTGATAGATGGCAGCTAACCTTCAATCAGCAGATTTTCTCAGATCATTTTCTCCCTACTCAGTGAGTGCCTGCAATTTTCCCACTACCCTCCCCCTCATCACCTGTTCACTGAATCAAATCAACAGCTTTGAACATGTTCCCCTGAACTTTTTTTTCCCCCCACTTATTAGCCATCACCAGTGTAGCTGTCGTTATTTTTGGACAGCTACATTGTCTTGTCTTTTGCTTTTATTTGTTGTTGTTTTTTAAATAATACAAATAGAAATCTTGAAATATATTTTAATTCTATTGTATCAGAAAATATGTCGGTGAAGACTTCAAGTCATCAAATAAAAGCATAGGCCCCACATATCCTGTCACTAATGATGTCTACATTTCTGAATGAGAAAACTACACATGCTTTCTGCAGGTCTATACAATCTACCGGTAAATATGATGCTTTTGCTTCTGTGTACATTCTCACCTGTGCTGCCTTTGCTGCCTCTAGGGCATCTAAACTGCCCCTCCTCCTCTTCTCCTCCATCGACCATCTCCTCTGTGCTGGTCAGATGCTCCTGGCTGAGGTCAGACATAGAAAACTCCAAGCTGTCTTCTCTCCACATGTCTGCTGACTTTGATCGCTTCTTTTTATTACTTGCTCCCTCTCGGGGTCCTTCAGTCATTTGCTGCAGGAATCTTTCCTCTGCAATAGTGTCCCCTTCCCCCGTTGAGTCCTCTCCTCCATCCTGGGCAATGGTGTCTGCCTCTGAGGTTTCGGGAGTCGGCGTGGCCAAGGGGTCATCATCGTGCTGATAGGACTCCGGCCTCATTGTCATAGCGACACGCTGGGTCCAGTGAGGGTTGATGCCAAATTTGTCAAACTCATCTGCTGCATTGAAAAACTCTAGTCCGTTCTCTACCAAGGACTGAGGGATGCTCGGGGTGCTGGAGGAACGGGTTGAGGCTTCAGAGTTTCTGTGATTCTGCTTCACTGAGGAAGAGTGCCTCGAACGGCGGTTGATTTGCTGCTTGTTGGAGACACGGAGTGAGCGGGTCGTGTGCTTACGGGAGAGATGTCTCGGCACATCACCATGGATACTACTCTCTCCATTTTGACTCTCCACGTTTCCCATGATTCAACTGTGGATCAAGTAATAAAGTTTGCATATTACATAATTTAGACAACTTCTTCTTAAAAGATCAGAAACCAGGTACAAAAGTAGTTTAAAATTATTCCGTAATGTTTGCCACATCATACGGTATAAGATAATATATTTGCATCTTTACTTGTATGCACAAAGTTTGTGAATCACAGAAAGTCATTAGCACACACAAATTGCATAAATGGGAGCTGGTGTCTTATCTAATGGTGAGTGAACATTGTCAAATTCACAAGTAGCAGCACAGATTTTAGACAACACGCATATCTGCCATCTGTTGTACATGGATGACTTGCTTTGTGGAGATCAAAGAAAGAAGAAAGAGTTTGAATTAAATAAGAAAATTAAAAAAGATTTAAAAACTTAATCAGTCCTTTCTGTTAAAGGAGGCGTCTGGCCTTGAGATTTTGTTAGTAGCCTTAAAATGTGTTCATTTCAACTACAAAAACTGTCAAATACTCAAAGCAGGTGCCAGACCCCTGGTCAGATATTCTGTACTAGAATATCTATCTATGTAAGGTCAGTCGATTTTGATAAAAGAAAAGAAGAAAAATAACCTCACAACTGGCAAAAGTAGTGGTTTAGATATACAACTTGTTTCTGAATCAATATTAAATTGACAAATCTGTCTTTTAATTGCAATGTCAAAACATTTAAACAAATATTCCTTGTGTGCCATACTTCTAAAAGTAAAAAGGTTTGAACCAGCCCTCTGCAAGATCTAAATTGCTGGTAATGAAGTAGATCAGTGTGCTGCATGAGAGGTTTGATGGCACATTAAAACTTATGGCTCAAAAGTATCAGTGGTCTCATTTGATTTGCACAGCATGCTTGGATGTGTACGCACATTATATAAAAGGTTTGTTAAAAGTTTCCTGCTTTTCCATTTTATCCCAGCCTGCTGTTCATAATGCATCAAAACCTTCTTTGCTTTTCTAAGTGCCTATAAAATCTTCAAAAAAATGAAATAGCTGAAGTTATAAATCTCTCAACTCTGACTAATTTAAGTGTTCTGCCAGTGCACTTTTGAACTCCAACACAAATGCACTGCAGCGCCTTTTCTCCCTGAGCAGTGTTCAAATTATGCACTAACTATATTCCCAACACAGAGAATCAAAACAATCAAAGAAATCACTTTAGAGCTGTGTTATTTTCATCATGAAGTTATCTCAGCAGCCCACTTCACCTCAATCTCTCTGTTACACAAGCACATGGAAGTGCTGAGTCAAAGGCTGTCGGATCAGTTTGTCCTCAGAGAGTCACACATCATCAAACCCACACCATCAGGTTCTCAGTGTGGGCTCGAGCTGCAAAGACACTGGTGAAAAAATCTGCCTTAAAAAGTAGTTGTTTTTTTGCTTGTTTAGTCTATCAGTCCTTAAAAATCTATTATTTCTGGAGATTTGTGCATCATTAAAGTGTGAAAACTGTAGTTACCGATGATTAAGCAGCCACATCACCAGCTTCCCCGCATCAGAGCGTTGCGATCCCATAATCCTCCACACATCCTCATACGGTGGTGTCAGTCTGCCCTGACAGAAACAAGGAGAGAGAGAGATCTTTAGCAGTGCTCTCACAACTTCAAAGTGACCTGATGTGTCAAACGCACACAGAGAAGAAGTGAGAAGACAAGTAGAAGGAAGGAGTACCTGCCCAGTATGTCACATAAAGCTGGTCAAGTAAAGCTGAAAAGGCAGCTGTGAAGAATGAAATATAAGACGGTCTGTAGAATATGAATGTGGATGATAAAAGGGAATAAATCACAATGGTTTTTAAGATAATGCAGTTTGACTAAAAAAAAGACAGAGAAACAAGAAATAATCAAATGCACACATATAAACAGCTCATCAGAAACAAAGAAAAGACGTATTGTCTGAGCCTGAAGGTTTTTTTTGGGGGGAAGGGAAGGGGGGACTCACAAACAACCACAATTTCTTCTAACTCTACCCTGAAACTCACTGCCCACCAAATCCACGCAGACGTGTACCGGCGTGTGCACAAAACATTTTGGGAAACACCCCCTATTTCGGTGCAGACAAAGAGAAGCGCACACACATACACACCAACAGCAAAATGACAGAAGATGAAAGAAGCTATGGGAACGATTTTGTGCTTAAGACTCAATTAAATGATCCATGCCAACACGACCTAATTTTCTCTAATACCAGCCCTGAGCTGCGCAGAGTAGACCGAGATTTCCATAATGTGCTATGTATAGTGTGAAGGAATGCAAGAGCAAACATGCTTGCTGTTGTGAACATTTGCCCAGTAGTTAGTCTGCTGCAAACGCATTTGACTGCAGCCGGATAAGCCAATGAGCAGGAAAATGATGGAAGAAAGCCCTCATGTTGCCATGTACAACAATGTACTTTCAAAGCATATGGCCACTAGCGCACTGTTTGGAGCATCTGTTTTGAGATACCACATCTGGTGAGTCACCTGTTTTTCGAATGCAAAAGCATCAATTGTTCCCCCGAGGTCTATGTTGCAGGTTTAAGTAAAATCTTAATTTTACTAAACTTTGACTGCAGCTGCTATTTTTTTCTATTAGTGTTGTTGTTCTATATACAGTAATCTTTTTTTTTTTTAATTCTCTGGGGCACAAAAACAATAAGTCAACCGTGTTACAGTTCTGGGAAATGACACAGAAATGAGACTTTAGATAACAAGAAGTAAACAGGACAATAAGAGAAGTGAAGGCATCTGATCAGAAACCTGATGGAAACTACAAAGAGGATTTTCAACTCTGACTTTGCACCACAACACCATGTGTGCAAACGCATCCGAGATAGGCTAGTGCAGCGCATCCCAACCCCAGCTGTGGGAAGCAGTTACATAAGCTGAACTTGACCCTGATACAGCTCTCCTGCCTCTCATGCAGTCCTTTATATCTCATCTCTCCTACACCCTCTGTCCCACTGAGGCCGACCCACATGCTGCCCCCCACCCACCTTAAAAAAATAGGCTGAATATTCATTTTGGGCTCATGGCTCCTCTGCTGGTTCATTTTTAACAATTACTATAAAAACAGGACTTCATTGTCTCAGCTGGAGTGCTTTATAGATTGATTAACATGTGGAGTAAATGCAAATCACTAACACACAAAAACACTGATGACCCTTTCACTGAATTTACATCCTTTTTGCAAACCCATATATTCTATAACATACAGGCTATGTCGGGAAGGTGCAAAACACACACACAAATGCACAGGGGTCAAACAAACAACACAATCCTGAGTGACAAAACACAGGGGAAATCAAACCACTGCCTTTCCTCTGGCAGTGTACAGTCTAAAATGTTTAGTCTCTTCATTTTTCCTCTTCCCGGTGCCCCCCAGCAAGGCACCGCAGAGGGTTAGGGTAACAAGGAGAGGAGGGAGAGCTCTCTGTTAAACCCCTGTAGAGCTGAGAGGTGAGGCGAGGCTGGAGGCGAAACACATGAAGAGGGGTGGGGGGAGGTCGAGTCTGGTACAGACAGAGAGGGAGGGGAAAAAAATACTGGGGTATGACAAGAAGTTTGATAGGGAAAAGTGAGAAAATGGGAAGGAGGAAGAAATAAAGACGGCGTGAGAGGGAGAGATAAAGTCAGAGAAATTGGGGGGTCCTATTGTTGCTGAGCTTTAAGTGGATAAGTAGACATGTGCTCAGTCTGCCTCTCTTCAGGCTTAATTGAGGGAGCCGAGACAAAAGGGGAAACATAATTATTCGCTCTCTTTCTCTCAGCCTCTCATTCTCGCAGTATATTAACGCATCGGGAGAGTGTATTACCACGGCGCACCGTGCAACAGCCGCCAAAGCATCATTACCATGCACACATGCCCACTCGCAATCAAGCACACACATGCACACACACACACACAGAGGGGACAAAGAAAGAAAACTGGAGACAACAAAATTCCATATTTAATCTCCACAACTGAAGATAAAGAAGGTAAGCATTGTCTAAATATGTCACAAACAGCAGCACTCACATCTGTCTGACTACAAACCACACAGGGCCGAGGATTACCGGGACTGGAGGCTCCTTTTACCTGCGCTGCCGATAACAGCTCTCTACTGGAGCTGTCACATTCATTGTGCCACATTGTGACTGTTGCATTAGTCAGTTGCTCAACACCTATAGGCCCGCACGTCTATCACCTAACGCATGAACGTAGTTTGCTGTGGCACACGGCGGAGTACTGTGGAATAAAGGCAGGCGCACACTTTCAGTCAGACACACCTGCAGGATCCCAAGAGAAATGAGAGCTGGTTTTTCCGAGTCACAGCATGCACTCACACTTTTTGGAAAAATACCAAAGGCCTGTCAGAACACACTCAAAGGAGACACACCCTACTCTCCCCTGCCAATCTTTTCATCTCTGCACCTGTCTCACAGCACCGCCCTACGTGACACACAGCTCAGCTCAGCAGACGCAAACTGTACGTGATGCTGATGTAGCTCTACACTGTATGCAACTGAAGCCAAACAAAACATGTCACTTGTTGTCTTTCATCTCGTCACTGTGTTGACTGTATTCTGGAAAAAAATGTTGCAACCAGACACACTGAATTTTCACAAGTGAATCACTGAGCTCACTGTTAAAGACAACAACTCATCACGACATCATAGTATTTTACAAATTTACTTCTATGGCGGCAAACAGTCTCTCACATGCTTTTGGGCCGCTTTGAAGCCCTTAACGACACTCTTTAGATGTGCTTCATCCAAAAACCTAAAAAATGATGCTTAAAAAAGAAGATCAAAAGAAATAAATCCAATCTCGGCTAAAGACTGCAACAGTGACTACGCTAAACATTGCTGAAACCAGAAAAGCTCCCAGCTTGACTGACCTTTCTTTACATCTTCAAACTACAACACCCCCCACGAAGCTCTAAAACACATGACGTAATTATTGGAATCACCCTTCCCTGAGGCCTTTCTCCTGCACCTCTCACATTCTTTGAATTGTTACCATTTCTCCTCCCACTTGGCGGAGTGAGGTTTTATGCTTACTCTGGGGAGTTAAAAAAAAGGAATTACTATTGGAGGAAAATTCAATCCAAAAACAAGTCCAGACAGACTGCCATGGGAATGTGACAACAAGGCCTTATCAGAGGATCTCTATGCTCCTCTTTTTTTCCATGCGCACCTGCACACACCACATGTTAGCAAACCACCAAACTTACCAAAATAAGAGCATGTTTGGGTGCAGGAAGCCTCTTGGTCCAAATGAATAAGAATCACTGGGGTTATTCACAAGTATGCATCTGTTTGCAAACATAGGTGGGCACATTGTTCACATTTGAGGAGGAACCACGTCTATCTAATGCCAAGACAAGAGTCAGATATGCTTTTGAAAATATAATAATAATAATAATAATACATTTTATTTGAGGGCGCCTTTCAGAAACCCAAGGTCACCTAACAAAAAACACAATTAATAAAAGGAACAATAGTCATAAAATACATAAAATAAGTTAAAATTACAAAACAGAGCGTGACAACAGATAAAATCAGCATTAAACCATTGTTGCGACGGCAGTGCACGCTCCGCCGCACTCCCACAGTTCTTTTGAGACAGGACTGCCTGAGACATCACCAGCAGAATTCCCTGGAAGAGGGAGATTAGCTTCTATTCATCCTTCCGGGATCTGACAAGGCACGCGCCCCAATTCTAAGCTTAAACACACATGCAGATACACAAACAGTGTGTGGCTGCAAGCACGAGTCTCGACTCCTTAAATCAAACATTAATTTCTTTTAACTGGCGAGGGACAAATGATAATTCCTTCCTGAAGAGGGCTTTCATTTTGAGGCCACAGAAGCAAAACGCAGAGATGACAGAACAAAGTGGAGTGGAAGGATATGAGATGATTGTTATTCATTCACTATGTTCCCCACTGCTTGTCATCCTCTAACACAGAAACGGAGAAAATTAGACTGGGTTTTATTTTAGTAGACAAAACAATTCCTTAAAAAAATGTTTTTGGAAAGCTAGAAAAAAAATGTAGCACAGATTGGCAATGTGACGTAAAAGACTTGAGATTTGGGGTCAGTGTGGCAACCGAGGATCATGTTTAAAAAAAAAGATAAAGGCCAGTGGAATTCACTGTCAGCCAATTCACTCTGCTTGGCTCCTCAAGTGTCACTAACCTCATTAAATACGCTCCTCTGGCTTTCTAAGAGCTTATGCTGTATGCTCCTTAACTCAGATTTCAGCTGACTGTCTCTGCAGCAGGGTGCAGTCAGGGATTACCATATTTTAAAGAAGATTTTCTTCTACCTCCCGCTCTCCATTGAGCGAGGAGCCTGAAAGAGTCAATGAAAGTGTGTAGATTTTGATGCTCTGCTCTGTAGCTACTGCTACAACCTCAACTATCAGGAGTCGCTGCATGAATTCAAAGTCAGGAAACCCCACAATTTAACCTCCATTACAATGCAAGGCTTTTACACTAGAAGATCAAGATATCTCTGTATTACATCCAACTCAGACTCTTGTTGTAGGTTAATATGTGACATGATAAGGTCAAAACCACATGTTGTAGCGGACTGACTGGCACGTGAAAAACTACCGTGTGCGGTTTGTTAAATATTAATAAATCAACCCCTTTTTTGCTATTGCTCAATCAACGCTCACTCGTCCTTCCTGATGAGATGGTGATTGCGCAGACAATCGGTTCGCAGTCATCAAAACCAATCAACTGAATATTCATGTGGTGATTTTCTGCTTCAAATATGTGAGGAGGAGTAAAAGAAATGGGCGTGAAAACATGTTGGAGGAAGATGAGTCAAAAGAAGGAGAAAAAGATGAAAAAAGAATGACGCATTAAACTAAAAATTGGAGTCAAGACGAGGCAAAAATACAACTAATCTGTTACTATTTTTAATCAAGTACAGTACTATACAAAAGTCTCAAATATTATGCCTCCAAGGAGCATGACTTCCAAATGATTTTAAAAGAAGTTCTTGGGTAATAGTTCTCCAGTCTTTCTGTAGGTCTTTCACAGTTTTGAATCTTTGTTTGTTTGTTAAGTCATTTAACACTGATCTATGAATCATAAATGGAACCTAACTCAAGGGATCACCAGATATAACAGACAACAGCAAATAATCTTTTTTGAAATTGACCCCCTAGGTGATTTGTTACTAGGAGCCTGTTGCAGAAATGTGCAATTTATCCACAATTCTTTTGTTATATCTCCAAAAAATGGCAACGATAACACAGGTTGACAGGCATATAATAGTATTTTTGCACCAAGGTGAATCCCAAAGAGCTGTAAGAAAGAAGACAGCAGAAGACATGGCAGGCCTAACATATTATCTCCACCAGATAAAAAGTCAAGACCTTCAGAAACTTGGTGGAAAAACTCCACTAAACATCTGACCTGAGAGATGCATCGTGCCCTTCAGCTGATTTATCTACAGATTGCCAAAGCCTCATCAGAAACAGTCTCAGTCCAAGGATAGCTGTCAAGAATACACTTTTAACTCGGAAAAGACACCAGAACTTGGCTGAAAACAACAGGAATTACAGAGTGATAAATTCAAATGTCTGGGTTCAAATCATCAGCGATATAAACAGGAAAGGTCAGGAGTGAGGTATCTACAGCTATCTGCAACACGGATGCTCTGTCATGGTTTGAGGCTGCGTTTTAGTCAGTGGTATTGTCAAAACTGACTTGAATTGAAATTACTAACACATGCAATACCATCTGCAAAGCATCTGATTGGCAGCACTTTTATTTTTCAGTATGTTAATGATCCCAAACACACTGCCAATACAGTAAAAGCATAAATATCAGTGATGGCCTCCCAAGAGCTCGGACCTTACCATTAATCAAACAGTGTGGGAAATTTTGACAGAGAACAAAAAAAGGCAGGGAACATACAGATAATAGCTCTGAATATCCTTTAAGAAGCCTGGAAAACTATTCCTGAAATTACAAGAAAGCTTGCCTAAAAGGGTTCAAACTGTGGTGACGAATAAAGTCTGAACTGATCACCTCACCAAGGTTAAAAAAAAATCATGGCCAAATCCAAACAATCTTTATATTAGCATCTTCAGAAATGTAAGTCAAACCCCGGCACTGCCACGAAGTCACACACTGACACACATCAACAGTCAAAGACAACCACAAAGTGCTTTCAATGGAGCCAAATTGGCGGGTAATACTTCTGTTGTGCTCTGTGCTGGCGGAAGGGACGGTGAAAAAACAGAGTGAGAGTGGGTGTGAGAGAGGGATAAGAGGGTTTTAGGCAAAGGTAGACTGATTGAGGTGGGAGGTTGAGACAGGGGGATGAGATGAGAGAGGCAAGAGAGTCTGAAAAAAAAGATGATGATGGTGGTGAAAGGGGGATGAGAGGCTGTTAATGCGGCGGGGAGCTGGTGGAATCGAGTGTTGGGCCACAGGTAGACAGATGAGAATGATGTGTGCTGAGGCGGAAGGAGACACGAGAGGTAAAGAGGTGTAGTGGTGCTGATAGGTCCTGAGGGGCTGATAGAGATGGATGTTGTGTCAGTTCAAAGTAGGCCAGATGTGAACAGACCTGATTTGTTGTCAGTAATGACATGACTGCAAGACTATCAGAAAAGAGAGCCATTGAAGAGGCCATTGTGTGTGTTACAGTGAGTTAGGAGGTGACCAAACCACTGTCTCTAAAAATGATGGGAGCAATTGTTCCAGGAAAACTGGTAGTTTGCTACTGTTTTGATGAAAAAGCTCAAATATGTTTGCAGTCTTTAATTACCTTTCAAAATAAAAGTTGCTTGCAGAAAATGGGAGTTATGCACATTAAACACAAAAACAATTAATCTTTGCACACAAACTGAGATTATCCACATTGATGTAATTCTTTGACTGAGTTGTTTACACAGGACTTATAGGATCCAGTCTTTCTAACAAATACGAGTTTACACGATCTGCTTGAAAATGGTTATTAACCCAGATATGTAAATGGACTTCTGTGCTAATTCCACGCCTGAGCTCAGTGAAACAAAAACAGCAGGATTAATCTTTAATTATTACAACTATACCAGTACAAGTTTACTTATATTATTGAAAATGATTCAACATTTCAGAGTAATGCCAAGAGAGTTAATAATACACAAAGCAACACTGTTATCACTTAATTAAGATTACTGCTAAAACTATAGTACTACCCTAATCATTACCAGAAAGCAAGAGCGAGGCTTTGGCACAACAACAAACTAGGTAAGGCGTAGATTAGTGGGTACCGTGGGAGTACTAGAAAGCGAAAATTAAAAATTAAGGGAAGAGACGGTATTGAGACAAAAGCGGGGGAAAACATCAAAGTATAAACCTGTCAGAGGTAATGTAATGAAATATGTTAGCAGCAGAGGAATGGGCAGCACAGAGTGAGGCCTGAGGGAGTTGGGGGAGGGGAACAGCAGGATTTGGAAGTTATCTTAGTGCATCCGTGCACCTGAGTCAATAGCAAGGATAGCAAACAAAGTTTAGCTTGAAGGAGACACAGGAGACAATGTGTTGCAGCGAGGGACAGGGGTAACAAATGCTCAGGAAGAATGTGACAGGCAAACATCGGCTCACTGTGCCGGCTCTCGGGTCAACACAGGTCACAAACCACCAAAAACAATACAGTTTAGTTCTGGGAAACTTAAACCTATACACTATTCAAAGGAATTAGAAGACGAGATCGTTCAAAATAACATGAAAATAAAAACACAAAACTATGGCAGTAGCTGAAAATATAAGCTGGAATTTCAAGGCTAGGTTTGCAACACACATACTATAATTTTCAATATGATCTAATTTGTTTATCTCAGTTACCACCACACAAACTGTGGTCTCTTTCTCCATTTGTTCATCTCATGCAGAAACAGAAACATAACTTGCGTGGCAGTAAGGTGTGAAGCATTCAGAGAATGACACAGGGGACCGACGCCCAGTTCTGCAAATTTCACCAGCTGAAAACCACACAGACCAGTAATTCTAGTAGACAATAGGTCAGTTTCCCACACACAGGAAGACTAAAATAAGTCTAGGGCTGAAACTAATGGTTATATGCACGACTGAGTCATCTTTCTTTTTTTCTGATTATCAGTTCTAAAACCTGTCATAAACATCATGAAGACTAGTAAACCACAGTGGGCTTGTTAGAACACGGATCCTCACATTACTATACCCTGATTCGAGCCAATGGGGATGAGATATCTTGTGGCAAACACAACACTGTTGTTGAGATGAGGATATCAACGGCATGTCACTTACGGGGCATCTCTTCGGAGGATGGGGTTGGATCTAGGTCAATGGGTCCATTTCCTTGGAGTTGATCTCTTGTGCAGGCTAAAGCTAGGGGGTTATTGTTTGGACTTTGAGTGGCTACAGTGAATAGATCCTCCTCTGTCAGTGCATTAGTGACCTGTAAAAGCTCCACACGACCGACATCTGAGTGCCAGCCTGAGGGGAGAACAACAAAGACAACCTGACATCACGCAGGCACATATGCACACACTTTCACGTGCCTAAAAGCTAACACACCACAGGACAATAACAAAATCACTCAATATGAAAGAGCCCTCATAAAGGACTCATCACAGCTTTTTCTATTCTTACCCCAAAGAAACTCGCTCCATAGAACAAAGAAAAGTCATGCAGCTTTGCCTGTAAGCCCTTGCTTTTGTCATTCTCACACACACACATCATACTGTACATACACGTACATATTTGCACACACTTACAAATGCACACACAGGCTTTTCAGACTGCCTTGCAATATCCCACTGCATCACTTCCAGGTCAACAGGCAGGGACGTAAAGTGCGACTGTGTGATGAGAACTGAGTCGCCTGCCAGCTCTTATGAGGGGGTTGAGGAGAACGATGGGGCCGAAGAAGGAATAAAGAGAAGAGACAATGGCTAAGTGGCCTGTTTCCTGTGCTTTAATTATACAGCCAGTGAGTGTGAAGTTAGACAGAGAAACAGATTCCAAACAGGAGAGTAAAGATTTCCAATCAGAGATAAAAAAAAACAAACAAAAAAAAGATCCCAGGAAGGCCAAATCTCCCAGTGCAAACAAAGCATAAACACAGTCATTGAAAAAGTTCTCTGCACTGCTGCAGTAATACTAGCTCTAAATCCCTACTCAGCACTTCACACACACACGTGCATTTCCTCTCTCGCACTCTGAGGTCTTTTAAAGCATTTTCCTGTTCAGGTTATCTCAAAGCAAAGCTTCCTTTTTCCATGAAACCACACACTTTGAAACGATATTCTTTAGAAGGACAGGTATAATCTCACACTGCACACATCCTGTGGAGACTGATCGCAAAGTATACCAAATTATACATATTATGAATTGAGGGTGCCCTAGAAAATAAAATCTAACCGCTAAAATGCATTCACACACACGCAAACGTGTTTCAACCTCATCAGCTGGTATCCGGAGCTGATGTGTGGGCTGGAACACCACACTGATCAGAGATAATGGGCAGACATGACAAGGGTGGTAATGCTGTCACACAGAGAGTAAGGATTGAAATATTTCATGATGGAGCAAGAGACGGAAAGAGGGACACAAAGAGAAAATAAAGCATGGGAGAATGAGGGAGGGAGTAAAGGAAGGAAGGAAGGAGGAAACTCCTAATTCATCAGCAGACAGAACAGACAAAAGGGAGGAAATGATGAGAGCACATGCCAGCTCATGTCAGACACCCCTCCCCTGCTTAGACCCCCGTTACAAATTAGAGGCATCCCTTCTGCTTTTTTTACTTCTCATCAGGGGGTTAATGTTAAGGAGTCTGGGACAATGTTCTCCACCTGATCTGCAGTGCTTAGGTAACAACAAAGTAGTCCTGCTCAACCAGACTAGTGACATTTCATAATGGAAAAGCAAAGACGTTAGTATGACATAATCACGCATAGTCACATACGCATTTCATAATTTCCAAATATTTCACAAGTGCCCAGAAACATCCAGATGTGTATGCAGTATATGTGATATCCAAATGATTTCCAACCTATTCAACTTTAATAGGGAAACATGTGTGACCCATCAACCCCCACTGCACGGTTTATGACATTACGAGATTTTATTAGAGTCATTTTTATTAAATACAACTGAGGAAGTTAAATTATCCAGAAAGAAGAGCTGGGGGAATATTTGAAAAATGTATCTTTGCTTTTGATTTTTTTGCAGCATAAACATATTTTCCCCTGTTCCGTAACTCATCTTACTAACCCACAGATTCATCTCATCCACTTGATCTTGACCCGCTCGGTTTCAGAGCTACGGCCTTTTTTGTTACAATCTGCATTGCAAAGGGATTCCCTCTGCTTTTGCGTATAGCCGGAACTGAACCAGCAGCGTAATTAGAGAAACTCAGTGAAGCCAGAGAAGAGAGAGGGAAAAAACAACATTTTAACTTCCCCCCACCCTCAGCTGTCAGTTTTCCCTTGCTTTTCCCAAAACAGACTTCAGCGATATTTCTCTTCTTACTTGGCTCCAAATGACGGCAACAGACAGTGAGAAACATGAACACACACACACGTAGAAGACACACACAGAGAACCCAGAGGCGCACACTGAAATACAAACATTTAAACAGCTTGATTGCATTTGGGGATGGTGGTGGGGTTGGTGGGGAAGAGCATAAGCCCCACATTTGTTTAACAGCAGAAATGAGTGGACCACAGAGGAAGAGGGATAAAAGGTAAATTTAGAAAATAAGACACATATAAAGACTGTTCCTGCATCGTGTGTGTTATATCTTTAATTATTAGATTTATTCACTGCAGTAGACAACACACAACAGACGATGATGAAGAAAAATACTATATTTGTTATTTAATGTATGCAGGAAACTGAAATTTACATGAAAAGATCAGAGTGTATAGTTGATTTGGTGACTCTTATTTAATACACTAATTATACCTACGTATCAGTGCATTTATAAAGAATATGTGTTAATGTCGTCACGTGAGATGGACTACATCAGAAAGCAAAATTCTCTTCCCCCAAAGGAAACTCGTCATTGTTAAGTTAACTTGTTTTGTGATTAAGACCTATCCAAGCTGTCGGTAAATTCAATGTTCTCTCTGAACTGAGCACACACAGGCCTTAAAAGTGAGCTGATAGAGCATGAGAGCAAGTGTATCAATCTGGGTCAGTATGTACACCTTAACAAACAGACACACACTCACCAACCCAGAGGGTTCACTTAACAAAGTCCCATCCCCCTTTCATGCTCACACACATTATTAGCCTACAGTATACACAGCACAGTGTGGTTGTGTGGATGTGCACATATTTGTTCCGTGCACACGCTTGCGTACACAGTAAATGGACACAAAAAAACCTGAATGGGATAATGGCTCCATCCCTCCTCTTTTCCCCCAGCTTTTGCAAAGTCTGTCATTTTTATAAATAAATAAATATATATATATATATATATAAACAAAAGTGTGCGGATATATACGCGCTTACACACACACACCAGTTTTTATCTGTCACTGTAAATCCTTTCACGGATCGCTTCCTCAAAAGACCCTGCCAATATTCAACTTCCTCATGGCAACTGAGGCATTGAATTGTGGCAAGAAGGCGAGACAGATAAGGTGAAGAAAACACAAGAAAGCGACACAGAGATCTGGTTTAACAGTCATCAGAAGAAAGAGAGAAAAGCAAATATTAACAGAATGAACACAGTTTTTCACCAAGTTACAAGGCAGAGCGGGGAAATTGATTTGCTGTAGAGCTCTTTGTTTTACAGTTTGACTCAAAAATGTGCTGTGACAGCTCTTATCGGGATTCTGTGGAAGAGAGGCGTGTAACAGTCTCTTTAAAAGTTTGCCTACTGAGCTGTTATGATTTGACTTTATATAACAGGGATATCTTTTGGGGTTAGCCCTTTGCTTGGCTTATCAAACAACCACACCGATATCAAACCATCTACTGTAAATACTGCTGATAGGCAGTGAGGCGTTTGCTTTCCCTATTAGGTCCCAAAACAACAAAATGACAGCAAAATGAAAGGATTCCTCACATGGTCTCTGCTGAGTAGATAATTGGTGTTGAGAAAAATCTCAAGCCAACCACCAAAGGTTTTTTTTTCCTTCCCAGCAACGAAGAGGGATTTTAAGGGTGGAGGGAAGGACAGCAGAGGCTACTTGCCCTTTGATCCGCTGTAATTTTTTTGCTGTCTGGATCCTGGCACAGCTGAGACCTCACACCTCCTCTAATGCACACACGTTTGAGTGACAGATGCTAAATATGCCTGCAGTGTTCAGTAGGAAATGGATATTTGAGGAATCCCCACCAATTTTTCTGTATTTCCCTTACTTTACAATGTTTCCCTACTTTTTTATCATGTATTGCTGCCTACTGCAACTCTGCTAAGTCTTCTGTACCAATCTGCCTTTAACTGCTGTTCCCTCAAGACTTTCAGTAGCTCTAAAGTCTCCCTCTTTGCCAGTCTCATCCTCCGCTTCACTCTTTTGCTTTTGCTTTTCTCCTCTCTTAATATTCCCACACATACGCACATGCACAGAGCAGGCTGATGTCTTTATCCAAATTTCTCAGTGAATCTGTCTTTCTACATCTTCCATCGTGAACCTTTGATGGTATAATGTCGAGGACTGAGTGCTTTTTATGCTTCTTCACAGAGCAGATGCTAACAAGCTTCTGACAGGCCATAATTACTGAAAGCAGCACTTGATCTTTTGATCTTGAAATGAGAGTAATCACACTTTTATCTCAAGAAATTTCATAACTCTGCATATCAGATCTGTTACAGTATGTGAACGCACACAACCAAACACATGCACTGGATATAACACGCCTCACCGTGCTTCCCCTACTCTTAGAGAACAAACGCCACAGCTCAAAGGGCACTGCCAGGTGCTGTGGGTTCAGAGCTGTTAAGGTATTTTATCATCATTAAATTAGCACCACTGGGAAACTAGGCAAAGTCCCAACACAGAAAATTAATGATTGATAAGCTCCTTTCATCGTCACACATAAAATGGCCATGCAGGATTAGCATTTAAGCAAAATGGGCTTTCTGTGCAATTCTCGTGTATTTATTTCAATTTGTGTGTGACAAGAAGTGAGCGGAAGAACCTAAAGAGCGGAAGAAAGAAAAAGGCATCCCCCAAACAGTAACAGAGCCTATACTGTACTAGCAAAGAAGAGTAGTCACACCATGTGTGGGACTGCACAGCATATCTTAACACACATAAAGACGTACACACAGGTATGCCACAAATCGTATACTCTATGAAGACGCACACGTGCTACACACAGTTAGTAACTTATCTAATCACACATAACACAAAGCCAGTCACCATAGGCAACAGTTTCTACCTCTCACAAAGCTCACCAAACGTCCTCAAAACAAGAAACAGGTCTCTTTACCTTTACTTAATAGGTCCCCGTGCGTGTTGCAGTTAATCCCCTGAACTGGTAAAAACACAGCCTGTGTGCGTCCTCTTCAAGAATTAAAAAGAGGGAAATCCTTGCATCAGTGAAACGTCTCCCGGACTCCAGCGCAGCTTTTACGCACACACAGACACATTTGAGCTCATACTTGAATACTTGCTGTCTTTTTGCGTGCCTACACCAGACTGAAGGCTTAGTGGAGGGTGTGTGTGTACTGAGTGTAAGCCCGCCCCTTTTTTTTCTGGTTTCCCCTTTTCTCTCTCCCACATGCGCTCCAACCCAGCCCTCCTTCTCCCCTCTCTCATCTACAGCTCACTCGCTCTTTCTCTCGCTCCAATTTCGCCTCCTCTGGCTTGCCAGCGTGTATGCTGGGTCTGTGCCTCTAAGCCTAAATGTCCCAGTCCTCTTTTTAATTGCTGGCTTTCTGGATTCGTTCTAAACACAAACAAAGGCACAGTGGAGTGGAGTGGACAAGCATGGGCATGCACAAACACACAAGAAAACGATATTTGCCTGCAAGGAAAGATAGGCTGATATAGTAAGTAATTCTGGGGAAAGATAATAGATAGCCCAAACCAACGCTCTACTGATGGTAAGCTAGCAGGAAATACTTATCAGCTAGCTAACTTGAGAAAAGTAAAATACCCTGCAAGGCACATGTGGTTTTGAATAGAAAGGTGAAGATATTGCGTGGTGGAGTACATGAAAAACGCATCTCTCTCTCACTCTCTGTCTCTCTGAAGCCTTTCGCACAAGCTGCTGTTGCTCATGTTATGCTTCTGCTGCAATCTTGTCTTTTCTTCCATCATTTCTGTATTTACTATTTTATAACCCAGCCAGCATTCTTATTTCAAGTATCAAATAAAAAAGGATTAAGTCTCTTCTGATGTTTTTGACTATTTTCTCTCAATTTGACTATTTTGAATATCAAGAAACATGGTGCTGAACCTTTGCAGCCTTCTGAAATGGGTTGTCAGCTTGGATTAACATCATCTACGGTGGACCCTCAAAGTCCAAATCACTGTTGCAGGACTACATCATATATGGGATAGCTATTTGCCTTGTGGTCAACACAAGCAAACACACACAGACACACCTTATAATATATACTTCATAATTACTGAGACCAAGAACAAGAAACAAAACTGTGAAAGAATTATTCATCAATGAGTTCCTAATAAGTCATTAAGTACAACTTCATAAGAGATGCTGATTATTAACTGGGGATAAACTATGTAAGACACTAAATAAGCGAATCATTAGGTAAGACTTAGATCTAACTGCCCACTGTATTTAATACTGATTGCCTCTGCCTCAAAAACTAAGTGGCAGTAAACAAAAAGTCATAAAAACATTAATCATACTCAGTAGTTTCTCAGTACTTGAGCATTAAAAAAGAACAACTGACTTTGGAGTAATCTTGAGTATTGTTTTGTACCACTTAATTTTTATTGCTGAGTTATTCAGGTGTGATTCATTTAGAAAATGGGGAATTAGATTGATTAGAGATATTTTAAACCAATTATTCCCTAATGGTTCAGCAATAGCATCTTCTAGGCAGTTCTTTGGCAAACAATAATTATCTTTAAATATATCCTGGATCTGGATTTGAGAAATGATAATGAGCAGTATCAATAATGAGGTATTTCCCAATTGGCTCCTCGTTTATTCTTTAGTAACTAATAGTTTTATGCTTTTTTAACCTAATTCATTTAAGATTCAAACAGGAATGCCAAGATCAAAGAGCAGGAAATGCAAAGAAATGATCGTTTGGGCTTTTATGGAGCTAAAACCAGGTTTAGCACAATCAAGAAAGAAAGTAATATCCTTCAGGCATTTTTTTCAAAAGGAACATTTTTGATTTGCCGGTTGTGCGGGAAATTCAGTGGGGAGTTTCATCCAGAACTAGTGAAAGTTTTCCATCTCAAAATATGCTCAGTGTTTCTGCAAATCCCAGTAAGAAAAATGCGTAAATTACTCTACAACAATCAGTAACTGTCTCTCTGTCTGCAGATAATTTGCTCTTTACTGTCTGGCAAAAGAGCTCTCGGAGTTCTTAATATTACCAAACTTAATCACCAAAAACAGAACATTTATGAGGAAAGACAACCGCATTTATATAATAGGCCAATGATCCCTGTTGTCTTTGTTTTCTGCACTGTGAAGTTACTGAAATAGCTGGTGTTTAGGTGTCTAGCATTTATGCAGGCAAACATGTCAGGACAAAGGCCAGGAGAGGTTACAGATCTACCCAACAAAAGGACCTCATACAGTCTCCACAGGGGAAAGAGGGGAGACAGTCACAAGTACAAAGTCACTACATGATAATGCACAGACAAAACACACACACAGACACACACATGCATTCACAGCACTTTCCCCCCCAGGCACATGATGACATTTCAGCACCTTACTGAGACTATCCCACCGCTGTGCCTCTTGCATGACATAATTCCTTTGCGTAGGATTGTATGCATGGACGTGCACTTATGTATCTGTCTCCTAGTTTCCCTGTCTACACATCAGACCCGATTACCTTCCCAGTCTTCCGTGTTATCTAACAGCATGACTGGGGAAGGTAGTGTCGTGCTGTGAACTGGCTGAGACAGGAAGTAGCCGGTCCTGGAGGATGAACAGAAACCTGTTCCCACACTCCAACCCAAACATTCCTTTATTGGACTGTAATGCAATTATCCAAGGAGTGGGAAGAAATTAGTCAGTAGTTTAATGATAACTCCAAGTTATGTACTGTATGTGATGGCATGTTTGAAAAAGTAGAAAACAGAGTTGGTAAAAACAACAACTGCAGGTGGAGAATGTTATGCAAGTAGAGAAGTAGGGGGGCTGCAAAAACATCAGGATGTTGGGGTGTGTTTTTTTGTTGTTTTGTTCTGTCTGCACTCATCATCTGGTGGGATCTTTGTGTAATAAGAACGCACACACAGTCTTCTGTCAGCTGTGTGTCAGAGTTTAGGATAGGGCAGGGTAAATGAATATCAAAGCCCATTGACCAGTAGAGTTTTCTATTGAATAAACACTGGTAGGAGCACCACTACACAAGTGTTTTTCCCCTCTCTCTTCCACCCCACCTGAGCTGGCCTTTCAGCACAATAGACTCCACCTTTTGATCCTTATCAGATGTCATCACAGTGTGTATGTGTGGGTGGCAATATCAGTTAAGAGCTGACGGGATGAGATCGGTTTCTCATTTGATGGTTCCTGCCATCTCTGTTGCCAAACATATCATATTGAAATTCATGAACATACTGTATTGGAAAGGGAACAAAAAAAAAGTGCACATCCCCACCCCCAACCCGCCAACATCCACCGTGCCAGATTTGATAAAATCATTATCATCAGCCATGCGAGTAGAACTGTTGAATAATGCATGCATTGCTGGTCCACAATAGCACATTCCTCCTGGCCTTCTACCTTTCTCCAGGAGTCATATTAGCTACTGGTTGCTCTTTCCACTGCTTAGGGTCATAATAGCTAGTCTCTATTACATTTTCCATTAGCAGGGGACATCACTATAAAGACACATGTAGAGCAGTATGTGGACAAAGCATGTGTTGAATAGACAGACACATGGACATGCCTACAGAGGAAGACACAACTTCACTCGTGAATAGTGACAACAGATCTGACTGACTGGACTTTTAAAATAAGGTGAGCATCAGTAGTTAGACTGCATGGTTGTCTAGTGATTAACATTATGACACATACACAGGAGCTGCTCATCCACAGAAGCCTGTACCATGAAGCTCCCATCACACTCTGTTTGTGCTGATGTAAATACTGGTGTGTGACTTCATGGCTGAGTTGCTGTGGTTCCTAAATGCTTTCACTTTGTAGCAGTACCATGTGTGAATGTGAATTATCTACTGGGAAGAACTTTAACAAACTGTCTCATTGCACTGGTACCACGCTTAAATTCAGTAAGCATTTTAGAATAACCCCTTTTTTTTTTTTTTTTTACAAATGCTTGTAAAGGCAGACTGCATGGCTAGGTGCTTGATTTTATAAACATTTGGCAATGAGACAGCTGAATTCAAAGATTACTGTTCATATCGCGTACGCTGGATATCTTGGGTTTGGCAAAAAATGTGATATTTGTTATTCCATTCGTCAAGTATACTGGGTTATACACACCCCAACATGCAACCATGTATGCACATAGAGCACACATACTGTACCTTCACTTGTTTATTTATCTCAGTTTCTTGACAAATATCTTCATCTCAACCAATAAAATAAATGTTTATGCATGTAATCATTTCAACAGCAAAAGAGAAACACTATAAAGATCCACCTTACTGGATGCGATGTACATATGCTTCCAATTCTATTTTAGATGCTGCAAGTGAATGAATTCTACTTCACTGTTATCAGCCTAGGAGCTGATAGCCCCTAGGAGCAGATGGACAAAAAGAGCAAATATACTGGTGAGTTGATGTTAACAATTACTAATGGGCTAGCTGGTTATTTCCCGTAGACTGCAAGGTCACACAGTACCACATTAGCCTAAAGCTTTGAGTCTATAATGAATATTCATGTGGGAGAGGTTAGTTCATTACCTGCGGTGTGGTTATCGAACAGGAACATTATATATTGTTCTTTTTATTCTGGTCACTCTCATGTTACTGCTCCTAAACCACTGCTGCACTTATGCGGTTTGTTAATAGGCTTTTACAGCAAAGACAAACATGACCGTAAGCCCATTGCCTGCTGTCTAAAAGAATGGAGTTAGTCATTTACATCATTGTTGTGTCAGATGCAGGAGTGTGCTATTGCCACAGTGCATTTAAATCTGCCGAAGACTCCGTGAAGTTGAGTTAAGCAACTTTGGATTGCCCAGAAAAGTAGAGTGTTCATAATAATTCTTTGTAAGTGAGGTGGAAGCTAGCAACATAGTCATGTTAAGAATAAAGACCCAGTATTTTTAAACAGTTTCAAAATCAGTACAAGACAAACATAAACACAGAGGCATTGATGGCCTGCCTTGGAGTAAATCAGTAAATCCCTGATTCCCTTTGTAAATTTATGGGCTGTATTACAGTTAGCTCACACAGCTAGCTCAGTCCATACTAATAAAGCACTCACTGAAAAACACTGGCAGCAATGTTTAGCCCTTAATTAGATAACACACTGAAGTAGCAGTTAGACCCTCACAGCAGAACCACTACAAATCCTTTCCCTGGAGACACTACAAAATCATTACTACACTAAACTAATTTACCATATGTCTTTTTGTAGCTTATACTGAGATAAACAGCATGATAAATTAAATAAGATGGGCACTACAGTCAACATGAATTTATTTTGGAATCAGGTGGGTTTAAGACACAATGGTAGGAGCACGAATCTGGGTTGAGATGAGACTAAAATAGTCAATTAGTGCGCAAAGGGAAAGAAATATGTAACGTGTGTTGGAAGAGTCAGCAGAGATGGAGATCTTTCAACAGAGGTCTACACGAAACAGGGATGCTTTAATACAGTAGAGACGCCAGTTGTATCCACATAGTAATCCATTAAAATATACACAGGGCACCTGAAGAGACAGTGCATCATTAATAATGTTTAGTCAGGATAAACTCTTCTTAATACTCCAAGATGACTAAGCCAGATGCAGAATTAAGTTGTGGGTATCTATGTGCAGTTTTTCTGAGCGATCAAAAGACAGGAAATAATCACTTGTCACTCAGCATAGCTCAGCCCAGATCACCAGAGTAAATACATGAAATCATACTCACAACAATAATAACCTTCAATGTAAACCAAGAACAGAGATAATTATGGTGATGGATTAAAAAACAATTATGTGGGATAGCAGGACATGGGAGGGGTGAAAACACTGTATTTGTTTCTATGTTCTTTTGGCTTACTTCAGCTTTCTTACTTACGCTTATTTGTAAAATAAATACGTACCAACAAGCGGCAGCAAAAAATAATACGTGACATCTGTGTGTGTGTGTGTGTGTGAGTGAGTGAGTGAGCCAAAGACAGAGTGAGCAAAAAATGGAGAACAATGCACCATGTAGGTCTGTCATCTGGGCGGGCGGGGGGTGCTCAGATGACTGTGCACACAAAATAACCTTCTGACCTCGTCACAACCTCATGAGCACTAAACTGCACAGCATCATTTCCACTGCCCCATACAGTCTCACATACACTGACACATACACACACCAGACTGCTCTTTTGTTATGAGACCCATGAGCTCAAACTCTTGTGTGGTTACAGCCTCAAACATCAAAATAGTTCACCACTCAGGGACTCTTGGACAAGGCTTTAAATGGATTCAGATGTGACATCCTGTCAAAGTGCTAATATGTCACGTAACATGGCTCAGCAAGGTAGATGAGAAAGAACTCAAAGGCAATGAAAGGATGCCTAATAACAGAATAATAAACCCTTACTATAATTGATAAAAACTACAAACATATATATTATTATTTCAGTAATGATTTAGATAGCTAACTGGTAGCTGCCCAATGGAAGCACCTGCAAAAACCTCTCCTACGCAACCACCCAACACACACACACACACACACACACACACACACACACACACACACACACACACACACACACACACACACACACACACACACACACACACACACACACACACACGCGTACCTGTGGCAGGTTAACAAGGAGGATATATAGTAGTCATTCAATACTGATTATCATTAGTATTGTTATTGTAAGCATCTCTGCAGTATAGCATTCAGCATGTAGCACTCTGCCAAGAACAGCAGCTAGATTCAAAGGCAGGAGGTACCTTTTTTTAAAAGGGGGTTATTTTTTTCTTCTTCTTTTTTCTCACCCACTTACTTCCTGCACTTAATAACACATAAAACACACACACACACACACACACACACACACACACACACACACACACACACACACACACACACACACACACACACACACACACACACACACACATTTCCTGCTCATTTAAGAAATTTTTATGTATGGGTTGTTTCCAGGTCAAGCCGCAGAGACAGAATTAGACCCTTTCTTGTCCTCCAGTTGTGCTTGTCTCACTGCATCACTCTTTATCTGTAACAAACAGCCATCTCAAATCCACATCATCTAGCCCCGGGTTGCCTGTACTGGACAGGGTTAGCCTATAGTGCTACAGGCAAAGTTTAGTTTCAGCATTCAAGATATTATTGTATAATATGACCATTATTACGAATTTTGCAACGATTAACAAATTAATGCACATATTTAATACTAATGAAATAAATGTTTTTTTGTTCTATAGCATTTTGTTTATCAGTTTGGTGATTGGTGCTAAAAAGCCGACAGTTTCTCCCTAAAAGGATTAAGAACAGTAGCATCTTAAAAGGTGTAAAATCACAGCTTTTAATGCAATCACTGCTGCATCCACTGAGTTTTAGCCAGTTCAGCTAAAAGTTGACAGCCCCAGCAAAAAAAAAAAAAAAAGCCAACGAGGGAGGGGGGAAAAGAAAATTGGAGATGAGGTTCAGAGGTTGAGTGTGGGAAAAGGAGGGGAAGGAGAGGGAAGAAGGGATTAAAGCCTCAGAAGGTATAGTGTTGCTCTGAAAGATGACGGGCTGATGGCTGCTCCCACAGGACTGACTGGAGGAGTAATCCCAGCAAATGGAAGAGTTTAACAGTTACCACCCACTGAGAGAGGAACATAGAGACAGAGACAACCCACACTTACACAAACCACAACATGTACACAGACATGCACACATATGTACACGAACAGCAAGCACAGACAATAAACTGATGCACAGCTTTGGGACCACAGAGAAGCTATACACAAAGACAGAGACCAGTTTTCTTTTTTACATCTGGGTGCTAAAATTAAATCATCAGAAAAATAAAATATATACAAATTTGAACAAGCAGACACTAAATGACAAAATCCTCCAGAGTGCATAGGTGGCAGGTATTGTGCTGTAGAGTGTCAGGTGTCCTCATCGTCTAACTTGAAGCTTTCTGTATGCATCAGCAAAACCAAGGGCCATTGTGCCCTCAGAAGAAAAGAAAAAAGAAAGAAGACAGGACTGAGGGTGTTTTTCTGCTGCTGTGTCTGTGGCAGACTTGGACTGCTGCAACCCTACTTACACATCGTTTGGTAGGTTTATGCTGTCTAGCAAGCACAAATAATTAAAAGTAAAAACAGCCAGAAAAATGCAGACAACAGGAGGCAGACAAGGATGGGATTTAGCGACACTAAAAGATGCTGCCAAGCCACTGAAAAAGCCAATATTTCATTTGATAATTTGACACCACAAATAATAAACAGACAACAAATATTATGTTATTGTCCCTTTTTTTTATCCTGAATAATTAAAAAAAACATGCAATGTCTCACAACATCAAATGAAAAGTGCTCAGATCTCAAATATCATAATAACAAAAACAGTATAACATTGTGTCTTGTATATTAGATTACTTGTTGATTGTTCTGTTAAGGACATGTTTGCTATCGTCATTGTTCTTTGTAGGATGTGTATTGTTCGCATTCAAAAAAAATGCTTTTACACTAATCACTGTGGCATTTAAACAGGCGATCTGATGCTGAATTACTGGATTAGTGAATTGATTTTTCATTTAGTAGAATTAAATGGAAAGCACTGGTCATATATCTCAATTATGCCCCATCATAGAAAGATGGGCCCTCTCTAGACGCTCTCAGTTTCTCTCTTGCTAACGCAAGTATCTGCTGCTTTCGGTCATGTGACAGCAATGGATGCTGATCTTTACGTGTGTGAGGTGAAGCGGAAGAAGCTGTTTTTCATGTCAGACACAAACTGATTGTTCCTCTTGATACGATACTTTTAAAAGAGTGTCAAATTGCCCTTCCTCTTTACCTTTAAATCGATTAAGTGATCAAAAAGTTTGAACCACAACCTCGGGGTCAGTGGCTTCAGTGTCACAGTTAGCGAGCAGCTGCTGATCCTGTTGAAGGGCATCAGTGTATAATATGTAGTTCAAGACTAACCACTCTATCCACAGGTTTAATTTTAATCTTTACCCAAATGTTGTTTAAGCTGAACAGGGAGTGTTGTCATAGTAACTATCAGCACAGCTGTGATTTGGTGACAGACATGAGAATGGAGGCCAAGTTTTCATATTCAGTATAGGAATATAACCGTGTATGATACTGCTTTAATAAAATAGCAATATTAATTAAGAGCAATAAACAAATAAAAGTCTAACTGTGTTTGATAGCTTAATTTATTCATTGCTGTTTCATGGGCTTTTAACTAGACATTTTAACATCAATGTCTTTTATTTCTCCTGCAGTGTGTGGAATAAGTGACAGTCACTTGATCTGGCAGGAATTTTCTCCATGTTTTTTTTGTGTTTGTTTGTTTTTGCTGCTGATGGATGGAACTCTATTTTTAGGAAAAACTCCACTCCACAAGTGATTGTAATTCACACTCAACATCATAATCTCTCTGTAGGTTTCTATAAAGCATCTCACCTCTTACGTCTATCTGCCTCTCTAACATCTGTAGCAGCTGGTTTACTCCCAGGAGAATGGAGGTATACCAGGAGCTGCCTGTCACAGCTGTTACTCTTATAGCCTGCAGATCAAGGGCTTTTGCACCAGGTGCAGTTTTGCGATGGTATATTTGGAGAGGTGCAGAGTAGACAGGATTTCTTTGCTCCTAAAATATATATTCCCCTCTGATTTTGTTTAGGGGGTAGTTGTCTATCTTCCAGGGTTCGCTCCTTGCTTTCATCCTCTTTTGCTGAAGGGATGGAAAGAATTTCATTCATAATTTTAATTCTGGCAGAGTTCAATTCCACCATAAGGCCGGGGTCTTTCTGTGTGGAGTTTGCATGTTCTCCCCGTGTTTGTGTGGGTTCCCTCCGGGTTTTCCGGCTTCCTCCCACCGTCCAAAGACATGCAGCTTGTGGGGATAGGTTAATTGGATAATCCAAATTGCCACTAGGTGTGAATGTGCGAGTGAATGTGAGTGTGAATGATTGTCTGTCCCTGTGTGTTCGCCCTGCGACAGACTGGTGACCTGTCCAGAGTGTACCCCGCCTCTTGCCCTATGACAGCTGGGATAGGCTCCAGCTGTCCGCGACCCTGATAAAGGATAAGCGGAAGTGAATGGATGGATGGATGAATTTTAATCCTTTGCCTTTACCTTTGCCTCTGCTCTATAGGAAGTTAAGAGCTCTGCAGGCTAATTTACTGTAAACAGCTGAGCAACTGTAAGCACAAGATTGAATAAAAATACCCTGAAAAAAAAATACAGCAAAGTTGGTTCCACTGACTCACAAACCTATGTATGATTGATGGATGGACTAATTGTATAATTTAAAAATAAAACCAAAGACAAACAAGTTATCATAAACTCAACTTACATCACCAATCCATCCACCGTTTTGGTACTACCACCGACTTTTAAAGTAACAAAATAAAGGAATCTAATGTAACACAATTAATATACAACCAATATACATGATCACTGATATGATATCCCTTTACATTAAATAGCAACCAGCTGATTTGGAGATTAAGCAGATTTTTCTTACCTTACAAAGTTCCCTTTGTTCTCACTCTGATGGTACGGAAGTAAAGAGCCTATCAGGTCAAAAGGGTGGAATTGTGTAGACTGCCGGGTGTGTTCAACTGATTGACATAATATGATGTATTATTTTGGGTGTGATGATATCGGAAACGGTAAAAATTGAATTAGAGTTGATGATCTGGTATCGGCTGATATTCACCATGTTAACTGTAACTGGCTGACTGGCGTACTGGCAAACAAGATTAAATTCACCAGTGGTAATGACATATGATCAGCAGCTGGGTCCCATCAAATTTTATGGTCAGTATTAGCTGGGATCAAGTCACATAAATTGTTATAAAGACTTTGTGTTCATGTAAGAAATTGTAAGTAAATAGTGAAGGAGAATAGAATAACAACTGTATGGGTGTAATTTAGATGTTGCTTTAGAAAACATCTCCATCACTTAGTACAGTTAACTAGTTTGTTAGCAGAGTTTGGTCAATTAAAAAAAATCGAAATTATACAGCACAGATAGACTGTTCAGCCTTTCTCGTGCTCATATACACCAGCAACAGATTGTTCACCTGAAGCCAGTCGGCAGAATGATGACCCTCACTCTAACCATCTCTGTGTAATTGCAGGTGTTTTTGACTCACCTCCCTCAGCAACAGGAGACCAATTAAAACAAGTTAATTGCTGTCCAGAACTAACAAGACTGGGGGCACCACAAGTAATTAATGAGATAACTTTAAACACCAGCAAGAGATTATTTCTATCCCTTGTGTGCACACAGCGTGAGTTATGCTCCTATGCTATGCAGGAAACACAGCCTAATCATACAATTAAGGTGTAGTTCTGATTAATGGTTACATTAATGTAACAAGAACATACTGCATTTAACTGCTTTTGGGTTACCTTTGGCTAATTTGCATCAGTTGATATATATTGGTGCACAGTGGAGGTCAAGTGGTCTTGTATCCTCCTCAAGAGCTTATGGCATATGTCGGTTTTCAGAATGTTACACAGATCTACAACAAAATTAAGTAATTTAATGTCATTTGTTTTCCCCTTGTGTTCCACCTTTCCACCAAATTTCATAGAGTTTAGTTCCATAGTATTTGCTGATTTACAAACAAATAATGAAAACACCTCAGTTGAGGAAGATCAAGCAGAAAAGAAAGTCCACACAGCACAACAGAAAAATGCATCTAAGACTACATGCGAGGCTAAATCGTTTGTAGAGGTGCATTCAGAAATTAACAACAGAAAATTAGTTGCTGATGGAAAAAACATGTTTGCTTCGGTTTCTTAAATTTTAGATTTTCTGATTTATTTAGTTTTATAATTTTTTGCATTAATGAAAAAAATAAAATATTTGGGGGTTTTCAATTTTTGTTTGCACAAAACCAAATTTTAAATAACTCATGTTATTTTCTGAGATTTTATAGGTCAAACAATTAAGTGAGAAATTACCCAGCTGATGCAGCCCTCATGTTTCTCTTCCAGTTCAACTTGCCTGAGCATATTTTACTTTCCAGAAACGTTTCACAAGTAGATGAATAATTAAGCGAAGCATGGTGAGAAGTGTATAATTCCAGGCTGGATGTTTCAAAGGATCTAAAATATGCGCATATTAGCACAGTAATTTCCTCCTTCATCTCAGAGAGTGTGGGGGTCAGAGCCAAGACTTTCTCCTTTATCTGGAATGGACAGAAACAAGAAGAAAAAGACTGTGAGGGAAGGAGCAGCTACACACACACACACACACATATATATATATATCCTGCTGGGAACACTTCACAGCTGTGCAGGACATCTCGTGCACACACGCAAAAGAGTGTTTAATGCAAAAATCTCAAACATACACACAGGTGCCCACAGCACAGAATGAAAGTTCAAATAAAGACAGAATGTAAAGTTTCTCCAGGCAGCAAAACCTTTAATTCACTTCCCCTTTTCCGCTCCTGTATAGACATTTGCTTTGATAACAGCTAATGGGGGTATGAATTTCCGTAACAGAATTCTGTTAGCAGGGGAAAATCTGAATGAACCAACTAGTAGAACAAAAAGGGTTGTGTAATATTTAAAACTTATTCAAATCCATTTATATATGTAAAATATGTGGATAAGTGACAAAAATGTCCCTTTTATTTCTTGTGCTTTGATGCAAATGTCGTGTTAACGGCTGTGAAAACACAACATAGTGACCAGAATGTAAGTGCTGTCTGTGTACGCATTTATATAATACATAAAGCCTCCAAAGCTGCTACTCCATAAACTTTTAATGTACAGACAAGACTTAATTTCACTTTAACAGTATTAAATTATGATATATAATGCAATATTTGTTTAACATGGGTTAAAAAGCAATAATCATTGAAAAAGATAAGTCATTCCCTGTTTTTTTCCCCTTTATGACAAGCAGCATGTGGCTTTTTAACATGATATCAAGAACACTGCATGCTCATGAGGTAGTTCATGTCCTAAAGTACACCGCCACTTTACCTCCTGTCTTAGTTTGTATTCGAAAATAACCTATAAAATAAACACTATTCTGCAGTGCATTAGACTTTAAACTGGTGATTGAGACTATAGATTCATAATAAAAGTCTTTACTGTGGCATTAATTAATTGGGAAGTGATGCTATTACCATACAGTACTACTCTTTGCATCCATAAGCTTACCCAACTGCAGCATAGAACTAATGCATTTTCAAACAATTTCACTTTTCAGAGCCAGATTTCATCCATATTTCATATATATAGACTATAGTTACATCTCAAGTATAAGGTAGTATTGGAACAGTAAGGCAAAACTTACAAAGCTAGTATAATTGCACGCAAAAGCTTTATAAGAGTGAAAAAGTATAGGCAAAAATAATTTGTTCATACCGAAACTGCAGATTTGGATCATGCTAATAGCTAGAGATAAAGCCATCCTTTCTAGAAAGAATAATAAGCATCTCCTTGAGTACACAAAACCATGAACCTTAACATTACTTTTATTAAAGGTTGAGAGCACAAATGTATATTGGCGTTATAAATATCATGAGAGTATTCAGTGGCTTCACTCTCATGATCACATGACACATAACTCAGAGGTCAGAGGTTAGGTCACAGGGGCCTTGTAATTAGTCTGGCTACAAAGCATAGAATAGCATCATAGCATGAGCACCGTTTATGGCATCTCACCCCTGACCTATGGCTCCTAGTCTCTAAAATATCCCCGTGGTAGACAGTGGTAAACAGTATACAGGAAAGTGAACTTTCACCTTAGAGTACGGCAGAACCTCAAAGGGGAGTTACTATATATACCTCAACATGAGAATTCAAACTAGAATTAAACTTCAATTTTAATTTCATCGGTAAGCGTACAATGTAGTGCCTAAATCCCAAGAGGGGGAGTGTACCTTAAGTCACAAATACTGCAGTAAACGTCATAAGCCAGCCATAGGTGCTGTGTTTTATTGAGACACAAGCAAACAAACATGCAAATATATTTTAAAATCCAAAAACAGAATTCAAACAATTCTAACAAGCTTGAACGTCAAGGTAGGTAGTCTTCAGGAATAGTGCTCCAGACTTCGTGAAGGACATTCAGAGTTCTTCTTTGGATGTTGCCTGACTTTTGTTCTGTTCTCTGTCAAGATGATCTTTGCAAAGCTGTCTGTTAGGTAGACACAATACTGGTTCATCCCTTGAGGTAGGTGCCTTTGTTGCGCTTGTTTAAGTGGCTTAACAAACAAAGAAAAATCCTTTTTAAAGGTAGAAGAACTAAACTGAAAACTGAAAGTGAGTGTAAAAGCATCCAATGTCAAATAATAAAAATTCATAAAACAAACTAAAAAAGAACTTCAGAGAGCTTGGACAGCTCTTAAAAGCACCTTGGATGCAAAACATAAAGAGATGAAGGGTAGCTCAAGACTTTTGCACAGTCCATTACCAATTTATCGGTGATTGCATTTTCATTACGAACCTGAATATGAAGAAATTCCTTTATACACCAGTTAGGAGACCACAGATCTAAACTAGTATTTTTATTCTCTCAATTCGACAACCAGGAATGGACAAAAGACACAAATGTGTAATGACTGGGAACACAGGTGAGCCCAAAACAATATGCTCAGAGATTAAGAAAACACCCCGATGACCTTTACAGTATCTTCTTGGAGTCCATTTCTCAGTGGAATAGAGCTGTTTATTAGGCAGGGGTGCGGCCATGCGTTTTGTGTGCAATTCATAAACACGAATCTGTTAAAGAAAAGCCGGTACAGGCTGTTCGGTTGGAGTGCTGGGCCATACACGTTCTACTGCAGCCTGGGGGAGTAACAGTAAGAGCCCTCCTCCAGAAATGTGAACACACTGGTTCT
Source organism: Rhamphochromis sp. 'chilingali' (assembly GCF_963969265.1). Lineage (NCBI taxonomy): Eukaryota > Metazoa > Chordata > Actinopteri > Cichliformes > Cichlidae > Rhamphochromis > Rhamphochromis sp. 'chilingali'. The sequence continues at coordinate 17,253,761 of NC_137946.1, forward strand.
CCTCTGTGGCGTTTCAAAGCACAAAGCTGGATGCCTATTTAAAAAATACAAAAAGACAAAATCACAAGTACAGTACACTCACTCATACAGACACTTAGGCATGCCAGTAAAGTGTCTGTCCCTCTGCTTAGCTTGCATAACTTAGTTAAAAAGAACTAACTGTGAGTCATCCCTATGTGAACACCAGAGGGAAGGCTTTACTATCACAAGTATGACTATGTAGATGTGGGTGTGTGGTATCAGTTAATAGGCTGACATCTCTTCCTTTCTTTTCTCATATGATGCACACGCAGATACATTTGTCACTGCAACTACTTTAGAAACAAATATTCCTGTAAGACTGGTATTTTGGGGAAGAACATACAAAGCCTCTGAATTCTAAGCACTACCTTTCAGTGAATGTGCTGACAGCCATTTCTTTATTTGACACTAAAAGATTTCGAAGAATGAGAAGCCGTATAGTGTAAAGGTGACAGTGACAAAAATAAACAAATAAATGAATAAAAATAAATCTTCCAATATGATCTTCAATCAGCAGCTGGTTAGAGTCTCTGTTGTTTTTCCATAAAGTTCTGTGTAGTTTTGTTGGATTCTCCGGCTGCCATGGCCTCCCTACCTCAATGCCAGCTGCACTGGTAGTGTCTATTATTCATCACCTCCACTCCCAGGCTATTTATACCAACTTTTACAGCCAGCCTGTCTTTCTGTTCGACTGGCTGCATCCATCTACTTGAATAGAGCTATCTCAGCTTACAATTTTAGGCTGCCTCAGAGTTCTTGGCCAGATACAAAATCACTTCAAGTTTAAATGCTTTCCCATTTAAAAGAATATTGCAATCTTAAACCCTGCAAATTCAAGTTCTTTTCATAAAATACTTGGTGCTTTCATTTTTTTTTTAACATTTCTAGTACCTGAATGTGTTCACTAGCAATATATTAACTGTTAAGTAGCAAGCACAGCAACATAAATTTTGTTTCATGTGCCTTGTTAGAGTATATGATTATTCTACTCCACATCTTCATGTGCAATTTAAATTGCACACGCTGCAGCTTGCCATTGGATTGCTCCCTGAGGCATGGACTTCACTGAAAGAGCCTCCAATCTCCCATTTACCCACAAGAAGAGTACGGTCATGTCAACTCACATGGGAGCAACTTACATTCAAATGAAAATGCAATTTAAGCAGCCACGCACTTGTTATCGGTAGGCAGAGGTGTGCATACTGTCTGAGATAGAAACACTGTTTGTGTCTGTATGTATGTGTGTGTGTGTGTGTGTGTGTGTGTGCGTGCGTGCGTGCGTGCGTGCGTGTGTGGATGCTGGTCAGCATGGGTCACAGCTGTTCAGTCAGGTTTCTGGATGAATGGATAGCCCAAGATTTTTTAATTTCAGCCCAGCTTCCAACGTGATATTTCAGCAGTTTGACACTCATCGCCTGTGTGACATGTACACCAGAAGTTTATATTTACAGGAAATAGCAATTAATAATTTAAAGTAAGGATTTTTTCCCTTATGTAGGTCCTGATCAGCACTAACACACTAACTTGTGGATGTTCGCCTCCACTGATACATACGTATTCTTTTAGTTTCTTTAAGTAAAAATGCACAAACTGTGTGACAGGATTTTTAATCTTAATAAAAAAGACAAAAGCTGTTTGGATTAATTTGTGTTGGAGAACAAAACCAACAGCTAATTGTTACAACTGATTCGCGAAGAGTAAGTGCCCCCTCTAGAGGAAGATTGGGGTATTACACAGTGCAGAATTTATATTCATCAGTTTTATTGTTGTTACCACTTTGCAGGAATTCCCTGCAGCAAAATGAAATTTCATTTAGAGCAAGGAAATCACTGTGACTTTCATTTGCAGTAACTTTATTGTAAATTAGATTTACAGCAAGATTTTTCATTTAAATTTGCAAAAAAAAGTTACTGTAAAATTACAGTAACCTGTTCATAGTGTTGTAAATGTGAGGTTAATTAATTTACAAAATATTAAAATGTCTTTTTAAAGTTGCCTGATTTTTTGTTTTGTACTGTATTGTAGTGAAACATCTAAAGCCAATATTAAGCCAGCTTTTCCCAACCTTTAAATACTTCTCATTGCCTTTGAGATATTTGGAGATAAATCACCTGCACGGATCCTACATCATCTTTTATTTTCCAACAAGACAATGACCCCAAACACACCTCCAGGTTGTGTAAGGGCTATCTGACCAAGAAGGAGCGTGATGGAGTGCCAGATGGCCTGGCCTCCACAGTAACCTGACCAAAACCAAGTCGAGATGGTTTCAGGATGAGATGAACTGCAGAGTTAAGGCAAAAGAGCCAACAAGTGCTCAGGATGGGAACTTCAAGACTGTTGGAAAACCATTTCAGGTAACAGGGTTCATACACTTCACCTGTTGCCTACTGGTGGTGGTCAGAGGGCCTGGTGGCGCCAGTGTCTGGCAGCCTCGCCTCTGTCAGTGCGCCCCAGGGTGGCTGTGGCTACAATGTAGCTTGCCATCGTGAATGTGTGTGGGTGGATGACTGGATATGTAAAGCACTTTGGGGTCCTTAGGGACTAGTAAAGCGCTTGATAAATACAGGCCATTGCTGTTTGTATTAATGTTGAAGTCCTAAATTATCATCTTTAAATATTTAATCTTTCTCACTGCTTTTCTTGAACAAGCTAACATAAGAAAAACTGGAAGATTTCAGCCATAAAATAGTCATTGAAAATGTCAGTGAAATCTATGGGGCCCTTTTCCAGTAACTGACTGGTGTTTCATCCTTACATGTTTTAGAGGATCCAAACAGGTTAAAAAGGGGCCACCTTCAACTACAAGATCAATCACACACACAAAAAGAAACAACTTAGATGAACTATTTATTTTTTTCCTTAAGTATACAATTGTTCATCACTTGTGCGTTACCAATTCTTTGGGATGCTCACATGGAAACATAACCCCATTCATACAATTGTCATGAGGAACAAACAGGACAAAGCATAGCTCATCTACTTCACTGGTGACTAAAAGTCACAGAGAACTGAAAAGGACAAACTGTCACATCAAGTAGCTCTATTGGTCTTGTTAAGTGCTCTATGAAAAACAAAACTAAACTCAGTGCTTCATGTTCTGTTAAGTTGATTACTGGGTAATTCCAATGACTCCACAGGCCAGACGTCCACCAGCATTACCGGTCTTCAGGCTCTCTTCATTTCCTCCTTTTCCCAGGTCATCAGCCTTCTCGTGGATCTAATACAAAGGGCAAAAAAGGTTTTCATAAACAGTTCTCAAAGCTAAGCCACATACAGTAACTTGAGGCTCGCAATCTGGAATATATCACTTTCACATATAATGAGAATAAAAGGGAAATGAAAATAAGCAGAAAGGAAATGAACAAAGTGACAAAGGACTGTCATTTTTCACTTACCACCATAGTTCTTCCAATGATGGAGTCACGACCTGTGAGGGAGATAATTTTGTCCGTGATGTCAATCTTGGCAACATTATCTGCTCCTGCAGTCACATTCCCCAGGTCTCCAACATGCCTGTTTACAAAGGAAAAACAAAACAACCTTGCTTTTATCCAGGGGTGTCAATATGGAAAATATGAAGGAGAAAATATGAAATAGTAACTGTTTTCATACTTTTTACAGCTTTTCCTATTGATGCAGGTTTTCCCCATGATCATTTGTACTACAGCAAAGTAATTAAGTACCAGTCAAAAGACAGATAGTTAAAAAGTAAAATAAGTAAATAAATAAAACGTAATAGTTCAAAGAGTTTTTTTTGTTAGTTTTTTTTGTTTTTGTTTTGTTTGTTTGTACCACCTACACTACCGCTCTGAGCCACATGTGTATAAATAATAAATATTTCATGGATGGAATATAACCTACAAAAATCTTAAGATTTACAAACATCACCTTAAGATTGCTTAAGTCTCTTTTATTGTGGTGAATTTTGTTTTAATGATACAACACTGCAGAGTGTGACGATGGCATATGCTGGCCTTACAGTTAGGATTCATTCCACATAATCTATCCAGTTTGAAATCAGCTGAGCATATTGTTTGTACGTTCCCTTCTCTGACTTTCCTGCATCACTTTTAATTATCACAGGTTGCCTAAACTGGTGACATTTAACCTTTGTTCCACATACATGCAAATCAAAGCTACAGTCAAACCTAGTGTAACGTGAAAGTATTAAGCATCATCACCTAACACAGACTGCATGCAAAATTCTGCAAACTCACCTGGGCCATTTCTATATGAGAATCAATCTATTCAAGCAAACAATTTGCAACTTTGAGTTAACTGAATGATAAGTAATCCAAGGCTATTTTTGGTCTTCCTTAAAATGACACAGCCATATCACAACAGGGCCCCTCTTGACATGATCTGAAGCTTATTTTTAAAGCACCCTACTGAATCTTTCAGTCCTTTGTAACCATTTATATTACCTCTTATTGTAGCCACTGCTGAGAAGTAGTGATGGTGCAATGAAGCCCCGTGAATGTGTTGAATCTTTCTGGCCAATTGCTTCGCCAGAAGGCAAATCACAAGAAGCTCATTTGAAAGTACTGACATTTACTGGTCATTCAATGTACAGCAGCTCTGTTGTGATAATACATGTGTGCTACATACCAGTGAATATGTAAATGTAATATATACCTCAGAGATTGATTTGAAAAGATATGTTATTACTGGGAGGTATCATGTTAAAATCCTCCCTAACTGCTGATATTTTTTTTGGCCTTTTTGTTGATCCATAATGTGCATAAAATCTCCTTGTAACTTCGTGATGATCCTCAGAATGACCTCAGATCCAGTTCATGAAAAAAAATTAACTCCCACGTCTTTTTAACAGCTCGAATCACATAACAAGGCAGTCAGGCAAGTGGCCACGTGATATTCTAAAGAATACAGGCCTAGACAAAGGTTTCATTTGGACACACCCACTTTGCTTAACACGGGCCTTGGGACTTCAGTGTCAGACGTAACATTACTACTGATATGCAATATATTAACTTTTTATACTGATACTTTTTCTTCAGACTCGACTCACCTTTCCGCATCATTAGGTCCAGCATGATTCTTGCTGTAGGGATTGAAGTGTGGACCTGCACTAATGCACCCTGGGAAAGAAAATATATATTAAACATATTGAACTATTGCAAATTTAGTCTAGATTACCTAACCTAGGTGATGCAGTAACATTATCAAATTCTGAAAATTAAGAAATCCAAGTCTCTTTGGATTTGAATCTCTCACACACAGAAACTTACCGTTTGTGTTATCTCCAAAAACATGGACATGGAAACCATGCTCACCAGGGGTAAGGCCTTTGATTTCTCCTGTCAGCTTCACAGGGGCTGAGTCATTCTAGCAGATCAAAAACACAAATACAAAAGAAGCTCTCTAAGCCAGGTGGCTAGAAGGACAGGAATATTGAATGAAGATTACTTCCACTCATGCTGTTGAACGGAAGTAATCATTTCTTATAATCAGGTAAGGAGAGGAAAAACAAAACCGGGCTGTAGGATTTGGTGCCAAAAAATTAACAGACCTTTCAGATATACTACAAAAGGCATACTCTCAAATATAAACCTAAAAGATCTTATTAAATCGAACTACAACAACAGTAATGTTCAATAAGTTTGTTTTAAGGCATGGTACGGTTAGTTTAAACTGCACAATCATGCTTTCTGAAAGTTATTACTGGAGGGTGCAATGCATTTTCTATGGGAAAAGGACAGGTGATCATTCATCACGTCTACACAGCAGGAAATCTCTTAGAAAACCTCCAAGCACCTTAAGGCAACTGTTGTGATTTGGTGATCTAAAAATTTTAAAATGCACTGAACTGAAATCAAATGATTGGTTACAAATATTACTTATACACTGTAATTTACACACAAAGTCTTCTTTGATGTGAATGAGTCCGTCTCTTTGATAGTGGACCATGTGTCTTTGACGGTTGCACCGTGCACTTTACCCTTATCAAGAAGGCCAAATAAACGAAAGGCAACGAAAACAAGGACAGGCAATGACTCGGCAAAAAATAACGAGCAAATTCGCGTTTGCTCGTTTTGACGGATCACAATAATATCGAAGCATTTTGCCGGCTGTTTCGGAGTTACAGCAAAAGCATTACATGCAGAAGTGCTTGCCTGGTTAATGAAACCACATCTGGCCGTCTGTTTTATACTGGCCCTGCAAACGTTAAATTTACGCAACAAGCGTCTTTCTTATACAAACAGCCTGGGCGGCCCTTAAAAAACACACCTTTAACCATTACCACTGCACAGGCTTTAGTGGTCAAAGGTTACTGCTATAGTGACAAGCCAGTGATTTCATATATCCTGCTAAATGCGTGGTTTACACAAGCAACCTACTTTGAAGTGCAGAGTAAACTGAGGTTAATTAGCAACGGGGTGGCGTTGAATATGAGACCAGACTGCAAGAAAACCCACGCAATTGTGCACGAGCTGTCATTCACAAGGTAACGCGTACCTAGCTAGCAAGCCAACAGCAAACTAACCATTAGACAAGCTAAAGAGAGCAGAACTTGGCTAGCTTAGCCGTCAGCGATAACGGTAGCGTTTCGCTTTTAAACGGCTAAATGCGTAGTTTGTGGGATGTTTTTTTTCTCTCAACTTCAAAGAAGAATAGCTCGTCTTACCTCCTGTTCAAAATAAACTGTCCCACTAGTGTCGCTAGTTCCCTTCAAAACGCAAACAGCTTTCAGCACCATCTTTGCAGAAGTTTCAGACACTACACCCAGCCGTGGTCTTGCTTTTGACAAGCGATTACGCGATACTACTTAACTAATAGGCGGGTGTATGCTACATCAACCAATCAGAATCAAATAAAATTAAAAAGGGCACATTTTGATTGGTCACCGCTAAGACAGTGTCTTATCAGACAGACGGAACAAAATCTCTATAACGACTTTATAAAAATAATTAAATATATAAAATACACAGATAAGTGAGAAATATAATTTTTTTCGAGAGTAGATCTGAGAAAGTTCCCTGTACTTAAAAAATGTCATATGCATCCTTGTGAGTAGGGGTGGGTTTTAATAATCGATTCATCGATTAAAATCGATTCTGGCTTGGATAACGTGATATCGATTCATTAAAATCCTGAATCGATTTTTTATATAAATGTATTTTGCCCAAAATTCCAGAATCTCAGCTCACAAAATTTTGACAACCACCAAACATTTAAAACAGTAAATGAGAGCAGGTACACGGCTTCTGCACAAAGAGGTAAACACAAAGCGCAGACCGCGGATCAGAATCAGTGAGATGTCGCCTTTCTCACCCGACGGCACGGACACGGTCGGGGCTGAAAGCCGACAGCTCGCTGATTCTGATGTTTTGGCGGGTCCGCGCTTTGTGTTTACGCCCCTTTTGCCCTGATTCTAAAGCTGTTAGTTTTATCTCTCTCCGAACAATATTGACCGAACCAGCAGCAAAAGAAGATCCAAACTAAGCTTCACATAAACATCGTCAAGGACTCGCTCTTACTTTTGCCGTTTTGCTTCCACCACAATAAAAAATAAAAAAAAAACTGCTGCCATAGGAATTGAGAGTAAAAAAAATCATAATCAAGCTGCTAATCAAATTAAATTGATTAGTGTGAACACTGCTACAAAAGCAGAAATTTTGACAATTTGTAGAAAGATATCAGCAATGATCTTAGAGGAGCATCTGTTGCTGCCCATCAATCTGAGAAGGCGTATAGGCCATTTCCAAACAAAACCAAAGCCAGCATATCAGCACGAGCACTACACTAACTGCCAAGCACTGTGATGGAAGAGTGATGATCTGGCACCTTATCACTGCGGCACCAAGCAGACCATGTGGTGGTACTCCTCCGTGTACCACAGTCAAATGTGAGGCCATCTATGTTACAGCTAAACCTTGAACAAAATTGAGTCATGCAGGAAAACAATGGTCCCAATCACAGCAACAAATCTACAACAGAATGGCTGAAAATGAAAAGATTCGAGGTGCCACAATGGCTCAAAGTACACACCTCAACCTGCCTCAAGTGCTGTGGCAGGATCATAAGTAAACATCATACTACATAAGAAAAAAAAATTGAACACAAAAATAATTTGGTACAAAAATAGTTTATTAAAAACAATATCCTATGGTTGAAATATTGAAGATTTAATGTCCATGTCTTCTGCTTTTTTTTTAACAAATCATAGAAACATCTGTCAATTTTCAAACCACTAGGAGTTAAAAACGTTAAAGCAAAGGGCCTCTGTTGTTCCTTCCAAGTCGACGCGTTTCTCTCAGATAAAGAAATCACAGATTATTAACAGAAATTACTGCGAGTCTTTCAAAATCGTCAGTGATACAAGCATATTTACAGCAGTGTCCCAAGCAATGTTCTTCATCTCATCGCGTTAGATATACCCTCTTTGTCTCTGTTTGTGTGAAATTGTTCGGGAACAAGTATTATGCTTGCTGAATCTGGGCTTGTGATTTTAACAATATCAGATACAGTATGTCTACAGTGATACGGAGACCTAGTTAGTAAGCTGTGTTTTATCAAAGAGCATAAAAGCAAATAGCCACAGGATTCATTCTGTATTTCCATGTAGTCAAAACTAATTTATGACTGTGATGGATGGACGAGAAAGATGGGAAATGCTTCCAAAACACAACAGGACTCTTGTGTGTGATCCAAAAATGGACTTCTACTAAGAGACAAACAACCACGTACACAGAAACTTGTATCTATCCTTGTGAGAAGTGCAAGAAACCCGGGACCCTATGTTATTAGTATTTGGCTTACAAAAATTGTTCTCCCATGTCTCAGCAATTAGGGGACAAAAAAAAACAAAAACCCTAAACATTCTAGCTCACAAGAATCTAAAGCTATTTACATTTTTCCTCCCCCTGAAATTTGTTAGGTTATTTTCCAGCAAAACATAGTGTTAGGAGTTATGAGTTATTTCTGATCCTCACAGGGTTAATCAAAATGCTCAATATCCACCTAAGCTTGGGCCTGAATATTTGCACATTCTGCATAGTTAACAATAAAATAAGATTTTTATCTGCTGAATCTGAGGAAGTCTTTCTTTAGCTGAGGAAATAAAAAACAAAATGCACACACACACACACACGCACATTAGGTACGAATGTCTTAGACCGGAGGGGGGGGGATAACGTTTTCAGTGGCATTTTACTTGCACAACTTTATGCTGCAAACATTGTTTTCAAAATTTGGCAGGCAGTATAATTCTTAACTTTACCAGTAGCGTCTTCTTTGTTTCTACTTTTGATGATCTGTTATTCAAGGTGACACGTTGATTTGCTTGCAAAGGACTTTTATTTAAGCAAGACAATTTCTGAATGTTCAGATCACTCTGACTACCAAAACAAAGCCAACCTCGGGCTTTTATTGACCTCATGTCAATATCAAGCTTAATCTACTTTACAGATTTTATTATAGATTTATACTGCCTCTGTTATAGTTTAGGTTCTTGGTTATGACCAGTTATACAGGTTTGTATCATATAATCAAATCCAAACACAATAAAAGATTCTGAGAGCTAACACACTGGGATCAGCGATGTTGTGACGATACAGTTCGATAACAACAAGTTTTATGTTTGTTTTTTTAAAGAAATCCTGTACTAGCGTGTCTTTAGAGGTACCGGTAATATTTAAAAAAAACTGTTATGCTGTGACTTTTTAAGGATACGGTATATTTCACAAAATCATCAGTTATTGCACTAAAGCTCTGTTTTTATTCTTACTGATGTGATTGAAAGGCAGAAAGTGGGGACATAACTGAAAGAAGGGCTGTTATTATTCCAACGTCTAACTCAAAGTGTATATTACCCAAACATCAAGGAGTTTGTATTTTCCATTTGTCTTCTTTTTTTCCTTTTCCTTATTTTTAAATTGCAAGCCCTGCAAGTAACTGAATTAGATTTTAAGGCCACAACAACTCCTTTCAAACCTGTGCCTTCCTGGATGTGAAAATGCAATGAGAATTTAGAACACAAAAAAGCAACGAGATAATTAAAAAACAAACAAACAAACAAACAAAAAAGCCTAGGTATAATGGAGTTGCTTGAAAAGTTATTCAGTGTTTGACATGATGACAATTTGGCAAATTTAAAAACAATCTAAAACAATACCATTTACATCTTTGAAAACATCCTTTTTTCCAGTAAATTAGGGGCGTGAAGTAAAAGAAATGTGTCATACAAATCAGTCGTTTCCTTCGTTGGCAAACCAACTACAGCAAAAACAAATAGAGCTACATGAGCATGCAAACACTGTCCGTTCTTATAACCTGCAGGAAGGAGAAAAACTACGGCCATTTATCCAAAGTGATTTTCACTTGTTTTGAAACACAGGCCTAATTTTGACACGTGAAGCCTGACGACATCAATTTTCATAAGCTTAACAACATTTGTGGGAGATCTTTTCGACTTACTGCCCAGAAACTGTCAGTCAGTGACGAACAAACTGATTAGTTTGAATCAGTCTGCCAAGAACAGACTGACTATCATGGCAGAGACACGTTCCTATCCATCAGTGGTTCGCAGCAGTCTATGCAGCCTCCTCGTTTGCTTCTGTGGGTTCACTTTGAGCCGGCTCAGAGGGTGCCTCTTCTCCTGTAGAAGCAGTTCCCTCTGGAGGCGGAGCTATAAGTTCTGATTCTGGCTTCTTTTCAGAAGCTTCCACACCTGGCTCCTTACTGGTTTCCTTGGTAACCTCAGGGGTCACGCAAGGTTGCTCTGTACTGTTAGGGGTCTGAAATCTGTCCATGTTTTCCAGTTCGGCTAAACGGTCATCTTTGTCCCAGCGTGTGGCCCTCTCACGCCGTTCTGACCGCCTTGGCCTGTCTCCTTTTGCCTCGGCTCCTCTGCCTCTCTCACGACTTCCTCGTTCTGTTCCCTCCCCCCTCGCTCGCTCTCTATCTCCATCATCGCCCCTGGCACGTTCCCTGTCGCTATCGAGGCTGCTTCGCCTCTCCCTCCAGTCCCGCCTGTCTCTGTCCCGATCTCGTTCTCGATCCCGGTCGCGATCCCTGTCACGATCTCGGTCTCTGTCTCTCTCCCATCCTCCACCCCGGTGATCGCCTCCATCTTCCTGCCATCCTCCAAGCCTGTCCCTACCATCCATTTTATCACCACCTGCTCCTCTCCCTCCATCGCCAAATGGACGCCTGCCACCTCCAAAACCTCTTTCCCTATCTCGATCCCAGTCTCTGTCCCTCTCTAGCTCTCTGTCCCTGAAACCAGGCCTGTCTCCCCTGAATGGTCTGCTATCCATTTCTTCTGGCCCCTCTAGACTCCGAGGACCGCCTGGTCGGGTAAAAGGAGGTGGACCCTGAGGAGGGGGGCCATGCCCATGAGGGAAAGGAGCCCTTAAATTGTGCGGCGGGGGCATCCCAAAGGCTCCTTTAGGCGGAGGTGGCTCATGGTGCTGCATCATTTGAGGGTGTGGCCCCCTGGGCATCATCTGTGGGGGCATGGGGGGCATGCCGGGGTGAGGTGGCCTTGAGCCATGGGGTGGTGGGAAACGCTGCATGTGTGTTGGTGGGGGAACAGGAGGACGCTGGAGGGGAATCAAACCAGGCCGTGCCCCTAGAAGACCACCTGAGGGGGGTGGAATGCTGCCGGGATGGCCGCCCTGGGGCCCCACCAGAGGAGCACCTGGAGGTCCACCTGAAGGTCCACCTGGAGGAACACCTAGATGTCCGCCTGGAGGAGCACCCAGAGGTCCACCTGGAGGCAAGCCTACCTGGTTAACTAAAGACGAAAACCAAAGTATAGCATTAATATAACTACAATGTACTTATGATTACAAATAAACAATATATTTAAACAAACACTAACTACAAAATCTTTGGTACTATATTGCAAAACAACTAAGTGACTTCTAGCACTTTTCTATGTTTATTTAGCAAGAAAATAACACTTTAATGGTCAAACATAAGTCTCTTTAGAATGGATAGAGGAGAAGGGAAACATCACTTTCTGTGATAGGTAAGAAAGGCAGACTGACCCATAGATCCCATCTGATTATTAAAGATGTTGGGAGCCTCGAGGGCCTCGTCATTTTTCCGGTTTCCCAGACCTGCTGGGTCTAGAGGGGGGTCCTCAACTCCAGTTTTAGAAGGAGGAGGGGGACCAAGAGGCATAGCACCAGGGAGAGGAAAACCTGAAGAAGAGTAATAAAAGGAGTTAGGGTCCTGTTTGATTCAATTAAAAATGACTTGGACTAAGCTGGATGGGTAAAATCTGAAAAGGTGCACTTGTGCAGTTTGTTGAAGTAAAACAGCAAAATCAAACTGCCAAAATCTCATTCATAACATGCACGCAAGTTAGCAAATGAATAAATGTATTTCTGATAAACGTAAATGTGAAAAGAGAGAAATAACACTAGTCAACATCCACTATCCCCCATAAATATTAAAATACAAGAAACATGGATTTTTTTCTGTTTTACCCTTTAAATCTTTATCATTACGAACTTTTTGATCTCCTTCTGACAACATGATGGGAACACAAAAAAATCATGTCCTGCATGATTTGCTTTCAGTCACAATTCACTCATGAAAGCAAAACGATTAAGAGCTTTTTAATGACTCAATAAATGGGTTAACTGTCATCATTACATACCTCAGTCCCCAGCTGCCATCATTATTAAATAAAATGAATCACAAGTTAAAACTGACTCTTGTCCTTTTCTTATTTCTATTACTGGCAGTGTCCAGTGCTGCCCCTCAGCCTCCTAGTTGATGGTATCAATTTCAAACACTTATGTCGCTTTATTCTCAAGTTATCACATTCACAAGATTTTTGTCAAGGTCACTGAGATTCAAACTTGTCCCAGATTTTAAGTAGTAATTTGAAAATCGCCTTGTTTTCCAGTTATCGCATTCACAAACTTGGGTGTCCAACAACAATACTCTATCAGCCTTTTACGGCTGAGGGGTATATAAAAGAAGAAAACAAAAACACAAACCTGAGAGCAGACACTGTATAAAAAAGACCACAAACAAAAGTATGATTAAATAATAGAAATTGTTACCTGGAGGCATTTGCATGGGGTTGAAGCCAGGTCTGATGAAAGGAGGCAGCGGGACACCTGGAGGGAAGGAAGGTGGAGGCATGCCTATAGGCCCAGGAAAGACAGGAGGTTGGAGAGAACCCACACCAACCATTGGCTGCTGCATTGGAGGGACCTGAGAACATTTAGAAGTTACAGTTGATTTTAAATGAGAGAAGTGTGAGACAGTGTTTCATGTTGTGTTTCTATCCAGGTATGCCTTTACTGCACTGAAAGTGCATTTGGGATCATTGCAATCCTGAAAAATGGAACTGCTGCCAATCAGACACTTTCCAGATGGTGGACAAAAATCTGACAGTACTTTTGCATGTTGATAATTCAGTCTATTAGGACAAGCTCTCTAACACCTCTGGCCAAAATGCAGCCCTGAATTATGGCAAAGCCTCTACGAGGTTTGACAGATGGCTGTAGACACACTGCTGGTACCCCTCTCCTGCCCTCCTCTGTACATACATGTTTGAAAATATTTTTTTCTTTTCATCAGTCCGTAAGACCTGTTGCCATTCGGTCCCGTTCTTGTATAAAATTTGGCATTGGTCAAAAACAGTAGCAAAATTTGTTCCCCATTTCTTTAGGACTTGACTTTCTGTCAATCTCCAGGCCTGCCACTCCCTCTGTTCTCCACTTGTCTAATATCCTCAAATGTTTCATGGACACATCACAAAGCATGCAGCTAGCAGCTCTTTGGGAATCACCCATTTTGTACAAAAATACTATTTCATGTTTCTGCAACAGGCTGCTAGTAATAAAGTGTGTAAAGATACAACTTAATTAGCCATGTAGCATTACATGTAGTTTTAGCTTAGCAAAAACGCATTTCTGGAAAAACATTATGGTACAAGGACCAGACTAAAATAAAACCATGTGTGTATACTGATTACCTTTTATGTTATTTTTCGAACACCAATTCTCCAATTTTCTCATCAACATAGTCCACTCAGCATTTACATACCCACAACAATAGCAGTCAAACACAGCTGACTCCGTCAAGATTCAGAATCTGCTTCTTTTAAATTAGCAATAAGCAACACCTCTCAAAGTCTAGGATATGACGATACTGGTAACAGTTTATATGGCTTTTTTTTAACCTGTGTAGGAGGAGCATTTGGGGCAGGTACAGGTACAGCTTGTGTCTCCTCAGGCTGCTGTTGCTCTGAACGGCCGTTGTGAGTGAGTTCCTCTGGGTGGTCGAGAGCCTTCCTCGTGCCACTCCACTCTAGAAAAGACAGCATTTTTTTTTTAATTAAAACAATATCTCTGAGGAACAGCATGATTCCTTAACCCCTACAAAATCGTACTGTATGTGTATAATAACTTTCATGGGGATTGGTTCAGCTTATAGTGCTTTACAGTTGACAAGCCAATAATAAGGCAGAGCAAATGTAATAAAACTGGTAAAAGCAACATGAGGTACACAGAAGACAGAATAAAACATAAGAACACTAAAAGTAATTTGATCTTTTAATTAAATAACAAAAATGAATTAAACTAAATAATTCAAAATAAAGTGTCTTCATTTTTTCTTTTTTTACCTGGTGATAAAGTGTCCACATCGAGCATTCCTCCTTCTTTAAGCTCCTCTAACTGGTCCTCTCTGACTTTAGACCAAGGTATGTAGGTGACACCCAGCTCCACATCCCAGTACTGCTTATAGTCAGCCTTTATGCCCTTGTTCAAAGCCCAAGCAATCTGATAAGTAAAAGCAACTTATTAGTTTTGCCCTTTCCTAACAAAACTAATACATGACAAAGCAACAATCAGTGTTGCTCATTCACCTTAATGGCTTTCTGGTTAACTTTGAATGTTCCCCTGCTGAGCTTCTGTAGAGCCCTGAAGGCGTCTTGCCTATGTATCATAACAATATAAGCACAGCCACGTGGAGGGATCATCTTAAAGAGAGAAGACAACAAAAAAACGAGTGTTTAAAAACAAAAAACAAGTCATACTCATCCACTTTATTGAGCCTGTAATTAGTGGGTTTGTTTTTTTTAAACATGTAGAGCCTTTGGTGCAAATTTGATGTCAGCATTTACTCCATTTTCATCACACTTATTAACACAAACTGTATCAAATACAAATAACAAAGTTGAGGCTTTGAGCTGTCTGTGTAACAAGTTCTATAAAAATCAAGAAAGTATATAAAGTCAAATTTACTACAAGCTGACTGAAAGATTTAATCAACAAAGTGTCGGTTGCAGGATGACCTCACAGTTAGATAAACTGAAAGCTGATCTCTGTGAGAGAACTTACATTGATGGACTCTATCTGCCCAAACTCCTCGAGTAAACAGGCGACATCTTGCTGCTGTGTTCTCTTGTCCAGCTGGCCTACCCAGAGAGTAGTGCTGGAAACTAAACAGGAGAAGAGAGCAAAGAGTTAGGAACTAAAGAATGTAACTGAAAGTCTTACGATAATAAACAGATGATGACTTACTGCTGACTGTCTCGCTCTTAATTGGTGGAAGACCTTTCTGCCGTCTCTCTCTCTCCTTCTCTCTCTCTCTGCGCTCCTGCGAGCGTGAGCGAGGTGAGTGATGACGCCGATCCCTTGAGCGTGAGCGGGATCGCCTGTGCCTGGATCGACGTGTACGAGAATTGGACCGTGATCTCCTTCGCTTTGGAGATCTGGGGAGCGGGGGAAGAAGACATTTCAACTCAAAGCATTATATTTAAAAAGTGTATACTAAGAAGATTATCTATATATGGCAAAATAAACAGGAAATAAGATATAACAGTGTGAACAAGGAAACCTAGTTTGAAAAATTACATCCTGTTTTAGACGTTTACCTGGAGCCTGAGTGTGATCTTCGGCCATGTCTGCCATCTCTCATGGATGAATGGTCCACATCCATTGGCAAATCCTGACACAGTATAGAGAAGATACATTATGAGTAAAATCTGTTACAGCGACAGAACTACATCTCTGTGCAAGTCAAAGTTACAGAAGACCAAAAAACAAAACAATTTCAAAACATCAGAATTTAATTTTCTGACATTTTTCTCAATTTGCTACAATTTTATGCCCAACTACAATTTATTGTGACATCTTTATGCTACTGTTTGCCTACCTGTTGTTGCTGGGCTGCATTCTGGTGATGGTAAACCCCAGGGAAGCCTGGAGGCCCAGAAGAACCAGAGAGGGACATCCCTGACAGCATGTGGCCCATAGGAGGCATCACAGCAGGAAAGCTCTGTCCTGGTGGTAAACCGTGGACCTGGAGCTGCCCATTAGGAGGAAGAGGAACCTGAGGGGAAGAAAAACATATAACATGATCCCTCAAATCAGTTTCTCAGTAACAAACTCAGTTCTCCGTTTTATTTCAGATAGAGAGCATATACTGTAAACAGTTGTATGTGCATTTATAATAAGCCGTAGTATTATGTAATCCTATTGTTAAATCAAGCTACAAAATGAGATGTTAAGATTTGTCAATAAAGAAGAAGCTCTTTTTCATTTAAAAGTCTTGTTCTTTTTACCTGCTGTGAGATGTCCTGTGGTATATTAATCTGTGGTTTAAAGTGATCCATGTGCTGTGGAAAGGCTGGAGGCTGCTGCATACTGCGATGATAAAAATACACTATCAGCTCCACAGCTTTTATTTTGTTAAAAAAATACATTTTCATCAAAGCTTTCTGCTTTCTGGTATCACAGACTGCAGCATATAAAATAAATTAAGAAGCTTACAAGGGGGGCTGAGAGGAGATTTCATCCTTCTTTGTTTCTTCTCCAACTTCTGGTTCATCATCATAATCAAAACGGTCCAGCAATTTCTGCGAGAGAAACACACAAATAATGATGTTTTCTTCATGTGGCAACGCTTCTTCAGCCTTACTTTTCCTTTACTGTGCTATACCGTGTGATACCCTTCAGCCTTCTAGCAGATGCACCTATGATATAAATTTGAAAAGGTTTTAAGTGGGCATCTTTACCTTCTTGCCTGACGGTAAAGAAAATAAAATAAAATAAAGAACATCATGCAAATACAAGAATGCATTGTCACCTTGTCAAAGGCCGTCTTCTGCTGGGCAGGCTGGGTTAGTTGGGCGGGCTGGGAGGGAAGGGGAGGTTGTGGCGCGACCATGCCCAGTCCAGCAGAAACATTTGGGGCCTGTGGTTGAATAATCTGCGGTGAAGGCTGGGTGTTGGTCTCTGGCTTCACTGGGTGCTGCTGAAAGTTCTGCAGGATCTGTTGGAGCTAGATGCCCAAAACAGAGTGAAAGAAGAGTCAGTAATAAAGATGTGAAAGATGCTTAAGAAGTAACAAAAATACAAGAAAGTGAATAAGGCAACAATCTAATGCCAGTCCGCATTAGTAAAAACATACCTGCTGACCCTGTGAGGACTGGAAGAGCTGTGCCACGGCAGCAAAGGCATCAGAGTTGTGCAGCTGAGCAGCAGGTATCATGGTGGAGTTTGCCGTTACCACTGTAACTGGCTCTTTGGCTGGAGGTGGAGGAGAACCTGCCAGAAGAGAGAACGTTTGTTTTCAAATGCCAACATCATACATCAACGTATTAATATTATATTAATAAAGCAATGCACAACCTCAAAAATTACCTGGCTCATCTGCGCCTGTGTTGGGTGCAGCACCACTGCCAGAGCCAGCTGCCATGTCCAAGAGGGGCTGAATAACTTCAATCTTGAACACCCCATTCTTCTGCCACAGGTTCAACACCCGCACAATTTTACTCTATAAATGAAAATATTTAGCACAGGACATTTATCATTACAATGGAGCGCTACCTATGAACAGATTTAACTTGGGCAGGCAGGTAATCCAAATATACTAACAACCCCCCTTCCCCCCCACCACCACCAAACTATAACTGGCAACTCATTTTATTATTAACATCTTTAGTCTTTTATCCTGCCAAGAGAACAATCACATCTCAAGATCAGTTATAGATTGAAGGAAAAAAAAAAGGGCTTTCTAAGTCACAACTGTGGTAGTTCCAGTCATCATGGATAGGAAGTTATACAGCCCTTTTCCACTTTAAGTACTCAGAGTGGCTCTCTACTAGAAGCCACAATCATGCAGTGCTTTAAATGCTTTCTATCTATCACACACAATCACAGTCTGATGGATATGTTACAGGCAATTTGGGGTTCGGTATCTTGCCCAAGGATGCTTCGACATATGAAGTGAAGGAGCTGTGGGTCAAACCATCAACCCTGGGATTGACGATAGACTCACACCATCATCATTCACTTGCCTCCTGGGCAAACTCCAGCTCCTATATCTCTAGCTGGGGACAGGATTCCTTAAACCAGAACCTGCAGCAGGGGTAGAACTGGTTGATGTGCTGCAATGCCAAGCTCACTGGGACTACTGCACAGGAGTAGTGTATACTGAATAATTTGTTTGGGAAAGTGTGCATATGCTACCAGTTTTTTGCTCCTGCACACACGCGCCCATATGCCTGCACCACCCACCACAAGGAGAACGTAAATCTGTGGGAAACACTGAGACGCGGCAAATACTCGGGTTAATTTGCAGTGCAATTAAATTGTCACCAGGTCTCTTCTCTTACCCTGTCTTCCACGGGGCAAAGGCAGAGGTTCTCAAAAGTTCCTGTAATGTTTTTGGTGAACCTTGGTCCAAACACATCCTTATCAGGTCCAAACTGGTGTCTGGACTGCCTAACAATGGAATCCACCACATATAAGCCTGCTACCTTATACTCAGGCTTACACTGGAGGGAAAAGAGGAAGAAAACAGCAGAGTTCATTGGTATTTAGTGAAGAGACACAGTCTGCAAACTTTAATGAAAACAGACTCGGCTCACCTTTTTTATAAACTTTTCCACAATCTGGACCACATGTTTGTAAAGCTGAGGAAGAGAGGAGCAAATGAGCATGCCGTTATATTATAGACCCCAAACATAACAAATTAAATAAATATACAAGAATCATTCTAATGTCGTATTCTTACTTTCATTGCTTTGATGGCAGATTTGGTGATGGAGATCATCTTTGCCCGAGATATTGGGGGTTTGGAGTCCATCAATGAGAATAACTAGACATAGAAGATAATCATTCTGTGAGATGGAGAGTCACGACGCTGGAGGAGTGTCCAGGGTGGTGCTGATCACTTCTATTTCATCACTACTCCTCATCCCATATCAAACAGCCACATTTGGGTCTTTACTGCATTCACGTTATAATTGCATTAAATGATAGATGCAGACCAGGTGGTATCCAAGCAATGAATATCCCAGTTTATACAGACTCATAAAGATTAATGAGGATCTTTTTTAACCCATCTGCTGTAACTGTTGATCGATGCTACAGCATGGCTCAGGGTAACTTGAGTTTATTTAGTCATACTGAAAAAGGAAACCGCATAAATAAATGGGTACGGTGAATTCACAAAACACCAGGACCACTATGATGAAAATGAATGGGCAAAAATCAGGCATATTTCCATTTTGTTTTCATAAATAAAAACACTTCAAAGAATCATGCAGTATTGTATTTCCCACTATAATTCACATCAAAACAAAATTTCAGCTGTTCCTCAACTCTGCCAAGGTGCAGTTGGCCTTTTTGAATGGTTTGCAACATAACTCACATTAGCTACAACATACAGCTTTGTGACAGTGTGTGCTTTTTAGCATGCGAAATGTTTATTCAGAATAAAATAGACAAGATGGAGAGGATCTGGAGAAAATGTAATTTAGACATCTATACACCTTTGACAACAAGGTTAAGATTGTATTCGAATATGAGTCACACGTGTGTGCGTATCTATATGTATCAAATAGTGATGTGCATTCATTGTCAGCCACTACTTTCTCTGCTTGGGTGTGAGACAGAAACTACAATTGAAACTGGACGATATCGCTCAAGAAGCATCGTGGGCTGTTCACAACCACGAGAGCTCAGATATGGTACAAGAAACATGATCTGAACAAGCGTGTTAAGATGCGACAAGAAATGTCTTTCTGCCCCTCAGTCTCTGTGGTGAGTCAAATTCGCGGGTGCAGGCAGAAACACCAAAACATGGCTTGACTAGTGTTTTGACTGGACTCCTAACAACATCAACCGCCTTTAGTCAGGCCTTGTAGTAACTTGGCCTAGCATCTTCTTACCGAGCACTGGTTTTAACATTAACGAGGCTGTAATGAACATTCAGTCTGTTTGTGTACAGTATGGTAACAAGCTATTGCTGTATTGATCTTTCTACCTGTGGTTGCGCGTTCTCATTTGCATTGTGTTGGTAACCACAACTTACTCCCACAAGCTAGCAAAGCGGCAGTCACTGGAAACGCTACTGACTGGATATTACTGTGTAAGCTTAGTGGGTGGCCGAAAATCCAACTATTCCTTCCAGTGGCATTCGTTTACTTCAGGGGTGCCAAACAAGCGCAACACTTAAGCCGAATAAGATGTCCAGTTAACTCACCGAGCAGGCCCACTGCTTCGACCAGCTAGGCTAACTCCAGTGCAACAGCAGCAGCTCCATGATCAGCAGCACCACACTAGGGGAGTTCAGACACTCAGCGAAGGCCACTTACCTCGTGGTTAAAGGCGTTGACGGCATCCATGATTGCCAGACGCTCCGAGCCTTCCCTTAAATTCCCGGTTCCCCGCTTACAGCGATGTTTATTAAAGAAAGGGTCGGTACAACATGTCCGCTCCCGGTAGCTAACGCCTGTTAGCTTCGCATTGGAGGTGTTCGGGTCGGCGGGTACGGCAAAGCATGATGGGATTCAATGTTGTTGTTCTAAGTTTTGTCCACAAGGGGGCAGCATGTTGCGTGGACAGTGTACATAGTGCCCTTTGAAGGAGACAAGCTATCGACACAAACATTTGTTTTGACTGGGTTGGGCAATGGATTTTCCCAAGTGGCCTTATGAGAAACTGGGATTGTTGTGGAGGGCCCAATCAATAAGCTGGACTTAGTTCTGGTCAACATTAGTTCTTTTTTAAAATCTGTTTATAACTACATTGGTGCTCTCGTGGCCCCTTGCGAAAATGAATTGGCAACTCCTGGGTTTGACCACTGTCATCTTTACTGCACTCCAAGCAGACTATAGAATCAAATCAAAAATGGCAGGTGTGCTTTGCTGTCATAATTTTGCAATAAAAGATTTTTTGCACTGATTACTCCTTAAATGTCTTATTCTACGATGATATACTAAAATCGTACTTTAATATATATATATATATATATATATATATATATATATATATATATATATATATATATATATATATATTAATATTGTCACAAAATACATTCAGATTTATTATTAACAAGTGCACTTTTTCCTCAGTAGCATCAATATAATTCTAATAAGTAAATATCTTTAATGTGCACATCATTGTTTACACTTCTCTTAAGTTATATCACTAGTAGAATGTTCATATGCAATATTATGCATAATATTATGCATAATATTATGCATAACATGTTATGAAGTACAATAAGAACATTTTTTAAATCAAGATATTTCAATACATCAATATGTGTGTACACAAAAAAAATCATCTAAATCCAGATGCATTTTTATTTTTCTAGTCAATTGAGCTTAATGCTTTTCAGTTAATGCAAATTTATTAAATTCCACATTTTAACTAAATTATTTGAGTAAAAATATACTTTAACTCATATATATTGTACTTAAATAAATATTTGGTTATATTGTTTAAGCAATTTTGTATTTTATCTATACCTCAGTTAAATGGTTTATTTATTCCACTCACCCGTTGTCTCCCACTAATCCAATTTGGGGTCACAGGAGGGCTGGAGCCTATCCAAGCTGTCATAGGGCAAGAGGCAGGGTGCACCCACAGAGGTCACCAGTCTGTCGCAGTGTTAATGGAGTGAGACAACCATTTACATCCATGGTCATTTTAGACTCACCAAGTAACCATCTCAGGCGGTTCCATAGTGTTCTGGTTTATACATGTGAAAGGTTACTGGTTCAATTCTGAACTCAAATCCAGTTTGGGTTTGTATCTATATCTAAATCTATATTGGAGGAAGTCAGAGGAGAACATACAATTTCAACCCCAGACTGGATTCAAACCTGCAGGATTATTTCTTACATGTGAAATTATGTTGCATTTGATTTGTCTTCATTGTTGTCTTAGTAGTACGATAAGAAAACCAGACAAAATATATTTAAACAATTTGGCCTTTAATATAACACATTTAACATTAACAGCTTTGACAAACTGCAGCTTCATTTACAATACTATTCCTTCAATAAGACAAGCATGTGTAAAATGTTACCACATAAATACACAGAAGGTTTTTAATGGTGCATTTATTCATCATGTGCTTTAAATATAAATTCAGTCTTAGTAGATTTTGATACAGTATTAACAAGTGCACTAGATTTTTAGAAATATGTCTCTTTTCTAGACATTTTTAGAGTAGAAGTGCTGAATGAAGTACTAATTAAATTATTTCTATGCAAAATTAGTTTCCTTTAAAGAAATTAACCAGGAAGGTGTACTTTTTGTGTCTTTTTTAAACACAGTCATTACTCACAGTGGAGGCTTGAAGAATGGGTTATATCTCCAAAATCTGTCCACTGATGATCCACTGATGATGTTCCATTTAATGAGATGTGCCTGAAAGTGTGGTTTTGTGGCGATGTCCTTCCCTGTGCATAAAAGCATTAACTACAAACTCCAGTTACTAAATAAAATGCCTTTTTCAAGGAAAACAGATTTGTTTGAACCATGTTTCAGTCAACATGACTGAAGAATAGAAGGAATGTGATAGAGATTCCGCAAAATGTTACATTTCTATGAAGTCCTTGTTCACAACATAATGTTTCAAGCCAAAAAAATCAAAACAAAAACACTTACACTTACAAAACTTTAGGCAAGCTTTGAGCACAGTGGTGGTGGCACCATTGTTTGCTTAACTACCTAAGGACCTGGACACTCGGCAGTCACTGAAGAAACAACGCATCAGTCTGAAGTCAAAGTAAACTTTATTGTCATCACTAATGTAAACACAGTGTGCAGATATGAGACGACATGGCTTCAGCTACTGCAGCCATCCTGATGTTTAAAAGAGGCTAACGAATCAAGACAATGACCCCAAGTGCAAATCAACAACAGAATGGTTGAAAAAGAGGAAAAAATATGTTTCTAATGGCCAAGTCAGAGTGCTGAACTTCCACTCACCTAAAATGCTGTAGCTTGATGCATGTACAATCAAAACATTAAGGAAATTTAATAATCTGGAAGGCTTTGTGGGGAGGAACAGTCCAAATCCTCTCTACTGTTGTGGAAATCTTATAAGCAGCAAAAAGAAAAGTCAGATTGCTTACTGCTGTCAAAAAAATTCATTTACTTTTACCAGCCTGCTTTATGTGTGACTTTGTGTCATTAATCAGATAACATTTGTTTGTTTCAAATAACTCAGATCACTGTCTGATCACTGAGGGTTTGGATTCCATTAATGACAGACAGACTAGTAATGATCACACCACAAATCAGTAAATAAAATAGTTCCATGAAGCGTCTGTGATATCATATCACTGAGAAAACACCAGAGGTGTTTCAGCAGAGAGCAATATCAACCCCCCACCCCCAGAGTCCAAACCACGCTTATTTAACAAAATTAGCTGCAATGAATCATATCAAAATAATTAAACTATTAAATATTTTGTTAACTTTCATCTGTTCGCTTTGTGAAACATTCTAAAATAAAGCATGACATTTAAACAAGTAATGTAAGACATCAGACTTAAAATCTGACCACTGATGACCACCCTAACCCTAGAAGTACTTCCAAGTCTCAGTGTGTTATTTCAAAATAAATCTGTTTTGTGCAGAGTAACAAAAATGACCTACAGTACGTTTGTACTTAATACCTGTCACTACTTGTGCAGAAAAAAAAAACTGACCCGATGATCTCATTAAAGTTCTGCGGTCTTATTACTTTTAATGTATGGGATGTAGTGCTTGAGCTTGTAGTATAGAAATCTTCCAATAGATGGTGCACTCGTGCTATCAGTTCTTTGCCCCAATGTCTGGTTTAGTGTCTAGAAAGCATGGTCCAGTTGGCACTGTATATGCATATCTAGATATACTCCTCTCACTCCTTCTATGCGAGTGAAATGAGGAAAACAAAACACAGCAGAAACAGAGAAGTAACCCAAACTAAACCCGTGTAAGAAGCTAAACTGACACCTTCTCACACAAACTCAAAACATATGCTTCTTGCTGGCAGGATTTTTTTTAAATATAAACTGAAAGGGACTATTTAACAATTTTGATTAGATAAATTTCCTTGTCAGGTGTTATATATATATATATATATATATATATATATATATATATATATATATATATATATATATATATATATATATATATATATATAATAATTATTATTATTATTATTATTTATTTATTTTTTTTCAGGGCTTGCAAGTTTACCGAGTAGGAAAACATACACTAGGTCAGGCAAACCTGAGCCGAAGACAAACGGAGTAGGAAAATCTCGCCCCTCCCTGCAGGTGTCCTCCTGTGAGTGATGAACACCAGCGTTAATTAGGCCAGAGACTACACCTCAGCCACCGAGGAGGAAAATTGTTCTTTGTCTGACTCTGGTTTACTGGAGTACAACTTTCTATTTTTGGCAGAGCTCCGGGTTCAACCACGAGAGAGGAGAGATAAAAATCCTCGAATATATGCTAGCTGGTCAGAGACATTGTTTAAACTGGATGATTTATTGCCAGTGGCATATGTGTCATTGTATATGTGCCACTGCAGCTAACTAAAGCGAATCCTCTTGGCGCACAGGCATGGGTGTGTTGGTTTAGAAGGCTACTTTACGCACAATTGTGCCTAAATTAATCACTCAGAAATAAAAGAGGACTAAAACAAATATATAAATATGTATAGTTATTCTGTTGCTGTCTCCCTCTCCTGACTACACGTGTATTCTTGTTCACACCTACAATCCGAGCGCACCACCAAGCGCATGCAGCAAAACGGCGAGGCGGTGGTACCGGGTGGAGCTGTACCCGTGCTCCGCCCACCTTCGCTGATTGGGTTGAAAATTACCCCGGCTACCAACAACATGTGCATTTTTTTCTTACCCTCTCGCACTAAGCAACGCCCACACGGAGGACCGGGAAAGTCGCTTCAAACTGCAAAACACGCTGCTTGTTCTCAGACTAATCAGGAGACGAACGTGTTTGGAGAAGAGAGGCAGAGCACACCTTCATTAGAGCCGATGCTTGTTGTTATGCTTTTTTTTAAAACCCACCAAGGTATTAAAATAGATCGTGGCAGTCAGGTTACTAACTTAAGTCACTGAGTCTGTTCCCCCTTTTTTCTACCGTTTTTTTTTAATCTAAACTCATTCATTAACTTCACAGTGGTCTCGGAAACTGCTGAGTGAGCTCACTTGGTGCTTTGGGTGAACAGGTGGCGCAAGCTCCGGTACTCGTAATTTGTTATTACGCAGATAACGGAGTTAAGATACTTTACCGGACGTTAAGCATTTAATACCTGCATTGAAAGTGGGTGTAATTCGGACTGCGTATTATCCTCCCTTGTTAAAAGGGGACACTTGACAAGGGAGCTGTGATGCCTGTTGCAGACAGCGACATGGTAGTGGACAACGGGCACGGGTTATACGAGGGTAAAATTCCAAACAGTGCCGGGAATGAGAGTATCCTCCCGGCCTCCCTATGCAGTCCTGTAACGGACATCCTCAAGAACTTTTACCACACCAAACGGGTCGGGAACTACATGATCGGGAGGAAGCTGGGAGAAGGGTCGTTCGCCAAAGTTAGAGAAGGTCTCCATGCGTTAACAGGAGAAAAGGTAAGCGGACCGCAACAGACTGTATATATACTGTACATATATATATATGTGTGTGTGTGTGTGTCATATATGTCATATATTTTATTTTTTAATCTATTTTGTGATGTCATGACATGTCATCTGGAATTAACAGTTAGCTTGACTCTTATAGTTCATTGCCTTTTTGTCATTTTAATGAATTTTCTTTTTAATTTTGACTGTGCCTCACCATTTATTGCGTCTGTAGTGGTTTTAAATTACATTTCAATGGACAGAATCAGATGCCATGCGTGCTTGGCAACGCATTCCTTTCGGCTGCATGTGAACAGTGGGAAAAGTTGTTTATATTGCGATGCAATCCGCCAATCCAGGACTTCCTAATTAGTGGTTCTCTCCTCAGAGAAAGTGATCAGCTCTTCTGATTGCGCTGCGCCTTTGTTAATTAGCGCATGCGGCGTCCCACCAGCAGCTGCTGAATGCCGAGTATAGGTTGTGCACAGCAGGAGCTCCTCTAGTGACAATATTTGCTAATTGTGCGTGAGAGAGACACAGTTATCTATGGGTGTTTGTCTCTTCTCCAACCCTGCGGATAACGCGTCAATCGCCCTGCGTTTCTGAACCTATGCTTTGTTTGCTGCTGCTGGTGATCTCACCGTATCCCCGCGGTGGGCGCGCTAGAGTGTGACAGGACCAGAGAAGAAAACTGCCGGGCCTATAAGAGAGCAGAGCTGCTACTTGAATATGAAATCTTGTCGTTGATAAATGGGCTTCAACCTCATTATGATTCCGCCATCGCAGGGGGGGTTTGATACGGGCTACCATTGGCCACTGGTTACCTTTGTCTCTTCAGGCTTTTTTGAGAAGGAGCCAAAAAATTTGCATATTAGAAAAACAAGTACGTCTCCTTTTTTTTCTTTCTTTCTTTTTTACTGTTCGCTCCTGCATTAAATGCATACCATTTCTATAGGTAATGCACAGGCTATAATTTGTCACTGAAAATTCCTAAATTTGCATATTAAAAATATTTCGGATCACACCCAGCTCCTCCCTTGCTGTAAAGCAAACGTTCCTCTCACCCACCCACTCACACTGTCTTTGTTGAGGATGATGCAAACGCTGGCAATCGCACATCCAAACACTCTCCCTCACTCATTTGAATGCAGGCGTCCAACAGGCGCTTGCGGGGTACAGGAGGGTAGTGAGTTTATTCAAGTACATGGGGGTGAAAAGGAAATGCATGAGGATTCCCAGATCCCCCCACCCCCACTTTTGTTTGTTTTACTTTACTAGAAAGTCAAAGTAAATGCATGGAATTTAAAAAGCAGAAAAGGGGTATGGGGGTGAGAAGAGGCGAGAGATGGGGCTGTCATGGGCAGGCAGCTCAGGAGGTCATATGTGTGGTTTTTTTTTAATGTCTGTAACCCACTTTCCCCTCCATACCCCCCCCCCCACACACACACACACACACACACCACCCCCTTTCTGTCTGAGGGGTGCCTGATGATAAACAACCGAATCCCTCAATAGCCCCCAGGCAAGAGTGCACACCCCTCCCCCTCTATATCCCACCCCCTCCTCATATAGAGTAGCCAACTGTAAATACAGTGCCCACCCCACCCCATACATACCCTGCACTCCTTATTAGGAGTGTGTAAACACAGGCCATCTATTATCGTGACAGAACACTGCACACACACACATGCATGCACATACAGGCAGGTTTAATTAGCAGTTGTAAAAAGGTTTTCAGCACTGAATCAATTACCAGTCCTGAAAGGATGAAAGTAAAAATGAAAGACAAGCTGAAGGTCAGAAGAAAGAAAAAACACACACATATGCACACACTACCACTTTGGCCCTCACCATTTCATTAATGGATATGGTGATTAGGTTCACTTGTCATGCCTTTCCATGTCTGTGGGCTCTCCTTGAGATGATTTGTTGTGCGTGGTAGCCATGCTCTTGAACTCAGTCTAGACGGGATACAAGGAGACATGGATGAAATAGAGTAGATGGGTATGTTATTGAATGTAATTATCAATAAAACTGAAGGAGAGTCATTGAGTTAAAGGACATGTTCTGGGGCGTTCGTGAGGAGATTCTGTGGCTTTCCATCTGTATTTGTCTCAGCTTTTTGTGTGTTTGGCTGCAACTAAACCTAGACAAATGGGGGAATGTTAACTGTCCATTTGGCCTTGGGGCCTTCTCAGCATATAGGGTAACATATCCCAGTTTATGATGGTTCATTAACCCCTCCATGTCCACACACACACACACACACACACACACACACACACACACACACACACACACACACACACACACACACACACACACACACACACACACACACACACACACACACACTTCCCCCTCAGCTGCAGGGCCTTGTAGCTCTCCCACTAGTAACAGCTGTGAGGGAGAGGTCAGTTTTGAGTTACATATTCTGAGCAGCTCTTCACCTGTTACGCCTAGGCGCTCTGAAATCAGCACTGTGCTCCCTTCTCCATGGATATTATTCACAATATTGCATGCTGCACAGTTTACAAGGCCAACAATCGCTGTTAACTTAGTACTTTGTAAAATATAAATATAACCTCGCCCTCCTGTCTCCTCCTGCATTTTCTTTTTCAGGTGGCGGTGAAGGTGATCGACAAGAGGAAGGCCAAGAAGGACTCATATGTTACCAAGAACCTGCGGAGAGAAGGTCACATCCAGCAGATGATCCGCCACCCCAACATCACTCAGCTGCTGGACATCTTGGAGACAGAGAACAGCTACTACCTGGTGATGGAGCTTTGTCCCGGTGGGAACCTCATGAACCACATCTACGACAAGAAACGCCTGGATGAGAGAGAGACGCAGAAGTACATCCGGCAGTTGGTGCTGGCTGTGGAGCACCTGCACAGGGCTGGTGTGGTTCACAGGTAACAAAACCAAAAACCCCAAAAACATTAGTATATAAGCATATAATTACTGTGCCATTCGATGTGGGTCAAAGTTAACTTTAAGACTTCTGGGTCAGACATGATCCTCTTTCCCAAAGTGTGGGTTAAGTCTTTCTTATGCACATGACTATTAATCCATGAAAGCAGATCTGTCTTCACAATAACTACATTGTAATAATTTAATGTTTTCCATTTAGGTGTAAAGAGCAAAAACATTACAGAAATGCAGTCACAGTATTGTTAATTCTAGGGTTTTCTCAAACATTTTATCAAAATCTATGTAAGATTTATGGAAAAAACATGCACTGTTTCCCAAGGCTCTTGTGAGGAATAGTTTTTGTTATTTAGAGCCTGGGAACTGAATTTCTATCACAGTGAGATGGCCTCTGTGGATAACAGGATTTCTGCTACTGAGGAGGGATCTGAAGATACACAATAGACTATGAAAATTAAGCAGCATGACCCAAATTAGGAGGGGTTATGTCACGGTTCAAGAAGCAGGGGGTAGATTGTGTGATACTAAAGGTTATCTAATCATCTAATATAAGGTTATCTAATATAAACATGGACCTTTGTTTTACAGGGACCTCAAAATAGAAAACCTCCTACTGGATGAGCAGGACAACATAAAGCTTATAGGTAAGCCCCGATGCTCTCAGTGTTTTTTATGTGCACAAAACGTTATACAGAAATTCTGTACATGTATTCAGACATAAAAGAATCCACATGGAAAAGAGTAATGTTCCCTAAGCTCTCACCTAAGTGCTAACACCCCTGTGTTTCTTTAATGGGCAAGTTAAAATAATAAACCCACTCTCCCCACCACTCCTTTCCCTCAGATTTTGGCCTAAGTAACTGTGCTGGCATCTTGGGATACTCTGATCCCTTCAGCACCCAGTGTGGAAGTCCAGCTTACGCCGCCCCTGAGCTACTCTCTAGGAAAAAGTATGGACCAAAAGTGGATGTCTGGTCCATGTGAGTTTAAAGTTGTTTTAAGACATTTGATAATAAACATCAGTTTTATTTAATGAGTGCACAGAGAGCTGAAGTGTGTATTTGGGTCTTCCAGTGGTGTTAACATGTACGCAATGTTGACTGGGACACTCCCGTTCACCGTGGAGCCGTTCAGTCTTCGGGCGCTGCACCAGAAGATGGTGGACAAGGAGATGAACCCGCTACCTCCCACGCTGTCAACAGGTAAGGAATGAAAACACGACGGCACAAACCTGCTGTGTGCAGATAAAACGTAAAAGTGGAGGGTGAAGGAAATCTGACTGGTTGGCCTTCAGAATTTCGAAAAATGATTTTAAAAGCTGCTTACTTAAAACTAGAAGCAAAAGGATAAATAACTTGAGGCTTAGTGCCTTTGACATATTTAAGATTCTTTATGACATCTTATTTTAAACCCTTCAAAAAGAAGTTTTGTTTTCATTTATTCTGCTTAAATGCAGTTAAAAACCGAAAAGCAAAAAAGCAGAAAAACAGGTGACGGGCGGAGGGATGTACATTCATGCACATCATTGCACGCGACAGCAAGAAATTCTCAGTGATTTCACTAGTAACCTTTCCATCAGAGGCGAAAACATGATAACCTTTTGTGCCTCTTTATCAGGGATTAGGTGGCTCTTCCAGTGAAGACGCTGGCACAGATTCAGATTTTTTCTACAGTTTTTTCTTTTTGTTTCTTAAAACAAATGATTCACTTCCTGAGAGGTTTGGTCAATGTTTTTGTAGACTTTAGGAAACTAAAATTGTTCATAGGCTTGACTTTGCCTTAGAGTCACTAAATATAGTGTAAATGTCCTACACATATATTTAGATATAATTACACAGATAAATTCAAAGGTAGTTCCTCAGAAGCTTGCGTGTGTTGTGGAAAGGGTGTGCATAGGTATGACGGTGTCAAATTCATTTCACAATCTCTGCACTCGTTCTGCAGTCACTCCTTCACGGCATGTCAGAACAGTCGTTTGCATTTCGCTTATATGCAAACTAAGGGGCGATACCATAACTCACTTTTATAAGCACCTATTATACTATAACGACATGTATCTGACTTCGCAACTGGGTTCGTTACGAAACAATTTACTTAATAATGATAACTTTATCAGTTTCATCTATTTTGTTGTTGCATAAGCAGTTTCACTTTGCAGCGTTGGTAATTCAAAGGAATCTTGAACCTTAAGGATGTGGAGGAAGAGAGCCAAGTTTGTGGCCTGGGAATAAACACAATGATAACACAACATGTCGTAACATGTTTCAGCACCGAGAAAGCTGCTCCTGTTTTATGTGTTGATGAGCGTGCAGAAAGAATAACAATACACATTTTGATTTTTCTCGTTTCTCAGCTGCCATCTGTCTTCTGAAGAAGCTACTTGAGCCAGACCCCAACAAGCGTCCCAATATCCACCAGGTGATGGCTGACTCCTGGCTTCAGCTGGCCAATAAGAACACAGGGGCACCATACCTCAACAGGTAGATGTACACAGATTTAAATTGCTCTGAGTTTGTGTTTGTTGTAGTTTGCATTTAAAAGCTTAATTTGTCAAGCATTGTTAAATATTCCTTTTTTTTTTTTTTGCGTTAAGGATCCACATTGAAGAAATCAACCACACAGTGTTGCTGCATATGACGGAGAAGATGGGCTACAAGCACAGTGAAGTTCTGAGCGCCGTCCTCACCAATCGCGCCTGCCACACTTTGGCGGTCTACTTCCTCCTCAACAAGAAAATGAAGAGACTCTCCAAAGAATACAGGGTATGTATATTCATATACTTTCCGGTTTGACGTCAGTGAGTAAAGTGAGTTTAGAGAGAAAAAAATATTTTAGTCACTTGCACATCCTTTTCCCAAGGAGTTTGTCATAGTAATATTTCAAAAGGACCAGGAGTGTTTTTCACACCAATAAACTGTTGTGACGGGATGACGCAAAGCATTTAGTCATCAACAACAAATGTTGCTTGTGTGTGTGTTAAGGAGATGCAGTTCCAAGAGAAAAAGAGAGGCGAAAAGCAGAAAAACGAATACTTCCAGACCCAGTGGAGGAAGCACGTCGATAAGCTGACCATACCCCCGAAACAGACGCCCGTCTACCTGGCTGTCAGCAAGGGGCCCAGCAAGGAGAAGAAGCACAGAACAGGTGAGGATTTGCACAGTTGAGTGCAAAAATAATGAAAACAACAATTAGGAAGCAGTTTTTTTTTAATGTTCACTTTATTTATTGTATCTATTTTATTTACTTTCATTCATACAGGGTAGGTTGACTGAGCATGCATGTTCTTGTACAGCGACCTGTTTCACACACACGTAGTTACCCAGTCATCCATCCATCCATCCCACCATCCATCCATCCACTGTTTGTCTGTTCGTCCATCCATCTAACCACCCACTCATCCATCTGAGAGGAAACATCCAGGACAACTTGCCAGTCACTCGTGGGGCAAACACAAACACTAAAATCTTAATCAGAAATTACTTAAGAGAGCATAGTGCAGAAGTAAGTTCATGATATAGAAATAACTGAACTGACTCAAGCTTGCAAGAGAGAGTTTAGCACACACCTAAACTCCCTTCTCACTTACCTTTAAGTGGTATTGAGAAATTACAGATTTGTCTTCTGTACCTTTGGCTTTACGTCTGCTGTCAGATCATTGTGTCTGTCAGGATCTTGTTAATGGCATACAGACAATGGCTACTCAGGCAGAGGTTTAAGAAAAGATGGGGTTCTCACTTTTTTAATGAATTTATTTTAATTTTCATTAAATATTACAGTAAAAACAATGTTTCACAAAAGCTAAAGTGCTTCTAATTTCATCCTCAGGTTTACTGCGTGCCATAACTGGTGGGCATCGTAATTCACCTCTGGCACCTCCGGGCACAGTTGCTTCTTCCTCCATGGAGTACCTAGAGATCCACCCTCTATTCCCCAACACGCCACAGCAACGAAGGCGCCTGGCCACCCTTCCGCAAGTCAACACGAGCCCAGAACACAACATTCCCGCTCCTCCCGCGCCGTCGCCGATTGGCATGCATTCCTTCGGCTCGCTCGCCAAAGCTGAACAAATCGAAGACACCCCATCTTCGCCCTGGTACAAGCTGACTAACGGGACCCTATCCCCTCCCCGCCACGTCTCCGCCTTCCAGCCTGACTCCTCTTACTTGAAAAAAGCCACAATCCCCAGTCCGCCCGTCCTCATTGTCAATCCACAGCCCAAGAAGAGCACCTCGACAGATTGGTGTGGTTCTTCTGACACTAGTGGTAGCCCTCCCAGCACTATAGGAAGTCCCCCAGGGAGCTCAGCTTTTAGCCCTCCAAAGTCTGCTTTCAGTCCCCTCAATCCTACCTCAGCTTTTAGTCCTCCTTCCAGCAGCGGTAGCAGCGATCCCGAGAGCCCAACGCATCGCAGCAAATTCCCCTCGATGGGAATCGGACAGATCCTAAAGAAGAAGGTCCAGCTGCAGCCATTTACATTTCGTCCAGAACAAGTCATCGAGGAAGTCGTGTCCCCTCCTCCCTACCCCATGCAGACTCTCCTCTGTGCTTCAGGTGCACTAAAGACCCTCTGCTGAGTTATAAGATGATTTAAAAAAAAAAAAAAAAAGTTGGACTGAACTCGATGCCCCTTTCAACATTTTTATGTTGGGAGAGGTCTTCCAGAGCGGCCTTTTGAACTGTGAACTGTCCCTTTATTGCGACTGAGCCACTTTTCATGACAGACTTATTTAAAAAAAAAAGAAAAAGAAAAAAAGAAAAGGTGGTGAGAATATAAAATGTATTACCTCTTGTTACAACACTTATTATGTAATGTGAGAAGTGACACTGAGGAGATAAGATCTGAACGGATCCATGAGCAATGACTAAATCTCTCTGTGTCCTAAATACGGAATGGACATGGGACATTGTGTAATATGAGCCTTGCCAATAACAATTGTACACACACACAAGCACACACATGAGTACACACTGAACGATGTATTATAGACCAACTTAGAGATACTCTCTTATGTAACATTGGTGTAACTGGTTACTAATTGAGCCGCAAACTGATTCACACCAGCTAACAGACCCCAACTTTTACCCTAACCCTGATTTTACATGTATAAATGTTTTGTCTCTGTGAAAACTCTGTATAATAGCCACTGACATCCAGTCAGCCGGCACTATGTCCTATGCTGACCGGATGAAGAAGCTCACTGCACTATTCTTGAAAACCAAAACGTATACTTAGAACGGTGTTTAACATCTTTTACCTCACTGCATTTATTCATGCATTAAATGTGGAACGGCAGTCGGTTGTGACATGCTTGTGTGGATCGTGTCACAGTGTAGCAGTGTGTAAGTGTTGCCATTAGAATCAACACACTAAAATAGCCGTAGGTTGCAAGAGCAGATGCATATTCTCACTTTTATATAAACGTCCTCATAAACCTTCACTCAGCACTGAACTTTTTTATCCACAAGTGTTGCTTCACCTCTAAGACCCACAGGGAATCTGTAAAAGTCTTGACTTTCTCACAGCAGGATATGCCTGTTCCTAGTCAGTTTGTAATAAAAAACAAATAAAAGAAAAAAGAATAGAGCATCAAAAGCCTTATGAAACAGATCAACCTCACCACAGGTTGAGTGTATGAAAGTGGAAAGAACTGCTACTAGGATCATCTGTGGAAATAATTCACTTCCTTTTGTCTTAACGCTGTAGTTTGTGCAATAGTCTTAAGTGTTAACTGCAATGATGAGTATTTGCCAAGAGCTCTGAGACATGTGAAAAATGTTCCTGTAAATAACAGTGCAGCTCCTGTGTTCCTGTTGCTTACTCCGTTCTGTATGAACAGAAGTTTAAGACGTTTATCTGAGCCGACACTGTCACAAATTAGTTGCCTGTACAAAACAAAGGGGGAAAAAACGAACAAAAAAAAAAAAAAAGGCTTCCACGGGCACACGAGGCTTCTCACTGTTAAAATACTGTAGAATCTCTTCATGTCCAAATGAAAAGTTGCATGAGTCAAACTTGTGTTGTCAGCATTTGAAATTATGTCTTTGTACCTTTTTTCTGGTTGATACTGAGATTGATACGGACTTGGGTGGGGGGTGTCTTTTTTTAAGATTTTGTAAAGGATGGTTTTGTTTGAGTGTCAAGAGATTTCTATGCTGTATAAAGTATTTTAAATATTTATAAGGAATCCTTTATGTGTCTGTCTAGTTCTTTAAACGCACCTGCATGCTGTCTGGCTTCATTCTTGCACGTCACATGTTCACATGGCTCATCTGAGACGTATTGAAAATATGCAAACTTTTAATTATGATCATTAAGTAATAATATGGTACTCAACAGAATCCAATATTCTTGCTAATTTATGTACACTTTACCTAAAGTCTGACATCTATACTTCATCCTTAAAGCTCTCATCTCCTGGAGGACTTGATGACGATGTGTGAAAGGATTTATGTTACTGAATGTGCCACTTATCTCACATACCATATGCATTTCCCACGAAACACCTATGAGAGGTTAAAAAAAAAAAAGCATGACACTCCCATGCAACAGCTGAATGATCCTTGGTTTGGCTACATGCACACACACACACACACACTCACACATACACTACAAGCCCTTCCTTCTCACGAACACATACGTTATAGACACTAATCTACTCAGCTGTGCCTCCCTAAACCTCTCTGGGTGACGCTGCCCTGTCGAGACACAGAAGGGGGATCACCAGAGCTTTGAGACAAACAAGCACATGCACAGGACACCACAAACAGGGCTGTCCGATTAAATCAGCGTGGCTAAGCTGATAAAAGCAGAGGGGCAAGAGGAGCCCTCAAATATGTTAAAGCCAGAGCCTTTTGTTTATCGCCGACAGGCCAACGGTTACTCAAAATCCCTGGTTGATCTGGTGACATAAACAAGCTCTGACCAGGAATACTACGCATGAAGGATATTACTGCACACAGACAGATAATATCATGAAATATAGTTCAGTGTTGCTGCGGTAATTGTGTAATTTACCATTAACTGATAAAGTCAAGGACCCAAAAAGGCGCCGCTTTTGACTAAACACGTATTGTTTCCAGAAAGTGAGGTGAGAGATTGTGGTGGTGAAGGACATGTTGTAACAGTTTCTACCTCTTATTTCAGCAAAATCGATGAATCACGTTTACGGCAAAATAAACCGTGGCTGTAACCGAATGCACGAAAACCTTTGCCCATTTCCCGAACGCAAGCATTTGCTTTTTTCTGGTGTCAATATGAATCTCACACGTTGTTGGCTGAACAAAATACAGTCAAAACCATAAACATTTGAAGGGCAATGCAATTTGCTTCACTTCAAATCCACTTTAAAGGACTGAAACCAATTACCGGTAAGATATAACTGAAGTGTAGACCTGTAGCTTTAGTTCAAGGGGCTTAAATGATATTAACATTTAATATATTTATGAATTAGAGCAATTTTTCTTAACATAGTATCTGCATTTCCTGAGGCTCCAAAGTAATTAGATAAATGACTCAGCAGTGGTTTGGTGGCCAGGTGTGGCCTTGTTATTTCATTAAAAATTCTACAAAGTAAAAGCTCTGGAGGGCAATTTTGTTTCGTTAACTGTTCACAGGAATTTAGGAAGTAAAGGACGCTTTCAGTGGGATGAAGAAAAGAAAACACACCTAGGGCAATTTAACTACATTGTAACTACCTAGAATAGCATGGAATTATTGGCATAGATAAAACCTCGTCACAGCATGTAGCAGAGTGTAAAACACTGTCACAGAGGTACATGTAACCTGGTCGAAGTCTACGATCAAGTGATGCTTTAATAAATTTAGCATTACCATCGTTAACAGTAGAAAGATAAAATTAGTAGTCGATGGGAGACCTCTAAAAAGACGCACAAACAGATGTTGTAACACTCATTATGGGGGATGGTTATTATGTGACTTTTAATGATTTATTTAAAATAGTTTTTTTTTCAGGGTGAAATAATTCACACTCCAATCCACAAAGGGTCAAGTGTATAAAGGCTAAAATATATACATACTTTTACTTACATCTTTTAATATATAGAGCTGAATGCATTTTAATTTGACAATCATTCCACCCTGGAAAAAGAACTGTTCAAAACAAATCATGAAAAAAAGCTCAAATTTAGGAGTGACATTCATACCTGCGATTGAATATAAAGGTCTAACCACAACAATCCTTTTTGTTTAATATACAATATAATATGCACCAAGAAGCCCTAATAGCTGCTGTAAAAAAATAATCGTTAAGTGGAGTAGAAACAGTTAGTCAACATTAACTCATCCAGACCAGCTCATTTGCAGTTTTCTCATCTGTTTTTCTGCTTGGAGATCTTACATCTGTTGATTCAAGTTCTGAAAAGTGAGCAACTCACATTACACTAACAGCTCTAACAGTTGCTAAAAAAACAATCCTGCTGAACTGGAAAGATGGACAGAAACCTTTCAGTATTTCAACGGCACCACTCTGAATACATTTGCAAGACAAAAGGCATTAAAAACAAATAACATAGCTTCTCTCAAATAGATATTGGATACTGTTTATCAAAGTCATTTTTCTTGCCTGACTACTTCTGCCATTACTGCACCAGTGACATAAATACCACCATTTCCCACATCCCCAGTGCCTGGGTGCATGCACCACCTCATAGCCTGTCATCTACCACTTGTATCATAGTAATCTGAATTGTGACACCCATTTTAAATGGTAAACGGTAAACGGCCTGTATTTGTATAGCGCTTTACTTAGTCCCTAAGAACCCCAAAGCGCTTTACACTACATTCAGTCATTCACCCATTCACACACAGGTGATGGCAAGCTACATTGTAGCCACAGCTGCCCTGGGGCGCACTGACATAACATACTGTGCAAACGTCTTTAGACAACACTTTCTTCTTTATATTTTGTAAGGAAAATAGGAAAAAGGAGCTGTGACTTATTGAAATGTGTGAACACACATGGAAATGCAGCATGTAAGGTGAAAAGAGAGTTTGTAAAATTTTAACAAGCTTAAAATTCTAAATGACGATCTTTATTCTTCAACACTGAAATGCTGCCCCAAACCATGACAGAGCCTCCACACTGTTTCACAGGTAGCTGTAGACACTCACTGTTGTACCTCACTAGTGAACTACATGTTGATGAAAATTTAACCCTAAAATCTTACATTTGAATTCATCACTCCATAAGACCTTTTTGAAAGAATGCACACAGCTCAAATAAGTTATGGGAACATTTCAACCCCACATCTGATACCAATGAACGAAATATTGAACTTGCTACCTCTGATCTCTTCATCAAGATAAAACTAGACTCAAACTTTCATACAATGTCTTATCTTTAAAATTGAACTTAAAATTTCTACTGCCTTTATTTGTATTGGAAACTTTTATACTGGAATATGAAAATTCTAAATATCAAATATTTATAGTTTCCCTCCAAATATCATGTCACATTTGACCTCTGACCTCACTTTAACTTTTCACACCTGCCTTTCTTTCAAGTTTACCTCAAAATCTTGTAAGAAAATCTTGTCAAGACAAAAAGAATTCTAGATAAATTAAAACCAATAAATAAATATGTTCAAAATTATTATTATAAGTATATTAAATTCAATTTTAAGAGGACAAATAACAAAATCTTGCACTTTCCACTTGTTTTTACTGCACTGCAAACTTAATGTTTAACAAGAAGGCAGAAAACAAAATAAATGTATTTAAACTACAATACTATTCCCTTAAAAGTAAACCCCGTCCTCTTGGAGTGCTTCTTGTTTTGGTTTTTTGTATTTTCCACACATTATCAACTGTTTCTAAGCTGACTGAGCTGAGCCAGTGATGTGACCCGATTAGACCTTTCTTTATCTACTGAAGACAAAACTCAGGGCGGGAAAACCCAGAAACAAACAGCAACTGAAGATAATGCATGGCAAGAAACTCAGCATTTGGTGTCCATCATTTTCAGACTGACCAGAGTTGTTTCTCAAATTACTGTTCAGTCTGCGAAAATGGCTGTAAAGTGTTATTGCAACATGTCCATTATTGTGGTGAACAGAGGCAAAAAACCCAGTATCATCCAAATATTGGAGGACCAGACTGTGAGTCCCTATGTAACTTTGAGGAAAATGATTTTTAACCTCTCACATTTTCAAGGTTGAACAATTTATGCAAAGAATAGCAGAGTTTTAATAAAAGTATTTGGTGAGTTGAAGCTTCAGACTGCGTTTTGTAAGAATCTGACTATAGAGCCATTAATCTATGTAGTCTCAGGAAGCATTATTGGAAAAACGGATTATTATTCAAATCAATCTGCGTATAAAAGGATCAAGTAGCAATAACAAGCTTGTGATAAACACCCCACCAACATATGAATGGAGCATAAGTGGATATTTTTATCACTTTAGAGGAATGCTAACATTGCAGCTTGTTACATATCATTACATTTATAAATATGAAGACATTGTAACACTTCTTCTTGTTGTCTGGTTACACAGCAGATACCGAAATTGAATTTAATAAAACCCTATCCTGCCAGATTTAGAACAGAAGTTGAACAATTGTGACTTTGCTGTCAATATTCAAAATTGTGCATGATTAATAATTCTCTTTGGAAAAAAAAGAATTCTGATTAGTCAGATGGCTGGCATCC
Source organism: Rhamphochromis sp. 'chilingali' (assembly GCF_963969265.1). Lineage (NCBI taxonomy): Eukaryota > Metazoa > Chordata > Actinopteri > Cichliformes > Cichlidae > Rhamphochromis > Rhamphochromis sp. 'chilingali'. The sequence goes on from NC_137946.1 coordinate 17,293,263, forward strand.
TTTTAATGTGTGGCCAAACTGACCACTTACTGTCCAGCAGGAATTTAGTTTTGTCAGTCTGTTGAGGCTTAGGTCCTGATGACACTAATCCCTTTTTCAGCCCCCTGCTCGTCACATATACAGATAGACACACGCACACACTCTCACCAGGGTGTCACTGGCAAAGGGACGAGGCTTTGTGTCTGAGAAAAACAGACGATTAACCTGCTACACACACCAGGGATGTTTGCACATAGACAACCTGAACATCCAGGTCCAGCCACACAGACCAGTACAGCCTCCCTCAGCAGCGCTCACACCAGCAGAGGAGGAGGAGGAGGAAGAGGAGGAGAGAGTGAGAGGCAGCTAGACTACCTGGCAGCCACGGTTGTACACAAAGACTTAGGGGGAAATAAACAAGCAGATGTTTCTAATGAAGTAGGAGGCTTTGTTTGAGCACTCAGAGGGGATTGGGGTTATTCCGTCAGACGAGTCACCGACTGGTCGGTTATATAGTTCCATCACAGACACAGAGGAAGGTCATCAACCTTGAGAGGGCAGAGACGTTTTATTAGTTAATCTGAACTGGGTGAAGTTGAACAAAGACCTAAGATCATCCTACACTTGGGAACCTCCCAGATGAAGATGTTTATTAACCGACCTTCCAACAAATCTGTGGGAAACAAAGACAAAGATGGCTCCAGACTGTCTCCATGACTTAAATGTAAAAAAAAAAGAAAAAAAAAAAAGATTCTGTTCAAGCATACTGTTGGTCAGTCCACCACGCTGGAAAAGTAGGGGCAATCAGCCACGGCAAAAGTCCAGTGGGATATTTAATTTATTTTTTAATAATTATCTGTTTATTACATCATCATTATTATTATTTATTAAACAATATTTTTAAAGCACTCAGTGTTAGGAGGCACAGTGAACATGCACAGTTTTGTGTAAAATGAAGGGTTAAACCAGGAAATGGTCCAAAACCAGCTGTGAGCAACTGGTGGGGTGTGGTCCCTTTGTCGGAGGAAAACCAAATACCAGGATAGGAAAAGGCAGAAACGAGGATTAAATAAAGTCATCTATTGCGCAGGTTGAAAAAAATAGTACAGATATAATGTTTTCAATGTTTTCCTTAACAAAACATCTGACACACAACCATCTCATTACCACTCTCACCCTCATCCCTCAAGTATTATCAGAACCAAATTACAAGAAGCATCATTTAATGCTCTCAAAACCAATAAAACTGAAACATTTGCCTTCTCACAAGATAATCCTTTTCTATCCATCGAAAAAAAACCAAACATATTTTCAAAGTTGGCACAGGTGGCACTCCCTGAGATATTTTTTCCTCTCCAAAAACAAGATCAGAAATTCAATCAAAGAGCAGAGCACAGCCAATCAGCTCGCAGAGTCCGTGGCAATAACAGCATCAGTCTGAGCAGCCATTGGTCCTCTGTTTCACACAGAAAAGGCTTCAATTGGCTGCTGCCGTGCCGAGGCTTCATTGCCTCCATGGCAACATTGCTTCCTTATTGCTTAGGGAAGGTGAAAACAGGGGAGAGAGGGGAGGCGACTTTCACTCAGACGCTACCTCTGCATTATTCATCCTTTGTCCCCGAGTGCTTGTAGAATGAGAGGTACTGACAGACGTGTGTTTCTATGTTGGTCCTGGTTTGGGTGGTAACGATTGGTTCAGAAGTAAGAGGTGAACGGGGTGAAATCGGTGCAATAATTGCACTCAGTAGTGCAACACATCCACCAACACCAAGTCTATATATAAAAACGGCCAGATGAGTTCAGAGGCGATCCACTGAGCCGTTCCCTGAGATGCAGACTTTAAACAGAGGTAACAGCCTTTAAGCTTCATTTCATTCTATGGGGAAAAAACAAAGCAAACTGGGAAATGTATTCCAAAACAAGCCTGCTACCCACCCTGTGTAACAGGGTGCAACAGCGCACATCTGGACTGGTCGGCTGGCTTGCATCATCCATCCGCAGGATGCGAACAGGCAACTCATCCTTAAGCGAGAGCTGGATAAAGACAACACTTCTGCTGCGACCACCGCTACCAGAAACAACAAAAACCATGCGGTTTGTTTGTTGTTGTTTTGACTTCGCCCCCACTACCAACAACAACAGTAGAGGGTGGGGAGAATTAGAGGGAGGGGGAGGGAGAAAGAACCAAGGGTGGAGTTACGAGAGAGAGAGAGAAAAACATCACACAGAGATTAAGGTTGGGGGGCTGGAGGGGTGAGCTCATTCACGACTCTTCCCTTGTGTGTGGTGTGTGGTTGAACACGAGTGGGGGGGGGGGGGGGGGGGCTAACGTCTGTTGACAGGCATGCTGGCCAGCGAGCTGGCTGGCTGTTCCTCCGGCGGTGAACACGATGACGAGATGGCAACAGGCAGTCAGCGTAGCACGTGCTCTCAGTTGCCATCGCAACCTGCCCTTGGATACAGCGTGCTGGTTGGCCGTTTCTCACTGTTGTTGTTGTGTGAGGCTGATGAAACCTCGTGGGTGAGGGAGGGCAAGCGGTACGGCGTGGAGCTGCTTTTTGGTAGAAAGTGTTGCTAGGCACATTAGAGGTCAGCTAACAAACAAACACTTTTTAATGCTCTAACATTTAATCAACCCACTGACCCCGACTTAAGCAACCTTCCCAGTTTTGATGGTCTTAAACTGGTTGTTTAACTCTTAAATCCAAGAAATACGTCTAATTAAAGACAAAGCAGGATAAGCCACTGATCCCCAAACAATTTAAGTGCAAAAGAAACATTTAAAAAGATTATCCTGACAGTTTAAAGTTGTCTCGCTTGGTTTAAACTGCAATGTGAAACTGACAATGCCGGAACATGTTTGAAACTTCAATGCTTTATTACGCAGATGAGAAAAACATGTAACTTTGAGAACAAAACGAACAATCCAACAATGAGTAAACGCACAGAGAAACAGATGGTAATTTCCACCCATTCTGGAAAATTCAGTCATCATTGGAACAGAATAATGCAAATACTCATCAGTTCCTGCGACGACTGGACGTTTAAAAGCATGTATCCGAGCCTGATTTCAAGGCTCCACACTTGAGGGAGAGAACAAAGAAAAAGTGTGTGTGGCCTTGAGTCGAGTGGCCAGATCAATACAGCATTGTGCTGAGTGAGCAGCCTGTTTGATGAGATCCCGAACAAATAAACATTCTGCTCGTAGCGCGCATTCATTCTGCACTACGACCTACAGGGAAGACGGTGCCATGAGCCGCGAGAGCTGGCAACGTGATTGATTACAAGTGCAGGGAGGCTTTGTTTCACCACTGGTAATCAGGACAAAGCAGAGTGGAAGCTTTGTGTGTGTGTGTGTGTGTGTGTGTTTTTAGGTGTTGCGGTCAGGACGACTCATATAACTCGAGGAATATGTCACAGATAAAAGCGTTAATGTAAAGGTACAGCTGAGGGGTGTGGATATTAAACATCGCTGTCAGGCGTCATCGCATCCCTCCTGAAGGCCAATCTCGATCTCCTCTAGCCTGTGTGCCATGGACATGACCAGCATTTTCATCTAGAAAAGATTGGGGGGGGGGGGGGGGGGGGGGTTCATGGAAAGAGAGAAAAGGATGGTTTAGAAATTGTGTTGCGTTTTGGGCAGGTAGAGGATAGAGAGAGGAGGGAGGGATTCAGAGCGGGGAAGAAACAAAGGGGGAAACGGGACAGGTGGGAAATGAAGGGAGCAGCGGGGAGCAGCAGTGAGGAAGAAAGTGGGGAGGAGGAGTAAAGATAATTGGTACAGGGAGACAGTGAAGAAGAATGAGGTAACCCAGAGAGGAAGTGGTCAGGGGCAGACGGGTGTGAGGGGCAGTGAGAGAGTGGGAGGGGTGGGGGAGACAGGTCACTGAGGGTAGAAGATTAAAAACCCAAACAAGTGTCTGCAAGTCACAGACAGACAGACGGAGGGACAGGGAGGCAGACAGACAGAATACATTAAGCGTGGCATCAGGAGCCACGAGCATCATCAGATAGCTGAGAACAAAGACCAAGAGCAAAAGGGTTCGGAGAGAGAGCACGAATGCCACCTGTGTTTACCAAAACTGCTGCACGATTTTTGTTTGTCGTTTTACATTTTGCAAAGAGAATAAAAACTATCCTCCTATCACACCTTCCTTTCATTTAACAAAATGGGCGCACGCAACAATTTTTTGTTTTGTTTTTTTTTATCTCATAGTCAGTGTACGAGAACTGGTAAAACAGAAACAGACGCCAAATTATTCACTCCGTGCTGCAAACACAGGGACGTGTTTTTCTGTTTTTCTAACTGAGTGGAAGACAATGATGTCAAACTCGTTAAGCATGGAGCTTTTGCACACCTGAGTTACCTGCCAGCCGTTTTTTCCTACGCTTTCTGTTTCTTTGTTTGTTTGTGGTTTTTGTTTGTTGGAAAGCTATGGGATGCTTGACGCAGAAAACTATTTAGGACTCGATAAAGGCTAGGCTCTATGAGCAGAATCGATAACGGCACATGTATCTAGAAAATCTGAGTTACAGTTCTGTCATTTATTTCCCCAAATAATGAGGCAATCCTGATATAAAATGCCAGAAAACAGTAAAACTTGACCTGTACTTTAACTTGGTTAGCAATAAATGTCATAAACATAAACCAAAATTCAGTTAACAGACTAAAATGACACTTTTCAAACTCAAAAACATTAACAACTGATGAAAGTTCAGACCTGTTACTATCAAAACATTTTACTGAGCAATAAAACGTTTAACTTTATACTTACATGAGCCTTGGATTTAAAAAACACCCAGCTAGATATCTTAAAAATTGAAGCCTTAAAGTTGAAACTGGGTTTTTGAAGTGTATCATCTTGATGTAGGGTTTTGTCTGCAAACAAGTATTAATAGAAAGCGGCGATGTTAATATCTGAGCTGATCAAAAAACCTTTATAATCTTGTTACAATGCACCAATAGCTAACAAGACAACCTGCCTATAACCAGAAATTAATATAACTGTTGTGTAGTTATAGTCTGATTAATCTGTAATCTATATAGACAAGCACTAAACACTCAAAGCAAGATGGATTTAAGAAGTAAATCCAACCCAAATATTAACCAAAGCCAGTATGAGGTAAATATCTTCACTTCATTATGCACTTTCCTGGGGTATCCCTTTGTCTGCGTCACACACAGTGTAGTAATATTCTCACAGCAGTGACACTGGTTTAATTTAATCAGTTGAACTGGGGGGATTTTCACGTATATCTTTTGGTGGATCACAAAAATGGAAAAGGAAGAGGGAAGGCAATTATACACAAATACTCAGGTCACGGGCAAAAAAATTTAACAAAGCATTTAACGAACTTTAGACACACCTACAAGTCTTTCTAGATATTTAAAAAGACATACGCTGCTCGTGCTTTGTTTTTCTTGTCCCATAATCAGCATAACCTGTTCCTAATATACTGCTGCACAGATAACATCTCAAAATGCAATGGTTCACATGGTCTGTGATGAAAACTCACAGGTTGGTGCAAAGTGAAAGCAGAGCACCGCGCACACACACCAAGCTACCGTGACAAAAACACTCCATGACCAAAACATGTTTTTCTCCAGCGAAGATTCCTCAGCATGGTCTGTATCACATCTATTGTCCCCGGTGCAAGAGAGTGTGGAAGGGCTGGCAGGCGCTCCTGCGCGCTATCGCCGCCTACTGGCCAATTAGTGGTTTTGTGGGATATTTTAAACAAAGGGTGATTTAGACTTCAACTTTGGGAGTCATTCCACGATTCCCGTGAAAAATCTGACTAGAATTCCTGAGCAGTGATAATGAGAATTATAAGATGACACTAAATTAGGGTAAGGAAATTAAAATTGAGATATTGGATAACTGCAAACAGGAGATTTGGATGTCAACACTGAACCCTAAACATATTAACATCACTGCTATTATTCCAGAGAAAATGGTATAGTGCTTGCATAAGACGAGACGGATAGATGAGGTAATGTCTGATATTAGTGTCTGCCTGCCAGTTACAGCACAAAGGGTTTCCCAGAAGTAAGCTGATGTCACCGTTAGTACAACCTATGCATTGGGCATCAACGAAAGCGCTGCTTGTTGCTAATGAGAAAGTACTATGTCAGAGACAGGTCAATAAAGAAAAACTATTTCAGAGTTTAGACCTGCTGACCAGATTTTGATTTTTTAACATTAATACTTTTTGCAAAGCAACAATACAATTTTAAGGACTAATGTCAACCTGCGTTTGGAGATATAATCAGTTTACAGTGAGCTTTAGAGCAGAAAATCTGCTCATTACGTGAAACATTTTGTTTTTCCCAAAGCAAGACATCATCAGGGAAAGCAGACAAAGAGAAGCAGCAGTAGTAATTTACCTCTGTCAGCTGTTGTTCAACAATGCCTCTGTACTCCAGTGTTACTGGCTGCTCTTTGGGGCCCTCTGCTGCCAACATCTGGCCTCCAGAGCCGAGCACGTAGCTGAAAAAGATTTCCACTGTCAATAAAGTTGTAAAAGGAGGATTCACACCATGAACACATTACGATTAATGGTATTAAATACAATATCATGACCAGAGACAGTACAGCTTATTGCAAAATAACTAAAATATTAATAAAAATTTGTTCTAAAATAACAATATACAACATGTCTCATCTCTTCTGTTTGATATGTAAAATGTCAAAGCTTTGTGTCTCAGTTATTAATCTACTTTAACAAATCACCAAAATATTTTATTCTTTAAATCTTTGTGAAAAGTTGCACGGGAGATTTTACTTCTTCCTCTTCTATTTCATCGTGAGTATATACTAAAGATCCATGTTTTAAGTGGGGGTACACTGCTGGGTACACTGGGTTAGACAACCTTTTTGCCTTCAAGGTTCAAAAAGAGCCACAAGATTTGCTGTAGATTCAAAAAGGTGCTGAAAACACTCCTCAGATATTTTGGTCCATATTTACATGATGGCATCACACAGTTGCTGCAGAATTGTTGGCACATCAATGTTAATTTTCCGTTCCTCCACATCCCAAATTTTCTCTGTTATAGCTTCTCTATAATGCACTGAGCTCATTGTCAGGTTCAACAAACCAACTTGATTGAGATGATTTGAGCTTTGCAATGTGATGCATTATCCGCATGGAGTCATCAGAAAAGTAGTGAATTCATGAACCATGTTTTGTTGTTGTTTAAACTAAAGTCTGTCCCAAAAACGCACCTGTCGATGTCAGCGACACTGAAACAGAAGGTAAACCTCTTGTGGTCCAGGTTCTTAGGGGTGGATGTGTACACCATGCCAAGCACAGAATGGCAGCCTCGACAGATGAGATCCACAACCAAACTGTAGAGAAATTAAAGGAGGAAAAAACACAACATTCAAACAGAGAAACAGATTTACTCCAACAAGGACACACATACATATATATAAAAAATGCCAAAAGAATGGCTTACCCTGCTCCTGCCCCGATGGACGTTGTGGAATCAGGCATGCACATGTGGTATTACTGCTCTACCTGTACTAAAACTGCAACGCTTCAGAGGTAGATCTATCTCAGAGTCCACTGCAGTTATCTGACAACTATCAACACTTTTCATAGCTGAAAAGGCTGTTCACAGAGTACTGAATATTAATGGAAAGTTTGCATGAAGAGGAAAAGTGTGGTAGGAAAAAGTGAACTAGCAGGAGGGATCATTGCAGACTTGATTGTCAAGAAAGGTTGATTCAAGAACTTGGGAGATCTTCACAGTGCTCTGAGGTTGCTGTCACCACACACAGACATCCTCGGCGAAGGACCGGCAACTGTTGTACTCCACATATCAAGCCTTTCCTTGGCTAGAGACAACTGAAGCATCTACAGCACATTCTTCCATCTGCTGATCACCTGATGTTATTGCTGTGCTCGATGGGTCAGCTAACTCCCCTGACTTGAATCAGAGAGAATCGGTGGGGATTTGTCAACAGGAAGATGACAAACACCCCATAACACAGACCAGCTGAAAGCCACCATCAAAGCAACCTTTGCTTCAAGAACACCTCAGCAGTGCAAGAAGATGATCACCTGCTACCTATGCATCAAGCTTTTCAAGGGCCACAGAACTGAGTGAGGAGTGTGAGAGGTCCATCCAGGTGATGTGACTGAAACAAAAACACTATCTGTTCAACCTGATTCCACAATCCTCTCAGGAAGTTTTTATGAGTAATTTCAGACTTCTAAAGTCAACTCCCACATGGTTGGATGTGTAGAATTTGACACTAGCATCAATCAAAAAAGGGAAATCCAAGTCTTTACTGAAATTAGAGACCATCTTGAGTTTTCAAGGTTCAAGGTTCTTTATTTGTCACATGTATAGTTATACAAGTATAACACACAGTGAAATGTAACCTGACACGCTCCTCGGCATGTGCAAAAATGGGGGGGGGAAGAGGAAGAACATATATATATATATATAGTATATACATTGGGTGAATGTGCAGTGGTAGCAGCAAGCAGGTGAATTCTGTACATTAATATCAGAATCAGAATCAGAATACTTTATTGATCCCTGGGGGAAATTATTATTATAGACATCTGACTATTTTACAGAATAGACAATATAAACATATTTAAAATTAAAGGAATTTGAAATGTACATTGTTCCTTGGTTAAGTGTCTGGAAGAGAGTCCTGTCTCAGTCAATTATAGATGATGTGAGAGGGCGGGTGTGTGTGTTTAGGGCACGGATGGCTTGGGGATAGAAGCTCCTCTTGAGTCTCTCTGTCCTTGCCCTAATGGACTTGATTAAATAAGAAATCATAAAAGACTCCTATGTGCAAGTTCTGGTGCTTTCATCCACTTGTGAACATTGTAAGTTTTGTGCTACACTAGTATTAACTAGTAGTAAACTAGGTGGTAGTAAAGGACTGGAATACATATTTTACTGCTGGGCATCATCTTACCAGAGAGACTTTTTACTTGCTTCGTACAGTCGGTTCTCCTTTCCAATCATGACATTGTCAGTGACCCCTAAGGATAAAAAATAGGTCAGCTGAACGCAGCTCAAAAATCTGTAAATTCACATCCTGTAAATAAGCACACCAGGCCATCAGTCTTTTCATTCATTTTAACATGTATCTCCTTTTAAAGTAATAAATATGAAAGGTAAAATGCATGTCAGAAGGGCACTTTCATTAGTTGAGGCACAAAGTTACAGATATATTAACACCGACTTTAAGTAGAGGGTGTTTTTACTCAAATACTTATTTAATCTATTAACTTTTTTCATTTTTTACATTTGAAGTTCACATAAGAAAATAATATTTACATTTCTGTTAAATTCTTTATGATTGTTTTGCCCTTTTGAAAATTTCAGAAGCAGTTTAAATAGTTAACTTTGTAAAATGGGTACAATGCACAAACAATCAAGCATTGATAACATATAGTTAATATTGCTGGTGCTGGGGTGGGTGGTAGGCGTTGAGCCTACAAGGGGGCCCCAAATCAAACTCTGGACCCATAACAACTTGGGCCGGCTCTGGGCTAAAAGGGCAAACAATCTCCCAAGCCAAACTTACGCTTCAGTCTGATTTGGTTTAGATCATCTTCACTTCCATCCCAGGACAATGAATCGCCGACAGGCAGCTTGCATTTCGCGCAGATGAAGACCACAGGTCCGTCATCGCCGTTCTCCTCCTCGTTCTCGGTGGGGCGGAAAAGCTTTTCCCCGACCGTGGTGGAGTCTATGCTGGACGCGTCAAATGTGGAGTTATTTACACTTTTACTATAAGATTTTTCCAACTGTTTCCTCGTCGCCATTTCTACTCGCTTTTTCAAACAAGCTATTTTGAACTTCGGCGGGTTGTTGACGGTGAAGTAACCATCCGAGAGGTATCCGACGATACGAAACGTTAACCTGCACGCACTTCCGCTTTCGTCCTTCCACTCGGATGCATTTTTTTAAAATAATAATTTTAAATATGAATATTTGTTAGCTTGTTGTTGTTTGTTGGCCGTTAACGTATTTATTTATTAGCTTGTGGCACTCAGCCCGGTGAGAACAAAGCGTATATCAGTGGCGATTCTGTTGGGTCTCTGGGCAAATAAATAAATGAAAAATAAAAACAAATCACAGGGGACACCTCTAACCAACATTCATCATTCACTGTGTTATAATTAATCTGACACCAACAATAAAAACAGCAGGTCAGGTAAAACGTTACTAAAAGTAGTGAAACTCCAAAGAGTAATTAAATTCTGTTTTATTTATACAGCACCAAATCACAAAACCTGTTGTCTCAACGCACACAGAGATGAGTAGAGATGGTGAAGGTGAATGAGAATAAATACCTAGGATCAGTCATCCAAAGCAACAAACAATACACATGAGATGTGAAGAACACAGTGCAAGCATGGTGGATATGAATGTAAAGACAGAAGGATAGCAGCGAGCGTGAAAGAGAAGCTTTGGAAGATTCTAGTGAGATGTGCCATGATATTTGGTTTGGAGGCAGTGGCACTCCCAAAAAGACCAGAGGTGGCTAAACTGAAGATACTAAAGTCTTCATAGGAATAGTTCAGGTTGAACATTTTGGAGACAAAGTTAGAGAAGCACAGCTGAGATGATTTGGACATAGGAGGAATGGTGGACACAGTGGGGAAAGGATGATGAATATGAAACTACCAGGGAGAAGGGAAAGAGGAAGACCAAAGAGAATATTCAGCGATGTAGTGAAGGAAGACATGCAGAAGGTTGTTGTGACAGAAGAGGATGCTAGGGATAGGATGAGATGGAAGCATATGGTCTGTTGTAATGACCCCTAAAGTAAGGAGTTGAAAGAAGAAGAAAATGTCAGAGTGTGAGACTGAATCCAGACTGATTCAGAACAATAATACAACAAAAGAGCCAATATCACTTGTGAAAAATGTGATCAAATTGGAAAAGTTAAAAATTTAAGACATTCCCTCCACATTTTTATTTAGGTAGGTTCATGTTGTTTTGTTAATTTGTTGAAATTGTAATTTTTAGTTTTATTTCAAGAGTTGTAGCTTTGAGTTTAGCTTTAGTTAGCTCTAACAATCCAAGTCTACAAGTCTCTTTAGTTCCGTCGAACTGAACGGAAATGGAGGCGATCTATTTTAAGTTTTTCTTCATCTTTGTTTGCCCACAGGAAACGTGAACCGGAAACAGTGTTTTGGAAAAAGTTTTTTTTAATATATATTTTTATTTAACTTACCAACTGTGATTGATTACGCCTGTTTATCTTTTATTTAATTTTGTATTATGAAATATCTTAGAAAATATAGAAAAAACATATGTCTCTCGTTTGTTACTTGACGTGGTTTTGCCCTGTGTTCTCATTGGCCGGTAACCAGGAAGTTTTTGGGATGATTTCGGGGGCGCGAAAACATTTGCAGTTTTCGAGAAGACGTTTGTTTTGGTTTGTGACGACCTTTCAGTAGTCATGTGTGAGAAGATTAAGAAGGTATTTTTCTGTTTCGGGAGCATATCCCGCTGACTGCTTTTGCTGCCCCGTGTTTATATGTTCCTGCTTGTTGTGGCATCCTCAGGTGAACAGCTGGCTCGGCGCCGTGTTTGGTGAGCAGGTTGTGCCACAGTTTGAAGTCAACACACGGACAGTGGACATCCTGTACCAGCTCGCCCAGTCCAGCGAAGCCCGCTGCAGTGACACAGCCCTCCTTATAGAGGACCTCAAACAGAAAGCTGCAGAGTACCAGGCTGAGGGTGAGTAATTTACAGGCAGTTATACAAAGTTCATTTAATCTAGGGAGGGGAGATAAATATGCTGTGGGTTTAAGACAGCATCCAAGTGCACTTGCACTAATTTTAAAGGCATTTAGCAGGTCACAGTGTAATAGAAGGACAGTTAAAGTTCAGGGATATCAGTCTGTCCGAGCAGGAGGCAGAAACTGCTGATAGGGTAGATGCAGGTCATTCACAGGCAGCAGAGAGTGTGCGACTTCTCCAGGATGGTACATCACTACGGTTTGCTGTATCTTCCATCGTGGTCTCAAAACAGTGGTGACACAAGGAGAGCTGGACAGGGTTGAAGGGCATCGACCGAGCAGTGAGATCAGTATCGGCCCCTTTGTGTGAGGAGGGACAAAAGGAGTGCTGCCAGAGCCCTGCAAAATTACCTCCAGTGGGCTAATCATGTGCATGTTTTGTTACCAAACCTAAACACACAAACTATGACGGTGGCATTAAGGTCCTTTAGTGGGACCTGTGCTCACAACCGAACACCATGCAGATTAACTGGCATTCGCCTGAGAACACCAGAACTGGCAGGTCCTCCCACCAGCGTCCCGTTTTCCTCACAGATGATGTTGCAGGCAATGAAACGTTCACCATGGTTACTCCAAACTCTTTCAGGACTGACTTTTGCACATGGCTATTATGTGATGGATGAGAAATTAAAAATTCAAAGTGCCTACAACCTTTACACTGTAACGTGTGGTGTATTATAAAGTGTGTTTACATTATACTTGGAATACAGAAACACATTTGTCTAGACTTAAACTAGTGAACAGATACTGATAGTGAAGTAATAAACAGTATACAATGATTTCTACATTAAAACCATTTAACTGTTCATCTTAGTTTTCTCTTTGTATGTTTGCCTGATGCCTCATCTGTTTTACTTTTGCACTGTGGTACTCTTCCTCTGATGCATATCGGCCAAAAGTATTTAAAAAAAATCCAAGTTGTTACAAATAATATTAATAAGCCTTTATTTATAATGATTTACTTTTCTCTGTGCTGTTTATGTGAGACATTAACTTCCACCTTAAAGTTTTCAGTGTTTTCTCCACTCAGGTGCTCATCTCCAGGATGTTCTTCTACAAAGTGTTGGCCTGTCCTCTGCCAGTTTGTCAAAGCCAGTTGCTGACTGCTTATCTGCTTTAGTAGACAATGCTATGGTGCTTGGAGTGAGAGACACTTCACTGGGCAGGTCTGTTTTGTTTTTTTTCTTCAATGAAGTTGGCCAGGTTAAAAAAACAGGGTGAGATAAACTGGCTCGTGTCTCGTCATCTTGTGTGCAGCTTTATGCCAGCCGTAAACAACCTCACTAGTGAACTTCTGGAAGCGGAGAAGTCAAATAGAAGACTTGAGAGAGAGCTCCGGGCCCTCAGAAAGAGACTCGGGGCAACTCTGGTGCTCCGGGGAAGTTTGCAAGAGTAGGTAACTCACCTGTTCTTATATGGATGATATGTAGCATATTTTGTAATACTGGCAATCTTAATTTTCAGGGATATCAACAAAACTGGCAAAGCTCAGGCAGTGGAGAGCGCTAAAGCTGAGGAGAAGCTGCTCAAAATGGATTTTGTGACAGCAAAGGCGAACGAGCTCAGTAACAGACGGGAGCGGTGGGAGGTATGTTGTTTGTGTTTCATTAGGTATACCTTGTTAGTGCAGGGTTGGACCCCTTTTTTCTCATGAGACCAGGCTTTTTTTTTCATATCATTTTTCATATCTTTTTTTAGAAATCCAATTTTTTCTTAGCCCAGGCAAATTGTCGCCTCAGTTTCCTGATCTTAGCTGACAGGAGTGGCACCCAGTGTAGTCTTCTTCTGCTGTAGCTCATCTGCTGCAAGCTTAGTTGTATTATATTCAGAGAGGTTCTTCTGAATACCTTGGTTGTAATGGGTGGTTATTTGAGTTACTTCCTGTCAGCTCAATGCAGTCTGGTCCTTCCCGTCTGGCATCAATGAGGCGTTTTCAGCCAGAAGCTAGAATAATACAGTACTCCTGTCTGCACCTCCAACCATCAACCAGGTTCAAAGTCACTTTAATCCCATTTCTTGCTCATTCTGATGCTGTGTTTGAACTTCAGCAGATGGTCTTGATGCTCTGAGTTGTGATTGGCTACTTGTACTTGCATTACCAGTACTCCAGTAGGCAGACTGAATAATGTGTATATTGCAGTGATATCTGAGGCAGTTTGAAAAAGAAAGAAGAGCTAATGATAATAATGCCTGTAACATTTTTGCAGAACTCATCAAGATATTTAAAAGTGCTCTGTGTTTCTTTGTGTTGACTCAATTAATTGGAGGTTTGCTTTGGATGAGAAACTATAACAAAATGTACAAATAAGTTTTTGCCCTGCAGCTTTAGAGGTACAGTTACCCTCCAGTTACAGTAAAAATATCCATCATCAGAAGCCAAAAAGATCAATTTTATGTATATAAAACTCTAAGAATGGTCATAGTAAAGGAGAAAAGATGCAGAAGAAAAAGTATTTTTTAAAAACGTTTGGGATGGTATGAAGTGTTGACGACACTACCACAAAAAAGAGATAGTTTTCAAAAAATATAAGAAAAAGTGTAGAAAAATGCACTGTTTTCCTCATTGGGATGACCAGTTTTCCAGTTTTTTTGTTATGCATCAGTGTTTGATCTCCCAGATATAATGTGTGCACCACGTTACAGTTTAGAGAACAGAGATGTTTCTGCAGAACAGGTCCAAGAGTTCCTGTTAATGTCAGGAGGGAGCAGATATTCTAAAGAGCACTGATTTTATTCTGCTCTTTCTGTCCTGCAGGCTCAGCTTGTATCCAGGAACATGGACAAGTCTATCACCCACCAGGCTCTTGTGCAGCTGTCAGAGGTATTTCAGCTTTTCCACATGCGCCCCCATTCATTGCCATGGAAATGAAAATGTAATACCGTCTGCTTAGAGGGTCTGAAAGTGTCATCTTATTTTTCTCTCTACAGGAAGTCACCGAGCTGAAAAAAGAAATAATCCCCTTAAAGAAGAAACTGGAGCCCTACATGGACCTGAGCCCGGTATGTTTGTTTTCACTCTGTTACTGACTTTTAAATACTCCACGACCAAACCCCTTAATCTGTTTTTATCCTTTTGGGTAATGTTTTTTGCGCACAAATGACTTTATTAAAACCAACCTGAAGGAAAGGGTTGAACCGTGTTCAGACGTGTGGAAACAAACTTCCTGAATTTGGGTTTCTGAATTTTGTTTTTCCTCCTCTAAACAGAGCCCGTCTCTGGCTCAAGTGAAGATAGAAGAGGCAAAAAGAGAGCTGGTAAGCATCCTAAAAACTCGCTCAATAATGGATGAGATGTGGTGGCTGATTTATTGAATTTGATCCTATTTCTTTTTTTTGTTTTCAGGCTGCACTTGATTCCCAGCTTGAGATGAATGTGGATTTTAAATGAAGATTTGTCTAATGTTACTGTATTATTTACTGTGTTTGTTAAATAATAAAAGTCACTTAAATTTCTTTGCTTTGACACCCACCTTCTGGCTTCTTTTTATGCAACCCAACAGATCTGTGCAGAGACAAGTCTCCTTGTGCTCTAAAAGTAAGAGCTGCTTAGAGGCACTTTTTTCAAAACTTCCAGCTTTAAAGTCTTGTCAATATTATTCTTTATATTTCTCTTTATTTCACAGTTACCTATTAGAGTATTTATTAGAGAACAAAAACATTTGGCTTCATCTGTTTTCTGTTCCTCCACCTCTTCCTGTTTGTTACAGACATCATTAACACTAATCAAGAGCGTTGTCTTTATTTTCTGTTCACTGCAGTCTAATTGAGGGGTTGTTTCCCCTCCGAAGAAGTACTAACAACATGTCGTGAGAGTCTGATCTTTCTCCCCAAATACAGAGACGGTAGATGGCATTAAATGAATAGCTTTGTTGTGATGGCAACATATTTAAAAAAACAGGATTTGGTAACCACGCAAAAGATGTTTGTCTCCCAAACACTTTTAGCAGGAATGTCAAACTCCTCTTGCATCATGGGCTACATACAGCCCACCTTGATCTTTAGTGGGCTGGACCAGAGAAGCTTCTCAAATCTGCCAACACAACTAAATTGTAAGAAGTAAATGTGTGAAAATAACAGGAAAGGTTGTGGTATTTCACTGCCCAAAAAAGTGAAACTTTATATTATTTCATTATTTTTCTATTGCTTATTTACTTTGGTGTAATATAAATGGCCATGGTGGAGGTCTTTATCTGTAGAAGAAGCTGTAAAACATGTAAATATACAGTTAAAAATCCAAAGATTTCCTTGAAATTTTCCAAAGCTGCCCAGTGGGGTCAGATTTGAGCTTTTTTTCAGCCAATTCTGGGTCCCAGGTCTATGTTTGACACCCCTGATTTATAGTCTGTGTTATTACTGATGGGTCTCCTGTGGTGAATGTTGACATAGTTGTCTTGAACAAAAGAAATTGTAATAAAAAGCATTATTTCTATACTTTTAAAAAAGACTGCATCATCAACACATTTCAGAAGCCTTTCCACTACCTCATTACATGAATTTCTTGTTTACCCATGTGCCACTGTTATTTTACTGACTGGCCTAGATGGCTATGTTACCTCTTAAAAACAAAGTGCAGGAAACCTTTTGTGATAGACAGCAGACTTCCACAGGCTTTGGAAGGATAATGGCACGTAAAAGTGGTTTTGGGGCCACTGCCTGAGCACCCGGAGCCAAAATACGGAGAATGCAACAAACTTGTCCAGTTTATATGCAAAATACCCCCCTTGTGATCCAAACCCACCCTTGCCTCTCTCCCACTTATGTGGAGCTGAGCGTGGAGACCCCAACTGTCTCTGTCAGTTTGACTGTTGTACGTCTGCTGTGCAGTCTGACACGGAGACTGACTGGTTACCATGGAGTGGGTCATGGATGTGGGCTGGGGAGCACTTTACCCAGTAGGCCCCCAGCTTCACTGAAAGGCGCCATGGTTAGGGTGTCAGATTATGAGAAGAAACTGAATCAAAATGTCACTTAAAACCTCAAAATTTGGCACTTCTAATTCTAAGAGGTTTTCTACTGATTAAACCTTTGCACAATGTCCTATGAGAGTATTTCTATTACTTTTGTGAAGATGTAAGATTAATATGCGAAGAAAGCCGAAATATTCCGCCAAATATAATACACTGGTCTAAAGCTATGATGTGGAAAAATAAAATAAAGCTTAGGAGTTGTAGAGAAAGGCGAAGGAAACGGGCAGAATAAAACAGCAAGTTCCAAAAAGTAAACATGTGCCTCGCGGAGGGGGAGGGAGCCAGTGCGTCATTACCAGCGAGCGTGTCGCCCCTCTTCCCTTTAAAATAGTTTTATGCGCCACGCCCACATTATGATTCCCGCTCAGCTGTTACTGTGGGTCGCCTTCAGTTTCCACATGGATCCATTCACGGATCTGCGGGCTTGAGCGTTTGGGAAGTCGCCGTGGGAGACTCGCCACTCCACGCGTCGCTCGGATCCGTCACCTCGTCTGTCAGTTTTGAACAACTTGTTGCGCAGCTGCTATTCCCAACCTCCTCTGTGGTCCATTGCTGCTGCTGCTGCACACAGCGGCTGATCTTACTCAACCCCAAACGGCCGCTGTTTTTCTCTCTCTCCTGTGCTGCAGGTGAAGACGGATGAAGAAGTGATTTGATCTCAGCTCAGGCGACACAGAGATGAAGCTCGGTATCGCGGCCTCTTTGAGCGCCTTCACCATCTGGCGTGGGTTCTTGTGAAGTCTGGGAAGTCCTACGGTGGGTTTTTTTTTAAGCGTCCCAGCTTTTAATATGATCAGTGAGACGGGGGATGCGAGTCATGAGCTGGACCCGTTGTCGCGGACTGGACTGGAGCCACAGCCTCCTCTGTCTGACTTTACTCCTGTGGACCAGAAGCATGAGTGGACTGGCTGACTTCTCAGGTAAGATGATGGTGATGTGGGTGGGTGGGGGATTACGGGGTGGTGGTGGTGGTCGTGCAGACAATGAGAACACGAAGTATTTCTGTTACAGCAGGTTGGGTATGAGCCCCACTGTTATATGGTGTGTAATAACAGCTGCCAGTGGGGTTGGGTGGCTGGGGTGTGTGTGTGGGGGGTGAACCTTCTGTTTGCCATTTTTATGTATGGTGTTATAGATAATGTGGCTGTACTCTTTCTCATTGCTAGTGTTCATGATACAGCAAGAAAGTCTGGATGGTATAATGTAACACATCTTAATTCTCTATTTTGTGTCTTCTTGCTGTATTGGTAAAGCTGACAAAATGACTGCGCAGCATTTCTTCTCATATTCTTGTGTTTTATCTGAACCATCTCCCCAGTGTTGGATTTATAAATGTATTTATCTTTGGATACACTGTGCACAGCTTCAGCTCAACACCTTGGAATCAGTAGTAATGTAATGTATAACCGTACAGCACAGGGCAGTTATGTTTGTTGAATGCCGGTTCGCCGAATATGCCACTTTGAAAAAAAAAAAGACAGTGAGTGAGGCAAGACCACAGTGATTTTTTTTTTTAAAGCAACCTGAGACACCTGCAAGAGCGCCAAAGAGGCCACGCAACCTGCTCCGCAGCTACTGATGCAGTAGATCCAAGAAAAAGAGTGTTTTATTTATGTAGCTAATAAATTACTACAGTTTAGTTTTTTTTAATTCAGTATGATTAGGTGAAATTCTGAATGTAATGTGTAAAATTAGCAAAGTCTCCCTTCTGTGCATGCATACATGTCTTCTGTCTAACAGACTACCTGTCCAGGATCATTACCAGCCACTCTGCCCACGCGTGTGATGGGCAACCTCTGCGGCTCCACTGTCCACGCCACTCCACCATCTCCATCCAGTCTGCCTTCTACGGGAGCAGCGAGATGCAGCTTTGCGGAGTAGCTCCACACCCTCCACTCGGGGCACACAATCACAGCTGCTCAGCTTTCACAGCCCTACAGGTGCATTTTATATGTGGGGTAAAGAGCTGTTTTCACTCTCACTGGGTCAGCTGTTACTTAGTGGCTGCTCGTCACTTTCACGCAGTCTGAAAATCGTCATGTCAACCAGTCGGTGCATAAGCTTGGCTCTTTGCATCTGATTTGGTTGTCCTTCCTTCACTGTGGATGGTGTTTGCTGACTGTCGTCCATGTTTATTGTGCAGAAGCTTTTGTCGGAGTGTCAGAGCCACAGAGACTGCCAGATGCCTGTCAATCACCTGCTATTTGGGAAGGACCCCTGCCCCGGCACTACCAAATACCTCCATGTGGACTACAAGTGTAAACCTAGTGAGTTCATCGGGTCAAATTTTGTTTCAGCACAAGTTTCCTCACACATTCTTAAGCGAATAGCTACACAGCCACACATAAAAATCCTCCCCACACCCAATTTCAGCCGTCAGTTTCCTACCACCATCAGACCCTCCTCCAAGTCGTCTTTACTCCTTTTTTCCCCCCCCTCACTCAGCTGAACACAAAAGACATGTGGTGTGTGAAGGAGAAACCATGGTCCTGCGCTGTAAGCCCCCCAGGGCGCTGAACATCTATGCAGCTGTCTACGGGCGAAGGCTGGGTCACACCGACACCTGCCCCTCACACCTGACAAGACCACCCCCGTTTGGTGAGTTTCTAGCAGACGATTCCAGCAATGAAAGGTCTCAAGATGCACGAATAAGTTAAAGAGGACACAGTTTGTTTTACATTTAGAGTACAGCACTGTGAAAGTTTAAAAAGGGCGACATATTGCTTCTCAATAGAATTAAATAATTCATTGTATAATCTTGTGAAACTTCTGTGTGTGAGACCGTGATAAGGTGGCAGTTTGTGGAGGGATACTTATTTAATTGCTGCTGTTCCCAGACCTGGTTAAGCAGAAGAAAATGTTCTGATGTTATCATAAACAAATATCTATTCACATTTGTCTTGACATTTCCCATAGCATGAAAAAGCAGGTGCAGATAATAACATGAATAATGGAATAATACATTTACTCATTGGAGTGTGTCCCAGCCATTGTTATCATTTCGTTCTGGGAACATTTCCTGGTGTGACATTCAAACTGTACGTGACTGATTTCACATTGTACAATGACAGGATACAGTTAGGTCTCTGGATGCTTTTGATTTTATTCAAATTTAACCACAACTATGTTAGTCCTGTGTCACATTGGTGACCTGTCCAGGGTGCACCCCGCCTCTTGCCCTACAATAGCTGAGATAGGCTCAAGCCCCTCCCACGACCCTGATATGGATAAGCGGAAGCCAATAGATGGATTAACTACAGTTAATCCATGTTTCTTATTCAGTAACTCTTTTTGCAATTGACTCTTTCCCTGCAGAGTGTCTGAACCATGAGGCCGTACACTTGGTCTCCAAGTCCTGCTACAGCAAACAGAAGTGTGCTGTTCCCGTCAGCAACCAGACCTTTAGGGACCCATGCTTTCCAGGAACCAGGAAGTACCTCAGTGTGATCTATTCTTGTGGTAGGACCCTCTCTGTTTCCTCATTCACCTTAATTGCAATCCCTGTGATGAATTGAACATAGCTGTTTTAAAGTAGGAGCACGTACACAAAGGAAGGTTTTTGTTTTGGCCTCGTTCATTACGCGGTAGCTCCATCGGTGAACATTTCTAACTTCCTACTCTGGATTCTTATCAGCTGATCCCAGCCATCAGCTGTTCTTATCCCATCACACCCAAGAGCGCAATAGCAGGGGAAGATTGGACTGTGAGCAACTGATTTGTGAGTTGGAGTTGACATCCTGATAAACTTCCTGTGATTGGCACAAATGCCATCGAGGTCACATTCATGCATCGTAATTTGGAGCCTGGTGTTGAAAGAATTCTTCTGACTGGATGTGTTGGCTCCATATAGAGCAAAACAATGTGTGTTAGCCTTGAAGGGCGCTTATTATTAATACAATAGTAGGGAAAGTATTTTCGATCTGAATGTGTAACTCCATTGTTGGCTCAGTTTGGATGTGAGAAGTAGCTTGTTTAAAACGGTCTACTGAGCCACTGAGTCATTTTGTTCACAGCGATACAAAGACTTCTTCTGTCCTTTTCCCAATAGTACCGCAGAGTTTACTAAGGGTGGCAGACCCCAACATAGTAAGCCTCACCTCATCTCCTAGCGTGGGCACAGAAAAAGGTACAACAGCGTCATGCCGTCCACGCAGTTCCAAGATTTTATTGTGACTTCTTCACATCGTACTTGTAATCTTCACAATCTTCTCCTGCAGATCTGGAGGAGCCCTTTCCTAAAGGCTCAAGAAGGCCTGACAACTCAGGAGCGATGATGAGCAACTCTCTCCTGACATATGCTTACATCAAAGGTATTGACACACATGCGCTCATGAACTAACTCCCAATCCATGCTTTATCGCAACTCCCCCTCTTTGTTTCCTACACAGAGCATCCTGAAATGGCAGCTCTGCTGTTTACCTCCAGCGTGTGCGTTGGTCTCCTGCTCACCCTGCTGGCTGTATCTGTTCGAGTGACCTGCAGGGCACGCTGGGTCAGAGATCACAGACTTGCACCCAAGCCGGGAAGCCCTACTGTTAAGTATCAGGAAGATGACGAGGATGAGGATGACACAGATGAAGAAGAAGATGACCACGAGGGAACGGGAAGATCTTTGCTCTCAGCCACGGAAAGGAAGGCGATATACGGTTGGGAGGAAGTGACTTATGTGAGCGAAGCGGCCGAGCGGGCGGAGAGGATTGAGCGCAGAGAGATGATCATGCAGGAGATCTGGATGAACGCCTATCTGAATGGCAGCTCGTGTTAAATAACTCATGACCTGTGGATGCTACTCAGCATCTGGTGTTTTTTTCCCATCAGGTATACTGATCACCACCGCAAGAAGCTCCTTTTTTAACATTGCAGTTTGTTGTGTTTTGCCATTTTTGCGAACAATATGCGAAGAAAAAGTTTTCAAAAGTTTCCATGATCAACAAAGTTTTATGTCTTTTGTATTTATACAGACTCACCACTAAATATAGCTTTAACATTTCAGGCTGAAACATTATTTATAAAAAAAAAAACAACCCCAGCAAACAAACAAACAAAAAAGCATTCACCAACAACTTTATCAGGTTCACAGGCTAGTACCAGGTTGGTCCCCTTTTTGCATTTAAAACGTCATTAATTCTTCAGCACAGATGCTGACATTTTGATCCATATTTGGTTCATATTGACATGATAGCATCACACAGTCACTACAGATTTGTCAGCTCCATATCCATGTGGAATCTTCGTTCCACGACATCTATTGGACTAATATCCCGTGACTAGGGAGGTCATTTGAGTGCTGTAAACTCACTGTCAAGTTCAAGATCCAGTGTGAGATGACTTGAGCTTTGTGGCACGGCTCGTTAAGCAGCCATGGGAAGATGGGTACACTGTGGTCATACAGGGACGGACATGGTCAGCTACAATATTTGCACCAGCCGTGCCAAGGAAATATTCCTCACATCATTACACCATCACTGTTAATACAATGCATGATGGATTTATACTTTAAAGATGTTTACACCAAATTCTCACCTTCAATCCAAACGTCACAGCTGACCGTGATTTTACAGTCTTTACAGTCCAATTTCGGTGACCCTGTGTGAATTGTAACCTCAGTTTCGTGCTCGTAGCTGACAGGAGCAGCAGTGTGGCCCTCTCCTTCAAAGATGCTTATTTGAGCTACTGTTTCCTATCAGCTGGAAGAAGTCTGGCTATTCATTACTTGCTGTCATGTGAGTGACTGATTAGATATTTGCATCTCTTGAACAGGTGTAGCTAATTAAGCGGCCAGAGGGTGTATTACTGCACTAATTCCTGATCAAGCAGTCTCATAGCGGCTGTGTTTGTGATATAAACCGAAGAACATGTCAGGGAACAGATCCTGTAATCTAAAGAGATCACTAAACTAAGAAATACAAATGCATGTAAAGACCATTTGATGTATTACAAAAACAAGAATCAGGAGGAGGGGGGATAACATTCCAAGGAAAAATAACTAATGTTCAAGTGTAAGGTATTCCCTGAGACTAGTGATAATTTTATGACAGATATTTCCTTATCGCCTCCTATTAGATATTCTTTGATTGGATCATCCACTGCGGACTTAATACAAAGCAAGTGACAGCACCTTTGGTGATGAGGTTTATATAATCTTCTAGAGTAAAGCTTTGACCAATCAAAAAAGAAAAAACTTTAAGAGAATTTCAGACTTTTTGGAGGCATTTTGTGAAACTTGATAGAACTCTCTGGATAACTGCTTCGTCTCCGTCAAAAGTTCAAGGGGATGACAACTCAGTCTGAACTCTACACCTTTCTCAGTCCTGCTGGGATGACCTGAACTGTGTGGAAACTTCCTGACTGCGAGCAACTTTCACAGGCGTTTGTTTGTCTCATTACCGAGAAGACAAAGAGAGGAAAGGTGTAGCATCCTTGTCCTTGCACTCCCAGGGATGTAAAACTACTGATATTGATCAATTTTTGTGTTCACGTGATCAAAATATAAAACACAGAATAAACTTTATTTTTTTCGTACAGACTCAATAAAAAACAACATGGTGAAACTGATAAAGGAACACTGGGAGCAAATTTATATTTAAATAAATCAAACACCAGCCTCAGTTTCACATTATGTCAGGATCTGAACTTCAGGACGGTTACAGAGGAGGAGAAACTCCAAGATATAAGAGCACACAGGCTGAATCATTAGTACTATCTGGATGATGTCACATGAGACCAAGAGGAAGCTCATTTTAAGATTTTGAAAAGGCAACTTGTCCAGCTGAATACAGAGCTGTTGAACTCCAGATCACAGAAGTGGCTCCGAGTTGGGTTTGTAGAGTGTTGCTGGTCTTCATCTCGGCCCCCATTTGATATTAGTGAGACCCTGAAACTGTCTTTTGAGGGCCTGCCTGTCTGACCACTCTGAGTCCAGGTAGCGATCATCATCCGCCTCCTCCAGTTTCTAAAAATGTGACAAAGAAAAGATTAGAATGTTTGTTCAAAGCCAAATGTTTATAACATGTGACACATTTCCTCACCTTGAGCTCTTCCTGCCTTCTGTAATAGTGCATCATCATCTGTTTCTGCTGGTCATCGGTGATTACAGGTTCTCTCGCTGGCGCCCCCTGTCCTTTCTAAAGTGAATAGTAAAAGGGTTTAAAAAAAACCCTCAAAAACATATGATGAAGGTCATGGGCCTCAAACATACTTTAGATTGAAATGGCTCTCACCTTTTGGATTTTAACCACTAGCTTTGTCTTTTCATTTCTGCCAATGTAGTCCTGCAGTTTTTTGCCCCTCTGCATCTCTT
This sequence comes from Rhamphochromis sp. 'chilingali', assembly GCF_963969265.1. Taxonomy (NCBI): domain Eukaryota; kingdom Metazoa; phylum Chordata; class Actinopteri; order Cichliformes; family Cichlidae; genus Rhamphochromis; species Rhamphochromis sp. 'chilingali'. The sequence continues at coordinate 17,317,299 of NC_137946.1, forward strand.
TGGCAGCCCACCACAGCTGGCATTCGTCGTCTGTGATCACCTGCAGAGACGCCTGAGATGAAGAGAAAAGTAGCAGAAACAGTTGAGAGAGGGCGAAGGCAATTTCATGAGCTTCAAATTAATTTAAAAATAAGACACCTTTTTAAAATAACACCTCCAATGATCATACCATAAATGGAAGATAAAAATTCCTAATTTTATGTGGCCATCAGCCTCCATTTCAGCTGTTTCACCTGTGTTTCTGAAAGGTCTTCCTTGTCCTCTAATTCCATCCTGATTGGGTCGTGAGGAGGCAGCCCCATGGGGTACACGATCATGACCGCCCCCCTTAGCTGATCCAGTGCTTCCTTTATCATTTCCACAGTGACACAAACATTGGCTTGAACTTGTTTCTGCATGATAAAGAGAATGACGTAATTTGTTTGTGACGCCCTTTTTGAACAAAGCAAAAAGTAACGATCAACCGTTAAAGCAAATAACTCACTTTGGAGATGAGCGCCGTTGCAGCCTCCACCGTTCTCATCAGCACCTCTTTCATTTTATCATTAGGCGCTAGTAGAAGGCAAAGGGATGGTTTAAACATGCATTCTTGCAAATAAAAAGGATTGCTTGCAAAATTGTCATCTTTGTAAAGGAAATTTGTGTAGTATTATCTACAGCTGTTACGTGCTATCAGATATCATTTCATATAATTGCACAAAGTCAGGAAACCAGGCTTTAACTACAGAGCTATATTAAATCATGCAAACCCAAACGGATGTTACAGTCTCACCTTGTCCATTCCTCCTCCCAATCTCATCCTTTCTAAACACAGAGCCTCCACTGGGGATGCACTTTTCTCCCCATTCATCCCTCAGGTTTAGCTCCTCAATCTGCTCCTCTGTCAGCCCCTGCATGTTGGGTGGCAGTGAGATGCCATGGTCTGCAAGCTCGGGAATCTCTGAGGGCACACAGAGGAACAAGCAGATCTTTGTCAGAGGCCCACTTACAGGGTTGAATTATGCTATTTGGGGAACTCAGAGACACGAAACTGGTCAAAATAGAGTGCACCAGCACTGATGTTAAGTTTCAACAGTAGTGAGGTGCAGGTTTGAGTCGTGGCAGCACCGAGGGTGTGTTTTCACCTGAACATAGTCTCTCCACTTTGAGCCTTCCGTTGTAAATGGCAGTAATTTGCTGGATCAGAGTTTCCAGAGGGGTGTCCACGGTGGTGTTAAAAAGAAAAAGGCTTTCGTCTCCACGCTTCACGTGAAGTTGCACCATTTCGCTAAGCAACACCTGCTTACCCCACCTTCCTGAAAGATAGGTTTGAAAGAGAAGAAAGTTGGGGCCTGAATGAAACTTGAACACCACCAACCACTTTCCCTCAGTAGGACAACAGTGCGTAACCATAACGACAGCCGTGCCTGTCGCGGATGCTTCCAGAACACACGTAGCTAACGTTAGCTCTATGGAAGCTAACTGTTATGGCTGCTCACAGTGACACAGTGATACTGTCTGTTGTTATTTTCTCACAGTGACCTACAGCGGTGACACGTACCTATGCAGTAAAACGTGAAGCACTGTGTTCGGTCCCTCCAGTTTAACTTGCGCTCACACTAAACAGCTCACACTGTTTACAACCGGTGGCATTACTTCCCAATTACGATTGGTCAGCCCGGCTGCTTTCTTCGACTGTAATTTGGAGGACACTTCGTGCTATAAAAGCTGTGACACTGCCCCCTAATGGAGCACAGCGGCAACACTGTGCTCCATTTCCACTGTGCAAAGAGAAACCGGCTAGAAGCGCTCACCTTGTTTGCCATGCTCGTCACGTTAAAATCCTTTAATTTCCTCGTTACTCATGATGGCATCTTAAGGAAATAATTAGGATCTTTTAAAAGTCCTTAATTTAAAATAAATATTATGGCATAACAATGTACTGTATGTTTCTAAAATTTCAAAAGACTATCCAGGAATAAGGGGCATTTTTATGCAGTCAAAAACCAACAAGTACTCATGTCAACATACATTTATTTATTTTTTGCATACATACAACATAAACTGCTTCATACATAAATGTGCTGTCTGCTGTGCACATAAATTATGGAACATTGGATATTAATGTGAATTACAGCTCCAAGTTTTCACTTTAATACATACAGAATATGTTCCACAACACAGACTCTTAGTTACTATGGATTATAGCCATAAAAAGGGACACCAACCTCACAAAAGGAGCATTTTATTTCCTATAAAATGTCATCTCGAACTGTGACATGACACAAAGCGCTGGCTAGTCACCTACTGTTAATGCAGATACAGTATCTACTGCACACTTTGAATAACACAGATGCATTTTAGAGATGACACTTACATGTAAGCAGAGGCAGCCGATACACTTGCTTACATAGAGAGCTACTGCCTTCATTGCAGTGAATGAAGATTATCTTTGCGTATTTTACAAGTGTTTAAACAGAAAGCAGAAGCATTAGTTAGGTGGCGCGTTCTTAAATCTGATGTTCATCTTTCATGAACCACTGTAATGCTTTTCAAATAACATAATTCCTGAAGGCTGGGGGAAATGGCATGTGTCGAGGCATGGTACCTGTTGCTCATCCTTCTGCAAATCTATTGCTTATCATCACCGTCAACGTTAACGCTGACTAACAGCAGTGAAAAAGTGAAGTAGGTAGTACAGGACAAAATACTGACACATCACCTCTGACAACACACACACACACACACACCTGAAGAATGGTTACGATATCAGTGAGGCTCAGTCATAAAACACCCTCAAACAACCAAGGGATAGATATCACATGTGGATCAGAAAAAGCTGAGATTTTGACACCCAACACTCAAATCAAACTTCTGTCTGGAATGTGGGCCACACTGGAAATGTGTTCTGCTGACGCATCTGGGTCTGAGCAGAGTGTGTAGTTCAGTCTAATGAAGTCAGTCAAGATGGTACTCAGAGTACTCAATTGTACAGAGGCATTCTTATTTAGATGGAGAGTGGCATGAGACCCCCCCCCCCACAAAACAGTCCTGTCTTGTATTGTCAACATTGCTGCGTAACAGCCTGGGTGTAGCCTCTGGCAGGCTGAGGGAATACATACACAGCTGCAGCCAGGAAAAAGTGAATACAGTAGCTGTTAGTGCAGAGCCTGTAAGGAAATACACCGCTTATACTCAAAAGGGAAAAGCTCCGGTATTCCACTCTTAAGTCTGTACACGCACTCACATCCAAATACAAACACTGTCAAACACGATAAGAGACGATTATGCACTTCAAACACATCACTTCTCACCACAGTAACATTACGATTATTCAGAATAAGTTCTATTAGAAATAAGAAGCATTTTAAACAAAGACTAAAGTGGGAAAAAAAAGTGCCCTCTTGTTGATGCATGGCATGTGCTTGCTGCCATGAACACAGATCACATCCTCTTTGTACTGTAACACACACACACACCACATTCTTTAATAGTTTAGTGTGATGCTTTGGATGAATCAAGAAGGATCAAAATAACAAAAAAAAAAAAAAAAAAAAGCCCTCTTATGCTCACTCAGTCTTCAGGCTCAACAGCCAGGAGCGCACACGCAGTGCATTTCAGTTACTCTATGCAAACCACTGACACTGGTCAACACACACACACACACACACACACACACACACACACACACACACACACACACACACACACACACACACCCAATTATTTTCCATACTGGAAACACACATTTATACATAACTTCTATGTATAGGTTTTGATAGAGGGCTACAGAATATGTTCAGCTAAGCGTAAGAAACCTGAATGAACAGAGAGAAAACAAAATGCATTTCTATCCGCTGGATGAGATGATATTAAAGAGCATGGCTCCCTGGGTGAGCAGTCACATTAACTGACCTGTGCTGTCTTTTTCCACACTGTGGCTTTAGCAAGGAGCTGATGACAACCTCCAGTGCAAAATAAAGTACATTCATGATAAAAGCAAGCATACCATGTAATGCTATAATTTTTTATCTCACATACAAAAGAACAGAAATAAAACGTACAATTAACTATATTTGCAAATCAAAGAAAACTGCTGCGGACAGCAGCAAACATCGGGGCAAATGTAAACCTGCAGTGCATAACCTTCTGTGACGATACTGTGAAAAGTAGATTAGCATCAACTCCGGCGAGGAGCTCATTCAAAATGAAGGATATGAACCGTGGTGTGCAATTTTAAAAGTTACACAGATTTAGGTAAAACTTCGCAGGCAAGTGCAGCGTGGTGCACGGCCAAGGAATATTTTGATATTGCACAAGTGAATACACAAATGATTTGTGCGTATAGATATACTTTGATTAACATACTGTAGACACAGGCACATGTTTGCTGCCATGAATAAAAAATAACGGTCAGAATGATTCTTAGTAAAATAAGTGTTAATATCCGGGAACGTAAAGTCAACAACACACTTTTGGGCTCATACTCTTCTCATCGTACTGCTTGAGATACAAAGCCTTTCCTGTAATTCAGAAGGGAATTGGTCTATACTTCTTAAATACTGTCTCTTTTGTACATACACACATATACACATTTATCATAGATCTATACATATCTGGATATGCCCTTTACATATGAACTGTGATTCTATCTTTCCATTGAATCCCTGGGGAATAAGCCGTTGTCAGTGGGTCCCTCTGGGAGCTTTGGGTTACTGGTTGCAGTTCTATTTGGGATGGGAGGAGAGAGGGTCGGGATTGCCGCAGGCATGGAAGATAACCACTCTGGTTCTAAATTAAACACAGAGCTGGAAGGCTGCATCTGAGTTTGGGGCACGAGGGAACTGGAAGGAAAGACTGGGTTTTGTGAAGTTTTGCTTGGAGGTTGAAAATCATCATCGAAAGTGACCCATTGCTTAGCTTGCTTTGCTACTGGGCCAGGTGGCTGGTGTCGAGGCGCAACGGCAGGTGGAAGAGATGAGGGTGCCACCATGGGTAAAGTGGGAGGAGGAGATGGGTTAAGGGCAAGAGGGAGTAAAGAAGCAGGAGCAGGATTAAGACTGGATGATGGTCCAAACAGAGACATGGTCTTTTGGAGTTGGGTGGTGGGTACAGCTGCAGGAGCTCCTGTTTGAGCTGGGGTGGGTATCAGTGGTGGAGTAAGAGACACAGTTCTCTGAAGGTTTGCTGTTGGAGGCGAAAGCTGAAAAGTGAAGTCAGGTGTGAGCGGGCGCCGCTGCTGCTGCTGCACCAGTGGGCCAGTGAAGGGGTTGGTGCTGCTGGGTCGGGCAGGAAGTGGGTCAGCTGAGAAAGGGTTGGGGGAGGCGCGTAGCGTCTCCTGAGAGCGACTGCGAGACGGGACCGGAGGAGGAGGGAGCAGCGTCGAGGCAAATGGTGACGGGGTGGAGAGTGAAGAAGAGGAGGATGAATCAAAGGCTTGCAAATCTGCTAGAGTGGAGGACTGGTGGGAGAAGGATGATGGGAGAGTGGTGGAGGAAAAGACAGTTGGCGTACGCCGGGAGGATCCTCTGGTCAGTGACTGGGTGGTGTGCCAAGAGGATGAGGAGGGCAAGAAATCAGATGTAAGTGTGTCAAAGGGGTCGGGCTTCCATTGTGCTTCTCCTTGAATCCCATTCAGTCCGTTTGTCTAAGAAAGGACAAAACAAAGAAAATGCTTCAACAACAAATGCACTGTGAAGATATGAACCACGCACAATTATGACTGGAGTACTTAACTATCAAATGAACCATATATTTTGAAACAAATGTTGACCCCTTGGTTATTCCTTGTAAACAAACTTGACTTGAATGACATTCATAACACAACATTGCCAAAGCTTTTTTTCCCCCTCCAACTTGTTTCCCCACCCATAAATGGTGTGACACGCACGCACGCACGCACGCACGACTACAAAAAATGGTTAAAATAAAACAAATCAAAGGAAATGTCAAAATAAATTCTGATGTCATTGGATATGAGCTCACTCAACATCTGCAGCACAGTGAACCCATATGAAAGGACAAGTGACAGGAAATGGATAACAGCAAGCATCACATTTTCATCTGTTTTTCTTATTTTCCCATCCTTCTCAAATCTTTTATGGTTTGATATGTTGACGGACAAGAGAAGTAAAAACAAATGACGCTCCGCTTTATGAGCCTAACACACAAACACAAAAAATATGCAAGGCCTTATAGGAGAGCAAAACATTCAGGTTTGGCATTAAAGATAAAATCGATTACAAAATAAGAAAAAGGGAAGTTACTGGGTTTAATGTATGAAAGGTTTTAACATCAGGACTGTGCTATGGAGGATGAGACAAAAAGGTGGTTTAATATCAAGTACCTTTCACCCTGAGGGCTTCTCCAGCTTGTGAAAAAGAGACAAATGTATCAGAAAGAGTAAAGCAGAAAGAAAGACAAAGAACACTCAGCTCATCTGACAGAAAAGGAAGCAGAAAAAGATCTTTTTCTATTTTTGTAGTCTTTAACCCACAGCAGTTTCATAAGTAGGTGTACAACATCTTATTTAATTAACCGGAGTTCAAAATCTGTCAAAGCGAACCCAAACAGCAATCTGGAAAAATAATCTCACTGTACTAATTAAATAAGTGTGTGTTCACTACTTCCAATAATTAAATGAAAAGAAAGTTGGCAACTACCTGTGCAGCTGGGGCAGTCTCAGACTTGGCAGCGTCAGGCGGCAGAGCATGAGAGGAGCGGGAACGTGGTGGGGGTTTAGGAGAGGCTAAACTCGGCTGAGGCCCGGTGGGGGCGGCAGCAGCAGGTGCAGCAGAAGGACCTGCTGCTTTAGGGGCTGGCGCTGGCTGTGGCTGGAGAGGAGCTGGAAGTGTGGGCTGCATTGGAGGTGGAAGCTGAGACTGAGCTGGAGGGGCAGCTGGCTGAGGCTGCATGGGAGGCTGCATGGGTGATGAAACCTGGGGCTTCACTGCAGGTGGAGCTGCAGGAGGTGCTCCTGAGGGTTGAGGACCTGAAGAAGTGAGGCAAGAGTGAGGAAACAGAAAACAGTTAAGGGTTAAAGTTGCTGTGTGACAACAAAAGACTTATTAATCAAATTTCCAGGTTTATTTTTTTCTGTGTATAATTAAATTAACTGGCCATTTGAACCCCTCTAAATGTAGCCTCTGTCTGAGATGGGCTGTTTTAGCTCCCGTCTCTTTTAGCTGTCCTTCCTTTGAGCCTAACATGTCCTGACTGGCTCGCAAAAGGAACCTGCCCCTCTAAGACTTTTGATCCTTACAGAAACAAACAGTGGTAGGTGGATTTCACCAATTCATCTTGTTCTTTAATCAAAATGGCAATTTATTAAACACACCAGAAGCTGTTTTAGTTTGAAGAACGATTTTGGCGACAGTTTTCACATTGGAATATCTCAGCAATGCCCCACTATCGATAATACAATTCATTAACCTCTATGAAAACGTATTTCTTTACCCAGAGGCAGGTCAGCTGGTTTGGTCTGGGCACTGGGCACAGGTCGTGGGGCTCCAGGGTGGGTATCTGAAATAGGGTGAGGGGCCCCGGGATGCACCTCTGGAATGGGCCTTGGTGCTCCAGGGTGAGATGGAGGTGGTGGGCGAGACTGAGGTGTCACACTGATTACCCCGGCTCGAGGAGGGATATTCTGAAGGGTGAAGAAAGAAAAGTGAATAGAAATTAGGAGGTGGGCAAAATTTAAAAAAGAAGAAAAAAAGAAAGAATGATGATAAATCTTAAGTATTAAACTCACTGGTCTGGAAGCACCTCCTGGTCCAGGTGCTCCTGCTGCTGTCTGCCCTCGACCTGAGAGACAAACAAACTGTAAGATAATTTGTTCCAAACAATACTGACCATGCAGGGTGTGCCCTGTAGGTTGAGATTCACAGAACAGGGACTTTTAAGATTAATAAGTTCAAGTTAAAGAAAATTTTAAAGCAGCACTAAATATCATTCGAACAGACTGCAAACTGACCTGAACCTATGACAGACCAAATTCCCTGTGGCTGACTTCATAATTAATGATGACTCAGTCATTCCTGAGCTGCAGGAGGTCTGGGAGAGAGGCAGGCCTTGTTCTGTGAGCCAACTGCTTACCACAGAGAAAGCATACTCCTCATCTTTCACTATTCTCTTCTTGAGCTCCTCTCAGAGCCTGCAAACATTTTCTCACGCCACTTGGATGTCTGTCTCTGTCTAACTAACTCCGTTAACTATACAGTCACCCCTGCCAACCACACGCACCCTTAATGTAACAGAGAGATTTAGCTAACCAGAGTCACCATACAAATGAGTCAGGTCACCAATAGGCTATTAATCCAAACCCTATCCTCCAGCCCAGGACAGGCGTATTTTGTATCAGGGTATTAACACATACCCAAGTAAAACACAACACAAAGATAAGCTCCCTTGTCTTTAATAGTATATGGATGCTCAGTGAAGCTTTGCATGCTATCAGGCACTCACCTGCAGCATCTGGCCGAGGAAGAGCAGGGCTTTTTTGTCCTTTGCAGCACAAAGGAAACCAAACCACATTTTGTTATACACAAACTGGAATAGTACTGATGGGATATACGTGCCCCCAAGGATAGTACGGTATAAAAAGCAGTAGCAAAAGCATATGCTGGCAATAATGCAGCAGTGCAGTGAAGCATGTGATGCTGTGAACACCCACCTGCCACCTCCAACTAATCAAAAGGGATTAGCCAAACTGAATTAAAGACCACCTCAAAGACCAAGAGATTTCCCTTCAACTCACATCATCTCCCCAGGTTTGACGACAACAATCAGACAACTACTCGTTTAGTCCGTAATGACAAAAGACACACTTGTCAGGTATCCTTTTCATCAGTATGTGCAAATGGTTTTTAACAAAGTATGGAACTCATGACCCCTGATTTATTTTCATTGTCCAACTTTTTATACAGTTGTAAAATATATTTCTAGAACCCAATGACCTCTGGTGGATGTCGTGTACTGCCAGTGAATATTAAATGGGAAGGAAGAAATATAACCTAACCTGCAACACATCTCTCTTTCTCAAACACGCACACACAAGATTAAAAAGAAGACTCAGAGTAAAACATCTGTAAATCATCAATGTCATAAAAAAGTCTAATTCACATTGATGACCGGGCGCAAAAATACAGGGATCTAAAAACAACTCGTCTCTGGTTACCTTGACTGGCCCTCCTACCAAGCCGTGGTTTGGGAAACTGGACACAGTCTTAAAGTCAAAGAGGGAAAACGATGTTTTGAAAATAAAGCACAGAAGGACACATGATAACCAATTTATTAAAACCAAAATTACTAAGTTTTGGTGTTGTTGAAACATCATGACAATGTCTACTATGTATATATATGTATATTACATACTACTCAGAAATCGAATAAATACAAGAAAGAGTAACCAATGTCTAAAACACTAAGAATACTGCAGGACTCACAGAGGGAGTACAGAGGGGGAGACACTAATGACTATATAAGAATTTATATCAGGGGTATCAAACATAAGGTCTTGGGGCCATAACTGGCCTGCCAAGACTCTAACCTGTGAAGGACGTCATACATTTTTATCTTTTAACCACGTTTTAAAAAGTTTCACTGCTTTTCTTACTGATGAAGACCGCCACCATGGCCATTCACAACACATCAACATAATAAATTATAATTAGTAATGTTACACATTTACTTTTCAGAATTTACGCCCAAAGATTCATACGGACAGATTTCTTTCACTTACCACACCAGCATTTCATTATAACGTAGCAAAACTGAGACAAAATGTTGAAAATAAAACTTCTTTATGCTGACATAAATCACTGGTTTCACCGGTCTGACCCATATCGGATCTAAATAGGTTGTATGTGGACTGCAATGTAAAATGAGCTTGACATCCCTGATTTGTATCAACTACAAAGAACAAACAAATAAAAAACACACACACACACACACACACACACACACACACACACACACACACACACTATGGAGAGTACTGGGAGGATGCACATTTAAACTTGACCTAAGTGGTCTTCAGCACATTTCAACTGACAAACTTCATAAACACAGTTAATTTTGTAGCTGCTCCCTGTAAACCAAACAGATCCAAATATCTCATTTCAAGTTTTCATGACACCCCAGCTGAAAAGCTCCAGCTAAATCCACAGTCCATCCAGATGTGTGTGCATTCATTAAGGTTCAGGTATATGTTGCATTAGTGTTTCAGCAAAAAAAAACATACATTTGGGAGAAAAATATTGTGTGTAAATTAAACTTAACTATAAGCCAATTTAAAAAAAAAATGCATTTAAGTCTGAGCAGCTCTCAGTTAGCAAAATTTAAAAAAAATTCAGACTATATAATGTTAAGTTATATATCTGGTGTTATTTGCTCAAGAGCATCTCTATGACAGCTGAGCATGTATGGCCAGTAATTATTAATAAGCTTTTTGTAATATGTTATTCCTACAAAGCTTGTTTGTAATTAAACTCTAGAAGCAAAATGATGACAATATTCAATATTTACATTAATCTGAAATCTCATAGCATATTCTTGTTTTACAGCACACACACAGACTAAATGTTCCCAAATCAGCACCGATTCATTGCTCCTGTCTGCGTGCAATTCAAATGAAAAACAGCATCTGCTACATCCAGTGCTTACACACATCAACTGCACAGCAATCACTTTACCTCCAGAGTGCCTTCTAATTGGCTCAGGGCTCACGCCTCCTTTAGAAATAAGGCAAAGCATGCGGGAAAGTGAAAATGTTAGCATCTGCCTACATGCCATACAATACCGGGGAAAAAAATTAAACTACAAATCCAAATTCAAATTAAAGATTTATTTAACAAATTTTCTCCGCATAGCTCTAATGGAAAACAGCACTTGCTAAAAGCAAACGCTTACGTAATGTAAGCATTTAACTACATAGCAATCACTTTACCTCCAGAGCTCCTTCTATCTGGCAGAGGGCTCATGCCTCCTTCAGATATCAGGCAAAGCATGGAAAAAAGGTGAAAATGTTATTATCTGCCTATATGTCACAAAACCAGGCAGAATAATTTAAAAAAATATATCCAAACTTCTAATTAATGTTAATTTTTAGCTGCTTATCGATGTATAGCTGGCATATAAAACAGTGCCTACTGCATGGAATGCTTAAGCAACCTAAGCATTTAACTGCACAGCAATCACTTTACCTCCAGAGTGCCTTCTAACTGGCAGAGGGCTCATGCCTCCTTCAGAAATAAGGCAAAGCGTGGGAGAGAGTGAAAATGTTAAACTCCACAATGCAATACCAGCCAGAAAAATCAAATCTACAAACTTCCACTTAAAAGTGACATCTATTTTCTCTAAGGTTGCCTGCTTATCTGTTCTTAAAAATCAGGCTTCAATGAAATGTATGCATGACTCCAGAATTTACTCTACCTGAAGGTGGTGGTGGGCGTTGTGGAGGTGCTGGTCTGGCAGGGGGGGCGTTGGGGCGAGGAGGAGGTGGACGTTTGGGCTCCAGGCCTTGAGCTGTGGGGGCACCAGGCTGGAAGTCAACAGGAGGCCCTGTGAGGAAAAGATATATATGTAAGAGGTAAATTTATTTATTTAAAAAAAGTAAGTAGATTAAGTGACATTTTTCCACATTTCCAAATGGGTCGAGAAAATGTATTCCTGCCCATTTTAGAGACATTGTGAAAACATGCACATTTTCCCCAACGGTTTTTATACAATTTCTTGATCTAACAAAGCATCTGTTTAGTTTGGACTTAAGAAAAGATTATGTTAAAAATGTCACTTAAACATCTCTCAAAAAGAAAACAAGTAGTTTACTGTAATATACACATCATCTGCCAACACTAAACATAAATTACATCATCACGTATAACATTCCCTGATATTCCTTCCTCAGTTACAATGGACTTCAATCTACTCCCACACATTACAAACAACAAAATTACAGTTTACATTCCAGCAGACACAGACCGCCATGAAAGCACTTCTTTACTAAGTGCCGTATTTACCTTGCGATGGTCGGGAGGGCTGTGCTCCACGGCTAGGTCTGCTGGGTGCAGCAGGTTCTCCATGGGTGGGGGAGGGACAGGGGCTACTTCTGGGAGAAGGGAGAGGGGAAGATCCAGGGCCAGTCCCTGCTCCAGGCTGCAGGTGCTGAGGAAGGATCTCCTCAACCTCCTCGTCCACATCACCTGGTACGGGACACAAGAGGGCATGAATTAATAACTGGAAACAGTGCCCTACAGCCATCATTTATAGTGCACATTTTTCAGGGTAAGGACTGGGATTGCTTGGCAGCCATTCTTCACCTTCCATGTCGTAATCATCATCACCCACGTCTGTATCTTCAGCAAGCAGGGTGGAGCTGGCAGATGTGGGAATGCTTCCACAGATCCTCTCCACACTCATCTCTTCCTCCAGACTCTTGATCCAGCCTGGACTCTTCAGACGGATATCGATCACCTTGCCAAGGACCTTAAATGTAAACCAGGTGATACAGGCAAGGCAGAATAAAGAGAGTAGTTACCACATACGCCACCGACAAAAAAGGGTTGATAGACATTTATATGAGAGTTTAATAGTGATTTTAAATGTTTTGTCTTTTAGCTTTGGAATAATTTTATACTCGTGAAGACTTACAGTGGAAGCACTGAGAGACAGAGCAGCTAGAGCAGAGTACCCTTCCAAGAAAGTCACCCACATCTTCTCCTCAACGAACCTGTCCAAACAAGGCCACTGTCAATACACACTAACCATCTGAAGGTGATATGCCTGCCTCTTTGTATTAAGATATCAGGCTCACCTAATGAGGATAACTTCTCCAAAATTAGCAAACTTTTCCAGCAGCTCGTCTATGAGTGCATCATCAAAGTAGTCGTCAGGCCCGGAGGAGCAGAGTGACACCAGAATGGTCCCATCTGGAGGCCCCTGCCGGGCAATGACATCCTTGTAGACCTGATGCCGAGCCTCTGGGTCCACTTCTAGGATGTCCACATCTATCACTGCCACCACAGGCCTACAGATAGATACAAGGGAACGCAGGTCACTCCAATGATAGCGGCACTTGATTTACAAAAAAATGCCACATTTTAACCACCTCTGTTTCTAATCTATGTGATGAGATAGCTTAACTTTACAAAGTTTAATCTAAACCTTCACACTTCTATGCATGCTGTGAGTTACCTGTGGTCTGAGGTCTTCAGCTCAGCCCTTCCATAGTACTTTAAAGTGCCAGGGCTCCAGGTTTGTTCTACATCATCATCACTATCTCTAGATGAAGAAGCTGCTGCTACTATATTCATCTCCTGGGCTGTAAAAAATACACAAATATATATCAATGCAAGCATATCCTGAGCTCCTATTTCTATTTTTCCTGTGTTGCTTTAGAGATCTGTAATAAAAGGGAAAAATAATTTGGTTTAGATGGGTTATACACACTGACTTTGCATCTAACCTGTTTTGTCAAAGTTCCACTTTCTCCTCTTCCAAAGTATACGGTCAGTCCAGGCGGGCGTGCGGCACTTCTCACTGGTGTCATAGTCTTCTGAGAAGAGGTCATACTTATAGGTGGGGGCAAAATCTAATTTTCCCTCAATAAAACCTCGAAAGACCTGTGGAAGACATTTTTAGATTAATATCTTCATCACAGGATCTTTTTTGTAATCCAAAGTACATTTACATGAAGTAAGAGACCATACTATACAGTCATTTCATATAATTAACATTACAACACAGAACACTCAATTTTTTATTTTTTTTTTTACAAACCAAAAGTTTGATATCATAAAAATCACAACATAAATTATTTATGTAAATCTGACATATTGCAATATATATTGAAACAGTGAAAAATACTGCTCTGCTGGTATCATCACATTGTTAGCAGATGTCCAGGCTCAGTCCCACAAATTAGCAGACACTCAAACATGGATGCGTAAAGTATAACATCTGCATAATTATGCATGTGTGCTGTAGGCTTTACCAAACCGGCATTCTTCTGGTCCAACAACTGGTCCCCTGCTGTCAAGGCATCCCAGTTCTGCTGCTTGATGAGATCTTTTACTTCCTCATTAGGCAGACTTATACGATAGTTAAAGTCTCCACACCAGAACACATAATCATGTGAATACAGCAGACGGCCCTGGAGGGTAAGATTTCTGTTATTAAGCATTTAACTTAGACAACAGGGTGTTTTCTTGACTTAATAATGTTATGGTTATTACCATGGGGAAACTGAGTCTGCGTGTGATCTCATTGTAGTCGTCATTCCTCTCTTTGACCTGTGATTGGCCGGCAGCAAAGTGGGAGCAGACGAAGCAGATGCTGGTGGTATGGAACAACAGGCGGATTGCCACACCTCCTTTATTACCTGTGGCGCCACCCATTCCAGTTTTTACAGTATCAACAGCTACATCCCTGGAACACAACGAATATCAGATTACATCTACTACCATACACCCCTAATTATATAACTACTAATGTGGTTTCTGTGCAGCTTATACCTGATAAATGGTGCATGCTGTGGGCGGATGAAAACAAAAAGACACACTCCCACCAGCTGCTCTGAGGCAAGCAGCACATACTTGTGGTCCCGTGAGATATTTTTTTGGAGCTCAGCAGCCCACAGCTTCTGGTTGGTAGTACTGAGACAGGAACAAAATGAGGCATTACAGTGCAGATGATAAAGTTAACCAAATTATCATGTTAACTGTCTAACTGTTAGAAAACCCTCAAAGCAGTTCATGTCATAGTTCTGGCATTGTCTAATGACCTGAGCAAGTTTTAGCAAACTCAAAACTGTAAATCCGCAGCCATTGCTGGAAACAACTTTTTTTTCTACTTTATTTTTCACTTTTAAAGCAATCAGTGTATCGTTGAAGCTTATATTTCTTATCTTCAGTTTTTTAAAGGAAAAAAAAGAAGCTCTAGTGTTGTTGTAATAACTACGAGACAAAGTTCTTTAATCTTAGATCACGATCTTGCACACATACCTGGCACTGACAATGTTTCCCGCATTCAGTTCAACCATTTCCTCGAAACCGATGGCAAAGATATCTATGGGGTTTGTTCTGCTGTCTGTAAAAAGGACAAAAATCTAATTAATGATCCATAAGTGTAAACATTCTAATACCTTGATATATTCCATCATAAGAATATGGAGGTAGTTTCTAGATTTCAATAAATGTCTTTTAACTACACGTGCATTATTTCAATTTTAACTAATAAAAATTATGTTGGCATAGTATTGCATAATTACTGTAGGAACAGCAAAAGTGATTAACTATACTGTACCTACAGGGTTCGGATAAAGGACAGCAAGCAAGTATATAACTGTACAAGTTAATCAGAAAATATCAGCATCTTAACATTTATACCATTAAGTACCAGAAAAGGAGCATGAAAATGTATTCATAACAATCCACCTTTTCTAGAAGCATTAATTACAATTTATTGTACTTTCTAAACGTTAAATGATCAGATTTAGATGTGACATCAAACTTATTTTGCCATTCCAATTGGTATCTCAGTTTCGTGAACTTATATAAGCAGTAACTTTTCATATTTAGTATAGACATGAGAATTCTTCCCATCTAAGGGAAAAAATGTGCAAACTGTCAGAAAACAAACAAACAAACAAACAAAAAAAAAAAACCCCACCCAAATATTTCTCTTACCCAATAAATCAAAAGATATATAAATATATATCTGTAGATTATATATACAAAAAGTCCAAAACACTGACATACCCTGGAACTCAGGATGTCCTGCATTCTTTGGAGCATCCAGCAGCCAGTCGTTGAGTGTCTGGTTGCGGAAAGCAATGCTTCGAAACTGTTTACCCCCATTGACATTCCAGGTACCGATGCAAACACGAATCTGCTTGGGCCTTGTGTATTTATGGTAGTTCTGACACATTCCCAACAATACTCTTGGAGATGCTGCAGAAGGGAAAGGATTTGAATTAAAATGTAATTCTACAGTTAGTTTAGTAAGTTTATGTATATATGGACGGCTGCACTCAGGGTAACAAAACTAGAATGGGAAACACTAACCAAAAGCAACAAAACCAATGGAAAGGTGGTATTCATATACTATGAATGAAAACCACAACAATGTCATAAAACATAGGGCATGGGAGAAAAGGATGCAAATCAGAGCTTGTGCTGAAATACAACAAAAGGTTCACATAATCAACCTTGGTAATGGTTCACTGCTGTCTGTAAAATTCCACTTAAAGGCGTGTTACATTTCAATGCAAAATTAAAAACATCTTTTTTAAAAATTACAGTTTAAGAAGCCTGATGATATGCAACAGATAGTCAATTAAACCACTACCAACACTGGTTTTCAAACAAATGAAAAATAAAAAGTAAAACAAATTATAGGACGAGGTTATGACAGGGTAGAAAAAGATCCATCCACTGGTAGCAGTCTGCCAGTTACTATACCTGATTGTAAGACAGGTTCAGTGACTACAATTGTGTGCGAAAGCAGAGAGGGAGAGAAGGGAAAGAAGTGTGGGTTAACCAGCGCTGTAACAGTTAATACCGGCAAAGCAGTCAGTCAGGCCGGAAGAACGTTAATATTAAGCTTCCCACTTTAGTGACACAGTAGCTTTTGGCTAACAGGGCTATAACATACAGGAGCATACAGAAAACATATCTAAGCAAATAATTTTCTCTTGATGGCAGATAAATAAAATTATATTATGAACATTAAAATGTAACTATTCACCCCAAATTTTAGGCAAGATACATCCACTAATCCAATGAACCCCCCCCCCCCCCCAGCATTTACCATAAAGACTGGAAGTGGTGAGCAAAGCCCGAGCTTTGTCTGCCAAATCACTGTTGAGTGTGGAGCCTAGCCTCAGGATGTCTATAGCCTCCTGCTTTGAACTGTCAAAGAAGTTGTTCTGGATGGTCCGAGTCACAGAACGAGCTCCATCTTTCAGCTTCCCCGCCTACAATAACGACAGGTATTCACACACAGTGCAAAAAACAATTACATAAAGCCACCTTAATTTTTAACAATGCTCTCATTTGGTGTGAAGAGCCTGTACTTTCCGTTCCAGCAACGGAGAGAACAAAAGAGGACCACTTCAGAGAGATCAAATGAATACAGATTGTGACAGAAGAACTTTAAAATGTCACTGACTGATGCGCAAGACCGTTTGATTTACAGACACTGATAATCTAGACTGATTCCTTCAGGTTCCAAGAAGATATCAGACAGTGCCCGATGATCATTCATTTTTTTCTTTTCATATTTATGTAAATCAGTGATGAGATCTCCATGGAGTGTCCACAGCAGGTTTTTCTAGGACAGGGAACCCTCAATGGCAATACAACAAAGAAATAAACAGAGGTCTGAACTAACCCTCAATCATCATCACCATCCTCATTTGACCCAGACATGGAAATCAATAATTCACCACGACGGCTCAAAACAAAACATCAACTATCTTGTTAACTTACCACACAGGTAGAGAGGTCCAGAGGACAGCCGAAAGAGACAGCACACAAGAGTTAAGAAACAGAAGCACACAGTTCTACACACAGAAGATCAGCTGTCCATGCAGAACTGTCACTGCAGGTACTACATGCCCATTATTTATATTACTTACTAAGTCCATACTTGTATTATAAACTGTAATTTATGCTTTAATATCCAAGTTAAAACTAACATTTTAAAATTGGATCGTTCCTATTTTTAAATTACAGCTTTTTATGCTTCCCCCTCTGTTTATATACTAGAATAAACCCATCTTTGGTTCGGTGCATGTCTATCCAGTAACATGACTGCAGTTCAGACATATCAAATGTAGATTTTTAATATTTAAAAAGGTCACACGCTTTAAATATTAAAAGTTGTGACCTATGTAGTAGTAGTAATAAAAATAATAATAATCATCATCATCATCACATATCCAGAAGCAACAATTAAAGATTGCTGGAATATGCTGTGCTTTATCAGGTAGGCCATAATCTGGCTGCTGGCAGGGAAATTGAAAAATTATTTGAAGTGCTTCAATTGTGAATTACTGCTAACCTGCGTATCGTGTGCATTTTTACTGCAGTAAAAGTCTGTACCTTGGCCTTGCCATCCAGGGCCCCGGTGCCTGCATAGATCTTACTGACGGAGTCACCATTAGCGGACCACATGGTCCTAAAAACCTCTTGAAACCTGGCCACCAGCTGTGGTTTCTCTGTCAAACCCATTTGTTCCAACTGCTTAGGCAGCATCTGAGGAAAGGAGGGTGACAGGGGTCAAACTAAAATCCTCTTTAAAGACTACAGGAGCAGACAAGCTCAGCAGTACTCTTACCTCGAGAGCAAAAAAAGCTTGGACACTGTTGGTTCTATCCAAACAATCCAGGCAGTTGGTCCTCATAGTCCCTCCCTGAGTCCTAAAACCACACAATAAAGAGTTATTGCAGCTTTTTTTCCTCCCATCATGTAGGGCTGCTCGATTATGGCAAAAATGATAATCACGATTATTTTCACTGAAATTGAGATCGCGATTATTTGACGATATTTATTTAACCCTTTAAGACCTACTATAGAACCAAGTCCGCCAGAGCTTATATTATTTTTTTACATGTTGTAGTGCCATTTGTGGGAGCATTTCAAGTTGCTAAATAACTGTTATAGCCCATATTTTAATAATATGTATGCATTAAGTCCATAGTAACTACATTAATTGCAAAAAAGTGCAATAAACTACAAAAAAATTGAAAATCGTTTTTGTTTTGTTTTTTTTTTACATATATTTCTACTTGGAGAAATTTAAGAGGCTTATCCTTCAAAACTTTAAATACAAAAAAGTTGCAAAAAATAGTTTACAACAACAGGAAATTTATTTTGAGTGTCTTCATAGTTTTATTTTGGAGATACACCAATTTTTATATACACTGCAGGTAAAACAAAAAAACCAATCCTATGATGCAAATTTGCAAAGAAAACAGCAGGTGCATCAAAATAAACTATTTCCAGCAGTGCAATTCGAGTTCTAAGCATCCCAGAAACTATTCAGAAAAGTCAAACATGACCAGTAGAGGTTTTTAAGGTCTACAAGTAAAAAACTACATTTCCGCGAAAATGACGTCACTTCCGGTTTCGGCCAGGAAATGGCGGACATGAGACAGTTCGCGCTGACATCTGTTTCACTGTGGGAAGTGTTATGAACAGCTGATCGGATCGGCAAAGCGTGTTTCTGGAATATTATGTTTTTGTTCCTGCAAGCGCTTTTTATGCAATTTTTGCAAAGCTATATGTGGAAGGAAACCGTGACCGAGGACAAGCTGATGGCATCAGATGTAAGTACAACTCCTCTGGTTTCATATGCAAAACAAATTATTGCGCTAGCTTACACGGTTCCGGTTCTACAGGGATTTAAAAATAGTTACACAAAACGGAGCGTGCTGCTCTGACCGGATTTAAAGGGTTAACAATGGTGTGCAACACCACTGAAGTTTTTTTTTTTTTACCTCTCTTTTCAACCAACGCCAGTCACTCTCCTCTCCAAATAACTTCTGCTTAGCTTTCCGAGCTTCCCTCGGGTCCTCTTAATCAGCGGTCTCCAACCTTTTTTGCGCCACGGACCGGTTTATGCCCGACAATATTTTCACGGACTGGCCTTTAAGGTGTCGCGGATAAATGAGGGAGGGGCTAATAATCGGCTCAGTCATTTTTAATGATCGTTGAAAGCCCAGATCGTAATCGTGATTAAAATTCGATTAATTGAGCAGCCCTACCATCATGTACACTTAAAACTTTCACTGGTGACAATGGCATAATAAAACACCTGTCTACACAGGGTATCATTAAAGGCATTTAACTTATTAGTTTACATAGTGCTAAAATTGCTGCATGACTTGTGAACATATCATGAACAGAAGCTTCAACTCAAATAATAATCAGATGCAACTAAAAAAAACAAAAACAAAATTAAAAGGTACAACGGAATGTTTTGGGTTTGATTTTTTGCATAAATAAAAGTGATTCTGTGTTTTAACAGTAACAAGAATTTTTTTTTTTTTAAATCCATCCTCTTCCACTTATCCACTTCAATGTTATACAGTAGATTACAGATCGCTCATGGGGTAAGAGGTCGGGTACGCAGGCATGCAAGCACCAATTTCTCACCTTAATATCCCAGTTTCTCCAGAATAGTAGAAGAAACCACACTCTTCTATGAATTTGTTGAGCTGGGGCTTGAGGACACTGTGAAGTTTGTCTGCCTTTCCACCTTTCACATTCTGATGGTAGTCAAAGTTCACCATTTTCACTGCTGAAGCATGTTCTGATGCTTTCAGGTGACTCTAAAATGGTGAGACAGGTAGACTTCCTCAAAATCAAATCTATTGCAAAACTATTTTGCATGTAAGGTGTGTTGCCTTAACTGAAGGGCAAATTAATTTGCATTGCAAATCATTGACCTGAATTCTTGAAGCATGTCATAGTAATGTGTGAACATCCCGGTCGCATAGTCAGAAACCATTTTATATATTTTAAACACAAACTCAGCTCACTGATGACATCAACAGCATTTATGGCAATTAACCCTAACATATGACACCTTAAGTCCCAACATTTCTAGCTGCTGCAAAACATGTAACATCTTTTGCATTTGCAGCTATATGGGGCTTTATACTTCATTAGGTAAACTTCCTGTGTGGTTTGAGGGCAACTACAAGACCACAGAAAAAGACAGGGTTCGAGATCTTATGATAAAGGGTAAAAATAGAGGATGCTATGGTGTGCAAATATGTAAAATAGAAACAAATGAATAATGCTCTTTACTGACTCATTCACCAGAAAATACAGTAAGAAACTGAGGTAGTCTTTCTTGAGCAGCAGTACCCACCCACTTGAAATATTTTTCCCTGCCTTTATGGCGTGGGCTTACGTGGACACAACAGAGAGAATCTGTTTGAACACACATAGCTTACTGCTAGTGTATTTTGGAATGTCATCCTCAGATAAATATCTCACAGCACATCACTGTTAACAGACAATGTATTGACCTCTCACCTGAAACGCTTTGCTGAGCATGTGTTCCCCTTCTTTACTTCCAAGCAGGTTGATTATCACCTGCTTACCATACAACCGCCTCAGTGCAGTAAAGTGTCTGCAAAACACACAATCTGATATAGTAAGCACTTTATAAAAATGACATTAAGCACATTTATCTTATCCTTTACAAATTTCACTTAAAATAAAATAAAAAATTCATACTTTGTAACAATAATTAGGACAGACAAATACAAATGACTCATCTATGATTAAACACCAACAGCCTAGTTTGCATCAAAAGTCCTGTCACTGTAGCAACCTTAACACACAACTCTGTGGCGTACTGTTGTGTTAAACGATGCAAACGCGAGCGCTTCACCCACATTTGCAACTTAAATGGGACCTGTAATAAAAACTTATTTAGAAGCAGCGTATGAATAAATAGTCTGACAACATTAAACTCGTGCAGCCCTCAGTTCTTAACAACAACACTGATAATACAACAGCAGCAGCAATGATGAGCCTCTTTGCACACTGTGAAGTGCAAAGTGGCAGAGTCGTTACTGAGATTGTGAAAGAAAACGTGTTCCTAGTGTCCAAAACGGCAGCACTGTTCCTGTAAACACTAGAAAAGCCTTTATTGAGAAAAAGCTCGTGGTAGTCCTTCATCAAAGCACCTGATCAACAAACTAACGTGAAGAAAAGCAAACTTTTTAGCTGCTCAATCCACCACAATCTGTTTTACACAGCGAAAAATTGAGGCTGTGACTGAAAACTGATGTGAGTAACTTGTTATAGCTTTGCAGATATTGACAGATCTGAATCCTACTGAACATCTATAGGAGACAAAGACAGTGCTCTTTATCACCACTAAACACCAAAAGAGGGATTCTTTTATAAGAATGGTGTTCAATCCCTCCAGTGATATTTGAGAGTTATGGAGAACTGCTGAGGTGCTGTTCTGGCAGCATCTGGTGGCCTAATACTTTCTAAGACACTTAATATTGTCTGTAGGCCTCTTATCTTAATGTTCCTCACAGCTTAAGATTTATATATCCACATGTGGCTCAAATGTTCTCAAGCTGTTCAAGCAAATGTTCAAAGCTGTTCTGAGCTGCACTCTCTTGTTCCATTGTCACTTGTAAGGCCTGTTCCTACCTTTTAATCTACCTTGCCCCTCTTATGAGATTTCCTCTACAAATGAATGCGGGTAGAATCCAGAAAAAGGACATTTCTATCCATGTCAACCAAAAGCCTGCACAGGACCTTAAAGCCTGCCTGGAATTCTCTTCTGGTTATTTCTTACAAGGGGGTTATAATCTTACTATAGCTTATCTTAACAGTGGTGTTAACAGACATGTGCTGAATTAAAAGTGATATGTAAAAGCTTTGACTGCAGTCATATTACCGGTAATGGAATAGAATACATGTGTAAAAGCAAAGCTTTTACAATGACATTCTTGGCTGCAAACAAAAACTACCGGTAACCAGATATCACAAAGGATGACTCATCATCCCTTAGCTGAATAGATATTAGAAAGATTAGCAGCCCTGACAACTACTTAGAGGGAAAAAACAAATAATGTGTTACACAGTACTAATGATTTAAAGTCTAATATACATTCATATTCATAACTCCATTAAAATGCTCCACAAAAAATGAGTAGAATCCAAAAGATCTGGAAATCAAAGAAGTGCTGACAGAACTCTGTAAGACATATCTGCTGGAATGCACAGTGAATGACATGGCTACTTTGAGACTGGTTGGGTAGCTGCTGTGGGCTGATAAGAATGGAGTTCATACTAGCAAGGTGTAACCCACAGATTCGGGTCATCATTTTTGTTCTTGATGACCTGAGTGTATGCTTCAGCAACAATGCATTGAGCTTAAAGCAAAGGAACTTGCAGCTCTGTTCTGTTGTTAACCCTACAGCTGTAACAAGCCAGTTCACAGCGTAATTCTAGAAAAAAGAAAAAAAAGTTTCATTTTATAAAGACTAAAGTCAAATTGTTCTTACTGGGAAAAATCTTAACTTATTTAATGATTATTAAAACATTTGCGTATGTAAAGAAACATTTATTTTTAGCAGACGGACATTAAGACATTGAGAGCAGTTTAATTTTTCACTTTTTTGATATTTAAATTTAACCAAAAAATGTTTGTATTTAATGAGGCACAAATAAAGATAGCTGTCAAGAACAGGCACACACACACTCATTAATTGAAATAATGACTTCCAAATTGAATGAACTACCTGTGATTAATGTAAACCACAGGTTATCAAGGCTGATGGCTAAATAAGGGCTACTAATAAACCAACCTCTGAGGACACACTGCAATTAATGTCTTCTTCACAGACCTTAATAGTTTTTCCTCTACTGTGACGAGTACATGAGATATACAGGAATAATATAGCATTTCCTCTGTGGTTCAGAGGAGTGGCTATCTGTGGTAGGCCAGATAAAGCTGCAGGAAACTGCTACACACAAAAAGAGCTGTGCACACAAAACAATTTAATTACCTTTCAAATGCCGGCGCATTTGCCTCAAATCCCCTTGAGAGTTTGACACGATGAGAACCAACCTGGAGAGACACAAGTCACAGTGTCCTTCTTTGGTGAAAGATACCAAAAAAGTCTGTTTTCTAAACACACACACATTGCAGATGACCAGAAAACCCTATGATGACAAATGGATTTCGGAAAGAAAGTGTAGACATCTGAAATGAGGAAACGAGCTCTTAATAGGGCCCAAAAAGAGAATTGCTTAGGAAAAGAGCAACATAGGTGCAAAACGGGGAGATTTGTTCCAACAAAGACACTGAGCAGCAGATAAATGATACATTGTAATTGATCAGCATTTTCCCACATTTAGCCTCTTTTTCTCATATTAATTCTCATTTTGAAAGTATGCTGATACTGAGCAAATCATCAGTCTCATAGGCAAACATGACCACACGAGTAGACCTGGATAGGCTTTGCAAGACATTGGCATTGTGACTGTACTACGCAAGTCTCTTGACTCTGCAGAGCATGTCTCTACTTGTTCCTTTGTTATCCCTACCAATTTCTGCCTCACTCTGAGTTTACATCTTCTCTTCTCATTTGTGCATGGTGGCTCAGTGGTTAGCATAGCAAGTAGTCCTGGGTTTAAACCCAGGAAGGGCCCTTGCTGTGTTGAGTTAACATGTTTTCTCTGCTTATGTTGGTTTTCTGTGGTTTCTCCCACCATCAAATAACATGGCATCTTAAGGCTGGCTATCTGGGCCCAGGACACTCTTGCAAAAGAGACTCTTAGTCAGCAGAGTTTTACTTCCTGTATAAACAAAAGTTGATTCTCTCTGTGTTCAAATATTTCTCTTACTGTCTGTGACAGCTTGTTAAAACAAGAAAAAATACAGCAACACTCCCTCATATTTCAGCTAGTGACTCAGGATGCTTTCTGTGTCTAAAAAAACTGTAGTTTCTCTGGAGATAGTACTCGGTAATAGACCTCAGTATTGACTTTCATTGTGTTGTGGAAGGTTTTTACTTCCCTAAGAATCTTATATTTCCCTTTATTCTGCAGTGTGTGTTGAGCTTAGAATTAATCTGCTTTGTTTGCTTCTATGCACCAATGTGGCCGAGCCTGGGCATGTGTGGAAGGGCTAACATTTTTGCTCCATGCTGTTGTCATTTGTCACTCCTCTCTTTCTCTACTGTTGAGCAGGTCTATGCTTTGCATATTTTATAACTTCCTGAGATGGCATCTGAAACTATTCAGGTTACAGCTGTACAACTCAGACCTGCAGAATAACTGCAGTCAAATCAGTTTTCTTACTTGCTCTGAATTCAAAAGCATCTACTGTTCTATGCAACGTTAACTAAATAAGCTTTGTCACCAACTACAGGAAGAGTTTTTTCACATTTCGTCTACTAATCTATAAAGCAGTAACTTATTAAGTAAACATTTTCAAAATTATTTAGAATTAACTAAGAGGGATCAACCAATCATTTGAATGATTTACAGCCTTAATACTACACTACAAATATGATTTGTAGACTAATTAATATCTATGTCTAATGTGCACTAACTGAGAAAAAAAATAAATCAGTAAATTTTACCATTGATAAACCAAATGTACAAAACCTGCTCAGGAGATATTAGAGAGTATGAGGAGGAGAGCTTAAAAGCCACAACTGGTGGGGATGAAGATCTAAGGCAGTGCTTTAAAGCAGGAGGACTACAGTTTTGTCTGAAAACAACCCCAAGCCCAATACCCAGTGTTTTGACCAAACCAATGACTTTGTGGACTGAATAGGTGATTAATTTGGTCTTAGCTTTTTTTAAGAGCTCCTGCAAAATTGAAAAGCTCTGTCCATATTATCAAATTAAATACTCATCCAGTTGCCTGGTGAATATCAGCGGACACAATGAAGGGAAGTGCTTCGGGAATGTTTTCAGATCAGGTTCTCTCACCTGACCAAAGATGTCTGGGAGCTGAGGAAAACAGAAGAATGCCCTTTACCAAACACTATCACTGTCATTAACCTCCCCCACATCTGATCTAATATTCCAGACTGTGCAATGTCAGGATAAAGGGAAGAAAATCCCACTTGTGTTCTTTGTGATGCAAATTAAATATGTGATTCCACTTCCTGATCAAAATATCAAAAATATTTTTACTCTGTACAGATACTGAGTATAGGAAGAAAATTCCATCAAGGGATTCCCTGATTTCCACAGATATCCTTTGTCATTGCACAGGGGAACACCTATCTGCAGTCTGAAAGCACCAGCACCAGCAAAGCCAAAAAAACACAACACAAACAAAAAGGTTATACCAGGTGGAGGTTCTCAGCCAGTCTATTAGGGTGCCGATTCTCATTCAGTTGCAACAAAACACCCTTAATGGACTTTTTCTGAACACAGCAACAAAATGTGTTAAAAAGTGTGTGATAAATATATGCACTCCAT
The DNA here is from genome assembly GCF_963969265.1 of Rhamphochromis sp. 'chilingali'. Taxonomy (NCBI): domain Eukaryota; kingdom Metazoa; phylum Chordata; class Actinopteri; order Cichliformes; family Cichlidae; genus Rhamphochromis; species Rhamphochromis sp. 'chilingali'. The sequence goes on from NC_137946.1 coordinate 17,343,260, forward strand.
TCCCTTCACACTGTCTTAGACAGACACATCTGCCATTTTTAAACAGTAAAACTTTTTTTGGCTTGTTCTGCAAATGACCAGTGCCAGTTTCATCAGTTCTTTAATTCACGCACACTGTTCCAGCAAGCCAAACTGAGCCTCATCTATAACTACAGCATCAATGATAATAATGACCAGCTTTTTAAAAAACAAACAAACAAAACAACCCCCCCCAAAGATCAGGCCTACTTTCATTTTTTTTTTAACTGTGTGGCTTAATATAGGAAAACCACAATCAACAGTTGTATGGGATACATTTAGCTTTCATTACCTGGATTCCCGGCTGTTCCCAGAAAAGAGAAATGGACCCACGGATCTGTATGAAGGATGAGACTTTATCATCCAGGAAAATAACCTGTTCAAAACAAGATTACAAATTTGGTTTAGTGTATAATGTAACATTTTATGAAAAGAAATTAAATCCTAAAATAAGTAAGATGGGAAAAAAACTAAACAAAAAATACACATTGTATAAAACATCCATCTGCATAGGTGTATACTCGTGTGTGGTTTGTAGCTGAATTTTCAGGAAGCAAACGTAATGTAAAGCAGAAATCATAAAACAGACTATGTGTCGTTATAGGGCATGAGCACAACCTGTCAACACATGTTTGATCCTCAGCTTTTCCTCAGCTGCTTTTTTTGGAAGTCGAATTTCCCAGAGGAACCCACCCGAGGGATTAATAAAGTTCTATCTTATCTTATCTTATCTTTTACGGTGTCATTTTTATGGCAAGTATAAGGTTCCAAAAACTTTAACAGATTTCACCTGCTCAGTTTCCACAAAGTTGGCCACTTGTCCATCATCATTTGTTCCTCGGACATTGAATCGCGTGCCAGCACGCTCTGAGCTTAAGCGTGAGAAGATGCATGCCTTGGCTTGTTTGTGCCCTGCATAGATGGTCCTGATCTCCACACCCCCACACATCAGCCTCAGCAGCCAGTCGTCACAGTTTACACCGTAATGTTTTAGGTGCAGATGCAGAGATTGATTCCTAGTGATTCACAAAGTCAGATGTAACCGTAAACACAGAGAGCAGTTTTGCAAATCACAAAAGTTCCCCATATCACAAAATGAGAAAAACCATAAATTATAGCATATCTATAATGTTGGAACAGTAATGCTTTTAAGTTCCTACCAAAAGAAGCGGTTATCTGTAGTGTCTTCTATGATTCTGCGATGTGCATTAAGACTCAAGTCCATGCTGACTCCAGTGGAAGACCAGGCAAAGTAGAAATGTCCTGAGTTTAGGACCTTTCGCACCTCAGCAATTCGTTCCTCATCTCCTGGATCATTCTTCAGTGATATAAAGTCTGTCTGCGTGACCCTGAAAACTTCTGAATCCTGCACCTTGCCCACAGAGCTACAGCCTGTCACAACTACAAGACTGTGGAGCATGGAGTCACCTGTGAAAAAAAATGTGAATATGAAAAAAAAAAATTACCATATTTAGTGCACACCCTTCTCTTATTTCCAGTTTTCATATTGGTTTTTTTTTTTTTTTTTTTTATTCTTTGACACTACTAAGATATCTTTCCAAGTTCAAAATAATTCTTTATCTTATACTGGGTATGGGTGAAGCTCCTCAGTTCATTCACTATCTGAAGCAAGCCATTTCAGCTACTCTCCTTTAAAAGGACAAATTCCCTTTAAGCCAACTATCATTTGATGGGCTAGCAAACAAACAGACTGAACAGCAGGTGGGTGGGGCTGCTATGCTCACAGCCAGAGTTGTGTGCCTGATATCACAATATGAAGGATATTCTCTCTTTCTGACATCATGAAGATGCAAGAGTAGAAAACAAATTCCTGGATATCAAATGTTTAGAACTTGATAATCTGACCTCACTGTTTAAAACACAATTTTAATATTAGCATCCACAACTGTAACATTATATATATATGACAGAAAAAAAGTATTTTACATCCACTATAAAGAAAAGAAGGAGAAGCAGTGCTGGAGTGTTAAGAAAGGAAATACAGAAACATTACAAAATTAAATTCTGGACAAAAAATGGTTAAAATCGCAAGCCACTCAAATCACAGCTTTAATCGCTTACAGTGCTTTTTTATTGTTGTGATAACAAGAGCCTTGAAGGGCACATGGAGGACATGAGAAAGCAGCTTAGAAGAAAGCAGCAATGGTGAAAATAATCAGAGCAAGTTCACAGTCAATCAGGAATGGACCCATCTAGGAGCAACAAGCAAAACACATTCTCGCGTCTTACCAAGGTTTAGGCGAAGAACACCCAGAATTCCATAGGCATCTACTATCTTGGTATATGTGTTTTTAATAGCATCCTTCTCTGCTGCCGCTAGAAGACAAACAATGGCAACAAAATTTAAGGAAAATATTGCACCACCTTCCTTTGAAAATCATAGCAATATATCACATCCACCACTACACAATAAGGGATACTCATCTTTTAGTTGCATTGCTTTTACAGCTTCCTTATTTGGTGCAATGGCTTAAAAAGAATGTAAATCATATCTTATTATAGTATAATCAAACAAGATGCCTTACACAGAACAGCAACAGCTGCTGATTCAAACATGAGGCATTCCTCCCTGGCCCTAGTTTCCACTATGACACTGTAAGGTGGTGGGTCCAGCTTGTGGTAAATACGATATCCCTTGCTGAAGGCCATAATTGATCCAAGCTGGAAAAAAACCCTATGTTATTACCTGGAAAACAAGAGAAATTAAAAAAAGAATGACAATAGATCAGAAAAGAAATATTCTCACATAAAACACCTGCAATTTAATGACGGTGAAAGCATCAGAAAGGTGACCTCAAATCTGATCACTTTTTTTAAAAAGATGTCTGGCTCAATATCAAAGTTATTACAGTTTGTATAGCTAACAGACTAAACCAAAGGTAAAGACATAAACGTTTCCATAATTTTGCAACACTCTTATTGTGAATTTAACGATTTCGGGGTTTCTTTTATTTATTTTTTTCAAATTTCTATTTAAACTCATAATTAGGCAATAATTAAATTCCCTAATCCGGAAAGGGGGTAAACTTGCATTGCGAAATCCGAAGCTTAACGTGAGATCAAGTGCAGATGCAGCTCAGGCCCACGCCTATAATTAACTAATATAAAAAAATTAGTACTGCAGGTAACTCAAGATTGCGAGTATCAGGAGCACTGCGACTGATAACGGTACTTGACAGTTAGGCCGGGGGGGGGCTTAAATACCATCCATTGGACAGTCACGACTCCGTAATGCAACGGCAGAACAAACGCTAACGTTCACCAGCGAGGTAGCTCAAATGCTAGGTTTTGTGCAATCCTAGACCGACAAGTAAAACGACAGATGACAGTATAAAACGAAAGTAGTAGTAGTAGTAGCTGCCTTTAACCTCTGCAAAGCTAACTGGTAACGCTAGCCAAGTTAGCTGGATGAATCACAGGGATAGCTATGATTCGCTAGCCTACAATATTTTGATGGTGGCACTTATCTGCATGTCCGGGGTGACAAACTGTTACTATTATATACATTTAACAAAGTCGGCCATGTAAAACATTTACACGCAAACATAATTTACATTTCTGCAATTCTTACTACCGACCGGTTTTTAAAGAAATTATGTAGAAGTAACACAATTTATCTGGTCTTACCGTCTCCCCCGCCGGGTTGTAACTCCGCTGTCACAACATAATCCTTCCCGGTGTGTTGGCAAAATGGTACATTCCGACGCAAACGTCCGCCTACCTCACGTTACCGTAATAGCCAAGGAAACGTAAAGCGCATGCCTTAGTACAAGAAAGGCATTGGAGTATGTAAATTAAACGTTTTGCAAGCGTGCAATATTTTAAATTCGTGCTAATATGCAGTTATGAACTACCCGACTTAAAAAAAGAACCCATGAAATGTTTTGAGCAATTCCACCTATGATTGACAGCTGCTTTAATCCAATGAGTCCAACAGAGAACACTGCCGTCCAATCGTGTGTGCCTAGAGGTGGGACGTCGGCATTTCATAACCTCTGACATTTCTGTATAAAACAAGCGCTCCGACCTTCCTCATATAAACAACATTAGCCGGGGCATAAGTAATTGTGATGTATGTGACCCTGACGATTTTTTAAACAGGTAGGCGTCAAACAGAGGTAGCACTGTCTTGTTTTTCACAACATGCTAGAGAAGGTTAATGCTCATCTGCTATCTTCCGGTGGGATCTCCTCCAGCTTGTCAAGCAGGAACGTCGTTAGATTGTCTACTATTCTATGTAATGTTTCAGCCTGTCAGGATATGTTGTTTATCGACGTTGTAGTTCAATGTCTCTAAAACAACCAAACAAATAAAGTATGTTTGCTTCCATGCAGATCCTTTCTTATTATTTAAATCGACTCTCTGTTACCAGACTCTGTTTTGTTTGTTTGTCTGTTTGTTTTTTTGTTTGGTTGTTTTTTGGAGGTGCCTGTTTACTTGTTTTCACGACTGTTAAAGATCCAAAAGTTTCAGCAAAATAAAATGTGCTTAGAAGTTTGGGTTTGATATTCTCATTTGAATTTTTACCACAACAATAGCTGTGTATTATGCTGTATTTGATTGTTTTAAATATCTGACAGTGCAGTGTATTGTTAATTTTTGTGACCTGTGTTCAGGCTTAAATCTAACTATCAACTGTCTTTCATATCTTCTCACGGGATACTTTTTAGCCCTTAAACATGAAGAGGCTTTTCCTCGTGGAGCCGGTGGTGGCCCTGTATGCTTTTGCCACTTTCCTCTACTATCCGCTTGTGCAACAGTATGCATACAGGAGAATCTGGCTGCAGGTGACAAACACCACTTACCTGAGCTCTGACAACACTTCCAGATGTGTGGCAAACAGCAACAGCAGCAACCAGTCTCACTATAATGAGGTTAGTCTTTAATCACTAAAGGCGTGTTATCCATTCCTGAAATTTGGAGTATCTTATTTTCTTTCTTTTTTCCCACCACACTGAAAACTAAAAACATTTTGAATATAGCAAGGATTGTTTAAGAATGAATGCCATGAAAAAAAAATCAATATTTGGTGCAAACATTTACCTTTAAACCAAGACACAGATTCTTTTAGGTCAACAGCTTTTCATGGTATTGGGTGGCACGTTGTTTCAATCATCTAAAAAAAAAAAAACTGTCTGGAGCTTCTATGTGAGTTTCTTACATATTAATTCCAGACTGACATGTTATGACTATGACTCTGGATTATTTGCACGTTTTTATCAATATGAAGGTAGTTCCTAATGACTCCGTATGTTTATGTTAATTTGCATGACTTGTACACTAATCAGATGCCTCCGATGGTCTTGTGTGAGACATTTTAACTGCTTAAAACTTTCGCACAGTACTCTAGTAATAATAACTAGTACATGTACGTAGGGCTGTGCGATATGACCAAAATCTCATATCCCGATATTAAGACATCTCTCATCTGATAACGATATAAATCACAAAAAATGTAACATTTTGTGTAAATTCTGTGAATCTCGGGCAGCTCGACTTGCGTGAAGTGTTTCCAGCTGGACGTCGCCTACCTGGAGTCGAGTGTTTTAACTGATGCATGAAACTATACATTTTTAGACATAAGTTGTAACTGGCGCTGTTTTCTTTCTGAATATTTATTACACAGCGTGCTGCGGGGAAAAGCCTGTTCTAACGTTTGAGTCTAAGGTTTATTTTTTAGCACCTGACGGCTCTTTTTTGCTTCTTACCCGTAAACACTCGGCATCTTTCACGTAATTCAGTTTATTTTGAAAAATCTCAACAGGATCTTGAGCTTTATTGTAAAAGGTTTATGTGGAACAAGCGGACACGCGGTGGTTTTACCTTCGTTGTTGCTAAGGACAAGGCAAAAAAAAAAAAAAACCCCACAAAGGCTTGTCTGTCTGTAGTGTGATTATATTAAATGTAAGAGAAAGAGAGAACTTTAAGAAATTAATATAGCCACTACAGTGACCATCAAAATAATGAAAAAATATTGCCATAAACAGTTTATTACACCACGAAACAAACAATAGCGTAAAATGAAACAGACATTTTTATATCGCCATCCGATATATATCTTATATCGAACAGCCCTACATGTACGGTATAACAAGTTGCCTACTTAGAACTTGTAATAGCATTACTAGTTCCATGTCTATTTTCAACGTTTTTATTCATACATTTTTCCCATAAACTTTTAACTTCCTCTCTTTCACAGTTTGGGTTACAAACATTTCTTTAGCGCAATAAGGTGACGTGCAAAGAATTTCTTATGACTACAGGTCTGTGCTCATGCAGATACCCACATACTGTGGTAGCTACACTATAGCTAAAAAGTGATAATCTTACAGAATACAGATATGATGGTACAATCTTTTTATTTGTAGGATGTTTGCAATAAGCAAACAATTTTGTAACAAGGATGTAAAAGAGTATTGTTCTATGAGCCCCAAAAGGTTGATTGTGTTCATCTGGACATAGTCCTTTCAGTGGGAGGATGATTAAGCATGCATCAAGACATTGTTCTATGAGGAACAATGCCATTTTACTTTAACATGCATGTATAGAATGAGAATTACACATAAAAGAGAAGTGAAAACCACAACAGGACAAAACTTGTGTTATCTGTAAATGGCCACAACAGCACCTGTGGTATTATAAAAAGCTTTTTTTTCCCCCCACCTCCCCTTTTAGTCCTGAACATTAAAGTTCTTATGAAATGTCTGAAAATAATTAGTTTTTACATTTTTTTTTTTAATTCTTCCACTGTTTAAGGTATGATCAAGATATTTTGATCTGGCTCCAAAAAAAAAATCTTCTCCTTCAACATCCTCTATTTGTGCACCCCTGCACTGCTTCCAGGACTCCTGTTAACATTAAATTTAGGTTCAAGAGTTGCTGTTGAGGAGAGCTGAGGACATCTAGCATTCCTCATAAATGCAAGCTGACAGAATTTAAAGGGCTTTACAATTAACCACATTTTCTCTCTCTCTCTTTTTTTGCTTTTGCAGGAGGTACAGAGGCAGACATCTCTCTTCTCCGTTTACACAAACATCCTATCCACAGTCCCATCTTTGGTGGTCACTCTCATACTGGTGACCTACAGTGATCAAGGAGGACGCAAGATAGCCATCATCATGCCTATGATTGGCACATTGATCTACACATTGTCTTTGCTGACTGTGTCCTACTTTGAACTCAGCATTTACTTGCTCTTTGGCTCCTCAATTCTTAGTGCTCTGTGTGGTGGTATGGGCACATTTCTGGGTGGCTGTTTTGCCTACATAGCAGACTTGTGCGAGGATGATCGTCAGAAGACATATCGCATGGCTGGATTGGAAATGATGATTGGCCTGTTGTCTGGACTGGCTGCATTATCGTCAGGCTACTTTCTGAGAACTGTGGGATTCAACTGGCCTTTCCTAACCTCTTCACTGATGCTCGTTTTGATCCTGCTCTATGCCATCTTTGTCCTTGAGGAGACTGTGAAGAAGGCTCCAACTAGTGCCGTTACTTTAGATGGATCTCCTTGGTATTTAGGCATGAAACAGATGCTCCGTGGGGTCTGCCAGATGCTTGCAGGGGCCAGCTGCAGGTGGAAAACTGTTCTGGCCCTTCTCATTATTATCTTCACTTGCGTTTCCTTTGCATATGTAGGAGGGATGTCCGTGATAACACTGTACGAGCTCAGTGAGCCGCTGTGCTGGACTGAGATTTTGATTGGCTACGGCTCAGCACTGACCACCACTGTGTTCCTGACCAGCTTTGCAGGAGTGTCCCTGTTTACATACTGTGGTGTGCCCCAGCTGCTCATTGTCCTGTTGGGGATCCTGTCTGTTGTATCAGCCATGCTCACTGCGGCATTTGCTAAAACAACCTTGTTGATGTTTATAGGTGAGGAGGAAAATGCAACTATTGGAATGTACAGTAGTTTTGACTCGTACATAAAATGAAGAGATAATACTTTTTAACCCATGTTTGTTTAAATAAAAAAAATAATTATATAATTATTTTTATTTATTTATTTTTTAACAAGGTGTGCCATGAACTAAGTCCATAGTTTAGTTGTATCTGTTTTTAACACCCTGAATTAGGAAATTGCTTATATATAGTTTCTGACACAAATTTAGTTTTTAGTGTTTTGCATTGATCTATTGTAAAATTTGTCTTAATATGCGGTATGAAAAGAGGAAAAATGCATCAACCAAAGCCCGTTTCAGTGTTCATTGTGGGCACGATATTAAATGGTTGGGTGTAAAAACGCAGAATGTGTCATATTAAAAAGCATAAGGACAATTTTAGCTGCAGGAAGTAGAAATGCCTTGTGTGCTCTTTTTTATTATTATTTTTTTATTTTTTTGCAGAAAAAGCACATAAGGCATTATAAACAGAGAAATGGCACCCCCAAAATACATTGCATGCTAGTGACTTGGATTACTAATTGACAGAATAGGACTTTTTATGGTGGCTTTATAAGGTGCACAACTACTACTAGAGACTCCTAATTTTTTTAGTGCATTGTAAACTTATAAACGGTGTAATTATGTTATCGCTCATTTGCTTACTTTAATTATCTTATTGCAACAATCTACGTAATTGAAAACACACATCTGTTACATTTATAGATGCAACATACTTTTTTCATAAGTAACTAAACAATTTTGCAAATATTAATTTCCTCATGTATAGTTTTATGCAGTTACATTAAAACTACAGTGTGATGCATTATATAATGCTGATCTTCTGTTTTTCATTTGCCACAGTGAGGATACCAATGCTACTGTCTATCATGCCTTTCCCTGTACTGCGCTCCATGATGTCAAAGATTGTCCCAAAGTCTGAGCAGGGTGAGTGACTTTTCAGAGCTTTACATGAACCACAGAACCATGTCTGAGTGTGTTTGTAGAGCCAGAGTCCATTGAAGGATTGCCTGTTCCAGCAGCTTTGGCTCTCCAAGTTTCTGTTGAATTTAGCAGAGGGTTATCTTAAAACTATACACCAGAAGTTCTTAGTAACCCTATGACCTGCAGATTTATTTATTTTTTTCTGTTTTTCTGATTTTTTTTTCTCTATTGCAGGAGCCCTGTTTGCCTGTCTTTCCTTTATGGAAAGTTTGTCCAATAATGTATCGTCCATAGTGTTCTACAGTATTTATGCTGCTACGGTAGCGTGGTGCCCAGCCTTCGTCTTTCTGTTATCTGCAGGACTCTGTGTGATTCCTTTGACTGCCTTGGGGTAAGTCAATAAGTAGGCCAATGGATTTCCCACAACTTTAAAATAGCCAGGCCAGCATTTTTGCATCTTTTACTGCAAATTGCAATCTTACTAATAATTTGGGAAAACTGTCCTACTTTTCAGCCAGTTAGCCTTACTCAAGCCCATTCATCTGATCCACTTCAAACTGTAGTGATAGATAGATAGATAGATAGATAGATAGATAGATAGATAGATAGATAGATAAAACTTTATTAATCGCTCGGGTGGGTTCCTCCAGGAAATTCGGTTTCTAATAGCGCAGCACTGACAGAAGTTACAGAATGTGAGCAGAAATATACCATATATACACAGATAGAATTACAGAGACATATATAAATACAGAATATACAAAGGGATAAATAAGAATACAAGGGAATTGCACATTGTGCCGATGGTGAAGAAAATTAGTGCAATGTCCAATTTGAGACATTGCAGATAAGCAGTTGTCATTTTAGTTCAAAGTTGTTCAGTCACCAGTGTTTAACCTAGAGGAGAAGGGCTGCACACACAGGCATGTTGTTTGGGCTTTGTGATGACAATCATTGACAGTACAACACGCCTCAGACTCCTAAGTTTATCCATTGCAACTAAAATTACCCAACTGTAATTTTAGTCGGGAGGGAATAAAGGTCTCCAGCTATAAAGGTATAACCTTAGTCATTGTGCCTTTCATAACCGTTTTATTTTTGAAACAGAAACTTACTTAATGGCTGTGATGCAATTAGCTGTAGAATTGTAGCTATAAAAGTAACCAGGGTTACGCTCTCTGAGCTGGTAGTTATAATTGATGTGTAGAGTAATACATTTCCAAACTAATTTCCTGCTGTACCTCCCAGACATTATTAGTTTCCATTCATTTTACTATGTCATAAATATCAGTCACATGACATAGTTTAAGGTTACTCACCTCAGGTCTTGCTACTTTTGTTCATGTTACCGTGTATTTTTAATGCATTGCTCACAGAAGCCATTATCTACCACCAAAACTCACTGCCCTGTATGTTGTTTGTCCTGGATTATGTTAATGTTCAGTTTGACTGAAGGCATGTGAGTTTTTTTTTTTGGTGATCTGTGATCAGATTTCTAGTGAGATCAGACTTCACAACTCTGCACTGTGTGGATGGAGTTGCAAGTTACAAGCTGCCAAGTCACTGTTTATCAGTTATTTAGAAAAGGGAAGTGGTTCTGCTTAAGCAGGAAGAATTAGTTCCTCATTCGTTATCCAACTCCTTTTACAAAAGAAGTCCTCCCTTATAACTCATGACATGCATAGTATCCCTTCGATTTGATTTTTGGGCTGTTACAGCCTTGGCTTTGCTTTTAATTCAACTGAAGTTTAGTTGAATTTCTTTCCTGTTGAACTTTATTGCACTGGGGTGTAGTGAAAAACTCCTTCAGTGAATAAAGCTGTTGTCACATTTCCTTCCTATTACTTAGCGGCTATTCATAGAATAACAAAAGCACTGGTTTAGCAATTTTGTCTAACAACAGAACAACTAATTGAATTCAACAAGAGACTATATTTTTCCTTTTGAGTGCATAGAGTGGTAGCATTTTCAAGCCACGTCAGCACTGAAATGAAACTGATGTGGTTTGGTTGTTGTTGTGCTTATTTGCTAAAAAGAAGCCGATGAGTCTTGTATGTAGCAGATGGTACAAAATGGGATTTTTTCCCCCCCCCTTAAATATACATATCCACCACGTTGGTAGTTGTAGAAAGTGTATGGATGTAATCTTAAGAAGGGCTACTAGAGATGTAATGGAAGAAACGGACACAGAAACAGTTGGCCAGTTTATGTTGAGCTTTAGCAGACATGTATCTCCCTTTTCTATTTTGCTCTTATATCATCCCCCTTTTCTCCGCCTCATTTCAGCATGGTGAGCGTGATAGGAGTGGATGTTGCCACAGAGGTCCAAAGGCCAAAGCGTTTCAATTCAGAGGAGGAGAATCCTGTCCAAGATCAGAGTGACCACAGCCCTCTTCTTACCTGAGACGCCAGGACTACCAAACACTAACAGCACCTTGCTTGTTAAGATTTGTTTTGTTTTGTTTTTTGTTTTTTTGTGTGTGTGTGTGTGATTTATTTTATGTGGTGTTTAATATAGGTTACATTTTCTTCCTTTGTTGCTGTGCTTATTGGAGTTATGGATAAACAGATTTCTCTACCTCTCAGGTTTAACAACCCCAGTTAAAATTGATAGAAATCTCGAAGGTCTGAAGGTAGAAGTCTGACCATGACAATGACATTTTCAAAAACATTTTGAATGGATACATTTTAAATGTATATTATTTCTTTTTTTTTAATGTAGCAAATAAAATTTGACCTTGACATCACATTTTTGCTCAAGGAAAAGGTAAAAGACCAAGCCACAAATGGTAAAGGGGACTAAGAGTTATGGTAATCATTTCAAAGTATGAGGACTAAAGTTCTTTCTGGAAACAACCCACCACTCTGTATTATGACCAAACCGAAGACCTTGTGGACTGAATTGGTCACTTATTAGGTCTCTGCTTGCCTCGGGGTACGACCAGGTTGAAAAGCTCAGTTTTCCATACTATCAATTAAAACCTTTCCAATTATCTGGAGAATATCAACAAACTAAATAAAGGAAAGTGTTGTGGGATTTTCTTTCACACTTTGGTTTTTGAGAAAAACAGAAGAAGAAAGCACCAGCACAATTATGCCACTACATACCTGAAGTTTGTAAGATTCAACCTCTGTTCAGGTTTTGTTGTAGCTAAGTTACTACATTTTGGGTGTAATAGTCTTAATTATTGTGTCAACACAATATTCGCAACAGTCTAATAAAAAAAAAAATGTTTACCACTGTGGGCCAAGCTTCTGTATTTTAATACAGACTGAAAATTCACAACTAAATATCAGCACGACATCATTTATCTTCTTAAAACTGTATCAAACAAGGTGATGTTTAATAAATATGTAGGATTTTTTTTCTGATGGAGATGAAATGCTAAGAACATTTTTAAATGCAATACTGTTTTCTATACCCAGTGACCTTCATAACAAACATAAAAAAAATCGTTTCTAATTTTCTAGCTAAATCCCAGCACAATGTGATTCTGCAGAAAAAAAATTATTTCATTCATTCAACATTCCTGTCACTTTTTTGGGGGGGGGAGAGGTTACTTTTACACATCCTTTATTTATCCAGGTAAAAAGTGTCATTGACATTAAAAATGTCTTTTTCAAGAGAGATCTGTAATATATAACATCACAGTTTTAAAAATATATTGTATATATTGGCCAAAAAGGACCGGATTAATTATAATGTAGGTAAAATAACACAGAGTACTTGTAAAACAGGCCATTTCTGTATTTTATAGCTCCTCCATAATTCGTATTGACTACAGTCTATTTACCAATCTAAATCAAGATATTAGACACTTAAAAACCATAGAAGCATTACTAATTGCTTTGGCAGTTCATCACTTTTTCCTGCTTACTGAATGTCTGTAAATTATATGATAGCCAATATGTACACCACTATTGCAAGTGTACTGTTTTCTAACATAGTCCCATTTAGGTCACCTGATGTTAGGTTTTTTCTATATGAAATTAGTACATGGGAAAAAAAAAACTCGTCAGAGAGCTTCAGACAGCCAGCCGGCCTCACAGGTGAACTGAATTGGGACTTTAATTTCCAGAAACTCTGGCTGGCCAATCAACCTGCCTGGTTCACTTTTACTTTTACTGTCAGGCAGGAGGCCCACTGGCAGTGTCCATTTTCCAACGTCCTAAAAAAGGTAAGGCCGCACTTGGTAAAATTCTGGTCGTGTTTTATTCAATCGGTGTGGTACTTCACCATAGATTTATCACATATTAAACCTCATGATACCTAACGCCACGGATTTACCACCATTCTCTGTGCTTCGGTGCCATATTTACTAGAAATTAGACAAGGTGAGTTTCCGCGTGCTTTAGTTACTCCATGTTTAATTCATATCGTTGACCTCAGGGTAAGGTCAAAAGCTCTAATTCAAAAGCAGAATCTATCAAGTATACCAAAAGTAACCTGAATTTTGCAGCACTTGGCTTGACGGTCTTTAGATAAAGTAAGCCAGACAAATCACTCCGCTCACAGCTAAATATCTGCAAGTACACTGACGTCAGCTGCTATGATGTCCCCGTGACAACAACCCCGTGACAATAGCGTGTGAATGAGTGTTTAAGTTTTTTTAGTCATATTGGAAAATCTATCCAAGGCTAGAACTCCCGACCTTTTATTGATGGTGTTAACAATATTAGTTTGACCTTTATTCTTTTCTTCAGTCCGAGCAAACGGAACAACTTCTATTGACTTTATTGATCGTTGACTTCGTCCAAAAAGCCTGTTTAGCGTACAAGTCTGAGTATGTTCATACTGAGATGAGGGGAAATGAGCGTTGTACTCCAGAGAAGGGCCATCTTAAACTGAGTCACTTATCGGGGCAGCAGACTATACACCCAATGCGCTCCCAGGCTGGTGCCTACCTGCTCACTATTGCCACTCCTGAGAGTTCTCTCAGTTCATGAAATTTAGTCAATGTGTCACATACTTGACGAACTGATATGAAGCAGCTGCCTCAAATGCTGTTTCATTTCCTAATTCATGCATTTTCTTTCAAAGTGCCCTCTGTATGTCCTCCTTCACAACCTCTATTGTTTTCATATTTATTGTTAAACTGGTCTCCTTCTCATTCGTTCACACACATTCTGACTTGATTTGAGAGACATTGATTCCTCTTCTCTCCAGAGCATAGTTCCACCTCTGCAGGCTCTCATCTAGCTGCTCCCCCACTCTCACTATAAATGTCCAAACATGTGAAGACTGAACCTCAACTGCAAAGCACCCGAAGCAAATTTATGTCCATAATTAAACTGCCTCATCTGCACTTACTGTGTGAGTTTTATCCCTTCAGGTTATAGTGGAATGATTAGATTTAAAAATCAAGTGGATCTCACTAATTAAAATCACTCTCTCCTCCCATCCTGGTCTTTTTGAGATAAATGTCATGATCCACTGGTATGTATTATTATTTCTCTGTAGACTGGGTTGAAGTAGAAGCTCTGCCCTTTATTTTCTTGTTGCCATGGTGAATCCTCGTATTGGAGCTCCACTGATGACTACTTTGTTTCATTACTCATGCACACTCTGAGCACAAACTAAACATACTCAGGGCAGACTGAAGAAACTCAGATTTTCTGGAAAATGAGTTTCTCATGTTGGATTGAAGTTTGACTCAGGTTCTTAAACCTGCGTTCTGGATCTACTTTATTTACTTATTTTGTGCTTCCCTCTGTCTGATTGAACACCTGTGAAATCAACGAATGAAGCGATTTAGAGCTTTCTTCCTCTTTCACAAACTATTAGTGTCATTTTTGGGATGATCACTAGCCCAAATGTCATGTTGGAAAACTGGCTTTCTTTATGTGTAAATGCAAACTCCTACTAGGAGGGGGAAAAAAACTCGTATAAATCGGTCTTGTTTTACAGAAGGAAAAAATAGTTGTCTGTCTTTTCCTCAGTAATATCTCTCATTGCTTTTAATATTGCAGATAATACATAGTACAAATTGTTAATGTTTGACCTTGTTTAGTTTTATATCCCGCTTGTATTTCATGAAGGACTAGTTTGAGGTTGTGTTATACATACGATTGAATTTTTGCACATTCCAGTCCTCTTAGTCTCTAAAGTCTGGTTGTTTAACATCAAACCAGTCAGTTCTGGGGATTAGCTGGTGGCAACTGCACACTGGGGTACTCCTCCAAGAACACAATGTTAAGGCTGCTTTGTTTGCATTCACGCTGCTTATAGGAAGCCAGCATTGGGTAAGTTCACAACCTTTTGTTGTGAACTTTTACTTTCTTGTGGTGCTGTTTCAGCTTCTTCAGTTTCCCTGATATGGCACTGGTGCATGGTGTGTGTGGTGTATGCCTTGTCACAAGTTGAGGGGAAAAGCTGAGTCAAAACGGCATTCTATGATTAGGGGAAAAATGTATTTAACTGTTTTAGTTCTGTGTTTTGTACTGAAAAAGTCAAGAACTGTTTTTACACTCTGTGTGTGTGTGTGTGTGTGTGTGGCAAGATAAGCAGTCATGTTGTGCTTATCTTGCTAAGTACCTTTTTTTTTTTTTTTTTTTTTTTTTTTTTTAAAAAAACAGAGCAATAATTTAAAGATTTCTATATTTAATCAGTATTTTTCTACCATGTTGGTATATTACTCCAGGCTCTCTGGTTAGATATTATACCAGTGAGTCTGTGACACAGTCTTTTTGATATAATCTCCAAATATCGCACAAACCTGAATGCTGGCTATATACACTAAAGTAGCACAGTTGGAGTAGAATACCACAGAATGTTTGATACAGTATACAATTGATCCGTAATGTAATGCAGTTTTCTTGAATAAATAAAATACAAACTCAATCAAACAAATATTGCCCATGCAGACAGTTTCTTATACATTGAATCAGAACTGTAGTTTTTAGTGGAGTAGAGTAACTGTTGTGGGGTTTGTTTTCTTTTTTGTTTTTTAATCCTATGTCTTGTACAGTTGCAACACTATAAAATCACTGACCAACTGGTTTCACCTGTTTTAGATTGCTTTCTTTTCTTAAACTATAGTACAAGAATGGCCATGCCTTCTTCAGGCATGTGGAGTGATCAAGTTTTAGTTGTCACTTGAGTTCAAATCTAATCATTGTCCTTGTTTCTTGTTCAGGACATTTTCCAGCCCTCCTCAGAATGAAGCGTCTCTTGCTTCTGGAGCCTGTGATGGCCCTGTGCACTTTTTCCTATTTTCTCAATGCTCCACTTATGCAGCAGTATGTTTACCGGAGACTCTGGGCGCAGATGACAAACACCACCTATCCCATCTCTGACACATCCAGATGTACAACAAGCAACAGCTCAAGCAGTTATGAGGTTTGTCATTAATCTCTGGCTCCAAGGTAGGATTCATGGGTACCAAAAATGGAAGGACCTACTATAAAATGAGGGCATGCACAGTTACAGCCATCAGTTAAGTGGCGTAAAACACAAATCAGCATTAGCTGCATTTGCATTATACTTTTCTTAAAACTGTTGCACTGAATACTGTCATTGATACTGTAGCAGGAAAATTCATATTTAATGCTCATTTCAGATAAGATCTAGCATTACTTAGAAATTTACAAGTGCATGTGAAAGTTTCTTCAACTGAATTTGCTTTTGGCTTTAATTTAATGTTTTTTTGCATGAACGATTTAGGAATTACAACCATTTCTATACAGAGTCCTCCATTTCAGAGACTTTGAAATAACTGAACAATAACAATTTTAAATAAGGATTATTCCTAATACTTCTCTGAGAATAATATGATGAATGACAGAACTGTAGAGCACAGAGTGCCAAATACAGTTTCTTCTCACGTTGGGATGCTCTTCTAGCCCCTTACTGCAGCCACCTTCAATTGTTGCTTGTTTTTGGGTCTCTGACCTCAGGGATCAGGTGACTGAAGAATATCTCAAGACAGTATTTCTTGGTATTAAGAAACTCTTGGGTTGCTTTTGCAGTATGCTTTATCCATATGGATGGCTTTGAAACACTTGGAATCAACTGCAGGGAGCATCCCTTCGAATACTGGCTGTGAAGCTGCTTTTCAGTCAGCTTCTGACCCTCTGTTAATGGGGCAATATATAAAAATGGCTGTAATTTCAAAACAGTTGAATTTTATATTGTTATTAAATTCATTAAGTTCTAATATGATTTGAATCTTAAAAGTTGGACTTTACTTACCAATCTTTGTTTTATTTTTAAAATCCACTCTGGGGTTATACAGAGGAAAAACTTGAAAAATGTCTGTGTCCAAAAACACAGTTACCAAGCTGTATTTTGGTGAGTTTGCTTTTGCAGTTAAAATTAAGTCTGTTTTGTGTCTCTCTGCATTTCTAGGGCGTACAGAAGCAGGCATCTCTCTTCTCCCTTGACACAGATGTCCTCTGCACAATCCCATCTTTGTTGGTCATTCTCTTGCTGGTGACCTACAGCGACAGAGCAGGGCGCAAAATCACAATCATCATACCTGTGATTGGCATGTTGATCAATACCTTGGCCTACCTGACTGTATCCTATTTTGAGCTCAACATTTACCTTCTCATTGGCTCCTCAATCCTCAGCGCTTTGTGTGGCGGCTTGGGCACATTTCTGGGTGGCTGTTTTGCCTACATAGCAGACCTGTGTGACACCCGTCGCAAGAAGACTCTGCGCATGGCTGGAGTAGACATGATGATTGGCGTGTTGGCTGGCGGGGCTTCAATATCAACAGGCTACTTCCTGAAAACTGCAGGATTTAACTGGCCTTTCCTAACATCTGCGTTGATACTGTGTTTGAGCCTAATCTATGCAGTCTTTGTCCTTGAGGAGACAATAAAGCCTCCATCAGATGTCGTTATTATGGATTTGGCACCTCAGCGCTCAGCCATAAAACAGATGGTCTGTGGGGTCTACCAGATGCTTGCAGGGGCTAGTCGTAGTTGTAAAATTGCTTTGGCCCTCCTCATTGTCATCTTTATCAGCTTTTCCTTTGCATATATTGGTGGGGTCTCTATGATAACGCTGTATGAGCTCAATAAGCCCCTGTGCTGGACTGAGATTTTGATTGGCTACGGCTCAGCACTGACCACCACTGTGTTCCTGACTAGCTTCGTGGGAGTGTCCTTATTTACATGCTGTGGTGTGCCCCAGCTGTTCATTGTCCTGTTTGGGATCCTGTCTCTGGTGATGAGCATGGTGATGACAGCGTTTGCTGAGACCACCTTATTTATGTTTGTAGGTGAGGGGGAGCGGCTTTACATTTTAGCACTCTTAACTAGGCAATCAGAATACTGGAACTCTGCAAATTGCTTAAGTAATTTATATCCATAAAACCCTGCCATATTGAGCAAGATGTGTTTGTGCTGCTCTGCCATGATGAGTAAAAGTAAGCTGATCATGCTAGACTCGCAGGCTGGTTTGAAGACTCTGCCATCTTGGGTTTTTAGTAAAACTGTTCAAAATCTATTAGCTCTCAAGTCGACACATTTTGTCAGAGCTACAAAAAGAGGAAAACTGCATTAATGTCAACACCAGTAGAATATTGTTCTATTTGCACAATCAGTGAGGTAGATGCGATTACAACTGCAGATGCATCATAGCTGCAAAGTTCTGAATTGTCTTTGCCTACAGTATAGATTTATAGACTCAATCAAACACTATAAATCTGCATTACTAACTGGAAGTAACCAATGGGTTTTTGTCCAATTTAATCCTCAGTTACCACTGTTTTGCATAATCCTCTTGTATCTAATGCTGTCTAAGAGATGTGCATCTTTATCAATGAACAGGAAATTAACATTAAACAAATCTAAAATGTTCATTGGCCCAGATTTCAATGTAATTATATTATAATGCTGAAGTATTTTGCATAATAAAAAAGTAATTGTCTGTTATGCATTTTCCCCTCCAGCAATTGGATCAATGATTCTGTCTAAAATGCCTTTCCCTGTTCTGCGCGCCATGATGTCAGAGATCATCTCAAAGTCTGAGCAGGGTGAGTGAGTTTAGTGCTTTACAAGAACCACAAAACCATGTCTGAGAGTGTTTGTGGAGTCAGTCCATTGAAGGATGGCACATTCCAGAAGCTTGTGGGTGCACTTAAAAACGAAGCACTTTAAGTTTCTGTTGGATTTGACAGAATTAAACTCTTAATCTTTAGGGTTTGTGTAACCCTTTCACCTTCTGAGCATGGTGGTGTTGTTACTGTTATGATTGTTATTTATTTTACAGGAGCCCTGTTTGCCTTCTTGTACTTTCTGGAGATAATAAGCAACAAGGTATCGACTGGAGTCTTTAACAGTATTTATGCTGCTACGGTGTCATGGTGCCCTGGCTTTGTGTTCCTGTTGTCTGCAGGACTCTGTGGGATCCCTTTGTCTGTTATTGGGTAAGCTAATAATTATGCCTTAAGTGTAACAAAGTTTCAAAGGATCATACCACTGCCTTTGCAAGTTTGACTAAAAACCAGAGATGATGTACATGAGTTGTGACAAAATGATTTATTATTATAAGACAATAACAGTAACTGAGTGAACTAATTAAATAATACAATATATTTCAAAGTTCAAAATATAAGAAATAGCTCAATTTTAAATATCAAGAATATTACAGAGGTGAAATGTATATGATTGACATCTAAAAACAGGCTGTAATCACCGTAAACTTTAAACGGTATGTCTGTGTCACTGTATGTTTTAGCATTTTACATACATGTAGCATCCTCAAAACTCGGTGGTACATTCAAGGCTGCTTTCATGTGACATTATTATTTGTCAATAGAAGTATGTCATTGAGGTAAAGTACCTGAAGGTGTTTGCTGAATTTTAACCACGGTGTATTTATTCAGTAAACCAAAAAAGGGGCAGTTTCCTTGTTAAGAGCGACTTGGCAGAAATGTTTTAAGCTTTCTAACTTGACTAGAAAAGCATTTCTGCTTGACTGGGCACTTGGAAATTAGAGGACTCAGTTCCTCTTACTAATCCAACTTTTTCTCACCGGTCAAGTTCCTCTTTTGCATGTTAATATACATCTCTAGTATCCTCATAATGTCTATTTTATTTAACAAAAGTTTTGAGCTTTGTTGAACCAATTGCTTTATTTAATATAACTTAAATCAAATGAAAAACACACGCTTTTATTGCGTCTTTTAAGAAAAAGACAAACTGCTTTATATAAAAGGCATCAACCAGAGCAAGTGCCACAAAAAAAATCTGCCAAATCAAACATGTGGAACTGTCTGCTGTAGTTCCCTGTGAACTGTGTACAGCACTGTGTATATACCAGATGTTCTCTTTCGTATGTATGTCTTACTGTAACATTGGAAAAATGGCCATACTTTGGTAGTTTCTTGGAGCTATGTTGGGCATGTGCCTGTCAGAAGGGTAATGAACATATGTATTAAGAAAGCATGATGATATGGAAAAATGGATGCACAGTTGGATGGAACTGCTAATATAGTACCATATCCTTTTTCTGCTTAACACCTGTTTGTTCTCATTTCAGGGCGGTGGTTCTGATGAAAGTAGATGTTACCCAAGAAGCCCAAATGACAAATCCTTTGATCTTAGAGGAGGAGAACCCTCTTGAAGGTCCTAGTCAGAGTCCTCCTTAACTGAGACTCTTGGTCTAAGATTTTTCTTGGATTAGTCTTTGTTGTTTTCTGGCTTCATGTGTTGCTAATGTAGATTGCCGTTGAGTTAACTTAAGTTACAATGAACTTGTGTTAATATTTAATATTAATGTGCACCATAAAATATATTTGAACTAGGTGAAGACCGAGACAAACTCACAAAAATGCATAAAATTCATCAGATTTAATGTTAATACTGTTTTGATACATGTTAAATAAAAATCTTGACTATCAAGTTTGTGTTTATCTAGAACTCAATCATTTATGTAATCCACCAGATGCGCATTGTTGATGTATTATGTTTATCAAAGCTGTCAGCAGAATTTACAGTATACATGAAAACACCTGGAAACAAGTGGAGCAAGTTCAGCTCATAAGCCAGAAGGGATTTTTGAGGAAATCCTTATTTTCTCTTAAAATATTTTTTAAAAGTTCATGGTTCTTCTTTAGTGTTAATATTCTAAGGAATAACTATAAGGAAGGAAAGCCCTTAATAGCATTTTAACAGACTTGAATAAAAGAGTAACATGTTCTTGGCCTTCCTAAAATCTCTAGTATATTCAACAGCCTCCCATTGAAACTAATCTGATCTAATTTACCTGCATGTGCAATTTTTGGACAAAAGCTGAATAATCTTTGGTAATGATTTTGGGTGTGCATTTAAAGCGCAATCCTTGCTCTTGTCAGGGGTATCCAGAGCCCAGGAAGTAGCAGAAGTCCAGTAAACGTCACTATCAAATCAGCCCCTTCTCATCACAGAAGTTACTGCAACACCTCACTCATTTGGAAAAATATTCTGGGCCACAACAGAAGAATGGTGAAGTGGTGTCATGTCTTTTGTATATCAACCACTAGATGCCACTCTTGGTCCAGGCTTGAAACTTGGAGTATTAATCTCAGTACTACTGTGTGGTTCCTTTGTTTTCTTTTTCCTTTTTCCATGCATTGTCTTCAAAAATGAAAAACTCTTTTGAACGTCTCATACATTTAAACTTTTCATTTACGGTATATATGCTGAATGTATTACTATGGACTTCATTACCTTGTTAGTCCAGCCAAGGTTTAACTGAATGATCTGATAACCTGTTAAGAGCCACATCATGTCTTGGGATACATTTAATGCAATCAATGCTCCCAAAGTGATGTGGAGAATATTCTAATAAGTGTGATGTTAATAACAAACATTACGCAGTATTTCCATCCCTCTTTGTCTTCTGTACAGAAAGAACTTCACTCAGTGGACATGCATATGAAACAGTTTGTCTTACACTTGAATCTCAATTCAATTATCAGAGTTTTTCATGTAAATCTAATTAACCTACACATGATGCTTCACATACATAGTTTAGGTAAAGTTTAAACTGGACCTTTGTGCTGTTGGGGTGTTTTGATTGCAGCTGTGTTGAGAGATGGGACTTACACATGAGAGCAGGAAATGTTACAACCGAGGTTCATGTTCAGTGTGGTGACCAGGCTATTTCTGCCTTTAATATAGAGGACCACCTTGCACTTAAGAGAAACACAATCTTGTTGCTTTTTAAAATTGCAGACGTAAAACATGACAGTTAAAGTGCGCTCAATATACTTTTCCCTTCTTTTTTTCAATATCTTCACTATTGGTCTACAGGGCACGTCGGTTTAAATTGGCTTGATTCGTGGAAACCCAAATGACGTCTGACCTTAATGCGCAGTTATTTGATTTCCATCCTCAAGACTTGAGGTCTGTGACTGCAGCTTGATTGTACGGTAATGTTGACACTGCGTATGAATTAGGTCTGTGCCGGAGGTTACAAAGGGAATCTTCTGAGGCAGGGCTTTCTTGGCACCAAACATGAGGTTTCTGGTTAAATTAGAGACGGAGGTGTGGTGAGGAGTAACACTGGTTTGCGCAGAATTCCCAGGGGTAAGCGGCTCAAGGGGAGACAGTCGTGGTAGTGGCTCGAGCCTGTCTGCCATGCATGGGGTCGCTGACGATTAAAGGGAATCGGGGTCTTTGGTTTCTGGTTTCTAAAGTAGCTTAGTCAGCAGTTACGCTCATGTGCAGCGCACCACATCACATCAGATCAAGAGCCTAATCTCAGATGTTGATCCAGAAAGTTGCAAGCAGACCTCTCTTTATCTCAACCTTCTGTCCCCCGGAGGAGATAATTGACAATAATATGAAAACCCATTTGAGGTGGTTTGCGTGATTTAAACGAAGAGGTGGCGGGACAGCCTGGCTTCTCAGTCGAGATCAATTTGATGATCTGAGAATGATTTGTTCACACCATGATCCACTGCATATGCTCAGTATAGCACTGAAAAGTCAGTGTAAAGAAGAATAACTACACATTGAATCCCAGAGATATCCTAAAATAAGAAAAGTACAATTTCTATAATGAGAGAAGGCTATCAGGACAACTTTTTAGACTTAAATTGTAAGAAATAAATGTGTAAAATTAATTATTAACTTCTGTAATAGACAAAAACAGAAATTTTCTTGTATGTTGGTTAAGCACTTTGATGTTGTATAAATGGACACGGTGGAGATCTTTATCATTAGGAAAAGTTATAAAACTTATGAAGACAATTCATTTTTTCCAAAGCTGTCCAGTGGGATAGATTGGTGTCTTTGCCAGGCCGATTCTGGAACCTGGGGCCTTATGTTAGACACCCCTGCCCAATGAGCAAGCACTTGGCGACAGTGGGATGGAAAAACTCCCTTCTAACAGAAAGAAACTCCTGGCAGTACTGGGCTCAGGGAGGGGCAGACATCTGCTCCGACCGCCTGGGGGTGAGGGGAGGGAGACAAAGCATGTTGATAGCTCAATATTTGCAGTCTCGGTTTATTCCTTTGATGAAGGTGACAGCAGAAGTTATACCAGCACATCTTTTTCACTATTGTTATCTAAACCCTCAGCTGGTATGACGTTTATCTTTTGTTTTCTTCCAACCCCTTTTCTCTCTACAAAGGTCACTCAGCTGTGTTGGTTTCCTCCTGCCACGAGCTGTGGATGATGTGTGGTGGTGATTTTTTTTCCCCCCTCATTACTGCGGCCATTCAATGCTCAACACATGTTATCTGTGTGTGTGTTTAGATGGATGTTTGTTTGAGTTCTGTGCCTCTGCAGTAATTACTCCTTTTTCTGTGAGGCTTCTAGTCCCTTGAAGGTAAACCGATATCCACATCAAGTTCTGGATTTTTGGCTCCCCCAATTTTTAGTATTGCATTGTTGTTTGTTCTCTGATTCATCTCGTATTGCTGAGATAATCACATTTGCCCACCTTTTTCTGTCACATCTGGATCCCACGGCTTCATGTGGTTGCCACTGCTTCCACAGATGTCTTCTGTCTTAGCTGCCAATAATGACTATTTCCTGTATTCCCCTCCCTCCCTTCTCATCAATCTTATTTGCTCTACACTACTTCACATAAGAGAATTAAGTTGTTGTTGTTTTTTTAAAGAGGTTTCAAAAATAGATCTTTAACCACTATTACTGACACATGCTTTAACCACAGACCCCTCATCTCCCCTTTGCCTTTCCTAGCTTCTATCTTTGACTCTAGACTTGTTTAAGGTCCAATTTACAGTGGATATCTTGTATGTCTGTTTCATATCCCTTTCACACAAAATTCAAATGCAAGCTACTTGTTTCGTATTAAGGTGCTATGATATAAAAAATAGGCTCAATGATCAAATAGGGTCATATTTAATCGTTGAAGATAATGATTAGCATAAATATTTCTGTAAATGTTCATTCTTATGTGTCCTTTTCAAAGTATCACTTTAAAAACCTGCAGTTTAGGGGTTTCCTGTCAGGTTTTAATATTTATTGCTGGAGTAAGATTAGAAAAACAAAATTAAGTTGATGGATATAAAATGTCAGACGAAGAAAATTCCAATTTTCACAATTATCCCAATAAACTTATTGCAGCCACACTGTTAAAGCTCCAGTTGAGGCCCTGTGCAGGAGGACCAGCCTGAAGACCGTTGATTGGCTGTGTCATCCTGCTGAGAGCACAGTGATTACCATCCAGTGTCTTGGAAGCCATGAATGTCATTTGTGCAGAGCAAGGTTCCTGTCTTTAGCCATGTAGTCTTAGAGAATGGAACCCCCCACATCTCTAGAAGAGTGGCAAAGGAAAGGTCACTGTGACAATCAATACTCTGCCCGGTTCTGCTTCAGTGCATCAGACTAATCAGCCTGCTACCCAAGGTGGGGGAGATCTCAGGACCTGATAAATGGAAAGATGGAGGAAGAAGAAGAAAGCTACCAGTGATAGACTGGGCACACACTTAATATATTGTGAAGGGATTACCATCAGCATTGCAGACCCTCCTGAAATTCCCATAAATTCTTATAATTATCCTAGCCATGAGAAGAAAAAAAAAAATCACATTTAGTGAATCCAGACCTTTGTCTGGTCTCAGTTTTCCTTGTGAAGATTTTATTATCTCTTTGGGTTTATTAATGTGCACATGGGTCTTAAGTGTGCTCACATTCACTGCAGTTGGTTAGACTGTGCTCTTAAAGACACAAAGACATTAGCACACAAACTGAGAGGTATCTCTGGTCAAAACAGAAGCTCTTCAGTTTCACTCTAACATTACAGAAACCACAGCCTGTAAACCCTCTGTTTAGCTGTATATACAGTCTCTGGTTTAGCCACACGGGCAAAACAATTAACCGGCATGCTATGTGTGGAGTGATGTGAGAGCACACAGTCACATCTGTATTTATCAGATTTTCTCTCAGCCAGCCTCTGCTCCTGTTCTTTGCAGCAGATTCATTTTTACAGCCTCCATTTGGCCTCATTGGCTTTTTGCTGGTCTATTAACAGAGTGTTTCTCATTTTAACTTTGCATTACAGTTTCCACAGGACTATCAGTGTTATGGCCTCAGTGTGGAAAGTTCAGAATCAGTTGATACATAATGCTACTTTGTTCTGTCTTAGCAGTATTTTAGTTGGCCTTTGCGTTTGGTCTCAGAACAGAAACGAATAAAACCAAATGTACAAGTCATAGTTTTTTATAACTGACCAATTTCATTCAAAATACCAAAACCAGTTATTGAGGCTAAATGCTTTTTAAAAATCTAAATGCTTTTTAAAAACTAACTGTATTCAAAATAAACATGCTTGAAAAAACTGAAGAGCTAAGGGCTATAAATACCTTGGAGTACACAGACAATAAAGTACTATCCTTATGCTGGGGCATGCTGGGGCAGCAGGTCGAGGGTTGCTGATGCTAACAGACTTAATGAACTGATCCAAGGCCAGTAATTTTGTGGGTATGGAGCTGGACTCTCCTAAGGTGGTGTCGGAGAGGCGAATGTTGTCCAAGATAAAGACAATGTTGGATAATACCTCCCACCCACTCCATGACATACTGGCTAGCCACAGGAGCACGTTCAGTGAGAGACTGAGATTACCAAAAAGCACCACTGAATGACACAGGAAATCATTCCTGCCTGTGGCCATCTCCCTGTACTACAACTCCATCTAATACACCGTAAAGACTGCAATAGTTACATCCTTTTTGCACACACTCTTTTCTTAGTAATGGTGCTGGCAATTTTCTTGATATTTATTTATAATTACATCTATCAATCTTGTACATATTTATTATTTGGTGATTTGTATATATTGTGCTATTCCTTATGTCTTAACATATTGTATTGTTAAATAGTCTGTTTTTGTTAATGTTACTGTACTGGAGCAAGTGTAAGCCACATAATTTCCCTAGAGATTAATAAAGTATACTGATTCTGAAAGTTTATTAATCTTATATTTTGACTAAAAATCTAGTCAGCTATCTTCATGCTGGATTGCCCGACAGCTAGTTTAGGCAGCCAACCCGACCACCTTGTGTACCAAACATAAGGTGGTATTTCAGCCAACATATTTCCCACTGCTTTCCTACATCGATGCCTGACCTCCACAACCCTGAATTCCACCTATAGACCCTGGTGGATCTTTTTACATTATTCTCACGTTTCAATCGTTTTTTGATAAACTGATGACCTTAGAGGTTAGATGCCAAACTTTATTTCTTCTACAGCAATAAAGCAACCATTTTAAACATGAATTGTATGACTGGGGTGCCTTATCTAGTTCTTTGAAACATTAGATTTTTTCATTTTATTAGGGTAAATGTCGATATATTTTCATTGATAGAGAACTTGTTGACTGCTCATTTCTTTTGTTTTAAATTTCAGGTGACTGTGGTTTAGAAAAATTAGATAAAAAGCAAAAAATTGCTTTAAATCAAATCTAATCCATACAATGAGCAGAGCAGTGGTAGCTTGTGCCTCAATCACACTAGAGTAAAAATAGGCTGGCACCTCCATGCAACCAGGAGAAACCAATGGTTGGCAATTGACCGCACTGATTATTAAATGAGATTCAATTAAGGAAATAATTTATTTTTGGCTTGCTGGCGTCCATTGCAAGACAACTGTTCAGGTCACCTGGTCTGACTCGGACAGGCCACAATCACTCTCAAACAGAATGGTTGAGGTTTGCAATTAACCACAATCTCATTTGTAATTGCAGACAAATTGCCAACATGTTGTAATCAGTCGGAGTCTGTCTGCACCGATGAGCGCCTGCTCTTAAAATAATGAAAAACACAAACCCAATTTACAGAGGTTTGTGGCAGGCGGTTTCCTATAAATTGCACTAAACTCGCACCGAAAAGCATGACTCGTTTTGCACCAAATATGTGTGTGAAAGTTGCCACTAGAAGTGTTCGTGTAATTGGAACGAGAGAGGGAGATGTGATCAGAACGAGTGTACAATTGGCACGGCTCGATGGCTCAAAGCTGTGAGCGCAGTGCCAGAACTTTGGCTCTATCCTGTAACTCTTTAAAAAACAGAGTGAGCACTGAGCAGAGCTGAGCCCCACATATTCCTGCTCCACAATAATACTGGTATTTTACTGAAGAAAGAGACCAGAACTGAACTGAACTTAATGGAGCGTTGGAGGGAGGGAGTCCGCCCCTGGCTCCGGGACAGCACTTCAGGTCTGAGGTAGACGGTAGTAGATTTGAGATTTACCACAGTTGTGATCGCAAACAGATTTCAGGTCATTTCCAAATGGACTCTGTCCAATAGAAAACTGATTGCACACCGACTATGATTGCTATTTTACCGCTGTCTTAGCCCACTAAAGTTGTAGCAAGATGGCAGTTGGCTGCAACCGGACTCGGACTTGGTCCACGTCTGAAGCGACCATTTCAAAGGCAAGAGATCACATTTGATTGCTCAGTGTCGCAATACTTTCACTGGAGCAGCGCCTCCAGCCACTGTTTTCCCCAGTGTGACTGTAACCTCAGGTGGTTGGCAGTCAATCAATTGCTGGGTTGCTGCTTTCATCCCCATCTGAGGCTTCAGTGCTCCACTATGCTCAGTGTTCACTGAGCAATAGCAAACATTGTAAAGAACTTTGCTGTGCTCCTGCAAAAATGGATCTCAGTAGCTCCTCTTTATATAGTCTTTTTAGTCGAGAGAAAAACGTAAACAAAGAAGTGACAAAGTACTTTTGAGTTTATTTGACTTAATACAATGTCTTTATTACTATTTATAGAACTATCTGCGTGAACGATCATTATGGGTAGAGTAAAGCACATGCTCTAGTGGGGTTTTTTCAAATGTGGGATTGTGTTTGAGGGGGTTAGACACAATAAACTAAAATGGCTGTGTTAATGGTAATGAGAAAACATGCCACTCTGTGGAACTTGTGGCTTATTTTAATGGCATTTAGACAGCGACTGAGCTTTATGGCACTGAAGAACAAATAATATGAAATTTTGGCTAAGCAGACAAATAAATTCACTGTTGACAGTGTCCTTTTATACATGGAAATCCAATTCATAAAAAGCATGCTAAGAGAGTTTCTGTAAGTGGTGTATTCACCATAAAACCAACATTGTTGGATCAACCTTGTCACTGACCCTTAAAATATTACTGTTTTGTTTTCATCTGTTTGACTTAGCAAATCCCTCGATGTTTAACAGCGGAGTCAAATGATCCATCTGGACAGTTTTAATGAAGGCAGTTATTTGAGATGGCTTTTATTTTGTCTATTAGGCCTCTGTTGTGAACCCAAACATAAGTGAGAGGAAGTCTCAGTCACCTTCGGTTCAGTGGTAGATGACAGTGTCTGTTGGAGTTTAGATGAAGGGAAAAGCAGGATATAATTACAAATTTATTGTCCATGCAACCCCGATGGTGTCCTCCCTTTGTCCTCTCTTCCTCTCCAACAATGAGAGATTTCTCACAGCTGGAGTGAAACCTCTGAGATGTCCTTGAGGCTTTCTTTGTTCTGAGTGTCATCACCAGTAGAGAATGACTGTGACATAAACCTCCTGGAGTGTGTGTGTGAGGCCATGTAGCTGAAGTATTTGCAGATGCAGATACTCTTCCAACTAGCATGGAAAGTCTCAGGATACAGATAATGCCCCAGAGGCCGTTTTGCCTTTATCTTGGTTTCAGAGGTTTCTTCTGCCAGCTGTTATTCCAGAATTATTTGAGTCTACTGGAACACTGCTAACATCTGCGCTCACATGTCAGCCATGTGACTGATGTCAGCATCTCACACACACACACAAACACATATGAACATGAACATATGCATTTACAGTACAGAAAACACATCCGCCTATGCACACGCAGACAACCAAACATGTGTGCATGATAACTTTATTGGCTGCAGCCATTTAAGTCATCTTGCACATCTGTATTTGTACATCATTAGTAGGACTAAAATGACAAGACAAAGGATTTTGTCCGATGCTGTGTAGACCACAGGTCAAATATAAGACTGCAGCTGGTAAACTGAGAATGAATTATACGATATTGTATATATTTTTCTAATATTTTTTCACTTTACTCAAAATCGAAAGCCAAGACTCTCAAATTTCAAATTATTTCAAATTATTTTTATTGTTTTACTTGCCCAAACAAGGGAGTGACCTCACCCCTAACCTTAAATAAAGCTCTTCAAGTTGTCTAATCAAAATTTGCCTCAAAGTTATTTTGCTTGCTGAAATGTAATCATAAGCTAGCCTTACACCACCCTTTACACTATCACCACTGTGGACTTTTCCCAAAGATTGAGAAAAGGTTTGATTTTCCTTTGAGTCTGAACATCTGCTGTGACAAACGTGGATCCATTCGACTCTGTATCAGTGATTCAGGCTGCTGTAATGGTGTAGAGGATATACTATTGGCAAACTTCGAGGCCCTCGGTACCAGTTGAGGATCATTTATACACCACGGCCAAGATGCGTATAGTTGCCGACCATGTCCATCCTTTTTGGATCATTGTGTCTTCTGATGACTGTTTTCAGCAGGATACCAAGCCATCTGCATCATGGATGTGCAGCTGACAAATCTGCAACAGCTGTGTGATGCTATCATGTAAATATGGACCAGAATCTCTGAGAAATGTTTCCAGCACCTTGTTAAATCAATGCCATGAAGAAGTAAAGACGAGGGGATTCAACCTGGTGCTCGAAAGGTGTACCTAATGAAGTGGCCAATAAGTGCATGTATTCATGCGGTTGCTGCTTAATGCTAGCTGTTCTAGTGCTTCAGCTTCATGTATAAATAGCATTAAGTTTGCCTTGTGCCAAGCTAAACAGATGCAGCCGACATTTCACTAAGAGGAAAGCGCCGGTTAAATACCAATTTGTGTCAGTCTTCAAGCATGGCCAGACAAAAGTTCCAAGTATACTCACAGACCATAAACACACACACAGCCTCACGCACAAGAGAACCAAGATGGATATATAAAAGCTTGCATGCAAACACATTTACACTCCATCGTTTTCACAGTCTGCCTCACTTACTCTTGTAACCTTTAATGTTGCATTTGAAGACAGTGTGTTTCTTTCCCTGCAAGACTTTGTCTTACCACTTCCACGCCACTGGAAATGTGCAGCCTCTGCCAAGTTGCGGTTTTATGGTAACTGCCATGCTAGCGAGCATAAGCAAAGACAATTTGATAATTTTCTTTTTAACCAATCTTGCTGATAAAGTCGAAACTACGACACTGGATTAAGTTAAGAGACACGAATCAAAAACTATACCTAAGAAGTCCTAAAACAATACATTACATGCATAAGAAATGTCCAGTAGTAGCATATGTATTTGTTAATTTTAAAAAAAAGGGAAAAAGAAGAAACAACTGTTTTTTTTCCTCCATTCGCCATGAAATATTTTGCTTGACAAAAAGCTGGCAGCTTGTCAGCTTTAGACTTTACACGTGGTGCCATTTTGAAATGTGAACTTGTGTGACCCATATTATCTGGCTGTGGGCTCAATCATCTTACCAGTACTAGATGCAGTATTTGTGATACAGCTTGCGTGGTGCTGACTGTGATGTTTAGTAAATGAGGCAGAGAGGGATGGTTAACCATCATTTGACCTTATTGATTATCTCTTTACAAGACTGGCTTCCTCATGTCTATTGTTTAGTTTTAGTTTGCAATGGAGAATTGCAGTAAAATGAATGCTGACATTTCAGCAAAGCGTAAATTTAAGAGAGGAGGAATTTCTGAAGGGAGAAAAAATGCTATTAAATGCCATGTGAAACACACTGACCAGCCCGTTTTAATCACTTGATCTCTTTGTCGTGCCAAAACCTTTATAAGGGAAGGGAAGTTCAGTTTTGCAATAGAAAAGAAAAGTGTTTTATGCTACTGGTTTTTCCATTCCCTCTTCTCCACAATGGTTACGGTTTCCTAAAATCAGCACTCCTAATCTTTGCAAAGAAAAACCCATGAAATATTTGGAGCCAAGTACCTTCTGGTCTCCAATCCAGATCTACCAAGGGTCCTCTATGCTATTGTTCTGTCTGATTTATGGACAAAATGTCAACAGAAATATTTCCTTCCACTTAGTGACCGGGCTCAAGTGACCTCTCTCACTGGGGCTGAACTTTTATTAATCGGCGTTAGACATCTTTAGCATAACTGAGCAAATTTCTTTCTTAACATGTTGAAAATATGTTTATTTGCCTAAAGTTAAATGGGAAGATCCATACTGTTAAATTTGTGCTTTAACCAAAAGTTGTATGTGACCTTTGAAATACTTTAGCAGGCAGCAAGAGTTTTAAACAGTAGACCAGCTTTGATGAGGTCTGCTACGTCCCTCTGTATTTTAGGAGGGGGAAAAAAAGCCCAGTGTGCCAAACAGTCTACCAGCACATGCACAGAGCCAGCTTCAAGCACACATCCTAAACACAGATTTTGCAAATTACAGCCTGTGCTTAGAGCGCTTTAAAAAGCTAACACTTTCTCTGATGCAGTGTAATGGATAGCAGGCGCACACAGCTCTGTCCACTGCCACACACACACACACACACACACACACACACACACACACACACACACACACACACACACACACACACACACACACACACACACACACACACACACGTAGGCTACATATGAAGTGCACTGAGGTTTGTTGAGATCATCAGTGTTGGTATATAATATCCTGCTGATATCATTCAAACGATGATGGTGGTGTTTAAAGAGGGCAGAGACATCTGGAGCAGCTAAACACTACTGTGATCCTGATGTGTTGGTAATCAGTGGCATCAGAAAAGCTGCAAATTAAAATGCCTTACACATTACATTTTAAAGGAAAGTTTGACTCTGGGACACAGAGTTGAAAAAGACCCACGCCCATCACTTGGTAGATTTCCTCAGTGTTCTCTCAGCTGTTTTCACCAAAAGTGTCTAATCCGTGCAGATGTAAAAACCACTGAAAAACCACTAAAATCTCCTCGTTATCTGGTTTAAAAGTGAAGCTCTGCATGAGATAAGAGGTCCTTGAACCAATAACGAAGACGTTTTATGTGGCTGACTTCGCAAACTGCCTTCCTGCTATAATCATTCTCTTCCATACACTGATGTTAGAGATGATCATATTCGTTTTATTTACTATACAAATTGTAATCTCTATGCATGTATTGCACCTGGACAGAGTTGGTGCCTTTTAACATCCCTTTGAATCAAAAGAAGGAAATAATAAAGGTAAAGGAGCGTGCTAGGAAAAAACTGGGAACAAAGCTTTTTAGTTGCTCACAGTTTTTATTTTATTTATTTATTTAGATTAGATTAGCGGCAGCACGGTGGCACGGTGGTTAGCACTGTTGCCGCACAGCAAGAAGGTCCTGAGTTCAATTCCACCATCAGGCCGGGGTCTTTCTGTGTGGAGTTTGCGTGGGTTCTCTCCGGGTACTCCGGCTTCCTCCCACCGTCCAAAGACATGCAACTTGTGGGGATAGGTTAATTGGATAATCCAAATTGCCACTAGGTGTGAATGTGCGAGTGAATGTGAGTGCGAATGGTTGTCTGTCCCTGTGTGTTAGCCCTGCGACAGACTGGCGACCTGTCCAGGTTGTACCCTGCCTCTCGCCCTATGACAGCTGGGATAGGCTCCAGCGCCCCCCGCGACCCTGAAAAGGATAAGCGGAAGCGAATGGATGGATGGATATTTAGATTAGTTCTGAAAATTTGCACTCCCAGGATAGGCTGAGGATTAGCAAGCAAATTCACATTCAGTGGCCTGATATATACTGCCAGTGTCTCAGCAGCAAGACTAAAGTAATTATGCTTTATTTCTAATTGCTGTAATTATAAAAAGCATTTAAAAAAATAATCTTGTGTAAAAATGCTACATTTGGCATCAATTAGGTGATAAAGCGTTTGAATGTGTTTTTATTTGGGATGACTCACGACTGCCTTCTAAAGAGTGCTGTCTTCTTTTACTGCCGTGCCAGAGACTTAGGAAGAGACTTGCAAAAATGGATAAAAAAACAAACAAAACAAAACAAAAAAGAAAAAAAAGAAGTTTGGTGAGGTCAAGTCGGGACACAAGAGTTAAGGCACATGGAAAAAGAGGGTGGGGCCATGTGAAGAGAACTTAAGGATAAGAATCTAAAGATGATACTGTCACTTAAATGAAAACCACCTGCAAATAAGGATCACTGAAGCAACCCCCAAATCTTCGCTGTAGCCTGGGACTGATCACAGTGTCCCCGGGTGGCTCATGTTTACTCTAGGGAATCGGCTTCAAATTAGGCTCTCTCACACTAACCGATAGCTACACAGCAGAGAAGGGGAACTGTGCAAAACTAAAACTGCTGTATATTAACATTCACACGACAGCAGCACATGCAAAGAACACAGGAATTACTCCAGGTCTTAGTGTACATTTCTGATAAAATCCCTTAAAGTCACTGTTTACTTTCCTCCTACCGAGAACAATCAGAAATCGTACTTGTTCCCCCAGTCCAGATCTCGTCACACAACTCCCACATCAGTGGGCGCCAGCCTTTACTGTAATCCAGAACTGAACAATGCTGGCATATACAGCATGTTGAAAGATGGATGGAATGAAAGAAAGAACAAGAAGAGCCACAAGCCATGTGAAGGCTCTCATAAAAATCTCAGCTCCCTGAAATGCAATCATCATAGCAACTGTGAAAATAAATAGTAGCCTGGTAAATCTTCACAGGAAATCTGTGGGACTAATTGAAATATTGCAAAATGAAATATTATTGAGATATTCTCATGGTGTGAACAAGCACTACTGTGTTCACTGTCTTTTTATGGTCACACCCTGAACACCTGGAACTCGCTGTGAAGTTCACAAACAGTCATCAAAGCAACATGTGCCAGCGGATCTAATGAGAAGGACTGCTAGGCTTCCTCTTACACCTTCAACCCCACATGGCACCCATATTTCACATACACGCACACACAGAAAGAGTGCTTAGCAAAGCACAATAACCTCGTAACTATCAAAGCCCCCCAGTTTTTCAGACTCTTTCCTGTCTTTGTTGCCAACTTTCTCTGATGTTCAGGAAATTAACCATTTGGAGTGCAGGTGAGAGCGTGCACTGCTTAGGCTTTAGAAGTGTTTCGAAGCCAAGCTGGCTGTTGGGAAATGTGATCAAAAACTAAAAGAAACACTCATCACTCATCTAAGGCAGCGGTCATAATTATTAACATGTACAATGACGTGCAAAAGTCTTGAGCCACGCCTCATTTATTTTTTGTATTTTTCTAGGAAAATGGGACATGGTGCAATCTTTTTTTTTCATGTGTGAACATAGTTTGTATTATTCTAACGAGCTTGAAAGACAATATTTGGTATTTGAAGCTTTCTTCTAAAAATGATCCCTGGCTACTTAAATAAAATTGAGGTCCGGGCGCTGGGGAGGCCAAACCATGATAGATTTTGTGTTTGTCTATCCATGTATGCTTTTATTCCATGCATTCCATACGTTTGGGATGTGTGCAGTTGATCAGATGCTTTCCTGATAGTATTGCATGGTGGATCAAGATCTGATGGTACTTGTCCGATTCCCAATACCACTGGCTGAAATGCAACGCAGTCCCAAATCTTTACAGAGCCGCTGCTGTGTTTTACAGGTGGAGGCACTCACTGTTGTACCTTTCTCTTGGCTGCCTCTCTATATGGAGTGATGTATACAAAATTTCACGTTGCCATTTATTTTCAGTCCAGTTCTTGTGTAATTTGGTGTACCTCAGTCTTTTCTCTCAGTTTCCCACCCAGCTGTCCACTGAGACAATTCCTGATGAGGCTACATTTAAGGATTCTGCTTCTGGGGGCGACCGTGGTTGGGAAGCTCATCTGTAACCAGAAGGTTTCCGGTTCGATCCCCCAGCTCTCTCTGTCCTGGTCATTATGTCCTTGGGCAAGACACTTTACCCTATCGCCTACTGGTGTTGGCCAGAGGGGCCGATGGCACGATATGGCAGCCTCGCTTCTGTCAGTCTGCTCCAGGGCAGCTGTGACTACAACTGTGGTTTGCCTGCACCAGTGTGTGAGAGTGAATGAATAGTGGAATTGTAAAGCACTTTGGGTGCCTAGAAAAGCGCTATATAAATGCAATCCATTATTATTCTTTTGTCCTCCACTTATCCAGTTTCCTCAAATTTTTTTCAAGGTACACCATTCCAATGTGTGCCCAAAATTTAGCTAATAGCCCTTTGGGATTCACCTTGTTGGTGCAAAAATACAGTTTCGTTGACAAGTTGTTATTTGTAGATACTGATTGATCCCGTGAGAGAGATGCCTTTTTGTGCTTGAATGATTCATAGGTCAGTGTTAAATGGCTAAACAAACAAGAAAACCTTCCTCTGAAAATGGACTGGGCTAAAAAAAAGTGAAAAAACAGACAATGTCCAAAGAAAAACTTTGAAAGACCTTCAGAAAGCCCGGAGAACTATTTCTCAAGACCACTTTTAAAAAATTACAAGAAAGCCTGGCTCCTTGCAAGCATAATGCATGTAGAGCAACTCAAGACTTTTGTACAGCATCGCTGCTTCATGACCAGTTTAAGTGAACTATAAAAAGATGGATGGGGGGATTTGGGGTTTAGTAAGTGTCAGTGTTCTACTTTAGTTTCCAACACTTAATAAAGGAGGAATGAACTCTTGCATTTCATTTGATAAAACTGTTTCTTTGTGTGTGTGCGTGTTTTTTGGGACACTGATGAGTAACAAAAACAAACTCTCTGAATGACCTCATGAGAGAAACGTAACATATTGGCTTTTTCAGCACTGCTGCTGACATGAATTATTGTACAGTGATGTTATAACTTTAGTGATTTACACCACTATCACTGATAGAGCCAGTGCAGATTTGTCCTCTTTGGCAAGATTTACATACCATCTGCATATGTGCTTTTCACACATTTTCTACAAGTGCTCTGGATGCTTTGTCTTGAAAATGAGCTCTGACATGCCTTTATATAAATTTGAGAGCAAAATAGCACCAAATTTCATCACCACTTTAGAAAAAATTCTACTTAAAAATAGAAAAAGATGTGCGTCTTCTTCAATTGTTCCCGCTGAAACATGTTGATGTGATTTGTGAGAGAGGAGTCTTTTTAGTCAATAGGAAACAACTGTGAGGACATACTGCAATGTCCAAAGAAACCATGCTTCTAGTTCAGAATGCTTCTTTTTTGTCTAACCGGGATATATAGTTTATTTTCATGATGTTCCGATGCCATCTATAGCTGTTGTGTTTGCATGTGTGGCTGAGTCGCATGCTGGTCTCTCAGCAACATGATTGAGTGTTTAAGACTGGAGGGATTCTGACAGAGTTTTGGGGTTTTTATTCATTAAAGGGAATAATTGCTGGGTCAAGTTGACTTTCCTGACAGCTGCAACCACAAACTCTGTAATGAATACAGCTTTGAGAAGACTTGTGACAAGTTTGTGGACCTTGGGCACATATGTGTAAGCTTGACAGAGTATAAACATTTATGGCTATGTCGGCTTGTCATTACGCCCAACTGATTAATAGTTTATAAGGAAGAAGTCACAAGTTAGACATGCACAAATGGGGATGATTTAGTATAATACTGAAATATTTTTTCTTTGCTCTGTTTTCTGGTGTTGTGTCCCATGTAAAACCCTCTCGCTCTCCTTTTTATGCCTTGGAATAAAGGCCCTCCGCCAGCTGCTGCTGCTCTCAGATCGTCAAGTCCAATCTGAATCTCTGTTTATTATTCCTTACAAGCAACTACTACCCTCTCCATGGAAACATTTACCATCCCTGGCAAATTGCTGTCTAATCCATAGTCAGATTGCACTAAAATAGTCCTGTGTATCATGATTACAAAGCTCAAGAATCTGTGGTCACTGTGATGTGGACAGCCCGTGGGCAACTTAAGCAGAGTAGCAGATTTTCTGGTTGTGGCTGCACACATACACACACCGACACACACACCACCTTGCTTTTCAATTTACGGCTATCTGTGCGCACAAAGTGATGGGAAACACAGTGGCCATTTGGTCCCTGTGCTAAGACCTGCTTCCATGGCACGTGCATGTGTATAGAGTGTGAGTGTAACGATACTTGAAGCAGTAAAACAATAAGTCTAATGCATGGAAAATTTAGGAATAAAACAGTACCATCCACCCCCACCACCCCTTACCACAACCTCAATATCCCCAAAATCCCTGCACCCAGCACCCGACGCACTCCACCAACATAAAACAGCCAGCCTCTGCACAGGCACACGGATATTTCAGAAGAAAGTATTAAATCTTGCCTTTGAGGCAAACTCAAAAAGAAAAGCAGCAATTAGGTTAAGAAAGGAGGGGAATGAGTGAAAGGGAGACAAAAAGAGAAGTTTGCCAGCTGAGATTGGGTCGTATAAGAAATGTCAGCACCCCTGAGCATCCAGGTTTACAGAACTCTTTGACTGACTTTGAAAACCAGAGAGCAGGCAAAAATGAAATCATTATGATGTCAACCTTGTACTAAAAGGTCCTTGGCACCTCACTGTCTGCCTGATAGGCACCATTATTGCAATACAGAAAACGGGTAAATGAAGACTGGGTCATTATGTTTCGTGGAAGGGCTTGAGAAACAGCTGGATTTCTTCCAAAGAACTGAAAAACAAACAGAATGTGGTAGTTGTTTTGTGAAATAAGCCTTATAGAAATCACACGGGAAGACACAAAAGGGGGGAAATCAATTCTCGAGAGCTTGGAAGGATTAACAAAAAATAGAAAACTGCTTCAAACATCCAACATAGCTAGCAACTTCATCCTATTGATCTGAATAGTCAATGTGCAACACTAGGCAGAACCTTCCTGTAATTCTACACAGTCACACTCATTGTTGTGATGTAAACAGATGATATATGCAAAGAGATGAACCTAAAGTCACTATAATTTTCCTACAGCACATGTATAATCAAAGGGCACCGGGGCTGAAAGAAACATTTTCCAATGTTGGAGCTTTTTGGCCAGTGATTGTAATTGTCTGTATTTAAAAGAGGTGTAAAACCCAATAGCTGTTGCAATGATCGGAGGACCTATTCCAAGGTTGTAAATAAATATTTTGGTGAATTTTGACATTTTTATGCTGCAGGGAGGAATGCTCAGTACTTGTGGGCTGAACTTTTAAAATATATGCGTGGTAAAAAAAAAAAAGAAAAAAGAAAAAGTCCAATAACAGAGAAATACGGCTGTAAATTGGAGAATACCTCCCTTGTGGTAGGTAATCACTGGTAGCTCATACAGTGCTCTTTGTAAAATCCACAGGCCTGCTTCCAAAAAACACCTCACCATATTGCGAGCTCCAAGCGCCGTACCTGGCCCTCGAATCGTGCAAAAGTAGTGTTTATGATTTCCTCACCAGTCAAAATGGTTTACAGGGAGGATTTAACAAATGTCATACGTGGGTCCAGAAGTTCTCTCGGCCTGTTTTGAATCAAAACCATTGGGACTATACAGTTGTTGGTGGAAAAATGTTCACAACTTGGCCGGGACTCGTTTTTGTCTCTGTGAAATGAAGCATAATTGAATAAATGTGTCATGTAGAAAGGGTGTTTAGATGACAGACAAGGCACTGTAAATATTTGGGTCTCACAGACTGCCCAGCTGCCATTGGAGAAGAGAACACAAGGACTGGCTCACAGGGCAAAACACAACATGAGCTCAGTGCTAATTGTCATATTAATTGGCATGATATCACAAAGCTAATCTTTAAACTATGATATGTTCAAAAGTGAGCCTGCTTTTAAATGTACTTGTTGAGTTTTTATTACAAAACTTTCTTTGATTATCTGTAAATAATCTGCTAAATAAAAGAAAAAAGTAAGGAGACAAGAGCACTTACTTTAAAATTACGTTTCGTTAGCAATGTACTTTTAGGAAGAAACGATGCAGTCATAAGAAACTACCACATCATCAGGAACCCTTGTGCCTGTCTCCAGCTCTTATCAGTGAGCAGTCTAGACTTAACTTTGTTTACCATATTTACTCTTTTACAAACCACTTTTTTTAAGAAGACTTTGAGAGATGCAGATCTGGATCACATGTTGAGAGGCTCCACATTGGTAGAGATGGACTCGATGATATGAATAAACCCCTCTGTGCAGGCTGACATGCCTCGAATGTTCCCGAGTAGATCTAATATAGAAGTTCTGCGGTGCTGTGAGGGATTCAAGAACTACAAGTAAATCAGTCTCAGCTTGTTATTTGAACTGGATTTTTTTCACTCCCGTTTCTTCAACATCCTCACGCAATCATCCTCATATTCTGTTAACAGTGTCCTTTCTATGACAGCAGCCCAGAAGATATAAAATAAACTTTTGAACTACACCGTTCAGCTTCCTTAAATTTTTACTCATGTGCAGAACCTAAGCTACTCTAGTTTGTTCCCCACGTGTGGTACCGCCTCTACATGCCTTCAGTATTGCGTTCCATCTTTCTCCAAGCCTCTGTGTAGTTCTGTCATTTTGCCAGACTAGCCTCAGTATCTTTATGAACAAATGTGAACTCTGTTGGAGCCATTCCATCTCCTGGACCTAATCCCTCTAAAAGCTCAGACAGCAGTCCATAATGTAAACATATTGTGGCCTGTACTGTGTGTGGCACTAGTTGGGAAACCGGCATTACCTTATCTTGATTATTGTCCTTTTGTGGAGGACTATTTTTTTTGGAAAAGACATCTAAATGCTTCCAAAGAAACAAACAATCAAAGAAAGCTGGAACAGGAGGAGAAGACTGGACGTATAAATCACACTCAAGGAAAGCCGTAAAAGAAATCTCCAGCTTCTGCCCTGGCTCCATTCGCAGACAGCTGTGAGAGTTACAGAGCTGATTTTGGACTTCTTCTTGATCAACTTCCAGACACAAAGTAGCCTTAGGTTTCTGGTTTATGATTCCAAGAAGACAGGCAAAGCTGTGAATATAATCTATCAACTCTGTTGTCTCAGGGTAAACGTACACAGCTTAAACAAAACAATCGATCAAACAAACAAATAAACAACAAACAATTAAAGTGATTATTTTTGGGTGAGAAAATAATCCAAAAATCCTAATTAAATGCAATAATCTTTGCTCATTAGCTTCCAAAGATGTCTAATAAACTTGCACCATCTAAATGTGAGTAAATGTCAGGTCAGAGTGGTCATGTGACGAGGCGTGACAGTGCAGTGACCAGTACGGCTATCCGTCGCAGGATGTGCTTCTGTTCCGGTGGAGTCAAAGGCCAAAGCCGCGTAGAACAACGCATCAGTGCAGCAATAAACAGGAAGCAGCTGATCCAGAAGGCCGACTTGAGTGACAACTTATCTCCCCCGGCGTACTTGACCTTGTCATCTTCCTCTTCCTCTGAAGTGTCCAGCACACACCTCACAGGCTAGGCCAAGGTTCAGAAATCCCATAACACGTGCGCAAGACACGTACACACATAAACAAAGCAGTCACTGCTGTCGCATGAAGCTGCAAATTTCATTTTGGAAAACTATAGATGATGAAACAAAGCGAGGGGATGGTGTGTGTCTGTGTAGCATTATCCTTCTGGGGGGTATAAATTTGATCCAGAACATTCTCCTCCACCCTGCAAAGAATGTAGCAATGTAAGGTTTCGGGTAACGCAGCGCCTTTTTTTCATCTCTCTTTTTTCTTTCTTTCTTTTTTTCAGTCTCCAGCATGCAGACTTGTCTGTCATTAACACTATATATAGACTCATGGTGGCACATTCACAGCAAAATGTCACTATAGTTGTGCAACATGGCATCACATCTGGCTCACAACACCCACTAAATCTGCCCCCGTCTCTGCTGTTTTATGTGTTTGGTGACTGAGCCAGCTCGGTGTGTGGAAGTGCGACTCACTCTTTCCCACGATGCCGTGCATCAGCAGGCTGAAATGTGTGTTAGTGTGGGGGGGGGGGAGGGGTGGAGGAAGCAGAGGAGATGGAATACTGAATGGCAAACACACACACACACACACACACACACACACACACACACACACACACACACACACACACACACACACTTAAGACACATTCAGGAACCTCCTGTGCCCATAGTGCAGAAGCTGGGCCCTAAATGGGCTTATACAGGAAGTTCTCAGCTTTGGCTACTTCCTGTTTGCTAGGAGCTTGTATTAGAAGCACATTGTGTGGTAGAAGGAGCTTTTCAGAAGAAATTCACTAAGTGTAACAAACCTTCATGCGACAGTGGAAGCAACTGTTCCAGCAGCAGTATCTCAGTCTCTACTAAATGCACACATTAAACATTTTTAGTAGAACTTCTGCTCATTTTATTTCTATGGAACGTGTCTTGAGTTACTCCAACTAAACAGTTTCCTATGACCACACGGCACGGTGGAGCCAATCAACTGCGGCTATTGTACGCACAAGTTTAATGTTCATCAGCATAACAATGATAAAACTGTTAAGTCCATGCTTTATGGTCGGCAAGGTTTTATAGCATGTCTGTCAGCCAGAGGCTAAATAGTTTCCTCAAAACCTAAACAATTTTAGGTCTTAAATCGAGGCTGTCGTACTTTTACTGTATCAGCCTGCTTGGTGCATTTGTTTTGTGACAATAAAACATTCTGATAGTGGGAGGAAGAAGGAGGAAGGGAGGTGTCATGCAGAGATAAATTAATGAGGAGGGGGAGGCAGGTTCGAAGGAGAGGAGGATGCAGCGTGCAGGTATTGTGTTGATGTGATGTCCAAGTCGTGCAAAGAAGGTCGATTGAGATAATGGCTGGAGCAGGAAATAATAAGGGAAAAGGGAGAACTCCTCGAGAGATATAAGAGAAGTGATTCTGGTGATCTTCCCAACAGCATGCAACAGCCTCAGATAGATTGCACCCAATTCATTTTCTTCGCTAAACAAAACCTGGAAGCTCGTCAGAGGAACTGCTCTGATATCAGCCTCCATGTAAAGATATGCAAAGTGTCAGGGGCATTGTAGCTGTTCAAAAGTTAAACTGCCACTTTCCTGTTTGGACTCTTTATGTCAGGAATAAAAAAATTACCAATAAAAAAAAAAATGCAATCATCATGTGTGAATGTGTAAGTTAATGTTTAGTTAATGCTGGGAGGTCTTGTTGAGGTGAGGCCTGCCAAGTGGAAAAAGGCCAGGCTGTGAAATCGAGTCTCCAGACTTATAACAGTTCAGACATAGATGATAAAGTTTTTAACATTTCTTCAACTGTAAGCATGTTATGGTGGTGACGTAGTTCGAGATAAGGGCTAAATATGAAGCTTAGAATTAGTGGAAATCTTCACTAAATGAAAAGAGGATTTAGTGAGGGATTTTGGAAAGCACTGAATTAAATATAGGAGATATTTCAGGGGTAAGTAGCTGCCACGGTGATATCTCAAGTCAAAACATTTCATTTCAGACATCATTTCCTTTTGGATGGAAGACATTATACGTGATTTGGTTCTTCGGAGCTCCATCTCTCACATCTCCTAGTAACAATGTCCTTTTCCTGCTCTGTCATTTATCATTCTATTTATCGTCGCAGTCTTTCCCTAAAAATAGTCCTGAAGCTGCACATGTCCATGCGGAAAACTCACCTAAACAATGCACCAGTAAAAATCACTGAACCTAAAAAAAAGGCAAGCGGAAACCACACATAACCAACAGGAAGTGTGATGCCAACACCCAGCAAAATGGCAAAACTTCAAAAACAAAGCATCTCCACTAAATTTATATTCAATTCAACTTTTACTTCCTTTTAAGTGGGATCAGCACAAATGGACAATGTAGAAGTTTTGAAAGAAGAGTGAAATCCACCGGCCTGGTGTGTGGTTGCATGGTTTGGAGAATGGCCTCAAAGCAAAGTAAGCTATAAAAATCTCTCTAAGAATACCCTAGAGGCACAGATGTGGACAAAGACAACTTTAGACGGTGTACTTTGGAAAACAGAAGAAAGACAGTATTAGTGAAAGTCTTGCTGGAGTTAAAAGAAAGGGCACTTATTCTGTAACATTTTTTAATGTCCAGGATTTTAAAAGTCTGGCTACATTTTGCTGGGAAGCTAATTAAAGATTTTAAAGGATAACACTAGCATTAGTCTGTATTTCTTTTCCAATTTTCGACAAATACAAAGCCCAAAATGAAGAAAAGACTGGCCATTTCTCA
Source organism: Rhamphochromis sp. 'chilingali' (assembly GCF_963969265.1). Lineage (NCBI taxonomy): Eukaryota > Metazoa > Chordata > Actinopteri > Cichliformes > Cichlidae > Rhamphochromis > Rhamphochromis sp. 'chilingali'. The sequence continues at coordinate 17,386,690 of NC_137946.1, forward strand.
ATGATTCACTACTTCTCGGCGTTATCTGTAGCGCTGATTCCAATCTGATTTATTTTGAGCCTTGTCATAGAACTTTCATTCATCTGTAAGAAGAATTGAGAGTCATTTTTGAAAACAACCGGGTACCAGACTTTAACTGATGGGAGTAAGCGGTATATTTGTTTAACCGTTACTGACTGCAAGACGTTTTATGATGTCTAGGCACTGATATCTAAAATACATCTAAAATACATAAACTGGCCCAAACAAAGCCATATAGTCAAAGCCAAAGTAAACGTTGTCATCTCCGCTATGTATGTCATTAGAAAAAAAAGAGATTCGAAGTATTTTTATTGTGAAATTGAATCAAAAAGTAGTTTCCCTTAAATTCCTAGTCATATGCGATGTCCAGACAAATTATGAGCAGAAACAGACAATCAGTTGAAATCCCTGAATCTATTTAAAATAAAAGAAACATATGATTTTTTTTTAATCTTATAGACTTTGTCGACAAAGTCTTATATATAAGATATAAGATTTTTATGCCTTTTTTTAAAGAAATCAAAAATACTCCAAAGTGAACTTTTTGAATTACAGAAGTCCCCCATTAAGGGGATCAGTGGTGTTTTGGCCATGGGAAAGGAAGGTCTGAGTAAAGCACTGCTCTTTCCTCTTTTGGCATAGAGTCACAGAGTGACGCGGTGACCTCATCCCATCCTGTTGCACAGGAAAGGTGGATCAGATAGCCGGGGTCGGCACCTGCAGAGACACAGTGTGTGTGACTGAGAGACTCACAGAGAGAAGTGCCAAAAAACAAGAACTTGTGAACTTGTGCACAGACGATATTAGGTACCAACATAAGGACTGCAATGAAAACATTTTGATGTGTGTGAAAGTGGGAATAACATAAAATGGAAACAGACACATTTACCTCATACCTCAAAACAAAGGGAAAAATAATAATTTATAGTGTTGAAGTTGTTACATTTATGTTATCCGTTACTTACTGATAGCATCAGCTTGTTCCAGTAAGTTTCAAAGAAACTAAGTGAGCTGCAGTCAACTGTGCATGAGTGTTTGTATAGGATAGAGGTACCCTGCCAATGAGCCCAGTGGTACAGCCAATATAGACAGGCCCCTCCATTAGCTCCTAACGATGCAAGACCTCACAGCTAGTAAGTAGTTATAAGCTAACCACCACATTATATGTATTTCTGTAGTGTGCTTATAGATTGGGGTTTTTTATTCCCAGATAATGAAAATTAGTAGACATAACAGAAATATGAATTTATTCCTTTCTGTGGATGCTGGTTTAATCCGTTTTGCTATGGATGTACAGACTTGGAATGAATACAAAGCTTATCTAAGTGTTGACGTTCTATAAATTTTTTTTTTTTCTTTTCTTTTAAATGACATCAGAAACAGCAGTATGCGACATTACGTGATGGCAGAGCTTCAGTTCATCCTTTGTCTTTTTTTTTTTTTTTTTTTTTTTAATAAATAGGACAGGGGGAATGAATGAGAGAAAGAGGGGGAGAGAAAGAAAGAAAACCAAAGGGGAGAAGAGACGGTGAGAAGGGGGGGGAAGAGAGAGAGAGAAAAAAAAAAGAACTCCTGGGTCACCTGTATGGAGAAAAAAAAAACAAACAAACAAAAAAAACAAACAGAGGAGACAGCAAACAACAAAGAGTAACATAATAATAGAGAAAACAAAGCACCATCACAATAAACTAGCTAGTCATAGATATCAATATTTACTAAATAATAAACGATATTGTGCAGCACGCAAGATAGACAGCGCACAGTGTGCTTTGAGGCAGCAGCCAAGAAAGCTTTAGTCCGCGTCTGTGAATACCCATGTGTGCATACCTGTGTGGATCAGCATGCTTGCATTCCAAAGGTTTCTCCATGTAATGATCTGCTAGGGAGTGTGGGGGGGCCACAGCCCCGTCCTCCAGGGTGTGAAGCGGGTATGGAGGAGATCAAAACTCCAGACATCCAGAGGCCCCCAGAACACAAGAGACCATGGAAGACCAACAGAGGGGCAGCCGCGCCACTGTTCCAGTAAGAGCTGAGGAGAGTCCCAGATGAGGGCTCGCCCAGCAGCCGCGGAGCAGAAGTCAGGGGGAGTTGCAGTGACGCGCCCGTGAGCTCCGCCGGCCCCCAGCTGTGCCTGAGTGACCGAGCCCCAGGCCGAGAGGCCGGGGGCACCCCACCTCCAAAGGGGCCCGAGCGAGCCCCAGGCCCCAGGCCCCGACAAGCGGCCGCCAAGGAGTGAGCCGGTGTGTACCCGGACGCCCACCCCCAGACACAAAGAACCACCAACACACCGACACCTGAGGGAGTCCGCCACCGGCAGGGGAAGTGGTGGTGGGTGGAGATAGGCCTCCAAATCTTGGAGGGCCTGAGGTGTCCCCAGAGAGGTGGCGTCTGATACCCAACCTGACATATAGACACAGACATACAGGCACACACAGACACAAACATCCATTCCCACCCTCATGCTCTCATATGCACTCACTCCACACTCAACCAACGTGGAGACAGACATAAAGAGACGCTGTACACACAATCACACTCCCCAAGCGTACTCTACGTTCTATAAATTGATAACCCCCAAATTGATGAACTCCAGCTGATTGGGGTTATCATAGTCAGGATGTCGATTTTGTGGTTAGAGGGAGGAAATGACAGACAGGATAGACACAGGAGCCAAATAAATCCTTTCACGATATTCCATGGTCACGATGTATGTTTGCATGTAGGAGTATGTGTCTGTGCGTACGTGGGTGTCAGTATTTGACTGAGATATTACATTTATGAACGTGTGTGGCAATGACGTAAATCTCGCAGTGGTCTCCACCATGGTGGTGAGTCCCACCAAAAGTGTCACACCCAAACCATCTGCTCTTGGTTAAAGCTGTGTAATTGTTAGGCTGAGGCAAGTGTTCATGCAGCAGAATCAAGGCTAAATGAATTCACTCACAAACACCTAGAATATGGTTACAGTAGAGTTGGACTTTGGTTGGTCAATAGTGGTTTATAACCCACATATTTGTGTCCACATATATGTTGCCCAGTAGCCACCAGTATCATTTTCCTAACAGTTTCAAGTTAATTCTCAGCGAGCAAACCTTTGTCTGATCCGTTCACGACTTTGCACCTTTTAAACTTGTCAGAGCTTTTCTGCCAGGTAATGCTTTTCAAACCCAGCATGGTAAGTACTGAGCTCATAACTTCCAGGCAACAATTGTGCCTGTTTTTATAGATTTTTATATCCCGTGTCATATCCAGTTCAAGTGATTTTGTGGCCTCGGATTCAGCCAGGAGGTAAAAATACATTTCTTTTTTACACGGGATCAACTGGTTCTTTTACCTAACACTCAAACAACATCATAAAATGTGATAGGTGAATTTCTTATGTTCTCGTCCTCTTCTCCTTCCCTCTGGTATAAGATAATACTTTAACGTTAGCACACTGCACTACTGTCATGACTTATGGTTCAATCACAAAGTGACAAACATCATAATATGGGGAGATTATGCTTGTTTGTGTTTCATAAATCACTGTTGCCTGCTTTAGCCATTAACCAAACAGTTTTTAGTGTAAATTGGGTCTGTTGTAGAGTTCACTGGGTTTGAGTCCATGGTGTCTGGCCATCATGTCCCACTCGCTGTGGTTAAATATAGCACTTAGTGGTAAAAATGTTAAAGTACCACTTCCCCTATACTGACTGCAACAACACATCTATCTCTGGTGGACTCCTAAACCAAGAGGGGACTGACTGATTGCTGTCCTTGACACCACCACCACTCCCACGAGCCCCCTTTTCACACATTCTCCTGCGACACAGCTCTCCCTCATCTACCTCTCCTCCATTGCTCTGCTTCAGTGATGCAGGTAGAGGCTTGACCTAAAATCTGGGGTGATGAATGACTCTCATCTTGCTGATTCTAGTAGTGTGTGTGTGCGTGTACATGCATGGGTGATGGTTGTGTGGTCTATATGTGTCTGAACCTCAGCCCAGCCTGATCTGCTGCAGGTTATAGTCACAAGCTTTAAGATGCCTGTAAAATCTCATCAATTACCCTAAACACAACTTCAAAAAATAAATTTGGTTACATATGTAACAGTATTTCCTCCCATATGAAAAAAAAGGATTTAAGGCATTGTTGTGAAGTGTAAAAGTGTCATTCAATTGCATAAATATAAGTAATTGGTCATTTTATTTAACTGTAAACTATAATAATTTTATTATTACCATTTAAACTTGGAATTTAAATGCTAGTACAATTAGATATTCATGAGAACGCCGCATTCCCGAATCACTATCACATGGGCTATGATTCTAATTTTTCGTCATTAATAAAAAGGATCAGAAAGGTTAAAATGGAAAAATATATACAGGGACCTGCATAATGACTAGTGCTTTGATGGCGCATGGTGCGCTTCTTTGTTTCAAAGACTTGGCCACTTCCACTGAACGGAGCTGGGGGGCACCAAAGTCTGCTCTCCAGTCTTCCTCCCTACTGTATTTCACAGCCTCCCTCACGTCTGTCCCCCCTTTTGTGTAGCTACCCGAATAAATTAGCAATCCAAGTAAGTGAAGGAGGAAGGAAGAGGTGGAGGAGGGTATGGAGCTGAGTAGGGGGCTGGGCCTTGTGGCGGACGATTCGGCTTTCGGTTGGTGAGGTGCACTGTACCCTGAAGCGACTCTGTCTCAACACGCACAGACACACATCCAAAAAGCACCGTGTCTCAATGACTGGATGCTGAGAGAGAGAGAGAGGGAGCGAGAGAGAAGCGAAAAGTGAAACACTGAAGATCAACGAGAGACTGTGCAGAGGACCACAAGCGTCTCCTTTCTGCTGCAGATAGTGAAGAAGCCGTGCAGCTTCCCAGCTGATCCAAACGCGCTCACCTGACTCTCGGGGACGGAGACGCATAAAAACCCTTCCCTGTGGAATACCCAACCTGTCGGTCAGCGGGATTAGAGCATCTGTGGAATTAGCACTACTGGCGTTTTCTGTTGATATTATGGAACATCAAAAAGCCTAGTCCAGCTGGCCAGCAAGGTTCCATTCAAGATTCTGTCCTGGCGGATTGTCTGTCGTTTGTGAGGGACTGGAAACCCGTTTGCATACTAATCAGGTTGTGAAGGGGATATCCAGGGTGCACATCCAGAGCAGCGGGGGTCCGATGAGTGTAAGTGATCGCTTTTTACTTATCTAAACAGTGGTGTCTCATTCACGGAATAAGAATAAAGAATAAATGCAGGCAGACAGTCTCTTACTGGGAGGAGGCTGGTGGTTTCCCATGCAGAGGGGTATGCACCCTGCATCTGCACCTTGCGTGCATGGGCTGATAGCTGATCTCTGTACTGTGCTGTGGAAGGCTATACTAGAGAGACTCAAAAGTAGCACAAGATCAGCGCATCACAGTGATGCACTGTAACTTAATATTGATTATTGATTCCCAGTCAGAGAGGATGGAAAAAAAGAGTGATTCATCCCCATTTGAAATGAAAAAGCGGCCAATCCGGTCGACTACCACACAAGCTAATTACGCTTTATGGAGCTGGTAACGGCAAGTCAGTGGTTTCTTCCACAGTGTTGGCAGGCTCAGAGTAGCTACTCTTTTTATTTTGGAGGGACGACAGAACCACTTAATGGGAAACACCATGAAGTGCACAAAGTGGGTCAGCGTTTGTTAAAAGTATTTCTCAGGAAGACCAACTGGTGTGACAATGAAAAATGCCCGCAAGGCATCACTAGCGGAAAGAATTTTAAATATTGCTGTGTACCACTGAGCAGCAGACCCTATGTGTGCCTTACACATAGGGTCTGCTCTGCAAATGCTGCTGTAGCTCCTCATTTCTGCTTTTCTGATTATGAAAACAGAACCTCAGACTGGAGCTGGACTCTCTCAGTAGACATGGACTGTATACTTTAGTTTAGTTTGGACTGCTCATGGCAGTTTTGTTATGCGGCAAACAGATTTTGACTCAATCTAACTTTTCCCCCCTCTAACATAAAAGTGTTGTTATTTCAGCCATTTCTGTCTGTATATGTTTACATGGCCAAAAGCTAAAAATGGGAACCCACAGGCATATTTGAACTCCTAACCACAATACTTATTCCAGTCATATCTGGTGTCCACTGAGCTCCTCGGCACTTGGTTTTCTGCTGCATGCAGGGGATACTGATGTTTGCATTATTGCACTATCCACTTACATCGTCCCATGTGCTCCAGCCTTGCAGTACACTGACCTCAGAGACAGCCTCTGGTCTGCATAAAAACAGCAAGAGTTTGGTTTCTTGCAGAGTGATGAGGCGTGCAGCAAGACATTTTTCTAACAGGAACCATATGCATATCTAGTGCCACTAGTAGCTACAACTGAGCAGAGCCTCAGTTTATACTAACAACTTATAATTATTCACATCAGCTGCTCGGCAGAACAGATCCTTCTTCGCAGGAGAAGGATTTTAAACAACCCGGGTTATTTTCACAGTTGTTTTTATCTCGTCCTGGTAAATTCATGCTCCCTGATGCAAGAGGAGTATATCTGGAGGCTGGATTAGCTTTTAATTTGATGCTGGGTGGGGCTCATTCTGTTTCTTCAATCTTGAAATCCTACATCTGAATCACACTGACATACAGCCAAATATTGTTCTATTTCAGTTTTTGAGCTGTCATCAATTTCTTTTTCCTTGTTCATTCTAATGCTCTTCCTTAAGGGATTGTCCAAGCTACCGCTTTATTCCTTTTTTGCAAATCTCAAGCAATGTTTGGGAGTTTACCCTGAAATACATAGGGTAATCAAATTGTGCATTTGCCACCCACATTGACACTGAAATTCTGTTAGTACTGTATACACCATTGTCCTCTTTGCAACTCCCACAAAAGCCACATAAGAAAGAAAAATAGCTCTTTTCCCAGTCAGGTTTCATTACTTGCGTGATATAATCCCATAACTCTTTTCTCACTGTCTGATTTAAAAAAAAAAAAAAGATTGCGAAAACAATACACATACAGTATTGCAGAGAAAACTGTAGCGGGTAAAATCTTTTGTGTTTCAGCTCATCATCTCAAACCACCAAGTGCTGCCAATGAGGGAGAGCGAAGTGAGAAAAACTGAAAATATCTTCCCCATCCAAATGATGCCTCTGAAGCAAAAAAAAAAATCTAATTGTATCCCAGAACTGTTTTTTCCTGGGTTTTTGTTTCTCAAGCATGTGAAATCAGTGTCTGAGCACAAATATCGGAAAGTGACTCACAGACTCCTCTCCATCTAACTCTTCCTCTTGCATGCACACTCACACACAAATACACAACAAACCCTAACACGTGATAAATGCCAAGTTAGACTCGTGTTCTCTCAGGTATGCAAATATGATGCAGACGCACTACCAGCCAGCAAAACACAAACACAAACATAAACAGCAAAGGTTGTTTCCATTCTCTCTGGCTCCACGATGAGTAGCTCGTGTGTTAAATATTTACCCTCCATCTTTTTACTCACTGCATGCTGCTGCTGCCTCGAGACTGTGTCGGTGTTTTTATTTACCTCTCAGTCTGCCATCGTAGACATAACATAAGCCAAAGACCCAATATTTTGGGACTTTAATGCCATCTTAATTTATTACGGAGGGTGTAGACCATAAGCAGTTGTAGGCTGCAGTGCTGTGTGAGGGAGTAGCTCTGTTTTCCTGGAAAGTCACTTCTTGTTTGCATCACCATCCACACAGGAAGGCCAGACTGTTATTAATAGCTTTACTAGTAGAGTTAGAAGCAAGATTTCTGCTGATCAGGAGTCTCATCTGCTAACTACTCCTCGATTGTTCTTTGTTATAATCCCACGTCTTGATTAACAGCTACAATCGCCAAGTTGGTCATCTTGTTATCATTATGATTTGTGAAGTTTTCCCACTTTAAATCCTGGCTTACATGTGCATGGATTACCCAAAATGAAAATCACAGTTCTGTGTAGAACAGCCGCATTCTTGCTGCTGCAACTGCGGAAGATCATTTTTGAGTTATGAAGTACAAGATTATTCTTCCCACTGTGTGGTCATAGACTTGCTTATCTTATGAATATACTAGCAAACTTCATCAAACCCCCGTTAGTCAGTCATCCAAAGTCTTGCCTCATCTTTGAGCTCACACTGAAAACTATTTTCAGAGTTCTCTGTAGTCTGTCCCTCTTTGGGAAATACAGATCTTACCTTTCAATGTATGGAATGAAAATCCATTTATCTGTGGCACTGGAGAAGATATTACTGTAGGACAGTCTCAACCATTCAAAGGAAATGGCTTGACTCTCCTGTCAGATGCTGAGCTTTTGGTTTGTTCTGAAACCCATATTTTGAACTGCTGTCTTCATTCATGGTCTTTGTCCTGGCAGTGGGGATCCTACTGTAATGATAAACCGAACATGAAAGATTACAGACAAATGGGGAGAAAAAAAGAAGAGGCTTTCTGCATGGCTTTTGGACCAGTTTCCCTACTTTACCAAAGCGCTAAGCTTGAAATGCATTACCTTGCTACACTCTCATCTTAAAATTCAACATCAAACATTATCCCATAAACTGAGTGGCTTTTAGCTGATTCATGATTAAGACCTAGAAGACTGACTGCTTTGAATGGGTTGCTATATTCCTGATTGAAGCTGCAGATGGAAACCTCTAAAGCTTTATGTTGTCTCAAGTTTCAAGTTGGTGTGACACTGACTTCCAGAAGTGTGGCCAGACCACTGGAAATGTGAGTGCCTTGTTGTTGTAGCAGATGAATGGGTAAATGCATGCGTGTGTGCACGAAAGTAAGTGTGTGGCTATAGCTGAGATCTCTCATTAGGGGAGCAACTAATCACTATTTGCAATTAGCAATTAATCTCTCAGCTGTTTTCTTAACTAACACAGTAACCATTTAATCTGTCAGAAACTACTAGAAAACCCTTCTATAATTTCCAATATTCTAATACTCAACAGTCCAAAACTTAAACTTCGTTCATGTACATATGTGTATAACACTATTAGTGGCAGTTACGTAATTTGTTATCTTTGCAGCACTGTAGCCTTAGATAATAGCAGAAAGATTTCTGCTGAGATTGTTTTATTGATTCTCCCTCAGTGAGGAGATGATTAGTACTGGCAAATGCTCCACTTCTACTCACATGTATTGGAATGAAGTGATGTATTCATTTCATTAGACACACGAAGGGATGAATTTAGGCTCTGAACAAAGATGAATGAAATGCGGTAACTGGCTCCTGCCCATGTGAGCGCTTTATGGATAAGGAGTGTCTGCGCTCAGAGTCAAGCACGCCGAGCGGGGAAGAAGAGAGAAGCTGTCTGTGTAGCGTCTCATGTGTTTTTAATGAAGTAAGTGAGATGATCTGAGCTTCTGGTAACTTCAAACACTTGCGGCGAGCTGAGAGCTGTATAGGGCATCGCAGCTCAGGTGAAGCAATGTGTTATGCAAGCTAAGGGATTCATTGCTGGATGTGTGTGTGGGCGGTTTGGAACAAAAAGGAGGGAAGAAAAAAAAGTTGGCTGGGAAGAAAGTTTTTGGGGCTCTTGATAACTTAGACACTTTTTATATGTGAACTATGTGAAAAGGAATCTGGATCCACATCAGTAGACGGTTCCTAGGTAGAAGGTGCAGGAGTGTGGGAGTGGAGGTAGAGTGGGGCATCTACCAGGTCGGGGGTTTGATCCCTGTCTAGTCTAGTCTGTGCATCAACGCATCCATAGACAAGATACTGAACCCCGAGCGGCCCCTGAAGCATCCGTGTGAGTGCATGTGCAAATTTTAGACGTTTGCACACACTTACACACCTCTGAAAAAGGACCTTTCACAAATCTGTGTGTGATTGGGTGAATAAAGGGTAGCATAAAGTGCTTTGAGGGCTCAATTAAATTAGAAAAGCACTTTATAAGTACCAGTCCATTTACCATTTACAAGATTTTGAGCTCAGTTAATGAGAATTTGATGAAGTTTGAAAAATTTGAAAAGCAGCCTTGAAGGTTGTGAAAAATGTTGTCTGTTGTTAACTTTTATGTCAAAGAGTGAGCTTCATGCATTAAGCTTTCTATTGAAGCCTCAAGCTGTCTATCTCATCAGATTTTTTTTTGTCAGTGTTTAATTTTGTCGTATTAGCGTCATATAATTGATGTGTTTGGATGTCTGTTCAACTGTGTTGAACAAATTGAAAACAAAAGATAGACAGTTTTAATTCCCAGGCTTACCACAAGAAATATAATGGAGAAACATGATACAAAGGCATTTTCTTTGGAGAACAGCTGCCGGCGCACCACCAGCCCAAGAGTTGATGGAGAAATTAATAACTTATAGGCCAAGGCGCTGTCCTCAGCTACAGATGAGTAATTACACATTTTGATAGTTTCCCAGATAAGTCGCCAGAAAAGAAAGTTCAATGTCTCTCTTTAGGTTGTTTTTTTTTTATTTTTAACAAAGATACTGACCTTTCTTCACCCTAAGAAATTGCTCTGATAGCTGGCAAGGTTTTCAACAAAACATTTTTATCACCATGATTAATATTTATGTGTTTTCTGAAACAATAACATGACCTGATACGACTTTGTGCCTGGCTTGCCGTTAGGCCATGTCTCTGATGATTTCATTGGATGGAATACAGAAGGAGATTAAAGTGTGCACTCGCACACTTGTGTATCTCATTGTATATGTTTAAGTTGCAAGACAGTGTGCCGTTTCCCTTTTACTAACCATGTTTTGGCTACCAGCTGGGTGTTTTGTCTTTGGACTTTTCCTCTTTTTCTTCATCTTTTCTTCATTATCTGATTCTGTGAGTCTTCTGATATAACACTCTGCGCTTCATCACTTGTTGGGACAAAAGTCTGCCTCGTACACCTCCCTTACAGGGACCAGGTTTAATCCTCAGAAGGTTTAAGATTCATTTTAAAGTTTTAGGCCGAGAATTACGACTGGGTTGAAGAGGGGTTAAAGGTCGGGGTTAGGCATTTAAGGTTAGGATAAGCCTCTAGAGAATTAAAGTAAGTCAATGAAGTGTTCTCACAAGTATGTGTGGGTGTTAGTGATAGACACAGATATATATAAATCAACAATGGAATTTATTTGTTCAGGTTTTCATTTAAACATAATAAAGTGTACAGTGATTGGTAATTATATGGATTTACTTAATAATAACATCCAGAAATAATGAATAAAACATACAAACTATGAATAAAAACTTCCAGTGTAACAATATTTCTGTAACCGAGCACTATGGTTTAGAGCATTATGCAACCAAATGGACTCATTAAGTAGCTGTTGTTACATTTTAATGTCTTCCACATTCAACAATAATTCCTGATGTTTAATTGCTTCCAGTCGGTGTTTTCTTTTCACTGGACAAAATAGATGTTCTTCTCACGTACAGAGCTCAAAATGCAAACCATGAATAAAAAAAAGGAATGCATGAGCTCCTGTCATGGTATTTTTTTTTCATTTCACCTGCAGTGTAATATTGTTTGACATAGTCATGGATAAGGTTCAGCTCGACAGCTTGCCCATATGGGATATTAAACATGCTCTGCTGGTGAGGGGCAGCGAGTGATGTAGGTGGCAGCTGCTGCTTCACTTTATTAAACGTTTCACCACATAATCTTTTTTGTTTGCTTTCTTCCCCCTCTGTCTTTTGTCTTATTTTCATACTGAATTCTCTCTTATGCTGCTCTTTTTTGAAAAAACTTTTCATAAAACCTTTAAAACCTTGAGAAAAAACACACATATTCATCAGAAGAGCTAAGCTCACTGCACGTTCACTTGGCCTTGAAGGTTAAGAGGTGAGCGAAGCAGCTCCGGCTGTGTTTTCACTTGCTCCATGGCTTCACAGATGGTCCACAGGGTACACATTATTTATGTGTGTACATGTCAGTCTGCATTTGTGCGTTCGCTCACACTAACCTTTTTGTTTAGTTTTCTTTAAAGAAATCCTATTCTAAATCAAACTTTTCTTCTGCTGCATCTCTATTTTCTTTTCTTTCTCTGCTCTTTCCATCTGCACGGCGCCGTTCTCTGTTGGCCGGTAAAATCTAGGACGTTTTGTCACTGGGGACCTGGTGTAGTTTGTAACTGCGTGTGTCTGCATTCTGGCTTGACAGCCTCTGTGAGAGTAAATAAACAAATCTTGAGTCATCACACTAGCTTTGAATTGTCATCTTGGTGCTGCAGAGTTCTATGTCTTTTGCAGTCTTTTTTTTTTTTGCTTCAGCTGGTATCCCCATTGAAGTAAGAATTTGAGTAGTAATGTGCAAAAATTAAAGCGTAACTTGTCTATTTTTGGAGCAGCATACTAAATTGAAATGGACTCGTAACTTTAGCCAGTAATGACTTCTAGGAATTTAGCACAATTACAGATAAGTAAGTCTAAGTAATGCTCAGAATATGTAGCTAGGCAGTGATTCCCAAGAGCTGTTATTGGTTTTATTCTGCCCCAGCTCATAGAAGAATGTGTGTGTGAGTGTATTTTTGGGATGTGACCTGATACATTGACAACAAAGCAAAATAGAAAGTATATATATGTAGAGCCAGATCCAAATGTTTTAAGATTTGGATACTATTACTATTTGGTAAAGAGAATAAGCAATCATTTTTTGAGTACTGCTATCTCCGATCCACCAGTGTCACCTGTGAATTTTATTAAATTCAATTTTATTTATATCACGCCAAATTGCACTTGATAATGTAAGGTGAAAAGTCTACAATAACACAGAAAAATCGCCAACAACCAGACAATCTCTCGTGTGAATGGAGCTGTTTTCTCTCCTGGCTCAAATGTAGGCTGTGCACTGTGAGACTCAAGAAAGACAAAGTATAAAAGCCAGACTGGGTAGCCTCCTTTTAAACATTCATGTGTTAGCAAAGGGAAATGCAGTCTCCTTGTCTGAAGGTGCTCCTTTCTCTCATTTTGGACTGAAAGCAGACCAAGTGCTACATTGACTCATTAGCCCACCTGGACCAGCGCTAACTGGTTGACATGCTAACTTCAGTAGAAATCTCTGCAGCACTGCACATGTTTGTCATAACTTCGTAGCTGTTAAGTCTTCACATTCTGGCGATAACAATAACTGTGTTTTCATTTTTCAAAATCTATTTTAAAGTTCTTACAGATTGCACCTTTAAATAAGTCATGACATGGTTTTATATCCAAATAAGAGTGTGGAGGCAAATAACTAACTTTCCAAATACCTTTGGATTAGACAGTTTTTTTTCTCTTATATTTACATCCTCAATCAGAAAGCCTATTGTTTGAACTTTTTTCATTTTCTATTTGATTTGGCATGAAAGCCACAAATGAAAACAGATTATGGACTTCATTCTTATTCTCAGTAGGTTCCTGGCACAGACCGCTGTGCTCTCTGTGAACTCACTTCCCCTTGCCCACCCTCTGCAGCCATGCTCATGTCACTCGACATAGGAAAAAGGTGATAAAATCAAACTCCAGAGCAACGTTTTATGGACAAAATTTAAAAAACAAACCAAAACCTTTCATAAAGTTGAGATAAATGTGTAATAAATGAGTCCTTATAAGAGAGTTTGTAATTGAGCTTTTAGCTCTTAGTAACAATTTGATAGGAAGAGAATTAAAAGTCAGAAATTTTATTCAAATTATAATAAGATATGTGAGATGAATTATGACACTATCCACAGGAGACCAACGCCCGACCAGTTTTAGCACGTTCTCTTTCACTTTTTTTACACTATCTGGTTGTGGATGGATTAGGACTGACGTCTAAAGCAGAGGAGTGCCAAGGAACTGGTTCTTATTCCAGCATAATTAATTCAAATGTACTTACTAAGGGCTTACCAGTCTTCACACTGGAATTAGGCTGCGTTTCACTGGTTGTGAGCGCTTTTACAATTACATGCATCCCTTGGGTGATGTACTCCAGTCATATGACACAGTCATGAACTCGCTCTATGAGTAGTAGTATTAATATTGATTGTGTTTTGGTGTAGCACAAACATGTATATTTCAGTGTGTGTGCAACTTTCCAGACAGTGGCCGTCTGGCTGTCTGAGAGCCTGGTGCTGTTATCCTTCAGAATCACTGGGTGGGGGTTGATTCAGTTGTGGAAATGAATTGAAATTGATATTCACCTTTAGTGTAGGTTCTTAAATTGAGGAAAAGTAAAAGCAGAGCCAGGGAATTACCGTATTTCCCGGACTACAAAGCGCACCTGAATATTAGCCGCACAAGCTAAAATCAGGGGAAAATCCTGTTTTGTACATACATTAGCCGCACCTGACTAAAAGCCGCAGGTGTTTCAATGTTGACTTATCATATGTAAGAGAATATGCACAAAGGGAATTGTCAGGAAAGAGATGGCTGTTTGGAGACACACCCCTTTTATTAATATTTTGAAAAACAAGTTATGGGTACATATTTGCACATGTAGTACATAACAGTAACCTACAGCACACCAGAAAAATAGATTCGGACTACCTTTTAGGCTCAGGTGCAGTGACACAGCTTTAACAAGAAGAAAAGTCAGTCATTCACCATCTTTCTCTTCTTCCTGCGCTCTAAAACCACCAAAGTCCTCTTCTCCAATGTCGGAAACGAACAGGCTCAGGATGGCTTCGTCATCCACTCTCCGCTTCTCTCCTTCGTTGTCACTTTCAAAACCAAAGAAATCCTCGTTGTCAGTGTCAGAGTCGAACACCCTCAGAAGGGCCGTGGCGGTGTCCTCCTCTCCATCATGCAGCAGTCCAGCCCTTCAAAATCCGTTGGTGATCGTGGATGTTTTCGCACTTTTCCACGCTGTCAGAATCCACCGGTGGAGTTGGGCATAACTTGCTTTTCGCAAGTTTATCGCCGCTCGTCATCCACGCCTCCTGCTGAATGCGTAGCGCTACTTTGAAGTTTGTTTTTCGCGCTACTTCGTACGGCACTACGTTGCCTGGCGGACGGACATGTGACTAACATACCACTCTTGAACCCCGATCCTTCCGCCAGGCAACGTAGTGCCGTACAACAGCGGAACAAACAAAACAAATCGTCTTACGATATCACAAAAATCATGGAAAATCCATAGAAAAGCCGCACCTGACTAAAAGCCGCAGGGTTCAAAGCTTGTGCAAAAAGTAGCGGCTTATAGCCCGACAATTACGGTACACGTAATATGCACAAAGACACACAGACGGCTCACACGCACATGTGCCTACTGCTGGTGACAACTGGGGTTAGAAATAGGACGTCTATATCCAGATATGCATGGCAAGGCAACTCAAGGGGACACAGCAGTCATTGTTTTTGTGCTCCTAAACACACACACGCGCACACATACACACAACCCAAGTGACATGAAAACTGAAGAACAAAGCTTTCCTCCATCCTATACCCCCTGCAAGACTCAGCCCTCCTTCCCTTGTCCCACAAAGCTTTTTTGGCACTGCAGACCGCTGCAGCCTGTTTCACTACAAACTGACCTAACCTTTCATTCTCAGTCATTTAAATGTAACCGTATACTTGCATAGAAAATGCTTTGTCATACTTTTACAAACCAGAGCATTGCCATGTTGGGGTTATCAAGCATGCAGGTCTTGTGCCTGATGATACACTAGATTTTAACAGATGGGGTTTTAAAAATGCAAAAAGATGGTTGTATTCAGTGTTCTGTCTTTGTGGCACATTTTATTGTTGACTTTTGACACAGCATGAAACCTTTTCCTTTTATTCTCTTCTCTTTCTGTCTTTACTGTCAATCACAAAGTTTGGCCAGTGTTCTGAGTGACACGGAAGCAGTTCCAGAAGTGACAAGTATCTATAGGCAAAGCCCTACCCTTTAACCACTGAGAAACCAGCTTAATGCAACCCTTTTGCTGTTCCATCAAAGCACAAGATGGCATAGATATCGGTGATACAGAGCAGCCTGTTTTTACTTGGAACTTTGTGACTTTGAGTCCTGTTTGGCTTGGCTGAGCGTAACTATGGCGTGCCCAGCCAGATCTGCTAAATACATTAGAGGGAACGGACAGAGGGAAGGAGGAGGAGGAGTAGAACATGCAAGGGATTGGGAGATGGCACCGCACGTGGAGAAGCTATTCCTGACAACTGAGTTTCGATAGTATAAACACATTTACACACATCCTCGCGCACATACCGTACTGCTTTAAATGGTCACATATAGAAAACGCTATGGTTTTCTATTATTTGGCTGCAGCGCTTAAGAGCGGAGGCCCATGCATTTGAGGCTTTGAGGGCTGCACACAGCAGAAGGAGATTATGGGGGTGCAATGCCAGATATAATGTGGCTGAGACTGCGTGGAGCCCTAAGGGTCTGCCCTGTCTGTCAATGTGGTCGCACACAGATGATGTCACTGCTTGCATGCACATGTCATGCACACATGAAAGCCTGCAGACAGGTTGAATCTTGCTTGTTGTGCTGCTTGAACCCCTTTATGTCTTACGTTTTTTTTTAAGATTAGGAGAAATTCCAAACCTCTTTAAATTGGCCGTGCATAATTCATCATAATTTTAAAGAGAGCCACTAGAGGGAGTGTATCAGGTGATTATCTTTTACTCCGCTGACTCTTTGTTAAAGCCAGAGTACTTTCAATACGAGCTCTATTTTAGCCCCTGCACTCTCCATCCCTCGTCGGCTCGTGTTGTCCAAAGCAAACACAAGTGTATTGCAGCCCATGTCAAAGGTGGAGATGATGTCATGGACAGACTGCTCATTGACAGTGACAGATTGCAGCCATGCGATCAGTTCATTAATATTACCTTTCACTGACACTCAACTGAAGCAGTGAGAGAGAAAAGACGTAAAAAGACTGGAATACACCCTTTCTGACATCATAAGTTCTGCCTGCACAGTCCAGTGGTCTCTAAAGGCAACAGGCCTGCCAAGCCAAAGCAAACTGCAATGAATGTTACTTTTGCTATTGTGTTCCAAATCTGCTTTTTCCACGTCTCTGCTTTGTTCTTTTCATGCTGTTCTCCTTGGTCTGCTCAATGGCTGTGTTATGGTACTGAGTTAATTTCATCAGAGCGACGTCTCAAAAGGCCCAAGCTATGACTCTGAGTTTCCCTCACTGCAGTTAAAAGGCTTTGTTTTATCATCACACCCCTAATTGTCTCCCAGGCCTCTTTCAACTTCTCTCTCTCCTCTCTTTTCGTCTTGTTTCAGACAGACACAAACACTGACAACTACTTTGAAACACAGAGACAACAAAAGAAGGGCTTTGTGTGGAGACATGTGCTCAGCCTGAGCATTGTGTAGGAGTGCAGCAACTGTCCAGAGCAGCCGTCTGTACCAGATGTAGGGGTCAGTCAGAGGGGCCAGTATCAGTGTCCCCTTCCCCAGTCCCCGTGGAGCTATAGCCTTTATTAATCTTTCCTCCTCAGAGGCCTCATAAATGACCGCAGGTCAGAGTCAGTAGAAAGACTGGTAAAGTGGATGATAGCACGAGGATTCATCACATAAAATATTGTTTTATGTTTTATTTGTGTCATATGCATACTTAAAAGTTTTTAAGGAGACTTGTAAATCTAAACTACTAGCAAGAAACTCATTTCCTTCTGATTATTGTATATGAGATAGCAGTCATTCAAAAGGGTAAGTGTATGGTCCTTTTGTGTGTGAGACTATGAATTCTTTAGTTTAATGTATGTGCGAAATCTGCAGCCAGCAGCAGGCTGGCTTTTTCTCTAGAGGTGAAAGACATTCCTAAAGTTAACTGTCCAGATTATACATGCACTATGGGAGTGATTTTTTTTGGTGAATATGGCCATCCAGCAAGGGCCACCGCCCGCCATTGAAAACTTGTCTCTAGTTTGCTACTGGCCTTTTGCCTGCATCGCACATTTATAGTTTTGATAATTTAACAGCAACAGGGGCAGGAATCATTCACATTGCAGAGAGTTTAGGCATTAATGTTCAGATCGCCGTAGAATATTGTTAAAGCATCATCTCTCTGGTCTCAAAAGTGTGATGAATGAGTTGTGTCAGGGCTGGACGGTTCTCCTCATTGCAGGATGTTTTGAAGAGTTATATGCTCAATAAATCTTCCCTTATAAATACGAGTGAAACGTGCATAAACAATTGGTCTCATTTTGAAAGTAATCTAAATATTTGTAGACTTCGCCAAGGGGTAAAACGTGCATCTATCTCGTGAGAGTCCAGTTAAACTTGTTCGGTTAAACTTGCCAGAACATTTATGAGCGTATTTCCAGGATTTTATGCTAGTATGCAAAAGTATGTGTCAAAACTGGGTCAGTTTCCATTTGCAGATAATTATTGGTGTTTGTTTTAACTTGCTGGAAGAACCAGATGGTGGTTATGCCGCAGGTTAGCTTAAAACACTGTCAGGTGAGTTTTAGTTTGACTTCGAAAATCTTGTGATTAAGGTTCCTGCTGTCGACATGTCACCATACCGCTTTCTGGCACAAGAGGCTAAGCATAAACAGTTGCTAGCAAGAAGCGTGTGACTCTGCAGGGGTTTGTGGACAGTTGTTCATCATTACTTCCATTGATTTGGCATTAGCATGAGGAGGATACTTTATGGAAGCGTGCATGATTTAAAGTTTGGGGAACCAGAGAGGCTAAGAGGCTAAGCTATAGGCATACTTTCCCAGGCTTTCTGCGTTATTGTAAGCATTTGCTGTTCTGATCTGTGTTATCTATAAAATATTTGACAAACAGATCTTAATTCCCAGTGTGTTATGTTCTGCCCACTTTAAGATATTGTCACAGAGTGGATAAAAGTTGTTATCCTGTGGATAATTATAAGTTATGACTGTCCTCAGTTTGGTCCACCCACTGTGGATCCTGGACAGACTCAGACGTCCATTGTCATGCTCTTTCAGTGCTTCCAGATCCAGCTGGAAACTTCTGTCTAAAATGTTATATATATCTATTTTATGGGGAAAAAGCTGAAATTCATCAGGCAGTGTCTTTAATATCTGTTCTATACCACTATAAATGTGTTAGCACCTTGTCATGCGGGGATTTAAGATACATACTCAGTGAAAATAAAAAAGAGATGAACATTCTCTTTTTGTTTCATGCAAAACAGCGAATTTTCAAGAGGGAATTTTCAATAGCGAATGAAAAGCGCTGTACACTTGCTCAATTCAGGTTTCATAAAATATACCTGCACTTTTAAAAAGTCATATTTTTGTGGCTAATATTGTCTTCCCTCTCTTCTTTTCTTCCAGGAGTTTTAGAACCCAGCCATGCCGATAACAAGTAAAGGGTCAAGAGGGAGGTTTTGGGTCAGTGAACCCTGTGTGCGCTCACGTCTTTGGCATCAGAAGGTCTATTTTTATTTCTGTGTCATCCTTGTTCTGGTCCAGACAACAACTGTTCTCGGTGCACTAGAACTCCAGCTGGATGAAGAGCAACCGGCAGGGACCATTGTTGGGGACATCAGTGCTGGGTTACCGCCTGGTGAAACTGCAAGTCTTTATTTCATCTCGGACCACGAAAGCACAGGTGTCAGCAATGACCTCAATATTGACGAGACCACAGGCATCATTACCACTGCACGCCGTCTGGATCGTGAACAGAGGGACCACTATAGCTTCATTGCTGTTACAATGACTGGGGTCACTATTGAAGTGTCAATCACTGTCAACGACATCAATGACCACGCACCTGTGTTCCCAAAAAAGAGTGCTGTTCTTAAGATCCCTGAGCACACAGCTGTGGGCACAAGGTTTTCTCTGGAGCCAGCGACCGATGCAGACAAGGACCAGCTGACCACCCAAGGCTATGCTATTCGTGAGGGCAATGTAGGCCAGACATTCAAACTTGAGACCAAGAGAGGTGCTAACAAGGTGCTATATCTAGACCTGGTAGTCAATGGACTGCTTGACAGGGAAAAACGCTCATCGTACACCCTGGTAATAGAGGCTTTTGACGGGGGCTCACCTAGGAAGATGGGATCTATGACCCTGGAGGTGACTGTGACTGACATAAATGACCACGCGCCAGTCTTCAATCAAAGCAGATACCACTCTATTATCTCTGAAAGTCTCCCGCAGGGAAGCAGTATCCTTCAGGTTAGTTTTTGTGCTCTAATTTGGTTCTAAAATAATGTTTTTGACTCCACATTCATCAGGATTTTGTTTTTGCTGTCTGTGCAGGTGTTTGCCACAGATGAGGATGAAGGTGATAATGGGTTGGTGCTTTATGAAATCAACCGACGTCAGAGTGACCCTGAATGCTACTTTGTCATTGATGTAAAGTCTGGGGTCATCACTCTGAATAAACCCCTGGACTATGAGCTTAAGAGGGTTCATGAACTGGTGGTCCAGGCCAGGGATAATGCCAGCCACCCTGAGGTAACTGCATTGTGGCCCCTTCATTATAGTGCATTAACAAAGCCGTGCAGTGTGTTTAATAGGTTGTAGCATATCGTATTATATACTTATATTAGATAGAAATTGCTAATGAGCCGCAAAGAGCACGAATCCTATTGATTGATACTGATGGTCCAAATTCATTATTATCTAGACATGGATTCCTCGCTGGTTCCATTCAATTTTGTGGTTCCCAGACGATGAATGTTAGTGACACATTGTGGTTGGTTTCACCTTTTTTAAGACAAATATTGTATGGCATTGCTATCTAGTCTGTTTCAGGATTTGTGATCCCCTGAGTTTCCTCTATCACCATCATCATGTCACAGTCTGGCGAGGGCAGACTGTATGAATTGAGAAAAGGACCCAAAACGCAGACTCCAAGGAACAGGGAACAGAACTTGAAATGTTAACAAAGGCGAGCCGTTTAATATGGCTGGTAGAAAAGGTACAAACAAAGGGCAAGGCAAACTGAAGCAAAATTAACACAAACCTAAACTGGGAAATCTAAACAAACAATAAGAAAAACCTAGACAAGAAACTTGGAAGCATGGCATAGGAAACATGGCGTGGACAACAGACGACCTGACAATCACACACTGAAAACAGAGGACTTAAATACACAGGAGGTGATTAGGGGAAGTGGAGACACATGAGGAAACAGCTGACTAGGATAAACATAATGATGCACAGGCAAGAGTAAAACTAACCGCATGAGCACAGAACACAAGACCCCTTTTCAAAATAAAACAGGAAACATGCAGACGTAGACACGACAACCAGAACTTGACAACGTAAGACACAGACATGAAACGCATGAAGAGCAGGGGAGATTTAACATGGTCGGAAACGGAGGGGGAAATAATAAGAACTAGAAACACTTAGGCATAATAATACAAACTTGATAACATAAGACACGCAGCATGAAACACGAAGGGTGAGGGGAAGCTTAAATACAGGGGAAGAAAACACAAGGAGTCTAATAACCAAATGAACTTACATAACCTAATGAACAAAATAAACTCAAACTTAAAACACTGGGTCAAAAGACCCAGGACCATGACACATCAGGTCAAAGCTAATTTGTTTTTCCATCACTTTGGTTTAGAAGAGTGACTGTAGGCCTAGTAGCACCTCTAGTATGAAGAACAACTTTATTGCTTGACCAACACATTTCAGTCTGTAGCCTTCATCAGTGTCAACACGTGGTGACATGATGAAGTGTTGCTGGAGCTTGTTTTCCTGACCACTAACATGTTTAGCCTAAATTAGTCTTAAATAGTCAATTTAAGCATACCAACAGTACAAACTAATATAATGAATGTGAAGAACTTGTGCTGCGCTGATGAATTCCCAGTAGAAGAATTATCTAAATCCTATAACTTGTTTTCACAGGTGACCAATGCATTTGTGACTATTCATGTCCGTGACTACAATGATAATCAGCCTACTATGACCATCATCTTCCTCAGTGAGGATGGTTCTCCAAGAATCTCAGAAGGAGCCCAGCCTGGCCAATATGTAGCTCGGATATCTGTCACCGACCCAGATTATGGAGAGTACGCCAACGTCAATGTGTCTCTTGAGGGTGGTGATGGGAAGTTTGCTCTTACAACCAAGGACAGTATCATTTACCTTATATATGTTGACCAGGTCTTGGACAGAGAAGAGCGGGATTCGTATGACCTGAGGGTGATGGCCACAGATTCTGGCACACCCCCGCTCAGAGCAGAGTCCTCTTTCACCATCCAGGTGACTGATGTCAATGACAACCCCCCTCTGTTTGACCAGCAGGCGTACAGACAAACCATTCCTGAGGTTGTGTATCCTGGATCCTTTGTTCTTCAGGTTACTGCCAGGGACAAGGACCAGGGCCCCAATGGGGATGTGCGATATAGCCTGCTAAAGGGCAAAAACTCTCACTCTGATTGGTTTTCGATCGATCCAGTTACTGGGATCATTACCACAGCAACTGCTCTGGATTTTGAATCAGAGCCAGCGCCTAGTGTGACTGTGGTTGCGATGGATAGCGGACGCCCGCCGCTGTCATCGACAGCGAAAGTGGACATTGTGCTGCAGGATGTTAATGACAACACGCCGGTGTTCTCCAGCAACTTCTACAATACCTCCATCAAGGAAAACACCCCAGCGGGGACTTGCTTCTTAGAGGTAGGAGAAACCCTGACAGAGAAAGTTTTCTCTTCAGCCTTTTGCTTCTCCTTCTAACTTATAAATCTTTTATCTATTTTTCTCTCTACTTGTCTTCATTTTGTAGAGGAACTGACATTTTTAATTCTTTGAGAGCTCTATCTTGCAGTGTGTTGAACACAAAACTATTGTCCTACTTACGCAGCCAAAACCTAGTATTCACTGTCTTCCCAGTCCTCTCATCTCTTTATTCCCTCTCTCTTTTCACAAACACACTCCCCGTAAAACCCACTATGATTACTCCCCTGGCAAAGGCCTGATTTATACATCAATATAAAGTGGTCTGGAAATCAAAGTCACGTCTGAAGTGAAAAGCAGTCTCAAAATCCTGCTTCACAATGGATGGGGCACTTGGAAGCACTGACACATTGTGATGTGATTCATAAAGTCTGGGATATTCAATGATCTCATTTAAAGGGAAACTATATCTAACAGAAAGAAGAAAAAGAAAAGCAGGGAGGGAGTCTTTACCTGAATTCCTGAAGCTCCTTTGAGGAGATTTACTCTCTTCTGGTGTGTCCTCTCTCTCACCTCGTAGGATTGCCATGGTAACTTAGCCAGAAATGTGGGGTGAGCCCTTGGTATCGGTGCAGTACCTCGCTTCGGCTTAACTGTCTTGTTTTCGTCACGATTTCAGCAGCTTTCATATATGAGGCGGACCTCGCCTGATTAAAAAGGAGAGCTAGATTGTCTTCCAGAAAGGTCTTAACATGGCATCGTGCACAGATCAGACCAGCAGATTTTACAAGCCAGTTTTAAACGCTTTGACATGAGGCAGAACCCCCCCCACCCCACCCCTTTTTCAAAAATTTTAAGATAGCTCACTGCTGGGCCTAAAACACCACTGAGATTCTAATAAAAGGCTCTGGTGCCGTATTAAAACCAGAAAGACTAGTAGAGTTTCATGTTCTTGTAGGTTCACTTACCATGCATTGGAAAAGCTGGCATATGGGCTGGCTCCTTTGGGAAGACATGAGACGTGACGAAATGTAATGAGGACTATAAGATGTAAATGAAGTAAAACAGCAGAGGAGAGAGGGATTGATATGTAGAAAGAACAAGAAATGCACAGATGGAACCTTTAAATGTTTTCACAGTCAGATCCAGGCGGTGATTTTGTCTGAACCCTGTACTTTGTCCTCAGTTAGCTTGTCCTTTTGCATTATTACATCCCTTAACCAACTAAATGAACCCTCTAGACCCTCATTCCAGTTGTTGCAACAGTTGTAATCAACTGTTACTGATTTTTTTCTTTCTAATCCTAGCCGGCAGTTATTCTGGCACTAGGTGCAGGCTAATCCCATGCCAGACATCACGGGTAGTTTTCCAGTGTGCCAGAGAGATTGAATAAGGTTTGATTTAGTCATTCCGGCACGTTCCTCAATGCTTGCTTCATCTGTGCCGAGAAACTCCAGGCGAGAGTCTCCCCACAAGAGCTGCAGTTTTTCAGTATAATGGCAGCTGGTGTTAACTTTTTTCTTGGCCAGTGCAACATGGACACACAAGCGCACGAAATAATCTGAGACCTGACATCATAGCTTAATGAATCCTGTTCCAGATTTGTTTTGAACTGATCATTTAATTATTGTGATTTACTAGCATCATTTTTTTTTTACACTGTCAGCTAGTGGGAAAGTCAAGATTTGGGTCAGCTGGCCTGCTTGGATTCAGTTTACATATTTTCTTGCGGTGTTATTTGGCACAGATTAGCCGTTTGTGAGATTTGTCACGCTCCGCACAGTCAAGACAATGGCAGAATTGCACAAATATTTACAATATTTAGCAATCACTGTTTGGAGTTTGGAATTACTACGCTGGCCCGGCTGGCTAAGTTTGGATTTCGGACACTTAAAAATGGGGGGAAATCAACTAATGTTTAATATCTAAACAAGGAAATGTGTTATCAGGAGACATGTATGAAGAACGTTCTATATGCTGCTTTTCTTCCAGTCTTTCCTGAGTCCCACAATTTGCTTTTTGTTTTGTCATATCTTTATTTTCATTGTCATTTGTTTTCTCCCAGTTTTTCCCTTGTTTCTGTCTCGTTACATCTTTCTCCATAGGTTGATTTTGCTTTCGCTCACTCTTCACCTACACATACACACATATAGTACATGCAGTGTGTAGGAAGCTTCTTATCAGTTTGGCCACTCTAGTAATCTGTAATGTGCTGCACTGTTTATATGGCCACGACACAAAGGGGTTATTTATTTCTCAGTTTCCTCGCTTTCCTTTTCTTCCGCTTCCTTAAAGTATTTCCCAGGCTGGTGAGGTTAAAAAGTGGCTGTGTGTGTTTGTGTGTGTGCGAGTGTGTGGCATACACATTCGTCGGAATCGGGTTCACAACCTGAGAAGGTAAAGGTCATGAGAACATTGGAGATTGTAACTGGTGGTGAAAAGCAAGCAAAGTTAGTCCTTAAAAACTAAAAATTTGCATGTGAAGGTCGCTGAAATCATCTGATCTCATGTCATCATTCTTTCTGAATGACTGCTACTTCTACTGAGTGCATATGATTACTTTCAGATTTCTTACTCGTTTAAAATTTATGTTTTTCAGAGTTAAAGCATTTTTCCCATCTGTGTGGGTTGTTCCTTGCAGAGCCTCTGTCAAATCCAATGACATGCTGAGTTCCAGCATAACCTGACTGCTGGAAAGGCACTGTTAATCTCACAAGCAGTAGCACGCACACTCTGGTCGTAGCTCCAAAACAGCCTCAACTGACATCAGCGAATTGATGCTTTGCTTTGATTAAAGAATAAAGCAAATCAAGTCCAAATTAAATAAAAGTGAAATGATGATTTCAAAACAAAAAGATAAATTAGCTTCGATAGTTAAAAACAAAACAACAAAGCGGAAAGCACAAGTTTTTTTTGTGCGTGTATATACGAGTATGCGCATGTCCGTATGTCATCCAGTATGTCTGTGTATGTGTATGTGACCTCATTTTCAGCAGGTGATCTCCCCTGTGATGTTCAGCATGTGGTTTCCTGGTCAGGGCTGTTGAAAAACACTCATCCAGACAGACACAGATGTGCTCTTCTGGGAAATGTACTATATGAAGAGATGGGAAATGGCTTGTTGGGATTGCTCTACAAAAGCAGTGAAGCGCTCTAGTACCACAGCCCAAATACACAAATCTGCTTAGTAAACTCGAGTTATAAAATTAGAGCTGCTGGCTTCAGGCAACTGAGAACATGATGATTTTATGACAGTCTCACTAATCCAAAACGCTGTCACTCCTAAGTGGACACTTTTTGTTAGGCTTAGACACCAAAATATTCTGAAGTTCATTCAGACCACTTTGAGGTGCATACAGTACAGTACAATATAAAACATTTCCTGTTTCCACTTTGAGGCGCTCTAAAAGTTTCTTACTACTATGTGTTTGACGCACGACTCTCATCAAACCTGTTAAGTTTTGTGCAGACTGGACAATATATCTTTGAATTACAGCAATTGCGTGCTTCATGACAAAGCATCGAAATTTAACACGCTGGTAGGGTAACGCCCTGTGATGAAAACTTAGTTTACAAAATAATGTAACACCAACTCCTTAAGGCTTTCCCGAATAAATTTTAGATGTCTCAGGTCAGTCAGGTGGATCCAGTACCCCAAACTGTTAAAAATGTAATTTGAATGTTGCCACCATATGACTCTGTGACTGTCGTTTAATATTGCCCTATCACGCTTGAGAAGTTTGGGTCATTGTTTGAGGCATAGTTGTGCGGTAGTTGCACCATCACCTGAGACCAAGAAGTTCTTGAGTTCAAATCCATCAGCTGGCAGGAGTCTTTTTTCTGTGCTGTCACAGCAACTCACACAAGCACATATGGGCATGCCTTTGAAGGTAACCGAAACTAAGTGAAAAACATATAGGTGGGGGAGGTTTCTTTTAACAGGTGGAGTTAGTCTTTCTGAACCTACCAGAAAACCACTTAAGCAAACACAGTGTGTCTATCTGTCAGAGCAATCAGCCCTTTTGTTGTGAAGTCCAAAGTCAGAGATCCCACAGCTAAATTCTATTCAGCCTCTATAAGGAACGCTTACACACATCCACACTGAGACTAATCACATTTGATAAACCAATAGCAATAGCTCCAGAGATACATTGTGACTCACTGAAGGCAGGAAGGTATTCAGCATAAGCTTCCTGTAACACCAAACCAGTCTCCCAGTCTCCTGCTGGTGTTGCGCTGAATCTAACCCCCATGGAAACCAGAGCCAGAACAAACCACAGCTTCCACTTGGAGCCCATTCCCCTTTTCCAGCCCAGTCTCAAAACACACTATAGTTTTTTATTTAGCTTGAAAAAGTGTGAGGAAGATGAAATTTATTGTCCGCTTGATGTCTTCCCTCACTCTTGCTCTTGCACAGCAGTAGCTGGTCTTTAATAAGGCCCGCGCCTGTTGAAACTCTCGCCCGTGACTTGGGCGTTTTGATTAATCTGTCAGTGTGATGAATTTACTTGGATCAATAGCTGAATGGAAAAAGAGAAGAGTTTTCAGCGCTCGCTGTCATCACATGCCACAATTTGCATTTAACAGGTGATAGTCGACAACAAATGCAGGGTTTTGCACAAAGACGCGAGCGAGACTGAAAAGTTGGTGAATCGTTTCATGCTGTTAACAGCTGGCCCCTCTTCTCATATGCTTTTTGTCTGGTACAGTATTTCTGCCTCTTTCGGCCTCTCTCTCTCCGAGTCACACGTCTCTCAGCTGCCGGCGTTGTTGACAGGATGTGTGTGACGAGGGATCAGGATGGTGTGTCTGCTATGTGAACTATTCTCATAACATCCATCAACACTCACTCGGAATTCGTCACCTGTTTGCTACTGGAGGCTCAGATACCATGAAGAAAATCCATTTTGGTTTTCGACTTGTGCCTGTAAACTGTTGGCATAAAGAGGTGGGCTTTACTTCTTAAAATTATTGTAGTAATAACTTTCTAAGGTCTGAACTCAGGGGAGGTTCTCTGGTTTTATAAATGTTATATGCTACCCCCAAGGGTTTCTTTTGTTGGACACCTTTTTGCAGAATATATTAGATTGATTACTGCCACAGTGTGTCTTTTGTCCCCTCTCCTTCCCCTCATCCCTAATCAGTCATCAGTGCTTGCTCATAGGGGGCCATCTGATTGTTGGGGTTGTCTTTAAATTAAAATGTAAAGCATCTAGTTGTTGTGATTTAAAAGATCAGCCCTACGACTGTGGGTGTTGCTTGCTTTATAGCCCAAAAATGAGAATTTATTTCTATGAAAAAACATGGAATAGATGTCATTTGAAATTTGATGCTACTCAATCATATTCTTTGTTGGATCAGTTTGTGATTTGATGTTTTGAATTTTCATACAGTGGTATCACTGGGTCAAGCTTTCATATTGCCAGGACGCTGGTTTTTGACCACATGCATACAAATCTAATGACCTGAACACCAACCTTAGCTGTAATAGCATAATAATTAAACAATATGTCAAACTAGAATGGTGATCATGTTATAAATGATCCCTGTTTAGCAGCGACATGCTAGTATTGCCTTTGTGAAGGTGCTAGCCTGCTGATGTTAGAATTTATTGTGTAGTACTGTTGTGTCCCCTTAGAGCCTCTGGGTGAGTTAAAAGAGCTGATTATGGTTCTGACACTCTTAGATGCTGTTTTTTGCCAAAAAAATTTAAATCACACTTTGATTGTTTAGTTTAAAATACACTGTGGTGGTGTACAGAGGCAAGATTTGTGTCAAATTGTGTCATAATCCAAGAGTTCTGGTTTTATTTAGCTGGTGTTATTTCTGCAGACGTTTTTTGTAGCGACTGTTTCTCGAATGGAGAGTAGATCTAATGTGATTCTATGTGATTTTATTATATTAAGCATAAGCAAGTGTCTGCTGTAGTGAGATCTAGCTTCCACCAACTGCACCTTATCTCTAAGGCTAGGCATTATGTTCCGCATGAGGACCTGGAGCGGCTTATTCACGCTTTTGTGACCTCCAGGTTGGATTATTGTAACTCCTTGTACTATGGTCTTCCCTCTTCTCTTCTTCTTAGATTGCAAACTGTCCAAAATGCAGCAGCCCGCCTTTTGACTGGTACCAGGAAATTTTGCCATATTACTCCTGTCCTAGCTAGCCTGCATTGGCTGCCCATAAAGTACCGTATTCAATTTAAAATATTACTCCTTACTTTCAAAACTATTAATAAATTAGCGCCAAGTTATCTTAGTGAACTTCTCAAACCACATACTCCTGCTAGAACACTCAGATCTGCCACTCAACTACTTCTGACCCAACCCAGATCTCGACTGAAGTCCCGGGGTGACCGTGCGTTTGCTCTGGCTGCCCCGGTACTGTGGAATGCCCTTCCTCTCGACCTCCGCGCATCTGATTCCATTGCACTGTTCAAATCACGATTAAAAACCCACTTATTCAATCTTGCCTTTCCCTCTAGTTAATATTTCTTTTATGATTTTATATCATGCACTTTTATGCTCATTTAAATTCTTGTTTGCTCTGTACCTGTTGCTTCGTATCAGTGACAGTTATCTGCTTGCGTATTTAGTACTTGCTTTGGTCCTATTTCTATTTTTATTATCCTCCTCCTATTCTCTATCTTACTTGTTAAGCACCTTGGCATACCCTTGGTTTTTAAGTGTGCTTTATAAATAAAGTTTATTATTATATTACCCAAAACGATATTCTTTCCTTTTACCCGGCATTAGTGATATTTCTGATTCAGATGTATAAAGGAAATGTAACTAAGCAGGATGCTGCTGGTGAAAGCATCTCATTTTTCCTCGTTTGTGTATTTTATGTACCTTTCAGCAACTCGGTGAGGCATTTTTAATGAATCCTGACCACATTGTGTCCAAAAGGAGATTTTAAGATATGTGTGCAAGTTGGTAGTGCTGTGGTAATGAAGGAAATGTCTCCAGCAGTTCCAGCAGGGTGTGATTTGGATGTCAGGAAGTGGAGCTGAGCTTTGATGGGATATGGTCCAATTTAACCTTTTCAATGCATAGATGTATTGGACTACATGCAGAAGCAAATCTGTGAGCTGTGAGGGTTTTTTAAGGCCCTATTTTCAGTTAACTGAGCAGGCAGCATTTTTAAGTCCATCATAAATTTGGTCCTATACATGGATAAGTGCTGTTCTTCTTCTTCCTCCTCTTGCATTTACAGGTGAGAGGCCTCACAGTGCATATATGCTGCTCCTGGGATTTGATATGGACAACCCTAAGCCTCCTAAGAACTTCAGGAGCTGTTTATATAAAACACTCTTGCTGTTATATAGAGGAAGTGGAAGTGATGCATATAACAAGACTTGCACTATATAACCTAACAATGTAAACCCTGCCCATTTAAAGTGGTTCTCTATTTGATGGTGGCACAGCTTCAGAGCCTCAGATTTTCCTCTGATCTCGACAGTATCTCTTTCTGCTAGAATATTTTCGGTTGTAATCAGATTGAAAATGTTGAAATCTTATCAGAACGCTTTCATTTTTCTCTCTCTTTTTGTTTTTATGCAAGCATTAGTTTGATTCCATATCACAAGTTGTTGGCATATGCTGTGTTGTAAACCTATCAGAGTATTCATTCATGTGTGATCTCACTGGCCAGTGCCTCTGTGGAGGGGATGGCCTCACGCCTCATTAAGCCCAATGCTCTGTACCATATGGCAGTGAGGGCTTTTCTTCTTTCACCCCTTTTTTCTGTCTCTCTCCAATCTGACTGCTTTCTCTTTCTTGCATTCATCTCATCTGGTAGTGACTACTTCCTTTCACTTTTCTTTTCTGGCGTGGATACACTGGATCTAACCAAAAGGTGTTTTCACACAAACACGCACATCTTGCTGCCATGAACTGTTCTAGAGGTTACCCGAAAGAGGAGCATGCAAGAATGTGAATTCCTGAATTAGCCATCTGGGAGTTAAAACAGTCTTTAACCTGTCAGCTTCTCAGTCTAAGTTCAGTCTGAAGTCCAGTTTTGCTCATGTGAGAACAGCTCAGGTATATCTCTGGTGACTTCACAGTTAGTGAGTGGATGTCATGTGTACTGTCTCCTGCATGCTCTATCTTGGTCTCGGCCTAAATCAGCAAGGGTATTTTCCAGGGAAACGAGAACGAGATTAAAGCAGACTATCGATTGCTGTGTGCTACGTGTGAGAAAGGGCAGCTTCTCTCACACTGTCAGCTGGTTGTTATGATGTTTTCCAATGTTTCAAATATTTCAACAATACTTGACTCGTCTTTCAAATGACAGAGGGGTTCTTGAACATATACCATTTTATCGTCTCTGCAATGGATGAAGGGGTATACATGACACAATGGTAAAATGTGAAGCTTATCTTTAGTGCAGAGGGTTTCTATCAGCAGTCTGAAACAGACAAGGTAGAGGCATTCAGCTTTAGCAAGAAAACAGTCGAGATAGCTCCCGTCGTCTGGTGAACAGGCCGATATCAAACATCTGCAGGCACTGGATCCTCCATACAGAACACAGAGAAAACTGCAGCCACACTCACACTCAGATGCACGATTTCTTTATCTCTCTTAGGACTATCTCCTTATTCCAGTTCTCCTGGGCAGCTCGTGCTTTGTGTTTCCTTTGTGCAATGTTTTTTGTCCATACTTTGTCTCTGAGCATCCATTTTGTTGCTGTCACATCTGTTATTGGTTGAATCTGCCTTTTCTCTACCCGACAGTGGAGTTTGAGAGGGAAAGGGAAAAAACCCAGCCACACACATATACAAAGTGACAGAAAAGGGCACAAACGCACGTGAGCAGCAGGTTCATTAGGTCACACTAATCTAATTTCATGACACACTGAGTAGAGTTGGTGTAAATTAGCATGCTTCCTGTGTATCTTTATGTCATATTTGCTTTGGGAGGGGGTTCTGCAGTTTGGAACAGCAGGTGGTCAATAAGTTAGGGGAGAAGGGCAGTATGAGTGCTTGTTTCCCAGTATATCAGTTTCTGTCGGCTTTACAGAGGGATAGATTTTAGATTGAAGTCCCAGTTGGGTGTGACCATGATTTTTCTCTCTGAGGGCTTTGTTTGTGTCATATATGGATGATTTCATTTGTGTAATCCAGTTTGCCTTGTTGTCTTTTTCGCATTAGTTGGGCAGTTTGTTGTCTGCGTATATGTTATAGTGTACATATGTAGATATTTGTTGTCCTCTTCTACTTCCTTCTCACCTCAGGAGCTCAAATATGGAGAGATGCTCAGAGTAGCAGAGAGGGGGAATATTAGTATTCCAGATATAGTGCTTTGAAAAACCAACATTACACAACGTGGCTGGTTTTGCTTAGTCTATGTGATAGCACGGAAATCTCACTCATCAGTAAAATGGGTTTTATATCCAGCATGGTCCACATCACGTCTGTCATGCATGCACCTTATATCGTCTTTTCATCCGATTTCAGTTTTTATAAGGATGGCTCTCACCATGAGATGACTATTAAAGGTTTGAGCGGCATCAAAAAGAGTGGGAAAAAGTTTCCACTCCCCTATAGTGGAATCTTTTACAGGAGATCTTTTACTATTTCTCACCTGCCCACACTAACCTCCGTTACTGGCTTTTTCTCCCTCTTTTTCAACTCCTGTCTGGTGTTCCTGAACTATACAGAAATGAGGTACTTTATATGCACATACTCTGTGCTGCTTTTGTATAGCTGTAATTAGATAAAGAGCTAATAATTATTTTTTAAGTGAAAAATGCATGTGCAAAAAAAAAGAAAAAAGAAAAGGAGCATATGATGAAACCATAAAGCATGGGCTCTAAGGATAGAAACCACAGTGAGTGGAAGAGTTATTTCCACTGTCAGCCTCTGTACATGTGAACATGCATAGTGTTTGTGGTTGCTGGCTGCGGTCTGTCAGACAGGGCTGGAAGCACTACACGAGTGGAAATAGCTTTACTGTTTGTATGGGCAACTGCTGTGATCTGTTTGGATTAACTGTGCAAATCTTCAATTGCGAGCGCGAATGGACAGGAATGAGTGAAAGAGTGATGACGACTAATGGTTCAATGAGGAATGATCAGAAAGGTTGGAAGAGAAAATCAGTAAACACGAGGAAATTTGATTTATGGAGTTTGATGATTAATTTTCCTCCATCAGCAGAAGACGTCCCATCTTCAGAGTTCAGAGTTGGTGATGTTTTTCTGCACTGCAGCCTAGTGCACTCTGTGAACCCGTCAATGTAGGACAAGCAGAACCTCAATTCAAATCGCAGCCTTAAGATGAGGAATAATGTTCCCTATCGTTTTTCCTTTTAAATGAAAAAAGTACTGAGGCATGAATTAAACTGTTTCAAAGGCAACAGTGTGCTTATGGCAGACTTTAATGTCCCCTCTCTAAATGTATCCCTCATGGATGGTGGTCTTATAGTTTTAGACCAAATCAGTGTTGTTGTGAATAAGCCCTCGATGGAATATTAAAAAAAAAAGCTTCAAATATCAACATTTACAAAATATCTTTAACCCCCACAAGACTTCTGAGCTCTTGTTTGGGATGTTTCTCCTAGCTATTTGTGATTAGTTGGGACTGATAAGTATATATATGTACACTAAGCTTCCTCTTTGAACTTTGTTACTTAGTTATTACATACTTTTAACAAATATAAAACATACGTGCAGATATAAACTCACTGTGCCATATGTATGGGTTTATTGTACAGCATAACTACGGTGCAAACTAACGAACTGCAAACTAAAGACAGCAACAGCAAATAGAAAAAAGTACAACAGAAGTGAAATCAAACACAAAAGAAATAGAAAAAAGAAAAGACTGGAAGTAGAAAAAAACAAAATCTCTCAAAACACAACAGAAGTGTTTTTGGGCCGTCAACAACCAGATGGAACAGCTGTGTGATAGAAACCAAGTCATGTGAAGGATTCGTTGAGACACGCTTTGTCTAAAAACTTTAAACATCTTCTTCTGCAGGCTGCATTTCAAAATTCAACCCACATTTTAGCTGCTTCGGGGTGGTCTATTGTTCCTTCATCTCTCCTGTCACTTTGCCTGTCAGTATTCCCATGTTGCAATTTATTAAAAGTCTAGCAATTACAAAGTCCACGACAGAAGTTAGATGATGCATAAGGTGTTAGTGTTGGAATCGCGTAAGGACTCCGAGATGAATCTTTTTGACAAGAAACAGTAGTCGGTGTGTGATGTTTTAACCTCGAGTACATTTACAGGCGTTTGGCTTAGGCGATAGGTGCTGGCTGAGCTTAGGTAAATCCTCTGCTTTGGCCCAGGTTTTGTCTCGCTGCTGTAAGTGATTTCACTTTTAAAGCAAGGATGTGTTAGATTTAATGTCAATTTACAATAACCAACATTTCTGCTGCATGTAGACAAAATACAGTTTTGTGGTTTTGGATTAGATTTACTCTGGCCTAACACACCCTGGTATGTGTTGTACAGTTTAGGAGGTTCTTGGAAAAAAACACCCCCTTTTTTCAAATAACATGTCCGTCATATGGAATTTAGCAGTAAAAGTGCCTCTGGATGATGTTTTCAAGCCAAACTGTACTATCTAAAAAAACTGGTAGATGAGGTGTGTATTACTGTAAACCAGGGATGTCAAACATTAGGCCTGGGGGTCAAATTCGGCCTGACAGACTCTGGCACACCAGACTGCTTTGGAAAATGTGAAGGAGTGCATAAAGACTTTGAACACTCCCACCCGTTACTACGCCAGGGTAATTAAGTAATGGATAAACAATTAAATGACAGAAAAGTTAGAATTTTTACACAATATGCTAAAGAAATTTCTGTTTCATGATCAAAGGAACTGACAAAAGGAAAAGTAACAAGGAGTCGCACCGGCCGACTTTAGATGTCGACATCTGGTGTCTTAGCTGCTGTCACTCAGCGCAGCGTAATGTTTTCACATCATGGCTCAGCAGAGCGGGACTGTTGTGGCAGGCAGGAACAGTTGGATGGTTGGAAGATGAAATGAGATATAGCTTTATTCAATCCGATATCCCACTCATTCATTTTCACACAGAAAGGAAGAAAAATGGCTTTGGTTTGTAGCCATGAAAGAGCCAGATGTCAGAAATAGTGTACATCTCTTTTGAAAAAAAAATGCAAAGAAATAGATTTTAAAGCCCTTTTTAAACATCATTCAGAGCAAATGAATGCAAGGACTGAATCATGGTCGGCAGGCGAGCCAGATATTTTAAATCACGTGGTTTGTAGAACATACAAGGCGTGAAAATAGAGAAAGTCTGCAGTTGTATTTGTATATGATTATAAAAAACTATTTCCAGTCTAGACTGGTAAAAGAGGGAGAGCGTTCCTGTTGGTGATGCAGTCTCTTTCTCTGTCCCCAGCAGTCAGGGACGCTGGTCTCTTGGCCGGCGTCCAGCTCTCTGTAGGGGAATATCAATTTAGAAAGCTGAAAGTGATTTCTGATGCTGTCAAGTGGTGTTCACATACACAAACTACATACAGACTCACACACTTTTATGTATACCCATGCATACACGCTTCCCTGCAGTCATGTGCATTCTGGTAAACACCCACACCGCTGGCAGGCTGTAAAGAGTATTTTGTGCCCTGCTCCAGGGGACGATTACAGAGGAGCTGCTTGATTGCAAGGATCTCAGAGTGCCAGATCTGCGCCTCTAATACCGGATACAAGGGCTAATGCGAATCCATTGAAAGGATATTTTCTTCTCTCAAGGCTTTGTTTCTTATCTAAAGAACAGCTCTTTCAAGTCATACAGATCAAGAGTCCAAGGAAGTGCAGTGCAGGTGATGTTTATTTTGGCGATAACACATAACACAATATAAACATTTCAGTGAAGCCTGCTGATAAAATGCAAAATTTGGCACCTTATCTTACAATATGATAATTTTATTTGTGTCTAATGTGCACATAAGGGAGTTAACGCATTTGGATTAGTGAGTGTAAAATCTTGAAGCTGAATAATAATCTAAATTAAAAGAGAAGATTCAAAATTTCAGCCTTTGTAGCCTTTTAATTGTCCTTTTCACCTTTTTATTGGTTTCCCTTGTTTGGATGCGGCAGCAAATGTCAAAGGTCCTTTTTTAAAGAGTAAATTTGCATTTGGAGGTTGAAAGGGTGGCACTGGTTCACTTGCTTTTCCCTTTTCCCTTTATCTAGCTCTTTAGCTTCAGGCACTCACAGCTGCTTGTTGTTGGTTTTGGAAAAGATTTGTGATTTTGATAAAAATGTGCCCCTTGACAGCATTAACCCAGCACACTAAAAAGTGATTCTTACTCAGTTCATTTTGATGTGAAGGCCAAGTTCCTTTACAAATGCTCATATATGACAAGTTTGGAGGGAGGCCTGGTGTGTCACGATATAGACACCCTATGTCAAAATGGAGCTGTTTTCCCTCTCTGACAATGAGGGTTGGTTATACGTCATTGTAGAACCCAATGTGGGCCTTGAATTGAATCATCATGAAGCAAATTAGGGAGTAACTGACATAATAGGTCACATCACAATTTCAGCTCAGCTGCCTTTGATGCTGATTGATGCTACATAAGACAGATGTAGTGTGAGCATGGCTGAGAGGTACAATGGCAAAGCCATTAAGTTAAAAAAAAAAAATCCAGTTTCCTAAGGAGCACTTTCACTGCACAACTCTAGTTGGTCCAAGCATACAAGAAAAGCTTCACAAAAGGTCTTTGTGGAACATTATTATAGTATTATATGAAATATACAACACATGTACTGTTTTTGTGTGAACACCTAATGAAAAGGTGGATGATTCATAGTAAAGAAATAAAAGGCTTTGAAAGGAACGCAACTCAGCAGATTTCAGACAAGGAGTGAGGATAAGGAAAAAAAAATCTGATGAAAAGGATGGCTGGTGTGAAAGCATGAATGCAGGATGCAGTAGAGGTGCTGATGGTTACCATGACAATGAGAGAAGTAGAAAGAGGACAGGGGAGGTGGGGCCAAAGCGATTCATCACCATTGCTCGTATCTGTGTGTGTGCGTGCGTGTTTGTATGCATGCTTTCACCTCTATCTGTCTCAGTACCCTTGAAGGAGGCTATTTGTCTGTGGTCTACCTTCCTTGCAGACACGTTTAAGCACATATTTATCAAGAAGCAGAGCAGTGCAGTGGAGGATTGGATGTGGAGCAGACGGGTAGTGGATAGGGGAGCCATGCAGGGAAAGTGAAAGAAGACAAATATTTCAATCTCAGTCTTGTTCATGTTCAAGTCGACTGTCACTCACTTTATTATCTTTTCCACTGCACTTCTGAACTGAGAGTGGTATCCCAAAATGGCACAAGGATGCACTAGATGTTATCATTAGAGGATAATAGCTGCAGAGGACTTTGTCTTTGCAAATTTTAACAACTAGCTGAGAATGACTGTAGCATAGGCTCTCTTGTGCATGTACATGAATCTTCTGCCCGGTGATATTTTTCATCTCTGTCAAGGGGAGAGGGGGTCATGTTATTGTAACTGGGCACAGAGAGGAGCAGGCAGACGGACTTCGTACGAACACTCAGCCACGTGAAGGATGGTTGCCATTACTTCATACAGATAGCATGTGCAAGTGTGCATGTGTGTGTGGCTTTCAAAGGGTTGGAGCCATCGTTCAGCCGTAACCATGGTAACAGGACTCTCAGGACCACAGGGAAGAAAAAGAGAGGAGGTGGTAGAGGAAGGGGAGAAAGAGGGTGAGACAGAAGGAATTAGGCATGGGGGGGTACCCGTCTGTATCTTCTGATAAGCGGTGTCGAGCCAAAATGGGGGGGTCACTTCAGATGAGTTAGTGGTTCCTCATATCCTGGAATATGCAAAAACACGTACTTAAATCTTCACAGTTAACTCGAGCCGTTTCAGAAATAGCGAAGTCTTTTTTATTTAGCTTGTAGGAAACTACTTACGTAGGACTTTTCCTGTGTTTTGTGTGCGATTATGGGTAACATAATTTCACCGCACACTTGCTGGGCAGACTACGTGTGTCTATGAGTAAAACCCCAGCTTGCTTTCTCAGCACCTGAAGTGTGACATAATGTGAGGTTAATGATTCTCAGCCAGCTGTAAAGAAACAGCACGCGCTGGCGTTATTTACATCACCTTTAAATCGCTGTGGTCTGCTGCTGCTTTGAGGTAAACTGAGGTAATGAGTACTTTGCTTTCCACAACAATAAATAGTCCATGCATGCACCCCATTGACTGGTAGAGCAGCAGCAGCTCAGACCCAGTGGTTAGAATTAGAAAAATAAATTTGCTTTTTGGTCTTGCCTGCTTTTACTCATGGATTCTTTTCTTTTCTTGCTTATCTAAACTGACAGTCCAGGTTTACTGCAGCTTTTTAGGCTACTGCATCCACAATACTTCCCCTTCTGTCTTTTTCAATTCTGTAAAGAACTGATGAGGGACACACACAGGCACACACACGAAGTATACACAGCCTCCAACTGTGTTCCAACTGTGTGTCTAAATGGATTCCATTGTTTTCTTAATTGTCAAATTAAACATGTCACTCTATTTGAATGGGACATACATATGCCAGCTGCCAGCTCATCCATTGGAAAAAGGGGGGTTTAGCATTCATTCATTAAGATACAAGGCCCCTTCCCCCTAAAAAAACAACTTGAAGGTGCTTGAAAATTCCCCTTTTCTGTCTCACACACACATCTGTACATCCACATGCGCACACGGACGCACAATCAGGCGGGGATGAGGAAAAGTCAGCGTAATCTTTTGTCTATCTCTGAGCGAGGGTGGATGGACAACCCGCCTCATCTGGTAACAATCACCTCACAAGCTGCCTCCAGTATCTTGCCCGTGCGTGTGTGTGAGCATGTGTAGCACTTGCGAACATTTTAGGACATGCATGCATATGCGTGTCTGTATGTGTTTATATGTGTGTGCCTAATCCCAGAGTGCCACTAAAGAGCTTCATCCATCCCAGCCGTGTCTGAGAAATATGAAGGCGGAGCAAGGAGGGATAGGCTTTGAAAACGGAAACTGAAACATGGGATAGAGTGGACTCTTTCTGTTATCCCTTTTTTTTTGTGGCTGATTGTTTCGTAGTGTTTTTTCATTTCCCGTCCTCAGACCAGTCACACATCCACCATTTTACAAATTAGCTTGGCCTTTCTTGCAGCTGCTTCTCTTTCACAGTGGAGTGGATGTGAACCCCATGGAGCTGCCCACAGCTCCATACAAAGCACACCTATATTTCACGCTGCAGGAGCAATTCTGCTCCTTGTTCCATCGTGAATGCTGCAAAGTGTTTTGTAGAGGAAGGATCATTTAGCTTAATTAATGTCCCCCTGCTGCACAGCCCTGAAGACACATAATTAAAGCTTAGAATTCAGAGGCTTCTTTTAGTGGTTTAACATTCAAAAGAGTGAGGACTTGAACCTTGGCTTGAAATCCAATCAGTGGCTCATTCAGTACTTCTGAATGAAGGCATAGGTAGGGCCTACTGGGAGTATTTTGCAGGGCTTTAAGGAGACATTTTGGGTTTAAATAGACAAATAATCATATTATCTGGCAAAGAATTTGTCAGTGAGAAATCTGTATCCCTTGGTTAGATCTATATTTATTCCAAAAGCAAAACAGGTCCTCCTATTTTTGGAGGAACATTTTTCCTAACCACCTTCTTTCTTTCTTTCTTTCTTTTTTTTTTTTTTTACATCATCTGTTTTGGTTTCAGGCATGGCTTGAATACAAACCAGCCTGTGCACTGTGTAATAAAGTGATTTGGCTCCTTCTTCCCTCTGCCATTTCATCTCTGTGATTTAGAGAACTCCACTCAAGTCTTCATTTTCACAAGGTCAAATTTGATGAATAAGACTTCGTCTGGCACAGCTTTTTGGGCATCTGAGAGTGCATGCATGTGAGCTTTTCGTCTCTCCCTCTCACTCTTTTGACTTAACATCACTGGGGCATGACATACACCAGAGACCATTTGGCTGAAATCCTAAATGAGATCCACTGAGTCACCAGTGTTACAGATAAAATTATGCCTCTGCATGAGGAGTTAAAAATAAAAGTAAAAGAAGATGCCGAATAAACGGGCAAGCATGCAGGTGGAGGAGCAAACAGGCTCATATTCAGCTATACACACAATTTCATGGCCTTTCCGTCTCATTATATGAGGTTAACACCATGCTGGTGGTCTGCATGGAGTTAGCGTGGTGAGTGTTCCATTAATTCAACTCTGCTGCACATTGCCCACTCCGATACACACACACACACACACACACACACACACACACACACACACACACACACACACACACACACACACACACACACACACACACACACACATTGGACATCGCGCAGAAATCTACAGCCAAGATAGAGGAGAGCTGTGGCAATTATACACCTAATAAATCAGTCATTCACTCATTTTGTATGTGTGCTCTCACTGTGCACCCTCTCCCCAAGCTGGTCACTGCTGACTTGTACACACACATTTACACATATACAGAAACACATAAGCACACAGTCTCACAAATGTAGAGGCTTGTATAATCACGCTCATTCAGAGATCACCTTGGCTGGAGTGTATGGACGTAAAACAAAACACACACTTATTTCATGTCTGACTGCAAACTTATGAAGTGACTTACAGTAAGTATGACACTGAAATTCCACAGCTCATGCTTCTGGTTCGTCCCCAGCCCAAGGCAGACTCGTCTGGATTCCACTGTTGGGTGGAACAATGGAAGACTACTGTAGGTATCACAGTCCTGAATCAGAGATGTAAACACACTCTCTGGTTAAGCCATCAGTCGCTCGCTTCTCCTTTTTGGAAACCACAGAAGAAGAGATGTTGGGTTCTGCCTGTGTGCTACACTCAGCAGTGGGTTGGGCTCAGCTGGGCAGAACAGGATGGATATGTCAGATATTGTAGGTTTCTCAGGCGTGAGAGACAAAGGTACATTTACTTCTTAACATCTGCGACAGAATTACAGCTGGCAGTTCCATTTGTGGGGCGTAACCACAACTGCCACACAAATTCATATTCATATTAGAAGAACAAGGTTATTTTGCAGTGAAAAGAAATATGTGAAGGAATCCACAGCATTTATTATCTGAAATAGATAATTCAGCATCCTGGCTGTTTGGTTAACAGCTTTAAATATATTAGCCAAAGATTAAATTGTATATTTTCTCAGTTCAAGCCTTCTCCTGAAAGCTCTACTTTAAAGAGCTTATTGCCCTAAAATAAGTTCAGCTCCTTCTGCGTGCACAAGGTAACTGGTTGATTTTTAATATTCAAATTACACTTTTACATCTATTGATTATTTGTGCACAACCTGAACTCATTTTTGCTGGGTGAGAGGTAGCTGTGGTTCAGGAGGTAAAGCACGTCATCTACTAATTGGAAGGTTGGTGGTTTGATCCCTGGCAGCTCCAGTCTGCATGCTAAAGTATCCCTAGGCAAGATAATGAACCCCGAGTGTGATTGTGTATAAATGTTAGGTAGAAAGCACTTAGACATAGAAAAAGTGCTTGCATGAATGTGTGTGTGCATGAGATATATTGTCAAAAACTGCTTTGAGTGCTTAAGTAAAGTAAAGCACCGTGTAAGAACCAGTCCATTTATCTACAGGAAGTGCGACTATACTTTTGTATTTGTTTTCCAGTTTTGTGTTGGTCATTGACTCTATCGTGGAGACATAGATTCGGTTTCCCAGGATGACTTCACCTAAGAACTTTTTTTTAGGCCAGTTTTACATGGATTTGAATGTGAAAGCTGGGAATCAGGTGGATAGATAACCGCAGGTAAACTGAAGCAATAATTGAAACAGTAATTCTTGTAGACATATTGAATCATTAATATGATTTCCAGCACCTGAGTGCCAGACCATTTTTATATTACTTTAGACCCTTAGTGGCCCCTCTAGCTAGCTTATGGTACCTTGTCTCCAGTTTGGAAACCACTGCATTAGGCTTAATGACACCTGAGAGAGACAGGAGTCAGGTTTGGGAGTAAGGAGTCAGGTTTGGTTAGTCAGCAGACCACAGAGTCAGGACAGAGGTAATGTGAGATGCAGGCTATAGAAGACCTATGGAAACAGAGAAAAGTCATTTTATAGTCCAGCTATAGAGATTTAATCTGCACTATTAAGTTGGCTGGTGGCGTCGCTCTGCTGGTCTGCTCTTATGGGAATTTTCAAAGAGAACTATTACGGTGATTTACTGTGGACAGCTCTCAAATAGTCCAAGCTCTCCGCCTGTGTCTTTGGCTCTGTTCTTTTTCCTCTTTTTTTGCTCTTCTTCACTTTGCCTTTTTCTACTTGTGAAGTGAGCCAGACACACATGGAGGAGTTCAATACTTAACCCACCATATAGAGCAGAGAATGTGCCGTGTTTATACATTCAATAAACCTCTGAGTCTATGTGTGTACACAAATGGGTTTCTCTAGTACTTCCCCTAAGGGTCTCTGAGGTTAAGGTCAGAATCTCATGTAACCCACCCCTCCCAGTTTTAAACTTCAGCACCCTCTCAGTCTAACTCCAGAGTACTGATCATTTACAGCTATACGTGAGGCGCCTCCTTTCCTCAGCTCCACTATGTTCCCTTCTCACCTCATTGCCTAAATCGTTTTAGTCATGGTAAAGCGCAGTTGCTTGCCTAATTTTTCTGTGATGGAGGGCCTGGACAGAAGTGTAGCCTAACACAGGCAGCATATCAAGTAGGGGCTCTGCCTATCTGCAGTGCACTGGTTTCGCAATGATCACTTTTCTGTTTGGTATTTCATGCATAGCATCCAGATTCCACTCGTCACACTTTAAATTAAAATCATTTTCTACGCATCAGAGGCTCGATTTATTTCTTTAACTGAAAACTAATTTCTGACTTTTGTCACATCTTCTTCATTTTCTCCCCTCACACACACTTGGAAGTCATCTGGCACAGCCACATGAACACTGTCACATGTTTCGTCGCCTCGTGTTGCCCCTCAGATATTGAATGGTGGGAAAGAGTGAATTATCAACAATGATCTCAGCACTGTAGCTCTGTATTCTCCATCTGGCATACAGTTTAATGCTGACCTCCTCCAGGGTGAGTCAGCTGTGAGGAAATTAGTCTAATTGCTGATTTGAATTTGCAATGGCAGTGGCTTGGTAGCATAAAAGAAGGCACAAGGAAGACTTTGACTAGGCTAAAGGATGGTAGAATATTGAGAGCTTTGTTATCTCGGTTTCTTTGTCTGTGTTACACAACTAAGTTCACTCTTATTGTCTCTGCCTCCTTCTCTTAGCCGTTTTTACCATTAGGGATAGACGTAGAAGTCGTATGTAAATATTCACATATGCTTGTCTGGTTTATACATCTCGCTGATTAGGTTAAGAGTGGGGGCTGATATAAAGATTGGGGAGGGGGATAAGAGCTGAGCCTGGGACCTGCTGCTCATGCAAGGTGGTGAGTTGGGACCTTAAGCCATCTGTCAGCTCCATCTCTCTCGCACAATGTCCAAGAAGATGTAGAGGGGAAGTGAAACTACTCAAGCCTTGAGCGAAAACCCCTGTCACATAATGCTAAAATTTACTGTTAGATTGGGTTAGATGGCCTGCATAAACTTCTTTTGTAGTACGTCACACACTGGCACCTGTGAAATTTGCCACAGACACAAGGTTTTGACTTTTATTTTTCATCAGTGGGACGAAATGGAAGATAAATTAAATGCTACACCTGTCAATTGCTAAACAGAGCAAAAATAGTTAAAATTAGGTAACAAGGTAAACTATTCTCATGTTGAATAGGTTTTGAGGTTTTGATACTTTGATTGAAGGGTCTCACTTTCGTTGAGAAAGTGATCATTAGCATGTTTTTCTGTGTCCTTGCTGGAGATCCTCACGGGGTTAATAGTGCAGTTCCAAAGTCCGTAAATCAGGAAAGGTGTAATTTGGAGTTGAACATGTGCGGCAGAAGGGGTTTGTCTCTTCTCAACCATTTAAAAAAAATGTAAACTTGCCTGTTGTATCAGTGTTTCTGTGCTTATTTCATACCAAAAAAAGTCGTATAAACATACGAAACACTGGATTAAAGCTGTAACAAGCTAGAACCTTCATTCCAACAGTCATATTTGAATTGCCTCCTCTCCCTCGACCCAGCTTCCTACCGAGCAGAGGTCAGCTTCCTTTGTCGTAAATACAGCCTATCATGTTACTCGTGTCGTAAAGCTGGACTCGCATTCAGGCCTAACTTTCGCTCATTCATGCCTAGTTGTCATTCAACACCCGCAGTAACCTGAGTTCAGCTCCACTACTGCACAATGGGCCGCATTTTGAAGTTACCTGAAGTGTATGCTCTAGATGTATTGTGCATACAGTGCGTATTGGGTTCGACTTCATTTGGTGTATATACATGCAAGTAAATCATGTGGAGCCAGGGTTGGGAAGAGTGTTTGTAAGAATGCGGGTGAGTGGAAGTGGAGTGCTTAAAGGTAATTTGTCATGTCAGCGGTTGTTGAATGGGAAGCCGGTGTTCGAGCTATGTAATGGTTTATATGTAAACAAATTACACATAATCTCCTTTAGTCTGTTTATGTGTATTTTGTCTTGTGAGGACAGATCATTTTACCAGCGACTGCCTGTGACAGTCACAAGTGTTATTGATGAAGTGCTGAAAATGATATCAGGGAAACAATCACAAACTGAATTAAAGATCAATCAAATCATCGAGATAGAGTCTCAGGCTCTGTTCTCTGTCTTTGTCTCCTCCCTCAAACGCTGGTGTAGAGTAACTGAGGGTAGTTTATAATGCTGCCTGGCTCTCTAGGGTTACCCCCCTCCTGCTCCATGCTATATCCCAGGAGATTGTGTTTCACTCTTGCGCCTCAATATTTTATGCCCCTTGTAGCGTCAGTGCTACAACATTTACAGGCCTATTGATCATGTGCTGGAATGAAGGTGCTGTTTAGAGGACCACTTTCCCAAAACCAGACAGAATGCATCAAAACGTTGGCCCTAGATGTTTATACTACATGTCCACTTGCTGTACGGTCTGTCTGTGCTGTTCAGACTTTACCGACATCACAGCACGCCTAGCTCTAACTTTGGTAAGCCAAGTACCAGGGTTATCCCCCCTCTTTCTGAACTCTGCCATGCTGAAAATAATTTTCTGGAATTGAATTCCTTCGGAGATTTTTTTCCCCTCCTACACTCTAATGT
This sequence comes from Rhamphochromis sp. 'chilingali', assembly GCF_963969265.1. Taxonomy (NCBI): domain Eukaryota; kingdom Metazoa; phylum Chordata; class Actinopteri; order Cichliformes; family Cichlidae; genus Rhamphochromis; species Rhamphochromis sp. 'chilingali'. The sequence continues at coordinate 17,431,368 of NC_137946.1, forward strand.
CAAGACAACCGATTCATTTCTTCCAGGCAGTGCATTCCCTGAGCTGACAGAAGGAGGTACACTTTAGATGTTGTATTGACGGAACAGAAACAGACCGTACCCTAAACCTGGTCTTTATATTTCAGAATCAAATCAAAGTTTCCTTACAATTCTGTTTTGTGTCTAATGCCATCATATGTGAGCAGCATGTTGATCAAGGCTCTTTCGTTTTACTTTCAAAGCTTATGTGCAACCTTCCAGCTCCTCTGAATCAGTGACTGGAGAGCCTGAGAATATCACATACAGCGACGAGCTGTTGTATATTATGCTTTACCTTATCAAGGGAGCAATCAAATCATTTCGCAATGGGGATATAGACGCAAGCAAACAACAAGCTTGGTTTATATTATCTGCTGTCGCCACTGTTTGCTTGGATAACAGGACCAAGATGGAACGGGGGATAGAAAAACAGCTGCATTAATTAAGATAGATGGATTAATTCAAACAATGGGAAGGCAGTATATTAAATCCTTGTGCTAATAATATTATAACAATATTATTCCTATTAATGTCACAGCAAGGCCATTAAAACTTTGTCAGTTATTATCTATCTCAAAGTTGATGGATTTTGACACACAAACTGCAAACTGCATATAAGTCCCAATGCAAAGAGACCACTTGATATGACTGCATGAAGAATCCAGATGTGTCCTCCTGCGAGTGTACTCCCATAATGAACCAACGATATGTCCATTCCACCTCAGCTTCTGTCTGCAAAGATTTTATTCTTTATTATTTTACAGAGCACTGGTCATGGCTGGGCGAGATTGGTTTTCACATGTAATCCCTAACGCCTAATATAGTCTCGCTGTCACTGTTGGGTGCTCAATTATGTACACATATTTATACTTTCACGCACGTTTGAGCACAGTGTCTCTGTAGCTGCGGGTAGCATGAAGTAATTCCATTTTTTCCATCATGTTCTGACTGACATGCATCTTTTTGTTCTCGTTTATAATGAGGCTCGCCGAGTGAATGGAGATGGCAGATCTGTACGAGCAAAGAGAAAGCTATACAAAGAGAGCATGCTCAACGTAGCTAAGCATTGGCTTCCTTGAGGCCATTTCAAGGCTCTACGCTGTGTCTACCAATTCTGTTTCCTACGCGTCTATGTTCGGTTGGTATGAGAAAATTTGGAGAATCTGGGATGTTGATAAAGAGTTTAAGATGTGTAAACCAGTGCTGTGTGCAACACAGAGACTTGGACATTGGAAATCGTATTGTGTGTGTGACAGAAAGGATGAGAGAAGGAGGGTTGTGCATATTCTCCTGGGGCTATACAGTAAGAGGGTTTAATTGATTCTGTGCAGGAGAGGTGTGAAATGCATGTCAGCAAACTGCAATTGTTGAGTCAGTCTAGTGAGTAAGTGACTGCTGGGGTTATCGTCTTCAATCACAAGGTTTCAGAAAAAGCATGGGGGATGAAAACGTGCAAAATCCAGTTTGGCAAAAGACTTCTTCCTTTCTGTTTGCAAAGCATGCACTCAGGTTCACCTCACCTGGGTCGTCATCAGATTTTTAATAGTTCTTTCATGGGTTCTTGATTAACCAATTTTTTTTTCTCAGCATGCGCAGACAGCTTTTTATTCTTTCTTATTAATACTTTGTCAGATATGTAGACTCTCAAATGTACAGATTTATACTCAAATGTAACACATTAAATTCTTGATAATTTTTTGAGGAAATATCATCATCAGCATATCTTTATGTTCACATAGAATATTTGAGGGTGTGTGTCTGTTCTCTTTCTGTGGTGCCTCCATGTGGATGTGCTTCTTGTGTGATTTCAGCACAGACGTCCAGTTCTTGAGCATATCGTCCTGAGCAGAGCTTCCGGTTTTTGGTCCTAACAATAGTGGCGAGTTCCTGAGTTATTGCATCATTTCCTGTCTCAGTTCTAAGACAGTCTCACACCACAGTGTCCGGTCCAAGAAACTGGAAATCCATCACTACCCCAAACAAGGAATCAAGGCCAGGGCAAAAGCTGAAAGGTCTTTGAAAGATAGTCCAACTTTTTGATTTGTGATTTAATTCACCAAAAATCTCTTTTTCAGTTCACTCAATAACCTGCAGGAAAACATGAACTCATTACAGTCAGCATATCTAGCACATCTAAACATCACTTGTTCAACATACCCTGAACTCTCTCTAATCTTCAGACATTTTTGAATTCATCACTCTATAGGACATGTTTGCCACTGATTTTCAGTCCATTTCTGCCTGTTTCCCTTGCTTAAGTATGGCTTCTTGACAGCAAACCTTCCACTGAGACCTTTTCTGATGAGGCTTCAGTGAACAGCAGATGGATCGACTGAACCTCCAGATGAATCTCAGGTCCTGTGTCAGATATTTTTCCTGATATTGTTTATCAGCTGTAGATAATTTATTTCAGATCTGTTATTTCTTGTCCTCCACTTGTCCAATTTGTTATGCTTCATTGTTTTAAGGATACACTGGACACCATGCAAAGAAATGTCAATCTTGTTGATGCAAAAGCTACAATTTTATGCCTGTCAAACTATTATCTTCGCCATTTTTCTGTAGATTCAGTTATCATCTTGCTTGTTAATCTAGTGCTTTAATTCATGCAACACCCACTCACATTCATGTCAGGGATATGGAGGAAACTGGAATGGCTCATTGTTGTGCAGAACTTTGTTTTTGTCATACATTTCACGTAGCCTGGGAAACTTATGTAATGGAAAAATCCGTGCAGTGCCATGCAGCAATGATGCATTGATTGAGTGCAACTTTTTGGGCTCATTTTAGCTCCTATCATATATAATCAAAAAGTCTGGCATAGCAGAAATGTAGAATGATTTTACTCTAATTACAACAGTTGGCTTCACCGTGGATGGGTTCATCAGACTCGAAGGTCGGATACCAAAATAGCTCTGTATATGACACAAATCTAAATATGTATGAATTTTATTGAATGTGTCTATTTCTGTCAGCATAGACAAAAACAGCCAAAAACAGTATTTATATATAACTGCTGCGATGATTGCAGACAGATATCTGCATCAGCCGAGTGCCAAAGAGCAAATCAGAGCATCGGGTTTTGAAGTGAGAATGCCACGAGGCAACACTTTTTGTGTCCAAGGATACCGAAACAGTGACTCACAGGGTGCTCATGGTTTCTATTTCAGATTGGCATTTTGCTGTGGTAAATTCTGCTCATGTTCCAGTAAAAGAGATGTCAGTTTCCATTCTTCAGATTTTTATTCAGAATTTTGTCAGAAAACATTTCGAAATTGCTGAAATCTCATCTTATCTGGGAGAAAACTTTCTTACACCATCCATGCGATTTGTTAAGTGTAGGGGAAAAGTGAAGTCTTTAGCAAACCATTATGCCTAATTTTTGTGGCCCATTCAGAGACACAGAGACACTGTTAATGATGAATACCTTTAAGTGAAGTAATCAGCTGAGTTTGGGTGTGTGTGTGACCCCACTCAGCCTTCTTTGTTTTCTGAACCTGACGCTGCTCAGTTTGCCATTTTTCTAAAACACAATGATGGGGCTATTTCTTTAATGGAAGCTGTTGTAATCCTAATTATGAATCCTAATTGTGCACCTGCAGATTTTGGTTTTCCAGATGTCTGCTTTAGAACTCTTTGTTTATTCTTATTGTACACGCCACAGCATAACTCCATTTGCATGCTTTGTTCAGAGACGTTCACAAAGATGTTTGAAGGCCTGCGTGCATGTACTCAGGGCTGTACATCTCTGTGCCAGTGTGTGCCACAGCGAGTGCTGGAGATTAGCGAAAGCTTCAAAGCAGCAAATCAGTGAAGCGGTGTTCGAGCAGTGGCTGAGTCTACTGCCCCCTAGCCTTCTGTCATCGGCCACACCTAGTAGAGAACAAAGGGAGCAGAGGCTGGCACTGACTGAAGTGTGCAGAAAATGAGGAGGAGGGGAGTGGGATGCAGAAGATGGAAGAGGCAAAAACAAAGATTTAAACTACCGGGGGTTGAAAAGACCTGGCAAGGTTACGACCGAGGAAGGCTTTAATAGATTTTTCCTGCTTTTAAGGGTTTCTGGCAGTCCCTTTGTGGGTTAGGGCCAGATGATGTCACATGCAAATATTCATATCAGTGTTGGCATCAGCGCACAGTTGTGTGCATCATAAAAGCTAAATCTTAGACTTTTCACAGCCTCGTTAATGTGACATTGATTGAAAGATAATATCAGTGCCATCCTGAGAATAAAATAATTATCATGGGAATAATCTAATGGTTAGAAGCTTTAAATATTTTAGTATTCTTCTCAGAAGTAACTGTAATTCTGAAGCTGTTTTCCTGTTTTTCTAACTAGTGTTTTGTAGGGGGGACAACTGAACATCCCCATCTGTTCATCACTAACATTGTTTACAGTATGTGTGCACGGTGGTTGTGTGCTGTGTCTTTGGGAACAGCAGGAGTTGGAGTCAATTTTAGCTTGTGGTCTGTTTAAGACAAAAAAATGAGATGACAATCCCATTTTCGCTTTCAGAGCTTGTTGCAGTACAGAAACATAAAGTTTTATTAAAATGAAACTACACAGGAGTTCAAAAAATCATAAAAAGTGCTGTGTTTGTGGGAGGACAGTGATGATGATTAGTATCTTATCTGTCAGGTTTCCTTACAGCTTGGCTGACTTTTTCCCGCAGTGCGGTGCAGCCGCTGCTGGATGAATGTACAGCAGAGGAAACACAGTGCACCCTGAAAATAAAATAATACTCAACCAGAAATATTTTTGGGTTCGCTTCCTCAGACAAAACCAAAATGAGAGTGGAAAAAAAAAAAACACACCCAAAAATGAATGCGACACACCCTGTCACTGTAACCAAAACTGAAAACAGAATAAAAAAAATGCACAAAATGTTAAAACCTGAAACACTTCTATAAAGATGACTTGGACAGAAATGTAAAGATTTAAAAATACAGATGGATTGCATTCACTTTAAATAAAATTGATTTAAGGATGGAGTGAAGGAAAAGAAATCAGTTTGTAGTTTAACAGGCAATTACCCTGGCTTTCTGGGTTTTACTCGCAGCAAAGAATATTGCACACACTGCCTTTAGAGCTCAAGGCAGTGGAGACAAGCTGTCAATAAAAGAGAGTCAGAAGACAGAGAGACCATGAAAGTAAGACTGGGGTGACCAGGATCGAAAAATGGACTCGAGTAGGAGAGTGGGATATAATACAGGGGAAACTGAGGTATAAAAGGAAGCAGCTTAAAAGGTGAATACCCTGTCAGTGAAGAGATGGGCCAGAAAGGGGGAACCTGGGAGAAGTTTTGGTTGGCCCTCCACACAAGGCGCCATTGTGTGTCTATAGTGGCTTGCTAACTGAGTTTGACGGGTCTGTTTTGACTGGCCCCTTTGGGAGCAATGTGTTTGAGATGGAAATTTACAGTGGCATGTTGTTTCTACATGTTCAAGCAGCTGCCGTCGTTTCCGTCACTGAAATTAGCCTCCTTTCATGCTTCATTGATACCTGTAAGGGATGGCCTTTTGTCACATGGGGGCATAAAGCTGCATGCTGGACTTTTGCTGCTGAGTAGAACGTCCCATGGACATGTAGCTGCTACATAACGTGCTAAAAAGATACATTTGCGCATGCTAGCACTTAGTGATTCCTCATACATGGATGTGTTGGTTAAGGTGTTGCAGCTAATACAGGGAGCGGGCGTGCTGTGTAATAAAGGATAAAAACCAATAATCCTTTTAAGATAACACAGATCCCCCTTTCCCCCAAAGCTAGCTTGTTGTAAGCTTCGCCCCTCCATCCCTGTCTCTTTTTTTTTTTTTTACCTTTCTGCTGTTATATCTTATTCTGCTCTCGCCACTGTCTCTCTTCTGCAGCTGTATCAGTTGTCCCTATGTGGTTCTCCTTTGTAAGTGCTGAGCTGAGCTAAATGTGACCCTGGCGAGGGTAAGCTTTGCTGGCTAAGGCACGATACTGCTATCTGAGCCGTGTGTGTAGGGAGGGAGTTTAGGAGTGAGAAAAAATATCATCATGTTGATATCTTTTGGAGGTCAAGTAAATACACTTAAGGGTGAGCTAACAGAGAGGAAGCATGAGCAGAAGCTGTTTTTGGCAGGAGTATGGTATAGTGGGGGTTGGGAAAGTAGGGAGCAGTGGGATGCAAATCTGTCACAGCAGATGCACATTTCCTGTTTAAACCTGTTTTCTTTACCTAAAAGTGGGAGTCTGAGGTGAGCAATGACTAGAGGTTGTTATTATTTAAGCTGTTAACTTGTTTACTGTATCTCTACATCTTCATCCTTCCTTCGTCTCACATATTGGCTCTTTTTTCTCATTACTGAAACCCAAATTTGCTCTAACTTTGCTTTGATCTGGGTAATAATCTGCGCCACCCGTAGTCCGCCACCCCCTCTCATCCCACTCCTAGGCAGCTTTAGTGTGACCAGCCATGTGATAGCTGGGACCCCGTCATTTCCCATTACTGTGTGGCTTAGTGCATCTTAGTCAGCGCCTCCTACGTTGAACCCCTTGACTCACTGTGTTGGAGGTCTGTTTACCCCGTGACTTGAAGCTAATCCCCCCTCTAACTCTTAGCTAAACCTCCTAACCTTCATCGCCTCCTTTGTGGGTGAACTTGATGCCGAAATGGACAACTGAAAGAGTTAAGTCTTCCCATTTAGTAAGCACATTTCAAATAAAAGTCTACACAATGATAACAGTTTATCCTACCACCATTTTCCTTAGGCAAACTTTTCTCCTGTTTCTTTTGACTTTCTGGTCTTTCCCCGCTGCTTTGTCTTTCTTCCCCCTGTCTCATATCTTCAAAACACCACATTAGTTCATCTCTCTCTCTCCCTCCCTTCTTATGCACTTTTCCTCACGCACACTTAGTGTAACAATTTCCACTCCTCTGAACGCATCCTGACACCGACACTTTCACTACACGTCATCACCTCATCTCTCAGCATCATACACATTAGTGTAATCGCTCTTCCATCCCTTTAACTCCTGACTGACTTCTGTTTACACCTCCTTTCTTCCTATCTCGGATGGCAATGATGAGTGTGTTATGATTTATACGGCACAGTGCAACTGATCATGTCCAACATTTCTGTTTGGTCTTCATCGCAGCCTGTCCCGAACTCCCTGGAGTGCTAAGCAAATTCCTGCGTAGAGGCCCTCCTACCTGACCCATGAGCCATGTAAACCATTTTCTATACAGTCACAAAGGAAAAGTTCACATGCTTTTCTGACATTTAGTGCTGTTTATTCATTGAGATTGGTGTGAGTCGCCTAGTTTCAAACAGCATACTGTCTGTGTGAAGAAAACAAAAAGTCTTGCTGTCGCTTTGTGGTAGGCCAAAAAAAGGCCAAAAAAGATCTGAGATACACAATGTCTTGCTTTAGAAATCATGACCCAGTCTGGTCGGCACAATGTTGGCTTTTTAGAGACAAAAGTTGCCACATGTCAACAAGAAGGAGGAGTGCTAAGTGATAAGCTAATGCTAACAAGCTTGGTTAGCATTAGCGGAGTGCTAAGTGATAAGCTAATGCTAACAAGCTTGGTTAGCAAGCTGCTTCCATAAACTGTAAGGATACAAGATACAGAGACAGTTAGGGCTGATTAACAGACTAGAAGTTCACAAATGAAGAGTGTTTTTAAACTGTATTGTTATGTTTTCTTCTTAAGGACTCAAATAAATAGCTACTTGTAACAGTGGTAGGGAAATCTATGTTTATGTATCTGAAAGAAAAAAATTTTGGCCGATATATGGGATTTTTAGATGACAACATATCAGTAGTCATAGGACATATTAGTTAGTTTCCTCTGTATTTGATTTGCAGTCAATTGTCCTTACAATTGATTAGGACTTTTTTTTCCCGTCTTGTGTGTGGGTAAATTAGCTAAAACTTTCAGCCTGAGACATGAGGTAATGGACAAAGTTTTTTTTATGATGATGTCAGAGATGGCGTGAAAATGATTTAGCGCTGTGGATGAAAGCAGCTGAGATACAAATAATAGGAAATATTTAGTGATGAAGACAGACAAAGCCCCTCAACTTATCAGTCGCCGGAGACTTATTATTTCTTTGTTTGAAGCCAAAGTGTCTCTGTATAGAGACTAGTCAGCATTAAATGAATCTTTATTCCCGCTTATCTTTGCTTCCACACTTCTGTTCAAGCAATTAAGATTTTTAGTTTCCCAACACTCAGATAAAGTAACTGTCTAAGCATTCAGCATTCCTTTGAATACCTGTGGTGTGCTTTTCTAGCGTTTTATTGGAGACAATGGAGTAATCTGTGGCTCAGACTCCGTCTCCCCGGTTCTTGTCCACAATGTTTTTGTTTGAAGCTACTGCTTTGCTGTGTTGTGCTTCAGGTCTGTCTTTGTGTTGAGAAGTTATTTCCCAGAGAGCTGATTGATGAAGTGCGGATGGCAGCTGATTTAAGTCTTCTTTCTGCACGCCTGTAGAATTGCAGCAATAGCCCCATTTACTGTACTGTACTAACCCCCCCCCATTTTTCTTGCCTGATTTGCTCCCAGCATGAGCTGGCTGCATCTCTGACCCCAGGGCTACATCATGCATAGCCAACCTGTTTTTCTTGGAAATTTGAGTTGGCTGAGCTGATCGTGGAGGATGAAATGATAATTGTGGGGAACATCATCCACATGCATGTTTGTGCACCTCTACACATTTGATAGATGTTCTACAGCACTGACAACCTGGTTTACCGAGTATGATTGGGTATTAAAAGCCCTCTGCTGCTTGCTTCAGTCTGCGAGGTTCCCTGCTGCTTGACAGAGCCATCAGTGTCATCAGTGGCTGTCTTTAGTAAGCGGCAATATCAGAGGGACAGAGAAACAAATGAGAGAGAAAGTTGCCGACACAAAGGAACAATTAACTTTAATCCCCTCTCACGAAACTCATGAGAACAGATGAAAAGCACGAGGACTGAATCAATGGGAAAACAACAGAAAGTGAGGAAGATTTAAGCAGCTGAAATACCTTTGGACAGAACAGTTTATCCCAAGAGTAACTTGGCTGCCTTTCTGCTGGATCAGGCTTTGGTTCTGCACGAACTGTGGTTTAACAGGTGCTTTAGGAATCAGGACTGTGTTTCTCACCACTTCCTCATATTCACCTCACATGTGCAGAGTCAGGAAATTAATTTAACAAGTATAAGCTAGTTTTTCACCCCCCCAGGCTGTGTATGAATTTGTAATCGCGGTGTCTAATACTCTCTACTCAGACACATGGAGGCTTCTTGTGTCTCTGCAGGTCAATTACGCACAACTGTGTGTGTGTGTGTGGGTGTGTGTGTAGAGCAGACAGAGTTTGTCTCCTGAACCTTCAGCAGAAAAAAGCTAATCAATAGAATTCATTAAGATGTAATAGCTTGGTGATCATTCAGCAGTTTGTGTGTTCGTGTGGGTGCGTAGTGGGTCTAACTTTCTAAATGACCAACAAGCACCATCTGCAGTCGTTAGACTACCTTCTCAGTATTAAATTTGCAGACCGTGATTCGTTTCAGCTTTAGACTCAGATGCTGATGAGCATTAACAAAGATAGAAGAACGTCTCTGTTTCCCTCAATAGTAACCTGCAAGTGACCCATCTCTTATGCTGGCTGTGGTTCAAGCTAGGTCATTGACAAGCTAATCCAGTTATACTACTAACTGCACAATCAACTTAGCTCCATTGTCAGTCTGAGGTCCAGTATTAACACCTGTTGATCTTTGCTGCCTGTTGTTTGACAAGCATGATGCAAATGTAAATGCAGTAACTGCACGAGGTCAGGGTGATATCTGCAGAAATGATCCGCACGAATGCACACACATTACACAATTTTACTATTAGCTTGTGAAGTTCTCGTCCTCTTTGCATATCAGTTCTAAAGTAACAGATGTCTGCATGACCTCAGAATACAAACATTTTCGGGCAAGCGACCACCGTAAGAATTCAACAATGTGGTGATTTCTGTTTGAAGCCTGAAGAGCAATGATGAATTGCAATAAAACTGAAGTAATACTTGTAGTTTTTGGGTCCAGGTGGCCAGAAAATGTCCAAATTGGACAAAAGGCATCAAGGTTTAATCTGTGCAGTAAAATGTGTGACTAATGTTGTCAACTACAGAACATCTGGTTGTATTTCAGTGTCCCCCCCCCAAAAGTCCTATTGTTGGTTGTTTCCAAGATTGCCTTTATGAGACCTGAGAACATTGCTTATATTTTAGTAGTGTGCAACTACAAGTGTTATAAAAGGTTTATAAATCATAATTTTTACTATCATGCATGACATGCAGGACTTAACTTGATGTGAACATGGGAAAAAAATCAAAGGATTTGTATTAATTTCTGCATGTGGCTGCACAGGGATACTGGTGTACGTACAGTGTGTGTGAAAGAGAGACAGGAAGAGCATGAGTGAGCTTTTACAGTGGCTGTCATATACAGGAGTGTTAGTTGATGTCTGGCCTGGATTTCACCTTTGTTAAATGCTGTTTTGTATAATATTAAACAATGTTTATTGTCCCCAGTTCCGTGACATCACCCTGTGCACAGACGTGTTTCCTCTCTATTGTGATTTCTACATAAATTATGCAGACTTGGTATAAAATTGTGTATAAAATCACACAACAGCATTTGCACAAACCCTCTGATTTTCTCTCCCTCTCTATCTCTCTCTGCTGTCAACAACTATCAGAGTAACCCAATACCAGATGTAAGCTCAAAGCTCAGGGGGTGCTCCTGCTATCTTTTACTATTATCACCTCCCTGAGGTGGAGGTCAGTAACCGCCCGACCTCAGGAAGAACAAGGGAAACACGAAGCGACTTGGAGAAAGCACAGACATAGACGAGGGGTTCAGGGAAAGTGAACCCGCATGTGCACTCTTGAGCGATTTGTGTGGCTCTAATATAAAAGAAAGAAATGAAAAATAAAAGTGAGATTAACTGTACAGAATTACATCATCTGTGTTTTTGATTACACACTTATTTTGCCCAATATGACACAATTTGATTCCCTATAATCAAGTCTCCATTTTTCCCCCTTTTGTACAAAGATAACAGGTGTTTCTCTCCCCTGTTTTGACAGTGACACATTCAAGTCTCATTACGGCTGACCTGTTACACGAATGCACATGGTCTCTGGAGGTTAGAGAAAAAAGAGAGCCGCAGCTGGAAATCTGTCTCACCTTTGACCCTTGAGACGCTCGCTGATTTGATCACAGACAGACGCGCTTAGCGCACACTTGAGCACAGGCGCACAGTTTGGAATGACCCTCGTCCCTGAAACTAATATTGTCAAATGAGCATTGGCTCTATGAGCGACCATTCCTGGAGGGCAAACAGAGGTGGTTTAGTCTGTCCCCAATAAAACCCATCTCACTTGTAATGATAAACACACTCCGCCTTATTAGAGCGAACCTCCCACATAGCTGCGTGTTGGTTTACAGATTGAGAAATAAAATGACACTGAAACATAAATGTTTATGTGAAGAAAATCAGGCTTCGACTGGATTCGAAGACTGCTGCTCCACCGAAGGGAGGACTTGGGTTCAATCAGTTTTATTTTACACACCCGCAATTTAGTTTGAATTGGAAACATGTCAGTATAGAATCCTTTAACTCCAGTTTGGCTAGATTTAAGCAAGTCGTAGCGCACGGGCAGGAGATAGTGATAGATAAATAGCGTAGTAGTAAGCCTTTGTTTTAAAGCCTTCCATCTGGCAAAGCGGGACAATGAGGCGGCACTGTGGGCGTGTGACACTAGGAATCACTGGGACAGTGATGAATGATTTTTGGAGTTTACCTCTGTGGCTGTTTGAGGCCAGCCATTTTTATCTGCCTTGTTTTGACTCTTTTTGTGGTGGAGAGTGGGGAGTAGTGGAAAGACGTGCGTGGCGTTTCAGTGAGTCATGTTTGGGTTCTCTTTTCAAACAAAAGCTCACAACACAATTTTTTTTATAGGGTGGTCACAGTCAGTTGATACATCCAAAAATTCCCAAGTTGCTCTAAAATTTAAAAAAAAACAACTTTTTGAAATAAGTGTTTTGCAAGTTTGTGGCACTGTGGTCAAAAATTACAATGTTAACACGCCATGTTTTTTTTAATATCTCATCTCACAATCAGTCAGATGTATGCAAAGTTACATGCAGCATTAAACAATCAAAAAACCCTTTTGTAATGATGTCTCTCACCAGACAAAGCTTTTCAGTGTGTAAAGAAAGCTTATGGGAAATTGTTTTATTCATCATGACACTATTGAATCAGGGCCCAGCCCGAATTAGGATGGATGAATGTTGACGGTAAGGTGCTCTTGTGATTAAAATCTAGTTGCCATAATCAAAACTGTGCTTTATTTTAGCTGCCATCTGGTCTTAATTAATTTACCTCCATTGTCCTTAGTGTTGCAGAAAGACTGTTGACACGTGACTGATGAGGCCACGATGAATCTGTCCAGTGGCCACAGGGATCACATCCAGGAAGCTGGACTAAATTGGCGGAGGGTTGCAGAGGCTTATAGACACTATTTTGGTTAAGTGGAGCGAAGCTGTGCAATCAACGAGGATAAACCTGAACCGTTGTGTCGCGTGTTTAGAGGTCATTGTGTGTATCTATTTGTGAATGAACTTGAACCGTATTATTGAGAGGGCAGGAGTTTTTCCTGCTGGCCCGAGATTAGAAAAGTTTGTCTAAACATCTGAGACTAATGAAAAGATGGTGGTAAAGACGTTTATTTTAAGTCTGTAAAACATCAGCTTTGTCAGGATAAGCTCACCAGGAGTACATAAACATGGAGATGGGTCTTCCAAGAGAGCATGGCTGACTTAGGACTACATTTTTTTTCAGATTTTTTGTCTTCACTTTGTTGATGACAGAGTCTTATTTAGAAATGCTTTTAGATCTCCAGAGAAGATTTAAATCCTTTTCTACTCCCTCAGCAGCTGTCTTCATGATAGATCGATCAAGTCACACCTATTGATCTTCTCGTTTCTGTGCTTTCTTTTTGCTGTCACAGATGGACTAATCAATAGCCTTAATCAGAACTGCTCACTGTGCACTGCGACTTTCCACAAAACGCAGGCACACAAAAATACTGTATATAGGAATACACATCTTCTAGTTTGCAAAAACCACACAATGAAATAATGACCAGCAGAACAGACAACTGATTTTACTGAGTCTCACAAAGCACCGAAATACTGTTTTCACTTGATAATACATTTTATTTTTTGCTGTGTATATACTTTAACCCTAGAACACTATCGCTATAAATAGTAACACGATCACTAATGCCGGGTGATTTTTACCCGATATAATATAACCAATGAAAAGTAATCAAATATATCAAAATATGACAACACATGACAAATTAGAGTGGTCTTCTTTTACTTTCAACTGTGCCATGTCTAACAAAATGAAAAATAGAACTCCTGAAACAAAATAATGACTCTGGAAAGCTGGTCTTTGGTCCACCCATTCCTGGGACATTTGAGACTTCCCTGGTGATGGTACAGGCTCCTCGACACGCAAACAGCTGCAGGGGGGAGAAATCATGTAAATGTATTTTCTCGGGTGTAAATCACCCAGCGATAGTGTTCTAGGGTTAACATGATAGCAGATGTCCTAAAGGGGTAAAGAAAGTGGTAATATGACTAGTTCCAAATTTTATTACCGTGTCTCTGTCTATTTCTCCGTTTCCTTGCAGATGCGCTACGAACATAAAATACAAATTGGAAACAGTAATCAACAAGCAGATGCTAACCCTCAAATTCCAGGCACTGACTTCAGCACCCAAGAAAATAAAATCCTGTGGTGTGGCAATTCAGGAAAAAAAAAAAGAAAGAAAGAAATTCCAAGATCTTTCTCTTTGTCATGTTTTTATTGGATAAACCGCTGAAATGCCCAAAATTTATATATATACACACACGTCTGCTCCCATTCTGAGACAAAGGCTGGAGCAGAAACACAGATGCATCCTCTTAAACACATACTGCTGTTTTTGATCGCTGGAGGATTTAAAATTACCCAGATTGGTGTCCCTGAGGCAACTGTGAGCCGCTCACTCTCAATCATTCATCCTTTCATTCATTCAAAAGCCCAACAGTTCAGACAGTCTCAGACAACAGTCCCGCATCTGAGCCGGTCCAGCGCCTATCCGTCTTTGTGCTCTACTTTTTAATTACTGTTTTCTTCTCATCTTTGAAGCAAACTTGCAACCGAAAGACAATAAGTGACAATCTTTGGTTGCTTTGTATCACAGACCTTACTGCTTAAATCAAAGACGGTGCCCTGAAAAACTTACTTTCATGCAGTAGTGTGATAACTTTGAGATAAAACAGAACAGTTACACTGTTGATCAGCAGCATAACAGCGCTCAGCCTCATTAAGTTCACAAATATCTGAATTTGATTGCGGAATAAGGATCATTTGCAAGGGTGCAATATTGATTTCCCTAATTATGCTTAAAAGCAGCTATAATATTGAAAACTCTTGATAATTACAGAACATACAGCTTCTATTGTACACAGGCTCAGGACCATTTAAATAGGAATGATTATGCTTATTTTAAACTTCATGTTTTTCTTCATGGGCTCCACTACAGTAGCGTTGCATGATTCACAGGTCACAATAATCCTTATTTTTCGTCTTTACTGCGGGTATTGGTGCATCCCCTCAGTTCACCATCTAAAAACAGAGAATCTTTTTAACAGCAGGTTGCTGCTTAAGCATATCTCCTCTACCTGACAACATCAGAAATCAAATGTTTAGAGCTATGTGAAGCCTAAACCTTTGGCGCACATGGGTTATTTGCATATATGGTAGCCTCTTTATTTAAAACACTGTCCACAGTTTTAAACATGACAAAAAAAGAAAAAGCATAATAAGCTCATTTGAATGACCACAAGTTAAAACAGATGTCACCAGAACTCATAGTTATGGTACCTTAATGCCAAAATGAATTTAATGACTAGTAACATCAATCAGTCAAACAACAATTAAGGATTATCTGTGGTATAAAAATGTGCTAAAAATGCAACCAAGATGGCGACAGTGGTTTCATAATGGATTTTAGAAACCAGTGAGTAAAGTCATGGTAGCTACATCCATCTCTTATATTTTCTATGGTACTAACTACTGAATTTTTGGTGTGAGGCTGTGACATCCCTGAAAGTTAAAGTTACTTTTTATCTCTGGGTGGCACACACAACATTCCTGCTTTGATCTTAATATCTGACCTCGGTCTCCTCATTAGCTTTCTTGTTAGCAGCTAGCCACAATAAAATGTCTGGTATTTCGCAGATATGCAGGTCTTTTGCTAGCAGCTGCCGCACCAGTCAGAGTCGGTGCACTGAGGCCTGAGATGGGATTTAAACGGCTATAAATATTTAACAATAAGTAAAAAATAGGTCTGATAAAGCCAGCTGTCAGTCAGAGCCCAGCGAATTCACTTTGAAAAAGGGAGGGGGAGAGGCAGGCACAGAGACACACGTACACAGCGCACGTAAAATTGCACAAGAGTAGCCAGATTGCAGGGCTTTGCACAAGATAGGATCGCTACCATCTAAATCTCCTGCGTTTCTTATCACTCCACAGAATCCAGTACAGTGATGTCATCCCACATTGTGCTCCTCTATCACTGTCCATCCCTGTAAACAGCTTTTTATCTCCTGCTGACCTCTCTTTTAACCTCCATTCACAACCCTTTTTTCAGAAAAGAGATGGCGAAGTTGTTCTTGACTCATGTTCTGATAGTTTGATTCTGATGGCTGACGTTGTCATATGGTACTAAAAATCGAAATCTAAAGTAATATTCTGAGTGTGTTTAGGGGGAAAAAACAACCTCATATAAAAATAGTCAACGGAGCAGTCAGAAATAACTGCCGATTGTTTTGATAATTTATGTATCAGAGTAAGTAGTCTTTGTTTCTAGCTTAAGTGAAAGAGAAGTTGAAGAAAATCTGAAGTAATCATGTCCACAAAGTGGTGTGATCATATGCTCGATCGTAACTCATTTCATTTATTGTGGTCTTGATCTCTTTTGGTCAGCAGAACCCTACGGCTGCGCTGCCTTGTCCACGATTTTAAGCAATGTATAATTGCACTTCAGTGAAGCCAAATGGCCACTCCTATCACCATTCTGTTGTTTCAAAGTGCTGAAGTGAGCCGCCCATTCAGAGGAACAGATTTCTGCTACGACCCATCTGCCACTAAGCTTTAAATATGAGCAGGGAGTGACAGCACGTTGGTAAACCAACACTGGTAAAGCGTTCCTGGTGTCCTTTAACATGTGAAGCATCCCAAAGATAAACTTCCTAACAAACACCACATGTCCGCATGTTAAACTCCACAGGCTAAAGCTCTACCCACGCTACACTTTACTGCTAAGCTTTCAGCGTGGACCATCTTAGAAATGTGCCTCGCTGTGTGCGTGTATACAAGTATGTATGCACATTTGTGGGAGACAGAGGAAAAACAGAGTTTTTGGTGACCATCACCCCTTATTATGTTCATTAATAGTAATAGCATTCTTTCTTCCAAATATAGAAATCAATCTCTCGCTCTTGCTCGGTCTCTTTCACCTCCCTCCCCTTCCCTTTCTTTCAGAGGTTTGATGTTCCTAATCATTTCCAGCCGTGAACTCCACATGAAAGACAACAAGTACTTGGCGTAATAGGGTGCTGAAAGAACGAGTGAAAGAGAGGGAGAGCGAGAGAGAGGGCAGAAAAGAGTCGAGACTGTATAAAAGAAAAGGAAAGGTCAAGGGAGGAATAGATATTGAAGGAGAAGGGAGATGAGGCCTCAATCCTCCTCTTTCCCATTTCAAGGTCTCGTGTTATCGTTAGCCCAGCCTTTTGTTCTTCTGCCAGGATATTTCCCCTCCTTCATTTCCCTCTCCCACCTTCCCCTCCCTGCGCTCCTTCCCTTCCATATATCTTAATTGTACCCATAGTGCCTTAGCTCATTGGCAACAGCAAGTCAGAGATTGATTCTGAGACTCGAGAATGCCTAATATGAGGAATGCAGCTCACTAGAGAGCAAAGGAATGTACGAGTGGAAAAAGAGCAACACAAGTTAAATGAATGCTTTCTCTCCATCTGACACGGCGTAACCTTTAAATAACTTTTAAATCAAACAGCTTCGGCGTATGTGCAATTACCCAGCAGTGATGCATTCTGCTCACTAGCTAGCTCCAGATCCAGTATGCTCTTTTATGGTCACTGCTGTTCATGTAAAGAAAAATTCCATTTTATTAAGCACGGGTATAATTTTAGAGGGTTTTTTTTTGTGGGGGCCATTATTTAAAGTGGCTATAATATGCTCGCGCTCATTAAAGCTAATTTTGTAATCTGGCAGTGCAGTGACATCCTTAAAACAAGTTTAATGAAGGAAAGGAGCAAGACCATGGAAAGTCATGGTAAACAGTCAACCGTTTGTTTTTTTCAAATAAATAAAATCTCACTTTTGCCAAACTAGAAAATGAAGATTAGAAAAAAAATCCTAAGAACAACAGTTTTTCTTTTATGTAACTGAGGAAAAAACTGTCAGAGAATAAGTAAACATGACTAAGAATAAGTGGCAGTTAAATGCCACGGAGATGGTGGCCAAAGCTAATAAGTTGTAGCTGTAGTAGTGATATCATCGTAGAGCATCGATATTAGGCTTCTTCTTGGCCCGTCTGACTCAACCACTGATGATGGCTTTATAAACATTCAGGCCTGGCACTAGTCAGAAGGGAAAAAAAGTAGATTAGATCAGGACAGCTCTCTGTGTTTTACAGGTTTTACCATCAAAGCTTATAGATGCTCTCTCTCCCTCTCTGTTTCTCTCATGAGAAGCTGTAAAAGAACCTGAGTTGCGGCAGAACCGCAGCTGTGTCCGAGAAGCTGTGCGCAAGCTCCCTTTGACATTAGCTGATGTTTTACAGAGACAAACTGCAGAGAACAGCAGGATCTATCTGGACCTGCGCCCACATCTGGAGAAGATGAAAAAAGATGGGTTGGAAAAGAGTGCAAAAAAAAAAAAAGAGTATGGCAAAAGGTATAAAGTCATGAGTATAATGAAAGAAAGGACATAAAATAAGGTGAAAAGAGGAAAAGCATAATCTAGTACAGAAGTAAGAGCATATAAAACCTGAAATGGGGTCAGCTGATGTAATACTTGTATCTATTGAGGTGTGAAAGTAAAGTATGGGCAGTTCTAAAGAAAAAGGCTTTGACCCACTGGTATCATTAAACATTACCTGTTAGCTTACACCACACCCCAGACAGGAGACCGCTCCGTCTCTGCATCACAAACTAATACTGACAGATAAATCTCTTTCACTCATGACCTGCGCTGAATGGCAGAGCGTGAGGCGTGTATCTGACATCTAAGTGGACCCTTGGTGAGACATCCAGTCTTTTTCAGAGAGAATTAGAGTGACAGTAGGCGCATAACAGAAAAGCTAAGTGGAAAGGTAGAGAGACGAGGGACACAAAAAAGGGAACAGTTGTGAAGAAGAGTGAGGCAAATGAATGATGAGGTCTGGCTGAGTGATCGCTCTTCTACTGTCCCAGCCAAGGATGAATGGCTCTCTGTGGACAAAAAAGCTCCCAGCCTCAGTCCTGGGTGAATCTGATACTCGGCACGCTCTTCGCGACTGTTTTTCACATCGCCCTCGGCAGGCTTTGACTTCAAACTTCAGCTGTGCCTTTTAACAGATATACAGTCAGTCAATGGACTGCACCATAGGCAAATCAAAACTGTGTTTTTATGTGTAACAGTGTTTGATGCATTTCAAATTCAGATGCTTAAGTGAAGCATTGTTTCTTTTGTTTCTTTTAAGTCATTTTGTGTTTCACTGCTAAGTGCTCTGTAAGACTTTTGGTACCAGAAAGGCCAGAAAGGAAGTTATAAATATGGAATTTCAGAGGAAAGCATTTAGGACTTCACATACAAGATCTAGAGGTTAGTCACAATAAAATCACATTTTAGCCATGTTGCCTGCTTTTTTCACTCAGTTGAATATTTCCATCCAAACGGCTTTATTGCACACGGAGCCCTGGTATGAGGTTCCTCGTACTAATGGCTGATTTATGTTATCTTAACCCGCTGCTATCAGTAAATTCCTGCCTTATTTTTTCAATCTTTTCTCTAAAAATTTCTGCCTTTTCATACGTCAGGTGTGATATCAGCGTTCCCAAAGAAAGTAACCACATTAGTGGTTTTGCAAGATTTAGCCCATTAACTGCAAATTGTGTATACTTAGCATTACTGCCAAAGTGAACCACAGTTCAGGCATTTACCACCTTCCAGGCAGCCATTAGTTTCTCTTTGCTCCACTAAAATGTAAAAGATCAACTTGCAAAACCACTATTATTGTCCTTTCATGTCATATCGAGCACCATATGTGCTTCTTAATTCTGTGTCTGGCTATAGAGCTTCACAAAAAAAGGAAATGAATCTTTTTGGACTTTTTGTTTACAAAACAGATTCTCTAATAACTTGACTTTAAATATGCACAAACCCACAGAGAGACTTAGATGTTAAAAGGTACAGACGGGTGTCTGTTTTTGTGTTACTATGTAGCTACATGTTTACCTCCAGGATGTACGATAAGGAGTAGTTAAGCAGAGACGAAGCAGGCTGTTCATGGAGCACAGAGCAGGCTCCCTCGTTGGAGCGATTCGTCCCTGGCAGCAACCCTTTTCTGGCCTACCAGACCCCTTGATTTATGAAGACATGTCGAGTGTGTGTGTTTACAAGATTACCTTATTGGCTTTAAACCTGTGCTACTTTTTTTGTAAGTCGAGATAAGAGCTGTAGGTTATGGCAACAAATTGGAGGGGGAATTTCTGATATCTTATGGCATCCATCCTGCCGGCCTGTGCAGTCTAAACTAAACATGGTGCCATACTGTCAGATGGATTGACAGAGGAAAAAATGACTGATGACAGAGATGACTCTGTAAGCTCATGTCTTTTCAGGATTGTTGATTTGATGCTACACATCTCATTTAAAGATATTGTCATGTGCTCCATTCTTAAAGTTTTAACTCTGCATTTTTTTTTTGTCACACACTGGCTTTTGAACAACACAGCCACTGTACTGTATACGGTTTGTAGCAGCATGAAAGCACAAATCATTTTGTCTTTTTTTTATAGCTCCCGTGGTTTATGTGAAAGTGAGCTTTCGAGCCATTTTCTACCACAGTCTTGTGTTTTTGTCTTGCATATTTTTCCAGCATGAAGAATCCATACCATACTGTTTAGGTTTTTACATTTTAGTGCGTGGAGAATCAATGTGCTGCTCTTCTTTTTCTTCCCAGACTCCCTGTGCAGGTTTTTTTCCAGTCCAAGTCCATTAAAAAAAAAAGAGAGAGTATTTCAATACTATAACCCATGTGTGTCATATAAGCCCAGCAAATTTAATTACACCTCCTGTGTTGTCCTACTTATGGTAGAACATCCTCTGCCCTGTCTTTATGGAGACATACCTTTTGGGGTAAATATAGACATGTCCAAGTGGGCGGTCATGGATGTTTAATTATAATTAGTGAAAAAATTGGGCTCATCATATATACAAGCACGTGGACAATGGCCCAAATATTGTGACCACAGGTGGCTAATCCATCACAGACAGCTGGGAAGATATGATGAACATTCAGACATGAACCTAGATCCTGAAGATAGCATAGTCTCAACATTGTACTCAATAGGAAGTCCCAGCGATGATCTAAATCCCCCTTAGGTGTAAACACAGCCCCAAAAAAAGAGGCACAGTATAACCCCTCAAATCCACGACTGTCTCGCCATGGTAATGCAGCAACTGTAAATGAGCTCTACTAATATTACCATGTCTTAATTTCCTATATGAGAAACAGTATGAGTCAAGGTGGTAGTGTTCATCTGTAGCTAATAGGTAAGTGTAATGATGAAGACATGTGTTGCTGAGTTGGAAGGAAGACGAGCCGGATGTCTGCTACGGTGGTCCTGTCCTCTGTGGGGTTCTGGGCCAGAATGCAAGATTCAGATGTGTGACAAAGTCATTAAATAACAAGCACAGACATAAGGAACGTGTCTTTTACTTGCATATTTTATGATTTGAAATGACTTTTGAGAAGCTAGCAGGGAGGGAAAATCCTGTGCCAACACAAAAACATACATATCTGAAGAAATGCAGAAATGTTTATATGATGAAGTTTGTAATTGATGGCTGTGGATGGTGGTGGCTCAGGTGGGAGAGCAGGCTGTTCACCAGTCAGAAGTTTGGTGGATTGATCCTCCTGTCCACGTGTTGCTGTATCCTTGAGCAAGATACTGAACTCTTGAGTTTTGTGTGTGTGTGAGTGTTAGATAAAAGTCCTTAGGTGAAGATAAGAGCACCGTATGAATGTATGGGACCTGGTGAAATGGACTTGCAGTAGAAAGTGCTTTGAGTGCTGCAATTGAGTTGAAAGGTACTATATAAATACCAATCCATTTACCATGTATATTGACTGGTCATTGTAGCCATGTTTGATAACCTGTGTGTTTTCTGTTTGTAGTCTGGGTTCTGGATCTGTGTGGAGACAAAAGAATGACAGCAGCCACCATAATTAAGTTTTGAAATTATCAGCTATAATCTGACACTGGTTTAGCTTTTTCTTATAGCTTTTTGTCCTCATCAGTAGGCAGTGACTAGAACAGGAAGTGTTAGCCCAAAAATCTGCTGGCTGCACTGAGTGTGGTAAGACCAGGTGTTAGCCAGGGCTGTAACTTCTAAAATGTTTTCTTATAAAATTACTGCTTAATTCTTAAACAAAAAATATCCAATATTCTCCAGGTCTGAAAATAAAAGCTGTTTTTTTTCTATATAATACTGTGTCTTAGACAAGCTTCCTTTGTCAGAAAAAAATAAAAACCTAAATCCAAGATTTCAGATGTTGTAAGTTACTGTTGTTGATTTACCGTAAGAGAAGCGACTGTACTACTGAGAGGGAGCGATGTCGTGAGGCCTCCTGGATCTTGGCTCACCTTCAAGGCTTGGACATCTGAGCAACAATGTTACTTTTAACAAGGACCATAAATGCCACCAAACAAAGTTATGGAGTCGTGCAGAACTTCAGTCAGAAGCAGCACCCCAGAGAACACAGGCCGTTTCCTTTTTTGTGTTTTGCAAGGAAATCTTTGTGGTATTATAAATGTTTTAATAGAATTTGTCAGCACATACGGGTTAATGTATATTTATGTGGTGGGTGCTTTTCAGTTTGTGTGGTAAAACAAAAAGGATGTTAGGTAAATATGAGCAAATGGGTCTGAGGTTGGGCCATGCAGACCTGTTTAGAGGAAAGAAATAGAGAAATTTTCTGAGGTGTATTTAAGTGGTTCTCAAGTCGGGGTGTGTATCAGTCTGAATCATAGTTCAGTGTGATATGAAAGCCATCGTGTGCCACTTGACTTTTTCACATCCATTAGTGTCTTGTTTGAAGCCATAAGCTGGACTCCATAAACATCCACATACTCTTCTCTTCTCTTCTCTTCTCTTCTCTTCTCTTCTCTTCTCTTCTCTTCTCTTCTCTTCTCTTCTCTTCTCTTCTCTTCTCTTCTCTTCTCTTCTCTTCTCTTCTCTTCTCTTCCCTTCCCTTCCCTTCCCTTCCCTTCCCTTCCCTTCCCTTCCCTTCCCTTCCCTTCTATATGCATGGTTTCTTTTGCCAGCTTTTCAAACACACCATTGGGGAGATCTACTTTTTTACATACCACAATCTGCGGTATATAAAAAAGAATTGCTCTCACAGATGCTTGTTTTTATAGTAGTCTGGAAATCATAACAAGTAGTGCTATGGTGTGTGATATTTGGACAAGCGCAGATGTATGGGCCTATGAGGTGATTGTGTTATGGGACATTATTGTGATAACAGAAAGGCCCTTAGCTCGTATATAATAGTCATGACACATGTAGGATTTATTTCATGCAGATTGTGGGACCTGCTGGATGTGATGGTTTTTGAAATCCTTATGTGTCTCTTAGGCTAGTTGGCACTGGCGAAGCATCTGTCTTACATTGGTCTCTTTTCCCCTCAGGTATCGGCCACAGATGAGGACCGTGGTTCTTTTGGTACTATAAGCTACAACCTGGGTTCAAGCTCTGGAAACACATTGCCAACCCAGTTTACCATCAACAAGGAGACTGGCCAACTTTGCACCAGCACAGCTCTGGACCGGGATGAGGGACTGGACAAGTTTGACCTGACTGTCACAGCAACAGATGGAGTAAGTAACTACAGAAAATCGTTGTAAGCTCTGCAAGGTTGAGATCTTACCAGAATATTCCTCGAAACATCAAGTGACATTTGAGGAATATGCTTCATTACTTTCTTGCAAAGAGACAGGATTGAAAGCTCTCTGTGTAATGTGGGAAAACTAGTAGCACCATCCTGCAAAACTGCAATATGTATTTCTTATATTAGGGTAGATCCCAGTTTTTCTCGATTGCTTTGATGCAATGTTCACATCAGTTTATAGGATGGCAGTGAGACTTAGGGATAGGTTAAAACAGAGGTAGATAATCCTTTAAAGGGAGCAGATGGAAGAAGAAGAAGCAGTAGGTGTTTTAAGAACTGCGTTAAGACTGGTGAGAATTACATTCCTGATGTGAGAACTGCATGTTAAATGTGAGAAAAAGTGTAACGACATATGTGTTAATTAGTGAGCCTTAGAGATTCTGCTGGAAATTCCTGTTTTCAGAGAAAATAAAATGCGCTTTTATGTGTTCCTCGTGCTAAGCTAAGCTAACCAGCCACAGTTACATATGGAGCATTTCAGCTACCTCTTTGAGTCAAAGCAAAAGCACATTAAATGCTGAAGTAATCCCTCATGCTTTGCATGTTTTTGCAATCAAAACCTAATTATTTGTAACTGAAATAGACTTCTGAAGGAGACGGAAAAAGTCAAAGGCTCGAACTTCAACGAAAGTCACGGCATTAGTTCTGTAGCTAGATGAGGGATATTTCAGCTGATTGAAGATGCTTCATGACAAAACACGTTGCCTGTTGCATATGTAATATTTCTTCTGATCAAAGTGACAGGGTTAAAGCAAATTAAAGAAGTCTAAAGCTGCACTCGAGTAAATCTGATCAAAGTGACAGGACGCGTTTAATGAGGACACTATCCAGTTCCTCGGCAGCTGGGCAAAACAATCAGAGGGAACTCCAAGAGGGATAAGGTTAAACTATCAGTTATTCCCAAAGGATTGACTTAAATAGGAATTGAAACTCCTATTTCGATAGTACATGTAATAAACCATTGAATCTCTTGATCATTGTTGGCTTACATAAGGTAATAGAAACGCAAGAATTGTTGTAAATTTGTTATTGTTAGTCATCGTGGTCCTGTAGTGTTACCTGCTCATTTCCAAATACTCAGCTCGCGTCTGCCCCTTGTCTCAGCTGTTTCTGTTTTTAATGGTCTCATAAAGAGAGATAGTGTAATGAGTGCAAACTCATTGACTAATGCATTCAACGGCATGGAGATGAAACTGTTCTAATAGTTTAATACCTTTAAAAGCCCTGCATTGTTACTTTTCACTAGGGGGTAATACACAGAGTGAATGCTGTTTTCCTTGTTACATTGTGCTAGAAGGGAGGGAGACGTTGGTTTAACTTAACTAGCACTTCTTATGGTTTAGCATCCAGTTATGGGTCAATAGTCAAGTCAGCAGAGCTCTGATATATCATTCGAGTTGTGGTTTCTGCTAAAGACAGCACATAAAACATGGATGTAGCTTCTGTGATGTCACCAACTGATGTGTGGATAATCCTGATAACCTACAGTAAATAACTTTCAGAAACTTTTAGAGCTGTTGGGCTGTTGATAGCAGCAAAGCAGGTTAAAAAAGCAGATTACACAGCACAATACAGTATTCCTCCTGCTGATCCAGTCTAGCACTGTCCTTTTCTTCTTTGTGCCTCCTCATGTAAGGTGGCTTAGCTTGCTGATACTTTAGGGTTTTCTGTAGTCAAATAAAGTAGACCAAACCATTTTTTAACATTTCCTTTACAGGGTGGTCTAAGTTCAGTAGCCCGTGTGAGGGTCACGGTGGTGGACATCAATGATAACCGGCCCATCTTCTATCCAGTCCTGTACACGGTCAGTCTCAGTACCCATAGTGCTCCAGGAACGTCTGTCGTCAAGGTAACAGCCAATGACCCTGATGTCGGAGAAAACGGAAGAGTAACCTACCGCACTGTACCTGGAGGAGGATCTAGTTTCTTTACCCTTAATAAGGACACAGGTGTGTAGTGTTTTATTATTATTGCATGTGCAGCACAATCATGTATGTTACGACCGTAACCAAGACATGTGAAAATGACTCACATAAAAATGAACTTGTTGTCTGTATGTATCTATTTTTTGCAGGTGTGATCTCTCTCTCCCGCTCACTCCATGGCAAAGCCAACACGGTAATCTCCATGGTCATATCGGCTGAGGATGGGGGCGGTCTTACAGCACCGGTAAA
This sequence comes from Rhamphochromis sp. 'chilingali', assembly GCF_963969265.1. NCBI lineage: Eukaryota > Metazoa > Chordata > Actinopteri > Cichliformes > Cichlidae > Rhamphochromis > Rhamphochromis sp. 'chilingali'. The sequence goes on from NC_137946.1 coordinate 17,456,861, forward strand.
TGCCAGAGTGAACGTGAGCGTCGTCGGGGGCTCAGTGGCGTCTCCGGTGTTTGAACAGGCACAGTACTTCTTTACCGTGTCGGAGGATGTTCTCAGGGGGACGGCAGTGGGAGTGGTTCGTGCTTCTGCTAAGACAGGTGAGGCCCTTGTACGCTCACATGCTTTATTGGATTCCTGGGTCTGCTTTGGTTATTTCAGGCTTGCTTTTAACACTTGCATACTTCCCTAGTGAGAAGCAGTTCTGTGCGGCTTGCCCATTTTCATCTTCCTGACAAGTACCAGGACAAAAATGCACTAATGGGCTGCAGCATGATGCCTTATCTCTCGAGTAGTTGTAGAAATAACCAAGCAACAATTGTATACACTCCATTAAGAAATCACATCCGTCTCACGGTGCACAATTTACTGGCGATTATTTTCTACTCGCACTCCTATTTTCTCTCACGGTTAATGATGGATTTTAATTGGGATGTAATTTTGAGTCAGAATAATCAGTGGTGTAGTTGACAGATGGCTGTGGTGGTATACAAGGCTCTCAGTGAATCTGATTCTTGGTCTTCATATTATTATTTCTTAGTAAACACTTAATATTTCAACCTCAGTTGTTTTCTGTTTTATTGTATTTTCATTTGAAAATCCCATGTGGCATAATTTCTCACTATTTCCTTACATCTTCTGTCTTCCATCAGGTGGCTCTAAGGATATTTTCTACTCTATTTCATCTGGAGACCCTCATGGCTACTTTACAGTGGACAGTGCCTCTGGTACCATTCGCACAGCCCTTCCTCTGGACCACGAGACCTGCTCCAGTCTTGACCTGGAGATCCAGGCACGATTTGGCTCTCCTCCGGCATATGGAATCAGCCGGGTACACATAACCATTGCAGACATCAACGACAATGCCCCTACCTTCCTGCCATCCTCATCAGAGTCCCTTCTTTTACCCGAGATCACCAAAATGGGGACGATTATCTACCGTATTCAGGCCACCGACAAAGACTCCGGCCATAACGGTCAGCTCAGCTTCGATCTAGTCTCTGCTGGGGCTGCAGGCAGCAGTGGCCAGAGGACATTTGGCGTCGACAGGGGCAGTGGGGAGGTACGTCTAATTGGGAGTTTATCATATGAAAGTGTCCCTCGCTATGACCTTCAGGTGGTTGCCAAGGATGGTGGAGCCCCTCAACTTAGCTCCACCTTCACCCTTGTGGTCCACATCCAAGCACAAGACGCACAAGGCCCAAACTTTGATACCCTTACGTACCGCGTGGAGCTACGTGAAAACACCCCTCTAAACACGCGTTTCCTTCAGGTCCGTGCACTTAACAGAGAAGCTTCTGGAAATGGTGGAAGCTCCTCCTCATCATCATCTTCCTCCTCTATTTCCTACCGCCTCAGACCTGATGGTGATGCCGCAGGTTTTGGCATCATGGCAGATAGCGGTTGGCTGTTTGTTCGGAGCTCTTTAGACCGAGAAGTCAAAGACATGTTCCTGTTGACTGTTCTTGCCACCTCGGGCCCAGGAGGTGCAGGAAGAACCGGCAGCGCGACCGTCCGGGTAACAGTGACGGATGAAAACGACAACTCCCCTCGACTGAGCCAGGAGAGGGTGTTTCTGGCTGTCAGAGAAAACCTGCACGCGGGAACGGGCTTCGGCAGGGTTTCTGCAACGGACAGAGACGCAGGACTAAATGCTCGACTCACCTACAGGCTGCTGCACACAGACAGGCATTTTCAGATAAACTCGCAAACAGGTAACAATAAACACCGTAACCATAACACAAATAGGGATAATAGTACACTTTTTTTTAACTGTGCTGCACAGCATGAAATGTAGTTACTTCATAAGCAGTGATAATACTGGCATAATTTCCCCTGAGGAGTTGATGATTTGCTCTTTCTCAATTAAATTAAATTAACACGGTAATTACTCAACGGCTTCCCTCGTGTCCTTTTTTTTGCTTTAGGTGAGATTAGCACCCGCCTTGCACTGGACAGAGAGCAGCAGTCCAGCTATCAGGTTATTGTGGTTGTACAGGACGGGGGTACGCCCCCTCGCAGTGCAACAGGGACTGCACATATCACTGTGCTGGATGAAAATGACCACGCCCCCAGTTTCATTCATGCCAGACCTGACAGGGAGCTGGTGCTTCAGGTGAGAAGGGAGGGGGAGATTAGTTATATCAGCAAGCAGCTTTGGGGGATAAATTTTATCTATCAATGAATCTAATTTTCTTTTATGCATGCTGGGGTTTTATTAGTGGGGTGTGACATAAACCCACAGAGAGGTGGTATCGTAGCAACTTGCCCTAAAAGTGAGGATTTAATGGATCTGCAGTTGCGTTCATTCCCGGTGAGTAACAATACTTCTTTGCAGGTGACTGAGGGGCTTCCATCAGGAACAGTCATAGGGACGCTGGCAGCTAAAGATCCAGACGAGGGAGAGAATGGCACCATCTATTACTCATTATCAGGTGAGCCTCATAATTCATCTTATAGCCACAAATTTACAGATTTTTCCACATGCCACGGCATCCACATAACATACATCGTTAATGTTTGTTTCATTTACTTCAGGCTCCAGAGCAGAGCGTTTCTCCATCAATCCAACCACCGGTGAGCTTAGAAGCGCTTCCCCTCTGAGATTGACAGAGCGAGCCGAGTACGCCTTCACTGTGACTGCTGCCGACCACGGCGCACCGACACTCAGCTCCACCTGCCAGCTACAAATACAAGTAAACACAATCTGCACATTTTCATATCCTCATCCAGCTGCCAAACATCTTCATATGCACTGAATTTCCAAAATATTCTGTGACGTCTCCTGATTGGACACAAAGTCTGGTGAGCGAACCTAAACATCTGTGCTTCACCTCAGTCCTTCTGCGTTTCTTTTTGTAACACAAGCTGTAATTTCCTCAATCTGAGGACAACAGTGAGCAGTTTGACTGTCAAAGGAATTTGGAAAAGAGGTAAATATGAGAAAGAGAGAAACTGAACCTGTGCCTTTATAAACAAAGAGCTCTATCCAATCTAGTGGGTGTTTCCTGATCCAAAGGTTAGAGGGGTAACTAGAACCCATGGTGCGAAAGACTGAGCTAATACTGTGAACTTTCTGGAGGAGGGTCAGTCCTCCATATCAACATACAATATCAGGAATTCAACTGCAGGGAAAAAAAAAAGCTTAGGAGCTCAGTGTTTTTGTGCGATGTGGTTTCAGAAAGGAAAAGGATGCTAATTACGATGGGAGTGCTTGCCTTAGATTTCGCCTGTGCACTGCTTGTGCGGCTCTGAGATTAGACAGAGGGGAAACAGGCACCTTGGAATCAAATGCTCCCAGATGAGATCTGATGAAAGCCAGCTGCATCAAATCACACAGAGAGAAAGGGAATACACCGCAGTACAGTAGCAAGCAGTGATACATGCACGCACAGAGACACGCTCGCTGTAATGACACGTTCAAACACTTGCATGAGGTAACGTTTCCAGTTAATGATTTTGAGATAACATTTCCCTTAGCTGCGCGTAAAATCAGACACACGGATACCGTTGTACACCACATGTACTACAGTACACATGATAGTTAGCCTGTACAGAGAAAAGGCAAATGAGGCGAAAAAGTATAAGTAGTGCAGTGCAGCACATTTGTTAGTGCTGCCAGCTCATTAAATTATGTGATCTGAGGAAGTGCATTTAAGCAAATTACTTAAAAAACAAACTTTCACCAGCTGTAGTCATCCATTTGGAGCTTGAGCCCAGAATTTCAGTGCAATCAGTTATTGTTTGTGTCGGCACTACAATCAAGCACGGAGGAAAAGCTGCAACATACTTCTGCTTCTACTGCTGTTTTGTTTTTTTTTTTTTAATAAAAAGTGATCAAAAGTAGTGATGTAGTCCTATAGGCACTTGAGTTATAGCAACTGGAGGCTTCAAGGATAGAGGATAGAGGCTTTTTCAGTTCTAAAAACTGATGGAAAGTCCCCAAGAATTTAACTCTTACGAGTAAGAGTTAAAAGGTTGTTATTAAAGGTCTCATGGGTCAAGTTGTGAGTGAGTGGGGGTGAGGTAGTAACAAATGGGCCTTGATAACGTGTGGATAGTAGCGCATTTCACCTGCAAATACGTGCAAAAAGTGGTCAGACTTAACCACATCATGTCCCTCCTCTTTTAGTTTTAGTTTGAATCCAATTAATGGAGGAAAAAAACCTCCACTAATCGCTATAGGTATTGAGGACAAAGGAGTGTGTGTGTCCGTGTGTGTATTTCATGATGATGAAACCAGAAAATCTGCTTATATTTCCTCAGAGCTCTTTGATCCGTCCCAGAGCAGTGTTGAACCCTGAGGTGGTTCAAAGTGTCAAAGGCCCTCTGGCTCATATTTGTTTCCCATTGGAGCAGCCTGTAGCATATGTGGAGGTTGCTTATTGCTCTGAATTATTTGAACTGGAACACTTACAGTTTTCCCTACTATCACACCCTTCATTATTTTGTCACAGGTCACAAAGCCTGACTCTCAAGTTGAAGCCACAATGCGGCAGTGTCAAGATATTTACTGGAAGGATTACACGTAATGCCTTCATGCACAGTGAGAGTGCCTGTGAAGGTTATTATAGCATTAACAACAAAACAGAAACAGACGACAGCCCAAGGCTATGTTTAGGGATGGGTTGGGGTGAGAGCCATATAGATGCATTGTCTGCAGAATATCAGAGGAAATCAGATCCTTTAACACACGTATACAGCTTCTTGCCGCTTTCCTCCTTTTTGTTACCGAGAAGTGTTGTTTCAGTCTGTTTTGGGACAGATCCAAGGATGAATTACACTGCAATTTAAATCACAATTATTATTGGAAAGACTTTACCACAAATACTCAGGAAATTGGTTTGTTTGACACTAGTTTCCTTTTCTTTAGGTTCTCAGCTCTTCCAGGTCCAGCCCCAAGCCCAACGTTCTCTCTATGACCCTGAACACAGTCGAAGGGGCAGCTCCAGGTTCTGTCATTGGTTCAGTCCGTCCACCTGATCAGCATGAATCTGCTCTATTGGAAGGCCAGGTGACCTACCTGGTCGTGGGAGGGACAGATCGCGATGGGACCTTTATGGTGGACCACTTAAAGGGCGATGTGTACGTGGTCCGGGAGCTGGACTATGAGAAGGGCTCAAGATACACCCTGCACATCGAGGTGTCGGACTTCTCTCAGGCATTTCCCAGCAGCCACCTGGTGAAACTAGATATCAACGTGCAGGACAGCAATGACCATGCGCCCCAGTTCACTGAAGACCCCGTTACCATTGTGATCCACGAGAACATCGAACCAGGGGCTTCCATATACACCTTCCAAGCTGTGGATCAGGTAGGAAAGAGTGTATGGGATCAATATGCTTTCAATAAAGCACAGTTAATCTGAGTTATGTTGTTATTCATGTTCTTTTCAGCTTTGTATTCACTGTTTTTTGTCATTGTTTAATCCTAAAATATCAGTTATTCTGTTATCTGTTAACAGAACTGACATCTTCAAATTGATCGTTTTATCCTAATAAAGTATTTTATTAATTTAATGATCAATTCATTATCATTGTTGTTGTTGTTAAATTTTCTGCAGAAGAAAAGTAGAAGGAGAATAATCTATCCACTTCCTGTCTAATTTATCTATTCTTTCTTTTTGTTTTATAGGATGGCAGTGGACCCAACAGTGAGCTGCGCTATTCCATCGAGCACTTCTGGCCTGAAACTCCTGACTTCCTCATCCTTGACCCGTCAAGCGGAGTCCTCACCCTGGGGCAGAAGTTAGACCGTGAGTCCACACCCTCCCTTTACCTCGTGGTGCGAGCCACAGACCAGGCAGTGGATATCTCTCAGAGACGCTGGAGTTCGGTCACCGCCCGAGTGTTCGTGACAGACGAAAACGACAATGCGCCGGTCTTCAGCTCTCCATCTGCAGTCAGCGTCATGGAGGATCAGCCTGTAGGGTGAGTGTCACGTCAGTGTCGGTAATAAAATATCTTTGGAATCCTCAAGTGCATTTCCGTGATGATGTTTGGTTTGTGTCTTCGTTGACAGGTTTGTGATTTTGTACGTCATGGCTCGAGATTCAGACGAAGGAGAAAATGGCAGAGTATCATACAGAATTCAGGCAGGCAACAGTGCTGGTCGCTTCAGCCTGAACCCTGACACCGGTGAGCTTTGAGGGTGGGGCGTACCATTTGAAAATACTGTAATGTGAAATCGATATCTCAAGACGTAGGGAACTTTCCATGACTATCCAATTTACACTCCATCAAAAAACGAGTAAAATTCACCACATAGTTCCTTGTGCTTTAAGTGATCTAACACAGCAGGACAAGCCTGTGGCCTTTTTCTTTGGGATTTAATGATTGATGGAAGCCGCCTGGATGAACAAAACTTTCCAGAAGATCAAAATTAGACACTGAAGTGCTGCTGTGTAATATTTCTTTGGAATCATACTTGGTGTCCTTTTCTTGATGGATTTGTTCATGGGAACCAATCTTTATTTGGGCTCGAGATGTGGATAGCTCTTGATATTTTTTTTCTTCATATGTGATCTCTTCATTGTTGGAGCGTGGTGGTGTGGGCGTGCTCAGCGCTTTCTGGGATGAGATTAACAACTACGACACAGACACTTAATGTAGCTTCCAGATGGAAGAAAGTCTTTACGCCATTACTGTCAAGTGTCTGGCTCCTTAACAGGGAGTGATTTCACCTCTGGTTTGTTTCTCAGGCGTGTTGGTGTTAGGCTTTTGGTTATTAATAGCTGTAGTGACACATTAGCATGTATTGTGAAGACATGCACCAAACCCCTGGGCTAATGTGAAGGGTATCACTAGATTTATTATTGCTTATAAGTGATATATCTGCTCTGCAAGCTGTTCTAATTTTCAATTACTTTATTTTATGAACTACAATTTACATTTTATTGATTGCCTATAAAGTTCTATATCTGACTATTTAGAGCATCATTTAAGTAATATGCTTGGATAAATGGATACTTGGGTGATTTATGCGCTGTGGATTAAATATTCTTACTTACTTTGCAAAAGTTTTGAGCCACCCCTGATTTGTTTATATTTAGCTTCCAAGAAACAACACTTTCTTCTAACTTTTTAAAGTGGCGTTGAGGAATAGTTCTCCAGGGTTTGTGAGGGTCTTTCAAAGTTCATCTTTGGACACTGGCTGCTTTTTCCCCCCTCGTTTTCAGTCCAAGTCTTGTGCCTGAGCATTTTCGAAGGAATGTTTTTGTTAAAACACTTAACTCTGACCTATGAATCATTCAAACACACAAAAGATTGAATGATTGAAGTAGTTTTTTGTCTAAGCATAAGAGACAACTTAAGGCGCTTTGTTACCAGCAGCCTGTCACATAACACATATTTTTCCCCATTTCTTTAGTCGAATCTACAAAAAATGCCAAAGATAACACACTTTAACAGACATAAAATCAGATTTTTGCAACAACAATGTGACTCCCGAAGAGCTATTAGCTGAAAACTTGGCATATCTTCCCATGCTGTGCAGTGAAAAAGATGTGGCAGGCCTGTAAAATTATTTATAGAATATGAACAATACATGAAAGTCATGTCTTAAAGCAATATGAAAAAATCCAACAAAAAGTTGACACAGGACCTGCATCTGACCCTTCAGTTGATCAAACTAGTGTTTTCTAAAGCCTAATAATAAGCCTAATATTCAAGACTAATTGAAGAAATTATAAGAAGGCTTGCCCAAGTGAATTCAGGCTATGTTGAAGAATAAAGGTGGTCAGACCAAATATTAACTTTCAAGTTTGTTAGAGTTATAAAAACTGTTCAAAACACTGTTTTGCCTTATATACTGTTTTTGCCCTACTTATATAATATGTTTCTGTGTGTGGCGACACGTTTCAATAAATTGCTGCACCTGTTTCACATTTTCCTAACAAAATATAAAGAAATGAGGGCTTTTTTACAGCACTGCATTTTCTTTAATGTACATTTTCTTATATTTAATATGGCATTTGATGATAAAGGGTAACACCGCCTTTATCATATGGTCGATACTGTATCAGTAAAGCAAAATAGGCTCGAGTGTGTAATGCAATAGTTCGCTAGATGGTTTGCATCTGTTTTCTTTTAACTAAAACAGGGCAGCTAGCGAGACCTCACAGAAACATCAGAGCCTCAGCCTCACAAAAAGTTCTACACACAATGTATGTTTGGCAAGCTGTAACATTTAGAAATTACACACGTCTCTCAGGCTTCTGCATGCCGGCTAAGCTTGTAGACTCATGCGAAAAGTATACACACACACACACACACACACACACACACACACACACTTCATATGGCCTCTTACTTTGCCTTGAACGTCAGGGTGATGACTGGTTTGTGACATCTAGGTAAGAGTCTGAATCACAGACGCTGTGTAAACTGGTATGATTTACATAAAATACCCATTTCGGTTAATGGCTTGCAGACTTAAATGCAAACATATGATCGTGTTGCATTAAAAAAAAGCATATTGACCTAAGGCAAGGCCATGAGTTGATTTGGGATTGCAGCTCGAACAGAAGCGTGTGTTTACCTGTGTGCCTGTTTTACAGTGTTTACAGTAATCATACATGTTAAGTGATAATAAGTAGATACACATTTCAATGCATGTTCAAAGTGCCAGAATTGAATAGCTGGTATGAAGTAGCTGTACTTTCTGGGCTTTCAGTGGAAAATCTCATAAAGCAAAGCTGTGAAGGTTTTTGCTTTTACAAGTCCTTCAGGCATAAAAGATACAGAAAATCACAGGTACAGAAAATTGCACGTTCGCAAAAATAATCCAAACACACACTTAGACACAAAAACAGCAAGGAACACAGAAAAAGGCCAAAAAAAAAATCTGTTTTAGAGTATCTGTTTCAATTTAAGTATTTGGGGGAAAGTTTTCGAAAGCTGTTATGCAGCACTCTCTGATTATTCTTTTCTTTCCCTCCTAGGCTCTCTCTCCATCCTTAAATCCCTAGACCGTGAAGAGCAAGAAATCTTCAATCTCACTATTGTAGCAGAAGATCATGGAATACCGCAGCTTTCCACCTCTCAGGTGCTGTGCGTGCAGGTGATTGACGTGAATGACGAGGCTCCAGTGTTCCTGCGGGCAGAGTTCGAGGCACAGGTGATGGAAAACCAAGGACCAGGAGCCTCAGTGTTGACAGTAACGGCCACTGACCGGGACCAAGGTTGGTTTAAATGTTTTATTACAGTTTTAAGTTTAGAGTATGTGCAGTCAATAAGAAGAAGTGAGCTTAAAGGGCAGGGAGGATGTGCAGAAATATGTTCTGTTTGCTGCAGAATATATCTGCAATTTATGTCTTCAATTTGTCCGCTCAACTTGCTAGACATCTAAAAACATGGCCAGTGAACACTAGTAGGATATATGAGGTTAAAATGAAAGTGAATTTTCTTTTAAATAATTGGGACTGAACATATGAAGCTATAACAAATGAATGAGAGTTTAAGAGACTCAGCTTAATCTCAGTCATGACTGCTGAGCTGAGAGGTGGGAGAAGTGCTTGAGTTGGAGAGCAAGAGATTAAAATAAACCAATCATGACTTGACAAGACCACTTTATCTCAGTCACATGACTGATGGGTGACATTTTTCTCACTGCTGTTTAATGTTTTAAGTGAACTAGACTAGTAGGAATGTGAAAATAAGCCAACATTAGCATTAGCTGCAAAAAGTTTGTTTTATTTAGTAAAAGTAAAAATAAATCATTTAGTAAAAAAAAAAGAAAGAAATACTTTACAAAAATAAGGTAAAATTCACCCAATATTGCTCCATCTACTCTGATTGGTTTTCTTTAATCGCAACACTTCTCCATAAGTTTGTATTTATCCAGCTTCCTTACTGATATAAACCTCAAAAACAACAACAAACCAATTTCTAATGACAGAATATACACACTGTGTAAAATATGAGTTATTATATCATCATGTTTTAAAACACTAAACTAAATCATGAAGTAGTAACTTGCTAAACAAAGACATTCACTGAAATTCTTCATTTTCTTCTTCTTTATATTTCATGAGTATCGTATCTTTATACCTTTTGTTAAGTGCTCTGTGTTTATGTTAAGTGAGCTTGTATTGAAATGAACTACTCTAAACTTTGAGGTGCGAATTTGAAGGGACCACCTATGGGAACAAAGGTTCCCAGTGACTAACATATGACAGAATGTTATGTAAGCTAGTAGCTTGATACCTGTGCAGCAGCAGCTTGCATTGTATTTTAAAATTAAATAAATGTGTCCTAAAAATGAGACATTTTCCAATTGCTAATACATGGCTCTGACAAAAACGTCTTTAAAAAGTAAGATCTCGTTTAGTTCAGGATGAGCAAATTGTACAAATTGAAGACAGTTGTTATTTTTGGCCAAAGGAATAATGCCAAGAAAGTCACGATATGGAAGGAAAAAAAGGTTCCAAGTTTCAGTGCTGGTTTAATGAGTAAGAAGGAAGCCGATCAGCCCCCAAAACCATAGAACTAAACCACACACATAAATGGTTTTGAGAAACCAAATCTTTTTAAATCAATCACATGCAGATGCTAACGATAATGTGTGGTCACAATCTTCATCCAGAGCCTTATAAGTTTACGGCACCGGCACTTGCAGCTGTAATTCTTTGAAATTACTGCCTTATTACATTTAATGTAGCCAAGTCCATTGTGTGCCTTTATTTCTATTTGCGTCTTGTTTTTTTTCATGAAGGTTCTAATGGACAAATAACATACGGAGGAGTATCAGAGGAAGGCTTTATAATCAACCCTGTGACAGGAGCCATCACCACCACAAAGGAACTGGACACAGAGCTACAGGATCACTACACTCTTACAGGTATTAAATGCCTTACGAGTTTATTTAAATGCTTTAATTAATGTGTTAGTTTAAGCATACATCAGCTCATATGAACAGTTTATTTTAACTTGCTTTACTCACTCTAACATCTCTTTTATTTCTGTCTCATATCAGTATATGCCAGGGATGGAGGCCTCCCTCCTAACTTTGCCAAGACTGTAGTCCGAGTGGAGGTGCAGGACGTGAATGACAACGCTCCAATCTTTGCAAAGCCGTTTTATGGACTTGAAGTGCCAGAGAACCAGGCTCCTGTAGAGCTTTGCATCCTCAAGGCCACAGACCCTGACTCAGGTCCTGGTGGAGAGCTGGAGTACAGAATTGCTGGTGAGAAACTGCATTGTGTGTCCAATCCAAGTATTTTATTAGATTTTAAAGAGTGATTTAGGTTCCCACAATTGCTGTAATTGCTGTTTACTGGGAGAAACATTACATTTTTGTCATTTTTGTTGTTTTTTTAGAGGCCAGAAAATCATAAAGTTTGAATTTAGAGATTTTAATGTGTTACTAAAATTGACTCCTGGACCCATTTTTGCTGATATTGTACCTACTCTATTGTAAGAGTTTAGTCCTGACTAGGAGATTTTGGACTAATTTACCCTATTGTGTTTTACTAGACCCTGTTTCTCCCATATCTCAAATAAAACCTGCACAGAGTGGCCAAATGTTTGCTCCTGATATAGTCTTATCAAAAGCACTACTACCTCTCTAGAGAGAAAATCTGGACTAAGTGCAGAGCTGGCACAGATGTCTCCATTCCTCTCCGTCTTTCAGCATTGAATTCAGGTTGGTTTTTTGTTTTTTTTCTATCCACTTCTTCTAGCCGGGGACCCTGATGGAGATTTTCAACTCCACGCCAGCACAGGAGCCCTGTCGACGTCTCGCGGGCTCGACAGGGAGACGCATGCAAAGTACACTCTGGAGGTGGTGGCCACAGACCGAGGCAGCCCTGCTCTCAGTGCTACTGTCACAGTGGAAGTCAACGTGCTGGACGTCAATGACAACAACCCCGTCTTCAGCAAAAGTAGCTACTCGGTGGAAATTTCAGAGGATGCTATAGAGGGAGCACAGGTTCTTGAGGTGGGATGAAATGGAAATAAATATATTCAAAAATTGTAAATACTTGAAAAAAAGTTTTTAATAATCTGACTTTTTTTTGTATGTATCTAGGTTTCAGCCACTGATACTGATGAAGACCTTAATGGGAAGGTTCTGTATTTCCTCAGTCAAGAGGCGCATGGCGCATTCAGTGTAGTTGAGCACAATGGTCGCATCACCACGTCAGCTCCTCTGGATCGCGAAAAACTGGCGTCATACAGCTTCCAGGTTTTTGCTGTTGACCTTTCACCGGCTGCACCTAGGAACTCGTCTGCTCAGGTAAATGAGGGGTTAGCTGTTTCAGGTGTTTAATGGGCTTGAATTTATGATCTGAAATCTAATTTCAGACATGATATCTTCCTTACAGGTGACAGTAACTGTCCTGGATGTCAACGACAACACCCCCTTCTTCATCCAAGATCCACTGGTCATTGAAGTGTCCAACAGGCGTTCCCAGCGGGTTTTAGCTACGATGAAAGCAGAGGACAAGGACTTTGGAGCAAATGGTTCTGTGTTTTACCGTTTCGCCACCCCAGTGAAAGGCTTCAGTATCAACTCCCTAACTGGGGAGATACAGGCCACTGAGCGACTGGCGGACCTCACCCAGGCACAAAGGACCCTGATAGTGGAGGCCATGGACCAAGGCAGCCCAGCTCAGTCGACACAGGGTGTTGTGATCATTTATGTGAAGGAGGTGGAATACAGTGGAATTCGTTTCTCGAGGAATGCTAGAGATGTCAGCATACAGGAGAATGCAGAGAAAGGTTGGGCAGTGTTATCAGGAATAGCAAGTAGTGCACCAGGTTTTAATTCTCCTATATCATTTTTTAAAACAATTACAAACACATTTTTTTTCTCTGCTCCACTGAAAAAATTCAGGTACCACTGTGGCTCAGGCTCAAGCTCAGTACCCAGATGGTTCTCGTAACGGTATCAGCTATAGCCTCTTCAGTGGGAACAGAAAGCAGGCCTTCAGTATCAGCTCTTCGACAGGTAACACTCACCCTTTAAGTGTTTCTTAAAGTATGTCTCGTGCAATGTGTTATCAAGATGGTTAATTAGTATAAGGATATTGTGATCTTCATTTTTTAATCAAATCTTCCTACTGTTTGTTCCACAGGTGAAATAAGGGTGCAGACCTCCAATGAACTAGACTTTGAAGACACCCCAAGACTCCGTCTTGTTGTGAAGGCTGAAACTGTGTCCTCTACATCTTACATGGCTTTCAACTTGATCCTGCAGGATGTCAATGACAACCTTCCTCGCTTCCAGCTGCAGAATTATGTGGCCTACATGAAGGAAGCACAAGGATATGAAATGCCAATCATACAGGTGCTCATAAATGTTAAAATAATAATAATAATAATACAGAGTTACAGAGATATTTGGTCTATTGGAGTTCTACAAAGGCTACAAATAAATTTCCTCCTCTTTGTTTCCCTTTCTGTCCTCGCTTTCCAGGTTGTTGCTGAGGATGTGGATCAGGGCCAAAATGGTCAGGTGACCTACTCCATCCAGTCATCAAGGATGAGTGGCCTCTTCAAGATTGATCCTGTGACAGGAAGCATTACCACAGCAGCCATCATGGACCGTGAGATCTTTACTCAAACTAAGTAAGAACTTCAACTTTTACTTTCTTGCTTTTGTAACCAAAATGTGATCAGTCTGAAACGGAATATTCACATAATTTTCAATCCAGTTAAATTCATTTCTATTCATGTAGCACCAAAGTGTAATAACAGAGGACAGTTTGGATTATCACCTTCTCTTCTCACCCACAGGCTGGTAGTTACAGCAACTGACAGAGGAAGTCCACGGCTCGCAGGTTCAGCCACACTGACGGTCATTATTGTTGACCAGAATGACAACAGTCCCACTATTCCCATACACCAGGAAATCCGCATCCCAGAGAGTAAGTTTTGCTGAATTTAAAAGGTATTGTTGGAGTTTCTGGTTAACACCCAGTGCTGACATTTACAAACAGTAAGGATCATCATCAAACAAATCATGCCTGTGCAATATATGTGGTGTGTTTGAATGCAACTAATAAGTTCATTTCCACTTTCTTTCTCTGTTAGATACTTTGATAGGCACTGAAATCACTCTCGTGACGGGCAACGACGTCGACTCCAGTCCTGCCCTCTCCTACTCTTTACAGCTAGACCCAACAGCACTAGGCAAGTTTGGGATTCACCGCTATAGTGGAGGCGTGTCACTCACTGCCCCTCTGGACTTTGAGGAGAAGACGTGGTACACCCTGACTGTCAGAGCCACTGACAGCCAGCACCAAACTGAGGCCAACATTACAATTTTGGTGGAAGATATTAATGACAATGCACCAGCATTTACACATGATCTTTATCAGGTATGCCGTTAATTTTATTTTTATTGTGTTTGTTGTTGTTTTCTAAAAATCCCAACAGGCACCTAAAGAGAAAGTTGCTTGAATGTGTTTTTGTCTGAGGTATTCACAAATTATAAGATCTTAAAAGAAAGTGAATTATTTTCAGAAACAGTTTATTTCTAGTAGACAACATTAAATGCACTTGTGGGCTTGAAACACATTGAATACACATTTGTACACTTCTGACTTGCACACAGTGGGTGTGATAAAATTTAACTACCTAATATTAACTTGGGGACCATTGTGGAGATGAGCCTGTAAAAAATATACTACTCTGTCTCAGGAAATGACCTCAGTATAAAGAAAAACACACACAGGATAAAGGAACTACATTATAAAAAGTATTTTCCCCTCTGTGAAGGCAGTGCCTGTTGCCCTCCACACAGTGAGTTATAGGTTTATATGATCCAATGCTGGGGTGTTTGTTTCCTGTATCCAAATGTTAGAATTAATGTCTCTTTTTCTCTTAGGTTACTCTTCCTGAGCACACACCACCAGGAAGTGCAGTTATCACAGTAACAGCGACTGACAGGGACTCCGGCGAGAACGGCAGGATCACCTATAAAGTGATGTCGTCAACCAAGGAGGGTTTCTACATTGACCCGAGCAATGGTAAAGATAAGCTTGGCTGCTTCCTGCTCTATTTTATTTCCCTGCGCTCATTTTTAATAACACTTTTGGCACAATGAGTAAGTTCATCTCATTTCCTTCTGATTTCAGGAACTCTGTTCATCAATCACAGAGTTGAGTTTGACCCCGAGCGCCCATCAGTCAGCATCGTCATTGAAGCTCGCGACAGAGGCCTGCCCCCGCTCTCCTCTCTTACTACAGTCCAAGTTCAAATATCCGACGTCAACGACAACGCTCCTGTGTTTCACCAGTCGGAGTACAGGTCAGTCTGTGCTCATTAGAATTTGGACATATTGAGGTGCAACCCGAACAGCCGTCTTCACATAATACTCTTTGGTTGGTTTGCAGGGCTACGGTTTCTGAAGACACGATCCCAGGGTCGACAGTTCTCACTTTTGAAGCCTTCGACAGCGACCTCTCTCGAGAAAACTGCGGCTTCGACTTTGCCATTGCCAGCGGAAATGAAGGAAACGCATTCCAGATCGAAAGCAGCGTGCGCTTCCTGGAGGGACGGGGCTTTCAGACGGTTGGGACTCTGCTGTTGGCCGAGGGAGTTGACTTTGAAACCAAGTCACTGTACAACCTCACTGTGGTAGTGTCAGACCGCGGCGTGCCGCAGAGGAGCTCTAGTGTTGCTGCGGTGATAACGATCGGTGATGTGAATGATAATCCTCCAGCATTCACCAGAGCAGAATACACCGTGTCACTGATTGAGGGTGCTACCGCTGGGACTGAGATCATACGACTGACTGCTACAGGTGGGTGTTCCTTCTTTCATCCAGTCACCTGTAAATGTTTCTCGCTGTCTTGTTTGGTCTCTCAGTTATATACTTGAACTCTGTTGTTGTATTTTTTAACAGACCCTGACTCAACTCCTAATGCTGAAGTCCAGTATTCTATCAGCTCTGGGAATGAGGTGAACTTATTTACTGTGGACCCGTGGAGTGGAGCCTTAAAGCTTCAGCGAGCACTCGATCGCGAGCACCAGCCCACACATGTTGTCATTGTTCAAGTGACAGATGGACAGGGTCACTTCGCCCTAGCTCCAGTCATTGTTGAGGTCAAAGACGTGAATGATAACCATCCGTTCTTCCCTGTGGATGTCCTGATAGCCAGTATCAGAGAAAACCAGCCAGCCAACTCAGCGGTGACTGTTCTGCACGCGATAGACCACGATACAGGGGTTTTTGGCCAGCTGAAGTATTACATGTTGGAACGGTCTGGGGCAGGAAAAGAAAGCTTTGCTGTGGACCAGAACTCAGGAGAAATCAGAAGCAAAATTCCATTTGACTTCGAGAAGGTCAACACCTTCAGTTTTGTCGCAGTGGCAGCGGATTCAGGCAACCATTCAGCCACTGTGACTGTACAGGTGTTTGTCACGGGTGAGGATGAGTATGACCCACTCTTCACATCCTCTGATTTCTCCTTTGAAGTTCCAGAGGGAGCCAAGAAAGGACAAAGCATTGGCCAGGTCCAGGCAAGTGATGAGGATGAAGGGGTGGATGGTATTGTTCTTTATTCTCTTACTGCCAGCTCTCCATATTTTGATGTAAACAAAACCACTGGGGTGGTCTTTCTCAAGCTGGACAGTTCAGGCAGCAGTAGCAGCAGTGGGTCGGGTCGGAGTAAACGGGAAACCAGAGTTATGACTTTAGACGTGCAAGCTCACAGCCCTCTGGATACATCTCGCACTACTACAGCCCAGGTCTCCATCGATGTGACAAACACCAACTTTGGCCTGGCCGCTGACGTCAACATCCTGGTTATTAGCATAGTTGCTGTGTCTCTTGGTTTTATCGTATTGCTTGTGGTCATGGCAGTGGTTGTGTTCCTGGTCAAGTCACGCAGGAGAAAGAAAGGCCAGGAGACAGGAAACAGAACTGTTGCCTCGGGAACTGCCTTGCAAAAACTGGATGATTGCAGCCCTGGGCCAGGGGGAGAAAGGATCTACCACCAGGCCTTGCCAGGCTATGCTGGTGACCAAGGTGGTGCTGGTGGCGGACCCTACACTAGAGGAGGGTCTTTGGATCCTTCTCACTCCAGTGGTAGAGGATCAGCTGAAGCAGCAGAGGATGATGAGATCAGGATGATAAATGAGTATCCCCGCGTTGCATCCATCACCTCATCAATGCAGGAGCACATCTCTGCCAGAGGACCAGACTCTGGAATCCAGCAGGATGCTGACCAGCTTTCTGATATTTCCTGTGAGCCTGCAGCTTTGGAGGGCAGCACTTGGTTCAAAGGAAAGAAGCTAGGTGGCAGCCTCAGTGGGACCTTACTCTCTGGACAGCTCCCGGTCTACAGGGATGAGGGAGGTGGTTACCTAGGAGTGGGCCGTGGTCTCAATATTTCCCTCCCCAAGGATTATGCCTTTCCGGAGGATGGGAAACCTTCCGTAGATGGTTCCCTCACAGCTATTGTTGCCAGTGACGAGGAGCTCCGTGGAAGCTATAACTGGGATTACCTACTCAACTGGTGCCCTCAGTTCCAGCCTCTTGCAAATGTCTTCACAGAGATTGCCAGGCTGAAAGATGAAACTGCTCAGCAAAGTCAGAACCCTCGCCAGCCCTTCCAGCCCAAGCCCAAAATGGATCCTAAACCTAGAATTGACCCTCCACCTCTCATCACATCAGTGGCCCACCCAGGAGCCATGTCAGTTCCTCCCAAAGTCCCTGTAATTGGGCGGACATTCCCCCACTTGGCTTCACTCCGCAGGTCCCCCATCAGTCACGAGGGATCTATTTCATCAGCAGCGATGTCACCGAGCTTCTCCCCGTCTCTGTCCCCTCTGGCAGCTCGATCGCCAGCTGTTTCTCCATTTGGAGTCAACCAAGGGCCCTCAGCGTCCATGATCAGCACCAGGGAGCCCTCACTGGAACAGAGTCCCGATCATGAGATGAGAATATAATTGAAACATTTGAAACATGACATTACTATTTAGGGAGAAACTCTAAGACGGACAACCTGAACAAAGCATGACTGACCAGCATTTGGATGTTCTTTTGCATGGATCAAAAGAAAGCAAGCGGTGATGGTGTCAGTTTTATTGTCATTCTCAAAAACATTTGTCTTATTCCACAAAAAGAAATCAAGGTTTCCCAAATTCCCCGCTAGTGACATTTGGTGGGCAATACCCACAAAAAATACTTAGCGTCTGTCTCCTGGTAGAATATTTGTACTGCCATTGTGTCGGCAGCTTTGCAGGAATATGTGTGATGGGCTCGACTGCAGCAGCCCACCCATCCACTACAAAGTGACGCAGGACTCCACGAACTGATCGGGGTTAAGAGCCAAATAGAAAATGTGCACTTACCATGCCCTGCAGTCAGAGATCCCTTAGTGTGTAGATAGATAAATGTGTAGTTTTCATGTTACCTCGCTGGCTGGCCAGAGAGCTAAGGACCTCGTTCCTCTCTTTGTGTCTGTGGACTTCTGTTTTTTTACCCTCCAGTATTAAACCCATCTAGTGGCTACTCTGAGAATGGTCTCTGGACGCACCCGTCGGATCATATGGACAGACAAACGGTGTGTGTTCACAGAGACACTGATTCATTGATTTGCCAATGCATCGCATAGTGAAAAAAACAATTGAGATTATTATTTTTCTCACCTTTCGGACAACACTCGTTTGGATTTAACCTTTATTTTATATTTTTATATAAATTTATGATTTCAGATCCATTATTTCACATGAAGAGGTTATTGTTTTTGAGTATTTGAATATATGTGTATTTGTATGTATGTGGGCTACATTATGTGTACTGTATGTGTCTCCTAGGTTTATAGAGACTTGTGATTGTTCAGAATTGAGTGACAGGAAGGCGTTTGTGTTTTTAGCATTATTTATAATAAGAAAAGAGGACTTTCAACCACAAGCTTTGGAAACCATCAGCAGCTCACTTTATGCTGTGTTGAGATTTTTTTTTTGTCAAATTGTTGATCATCCTAAATCAAACACATATAAATCAGATGAAGAAAAATCTGTGATCAGTCTGTATTTCCACTTTGCAGCTGTTCAGCACTGTCGTGGCATGCACTTGCACTTGCACTTGCGCCACGCCGTGACAGAAGATTCCCTTTGTTATTCAGGGACAACTCGGTTTGCTGTTCACCTCTGTGTCTTTCAAAGAAAGTGCTTCCTAAAATCAGTTACATCACTCATTCACCTGAATGCGTTTTACTGTGAAGTTGTTCATCTCAGTACAAAGAAAACAACGATGAACAGGATGAGATTCTCAAATGGCAAAACCCGGAGAGATGTAGCACACGAGCCAGACAAGTGGCAACCAAAAGGCTGAATACATGAGCCCTAATGATTGTACAAGGATTTAGCCACCAGTGCTGTTTTTTATGTCTGTGACTTTACACATCGAGAATGTCAGTAGCATGATGAGGTGTTTTACACCAGCCCCCCCACCCACACCCACTGCTCAGACTCAGTTTTAGCAATCTTAAAATGTTGTTTTTGTTTTTCATTCTTTATATATACTCATCATCAAACTCATCATTTTAATTGCAGTGATTGGATGTCCTGATGTTTTCAAGATTTGGTTTCTACCTCTGTTCTGTGTTCAACCGTGCAGATCCCCATCATGCAAAGCTGGCACTGGTCCAGCTTAAAGTTACTCATGTCACGAGCCCAGCTCCAGCACTACATGCTCTTTGGCTGTTTCAGAAACATTTCTTTGTTTGAGAACCGCAGTTTGGAGTTCAGTTTGAGATGACTGCCAGTGACTGATCAGTGGAGCAATGGAAGACAGAAAGAAAAAAAGAAGAAGCTGTATTTCTTTTTTTAAAGCAAATAATAAATTCCTACTGATCTCTTTTGACAAATTGGAGTCGTACTTCATCTTTTTCAGGAGTCAAGACAGCGAGAGGAGAACTGAGAAGCGACTGATCTGAATGAATAATTGCAAAATGTTTATTTCATATGATGCATAGGCATGTTTGCATAGCTGCTTGGGATTTCTGCCTCATTTGGTCATCACGCACAGCCTCGCAGCATTTCTTTGTTATTGTTATGTACAGAAGGAGCTAGTCATGGATTATGACAAGGCCCAAGAGAAAGAGCCAGAGACAGAAGCTCCTGAGTGTAGGAGAGAAATGCAAGGCCTCAAATGAGAGGTAATGATGATCACTTCAACATGATCACTTGAACATATCACAGGGGCAATTACACACAGATAAATGCATTCTTCTGATATTAAACAGACAACTGTAGCTCATCTGGCTGCTTTGCAAATGAAACATATAACCCAAACTGTGGCCTTGCCAGAAAAATAAAGGGGCTTGCTGCCCCAGCTTGCCTGTTCACCTCCACACACAGCTGTGTGTACAGCCTGCTCTCCCAAGACTCCTTCACTAACCCCACACAACTTCAAATAATCACAACCACACATGTACTTAGAGGCTACTACACAGTGACACGCATGGCCCAAAACAAATCTGCCCCAGCTGATATTGGCTACGATCCAGCTCCGACAGGCACATACTTGGCTGGTTCTTCAAGCTGCAAAATCTGGGAGAAATCTACGCGGAGCCGAGTGCAGGACAAGACGTAAGCCAAGTCTGAAATCCATGGTACAGTACTGTTGTGTCATAAAATATTGTTAGACTTTTTTGTAGCCGTAACAACATGCAGCATTTAAATATGCTTTAAACTAGATAAAAGAAAGCCCTGTAACCCAAGAAATCTCAGAGTATCAAAACTGAAATAGTAGCTCGTGAAAATAAAAATTAAAAGATGCACAGAATCATCACTGATGTCCATTTGACTTCCTCCTTTACATTTACTCTTCAAATTGATTTAAGGCCCCTCAGAACTTCACAGGTATACAATGAACACTGGGCACGCTGTGAGTTAATGGTCTATAAAGACAGTCTTGCCTAATCTCATCTTCTAAGATTCAATGGATGAAAAATGAGACTAGCTTAAGCCTAAAAGTTTTAGGAAAATTTGGACTGTTTTTTTGACATAAAACTGTAATTACCAGATAAGGGATCCCAAGTGTTTGGAAGCTCTGGCAAACGGGAACTTTGATGAATCTTATTCTCTCCACTCATTACATTCCAAGAAAGTACACACTGTTAAAGACTTTGTTTTCCTTCCAGTGGGTCTGGGTAATCTGCAGCTGCACTCAATGGGAATCAAGCCTGTAAACATCATATTAAACTTGGCCCACACTGTAGTTAAAACCCAGGTGCTCTCTCATTTTGACTTTGATCAGTTCGGTTTCATTAAGTGATGAATCGGTACATGTACCTAAATGTACTGGTACCTCAAAATAAGATATGCATGCTGCTGGTAAGGATGATGTACTGTATACAGTACGAGACACTATAAATGCACTCTATCAGTTGATGCATTACTCTTTAATGTAGGTCAGTGCAGAGAGAAAGAGAGGGGGGGGGGAACTTTTAACTAGCTTTGAGTTCTTTCAGGGATTTACAGTATAAACTATTATTTACCAAAGAAAGATTAAAAATGAAAATTAAGACCAAAACAAGGCATCTGTGGCTCAACTGGAGCATTATAGTAAAAACACAGGTTACCCCAAGTAGGCATCCAAGGGGGAGAAGAGTTCAAAGACATTAATTATTTTGTCTTGTACTCGGAAATGAGTGCAAAGTATGAAAACCTATGACCCGAACTAACAAACTACTGTGTTTTCCTATTATATTGTGAATCAACGCACATATTTGGTGATCAAATATTTTAAGGAGCACAGTGCCGACTTTTCACATGAAACACGAGTGTGAACAGACGGACTATGAAAACATTTTACCATAGTTATGATTTCTTTCATGGGTCTCAATGAGTAATGTTGTGCTTTTTTTTAAGGCCAAAGCTTTTATTTTTTTCTGCATGGACAATTTAGCACTACAAATTACAAATATACAGATTATAAAATGGAAACATGAGTTTTGAAAGAAGCAAACTTCACACTTCCAGTGTGGCTGTGGATCAGGAGGTAGAGCAGGATGGTTGGTGGTACAGTGTGCGTACCTTGGGCGTGGGCCAAATACTGAGCCCTGAGTTTCTGCCAGTGAATTCATTAGAGTATCTATGTTAGATAGAAAGTACTTAGATGTAGAATAAAGTGTTTGTATGTGCTTATGTGCCCATGTGTGTAAATGGGCACATAAGCACTTTGAGTGCTCGTGAACGGCAGAAAAGCACTATATAAGAAGCAGTCTTTTTTTAAATGGCATTGTGGGAAAGGTTATTGCTGCTTAATCCAAACTGGGAACCTCTCATCCTCACTGGAATGGCCTTTAAAAGAAATCCTGTTTAAAAAGACATTTATAGAACTGAAAGAGATGCATTCAGAATAAAATCGGCTCATCATTTTCCATTTCACTTCACTGGAGTCAACAATTTGATCGTCCCATGTAAGGTTTTATAAGAATAACTCAATTGATTCTGTCCAATCTAACCAGAGATATCTTTGAACACAGTCCCAGAACTACAAAGAGGACTTGTGGAAGTTGGCTAAATCAGCTTTTACTCCAAGGTCAGGGCTGACCTGGAGAAATTACCGTAAACGCACACTCATCCCTACGTTTCGTGACTCGAAGCCTCACAGGAGCTCCTTTGGTTCCAAGATCCAGTTTCATGCTGTTCATCACTTGTTGCTGTAAGGGAGCGTTGTGCATGTGTGTCCTGCCCATATGCGTTGAAAGGCTGAGATGTTTGTCTCCCTGTTTTTCATCTCTGAGCACATTGTCATGTGATCAACTTTCAAATATCAGCTTGATCGGTTGCTGTGCCTCACCTGGTTTTCATTAGCCACAAACAGTTGCAGAATTCTCGAAACTTTAAGTGCAAAATTTGCCAACATTGAACTCATTTCTGTTGCCTATGCAGAGTTCATTTCTCCCTCCTATTTATGTCGTGCCACTTTCATGACTAACAGGATCCATGGAGGGAAAACAGTCGCCGGGGCTATTTGGCTCTTGGCCTCCAAATTGCTATTTATAGTGAGTTTCCACTTTTTTTTCTGTGGTGTCAAGCAGAGGAAAAATGACAGAAGAAATGAGCCAGCTGAGTCAGTGTGAGGCTGGTTCTCATTTGTGCTGACCTTGTGTTACAGGACTCCCTCACTAGTGTCACTCACACTTCACACTGCAGGAAAAAGGAGGGTGAAGTAGAGGGGAGGAGAGGGCGCTGTGGAAATGGCAAGGGAGACTGTCCAAAAAAACAAAAAACCTCACAGTACCTGTTTGGTCATAAAAACCAAATGAAAGTTTGTGTTCCAGAGTCAGAATAACAAGCCAGCGATTGAACTCTGCTACTCTGTTAATTAGCGAGAAATTACAAGGATTGAAGGGAATGATTCCACAGAGACTGGGGTTCAGTTCAAGCTTTTCTAAATACATTTTTGAGTGAGTGTTTAATGCAAGTTGTTTGTACATTGTTAAAATCGCAGCAATAATTAATTTTAAATGCTGAAAAAATAAACTCTTCTCTAGATTGCAGTGTAGAGCAATCAGTCTGTAAAGTATAAAGTATGAAAAATACACTGAGCTTCTGAGAAATAAAGCTCATTTCACCCCAACTCCTGAACTGAATGTTTCCTTGTGAGAGTGTGCAGGTGTCAAACATTCTGGTGAGGGTCCAAACATTTCCTTTATGGTCAGTAATTCAATCTGTTGGCTTTCAAAAGACTGAAAGCACCTTGAGCAAGGCATAATATATGAACTATGCCAAGCTGTTCCAGGAAATCTTTGCAAATGTCTGTTACATTTATGTGACAATACAACCTAACAGTCTATTTTTTTTCCTCGTATGATGTGTGAGATGTATGATGTTTTGTTTTTTTTTACAGTTTATGCAATTTTAATTTTACTGTTCTCGTGATTAAAGCACAAGAGTAGTAACAGTGTGTTTTAGTGCCTCATAGAAAGTGTTTTATAGCCATAAAGCGTCATAAAGTGTAGTCATAAAGACAGCAAATTGACCATTTCCATCACATATCTGTACCAAGTTAAAGTTTGCCAGCATGAGCCATCATAGCTGAACCAATCAAATCCCTTCTTTACTTCAACAAAGATGTTTTTTCATATCAAAGGTTTCAGATGTCAAGTTTACCTTTAAGTAGGAAAAACTAACATATTAAGCATTTAAAATTTGGCAGACACAGTTGAAGTTAAGCAGGACAGCGTGGTGGTGCAGTAATCAGCATTGTTGCCTCACAAAAAAAGGGTCCAGGGTTTTAATCAATCGGCTGGCTGGGACTGTGCACTGGTTCTCTATTTGCACTTTGGCTTCCTCCCACAGTCTAAAGATATGCATGGGGTTAGGTGATTTTAAATTGGTTGTACATATGGATGGATATTTAAATGCAACATTACAGTATACAGTAACATACTGCAAAACCCTAAATGAGCTTATTAGATTTTGACCATTTCTTATGCATGACTGCAAGACTTCCTAGTGATGAGATAATACACCCAAATAAATTTGCTATTTCAAACCATTCTCCCTTTTTATATTTTGCTAATAACCATCCTTTTAATAGTCTTTTGCATTTTGACTTACGTTTCACAAATTTCCCTGTGGTTTTCCCACCTGAGGTGTGATGCAGGTTGAATAAGACACTCACCAGACAGCAGAAGGTCAAAATACACTCATCATTTGACACTATCCCCAAGACTTCTGTCTGCTTTTACTCATTATGAAGAATAAAGTACATATTCAAGATCTCATGGTCTGACCATGAATGGGACACTTGAACATGTGTATGATTTGGTGTCACTGACCAAGACATTATGGGTGGAGTACATTTTTGGTTAGTAATTCTTTATTTACATGAATTAAAGGCCACATCTGCTTAGACTGGGTTCAAAGGTAATGTGGATGGCTTCCAGTTGGAAAGCACGGAGGAAAAGGGAGGGAGGTTGGCTGAGTGATTGCTGGGATTATTTTCTCGCAAAAGGTCTAATGGGCTCCGTACCTCTCTCTACCTTGTCTCTTCATTGTCTTCACTCTGTCCGTGACTGCATATTTCCACAGCACCTAAAAGCAGCAGGGGAACTGATACTGGTTTTAGCTCTTCTGCTAACAGCCCCATCCGTCCATGAGGGCTTTCTTAAAATCATATATATGCATGTATAATTTCCTATCAAAAGTTTTTCTTGCATTCAGTCTATTGTCGTGTGGCAGTCTCTACTTCTCCTCTATCTATTCCACTGTCAAACTACCTTCTTCCTCCCTCGTTCTCTCTCACAGCTCAAATTTATTTTCTGCCTTCTTTTTTGCGTGCAAGATGTGAGCCAAAGGTCTGACAGAGATACAGAACTTAAGAAAACACTCTTGGCCCTCAATCATGAAGGTTAAATCAACACCATAGGCAGCGGGGCAAAGCAAGAGGACAACAAAACCACTTCTCTCTGGTATCGCAAACAAAAAAGGCCCCGCGCCGTCCCATAAAAGGAAAAAACTGCGATTATAGTTGAAGCGAAAATATGTTTCACATTACAAGCTATTATGCTGATTTATGATTGATAGATTGATAGACTGCAGGTCAAGCCTTTTCTTACATGGAGAAATTCAGTCTATACTGCTGCATTGAATATCTAGAGCATGTTAAAACATCACAGTTGTTGGTTTATTTCCCAGCGGCTTTGCAGATCACGTGAACACCTGCTATTTATTCTGCTCTGTGATAGCCCAGATTTTGCACGGAGGTATAACAGTCAGTGATTCCTCTCTTTGTATGAAATGTCAGGCATTGTCCTCCACAGATTTTCCCCATAAAATCCAAAACAGTTAGTTTCATTTTTAAACTTTTCTTTTCAGGCATTTTCAATACTAACTCTTGAGCTAAACCTCATGCATATAAATCTTCATAATGGATTCAATTAGAGCAGAGCAAATCAGTGGGGACAGCAGATCTCAGTGCACCCATTTGCTGTTTTGCATTTTGGCCATATGCGGTGTAAACAATTGCAGAAGGTGTTTTTTTTTTTTTACAGAGTCACAGAGTTTTCTGCAAGTTCCCTTTTGAATAAATTCTCTTTTCATTCTAATCTCCCATGACCATTATCTGACACAAATTTATTCAGGAACTTAAGCCATAAATAATTAGTTTCCACTGAGTTAACTGGCCTTCAGAATTCTTTTGTGGCAACTTCTGTTCACCCTGGTCTATTATGGCTTTCCTACAATTATTTAAATTTTATTCCTTGGCATTTGTAAACAACATCTGTCCTTCTGAACATGTAAATTTTCTGCTTGGCGGGCATGTGCCCATCAGCAGACACTCTCCGAGAGACTGATCAGAGTGGAATTTTATGAGTGGAATTAGATAAAAGCAGTAAAAAGGTAGCTCGCCAGAACTGTCCATCCTGTACTCGTATTTAACAAGTGTGATAAATATCCACGCATGTTGAAGATAATGAAAGTTAGCTTGCTTAATAAATCATTGCATGCTGTATTGTTCTTTACTTTTTCACAAAAAAAATTCTAATCAACAAAAATTGAAATTGAGAAAATAGAATGAAATCCCCAATCAGTCAAGTGCAAGCATCCGCAGGGCTGTGGCTTCACTGACATTTCTGCTTCTTTTCAATTCAAGTCTGAGTTGAAATGTGAGAGCAAATACCCTGCTTTTCTTCAAAACATGCTTCCTATTAATTACATTTATATGCAGCTATTCTGCAGAAGCATTTTTATGTTTAATGCTGGAATAGAGTGCAATGTTTCGACAATGAAAACAAAACGACATGTCTCGATGGAAGACAGACCATTGTTTAGTTTCTCTCCACAGAACACAGGTTACTTACGATTTTAGTAAACTTCCTTTTTTGTTTCTCCAAAATAAAATTATTTCTATGTATCAATCGAAAAGCAAAGATGCTGGGTTTTTTTTAAAGAATTTAAAATGATTATTAGCAGATTCATCTCACAAGTGTCCTTTCTGTGCTTGAACCAGAAAAAGCTATATTTTATATTCAATGCAACTTACTGCAAACTTTTTAATGGCTGAATGAGAAGAGCCGTTGCGTCTTTCTCTCTTCACTTAATACAAGATATCATTTTAGAGGATTCTGTCCAAAGTGGAGAAGAAAAACAAGGAATTAAGGAAAAATATGGGAAGAGGGAGATCAGTTGTATGGGGGAATTTTAGCCAAGAAGAGACGGGGATCAGACTTATCACTCAGACAAGCCAACTGCCTGTCATTTCAGCTTATAGCACAGGAACACTTAAGTACTCTAGGCACAGAAAAACTTGCTCAACGCTTTGTTTAGATTAAGCTGAAGGGGGGACGTATTGCTAAGCAGCAGGGCTTATATCCACACCATTTGCACTTAAATAAATTGACTACAAGTCAAGCAAAGCGTATTATGACAGACACATGTACAGCAACATCATGTTTGCAAAATGACTGAGTTTAGAGTTAAGAGAGAGACTCAAACAACATAAATATCAGTTGAATATATGGTAGATCACCAGTTTCCCTGCCTCTCAGCCTCCAGTGGCCCTGACTTTGATAAGTGGAAGAGGACAGATCGATGGATGGCATTAGCTTGCATAGTATCAAAATGAAATATATGACAAAGAAAACTCAGGACTGTTTAGCCGCTAGATTCCAACATCAGAAAAGAATGGGACAAGATTCCTCTCTAGGCAACTGGTCTCCTCAGTTCCAAGATATTTACAAGTGTTGTTAAACGAAGAGGGGATGCTACACAGTGGTACACATGGTCCTGTCCCAAATCTTTTGAGACATGTTGCTGCCATCAAATTCAAAATTAGCTGATATTTTTCCTAAAATGGTCCATTTTCTCAGTTTGAACCTTAATGAATTTTCTGTTGTGAATAAAATATGGATCAATGATTACATTTGAGAGATTTTCCCAACTCTTCTGGAATTGGGTTTGAGGTATGCACTGGTGTAACAGTGTAGATTGGCATTATCTGCCCAGTAGCTCACCTTCACATTGGCTATAGACAATTAGTGTTGATTTTTGGAGTGCTTTTGTATGCATTTCACAGCTGCTAGTAGTGAATGGATGTGCTCAGGCTGGTCTTTTTATGCACCACACGGCGAGCACTTCCCTCACATTTTCCTGGTTCTCCGTTGCAGTTCTGTTATACAGTTTAGACTGGTTGTTCAGATTAAAATCAATACTTTCATAGCAGACACTTATTTGTGGTCCTCTGAGTCGTACAGTTAAGATCCAGCTGAATACTGTTTTCCTGTTTCTTTGTGTAGACCAAGGCCTTCTACAGGCTGCAGACTGGAGGCAGAGCTGGCCTGCTGAGGCTGGGCTGACCCACAGATCCCTGTGGAGGTTGTCAGCATACTAGAGAAGGTGACTGACCTGCAGCACAGCTGGCTGTTCTGTCCCTTTTGCAAGTGGGACACTCGACTGTTTATCCCTCTTAACTTTTCTATGTTAAATAATGTAGCCGAGACTGTTTCCCTTCTGATTTAAGTGTTTGTCTGATCGACAGAATACAATTCTGCTTGGAGATCCCCATTTTGCCCACTGTTGGTCAGACTGATTACACTTACTGTACAGTTGGGTCCATACTAAATAATAACATACTATTACAGGATATTACAAACTTACCTAGGAGTGTATGCCATACACAATGGGCCTGCCTTTATGTCATTGTAATCTTAATTCAGGTATAGCTAATGAAGACAGACCAACTTTTAAAAAACTCAGCAGGGATACTGACTAATCCAGTGTGCCCAATATATAATAAATCATTACTGGAAATGACATTCAAGTATGTCTTTGAAAAACCTGAGTCATCACAGCTGTCAGTAGAAGTAGTAGCTGACTCAGGATGCTGTGGCTCCTGTGTTTGATTATAACCCAGTGTGTATGGGCGCTACACCGCTCCCAGGGACTCTTTCATAGGCTGTTTCTGTGGTGAAAAATCAGGAAAACAAGGACAATCTGTTTTGGCCCAAATGAGTAATGAAACCACATTTCTTCTCTCTCGCACGGAAAGGAGTTAGAAAGCGAGAAGAGCCGTGGTACTGCAGAGATGTGAAATCATATCAATTTCCAAAAATTGTTTTCTGACTAATAAAAACCTGGATTATTTTCACGGATTTATTACTTTTTTGGGGGGGTGGGGGGGCTTATTCTGAAGTCATTCGCGGTGCTTAAAAGGTCAAAAGACGTAAAAGGATTATTTCAGACAAAGTGGGTGGTGTAGCTGGAGATAAAATTGAGTGTTTTCTTTTAATGAACGGAAAAATTGGTTTGGCTTCTTAACCGATGAGAGCCACCGACTGTATAATAGAGATATCAGGTGGAGTGAGCTGTGAGCGATGAAGATTTACAGGGGTGCTGTGGATGTCTTCGAGGTGTCCCCCATGGCTCCCATGTTTCCTGTCATGTCCAGTAAGTTTACTCCCCCCGTAACCTGAGCATAAGAGTTCACTCTCATCACTGTCACCTCCTCTACTGTGTCCTCTTCTGCTAACTCCCTTTACCTCCCTTCTCCCTAAACTCTGATAGTTATAGAGATTTAGATAGATACTCTGGGGTATTGCACCTTTCCAAAAATCCCTTTTGTATCACACAGTGCACTGTCATTTTGAATTATATCTCCTGTGGAAAAACACAGGCTTAAACACTTGCTGATTGAGGAAAAACAAGTGCTGGCAGGGTATGGCGGCAGGGGGAGGGGGGGGGGGGGGGGGGGGGGACTCAAGCAAGGAAAAATATTTTGTTGCAAGTCACTGTGCTGCTGGTGATGTTTTGATCCGTTATTATCTATTTCTGATTTGGTGAAATTACTGCATAGTGCTCGGTCCTTCTAGGCCATATTTTATTTTTAAGGCTTTGCACAATGAAACACGGCACCGCTCTGTGTTTCAAGGTTTCTGTTCCAGCTGTGTCAGTGTGAAGGATGGCTGCACAGTAAGTCTTTTACCTTGGAAAGAAACAGATCTGGATGTGGGCTTGGCTAAAACTTTCATAGTAAAGCATAGACACGATTCAGTGCCAGGGGAGTGTATACACAGAGCACAGAGGTCCATTTTACACCAAATTAAACTATATTCTAGGTCATGAAGAGATGGGGGGAAATTTGGAACAATACATAAATATAGTAAAAAAAACCAAAACCCAACAACATTCATTTTTTCCCCCTAAGACCTACCGAATCTTTTATTTAAAGGTTTATCCAGGTTTTTGATTTATTTTTATAATGCTTAAAAAATAAGGGGCTTCCACAAAATTGTGAAAATATATATTTTAGAAGGAAAATAGTCTGTTCTGCTGCTTAGTCTAACGGTCACTGATTTGAAATCTTAGTCTCCAGCTGCAAGCTTTCTCCGCTTCACAGCACAGAATAACAACATCAGCTCGCTTTTTGTCGACCAGAAGAAAAAAGTTGCCTTTCAGATTTTAGAAGAGTCACAGGAGCTAATTTTGACATGTTTAGCTTTGCCTGGTTCACTCCCTCTTAGAGCAGAACTTCCATCCCCTCCTTCTCACGCCTCTCTCGGCCCCCGCTGTGTGAGCCTTCCAGGTTGTAAAGGATACGGTTTGTGGTTGTACATAGCTCAGATGAACTGAATTCCTGGCAGCGTGGCATGTCACTCGGAGAAACAGTAAGATGTCAAGGGCAGCAAGCCATCACTGAAGGCGGGAGAAAGTGTGGGGGTTTGAGGGGGGGGGGGGGCCCTAGAGATTGTTTGTTGGAATAAGATGGATGAGGTGAGAATTACATTACATTACTCAAGCCAAACAGAGTAAAACACTTTTGGTGTAAAAAAAATTTCTGCTTAATATAAATTATTTTACACATCTGCAGATTGTGCAGGTATAAATCAGCAGCTGTGTGCCGTCAGGTGATTCCAGCATTTTAAACAAGTGGCACTGATAAAGCATAGCTGAATCAACCCAGTGTTGGATGTGGTTTGCAAAGACGACATACTTTGCACCGAAGAATTACAGGCTACGAGGTAGACGATATACTGTAATAACTTTCTGACAGGAATCACTGCTTGTTGTTCTCCACTCAACTTTGAAGGTAGAAAGACAAGATTTGAGCATCAGTTACAGTTCTGTACGTTTGTATCTTAATATTTTCTCCAAATGCTTTAAACCTGGTATACATACTGAGGGTTTGGGTAGTCTCAAGCAAAAGATAATCAATGTGAAAGAATTTTAAAGTGAGAGAGGTTCAAAGTTGGTCAGAGTTGTAACGGTGTTGCAATCACAGACACTTTGGAGCACTGTTGCCTTTGATACTGTAGGTGTGGTAATAATAAGGTCTTACTTAAGCTTATTATGCGCACAATGTGGCCTGCAATGAGCTTTTAAGCTTGTTTGTATGTTAATGTTTGTAGGCACAGTTAGAGAAACAGCTGCCAGCAATAGACAATTTATCACTGCATGTATCATTACATCATCTCATGGCATCTTACACCTCAGTGTGCTGTCCCAGAGGTCTCAAAGAAGTGTTCTAACAATTTGCAATGCAGACCTAGAACACAGCAATTCACTTCTGCTTTCCTGAGTGGCTGAAAATTCCTTTTAATTCATTTCGATTAAAGTCGTGTGTGAGCACAAACAATCAATTAAATTAGTATAATTTAAATGTACATAATAAATGGATGTGCTGGTACTTATTTGGCACTTTTTACACTGAGAACTCATAGTATTTTTTATTATGAGCCTCATTCACCCAATCATATCAGTGCTTTTTTTCTATACCTAGTTCACAAACACACTTGCTCTGATCCATCAAGGGGAACTCGGGGTTCAGCATCTTCGACATGCAGACTGGGATTAAACCACTGATTTTCTGACTGGTAGACAACCTGCTCTACCTACTAAGCCATACGCTGCCCTTAATAGTAAAAAATATTTACTTATTTTACAGTTATTGTTTCTGATTTTTCTTTCATAAAGGCACATTGCTTCATCTGCAGAGGACTGGAATTTCACTATACTTTTGAATTGTGGACCTTAAAAAGGTTTAGAAAACCTAGAGGACTTGCAACCCTCCAGACAGCTGTCAAACATACCTTAGGATGATGCAGAGGCTGCGTTCAACCTGCACAGCCACGCAAACTGAAATGAGCGTGAAAACAGCTCTTCAGGGCGAGTCCTCGAACACAACGGAAGAATGACTTCAGTGTGGATGCTTTTGTGTTTCATTGAATAATGGGTGTGTGGGAGACTGTTCACAAAATAAGCTACTGCCATTAATCACCTGCTAAAAATAAAACATGCAAAAGCACAACACTAAGTGATGGAGAAGGTGGCCAAAGCAGCGACTCTCCAGAGAGCACGGCCAGAGATGATGGGATGGAAGCAGCTTAATCACCATCTATAGTTTATGTGCGCTTGCCTTTGCACCTGGCTTTACAAAACACACACAATAAATGTGTTTCACAGAAGGACTGTTGCTTATGGTAGCTCATGTTTGTTTGGAAAGCTCAACACACCTTTATTGTGAATGTCAAATATAAATGCATAGGTGTGTCCATTTTTTCCCCCAATTAACGTGCTCTTAAGCTTTCACACATTCTTCAGTCTCAGGCTTTTTGAATGGGTGGCAGTTTGGTTTGTCTGGATGGAGGATGCACAGTGCAGTCAGGTCACCCTCTTTGTGTAGAACAATGCAGATGGTGTGTTCATATGAGGATAAATAATGTGGCTGGTTATTTGCTAGCCTTTGTCTCACATTACAGTTAAGTGTTGCAAACATTTTTGCGAAGAAGACAAAATAAACGGCCTCACTATTTTCTAAACTTTTACTGTAAAGTATTGTGTGCCACTACAAAAACACTGTCAGCTAACCTCCGATGAACCTCACTCGGCATTGTTTAGCTGCAGCGCTCAACAAGGCATCTCACAGTTTTTGTTTTTGGGGTTTCTCTCACTCTCACCCTGTCATTGTGGAGGGTCTTGCCAATACCCCACACAGCCAACCAGCTTGGTGCAAAGCATATGTTTCCTGCATGCCTGTGTACTCTTTAAAGCCATTTCTCAAACATCTGTGTACAAACATGCAGATCTACATTCTTGTAAGCGCAGGCTGAATTTGCATATGTGTTCCTATCTGCGGTTCGAAACCTCTCGTTGAAGGCTCAGAGCACAGGTTGAAGAAAACTGGAATGAGGTCAGAAACAACGAGCAGAACAACAAGAGTCCAAGACTTCAAGTGGAAACTATTCCAGACTGAAGTCCCATCTGCTTTCACTTTAGAGTCTGACTCTAAACTAAATAAAGATCCCTCCTGAACGCTTTTATTGCCCTTCGCTTTCTATCCATCCTTCTTTCTGCCCCAGTCTTTTCCCTGTATCTACTATTCCTAAGACAGATTGGCTTTAGTGTTACTTTGTGTGAGCTTTAGAGAGTTGACTCGAGTGCGAGCGGGCTACATTTACTCTTCTTCTCTCTGCTTGTGAATAAAACTGTCCCTTGGTGTTACGAGTTAAAATGTTCTTGGTAAAAGCCAGATCTGAACCATCTCATATGCAACACTCAGGTTTCTTTACCTTCTTCGTCTCATGGGCTGTGCCTGCCTTCTTGTTGTTATTGGCCTATATCAAATGACCTGATGGCAGACATGTTTTACATTTTTTGGCTAAATCTACGGACGACTGGAAATGTGTAACTGTACTGCTAATATCTAATTCAGCTGTTCTTCTATCAGATGGAACAAATGTGTTGCCAGTACACTACAGGAGTTGGCCTTATACCTTAAACCACCACAAAAATGTCAAAAAAAGAGCTTTAAAGTCATTTTATCATAAAAAGCTGTCAAATTTTAGCACATTTGGATGACAGGTCTGTCTGCATAGATGCACCCTCCCTCTGGAACTCAGATACTGATTTGATCTATGGTTATGGTCACAACTCAGCAAATCCAATTCCTCTGACAAATCCGAAAAATTAACTGTGCTAACATTGGTATCTGTATTTCAAGAATGGGCATTCTGCTCATTAAATAACTGGTAGCAGGATAACGATAAATATTACACATTTTCATGTGTTTTTAGTCATTGTGCATACGTGTTTTGCTCTTGCCATCTGGGTCTCTCTTCCTACTGAGGACTCGATAAAAGGAATATGAGAAAAAAAGAGCAATAAAAGAAATGGGCAAAAGAATAACGGAATCAATTTTTGTTTATGATATCTGAGTCACGCTGAAAAAGAAAACACATTTTTAGTCCAATGCATGATTTAAAGTCCTTTCATTTATACGCCTTGAAGATCATAAGTTGATTAAGTCTAATGCTCTACACTTTAGTCTGAGGTTGCGTCATATAAAGAGGCTTGTCTCTGAAGACAAGAAAACATTTATCAAAGACATATTTGTTTTGCACTTTGCACTCTTCCCAGCAGTTCAAAAAAACCCACAGAGTAGCACAGCAGCATTTAATGTTCCAATCAATTCGGCAACAAAGAACTGTTGAGCGCTCAAAGCGGTCCCGCCATAATGAATGGTTACCACT
This sequence comes from Rhamphochromis sp. 'chilingali', assembly GCF_963969265.1. Taxonomy (NCBI): domain Eukaryota; kingdom Metazoa; phylum Chordata; class Actinopteri; order Cichliformes; family Cichlidae; genus Rhamphochromis; species Rhamphochromis sp. 'chilingali'. The sequence continues at coordinate 17,491,335 of NC_137946.1, forward strand.
CTAAACCAAGGTGACCCAACTGAGTCAACACGACTCTGAGTGCGATTAAATTCTCAGTGAGTAAAGAAAATACCAAGTACTGCTGGAGGTAGGCCAAAAGCCATTTGGATCAGCTTTTAAGTGTCTGTATTCAGAGTTAATATTATTTCAGCATGCTGCTTCTGTCTGCATGGTTTGCTTTGGACTGTCAAACTCTGCAGCCAGTGCAGTCACTGGGATACTCCCTGCTTTTGTTTGTCTTAAGAAACTGTCCATTTTTTCTTTGTGTCTCGAGTTTAAAAGGAGTGATTTGGTTCTTGAACAAAGGCTTCTTTGTCAACATAAATAATTCCTGAAATGAAGAGCCACACAGATCTGAAGATGCATCGGCTGAGAAAGTTAGAAAAGAATATAATCTTAAAGAGATAATTCTGCTTACCGATGAGGAGTCCCACGGGGCAGGGCAAACTTTCCTCCAAGACCTTTTGCCTAGTAGTGAGGTCAAATGTGACGTCCCGGTGCTGGAGACACCGAGAGTGCACTGCCTCCCATCCCTCTAATTCTTCCCATGGGACTCTAACCAGCCACACAGGACACATAAATAAGTCATGAAGTACCAATATCTTTTTTTTATCTTAGGTGATGCTCCACTTTCCTCATTGGTATCCCCTTCTTTCTCTTTGCTTATTGCTCATTTATATTCAGAAGAAAGACTCTTCATTAAAGCAAAACCAGCCTTCTAAGCTTCAGGGCCAGTTTTCCTTGAAAAGATATGGCTTTGCCCTTCTATTCGCCCATCCTCTATTCCTCCTCTGGGTCCTCTTGTGGTGAAGAGGGCAATTTATTCATCTATTGATTTACTCGTTTGTACGTTAACCCCCATGTGAGGGAGGGTGATTTCTCTGCTGGATTCTCAGTTGGCTGCAGCGAGCTCGGCTCTGGCCAACTCACTCAGATGGAGCAGACGAGTAAATCCCCTTTGCAAAACATCGAGACGTGTAAGATGAGGTCACAAAATGATGAATATGGGTCTGTAACTGCGAGATAAGAAGAAGGCAAAGGCGAAATATTTATGATTTGCTGGCTTATTTTTGTTCTGCTTGTTCGCTGAGGTGGCGTCCCATTGAACGTTTGTCTTTTCTGCTTGAGTTTGGGCCCAACCCCCCACGCAGAACATGATCTGCATGATTTGGGCATAGGGGTTAAAGGTCAAAATTCAAAGTGCTTATGACTGCTGAGAAAGGCTTCAAGGATGATTGACTATGAGAGAAAAGAAAACAAACCCGACGCTTCTTGGAACTAATTCATGTAAAAAGGGGCAGACGAGCAATAATCACCTTTGAAGGGGGAATGCAGTGAGACTAAAAGGGTCTCAGACACCTGATTTTTCCCATCACGTATCCTGCTGCCTCCCTGCAGAATATTTTTGGAACTTAAAATCAGATTTATGTCGGATTCTACTGTTGTATTTGTAACCACCTATTTACGGCCCGTTCATTTAATAAGAAAAAGTGCTCATATTAGCTGACGTAACACTGCCTTTGGTGTCATGTTGTGCTTTGTTGCTATGCGACTTTATTTGTGTAAACATTTGCTGGCCTCACGTCATTGGACATATCCAGCTCCATGAAACGACTAACAGCAGAACACTTTTGCAGGAAAACACTTTTGAGAACAAGCCAAAAAAAGAAAACAACAACAAAAAAAATCTTGGCAGGAAGTAAAGAGCAAACAGTCACAGACACAGGAGGTAGTAAATCAGAGTTGTAGTAAAGCTTCAGAATATCCCTCTGGTGTGTGGTACGGGTGTGTGTGCACATGCGTGGACACAAGTGTAAGCTGAAAACAAAATCTGCCCATCCTGATGTGCATTCACAGCAAAAAACAGAGGAATCAGAGGAAACATGTGTATCTATTTTGGGAGGAAATTTCTTGGCAAGTGTAACTCATAAGGCTCAAAACACAACCTGTTTTTTTTCCTTCCTTTTCTACGATTTATGACATCTAGTCAGATGGGAAAGAAAAACTTGCACTGGCTGATTTCAATGAATTACAAATCTTCCCTGTCACTAAAGATTGCTCAAAAAGCACGATAACGAATGTCACCTGATGGATGATGTCATAAAAGAACAAGTGGAAGGGGAGCATTTGTTGTTGAGATGAGAGGAAACACGACAGCGTTTGCAGTCAACATGCTTTTATTTGATACCTTTCCACAGCTGACAAAAAACAGCTGTGGAAAGGTAGTACACCTCCCACCCCATTCCCCTTTTTTGCCATTCAGCCTATTTTTGAAAGTAGAAGAAGTGAGAGAAAGAGAGTTGATAGTGGGGGTTTGTTTTTTTTTGTTTTTTGTTTTTTTTGTTTTTTTTACCAAAAAGAAGACATTAAAGTTCACTTTCCACATCTAAGTTATAATGCATGATTAAAAAAAAAAAAAACCACTCTGTAAACTGCCAGTCTAAACCAAGCTGAGATTCAGGCAGCTGGGGGCATTTAACTGGTTCTTAAGCTTCTGCAGAGAAATATACAATGGTAAAACCCTTTTCTGTCTTACCCTAGATATGCTGTATGCACTCTTATGTGAGGTGGATGTGAGTGAGGAGCACAATAACCACTGTGCTGCATATTTCTCAACCGTGAAGGATGTATGTCTTAGTGCTATCAGAAGCAATTGTGGGGTTAACATGAGCAGCTTTAAGAGTAAGCCACAATGAAAGGCTTTGAGAAGCCATGATGGGCAGTGTTCTAAGCTGCGCTCACCAAGAATAAAGTTAACGCCGCTTTCCTGAACTTTTTCTCCCCCTTTAGGAGGATCAGGACTCGTACGAGAATGCGGGGCACGCTTTACTTTTACCCCAAGTTTCGACTGGTTTAATCTCCACAGCTGATCCGGCGAATGTTCAGAGGATAGAAATTGCTGGGAACATAAAAACCAGCTCACTCACTCACTGCTCGCCGTAAAGCGGAACATAAACAAGCACAATTCAGGTCGCAGCGAAACCTCTGTGGCAGGTACATAAGAATGGTTGGATGGACTGAGATTCAGCAGCTGTAACCAAAGGTTGCAAAACCACAAAGAGAGGTTTTCTAATTATGGGTCTCTGTGATAAAAACAACTCAAATTTATGACATAAGTTGGCTCGCACTGTGAGTTTAAAAACAGATCAGCACTGGTTTGCAATCATCATAGCGGCTATAAAAAAATCACTCTTTGAGTCCTGCGAGTGCTAACCCAGGTGTACAGGTTTTGATATTCTCTAAACAAAACCAAGATTTAGTCCAGGCAGCAGCACAGTGAGGAAAAATTAGACCATGACTATATAAGGTCAACATGTCTCTGATCTACCATCTCAAAATACAGCTCCCTGTGTGCATGTGTGTGAGTGTACGCTTTAGAAGTAGCTCTTATATCTGCAGGTTTTTTGCATTTGACCCATTCACTGCTTCACTGCTTCACTGAGTGAATGGGTCAAATGCAGAGAAAAACAAGTAATTTCCCCATGGGGATCAATAAAGTATCCATTATTATTATTATTATTATTTTTCAGAGTGAGGGCAATTTTCCTTACATTCACTTATTTAAGAAGGCAAATTCAGAAGTAAAATAAAGCTTGAGATTTAAGGTTATTCTAGAGTAAAACTCAACACAATGTGTTGTATCTTTGTGATGTGTTTGTTTTGTTGTTTTCTTTGAAAACTACAACTTGTTGGGATTGTACTCTTTTGCAGTTTAGCTGCTGATTTCTGGCAGAGTAGAGTATACACACAGAGCTGGATGTTGGTATATCTCATATCCAAATAATCCAAACAATGTATTTCACTCTGTAAATAAAAAACAAGGAACTTTTTTTTCTTTTTCCAATTTGCGAGTTGCTAGGTTGCCTCATCTTCACAAACAGACATTGGGGTATATCCTCAGTGTTCATCTGTGTGCATAAAAAGAACCGCAGTAAAAAGGGATACATTATCAAACACAGGGCCAGTTACAAAATGGAATGGATACACGAGTAAACAAAATCTCTGAATTTTAAAATCTACAAGTTGGGGGGACAAACAAGTAGGTGGGGAGAGCCTCTTGTCTGAGCTACAATCCTCACTTTCACATGTAAAAGTGAGAGAGAGGCAGACTCTCGCACAGAAAACCATGTGAAAAAGAACGTTTTCACAGGGCTCTGTGGAATCCTGTGAAAAACCAAGCACAATGCACCATTCAATAGTTTGCAGAACCACCTTTAGAAGCAATAACTTGAAGTAACTGTTTTCCGTATGACTTTATCAGTCTCTCACATCATTGTGGAAGAATTTTGGCCCACTCTTCTTTACAACATTTCTTCAGTTCATTGAGGTTTTCAGGCATTCATTTGTGCCGAGTTCTACCGCATTGTTTTAATTGGGTTCAGGTCTGGACTTAGGGCCATTGCAACACCTTCATTCTTTTCTTGTTCAGCCCTTCTGTTGTAGATTTGCTGGTGTGCTTGGGGTCATTGTCCCGTTGCATGACTCAACTGACCACCGTAAACATGCTCCCCTGGAGTCCTCCAAAAATCAAAGTGCATGTTGTTGGATGTGGATGATATATGCACTGATTGAGTGTTTACTAGCTGACAAGTGGGCCACAATAGGGATGGGAGCAACAGTGTAGTTCACCGGGAATGGGAGAAGCACAAAAAAAAAAAATATATATATATACATATATATTAGGGGTGCAACGATACACAAAATTCACGGTTCGGTTCGGTTTGGTTCGATACTTTGGTGTCACGGTTCGATATTTTTTCGATACAAAAAAATGTTCATGCTTTTTTAATTTGTTTATTAAAATTATAAATATATATTTTAACTCAAAAGTACAGTTTTTAAATTTAATGTTGCTGAAACAACAAAGTAATAAAAAAATCTGATCGAGAAATCACTCATCTTTGGAAAAGAGAGTTTATTACAGAGAAATGGCTCTTTCCAAAATAAAAGCTATACTATACGCTTCTTCTGGGCTATATTCTCAGCAGCATATTAAACATATCAAGTCCCCATGAGGAGAATCATGTGCTAACGGCTGTCTAAATGACTCGGGTAAAGTTTGTAGCATGCGTGCTTGTTGGGCGCTTGTTTTTGTCTGCTTCCACTTGTCTTTGCACTAGGATGATGTCGGTGTAAATGTGCAGTCATATTCGTTGTGTTCCCACTAGTGCTGTCAGCATTAATCTGAAATGACTTTAACGCCACAACACGGCAAATCTCCGTTAACGAGCTACCGCGGATCGCCCCGTGCGTGGGGTTGGACGGCGTCAACACGTTAACGAGCAAACTGTGCTAACGCACTAGTTCCCACCCATGTAATTGAGCATTGCGTGGCACATCCGACATACTGTTTTATTTTTGTCCATGACGCGCTTACCTTCAGGGTCATACTTCACATGAAAACCAAAATAGTTCCAAACGCCAGATCTGAATTAGGGTGGGGGAGGTTCAATTTGCCATGCTGCAAGGAGAGCTTAACTTCTGTCTCGCTAGCTTGCGCTGCGCTCAGTGAATCAGTGTTCGACTACTCCGCCTAGGCTGCACTGTCGAGCGCAGATCCACTGAGCGCTCAACACAGACAGCATCTCAGAAGGAAAGTTGATAAAATAAATTAAACATTTTGTATTGTTCATACATATGCGTACCGAACCGAAAGCACTGTATCGAACGGTTCAATATCGATACGAGTATTGTTGCACCCCTAGTATATATATATATATATATATATATATATATATATATATATATATATATATATATATATATATATATATATATTAGTATCAGAACTACAGAAAGTGGCTGCAGTGGACACTTCTCTTTTTTTGTACTTGATTTCATTTCAGGTGTTTCTATGTTATCACTTTGTTCTTCTCTGTGGCTGCCTGATGGACCAACAACAGCACAAGCAAGTAGCCAGTATGGCCAGTCATCTTCAATTTAACATGCTATTGGTGGCCTATCCGGTCTGACGTCATTAGCTGTGTCTGCGCCCAAACTACGCTGCAAGTCCCTGAGTCAAACAATCACTGCGGGATCACTGAGAGTTGAAAAACTGTCTAAATTCTTTCATCTGTAATACAATGATCAGTGTGACTGCTCTACCAGGTGTAACAATTAAGTTTAACATCCAGGCATCCACGAAAACAGAATTTATGAACTTTAACAGAGTTAGAAGTTAGCAGGGAGTTAGCTCGCTAGTTCCCATCTAAATATAATACACCATGTTCTGACTGAAGGATTTCTAAAAAAAAAATTAAGACGTACAGCTCTGCTATCACTTCCAATATAAATTAAGATAATCCATCCATAATATAAGGTTAGTCATTATTAATAAACTGCTGCATTGCCTGGGCTGTAGTTACATCGTACGGTTTTAAAAGCTGAACTTTAAAATAAATAGCGGTAATAAAAACCAAGAGAGGCCAACAGTGATCACTAACTGTTTTTAGGGCCTTGTTGAGATTATATATAACAAGATACAAAGGATTAAAACATGTGAAAAACCCAACAACCCTGATAAACAGAGAGTAGTTTGGGCCCGGAAGCAGGATTCATCATAGCATCACTTAAAGACTGGATTGGGTCTGAAATGTAGTTTTCTGTTTTGTTTTCATTTGAGCTCTGAACATTGCAGTTTGACCTTTTGGGTTTCCAGATTACAGCACTGTGTCAACACACCTCAATGCTCAGACCAGCAAACTACATGGTCACACTTGCTGATGATCAGCTAATCAAGTCTATTTGATGGGCAGCACTTGGCTGCTACTTACCTTCTTAATTCCCATGGAAGCAGTAAGTGTATGCCTAGTTTTGCACATGAATGAAAACTGTATTTTTCAAGACAGTAGTGACAGAGGGCATTTTGGATGTGCAGGATCTCAGGAATGCAAGGGCAGGTTTTTTGAGTATGCCCTTTGTTGGCCTTATTTCAACAGATTTGAAGGGTAAGTTCATTTTGATGAGCAGCCTTACCCATACTAGACAAGCTTAGGAAGTGGCTGTTTTGGGTGGCTGCAACCCCCTGCAAACCAAGATCCTTGTAAAGCTGTATAAATTAACCCCCTTGAGGTTCACAGCAGGTTCACTGTTGATTGTTTGAAATGGATGACTTTAAAACACACAGCACCCTGTGTCAATTTATCTATTTTCATTCTATTAAACAGTCACCCAGTCAACAGTTAGCTTTTGCTTCCTTCCATCTTATTGGAAGGAAGCAAAACACTGTGATGATAGAAGAAAGAATAGGAATAGACAAAAGACGAGGAAAACAAGGTGAGCACAGGAAAGATTATTTGCTTTTTTTGCAGAGGAGGGAGATGGTTTTGTCATTTTAAAGGGTTTCGAGGTTTACTCACCTTCTTAATGGCTTAAAAGGACTGAAAGCATCCATCTTTCTCTGTGTGCTTTTGGGGGGGAGGTGACCCTGGAGGGATCTACCAATTCTGTCCGGTGACTGATTGCACGAAATCTAACAGATATGGCCCAGCACACATGGAAAAATACCATTATTAAAGTAAACATCCCAATGGAATTTCCATTTTGTTGACATCAAACTGGGATATACTCCGTATTAATAGTCCCGTGAAACCAGTTTACATTTTAATGCACTCATCAGAAGCTTAGGCGAATATATTTTTCAACTTTAATAAAATTTTGAAACAAAATCAGTGCTTGGGCCTTAGAAATATTTGTAGATAATATCTTTGCGTCATCACACTGTGGAACAATGTTTTATGCAGGCAGACTGCAAGCAGCTACTTTCGTCATCACAATCGATTTCAGTTCATTTAAACCAAATATGTTGACTGTGTATTTTTATGGTGTGATTGCAATGCTGAGTCCAATGCAGTAAAGTGATGGTGCAAAGTTGCATAGTGCAAGATATGTTATATATTATAGCAGGGGGGGGGGGGAAGGCAGAATCAGCCTCTAAATCATTTACACTAGCTGCCACTGAGCATGACCAGTGATAGCAATCTGTTGTCTGCCAGGTTTCTGTCAGCAGAGCCTGGCACCTGAGGACCAAACAGACCTGGAAATCTCTGGGGGGCTGGATAGGCTCTTTCTCCACCTCCATGTCTTGCACATCTGGATTACTGCTCTTATGTTACGGCTGGGGGGTACAACGGGGTAAGGGAGGTGAGGAGAGGGTAAGATGTTATATTCTGGCGCGAAAGATGGGGTCTTACACATTACAGAGTCTTCTGTTCTGTGGTTTCTTGCTTTTTCTTCGGTGCGGCTTTTCTAAACAGCTAATAAATTTTTGAAGATTTAGCTGCACATATTATGTGGTTCATTCTGTCGTTCTGAAGAAAAAGTAGAATTCCTTGTCTTTATTTATGTGTATGCGTATCTGTGCAGCTGCATCTCTGGCTTGTTAAGAGTTGTAATGCCTGCAATCACACTGGGTCTGTCAGTGGGTCGTTTGACATAAATTTGGATATGACATTAAATGCTTTCAAAGAATGAGTATACATGGATCAGACAAACCATTATAAGCAATGCCTGGTGAAAAGAATAGCAGTGATCCACATTTGCTTCAGTTCTTTGAGGTTTGTATTATTTTTTAGGCACAGTTCTTTTAAGGTCCTGCCACAGCATTTCAATTGGGTGAATCCACACCTTGATTCTTTTCTCTTTCAGCCTCTCAGATATAGATTTGCTGGTGTGCTTGGGGTCATTGTCCTACTGCATGCATACTCAATTTCAGCCCTAAAGCCATAATTACCACGCCTCCACCACCGTACTTGCAAGTTAGTATGAAGTCATTGTGCTGATATGCTAATAAATTCACTTCAATTCAACTTTATTTATATAGTGCCAAATCACAACACCAATTGCCTCAAGATGCTTCACATTGTAAGGTAAAGACCCTGCAATAATACAAAGAAGACACAGAAAATTCCAACAATCATTCAACATCCTACAAGCAGGCGCTTTGGTGACACTGGGAAGGAAAAACTCCATTTTAACAGGAAGAAACCTCCAGCAGAACCAGGCTCAGTGAGGGTTGGCCATCTGCCGCGACTGATTGGGGTTATGGAAGGATAAAGAATAGCACTGATAAGTTTCTTCTAATGCAGCATTCTGCTTGCAAAATCTGGGTCCTGTGATTCATGTAGATGTTACTTTAAAAAGTACAACCCACCTAAAAGCATTGTTGCATACCAAGCATACCCCTTCATCACAAGGGCACTCCTTCATGTCAGCAGTCTCATTCAGCAGAACAATACATCCTGCTATGATGAAAAAACTACAGTACAAACAGCCCAAGGCAATGACCCCGCCTTTTAACCATAGCCTATTATGCATCCATGGAGTGAGTTTATTGTTGTGGCTGATAGAGGCATATTTCAACTACCTCTACAGTGGTAAATGCTGACTTTTGGTTCTGCTTCCAATCAATCATTTGGCAAATAAGGATTTCTACCTTTTTAATTATTCAACTTTAGGATTTACAGTGAGAACTGCTTCAGATGTCAGTGAAGTATTTAGAATATCTCTTTTGTTGTGATGCCTAGTCCTGCAGAGGGACTCACACAGGACTTCAGCTCTCAAACCCAAGTATCCTATCTTTTCCGCTGCTCATCTGCCCTAAATTCTGCCTCTCCTTCTTCTGTTTGGTTTGACAGCTGACCAGTATAATAGAAAGATCCATACCAAGCCAGACTGGAGTCAATGCACAGTGCAATCTTCCTGACACTTCCATAAGGTTTAAATGGTGTACAAGGCTGAGGCCAAACAGACTGGCTGGAACTGTGTACAAAAGTGTATAATTCACCGAATTGAACGGTGTAGCAGTTTTAACTCATCCTGGGCTTACATACATACAATTTCTGAAGCCTCAAAGCCACATTTAACTCATTCAATCCACTGAATTCATATGGCCCTATCAATTTATGTCACAAATGAGAGAGGAAAAGTAATTCTAACATTTTATTACAGCTTCATAATAGAAGACCAACATTAAAAACACATTTTGGAAGACAACAGCGTGGAATGTCTATGGAAAAAAAAAGTGTTATTCCTTTCATTGTGTGGTGGTTGGCTGGATATGAATGCTTCTTAAACCCATGAATGCTTGGTGTTTCTGTGGTTGCTTGTTTGATTGCCGTCCACTTCCCCTCTCCCACAGCCCCACCAGGTGGCTGCTCGGCTCTTCTCTGCGAACCGAACTAACTGCGGTTTATAGTGTTGTGCAATTGTAATAGCATATCAAAACTTTATTTATAATGAGATGAAATGTAGTTATACTTTGAATTTAAAATCCTGTCTATGAAAGGTTGTAAGCAATTCGGCGATGAGCTCACTAATCCAAGTACCACTGGGCAAATGTTTTTAGAGAGAAATATCCCTAAAGGTCTATAAATAACGTTAAGGTAAAGAATCATTGCTCATATTAAAAAGTGATTAAAACCAGATGTTGTAAATGTTTAGGAGATAACTCTTTATTTTATTTAATTTGCATTTTTCTCCACTTTTGTGATTAGATCTATGGATCCACAGTTTCCTGGCTGGATTAGTGTGTTTGCTTTGATGTCGGCTGTTTCGTGCTAAGTGTGTATGGGCAGGCCTCATACTCCTGTGTGTGTGTGTGGCATGGTTGAGATGAGGGGGTATGTGCTAGCCCCCTTTATACTCTGGCGCTGTTTAGATGTAACGTGGAGTGCACTATAAACCTGGAGCTTCAGGAACAAATACAGCTGTAAAACACCAGTCTTGGCAACTAAGGCAAATGCTTTTGGCCACAGCCTTCTTATTTGACCACATCTGTGTCTATTATGCGAGTGTACATTGTACATTTGTGTGGTTTTTAACAAGCTATGGTGTGCTCTGCCAAGTGCAGGTAGCTGGTTTCAAAAGCAAAATAAACTTAGGAAGCATTAATAACATGTCTGGCATACAGGGGGAACACTGAATGCTTCCAGCATTGCAAAAGCCTCACAAGGAATTACTAATTCTTCAGTGGGAGAGTTTAATACTGTGTTCAACATGCATCTACATCAATGCTTATCAGTGATGAATCAGTGGTGGTAAGAAGCATTATCAGACTGTCAGTTGAGGTTCAAAGGTAAAACATTACAGCTAAAAAAAAATGAGAGTCCAGACTGTTGTTGCTATGGTAATAGCTGTTTGTGCCAATTAATGAGAGTTACCCGTAGGCTACTTTAAGTAGGGGTCAAACGCTTGAAGGCTCAAGGACAGCCTCTTGACATGGATAACCTAAAGTTACGTGCCATTGTGTGTCTATGTTTGGTCTGTGTGTTCTGAGGTCTCCCATTACAGACCATGGGCACCTGTGTAAAGATGTCAGCTGCCCATAAACATGTTTTCTGTTTGTCTACTAATTTTCTCCCTCTACATTTTTTACCTATTTTACATTTATTTGGTCTTTTTTTGTGAATAAATAATTTTCTTTGACATCTAAATCATCATGTTCTTCTTTATGTTGTAAGCTTTTTAACTCAAGGTCCACTTTCTTTTGCAGAGCATTCACTCACATTTCGGAGCATTCCTCTCTGAATACCTTTGCTCAGGTTGTCACTGAGGTAGCTCAGTTGACATGCCTACATCATGTGTTGACCCCATTTCAACTCTGCAACTCCATGCAAAGTGGTCTTGAATGTATTATTATCATTGTTGTGAATGTGCAAGCGACATTTATTAATTTAATCATGAAATCCATCCATTTTCTTTTGCTTGTCCAGTTCAGGGTTGTGGTAACAGATATTAAACCTAAAGAAATTGAAGGCCAGCTCAAGTAGTTGTCTTAATGGAATTTTAAACTGGCTCCTAAACAACGATGCTAGAAAAACATCCAAAAACACCACCTTCTTCTTTTAATCCTATTTATTTATTGATTGATTGATTCATAGTGAACTAAAATATTGCATAATTCTTTTCTAACTGACCCTTGAATGGACAGAAGCTCCAATTGAAGATTGGTCTATCCTGCTACGCTTTGGCGTTAATCAAAATATTAAACTCACATGATCTCAAAAAGCATACAAGAAATAGACATTTGTGAGCACGTGTGCCTGCTTCAAAGGAAACACATTAATCAAGTATCTTTTAATGGAGAGCATTCAGCTTGGGTGTTAAACAACCCCTGTGAGGTCAAACCCTCTTTGTTTAAGAAGAGGGTGGGGTGTCTATCTACAATGTAAACACTTCAAAGAGAACATCAGTCTATTAGCAGCGTTTCTCATTAGCTGATGAACAAAGCAATCAAGGCTGCTGTGGTCTCTTAGAGAAAATACATCAGTGCCATTTGCTCAGGGCTTGGTGGTGACTGGCGTGTTCATTACAGGTCCTGTTTGCAATAAGCAGAGGAGACTACATGGAGTCAGCAGATGATTTCAAGCAGGTTTTAGATCATTAAATAAACATAAAAGCTGCCATGGTTATTATCATGTGGTCTCATCATATCTCTTAGAAGAGATGATATCAAAGAGGACTTGAGGAGTTTTTAAAGAGCGTAATGAGAGCAAAGGAAGCTTGCAGAAGTTTTTATATGATGTCTGTTTTTTTTGTGTATTTGTAGAGATCAGCAACAAGATGAAAACCTGCTTGATATTAAGCAGGTCAGTGGATTGGATCGTTTGCCCCCAAGCCAAGAACATTCAATGTTGATGAGATGATCAATAATCTACAAGTAACCTGTCAGTGATTTTAACGCCGTGGCGCATTCTTTACTGGAAACATTAAACTTGGTTAGGTTTGGGATTTGGTGCCACCATGAGGACATATCAGGTATACAAAAAGTTAAAACTAATTCAGTATTTTCAAATCATGAATCAAATTTATTTATAAGCACATTTAAAAACAACACGGGTTGAACCAAAGTGCTGTACATAATGAAAATAATGAACATTTTGCCATGGAAGTGATGATATTCAGTTTGATAAACCGATTTATGATATTTGTCAAACTTTGCACAGGTCGCACATGTCAAATGTGCTGATTTCTAATTTCTTATGTGCAGTATGAGTGGGGAAAAACATCTTGTGTGCGATAGACTTTAAATGTGCGTGAATCTGTATGTGAGTCAACAGGTGAGTCTGCAAAATAATGAATGAGTAAGTAAAAAACATCTCCTGATTCCAGTAAACAGTGGCGGTACAGCCAGACTCACACTCACATGTGGCCGCTGACGAACCAAGAGATCAAAACTTTCTCTCTCACTTTCTACAACAGTAAAAATGTGTTCTTACCTCCTCTGTGTTTCACATGGCTAATTCTTCTTTTCTGGTAGCAGGAAAGCGTGGTGGTATTCACCCTACCAGTGCTCACGCCATCTCCATTTTTCCACATGTGTTCATTGACCTCATGTTGTTTGCATATTGACAAGTTTTCCTACTGATTTAACTACCAATGAGAGGAAAACCAGGAGGGGTTAATCGACAGTGGCTACTCAGCTAGTTACACTTGGTTGTTTGCTTTTTCACACAAATAACTAATTGGCCAATCACATAACAGAAAACTCAGTGCTTTTAGGCTTGGAGACAGAGTCAAGATGACCCGCTGAAGTTCAAATTGAGCATCAGAATGGGGAATAAAGGTGATTTAAGTGACTTTGAATGTGTCACAGTTGCTGGTGCCAGACTGGCTGGTCTGAGTATTTCAGAAAATGCTGATCTACTGGGATTTTTCCACAAAGCCATTTCTGGGGTTTACAGAGAATGATCAAGTAAAGGAAAAATATCCAGTGAGGGGCAGTTAATATTAGAGATTAAATGAAAATGTCCAGACTGCTTTGAGCAAATAGGAAGCCAAGAATAACGCAGATGATGCCAAAGCATGCAGAAGAGCATCTCTAAATCCACAACATGTAAAACGTTTAAGCAGATGAGCTACAGCAGCAGAAGACCATAAAGGAACAGGAAACTGTGGCTTTAATTTGTACGGGCTCACCCAAGATTGGACAAGGAAATTTTTCCACCACCTTACTGAAGGTAAGCGAAATAAGGCAGGTCTGAAGGTAAAAGGGGGTCCAACCCAGTATTAGCAAGGTACCATAATAAAGTGGCCAATGTATGTGTTATTTTTCGCATAAAAATCAGCTGAATTATGGCCCTTGATTTAAAGTTAAGGTGGTACAACTTTGCAATGAAGAGGACGTCCAACATAAGCTTTTGGGAAAGCAATTTTTGTCAACAGCACACTTTTTTTATTCCAAATTACCATCCAGTTTTGGGATGAATTTAAATTAAATTAGAATTTAAAGAAGGCTTCTCTATAATTGTGAACATGAAAGTGAGTGCATAAATACCTTTCTGTACATTTTAGTGTAAGAGATAATGATTCACATTTCATTTCACTAGTTGTCCCCCAGAAACAGCACACGCTTGTTTTCACATTTCTTTAAAGATCATCATTTATAAAAATGTTTTCATACTTGACTGCCTCTCAGATATCATCTCCCAGGTATTTATCATTTTATCTATCTCCCCTGTGTTAAACCACCTCAATGAAATAAATCAAGATTCACTGCACAATCATAACTATAAAAAATTGATGGTATCCGGCCAATCGCGGGTGGGACCACGGCGGGTGTAGGCTATAATCTGGGTGGACAGCACTGTGCACACACATTTGCAGTAGCAGCAGCTGTAGCTAATTATGGTGTATGTGATTATACTGTTAACATGTCTGCAAGCTGTAAAACACTTTCATTGCTTTAAAAGAAGAGGACAAGCTTCCACGTGTCCAGTCGAGCAGGCAGTGACAGAGACTGGTATCAACAAACAAACAAACAAATAAAAGAGGAGAAGAAAACAACAACACTTTTTAAAAAAAGAACAAGGAAAATCCCATATGAACAGCTGGAAAACTCATAGTGTATCCCAGCACACTTGCATTAGTAAAATGTTCCAATATGATATTTCACACCCTCTTCCAAAAAAGCCTGAAAGAGTTTCTTTTGGCTTCGCACTGCTTTCAACTTCCCTTCTGTTCATGAATAAAACACTCACTTTTTCCCTTTATTTTCACTTCCCAGCTCTTTCCTCAGAATATGAATGACTGCAGGAGCCGTTTGAAACTCCTCAGCCCATCACTAATCACAGGGCTTTCATTCATAACCTACACATACTGTACAGTCACATCAAGAATATGCTGTGTCTGTGTTATGCTTGCACATTTACTTCTTTCTGTCATCAAATTTCAATGAGAGGCTCAATCACACGCTAATGATCAGCGGGTTCCTGCAAGGGAGTGGAGTGGGCTGAGTATTAATGTGCTCAAAGGCACACATGAATTACTGGAGCACTTTTTTACTGCTGTTCACCTTCTGTGAAACAACTATTAATGCACCGCTGAGTCACCAGTATGTCTTTACATATTCACTATTATATTATAGATTTGATTTACTTTATAAAAACAAACAAACAAAATAAAAGCTTATCAATATTGTGAAATATATGATTATTGTTATTATGAGTACTATATATCATTTTACACTGTAAAATAGGAAAAGACACAAACAGCAGTGGCCCACAAGAGTTTCCTCGTCATTCAAATCACATACTAAAGCACACCCACAGAGGGCAGAGTTGTTACTTAACACAGAGGCTGAAATTTGGACGTTAAACCAACACAAAGAAGAGGACCACACAAATGAGATGGTCCTAAAACTCACTAAAGAGCGGTCGACGAGGCGATCGTGGCTCAAGAGTTGGCAGTTCGTCTTGGAAGGTTGCCGGTTCGAGCCCTGGCTTGGACAGTCTCGGTCGTTGTGTCCTTGGGCAAGACACTTCACCTACCGCCTAGTGGTGATGGCCAGAGGGGCCGATGGCACGATATGGCAGCCTCGCCTCTGTCAACCTACCCCAGGGCAGCTGTGGCTACAACTGTAGCTGCCTCCACCAGTGTGTGAATGTGAGAGTGAATGAATAGTGGCATTGTAAAAAGCGCTCTGAGGGTCTCGAAAAGCGCTATATAAATGCAATCCATTATTATTATTATTATTATAAAGATCTGTGAAATTAAAGACCAATGAAAGAAACCACAGATAACCCATCTCCAAAACAGCTGTGATCCTGTGTAAAATAACCCAATTTTTGAAGCGGTGGCTAGCACTGTTGTCTTACAGTAAGAAGGACCCAGGTTTAAATCTTTCTGGACTCTGGCTTCTTTAAAAATCACTTATAAGCTATAATGTCAGTGTACAGTAATAATGATGTATGCTAAAGTGTGTAGAACATGTTGTTGTTGTTTTTGCATATTTCCATTAAACTGACTGTAGTGTGGAAAACCCTTTTTTCATTTTACAATTGAGTAAAGTGTTGTGCAAAAGTCTTGAGCTACCCTTCAAGTCTTTATATCTTCCTAGAAAGATGAGAATGCAGCAATTTATCGAAACATGTAGAGTATTTCATGCATGATTACACAAGGGGAAAAACAGAGGCGGAACAATTCTAACAAACTTGAAAGTCAAATGCTGGCATGACCACCTTTATTCCTCAGCACAGCCTGAACTCTCTTAGCCAAGCTTTCTTGTCGTTTCTATTAGTAGTCTTCATGAATAGTTAACCAGGTTTTTTGAAGGACATTCAAAGCTCTTATTTGGATGTTGGTTGCATTTCATTCTGTTCTCTGTCAACATTATTTCCCACTGCTTCGACATTAAGAGGTCTTGGCTCTGGGGAGCCTAATACACGACTGATTGTCAGTGTGTTTGGGATCATTGTCATACTGAAAAATGAAGCTGTTGACAATCAGATGCTTTAATATGGTATTGCATGGTAGAGCAAAACCTGACGACACTTTCTGCATTCATAATTCTTCAGTTTTGACAAGATCTCCAATACTACAGGATCAAATGCAGCCCTAAACCATGTCACAGCCTCCATAGTCAGATGGCTGTAAAAACTGCTGTCTTACATTAGTGGCTGTCCAATTCATATACAATTTGACAGACATGTCTTTTCTCTTCCTTAAGAATAGCTTCCTGACACTCACCCTTCCATTGATGAGACTTCAACAAACTTTAGATGGATCAACTGATGGGCCAGATGCATCCCCCAGGTTCTGTTTCAGGTCCTCTTTCCTCTCATAATTTTTAAGGGTGTGACTTTCTGATACTGTTCATTTACTGTACATTTTATTTAGGTTTTTAGTCCCGTCACTTCTTCTCTAGTCTGCCAATTGTCCAGTTTTCTCAATTTTTAAGGACATTATGCCAAGACATGCCATATTTTCAGGTACCGGTAATAGCTTTTTGTAAATCACCTGGATGGTGCAAAAATGTTCAGGTAAAAGGACTGGACTGAAAATAAATGAAAAAGCAGCCAATGTCCATAGAAAAACTTTGAAAGACCTGCAGAAAAGCTGGAGAACTACCGCTCAAGATCACTTATAAAATGCAAGAAAGTCTGGTTCATTGAAAATACAAAGAAATGAGGGGAGAGTCAAGACTTTTGTACATTACTGCATTGCAGCCACAGCGGGGCAGGGTTTCTTAGACTAAAGAAACCTGCCCCACATTTCCATTCACAGGTGTCATACGCTTTTCTTGGGGCAGTTAAAAGAACAAACATCTATGAGGTCACTGAACAAACACCTACATGAGTTTAATGTTCAGCAACCAAGAGTTTTCTGACACGTTCACGTACGCCCTGTCAAGATGCTCCCAAAGATGGGCCGTATCGAGGGCGAAGACACAAAAAACTAAGAAGTCTCACTCAGTTCGAATTTCCTGTAGGATTCAGAGTATGACTTATCCAGTGGCGTTTTCATTTTTCTTTCTTTAAAAAAAATAAATAATCAGTTTATCAACTCAGTTTTAAACTAATGGACACTCATGATCAACCAAAGTAATTAATTATCATACTTTGTAGTCATTTGTTAATTAGTGCGCTTTCAGTTGTAACATTTATTTCTCAGTACATGAAACAAATATGTGAAGGCAACTCATTTCGTGTATATGATGTTTTCATATAAAAAAAGCAGGTATTTATATAATTATTTAGAAACATATATACATGTTTTAAATGTATTATAATAATTTTATTGTGGCAGTAAGCCGGGAAAGCGCCATTTGTAACGAGTGACCCGCCTGTTTGTAGACGATCTTTGGCTCGCAGTGCGTCTGCGAAATGAAATCCACGGTGTCGTCAGATCCGTAAAGCGTTCCCCCTCTGGCTTCATTAAACAGAAGATATTGGGGGAAAAAAGCTCAAAGACAAGAGCAGTAAGAACCAGACTTTTCTCGCAATGTCACTGAAACATCCTTAAAGAAGAGTATTGTGTCGTTGCCCACGGACACAGCAGCCTCCTCCGAGCCGCGCGTGAGCTGGGATGCACTGCCGTTAGCCTGCTATTAGCTTACGCGTTAGCTTTCCGAGCAGCTCTGTTTTTACGACGGGACCAAGCAGACCGTAAGTCAAGCTGTTTGAGAACTGCCACATTGCCTTTCTGTCTGCGTTCTGTCATATATTGTTTATTTATTTATTAATTTATTTTAATTTCTGCGTCTCTGAACCAGGCTTTGCACGTTGAGCTTGCAGATTTGTTTACCATTTCTCCAGCTTTTTCTCAACAGCTGCATATGTGAACTGGAAGCGGGCCTTCTTTTCACACAAAAATGCATTTCTGCCTTAGTTCAGCAGATTTTTGTCAAATGGGCCCTCCATCACTGCGTTGTTCGCCCGAACTCACCGGCGACCTGAATATAGCGTTACCTGAGAAAACTGTACACCTGTGCTGGCGCACCTGTTAGGCTCGTATTTACTACTGCATCCGGGTTTCAGTACAGCTCCAGCCTGTTCTGCAGTATTTGCCTTAATATTTTTTTAAGCATTACGAACTCTTAAATTTGCCATTGATTTAAAGTTACTTGCATCCGTCGACTTATTGTACGTCAGTGTTTATTAATAGCGTTTGCCTCTGATGCTATTTTCGAAGCTGCTAATTACGAATAATTAATGAGACGAATATATGAAATAATGTGCCGTTTGGTATTTATTTAGCCTGTCTAGTTCACTTGATTGAGAGACAAAACCTACTGAACAGTAACTGAAGAATTGTTAAACTATCCGACCCACATTACAGTTGCAGTAAGCTGTCTTTATTGCCATGGGTGCTGTTGAACAAGAGAAACACGTTTTCTACATCTATTGTAATGTCGTAAGTCAACAGAGATGGCATGGCCAAGTGTGCATTCACAAATGGAAAAGCTCCTCAGGAGAGGCTTTAGCTAATGTAAACATGGACTACGTGTACTATACCTGCCTTCAAACAATAGGACATTAATACCAGGAAGGATCTACCAAAACCCTGCAACATACAGCAGCTGAATTTTAGTCTGCTAGTTAATAGCATAGTTCACAAGGACTCAAAGACTGTTTAAGTTACCAAAGTAACACAAATTGATCACAGAATTTGTAGCGAAGTTACTGATATTTCTTATGACCTTTTCATTAACTTGGGTTAGACAGTGAAGCTCTGCTTCATCAGTGCATTCATTTGTTACCTGCTAGACTCTCTTAAAAGTTACTTTAGTTCCCCAAAGCCAGGGACTGAGCCGCCTCAAAAGCCTTGCGCACACTCTTCTGCTCTCAAGTTTGTCACATTCAAATGCTGTCATAATAAGAAGAATATATTACAGTGGCATTGGAAACTAGGTGAGGGACTCAGCTTTGTATACCAAGTGGGGTCATGTGTTAAATGGAGTAATTGGCTTCGAAACTCCAGTTCTAAGATCTTTTCACATTCAGAATTAACAATATATACCACAAATCACCCACACATCCATAATTATCAACCTGCCTTTTTTTCTTGTCTTCAGAAATTTATCAACATTAGAGCAAGTTTTTTTTTTGTTTGTTTTGTTGGGGGGAATTCTAATTATCTCGTCAGTGTACATTGTAGAAACAGTGTTTTTGAAAAAGGCTTCCAAAATGCAGTTTTTGTATGTATTTTTGTATTTTATACTACACCCAGAGGAGCTGTTCGGTCATGGAAACCTAATGCCATTAAGCCCCTTTTATACAGTTTCTTTGTGCTGATGTTAATGTCAGTGGAGGTTTGAAACTGTGCAGTTGTTGAGTCGGGAGAGTGTTGGTGACGTTTACATTTTCAGCGCCTCAGCACTCGCCAACCATGCTCTCTAACTTTCCATGGAATACCACTTTTTGGATGAATTGATGTGGCTCTCAAATACTTCCACTTTGCAGTAATAATAAAACTGGCTTTAACAGTGTTATACTATTACAGTACCATACTTAAATTTAGTGAACTTTTTAGAGTGGCCTATTGTTTCACTAATATTTGTAAAGGCAGTCTGCATAGCTTGATTTTTATACGCCTTAGCAACTAGATGGAAAGAATTTGAATTCAGTGAGGCTGTGTTTCTCAAACCTTTTGCTTATGTAGTGTCTGAAAAAAGCCCTACTGATACAAGTTTGATTTCCATTTTCACTGTCTAATATGAACTCAATCGCTGACTTCACAGGTAAACCTCTGAAAGTGCTGGGAGAATTAGGTCTGGGCATTGTCCAAAGTTGCACACATGTAGCAAACAGTAAGAAATTTGGTGTATCAGATGCTACTTGAATTTGGTTTTGGCTACATGTGGTGCCTGAAGGTGGACATGTGACACCCGCTCACTCACTGTGTATTGTTTGGACAATTACCTGCTTTGTTCTTATATGGTCTCAGTCAGATTAGCCTATTAAACAGGTTAAAGACAATTGAATACCCTGCTTGACTGATTTGGGCACATGTGTTTGCCAATACAGCTCCATCAGGTTATATCTGGAAAAGTTTTTGTGGAAAAATGTCATTATTATAGGCATTAGCTTTAGCATTTAGCTTTGTGCATTAAACTGAACTGTGGCCCTCATTAGTGAATTTATTATTACTGTCAAATATGATGTCCATATTACTGCGTGTTTATCTTTTTGGGTTTTAAATGAATGTGTGGCAGGCTGCATCAGTTTGAGCCATTAAAATGACTGGAGCGTTGTGATGTAAACATTTTGCTGTTTCCCTTCACTTTGGGTTTTTAGGGAGTGGATGCTGGTCACACAGTCGTGCAATTGTGCTTTAGAACAGAGTGGCCACTTAACCGAAGCGGCTCATTGTACTGTCTGCATCTGTGTGTAGTAGTCTTTCATAGGTGTGTTGTTTTTATGCTGAGCGGTAGCCTTGCTCTTTGAAAACCACCTCCTCACTTGTTTGTGGTAATTATAATCCCATCTGCTTAATGGTTGGGCTGTTTAGACTAAGCTCTTTTGGTCTCTTCCCTTCAAAGCGGCACAGTTTTTCTATCTCTGCCACTTTTAATTTATTTACACGTGGTAGTTTTTAGTTTACACACTTTGTCTCGCTCTCTCTTTCTCTCTCTCACAGGTGTAGTGCATTATGACAGACAGCATTATGAATAAAGCTGCCACAATGGAGATTCCTATCAACAGTAACGGTGACACAGGGACACTAACAGAAGACGACAGCCTTGAACAGGTAGGCCGGGCTGCCGTATCAGTTCAGTCTCTTGTGTGTAACACTTGTAGAAAACCCCTTTTTGGCTTTTTGTGAAACAACAAACTGTCAGCAAAACCTAATTTGTATTTTCAAGTCAGATAGCTGCCAACAGAGTACGCATGAAACGGAGCTGTTTATCTTTTTATTTGTTGTAAAGAATACATTAATTATCTTTTTTTGTGTTTGTATTTCTTTGTAAACAGTTTATGGTGTATTATAAATCTAAAAGGACTTTTCTGTCTTTTGCCAGGCGCTCACATTATTTTGTGCTTCAATTTTTATCCAAAAGAATGAAACAAAGGAAAAGCATCGATGTTTCAGCCAGTGGTGTATCTTTCAAATTAGAGCCTGTAGGGAAAATTGAACCTAGATACTTTAGCCTTTTGATTACATCAGGTTTGATTATGTGTTGTTAATGGTGGTTGGCTCAGTAATATTAAAAATGGGTACTTTTTTGAGTTTGAAGTTTGAATTTGACATAGTGGATGTTTTTCTTAGCTGCTACAAGATTAGCCTGGTATGCTTGTTCCTTTCACACCATTCACAGCAAAGTGTGAATAAGTACAAGCTGTATGGACAGTACAGTTTAGATAATGTTATTATTAACAACTGTGAGCCTTGAGTGCTTTAGTATACGAACTAGTGACCTACTGTTTATTTACCTTTTTCCTTTATTTGACTTAATTCACTGAATGGTCACTCACAGGCAGGATCCAGATCTTACAGTAATTTTAAATGAAGTTAGTTTTCTGCACAGGTTTATCTGTTGTTTGACGCGTTGCCAACTACACAATATCACAAAGCCTTGTGTTATGTAGCTTGCATACCAAGAACTGTGGAAAGAGCTTCCATGGGGAAATCAGGTGTTGGAGACCAGCTGTTTCCCTGAGAACAGCTGTTCCCACTAACATATAAAGGGATATATATAAATATATATCAATCAATCAATCTCTGATGCAATATATGTCTATATTGATCTCAAGTGTTGGATTCTCACACATTTTTCCCCAGGTGAGAACGGCTTCAGAATGGGGGAGGGGAAAACACTTTAAATGGACAAGACAATATGAGATTTGGATTAAGTAAAGTAGTAGTGGATTCTCTGAGAGATATTGGGAACAGTTTGTTAGCTGTCTTCCATCTCAAGGCACACCTTGTTGGGCAAACAGACTGAAGATCCTGCCGGAAACACTGGCAGGGAACTGCATTAGGGTATTTGCTTACCAAACTATGTGCTCAGCTCACACGTAGTAAAAGAACAACCTTCCTTCTCGGAAAGCTTACAGTGTGTTGCGTGTGTTCAACCATTTGGTGTGACTACCTCAGTTTAATATGTTTATGTATGAGAAGTGTTCGGCTGCACTGTTTTGTATTGGATATTAACCAGTTGTCATAGCAACTCTGCAATTAATCTGAAACTGGCGATGCTTTGTCCTTGGTTGAAAGCCCTGTGAAATCAGATTGATATCTGCTGCGCAGCACTTGATTTAAAGCTGCACAAGTCTGTTATTTCTCACATGGGATGAAGACTGGCAGGTAAAGAAAAAGCAGGTCCAGTTTCAGATGTTGCAACATCATGTGCATGACAGAAAAAGGATGGTGACTGGCAGCTTGACGTGACAGAGACATCACTGACTGCCAACAACGTCTTGGCAGCAAAGGCTCTCTGGTGTCTCTTCAGATAACAGCATTTTAAGATGCTTGTACCATCATACACAGTTTCTCACAGGTGGTTACTTGTGCAAATAAATCTTTATTTATATAAATATCCCGTGGGTAGTTGTAAAGTTATATCTTTTCATGCTTTGGCTTGACTTGTGGTAGTTTGGCTGCAAAGGAATTGAACCTGTACAAACAAAGTGTCGAGGGATGGATCGGCGTTTGCGTCAGCTTTCTCCCACATTAAACAGATGTCATAACACAAGGCAGAGCTGTAAGGAAGAGTTACAATGACTGAATGATGATAAAGCATAGCTAAAACAGACTTTTGGTTAAAATGTATTTGCGTAGATATAATGCCCCCCCCCCCCTTTTTTTTTTTAAAGGTCTTTGTATTTAATTGTATGTTGTTGTTGTTGTTGTTGTTGTTGTTGGTTTTTTTTTTTTTTTTTTTTTTTTTTTTTTTTTTTTAAGCCATTAAAAATTTTGTTTAGAACAGTAGAAAAACAAGAAAATGTTGACTTTACCTGTCAAGTCAAATTCAAATTGTGTTCAGTTTTTAAATGGTGTTCAGAATATAGGAAGTCCTGCTAATTCAAGCAGCCACGTGGAGCTACAGGTGCTCTTTACCTGCCTGGCATCTTTTTCCAGTTTGGGCCAGAGGTAAAGCAGATGTTTCCATAGAAAACGGGACATTGCCTTGACTAGACGGTTGAGGCTATGTGGCCACTGATCACTGTTATGCTTATTAAAGATAAGAGGTTTTATGAACTACTAACACAGGTTGGCTAAACCAATTGGTCGGCCTTTGCGGGATGGTCTAGACTGGCAACTATTATTATATTGAACTCTGTTTGGCTTGAAGGTAAAACATTATTTTGGCACGTTTGTTTCAGTTAAAGTATTGTTGGGGAATTTTTTTCCACTTGTCAGAGTTGTGAAATCTGGAGTTGGGGCACTAAAACTTTGCTTGTATGGATTTATTTTTGTGTCTACATTCAGTCCCTTTTAATATTTTTCCCCTCCCTTCTTAATGTTGTCACTTTTAATGTCCACGTCTTGTATGAATAGCTTAATTTTTACAGTGTTGTGTTAGAGTCTGTATTTTCTTTTTTCCAGACAGTGACAGTTAATATTATAAGCACCTATGGCATCACATTGGAGATCGAATGCAAACATGTTCACCATGTAGACTAGACTCTTGAAATTATCACATAATCTAGTCTAATGATGCAACCTGACAAGCTGTGATATAAGTCATCACTGCTCTCCATCCTGCATCACTGCTGTCTGTGGACATTGCAATGGTTTTTCTGAGATTTCGTTTGCATCCTCCTATCTTGTTTCATATTTCAGTCATGGATTTTTTCCCTTTTGTCTCCTTTTCTGTTTGTTTCTTTTTCTGTTGTTGTTCTTGTTGTGTTTGTCAACCCAACCCCCCCACCCCCACTCCCCCTCCTCCATCTCTGTGCAGGCTGCAAAGCTGCAGTGGAGCTTAGATGAGAAGGTAGGGAGCTCCAGAGGCACCAGGGTGAGCAGGCCATTTGTGCATTTGCGTGTATGTTGTAGTATGGTGTGTAGTACTGCTCAGTGGTTTGACTTCAAGGGGAATTAAATTGCCTTGCATCGCTGCACTGGTTTGTTTCACAAAATGTCAGATATTTGATCTTTAATTCAAACCACTATGCAGCTTGCCTGGTAAACTTACTCCTACTAACTGTAGCTAGAAAGAGTCTCCAATGACTGACATGTTTCGTGGGATATCCGTCAATTTGAGATGTTATGCTCCATTTGATTATTAGATGCAAAGATGTCTAGTGTGTGTCGTTTTCGGTTGCCTAAGGTAGCCCAGATAGAGTGTGTGTGTGTGAGTGTGTGAGATGCCTAAATTTTTAGTGGGTGATGGTTAACAAAACAAGATTGTTCTGTTTTATACTAATGGTCTTTATTGTCATACTAATGCTGTGTTGTTGATGTGATTTTGCTTTACTTGTTTTGATGTGTAAGTCGGTGTTTATTACAAAAAAAAAGAAATATTTAATTCTGCAGGTCTGACTACAAGATGAGTCTTAAAAACCAGATAATGCCCTGAAGCAAAGCTTTCAGGACATTAAAGATGGGTCAAATCAAAGCAGTTGTAATTTTTTTTTCTGACTCTAAGGTTGTATCGCATATGTTATGTGTTTGTTTACAAAGCGGAAATAGCCATTTCCCTTGCAGGGCGTTATTCTGTAATTTCCTTATCACATACTGTGTAGTCTAAGCATGAGCATTTGAAAATGTGGGCTCCTTTGTTCTTTTTTTTTTTTTTTTTTAAATCGTCAGAAATAACAGAAAAAACAGACTTCCATTAAGTAACTCTGTTTATCTAAACTAAATGAGGCAAATGTTTAGCAACTTATCAGATGTCCAATTGTTACATCCTTTAAGTTTTTAGATGATTTAACTCATAGTTAAATTACTTGATGTATGAAAAAGAGGCTTTCCTGCAGACATGAATACATTTTCAGTCTTTTTTAAAGTTCTTAGGCTCCTTTTTTTCTCGATTTTCCTTCCTTATAATCCTACATATTTTTTAAATTGCTGATACTTCAGCAGGAAGTCAAACAAAAGAGAACCGCAGCTTAAACAAAACCCGAGGGAGAGAGTGGCTCATAATCCAACTCTGTTCCTGAGCCAAAACTTCAAAGAAGCCTCTGATGGCGATTATAAGTAGAAAATTACTTATTTGTGCTTTTCCATAGATCACTGAAATCACTGTCTGGATTAAACTCTGAGTTTATTACAGCTGTGTATAGAAGTTCAAGTTTGCAGGAGATTCAGATCACTTGGATTAATTATTGACGGACATGTTAGTCATGTGTTTTCTGTTTTTTTTTTTTTTTTTTTTTTTTAACACTTTCATACAGTTTTTCCATTTTGCTTCCTAACATTCCTCACGTGGTGTTTGTCTCACTGTCAGTGGATAACCTTTTGACTGAGGCTTTAGCCTATGTTATCTTAATTTGGCTCTCAAGTCACAATCTCCTTTCTGTATATTCCTTCCCCAACCCATCTTTTTATCCCGCCCATCCTTTTTCTTTTTTTTTTTGTTAACATTACATTTTGCAGGACCTGCAGCAGGTGATGGTATCAGGTCCCAATCTCAACGAGACTAGCATTGTATCTGGGGGCTATGGAGGAACAGCAGAGGGCATTATCCCCACCAGTTCAATCAAAGGTAGTGCTGCTTCACCCTTTGTTCCCATTACTCATTTGTGATGTTTTTTTCAGGCTCTGTACTGTCTCTGACTACCCACAAGATCATGCTGCAATTAATGTATTATTACCTACTGACTGTGCTTTAAAAGGTAGTGCCTGTTGTTACTTACTGTTGTCTTTTTGCTTTGTATCACCTCTTTTTGTGCCAGCAAAACAAAGAAAGATTCATTATAGTTAAATAACATTTTACCAGCATACAACTGATGGCACCCAAATGACAAACACTGGCGACCGCCATCAGTAAATGTCATTATTCACTGATGAGCTGGTTGCAGTCTACAACACTGATAACAGGGTTTGGGTGGTGTAGCTGTGCATTTCTAATACTGATTTTATGAAAGCACATTTTTCCATACGGTGATGCTTCTACTGGAAGTGCTGTGCATCGTAAAACATGTTCTTAAAATGCAGCTAAACCTGTTTGAAAACAAACGGTAGCCTTGATAGCAAGAGTCATTTACCATCACATATGGCTGAGGAGGGGGGAAAAAGCAGTCCATGATTTATTAATGTTTTTTAAGCGGTAAGGTGATGGTGCAGAGGGCTTCAGCATGAAAACTCGGGCCTCTACACTGAAACGGAAATATCACCAAGGCCGTGCAATAGCCACAATGTTTGTACTTTTGTGAAAATAGTATTTTTTTTTTTTTGTTGTTCCTTTGGCAACTAAAGAACCATTAAAAGAAATGACTTAATCCATGATGATGTTGTTTTTATGTATCTGATAATGGTGATCATAGATATTACTGAAGCTGGCTTATCTGTCCTTTCATCAACCTTAAAAAGATTTTTAAGAATTTGTTTTGCAATAAGAGGAGCAGAGGTTGTTGTTGTTTCAAATGATGGTGCATATAAAGAAAGTTTTAGATGGAAATAGTTAAAACTTTATTTAATAAAATAATTCTTTATCCCTCCCTCTCTCACAGGCCCTGCTGTGCACTACAATGCTGAGTTTAACAAAAGGATCCCAGTTACAGGATTAGGTGCCTTAACCTTATTGTTGTTAATAATAGAGAGCTTATTTCCAAAATACTATTTCTTTTTTACATTTCGCATTGTTTTTACAGTTACATCTGTAAATGCCATTGACAAGGTTAGTTAGGGTAAAGTAAGGTGATTAAAGAAGATCTCAAGTGCATTAAAAGTGCATTTTGATAGCTCATTTTGGAAATATGCTCTGTGTAGAGTGTCCTTTTCTTCCTTTTTTTTAGGTGACTGGGAATTGACTTGTCTGCCCTTTTTCACCAGTTTTTCCTCTTTTTCAGTGGAAACAAGGGCATTGCACTTACATCTGCCTGCTGCTCTTTTTGTAGACACCTTGTGGCTTTTTCTATAACAGTATTTCTTTCTCATTTGTAGGTTTTGGGTTGGTTTCTCTTGTAAGGTGTGGGTGTGCACCCACTGAACCAAATCCATCTTCATGCTTATTAACTCACTCAAGGAGGTTGTTTTTTTTTTTGTAGTGTGTGTGCCATTCTTTGTCCAAGTAGCTTGAAAAGTTTTAAATGAATTCTGATAAAACTCTGCGTGGGTGTAGAGGGGGTCATGTTAATAATACAATAAAATTTGACTTGCATCCATCAAGGTCTACAAGGTCGTCTTAATAATTTATTGATCAAAACAAGTTGTAAGAATAATAGTTTCTAAATTATAAGTATCTTGTGTATTGGCAACACTAAGTATCATGTCACATTTGACCTCTGACCTTTCCTTCAAGGTCAAAAGATTGATCTGAAGTGATAATAATATAATAATACGTATTAAAATTATTTTTCTTACTTCCATTATTTGCCTTTAAACATATAGTGAATGATATATGGGGATTGTAAGTGTCACGGTACTATAGACTATAGACCTCTTCTCTAAGGTCAAATAAGGTAAAACTTTAAAATGCGTTATCCTAATCTGTTTATATTGGGAATGTTTAGGAAATTATACTGATGTGTGTAATCCATGCAAACATTTGTCATGCTACACTAATATGAATCTTACTGTACTATGAACATCTTAAAGTATGTTTTAAAAGACCAAAGAAAACAAAATGAATATACACAAACTACAACCCTATTCCCATGAAAGTAAATACTGCCCCGAGAGTGAGCTCCCTTGGCTTGAGCTTTTTACATTTTACATTGTTAGTTTTTCCCATCTGCTGTTATTTAGTAAAAGCTTTAACCAGTCTGCTCCACACACAGCATCCTAGCAGTTAGTGTGACTGCAATTCAAACTCTGGTGATCATTGCTCATTTCTCTGCATTGTTCACTGACTGTCATGTACTTAATGTTGCCTTTTCATCTTTGTACTTTTCTATTTTTGTGCTCCACCTTCTTTTTGCAATTCCCTCCTACATGCATGATTCTTATCCCTTTCTCCCTTTGTTTATCTTGTGGTCTTGTT
This sequence comes from Rhamphochromis sp. 'chilingali', assembly GCF_963969265.1. NCBI lineage: Eukaryota > Metazoa > Chordata > Actinopteri > Cichliformes > Cichlidae > Rhamphochromis > Rhamphochromis sp. 'chilingali'. The sequence continues at coordinate 17,520,142 of NC_137946.1, forward strand.
TGCATCTCCCTGCATTTTCCCACATCTTCCTCGTACCTCGTTATTATTCTACTTTTGACATTTTTCAACTGTTAACGACTGTTTAAAACATAAATATCAAATTACCCAAAATATTCCCTTAATTAGTAAAAACATGTAAATTCCACTCCCACTCCTTACCATAATGAATGCTCACTGTAAATCATTCTGTCGTCCAAACACCCATTTAACGTCATAGAGCTGCGTATGAAGGCCAGGCAAAGTAGCCGTCCTGCCATCTGTCCAATCAAGGTACTGAGGAGGGAAAAATGATGTTCGCAGCCTCTACGTTGATTAATTAGATTGCCAATATAACAGTGTGAATATTGCAGTATTTCTTTAATCAGCTTCATAAAAAGGATTTGGTGTCTTCCAAAAAAATCTTGTTTTTCTGTTCTGCCAGTATTTCTATCCAGTTTAGTTTTAGTATTTTCCTGCTCTGTAGTCACTCATTAACGCTCTCTGATTTATGTTTAAGGGTTGGCCGTGGCTTACAGAATAACAGATGTTAAACAATCCTCAGTCTAAACTTTCTTAGATCCTGGACACTTTCAGTGGTTAAAAAATCCAGTTTCATCTGATTTTGTATGGGGTAATTTTGCTGTCCAAGAAGGTTTTGCTTGTGTTCATGTGTTTGTGTTACTATATCTGGGTGTTCCACCTCAGGTTCCAACATGCACCACAGCAGCAGCAGCTCATCAATGACGGCAGAGGAAACGACCCGCGGTGTGGCTGTGGAAAAGCTAGAAACAGTGAAGAAATGGGGTCTGAATACTTACAAGGTATCTGAGATTTTGTTATATTGACTGAGTAAAACTGTGATTAGCGAATAGCGTTATTGTAAAATGGTAATTTTTCAAATTTACATTTATTTTTGTGTAACTCATGTCTCTTTGTTCCTTCCCACCGTGTCATAGTGTACAAAGCAAATGATCTCAGAGCGTTTCGGTCGGGGTTCCCGGACTGTGGACCTGGAGCTGGAGGCTCAGATTGAGGTGCTGAGAGACACTAAACGGAAATACGAGAATGTGCTACGACTGGCCAGAGCTCTGACCAACCATTTCTACAACATGGTGCAGACACAGCATGCGCTTGGCGACACTTTTGCTGACCTCAGTCAGAAATCTCCCGAGCTTCGGGTGAGATGTCACTTTGTATTTTAACTGTTTGTGGCTTTGTTGGTGAGCCACACTGATGCCAGTATGATTATTAGGTTTATTTTAGCCATTTAAAAACTTTTTTTTTTTTTGTTGCTTACAGGATGAATTCGGTTACAATGCAGAGACTCAGAAGTTGCTGTGTAAGAACGGAGAGACTTTACTTGGTGCCATTAACTTCTTTGTGTCCAGCATCAATACGTTAGTCAACAAGACCATGGAGGACACCCTGATGACTATCAAGATGTATGAAAATGCAAGGTTAGTACATGGAGTACATAATTAAATCAGGGGCCTTAGCATTATTCTAAATGGATAACTGTGTTTCATACCTGCTCTTTGCGTAAATCTGAAGCTGCTTGCTAACAAATTTACTATATCCACTTAAAAGATGGCAATAATGTCAGTAATGATGCATTCGGTGTGCTTCTACTGCCCTCCAGTGGCCAATATGATCTGTTAAAATAGTTTAATATAAAATATCTAAACTTTTATTTAATATATAATGTAAACAGTAATATTTTCAACTAGATAAATTATTACATTTATTAATGTGAAGAAATACACAGTTGGTTTAAGCAAGATTGGATGCAAACTGCATGTTGGCTGGTTGAATAAACCTCATCCCTCAGCAACTCTTAAGTTAATGGTTGTGTCAAAATCGCCCATTAGCTGTGACCAGACCAACAGTTAGACCTTCGAGTCAATAGATCATTCGAATCATTAGGAAATATTTCTGAATGACCAGCTAAGGGGCAGAGTTGGCATATTATATATGAAACTGACAGATGAGAGAAATAACTTTTTTGATTTGTAGCTCTGAAAGAGAAACTGTTATTTTGTTTGATCCTTTATCTCCAAGGACCTCGCTAAAAACTTCTATTTTAATTTTATTTATGATGAAATTTTAAAACAAAGCATTATTTTGTCAAGATTGTTGCACTGTATCATCTCCTCTCCTTTTGTGTACTTTTAGACTAGAGTATGATGCCTACCGGTCAGACCTTGAGGAACTGAGTATGGGTCCAAGAGATGCTGTAGCCATGGCCCGTATAGAAGCTGCTCAGCAACAGTACCAAGTCCAAAAGGACAAGTACGAACGTCTTCGCTCAGATGTTGCCATTAAGCTCAAGTTTCTGGACGAGAATAAGGTTAGAAGCATAATTACGTCATCATGAACGAAAAAAACATCTTTATCCAGGTTTAATTTAAGTTCTGTCATTCATGATGTGCACAGACTAAATCCCTAACTCTCTGGTGTCTTTCAGGTGAAGGTGATGCATAAGCAGCTCCTTCTCTTCCATAATGCCATATCAGCATACTTTGCTGGCAACCAGCAGCAGCTTGAGCAAACGCTGAAGCAGTTCAATGTAAAGTTGAAGCCCCCAGGGGCTGACAAGCCCTCCTGGTTAGAAGAGCAATGAGAGGCCCTCGCTGGACCTCCTGTAGCTTCCTTCTCAGCCAACAACTCCACCTGTTACCTGTTGAAACCCCCAATTTAACAGAGGACCACTACAGAGAGAAACAAAGAAATAACTGGTTGGATGAAGATTCAAGATGAATGCATGGCAGGATGTTTGGACGGATGAATAACAGGGTATTAGTCGTGAATGAGCTAAGTGCAGCAGGAAACCAAGTGGCCAGTTTCATGAAGAGTCAGAGGGCTTTTAGTGCCTCTTTTCCCAATTTCCTTTTTTTCACTTTAACCTCTCTTTGTGCTTTGTTCCCTGAAAATCCTTTAACCGTTCCCTTCCCTCTCTTATACTTGACTCAATCCCAATCTATCTCAACACTCTTTTGCTGTGTGAACTTGTTAGTCATGTTTATGGCCATCATTGTATTCCTCAAGTGCTCCCAGTTCTTAACTTAAACCAGACACACACACACACACACACACACACTGAGATATCAGTAAACATCACTTCAAAACTCCCAGACCTTATCTCTCTCCTAGTGTGCCTCCTTATATATGAGCTGATCAGTTAAAAGAAAGCATGGCCTGAAGGAAGAAAGACAAGTTCATAAAAAAGGATTTCCATCCACACATGAAAGGGTTTTTACACTGTTCACTGGAATCTTCAAACTATCAAATCAATGTACATTTCAAATTTAAGTACTGTTTTATTTTTCAAATACATACGTGATTGTTTGTAGCACATTAAAAAAAAAAAACACACAATGTTGTGTTTAGCCATTTGGTTAATTTGGCATCTGATCTCCTTTTTTTTCTTAATTATTTTCCATCTGTTCAGCTGTACTGTATGTCTCGTGTTTAAAGTGAAGGAAGGTCTGCTGTTTGGGACAATATGTGCTGGTCTTCTGGATTACAAGCACCGCAGTGCTCGGTCTGTAATTTTTACTCATAACATGAAAATCCTTTGACTTTGAATCTTATATGCAACAATCGTTGACGATTCCACAGCTTTCCAAAGTCATACTGGTTCAAGTCTTTACTAATTTTATTTTATTTTCCCAAAGAGAAGAGAGAGGCCTGTTTGTTGAATGACAGGACTTAATATGTTTACATTGGTTAAGCCTGGAGCATCCCTGTGAGAGATGGGTATTTCAAGCAAACTTGACTGGATTCACTTAACCGGAAATAATAAATTTCACTCTCTTTTACATTTGCACATGGTACATTAATATGTGCATTTTTGATTTTTATTTTATCTTTTTAACGTTAACAAGGGCATGTTATTGGGTCATATCATTCAGTCCTCCTGGAGCAGAACACATTCGTCTATAGTTACCTTTCTTCATACTGAAGATTACTGTAGCTGTCTGATATAACTCATACTAATATTTAAACCTCTTGTGATTAGTGGTTGGGGTTGGATGTAATAACACTAATGATCCATCTGTGTTTTCTTAATGTAAACATTGTTATAGTAGTAAACAATCATCAGTCGTTGACAATTAAAATATAGCACATGTTGAACTTTTAATCATCACTGTATCACGTTTATTATATTTTGAATTCAACGTGTTGTACACAAAATTATCCAGTTTAAGACATTTTGCAGACGACATGCTGAAATGAATTCCTTTACCAAACCAAATCTGTAATTGAGCTACTCAAAACAACCTCTAAATTTAGAAAGTGACGTGGCAAACCTCTGTCAACTTGAAGGGAGAACCTAATGTAGTGAATGTTTAACCATGCTGCATTTAACTCATGGTAGCCTCTAGTGACAGATGGGAGTGCTCCACGAAACCTCCATCAGTTAATGGGTGACTTCTCTAGCTTCTTGTCCCTGCATTTGCATGACAGACAGCAAAGTATAGGTGCAGATATGTGCGCTCTCACTGATGTTGTGCTCTTTGCCTTCTGCGCGCTAGCTCGCATGGACTACGTCTGTTGATTTCAATTTTGGAAACGACTGAAGCAAAATCCACAACATTTCACTTTAAATGTGTACTCGTAAAGACAGCTTAGAAAAGCAAATGGTGAAATTCTAAAGTTTGTTTGGCTTCTGTTTTTTTTGTTTTTTTGTTTTTTATTCCCCCCTGAATTTTATGAGTTTTGGCTAAAGAAGTCGTTCAGCATGACCCTGGCCTTTCTCGTGGCTAAAACTGCAGTTTCACTGGCCAGCTGCTGGTCTGTTTGACCATCACGAAGCAATATTAACAAGATGTGACTCCTCTTTTCCAAAAGCTGTCCTTTTGATATTCCTAACCCTTACACCAGACTGAATGGCAATAGGATTTGGTTTTGTTTCACTGTGGTAAATCCTCCCCTAAGTTTGGGGAAAAAACACCAACTGTGTGAAAAGTGGAAAACATTTGAAGTAACTTTTACTAGCAGCCTCGCTAGTCCTCTAGATTGTTGTCGAGAAAGATCAAGATTTATAAAATGAGATGTTTTATTTGTGTACAATCAGTGTTTTCTAGGCTGAGCTGGTGTATTGTACTGTATGGATGATTGCAGACAAAATATTTATGATGATAAATGAAGTGGTGTCATGGATTGATGTGATATTTTGCCTTCATTCCTCACTCACACCTGAACAGTCCTACCCCACCCCAAGGGAACTGAAATTAAAAGTACACATTTTCAAAAGCTTTGTCTTCATTTTATTCTGTTTTGTGTTGCACTAAGAGTGTGTGTGCATTTGTTTACTTCCTGAAAGTAGATGAAGAAGTAACTCTGGAATCGGCTGAATAAACTTTAATAACCAGGTATTCAGGAAGTACCTTAACCATCATTTGTTCAAATTGCTCTACAGTTGGATTCTTTCTCAGAGTTACCTAAACTACTGTGCAAGTCTTGATCCACCTATCATTTCTCTATATTTTGATAGAAATGTGGAGATGGGTACAGCAAATTATTGAAAGTTACCCAAAGAATTACAGGCACCCTTCCACTGACACCATTTCTGATGAGGCTTTGGCAGAGGGCACTAAAGGGCCAGATGTATCTTGCAGCTCCTGTGGGATGTTGCACAGGACCCTGAAGCTCCCAGGCTTCTGGTAGAGGACCTGAGCTTGAATTATTATTTTTTTATACATAATATATAATCTTTTTTTTTTTTTAAAGAGATGACACTTGTTTGTTTCTTTTTTTTTTTTTTTTTTTAAAGAACACACTGCACACCATGATATAGGTCAAGTTTTTGGTTCATAACTCTTAATGGGGTTTTTTTAGTCCCAGTTTTATGTGTAAAACTTAATTTTGGTGGGTTTTTTTGTAGATTCGTCTAAAGAACAGAATAAATGTGCTTTTGTGACCAACTGCTAGTAAAGTGTACAGAGTACATTTTAAAAATCATTATTTGCCAAGTGTTCTGTTAAGGCTTGGCTAGAATGGGCCCAGCAAATGCTCCAATTTAGATGATTTTGGAAAATGTGAAAGAGGACTTAACTGTTACAAGTTCTACTGTTTTTCCTACTGATAAAGACCATGACTGTTCATACTACACCAAAGTCATTAAGTGATGTTTTACACATTTCCAATTTAAGCCAAAAGAGTCAAGCTGACAGACTCGTTACTACAGTATCATTTTTTTTATCATGTGGAAAAAGTCAGACATTCTGTCTGAATTGTGCTTCTTTTTCTTATAGTATTGATTGATTAGATGGTTAGTTAAAATTATGTATACTTACAGAAAGGGGGATTTCACTCGTCCAGCCCACATAAGATCAAAGTGGGTTGACATCTGTGGTGTAGACAACGTTATCCCTTGGTTTGGTCCCTTTTTAATGCTTGAATGATACAGAGGTCAGTGTTAAGTGGCTTAAAAAGAACTGGACTGAATATGAATGAAAAAGCAGCCAATGTCTAAAACAAAACTTTGAAAAACCTTCAGAAAGTCTGGAAAACGTTTTGTCAAGTTCCTTTTAAAACATCTGAAGAAAGTCTGGCTCCTTAGAAGTAAAATATAAAGAAATAAGGGGTGGCTCAAGACATTTGAACAGTACTGTATATCATTCATGATGTCAATGTATATAACAAACACATCCTTCAATTAACCTTACTGTTAGAAATAGTCTGGCCTTGTTGATCACCAACTCCTACCAATCTCCTTTACCTATTCACAGTGGGCGTTCCCACATGGAAATCGGCTTGTATTTGATTGGTGGAGGAGCTTCCCGCACCTGTGACTGCTGTTTGTCAGACTGCCTGCGTTCAGCAAAGGAACGAGGTCAAAACGGAGTGACGATTTTAAAACAAAGTATTCAAAAAAAAAAAAAAAAAAAAAAATCACGGTGAGTAAAAATGAAAGGGATGGCTTATAAACATGTACGTCCATAAATAAGTTAACTGCGACTTTCATTGAATTCAACATCATTAATGTATTTTTTGAATTAGCTTTGATGGTGGTGATTTGGTTATCTAACATTGGTTGGTTTGTAAAAGCATTAACAAGCAGCTGTTTTCTCCTGACCACCTACGTAATGCCTAATGGGAAAAAAACATGTTTAATAAATGCACTTAACCTGTTTTAATACAGTTCTTCTTGGCGTTTGAAGCAATTAGGCTACCCATCTTCTCTCGCCTCTCCACAGAAGGGCGTTCCCTACTGTGGGGGGAAAATGAGTTGAATTTTAATTGGTGGAAACACCTGCACCTGGGACAGCTGTTCGTGATACACACTGCTGAGTATGTCCGAGCACGCGGCAGGATCACGTCAGAGGATTTGTTTAACAGCGACGTTTTAAAAGCAAAAGGTGAGTTAAATTAATGATTTCTTTTGTTTGTTTTTCACATAATGTAGTGTCCCGTTACAGTGCCTCTCTCTTTCATCAAGCTGCCTTTTGTGACGAAGAGTTAGTCTGACGTGTTAACGGCAAGCTGTTGGCAGCTTACTTTGGTCGCTTAGTTGCCAAGTGCGACTCTGGAAATTGTCAGAGTGGCTTTTCGCTTGTGACAACTTTTATATTCGACGGCTGAATGACCATATGCCACTACCAGGTAAGCATTATAGTTAATTACCGTTAGATCTGTTGCATCTTCCGCTTTTTTCTTTCTTTTAAATGAGAAATACTCCGCTTTTGCCTACTGATATTTGGTGTTAGTGAGTTAGTTGGATAATTAAGGACAATATTTTATACATGAAGCAAAGGTTAATTGGACAGAATTTCTTTGATATTTTGCTGAATCACCAATTGACTCTCTCTCTCATATATATGGAATTATATTTTCCATCAGGTCTGAGTTGTCTGCTGCTGGACACTTCCATCATCTCTGGATTAGAGACAAACAGATGGAGGGAGTGCTGATTTTTAAATCTGCTTCTCTTCCCAACTGTTCACCTCCAGACTCGTCTTCTCTTCCTCTGTCAGCGCCTTCTGAGCCTCCTGCCATGCATGTTACAACTGTATCTCCAGTACCCCCACCGCCACCTCCCCCACCACCCCCACCACCCCCTCCCCCACCTGTCCATTCCTCTTCTTTCGGGTCTCGCAACATTCAGAGACGTTCCATGAAAAAGCTGAACTGGGATACTATTCCCAGCCAGCGTGTCCTGGGCAAACTGAATGTGTGGACATCTAGTCGGTCCCAGAGGGACCTGGTGCTTGATATTCGGAGCATGGAGGAATTGTTCAGTCACGTAGACAAACGGGCCTCACTGTGCACTTCAACAAACCTGAAGAAATGTGATGGCACGGATCACCTTCCACAGGAGCCTCAGGTAGAGGGTTCATTGTACCTGATGCAGATGCTCTAAATTATTATGGCCACAAAACACAGAAGGAACAAGCAAGGGAAGTGATTAACAGACATGGGAAGTAATTTTAGAAAAGTTCCAGCTAATCAAGTCCTGAGGGCAGAAGTGAAACTGTTCTGAAAGCATTTCAGCTTCCTCCAAAACTATTTTGCCTTGTATAGATTATCCACTTTTCCTCTTATCTGAATATGTATTTTGTTTTTACATTTGTGTGACGTTGTTGTCTTTAGGTCACAATTCTCGACTCCAAAAGAAGTATGAATATCGGAATCTTCCTGAGGCATTTTAAGAGGTAATGATGCTGCTGAAGTGTAGCGACACATGATACCAGTGATGAAAAGAACTGCTTAAAAGTAAAAGAACATGATTAAAATGGCAGTGAAAGAGCATTGCAGTGCACCATTTGAAGACGATAACACAACAAGAACTAAATTGTCTTTTAAATTGAGTAACTACAGGAAGCGGTGGTCGGGGCAGTGCTTTTAACATCAAACGCAGTCAGAAATGCGGATCTTGACGCATGAGTCACTTCCGCTATGCTAATCATCTTCCAGCTGACAAGCTCTTTATCTTAGTTAACCATATGTAAATAAATGGAAATAAAATGTAACCTTCAATGAAAGATGTTAGCACTAACAGTAAGGGCAATGCCTTTTTAAAAACTTTTATGACACACTTTCATATCTAAATTGGAGGGAAGCATACTGCAAAGTAAGTGAGGCTCAACAGAGATGATGGAACATGCTCGATGTGTTTGCTATGAGGGATTATCATCGTATTTGCCTTCACACAGTTCCTCTTTAACAACTCCTCATTAAGTTTCTGGTCTGTGTTGCTGGGTGAGCTGTGTCATTGTGTGACAGCTGATTTTTTTGGGGCCCTCTGAGCAGTGATGAGTTGCCTTTTGTTTTTGCACGTGTACCTTTGTTTCTGAAATTATCACTCTGGCTAGCAGTTGGTGTCAGTTTGCTTCATATCAAGATGGTTGTCACCTTCAGTCCAAAGTTCAATTGGCTCTCACTTTGAATAACAAATTACCGCTCAATGTCTGTCGGCAGCTAAATGCTGTAATGTCGTCAGCGTTACCATCTCAGTCAAATTAAAAGGGTTTCTGCTTTTGTCTGGTAGTGACTTCATAAAGCTATTTGTATGTTGTCATTTACTGCTATTGCACGTATACTATTAAGCTCGCTGTAAAATCAGAAATTTGTTACATACAACCTTTTGACTACAAATCTTCCTGAATTCACAGTTTTAGTATTTCTATCAGTTATGGTCTACTGTTAGGACCTGAAGTATTTGAACAATTTTTATTTTTACTCCTAAATTGTGCATAAATGTTTGTATGGATGGAAGTGAATCATCCAAAATGGTTAACATTGGTGCTCCCCTGCCATCAAACATGAATGCATTATCTTTGTCAAACTCTTGAATTTAAGCTAAGTGTGCACTTTGCTCACATAGTGCTTTATTTATTATTATGTATTTTTTTCTTCTCCTTTCCTTCTCATTGGCTTTTAGTTTCAGTTGGTTTCCAGACTGGGGGGTTTGGTTAAGTTTTTCTATGGTTTAAAAATGTTTAGTTTTTGTTAGTTTAACTGTTAATATTTTATTTACCAAGATTTAGGAAAATTAGTTACAGGTATTATAATGCAGACTGTCAAAGGCAGATGATTCTCAGTGTCAGACATCCAGTCTTGTCCCCCCAAAACCTTAGTCTTTATATTTGAACTACATTGTTGGCTGTTTATTTGTTTATTTTTTCAGCTTTAGTTTTTAAAACCTTAATGATGTGACGAGGCTGAAAATCTGTCAATGTCCAAATATTTATGGGCCTAACTGTGTCTCTTGGTTACACTTGAAGGGTTTACAACCAGTGCTACTGTAGAAGAAACTTCTCACCAGCAGTGTGGATAACTGAGGGAAGCGAGTCTTTGCGGTTTTCACGTTATCTTGAGATAAATGTAAACTAGTGGCAGCATGGAAAATGGAAAACTGCGATAACTCTACAGCACTGTATTTAATAGGTCACGCCGATATGGCAAGAACTGAGTCAGTCTTGTCACTGCTGACTTTTTGTCTCCCTCCACAGGCCTGTGACAGAAATTGTGCAGGACATTTATCAAGGGAACTGGCTCCGGTTTGGAAATGGGAAGTTGAAAGAGCTTTGTAAGCTGCTGCCAGAGGAAAGTGAGGTAACAGCAGCTCCCACCATTGCTTCCCTTTTTTGTTTTTTTTTAGCTTTGGTCATCTGTGCATAATATTAACTTAATGATTATTTAAAGTATTTTTACATGAGTAATGCCAGACTGAGTAGCCTTCTGAAATATAAATGTTTTTCTTTGAGGCTGTTAATTTTATTAAAATATAATTTTGTGACAGTATGTTCATTATCAGATGCATTTTATTTGGCCATTCCAAATAATTTTCTTGTAATATCTCCAACTGGCATGAATATTATCCTTGTTTACTGACACTCGTGTGATTGCACAGGTCAAACTGCTGATGTCGTTCAGTGGAAACCTTTCTGTTTTGGCTGAGGCTGACAAGTTTATGGTCCAGCTGGTCAAAGTACCAGGGTGCGTATGGAGTTTTCTAAAGCAGGGTTTTCAGTATTTATTTATTTTTGTCCTTTTTGGGGTGGTGTAACTCACACATTTGTGAAATATTTGACTGCATATTAAAGAAATGTTGCTTGAGATCTCAGATAAGCTTTGTTTGAAATATTTAACATTTTGCCACATACCAGCTCTTTGATTCATAGTCGTGCTGACAGTTTAAACATAAACCGGATTGTTTGTCTTTTGTATGATGTCGTTTTATAATTCTGCCAATTTTCCATATGTCTAATTTTGAAGTGTTCCCTTTAAAATGTTTCTCCACACTCAATAATGGGTTTAGAAAAACAAAATTACAACAGCTAATGCAGTTATTTGTTTCTTGGCTTTAGCTATGAGGAACGGTTGAAAATGATGGTGCTAAGGGAGGAATTTTTTCCTCTAATGGAGGAGGTGAAGAACTCAGTTGGCGTCATGTCCAAAGCAGCTAATGGTAATACTTTACACACATTGAGCTGACTTATCAAGTTCTACTAGAATTACACAACCTGTCTATTTTGATGGTTAAATTAAGTTTTCTTCCCCATTATTTTCTCAGAACTGTTGGACTGTGATGACCTCCACTCGGTCATTCGGCTGGTATTAAAAGCCGGGAACTACATGAACGCTGTTGGTATTTTTCTACACTTTTACACATATGTATATGTATGTTTATTTTTTTTTCCCCCCAGGTCTTCATAGCTATTTTACTTATTGTTCATTTATTATTTAGGGTGGTCACAATTCCAATGTTATTGGCTTTAGGATGACCTCTCTGCTTAAGCTGGCAGACACAAAGGCCAACAAGCCCGGCATGAACCTCATGCACTACGTTGCCAAGGTGAGGAGGATCCTGGAAATGGAGGGATTCACATTTTGATTAAATCACAATGAATGAATTTTGGGAAGATCTTTTGCTTATCTAAAAAGCCTTTAACTCTCACTAGTCAGCCCAGTTGACTGATGTTCTGTCATCCTCAGATCTAAACAGTTATTTAACAGATTTATCCCGCAGCATTATTTTTGTTTCTTACTCCTTATCTCTCACCCACAGCAAGCAGAATACATTGATTCTGAGTTACTGACCTTTCCCAACCAGCTTGAACATATTGGGATGGCATCAAGGTGGTTATCACTTCATATCCTGTCATTTCATTGTCAGTTTAATTGCTGTCACATCGTTTGTTTATAGAAAATCGGTGAATAGTTCTGCACTGACGATGTCACTTTTTTTCCACAAATGTGCAAATGCTACCAAAGGATTTGTAAAGAGGAGGTCATCTCAGATTTTGAGAGGGAAGTCAAGAAGATCAAAGAAGTGAAATTGTACGGCAGCAGACATCCTGGCCTCATACAACAAATGGAGACGTTTTTAATTGTAAAGATTTCTCTTCTTATTTTACTTTTTTAAATGGCTCAATTTAAGATTGACTATTTTGTAATGTATAAAATCTCTGAATAACTTCTTAGAGGGCTGAGGCCAAGCTTGCAGAAGTGGAGTCCTCTCTCCAGGAGTTAAAATCTGTGAGCAATGCTGTTGCTGAATATTTCTGTGAAGACCCATCTACCTTTAAATTAGAGGAGTGTTGCTCTATTTTTCACTCATTTTGCAAGAGGTTTGACACAGCTGTGCAGGTAAGAATGTAATTTTGTGCAATAAAAATATTAACCAATGAAGATTCATCAGGGCAATAAATAAAACTTTGATTTTAAAGGTGTATTGTAATTTTCAAATTTTAAACCTGAGGGTTTAATGTTGAGAACTTTGAATTGCCTTGACATGCAAAATTGTGCTCTTGCACTCTTTGCATTAAGCTGCTGAGTTGTATCTTCCTAAATATACCCTCTCTCTTCACTGCTTTAGGAAAACCGAGAGCGAGAGGAAGCAGAGCGGCGGCACAAGCGGAAGGAGAGCATGCGTATAGCACCTAAACGCCGATCCACAGCATCAGGACCCAATGGTGAGTCGTCAAGCCTGGAGTCGGCCCTGCACAACTTTCTGTCTACAGTCCCAGAAGGTTTGGCCAGATGCAGAAAGAATGCACTGCCCCCAATCGAAGGGTCACCCTCGGAGTGCTCTTCCCGGACTGATTCATCAGTAGAAACATCTGAGCAAAGTCCCCGTTCTAACCAAGATGGTCATAAGAAACCATTCCAAGCACAAAAAGAGGATAAAGACATGACAAAACTGGAAAACAAAGAAGCCGAGAAGATGGAAAAGATCTCTCTGAATGTGCTTTGCTACCAAAAAAACACAAAAAGCCTCAACTGTGAGAGAGGTTCAGGTACTCCTTGTCGTTTGCAGAGAGAGCAAGACACACTTGCTACTCCAAAAACACCTCGGCCTAGGACCAGAGACTACTTCTTTGCCAGCAATGGGGATGTGAGCTCCCCGTGGACTATCCTGAGCCCTTTTACTTGCACTCAGAAAACCAGCCCCCAGAGAAACAGACCAGCCCACCAACGCAGGCTGTCATCCACATATGGTGGCGACAACCTTGATGATGGTGTGTGGAAGAGCGATGAGGGCAATGATGCACCCAAATCTGTCAGTGAGATGTCTCCATCTAGGGGTTCTGGTTTTCTTCCTGAATGCCCCAATCGGAGAGGTTTGTCGCAGGGTACCACCTACAGGTCTCATTCTGTTGATGAAGCTGTGCAGTCCCCTCCATCTGGCTTCCAACTGGGAGACCTGCTGCAGAAACACTCATCTCAAAGGTCATTCTCCTCTGGCTCAAGGACGGAAAGTGTAACAAAAGAGGAAACTGGAATTAGTAAGGCTGGGAATAATGCAGAAGGGCAGGTGAGCACGTCTGGATTTATATCCTTCTTCAGGCGTATTGGAGGCAGAAGCAAAACCCAGTGATTTGGAAGAGCAAAATTTCAAAGGTTCAAGTACTTAATATAAGAATTTTTTTTTTTTTTTTTTTTCTTTGAGATGGAAACCAAGCTTTGCCTTTTTTGTTAAAAACTGTCTGTCTTTTTTATGTTATGGTTTTACCCTTCAGTGGAAACAAGGCAAACATGGACTTGCTTTGAACTGAAGGTTTTGATTTTTGAGACTAACCACATTCAAAAATCGCAACAGGTTCCTCACTTTTTTTTGTCCTTTTTGTATGAAATAAAGGCTGACATTCTACCTTTTAAATTTTTATCTGTAATATTGGCTGTACTCAAATGGTAAATAACTTTTCAAATTAAATTGTTGTCTCATATGCTATTGTTGTGACTTTCTTGGATGTCTGACTGAGGGTAACTTCATCTTGGTGATACCTGCTCAGTTTCCAGTTAGCCTTTGACCTCATTATTTCTTTAGTCCTTTTTACTTAATGAGTAAGCCTTGGATTTGAGGTATATCAATTATGCTTTTAGTTCACACAGTAGTCAGGGGCTCCTCCAGAACTGTTTCATAGGGTAGGCCATTTTTGGGCCACTAAAAATACTGGGGTCGCACACCACAAACAGAATTTCCAGTTTTATTGTTCCATTTTCAAATATAGGTTACTTGGAAAAATTTGGCAAAAGGAGAAAGTAAAGAGTTGTATGCTCAGATAATTTCATAGTAAAGTTTATATTACTGAAAATTGGTACGGATTTTGAAATCCATGATTGTTTTAATTCTTTGACTCCCAATCGTCACTTTAATGATTCTCAGCTGAGCAGAAGCAGCTTACCTCCATTCTGGGAGACTGAATCTCAACTTAAAAGCCAACCATCTCTTACAAAAGACATGAGTATTCGATCATGTAAGAGTGTGAGCTGTTGCCCGTCTCTACGTTGGCCCTGAGATGAACCAGCTTTTCTGCAACCTTATTATCATATTAAAAACATAGGACGGTCTTGCCTGGGGGCCCTACTCCTGACTGTAGTAACTAAAATGAGCCTTTGCTGAGGACACATTGCTGTTGAGCTCCTCATGCTGTCCTGGTGTCTCTGCTCAGCAGTAGATAAGATTTTGGATAAAAAGAGGCATTCAGTGCTGTTGCTTGGGTTACAGGGTTTGTTTACAGCCATTTTGAGCTCACAGTATAATAATGCATCCTGGAACAAACTGCTTCATACAAGCTCCTTTCTGACTGTTCTTTGGCCTCCCACATCCATCCCTCCCACCAGCAAGTGCTCCGTGTGGACATTTGCAGTTGCCTGGCATTTCAAATTAAAGGGTAGAGTGAATAGGGAGTTTTGGAAAGATTTGGACTACTTGGTCTGACAAATTTGTGGCTATAAGCATGTAAAAAGCTCTTTTTGTCAGAGGTGCTTACTTTCAGAGCATAGGCTACTACATTAAGTGGAGATGAAATTAAAGGAGCGGTACATAAGCAGCAACTGGCCTGTCTGATGTAAAACTAGCGCTCCAGTGTACAATCGGACCATTGTGATAGACTGTTGAGCACAGTGAGTCTGTCTCATGTGAGTCAACTCCCTAGGACAAGAGGTGACCTGCTGTCTTAGCCAAGCTGCACTCTCACCAGGGCCATGCTAATGAAGTGTTCGGAGTTTAGTGTGTCCCAGTGAAAGATGAGAAAGGAGGTGGGGAGGGGGAAACTTGGACTGAGAAGTGAGAGAGGGAGGGAGACTTTCAACTTGTTTTGTGATGAAGCATTTAAGCAGAGAGGAACATTTGAGAGGAGAGAGGGAGTCATTGTCTTCATAACACAGAAAACTAAAAGGGAATGTAGAGGACAACCAAGGAACACAAGACTTCCAGCAAATAAGGTGACCACCCTGGATGTTTGTTTTGTTAAATGTGGGGACTGGAGTTTGGACCAAAAAGGTAGATAAACACTAAACATATTAATATAATGTATTACAACATAATAGGAAAGTGATTTTAGTCTGTGGACAGGTGTTGTTTTAATATATTCTGCTGAAAATTGTTTGTGTGTCTAGTGTAGTAATAGTTAGAGGAGTTAGACTGTTTGCAAAGTGCTCCATTTAGATTTGAGGTTGGACAGGAAAACCACTAAGAATCCACTCGTGATTAACTCAAGCGTGTTTTCAGAACAGCACATTAGACTTTAACCTTTAATGTGACTTCAAGTCAGGGATCCTCTGTGATGCACCTCTGCTTTACAGGGGGAAAGGAATGGTTAAGCTTTTCGGCTCTCGTGTCTAACCACGGGGAAACAGGACTGTGTTTCTGGTTGAAGACCATTCCTCAGCCTCCGTGGCTATCACCACATACGTGTACATTTTAATGCGGTGCTAAACTGATGTGAAGTTACTCTGACAGGTTATGATGGTTCATTCAGATTTTTTAAAACTCAGATTAATAAAATTAACTGGACTCGCGTGGAGGTACTGTCGGTAGACGGTCAGCGTAAACGCATTCTTAAAGGAATTAACACGTTCAGCGTTAAGACACCTTGGTTGTATTGTTGTTCCGCTATAATTGGCAAATTTAAGGCAAATTGCAAGCGTGTGAAAGAAGAAATAGATATGACCCCGACGTGATTTGAACACGCAACCTTCTGATCTGGAGTCAGACGCGCTACCGTTGCGCCACGAGGTCTCTGCGATGGCCAGCCAGACACCAGTGCTCATGTGGCTGTGTGTCGACGGTTATGTCTGCGCATTTTATTTCCCTGTCTATCCGTGCCGAGCGTTTATCTCATTAATCACTGAGAAATAGTTTCTTTATTGAAAGTTTCAGCGTGCTTCTCACATACCAAAATCATCACACGTGTTTTACTTTGTAAATACTTTCAAACCAAAAGTATTTACACCATAGCTGTTCTGATTTTACCAAAATTTGAGATCTCATGTAAGATACTTTGTCGGTTTATGGTCTTATGGGTTTTTTGGGGGGGGTTTTGCACAGCATGTACGTCCACCATATAAAACAATTCATCGATATCCATATTAAATATGAACGCGTTGCAGGGTCCAAATCTTTCAGTAGATGGCGCAATTTATCCGAGGTTAATCATAGGGTGCCAAGCCACAGAGGAATCCACAAAATAAAAGTTTTAAAATTCATGCTTTTGACAAAAGTAATGCAATCTATGGTGAAGTGCACATGACATATTGTGTTGTTGAACTCTACACAATCTAAAGGAGTGGGTGAATCGCTCAAACGTAATGTCGAAGGTGCTTGGTTTGTTTGCTTTGAGTTATGCGGGTTTGTTGCTAATCCCGGTTATTCTCCATCCAGGTGGAAAATAATTTTGGACACTTACCTGCTGTCATTTATTAGCAGCCGGACTGTACATTGCAAAATGGACGGGTAAGTACATACAATTCATATAACAACTTATTTTGTGTATGTGTGTGTTTTCCCCTTTGACCACATTTTGTTTTTATTTTTATCATCACTATATTTTTTTTAATGTTCTGATACATCATTTGTTGCCATCACTGTAACCTAAAGCAGTCATATCCATTAGTCACATATAAATAATCCTGCACAGGGCTGAAAGTGGTTACTCACATTAGGCTGTTCGCTGGTGAGATGGGTGTTAGCATCAGGGAGCTCCAGCAGTGCAGGGCTCATTGATTAACTGGGTAAATGTCAGTGTTGGAGCATGCAATTAATATTAATATCTTCTCTGGTAATTTATTTTTTATTGCAACTTCAAAGGCAAATTTACTTTCAGTCATTTTTGATTTCATTTTAGAAGCAGCACTATTGACAGAGAGGACATGTTTTGCATGTCTATTAAAGTATCCATCACATTAGTTTTGCACAGAAATTCTCGCTTAATATAAAGATATGCATGCCTAGATTGACCTAGATTGTCTTTTAGGCTTCACTTTAGAGTATCCATAAAGTGGTATGCCTTTTTTGAGCCATAACCAACAGTTTTAGCTGTTGTTATCCAATTATGGCACACACATACTGATTGACTTGACACCTTATTTTCCCTGTGTGCAAATCTGAAAAATAATTATCAAAAAAGCCAAATAACAATATAATAGTTTCATTTTCTATGTGGTAGTTTTCATCATATTAACAAAATCTGGAAAGGTTGTGACTTTTTGGTGACTTGTAACTTTCCCTTATAAATATGGCAATAGACAGGGCGACCTTCTTCTGGCTATAATAAAAGGCCATCCCTTAATATACTCTGGGTAATAGTCAGACTTCAGAAAAGTGTATGTTCTTCAGAGCCAACCAGTCAAAATGCGGGACATTGGCTCAAGATGTAGTTTAGGGGGACAAGGAATAAAAATATTGTGTTGCCCCACATAAAAAGGGACCCTAGGCATGCCTGTTGATGTGTATTTGTTTTGTGTTTGGACAACACATAAAGACTTATGCCACATGTCACAATTCCTCTTGTTGCTGTGAGGCAGAAGAAAGAAAGAAAGAAAGAAAGAAAGAAAACACTACTAAAAAATAGTACTGAAAGGACTTCATTGGCTCCCAATACAGTGTAGAATTCCCTTTCCTTTTTGTTGGTTAATAAAGCCCCAAATGGTTTGTCTCAGGGGCAGATCTACTGTGGTGGCATGGGGTGGTATGTGCCACCCCTAGTGCCACAGTAGTTTTGCATATGAATCAAAATAAGCTGGCATTAGGAATTTGAGCATAGCTACAACTGAGACCAATAACTGTGCAAGAGCACATTTTGAATTAATACCGTGGGCAATTCAGATTTCAACAAGGTCACATTTTTTTTGTGTAACTGAAATGTTTAGTCATTTGGGTTAAAACCCATAAGAAAGTTACAGACTATGATTATATGAAACATGTGTATACCTGCTGCAGTTGATGTATTTTAACCATGTGTAGTACATATTACAGAATGTAATACCTGCATATGTGTGACAAAATGGCTTTGATTTTGCCATCCCATCTGATTTCCATGCCACCCTTGTGTCACCCTAAAAGAATTCCTCTAGATCTGCCCCTGGTCGGCCTCACAGTAGATTTCTGACGTGCTCACTCTTCCTAACCCAGTCAGAGCTCTTAGGTCATCTGGCTTTTGACTGTTTCCAGTATTAGCTCTAGGTGTGCTGAAGGTGCTTTCAGTTAATTGTGGTTCAGTTCTTTGGAACAAACCTGGAGAAATGAGATAGGATACAACATACTTTACTGTCCCCTTAGGCAAATTTGTTGGGGACTTAAGTGCTGGGAGCTGCTTTTAAAGAAAGGAGAAATAATCAATTGATTAAAAACCAGACGTGTTTCTGTAATCACAGATCAATTACATATGTGCACACATTTATAAACATACCTTTTTATTTTTAATTCACACAAGCTTACACTTTTTAAAATCTCCTTAAAATATACATATATATTGTGCTTTTTTTCACTGCCTTACCTGTTATCATTCCTCAAATCCTGTTTTATTTTGGTAGTCATTTGCCACCAGTGCTTTGCATTTCCTTTTACTTCCCCTGTGGATTTATCCTAATTAGTTTCACCTGTGCCTCATCCCCCTGATTACCCCTCAGTGTGTGTCTGTGTGTGTGAATGTTAATTCAGTGCCTCTGGATTATTTACCCTTTAGTTGCCTTTTATGGACGTTATCATCCGCTTTAAAATAAAGCTCACCGTTTTGTTCAGCCCTGCATTCTGGTCTGAATTTGGGTTTTCTGCCACAGGTGAGCGATGGTGAAACATGAACTCTTTTTCACTATATTTACTATAAGATCTTGTTTTAGTTCTTGATTATGAACTTCAACAAAGCATACCAGTGATTTACACTTTGAATGCATTATATGCAAATTGGCAAAAATTGTAATTTTTCAGTTATTGAACCATACCTGGAGGTTTTTCTTTTAATTTCAGAAGGTGCAGCTTTTGTGAATTTCATGTCAGGGATGAAAAGCTAACTGGACGGTTTGGGAAAGCGAGGGAGCAGCCATCTGCGTGTTCTGCTGCTCTGGATGCAGTCTCCATGGCAACATAGTGTTCCTGCAGCAAAAATCATGGGAAGACAGCTCGGTCCCAACCCCCAGGCGCATGCACACAGGCACTCCACTCACACTTTTGAGGCAAACGGTGCCTGCTCTGTCCATACATATAGGGATCATACAAGAAACACTGCAGCAGTTTGCCTGTCAAAATTCTTTACGCTACTTCCCATCTTCACCACTATGTTTCTCTAGATTCTTAAATAACTCACAAAGACGATGTCCTACCTCCCACCTTCCTCTGATTCTCTTTTATATGGCATTTAATAATTCATTTCATCACTCTTTTAAATTGATGTCCAACTAAATTAGAGTTTCCAACAGGGTTCAGGCGATTTTTGGTCCTCCCATCTCATCTTCCACATCTCTATGCAAAAAGAGAGCCTCTCCTCATGTCAATGAGTGACTGTCTCACAGTTTGGCTTGTTGGATATTTCTCATTATCCTTACACACGCAATCAAAAAGAGAGGCAGAAGAGTTAAGGGACACCGAGAGCAGGAAATGGAGGGGGAAAAAAATCTGTCTTTGTTGCCATCTCCTCTTCACTCTGCTCATCTGTTACACTATTGGACAGTTTGGCCCCCTCCCATTTTCACACCAGCCAGTCAGCTTGTACAATATCTCTGTATCTCTTGGCTCTCTCTCTTTCTCTCGCGCTCTCTCAGCTTCTATCTCTCCCTCCTGTTAGCACAAACATACATGTGTTAAAGCCAGATCCCACACGCACACACACCCTGCTTCTGTCTGTCTTACTAGTCTCTGTGTGTGAGGTGCTTTTTGCTTTGACAATGTCAGGTTTTGTGGACGGATATCGCTCCCTCCGGAGGAGAGCACGCTGAAACTTCCTCCCACCTCTCTTTCATCTGTCAGGAATCTGCTGTAAGTAAAAATCTTCCCCTCTGACATCCCATCTTATCTTCAACGCCATCCCGCCGATATGCCAGCACATATTTGCTCCACCTACACAGTTTCCTTTCTCCCCTTTGCGGAGGGTGCATACCTCTCCTCCTCTCATGTCTCCCTCTCCACTCCATCACTCTCCCTTATTTCCCCTACCTCCCACTGGTGGATGCACACACCCTATGTTGTCTGTATGCTGAATAATGGTGCAGGCCATTTGCTGGCCTGTGATTGGCTTTTGCCATGTAACATAACCTGAATAACCATATCTTGGTTGTGTATGCAAGACACCTTCTATGAGAGTGACTTGACTGTGATTATAGATGAGTGGCGAGATGATGTGTAGTTATCTGTGGTGAATAGGTTACTGTGTCCATAATCTGACATGATTGCAGACTCTGAGACACTCAAAAATGTAATTTGCGGCTTGTAGCAGCATGCTGTTAAAAGCTTTTTATATATAAAAATGGTTTGCCTAAAGTATGAAAACACAACCTGTTTTCAGCTTACACCAATTTGTAATTTTTATTCTCCACAATTTATAAGATAAAATATCTCTCACCACAAATGTTAGGTGACATCCTTCTACAGCCTATTAGAAAGAAAAATATATCTTTCCAAGCTATCTGTGTGATAATAATGCTGTGGCATTAAACTTGGGGCAAGATTGATTTCTCTGTTTCTGAAATATCTTAACTAGAAGTGAAATGTAATGCAGGAGGTTTACACTTCAGCTGTCACCAGTATTACACTTTGATCTCAATATAAATCCTTCCTAGCGCAACCTCACTTTGTTTTCAGGCATATGAGGGAATTAGTAGATGGCTTTAACAGAGCTCTCTTGAGCCTTGAGACTTGAAGCACTCTTGAAACAGTGATCCAGGAGAACGTTTGGTTACCAGAGTAACCCTAATTATCTGAAAGATCTCAATATAGGAAGTGCCTTGTGGACACCAATCTAACCAATCACTTCCAGGACACGGGTCCCCTGATCCCTTTCATAATGCCCACTGGCCAAGTATCAGGCATTCTTCATGTATGTGCAAGTTGGGCAGTTTGGTGAGATACCTTGCTTGGTTTTCAGAGAACCAGGTTACACTGGTAACCAAATGTTCTCCTGGTTTTTGTGTACAGGACAAAGCGAACTTGCCCATGGCTGTCGTTGGAAAATGGCAGTAGGCAAATAGCCAGTAGCTCCAGTGTAGGTAGATAAGTAGATTGGATAACCTTAGAGATGACGATGAAGTTGGAGGCAAAACTGCAGACAGGAAGTATGGCTAGATAAATCGTATCACTGGTTGTTTTTGCCGTTGCAAAAGGAAGCAATATGACATTTTTGAGTGGAAGTGCCTTTAAGTCAATGTAGTCCAAAGGTAGTTCTGAGAGTGGCTCCAACATTGTGAGTAAATCCCAGGACAGAACAACAAAATTAGGCAGTGAGCAAATGCCAACCCCAGCTCAGTAGCCAGACCCTGAACTTCAACATGTAACAAAAGCAGTGATGAGTAGACAGGCTGTGATGTTGACTTGTAAACCTTTTGGTACATGGAGGCTTTGAAATATTCCCTTTTTTACATGGGAGAGCTGGCCTTGGTGACGTGAGTGTGGGATTTTGATTTGGGTGGAGATGATGTACCAGCATCTGCTTCTCCCACTTGGCATCCAGCTTTCCAGGCTAGTTAATGGGCAGTCTGACTGCCACATCCTTGTAAAATGGACTGGTTATGGTAAATGGACTGGTTCTTATATAGCGCTTTTCTACTCTGTCTGAGCACTCAAAGCGCTTTATACAACTAATTCATTCACCCAATCACACCCATTCACACAAGCACTTCTTCTAAGTTTAGGTGCTGAGTATCTAACATTCATACACATTCACACTCCGATGAATGCATCGGAGAGCAACATGGGGTTAGTATCTTGCCCAAGGATATTTGGCATGCAAACCTTCTGGTTAGTGGCTGATCTGCTCTGCCACCTGAGCTACAGCCACCCCTATATATGTATATCTCATATAGGTCAACCTCACGGGGAAATGGAAAGGCCTGAGTTTCCCCGCTAATGGAGCTGCTACTGATCAGGAGTGCAAATAGCATCCTCCTCATCTTTATCCGTTGTCATCTATGAATTCCATGTTAATGTCATTCTTATCTTCTCCATACTCCCCTTCAGAGTCGAGGAACTGGTTAAAAGAGGGGGAAATTCAGCCCCAGGGTCTCAAGTGCCGGCAGAGCTGGATTTATCATTGGGACCAGGTTTTGAGGCCACCAACATTAGCAAATGGTGTTCCAGGATTTTGGCTTGCACTCTGCAGCAATTCTGTCAGCGACAGTTGTGCCTGTTTGACACCCATACATGTGATGCAGAGGAGATGGAGGTCTTTCCTCGACATGGTCAACCCATAAATGACTGAGCAACAGCAGACTGTGTCCCTAACTTTGCCATTGTCAGCGTTTCCTTGAGAGGATTCAGTGGTAGTCATAACCACTAATGCTTAGCTCTGACAACTAGCAAATAGTAACACAAGCACACTTGTACTTGGCATATAAGCTTGATAAGGCATCAGTCTGCATCAATGTGACAACTACTACCAGAAAAATATATTTATGTAATGAAAATATAATTACAACATCCATCCATCCATCCATCCATCTTCATCCGCTTTATCCGGGGCCGGGTCGCGGGGGCAGCAGCCTAAGCAAAGAGGCCCAGACCTCCCTCTCCCCAGCCACCTCCTCCAGCTTATCCGGGGGAATACCAAGGCGTTCCCAGGCCAGCCGAGAGATATAATCTCTCCAGCGTGTCCTGGGTCTGCCCCGGGGCCTCCTCCCGGTGGGACATGCCTGGAACACCTCACCCAGGAGGCGCCCAGGGGGCATCCTTGTCAGATGCCCGAACCACCTCAGCTGGCTCCTTTCGATGTGGAGCAGCAGCTGCTCTACTCTGAGCCCCTCCCGGATGGCCGAACTTCTCACCCTATCTCTAAGGGAGAGGCCAGCCACCCTTCGGAGGAAGCTCATTTCTGCCGCTTGTATCCGCGATCTCGTTCTTTCGGTCACTACCCACAGCTCGTGGCCATAGGTGAGGGTAGGAACGTAGATCGACCGGTAAATTGAGAGCTTCGCTTTTACACTCAGCTCCCTCTTCACCACGACGGACCGGTGCAGCGTCCGCATTACTGCAGCTGCAGCCCCAATCCGTCTGTCGATCTCCGGCTCCCTTCTCCCATCACTCGCGAACAAGACCCCGAGATACTTGAACTCCTCCACTTGGGGCAGGAACTCATCCCCGACCCGGAGTGGGCACTCCACCCTTTTCCGGCTGAGAACCATGGCCTCAGATTTGGAGGTGCTGATCCTCATTCCCGCTGCTTCACACTTGGCTGCAAACCGTTCCAGTGTGACCTGGAGGCCCTCACCCGATGAAGCCAACAGAACCACATCATCTGCAAAAATCAGAGATGAGATTCTGAGGCCACCAAAGTGAAAGCCCTCCGCCACTTGGCTGCGCCTAGAAATTCTGTCCATAAAAATTATGAACAGAACCGTCTCATTATAAAAAATAATCCTGAAATTAGGAAAAACCCACGTTCAGGGACTGCCTTGACATCCCAAACTGTAGGACAGATAAATGGATAATACAGGTTCTTTACTGTTGAGGAGCTCTTGTGATCTTCTCAGGGAAGAAAGTGAGAGTGTTGTGGGGCCAGGCGCTGCTATTAAAGGGTTTTGGAATACCTGTGACTTTGAGGTGATTGGGCTGTCTTAGACAGATGTAGGGGTAGTGGAGCTTCCGTGATTGGTCACGCCAGAAGGTGCCTCTCATAGAGACACTGAGTGAGGTTTGAAAGAGAACCTCTGGTCATCGTGGGGGGAAGTGGAGACTGGAATGTCCAGCTGGCACGGGAGGAATGTCACTGGAGCTGCATGGGAGGGTGAGAGCCAGGCGAGATGTAAACTTAACCATGAAAACACAATTAATGGATACTGTTACTACTGGATTTTCAGCTCTGTTTGTGCTGTAGCTGTTATACACTCCTATTTGACTTGTTAGGGTGTTTGTCACAGTGTTGGAAAGCTGTTATGCTCAAATTTGTAATTGTTCCCTACATCCACAGTTAAGTATTTACTAACAGCATGAGAGAAATATATTAATTACATCATATATCACAAAAGTAACAGCTGAGCATGATTTGTGAAGATGACCATCCTTGCTCTTTTTTAATTCTTTGTCTTCCTTGCAGACCTGAGCAGTGTTAAGATGATTGTGGTGCCTGTTGAACCCATGCTGCACTGTCAAATTTTTGTTGCTGTTTTGATATGAACCCCTCAGTGAGGGGATCAGGTCTTTGCAGCTCAAACTTAAGTTTTAACTTTGTGAAGTCTGAAGAAGAGTGTGTCTTTTATTATAGTCCATCTGAGAGATGCAACGGCATACATGAACTTTGTTTTGTAAATTTGCTATTTCGTTTTTATTTGAATTTGGTTTTTATCTGTGCCTTTGTGGCAAAAAAAAATACATCAGTAAAGTCAAAGATTATTGGCCAACATATCATTGTATATTATATACATAATACATTGATACACATTGTTTTATGTTGATAATGTCTGTAGTGTCCATTTCTTTTGGGCTATTCTGTTTATATTGAGAACAGAACCCAGTTCTTTGTATGTGTACACATACTTGGACAATAATGCTGATTCTGATAATAGATTTACCAGGCACAGTTGGATTTGCAGCAGTGAAGTAGGGCTGTGCGATATGACCAAAATCTCATATCCCGATATAAGAATTCTATCGTCCGATAACGATATAAATCACAAAAATGTAACATTTTGTGTAAATTCTGTAAATCTCGGGCAGCTCGTCTTGCAGGAAGTGTTTCCAGCTGCGCGTCATGTAGCTGGAGTCGAGTGTTTTAACCGATGCATGAAACTATACATTTTTAGACATAAATTGTAAAGGCCGCCGTTTTCTTTGTGAGTATTTATTACACAGCGTGCTGCGGGGAAAAGCCTGTTCTAACGTTTGAGTCTAAGGTGTATTTTTTTTTAGCACCCGGCGGCTCTTTTTTAATTCTCATCCGCAAATAATCTGCTCTTTCACGTGATTTAGTTTATTTTGAAAAGTCTCAACAGGATCTTGAGCTTTATTGTGAAAGTAACATAAACAAGCGGACACCCGATGCTGTTACCATCGTTGTTGCTAACCACAACGCACAAAAACAGGGGCTTTTACCGTCTGTAGTGTGGTTATATAAAATATAAGAGAAAGAGAGAACTTTAAGAAATTAATATAGCCACTACAGTGACCATCAAAACAGTTTATTTTGCGACACCACGAAACAAACGATAGCGTAAAATGAAACGATAGACGTTTTTATATCGTCATCCGATATGTATCGTTATATCGAACAGCCCTACAGTGAAGTGTTCCTTTGTGGATTCTTGCCCCTTGTTTGTTTGCAAAAATAGATCTGTATGTGTATGCTTACATATGCACAGTATTTATCTGTGTGATAAATAACAGGTTTTCCACATTTAGCTGTATTTATTTGTAAGTAGAGAGTCATGTAGTGAAAGCTTAGTGACGGCGCTGAGAGACGTAGTCATGTCACTGGATATATTTAGCCAGGTCCCTGTGGGGGGGCTCAGCAATAGTAAAGTCCTTACTGTAAGAACATTTCATGTAACAACAGCAAACAAAGCTTCCGTTTGGCACTCTTCTGTTACGCATAGCTGCACAGAGATGCTGCAGTTCATATATTTTATATACTGTGATCTGAATGTCCAGAGAGGGTAAAAAAAATCTGTCACTATATACACAGACATTTCCTGCTCTATGGTAGAGGTAAGGGTGTCCGGTGAATATACTGTATATACAACTGGGGAATAAATGGGTCGCTTATGTCAAACTGATATAATTACTGTCATGACAGTAATCCTAGAACAGATCCCAGATAGTTACTGAAATGGCTGCATACCAAGCAGGCCTGTGGAAGATGTGATCTGTGCTACATGTTGTAATAAGTATGAAAAATAAAAACCACAAAAGTTATTTTGATTTCTGTATACCACAATTTACCACTGCTAGAAATTAAAGAATTAAGACTGTGGTGTCTCTGTGGTTGTAAAATAGTGTGCACTTGCTAGGATCAGCAGGTTTAATGTTGTAGCATATTACAGGCTGTAGCCTGACACAAAAACAATGTTTTTAAAGATACACAGGGCAAATAGGAGAATTTACTGTGGATTAATGATGATATTTTGTAGCTCATAGAGTCTGAATGCTCTTCTGGGATCAAATTAAAATTGTAAAAGCACTTCTAATCAGCTTTGATCAAACATCTGTAAATAAAACATTTTAAAAAATGCTTTCTTCATGCGCTGAGTGCAGTTAGGAAGGCAGCTGATTTGAAAGATCATCTAAACTCTATTAGTATCTGTGTATGGGGAAAATCTGTCATTTTATTTATTTGTTTTTAAATGGTACCCTTCCACAGTAGTGATGTGCAGCTGAAGCTTTGCACACCTGCACACATGCGTGTGTTCATGCATACTTGCGTGCAGGAGCGTGAGCGGTGTGTTAATATGTTGATACAGGCGGTTCCTGTGACACATTCCTGCACAGCTTGGCTCAGATCAGACCAACTGATAATTTTAGCTGTGTGCCTGTGTTGGTCTGTCCTGCTGTGTGTGGACAGTGAATACAAGGTAGCACTTAATGTTTGTCATCCACTGCATCATTCTTGCCAGAGAACCACACGTTGTTTGTGTGTGAGTGTTTGTAACATGTCAGTTAGCAGTCCGTCCTCCCTGTTTTCCTGGTTTGCCAGCATAGCAGCAATCTGGCCTTAAAAGCAGACAGACTACTGTAAACATTAGGTTTGGCATCACAAATGACTGGTTATTATAGTATAGTTTTAGAGAGAGGCAGCAATCCACTAGAATCCTGCAATCCTGAACTATACTTCCAAACTACATTTGAAAACCTTTCCTAGTCCTTTTGAATTAAGATGGATTCAAAGAGGTATTGATTTGTCTCTGTCGTCATTCTGGTCCAAGTCTTGTCAAACTGAGTTGTTATTTTGTGCACCTGGAGTTTGCTTTAGACATTCGTTCCAGGTCTTTGCTTGTACAGTATTTATGCACAGCATTTATTCACAGAGTTTAAAGGATGTGCAAATGATTAATCCGCTGACCTATCGGCGTGACGAACAAATGACGGAATTTCTAATCCCCTCAAGTTAATGACTTTTCACCCTGTTAGGGATCCCAGCTGTAATGCACATTTATGATTCAGCATGGCAAGGCCTGCTTAGAATGAGCACCATGAGAAAATACATTTTCACAGTGAAACAAGATGTTCTGCCCCTTGCAACCAGAGAGTTAGTTTCCTCCTTTATGTGGTGATGGTTTCTGCTATGTGATGGGCATGTGAGCAAAATTCCCATTCACATGGTTACCTGAACTGCTAAATACAAAAAAAAAAAAAAACCCAAAAAACCCATAGATAAAGAAGGTCCCATATACTTCAGCGTACCTGAAATTAATATCACATGGTTTTATTATGCCATGTTAGATGAAACTATCTGTTTATGTAAATATATATTTATCTCAGGGCATCTACTCCCCCAGTTATTTAAAGAAACAAATTATTTCAGGATCAGCTCCTCTACCCCGTGGCACATGCTCTTCTTTCACTGAAATAATTCTCTCTGCTGGGAAAGGCAGAGTTGGGTAGGGAAAAGAAAGAAGTGGAAGAATCTGCGAATTGTGTCATTTTCTTTGAATGTGCTGTATCTACCTTTAGTATTCTGGAGTATATTTTACACTGTGGGATAAAATTTGTACACACTGCTGTGTTACAGGCTCATAAATGGCTATTTGAATTCTGTTCTGATGTTCTGTGTAAAAACCATTCAAGAGTAATGAATGCCAATTTCAATGAGAGCCAAAAAGACAGGGGTTGCATCTTTTTCTCTCCAAATTTGGTGACGTATTAGGAGGTTGTTACAATTTGAGAGTTCTCATACACTGGCCCTTAATCATACACACTGAGAGATGTGAAGGAGGCTGTATCTCCCTATCTGAGCTGCTTGTGTATCTGTTTCTCAAGGCTTAGTGCAGCTGAACTTCTGTGCTGATGTCTGCCTCGATCTTATTCATGCAAGAATCTCTTGATGAAGTTCTGTTTGCATTAAAGTGAATACGTCGATGGATAAAATGGCTTTCAGGTTGCAGCAGACACAGAAACGTGTTTTGTTTATGGTTTATTCCAGAGGTGTATCGGCTGAACATTAAACTCCAGCAAATGCATAAGGATTAAAAAGTGTTGCTCCAGGGTACAGCTTTACTCTGCTGCTACACTGATTTTAGAGGCTGTACTTGCCAATTATTCTGCAGGTTTTGCGAGTTAACTATGAAGACTTCAGAGTATGATGTGATGTTGTTTAAAGTTCATCATCAGAAAGGGTTTAGGGGTATGACATGCCAGTACTGAACGCATAATAATATGTGTAAATAATCTATTAGCGGGGAATTATAATATTATTTTGACAGACCTTGATGCACATTGCCATCCAGCACAAAACAAGCAAGGCAATGCAGTAACTAGCTAACAGACTACTATGAAAACATGTAGGCAATAGTGGCAATATCAGTGAATGAGCAGGTCGACAATAATTGAAACACCAACTTCTGCTCATATACTATGATTATATACACTGACCGACCATTTTATTAGCTACACTTTGCTAGCAGGTTATCAGAAGACAGTTACACTTTTGTCATAAAGGGATAGCAATAATACTCAAGTAGGCTGTGGCATTTAAACAATGCTTAGTTGGCACTAAGGGGCCCAAAATATGCCAGGAACCTACCCCCCACACATTCAACCTCCACTAGCCTGGATTGTTGATACAAGACAGGATGGATTCATGCTTTCATGCTGTTTACATACAAAAGTTGCAGCAGAAATCAAGACTCATCAGACCAGGTAACAAGTCCAAAGTTAGTTGACATGAGTGAAGCCGACTGCACTCTTCTGTTACTGTGGCGCATCTGCTTTAAGGTTCAACATGTTGCGCGCTGAGAGATGCCGTTCTACATATCTTTGGCTGTAACGAGTGGTTATTTGAGTCACTGTTGCCTTCCTATGAGCACACTGCATGTCTGCCCATTATTTTTTGGCCTCTGGCATCAACAAAGCATTTTTTCTATTTTCTTTATTAGAGCATTGTCTGTAAACCCTAGAGATGGCTGTGCAGGAAAAGCCCAGTAGATCGATACAGATCAGTCTATCTGCCACATTCAGAGTCACTTATATCAGCTTTCTTCCTCATTCTGATGCTCTGTTTGAATTTCGCCAGGCTGTCTTGGAGACAGTCGACGCTCTACTTGGAAAAGTTTGCTTGGCAGTTTATTTTTTTTATGCTCATGGACACAGCTTGAAAAAAACAATTCTAGTTGAAACTCTTTAATGACATACATCGTGTAATTTCTTACAAACTAAATGACATAGTGGGCAGCGGGATCCAAAATCCTTAACCCTTTGAGGCTTTAGATTGTTTAAGTCGTCATTCTTAATTTTTAATTTTTCAGCAGTTTACAATTAGAATATAGAACTAATGGTCTAAGAAGAGAGAGTGGAGTAAAAAGTGTGACATTTAACATTTACAGAATAATTGCAGAAGGAAATGTGTCAACACTATTGGTACTTAGACACTGGCCTCCACTAGTTTGCAAAGCCGAAAGGAAATTTGTGTTAAGTGGAACATCCGCTGCACAATTTATGCATGCACACACCTGCTTTCCCTGAGGCCAGCCGTTGTGTAAAGACAGTTTGATAACTGCCACTGTATTTGACAGAAAGCATCACTATTTTCTTTTTACCCTTCAGTCAAGTGACATTCATGTACAGTATACCTGTGTTTACTGCATGCTGACAGTAACTGGTCTTTCTTACAATAGTAGATGTATATAGTCTCAGCATCTACGTAGCCTAAAACAATCTGTCTGATGAATTAATGATCTGTATTTAGACAATAACTTGCCGAGAATTCAGTTAGAAAACCTGAGATAATAAAACCTTATGCAGGCATAACAGCCAGCATTATGCAGGTCAGTACTTGCTGTGATGCTCTTTATTTTTTTCATTGGTAACTTTGCACACATTCGCACATACTGATGGATACTAAAAAACAAACGAACACTGAGGACTTTGTGGCCATGCTTTGAAGTGTTGATGCTATAGCCAGTTTACATGAATGTAGCACAAGAGCATGCATAAAAAAACTGCAGGTCTATACTATGTGCGGTAGTTATGCACAAGAGAGGCTGATGTGAATGTTTGGCTCCTTCTTAATGTTGGAGTCATTTTTATGCTGGTCATCTGAGGATCCCTGTGCTTTTGCACAGTGCGTTTGCAATGCTGGGCACGTGCCTGGTGTGTGAAGGGAATGAGAACTGATAGCTCTATATATAGAAATACATACATGTATGTCGGGATTTAAGAGTGGACTGCGCAAGAGAATAAAAGGTTGCTGAGCACACAAAGGGGGATTACACGTGCTGGACTATACACACCATCTTTGTATTTTATGCTGGTGTATATGTCTTTGTAACAACAAATTTGAGAGTGAGGTATGCTTTTTATTATGTGATTGCTGGCTGCCGTGTGACTGCTGTGGGGCTATAGTATGACTCAGAATTGAAGAGCTTATGTGTGTTTGAGGAATGGTGTCAGACCTGGAGCTGTCAAACTCTAGCACCATCACAGCAGTCTCTGAGATCTCAGTATCATGTTCCTTTTCATCTTTCCTGTTCAATTTGTAATTGTAGAATAAATAACCAGCAGTATTTGCGTGTTCCTTGTGTTGCTTCTGATAGATTTTTTTTTAATTCTCTGAATTTCCATCATTTCCACATCTTTCCAAATGTTCTCAGCTGAGCTTCCAGAGAGTTTGGCAGAGAAACACTACGTCATGTAGGTAGAGCACCTAACAGACAACAAGATCAAGCAAAAAATGGCAAAATATCAGGTAATAATGGATTGGATTTATATAGCGCTTTTCAAGGCACCCAAAGCGCTTTACAATGCCACTATTCATTCACTCTCACATTCACACACTGGTGGAGGCGAGCTACAGTTGTAGCCACAGCTGCCCTGGGGCAGACTGACAGAGGCGAGGCTGCCATATTGCGCCATCGGCCAACACCAGTAAAGTGTCTTGCCCAAGGACACAACGACCAGGACAGAGAGCCCGGGGATCGAACCGGCGACCTTCCGGTTACAGATGCGCTTCCCAACCCCCCTGAGCCACAGTGCAGCACTGGGAGCCCCATGTGCAGCACTGGGAGCCGGTATGTTATTGGCTCCAAGAAAGTACAGCAACCCCTTGTTACTCACGCTTATGTAACATTTCTTGTCACATCATTTGCCACGTTGTGTCGGTTCTCACAGGACTGACAAAAAGAAAAAGAACACCAAAGGCCCCACCAAAAAAATAATTAAAAACAAACGCAGCGTGAAAGCTATTTGATTACTTGATTATTTTTTGTTCACTCCCTGAAGTGAGGGTTGGATTTTATTTCTTTGGGGTTTTAAGGGAACATCCCTTTCATCGCTGTCATTACTCCAACCCTGAGGCAGAACGGTTTCTTTTGACTGTTGACATTACGCAAGTCGCAGGTTTAACTGCAGCTGTGTGTTCATCCAAAAGCATTAGTGTAATAAAAATGAAAAAGACTTAATTGCAATCTTTATTTATTTTGGAATAAAAAAGAGAAAAAAGGTCTTTTTCGGCACACTCCTTTCATATTACCTTTACTTATTTCAAGGGGCTCATTGGTGATACCAGTGGTGGTTCATCTTCTTCCCATTTAATAACTGCAGGTGTCATATATTCTGAACGAACTGTCGCTTCAGCAGAAACTGTGGAGAACTAATAATGCTTTTGAGTGCGAGTGCTCACTGCAGAGATGACAAGGGCCTTTTTGAAAAGGTGGCCCATGCTGCAGTGATGCATTGAGTATATTGGTCATGCCAGATACCCTCTCTATGGAACCCAAAAACAAGATGTGCTCATAGACTGTTTCATCCAATGGTGACATGTTAGTAAGTGCTATCTTGTAACTATCAAGTTGCACAAGTTTTCAAACCGCTTGTTTAACAGTTATAAGTGGCTACAAAAATTCCTTGCGCTTTGAAAGTGCCATACAATGCCACACAAAAATGTACAAAACTGTGCCAGAACATCGATGAGGCAACAATAAATTCCCTTCAGACGGCTGCTCATATCTCATTCTGTCTTCATCCTCTTATCCCTCTACTTCCTGTTACATCTAGCACATCAGTCTGCGTTTTGAGTTTAGGATGACAGAATTTTGGAAAGGTAGGTGTGTGTGTGTGTGGGTGGGTGCAGAGGAAGTAGAGCGTGGGAGGAGAGAGGACTGGACTTAATCCGAACAGATTAAATGTAGATTGATGTTTTTTGTCAGAGAATCGTCACCTCTGGCTTCAGATTATACTCTGACCACATCACAAGGACGGGTCATTTAAGGGATTGAGTGCAAAATTATCCCACGGCAAGAAATTTCATAATGATGATCCCCTTTTCAGTTCAGAGTGTCCGTCTTAATCCGTGCATATGTGTAATTTGATACTAGATGGAGAGGGCATATGCTCTGATATTCTCACTTAAAGTTATTTTTTTTGTAAGTGACTTCATGAATTATATAAGTCTGTTTTATTTGGCTGCCCTAAATGTGTCTGCAAGCATGCATCTGCATGCTTGGATGGCCAAGTAATGACATAATTCCTCATAACTGGATACTAGATTATACAAATATAACATATATTCTAATCATTGTGCAAAGTATTTCACAAATTTAATTATTACTCAGCAGGACTTTTGTGCAACATGTTCTTTGGATTTTAAGATTTTCTGTCCAACACTCACACCCCCCAGTCCAGCGCAAATTGTTGGCCCATGATGCAATACATCTTGCTTGCTGGTTTAGGTTTCCCAGCCAATCAGAGCACAGCAGTAGGAGGGCATAGAGTGAGCTCATGCTTGTAAACGGCACTGACAGTAGGAGGGACTTTCAATTTACAGTCCCACCCTTTGTTGTCATCCCCGCTCAGCCCTCTTCAGTGCGTGTGCCTTGCATGGAAAAGGGAAAAGCGAGAGAAGGAAAAGGGAAAAGGAAGAGCGGTCAGAGGAGAGAGACTAGAAGGCAAGAGTGTGTGACTCAGGGCGTGTGCTGGTTCTTGAGTGCTACAGTGGCTTAACACAGAGTTGCCATGAAGTCTTCTAGACAGATGTACTCCACTTCACCGACAGTAGGTAGTGTCTCTGTTGACTTTGTGTTTGTTTGTTTTTGTTTTCATGTCCATGTTTGCCTGTGTGTGTGTGTGTGTGTGTGTGTGTGTGTGTGTGTGTGTGTGTGTGTGTGTGTGTGTGTGTGTGTGTGTGTTTTATTGGTTTGTTCTTTGTAGTTGATACAAATCAGGGATGTCAAGCTCATTTTACATTGCAGTCCACATACAACCTATTTAGATCCGATATGGGTCAGACCGGTGAAACCAGTGAACTTTACAGTATCAGCTCACCTGTCATCACAGTGGAGTGTTGGTGTTTTGTGTGTTTACACAGGCTGTCAGCTCTTATCTGTTGGTGTTGCACAGGTGTATCACAGTGAGAAGACAGCAGAGAGTATCATACTTCTCCTGCATTATTTCTCTGGCCTGTTAAAATGTCTCGCGCTCTAACCCATCTCTCTCCCACCATGCTTCTTAAGCGAGAAGAAGACATTTGATATCCCGTCTTGCCACTTTTTCAGGTTTATCTGCATGTGTGTTCTGTAAGAGAGAGTTCACCCAAACTGTGAGGATCCTGTGGTACGGTAAAGCACCAGCAGAGGTTTCGGTCGTGAATGAGACGAAGAACATGGTCTCTTTTGTGTTCTGTAAAGCCAACAGTAAACAGAACGTGACACATGCGCTTAAGCGCACACACAAAAACAATTAGCTCAGCACTCAAATACTATAATACTGCGAGTTTGGGGAATTACTTAATCTAAGGTCACCAGCAGCATTGCTGCTATTATTACTGTGTTTATAATGGCCAGGAGAATTATGACACATTTTTGCTTTTATGGTATTAGTTGGCAGCTCTCTCAAAGACGCGTCCTCTTCATGCATAATTTTTCTTCATGCATCCTGAATGTGTTTGGCTTTATCCCATCCCAGTGCCTTTAACTGCTGAGTTTAAATTCTAAATCTGCTTCCCTTCACTCACTTTAAAGCCTGTCAGTTAAAAACTGGTCATGGATACTTTAGACCATCAAAACTAAGCATCGTGGCCTACTTAGGAGTTTAAGTGAGCATGAATGAAGATGGGGCCCGTGTCAAAACTTGGTCTGCTGAATTCATGTAACCGTGTACACGCACGAGTGTATTCATTCATGTGCATCCACGGCGGTCAAATCTTCTTGATGTTACAGCGTTTGCTTTTCATGTCTCCATCAAGTTCATTTTAAAGCTCGAAAGTGCAAAAGGTTTGCCTCAGCTATAGTTTAGATACAAAAATAAAAAAAAAACATGTTAAATTAAGTTTCTTTTTTGAAAGTTGCATCATCTCACACTGCTACTTTAATCTTTATTCCAGTGTTTTAAGGAAGAGTACTTATTATTTGGCACTTTTCTTGGGTGGACCGCTGTGAAAGAAGAATGCGGAGTCTGAAAAGTGCTGTGAAACCAGCAGTAGATGAATGGACACAAATCACCTCACTGTCCTGCTGTCCCGAGGACCGGTGGTCTTATTTTAGCCTCACTGTCATTGCTTCCTCGTCTAGTCACTAATACACGAGTCTAAATTTAGACAGACGTCATAACAGATGATATTAGTATCGGTGTGTTCTAGTACAGAAAAACAGAATGACGGAGAAGTGTGAGAACTGTGCTGAAGAACTGAATACATCCTGTAGTTGATCCCCCCATTATTTCTACACTCGGGAGACATTCCAGCTTCTTTTCATTGGAGTCCAGCAAAGACAACTAGATACTCTTGAAATGCCGGTTTAAAGCAGAGGACTTATGGAGAACAATGCATATTTCGATTTAGACAAAACATAAGCTACTTACCGCTAATCATTTCCGTTTGACACCCTGCATGTCTTTAACCCGAGTAAAAATGTGACATGTTGTTCTTGGAGTTGATGGCTTAAGATGTGACCTTTACCCTCCCAGTGTGGGGACTGTATGTCATTGGATCCTCTGTGCAAAGACTGGAAAGATACAGCTTGGCTTTTACCCACTCTGGTGTGTGAGTGTCCGTGCGCGTGCTCATGCTCGGTGGGCAACAACTAACAATAGGACACGAGCGGAGATGGGACAGGGGATTGAGAGCTGTATTAGATCCAGCAGCGACAGATGTGCAGACAGGAGGGAAAGTCTGGTGGGGGGATAATGATAGTCAGTGTGTGTCTGTGTGTGTGTGTAATGTTTATAACTGCTTTCCTATCATTGTGTATTTACTTGAGGCATGTACTACTCTTCGCTCACCCCTCCATCTGTATGAGCACATGAGTGCATGCCTGATGCATGAATAATGCATGTGCTGACCTACTGAGAAAATGTGGCTGGATTCATTGCTGTTAGCAACAGAGAGATGAAAATGATATGAACAGCATTCAACAAAAGTGCAAATTCAAGCCATGCATCAAGTCAAGCTATGTGGTTATGACCTCTTGTTACGTATGTACAATATTTGCACTGGATGCTTGTTTTCAGTTAACACCTGATCTTGCAAGCGATGCTTCACTAGCATTTTTTTACTGCTGTAATTAATTTTGCCGTATTTGCTGACCTTGCACTGCTGAATGTGAAAGTGGGCCATGTGGAGGCAGCAGGGGTTTGTGTTGCTAGGCAAAATATCCATACCTTGCATCATATATATAGCTTTTTTTTCCTAATGTGAGAACAATAACAGACTTCTCTGTTCTGGTCACCCTACAGTTGGTTTCTGGCTTTCATGTAACTTCTACCTACAGAGGTGTGCTGTTTGCTGTGAATGTGAAAATGTAGCTGTGTGGTTCATAAAATAAGAAATTAAGCCTATTCCAGCTTAAACTTCTTATGTTTTGTTTTTTTGTATGTTCAAAACTACGACTGTTTCAATGGATTATTGTGGATTTGTAAAAAAAAAAACCAAAAAAACAACCCTTTTGTTGAGTGCTTACTTGCTCGTTACAAAGCCTTTTCTTTCTTACGCCTTCTTTGCTTATTTTTGTATTTTATAACTTTAATGTGTTACTCACGCATTTGGCCATAATGGTTCATGTGCATCTGCTGAGCATGAACTGCAAGCCTCTTTCAGCTCTCTTTCAGATGACGTTGCTCTGGTATTAACCTAGAAATAACTGCATAACAGTGTGCTTGTTCTGATCAAGGCATTAAACAGCTTTGTTTTGCTTTGGTTCCTGGTACCTTCTCTGAAAAGTTTGCTGAACAATAGCTCAGCAAAGAAGACCAAAGAAAAAGCTGGAGTGCAGCATTTTTCTTTAATATTTTCATCTTTCTCTTTCTCTTGTTAGGTTAACTGCTGTCGTTGTCCGTGGCTTTAAATTTCCTTTGCCATGGCCAAGCGCGAGGCTGGAAGTACCAGCCCTGTGGTGCGTCAGATAGACAAGCAGTTTCTGGTCTGCAGCATCTGCCTGGATCATTACCGCAACCCCAAGGTCTTGCCCTGCCTGCACACCTTCTGTGAAAGGTAACTAATGTTTGTGCTGTCTGCGTCAATGACACCGGTCAGGAGTCCTAATTACTGCTGCTCGCACTGTCTGCTGCACGTAGCTATTTCTGGCCATTCAAAGGAGCTACAGTACATTGTTTACCATACCTGTCTCTCTTCTAGTAAATCCTGTCTCTTACCCTGTTATCATAGAATTCCTGTCATACCTACACGCTGGCCAATAGAGGAACCTCGTCTATTGCAAATCCCTACACACAATTAAAAAGCTCAGAGCGCTTCTCGTCACTGACGCTGCTGGGATAAGTGCATTCCTCAGCATCAGGGACTGTCAAGGACTGCAGTCTGAAAAAAGGCTCACTGTTGAGAGACACAATTACAGTGGCTCAATCCACAGTTTCTTGGGAAGGATGACACCCCCTCAGGTGACAATGCTAGAGCCGAGCCAAGCAGGAGGAAGCTTTTTGAAAGCTTGTTGTGGGTCATGGTGGGAGGATGGAGAATGAAGAAGGGGCATATTGTTGGCTGCAGAAGAAAACCAGGATTATGTTTCAGACTGGTTTGCTCCTAAACCCACGATCTACCAAATATTTATCGAATGGCTTTTTAAAAGCCACACAGTATGAGATAATTCTCTTTTTTTCCCCCATGCAGTCTGAGCTGCATTTGCCCACCGGAGGGCAAGTTTAATCCCTGGTTTAACTGGATAGCATGTGATGTGGAGTCCTGCTGAGGTGAACAGATTTTTGTCTAGGGCTATACGCAATATTTCCGGACAGATGTTTTAATGCTGGGGTGGGTTTATGTACTTTAAAGAGGGGTGTGGTGCAAACCCCCGCTGGGCCTATTCCTTTTGGGAGGGTGTTACTTTGCTTCATTTTGCTCCCGATGTCCTCTGTATGTGATTGTCATTTTTGCATATAACCTCAGGATACGACTACTTCATAATATAGAAATGATGCCAAAATAATTACATTTTACAACAACAGTAAAAGCAATTAGAATAGATAAATAACATTTTCTTACCCTTGAATCCCTGCCTGCTGCTCCCAGCGGGCTTCATGTCTGATTTTTGACAAAATATTTGATAGAAAAAATATTTTCGTTCAACCTCTCAGTTGTTCTCAGAAGCAGAAACAGGGAGGCTTGGCTGATACGAGCTTGTATGCTGTCATAAATTAAATATAATTGTTCCAGCATGCAGCCTAAGCAGCTGCCAAACATACTTTTGTAAAAACACAGAGACTTATCCTGAGAACTGACTCAGGGTTTCTTACTGTATTAATCGCCAAATCATTAACTACAGAAACTAAAGAAATACAGCTGTACATCACCTGAGGGTGGGCACCTGGGCTGTAGACAAGGAATGCATTGCAGTCTGCATACTGCACCTGAAAGTTACTGACTGGCTTTGGTTTTTTCCCTTGTTAGCGTCTAATGTTGTTGATACACTCCAGTGGGCTTGTTAACCAAACCTGGAAAAATCTTTAGCATGTAGAGCCAAGCAGGATAGATGTGACTACTAGCATGCGTGAAGCCAGGCCAGAATCCAAACTACACAAACGCACACATAGATGCACAAACAGAAAAAAGCCTTAAAAAATGCACTTCACATGTATTCATGATTGAACTGTTTTGCCTCTTAGTGACTCTGTTAGTCAAATTGATTTGCCAGATGCTCACTTACTCAAAGAGAGTGTACATGTTTTCTCTCAAGCCTGTGGGCTCTGTATTGATTTAAATCCACTCTATTGCCTTATTTGTTGTGACAGGAGCACTATTTAGGCACTGCCTCTCTTTATTATGTGATTGCTCTGTCTTCCTCACACCTTCCTCTTCTTTTTTTTTTCTGCTGTATTGGTTATCTAAGTTTTATATTTATATATTTGTTGGCCTCTTCCTTCAGCTGTCTCCAGACCTACATTCCCCCTGAGTCTCTGACACTCTCATGCCCAGTGTGCCGGCAGACATCTATCCTGCCAGAGAAAGGAGTTTGTGCCCTGCAGAACAACTTCTTCATCACTAATCTTATGGAGGTTTGAAAACACAATGCATTAGCCAGATAATTCAAATGCGCATTACAAATAACAAAATAAAGAAATACCTCCTTGTTCCACACTGAATATAAGAATGTATTGCATTAGGTCCTTCAACGAGACCCAGAGTGCTCGCGGCCAGAGGCCTGCAGTGTGTTGGAATCAGTCAGTGCTGCAGCTGCAGGGAAGCCGCTCTGCTGCCCAAACCACGAAGGAAAGGTGAGAAGCTCTTTTGAGATATGCTACTCAAGTCATCACCTTACCTAAATTCCTTTCCATGTTATTTCAAGCAGTAATTGGTGTAAAAGGAACTGAATGTTACATTAATTTCTTTTTTTGCAAGAGAATGACTCGCTCTGTCTCCCTCTGCAGGTGATGGAGTTCTACTGCGAGTCATGTGAGACAGCCATGTGTTTGGAGTGCACAGAGGGCGAGCACAGGGAGCACATGACTGTTCCTCTGCGGGATGTGGTGGAACAGCACAAGGCTGCGCTGAAGACACAGCTGGATGCCATACACAGCAGGTGGGGGTCTTGATACCTCGGGAAAGCTTTAAGCAGCTTAAGCATTTGGTCCAGACCTTAGGCGATCTGTGCACACTGTGCCTCATCTGTCAGACATTTTCATTGTGTTCAGCTGCTATGGAATACATTTTCACCTTGTTTCATGTTGCAGGCTACCTCAGTTAACAGCAGCCATTGAGCTGGTGAGTGAGATCTCTCGACAGCTGAGTGAAAGGAAGAATGAGGCAGTAGCGGAAATTACAAGTACATTTGAAGAGCTGGAACAGGCGCTGCATCAGCGCAAGACGGCCCTCATCACAGACTTGGAGAATATCTGTAGTACCAAGCAGAAAGTTAGTTGATGACCAGTTCATTCACTCATGTATATGCACATGCATATGTTTTTGTCCTTAATACCAGAGATTTATTGCTTTCTTGACATTTAATTCCTAATTTTCCTCTTTTTTAATGTATTCAGCTGCTTTTTCTCATCTTCAGTATTGTTTTAACATGCTCTACTGACCCTCCTGTGTCTGTTTTCTCTTATTCCTTCTCATTCTTGAGCACAGGTCCTGCAGGCCCAGCTTTCAGCTCTCCTCCAGGGGAAGGAACATATTCAGAGCAGTTGCAGTTTCACAGAGCAAGCTCTCAGCCATGGTAGTGCTACTGAGGTGGGCAGGCAAATTTTTATATACCAGCAACCTGTCAAACAGGATTATAGGATTTGACTCTCAAGTTTCATGCAGCAATGTAGCAGAATGTCTGTTCTGCAGTAGTTATATTGTTCTGTATTAAAAGGTACAGATGGGGGGGAAGGACTTTAAATAAAATACAGTATGCATCTCCTGTAAGAATAGGTGCTGCTGGTTCAGAAGCAAATGAGTGAGCGAGTAAACGCGCTGGCCAGACATGACTTCCCAGAGAAACCTCATCAGAATGCACACCTGGACTGCCAGGTAACGACTGCTGTCTGTTGTGACCTCTGTTTTTATTGTGGTGGTTTGACTGATTCTCCTACATTGTCGCATCGCAGGTCTGCGTGAGTCCTGTCGAAACTTTTTATTTTTCACGTGACTGTAATTTGACTACATGTATAACAAGCAGTACTCAGAAAGGACAAATCTCCACCAAGGCAGCTCAATCTGTGGGCAGTGTTTACTTTTATAGGATTTTTTTTATATATTCAGTTTGTTTTCTTTTTTTAAATGTAATGAAAGAAGCTTGTAGTGCAGCAAAAGTAATATTTACAATTCCCATATACCAGCAGATTGAACAGCAGGCATGCAATGCTACAAAAACATTACCTCCTCGGTGTGGGTAATAAAACAAATGTATAAACCCAGTCGTAAAGTACCATTAGCTTGTTAGTAGTTACCAGCTACAGACACAGAAAGACTTAATAATAAAAAATAATAATAAAAAGTATTAAGAAACTCAAAAATTCAAATGTGCTGTGTGTTCAAGGTGGAGACCGAGGGCCTGCGGCGCTCCATCCAGAACCTGGGTGTTCTCCTCACCACAGCAGCTGTGGCTCACACTTCCGTGGCCACAGGAGAGGGCCTCCGCCATGCAGCAACTGGGCAACACCAAACTATTACTGTGACAACAAAAGACAAAGTACTGTCTCTGAATTATGTTGCTTTACTATCGTAATATTGTTCTGCTATATGTGTAAATTAAGCCATTTACTTTTTGCTTTGGCTCTAATGGGTTTACTGACATTTATTTGCTTTTCTTGTGTGTGGCTATTTCAATTTAGCTTTTCATTTTAATTCATAGCATTTATCAGAGTTCGTTTCCAAAAGTTATTTCACGGTGGCTACTCTGGTCACCGAGGCAATTTTCAGGGATTATTTTTATGAAAAGAAATCTATTATAAGCTTCTCATGCATGTGTGGAAAGTGCTTCTTTAGTGGCTGCCGTGTGAATATTGAAGATTTTGTGTTGTTCGGAAATTGACTCAGTGAACCCTATCTGCAGGATGGGGAGCTGGTGCGGACAGGAAACGCAGTTTTAAAAGCAGAGATAACGTCCGCTGATGGGAGCCGGGCTGCAGAGACGGAGATAACGGACAATAAGAATGGAACATACGAGGTGGGCTACACGTTACGCTCTGAGGGAGAGTACTCGTTTTCTTTGCTGCTGTACGGACAGCCGGTACGTGGCAGCCCTTTCCGACTGCGAGCAGTTAAGCCGTCAGATGTTCCGCAATCTCCAGACGATGTGAAGCGGAGGGTGAAGTCCCCCAGTGGCACGGCTGGCCACATACGGCAGAAGGCAGTGCGACGGCCTTCCAGTATGTACAGCACAACTAAGAAAAAGGAGAACCCCATTGAAGATGAGCTCATCTACAGAGTGGGTAAGAGAGACACGGAAAAGCAAATT
Source organism: Rhamphochromis sp. 'chilingali' (assembly GCF_963969265.1). NCBI lineage: Eukaryota > Metazoa > Chordata > Actinopteri > Cichliformes > Cichlidae > Rhamphochromis > Rhamphochromis sp. 'chilingali'. The sequence goes on from NC_137946.1 coordinate 17,562,523, forward strand.
ATGTCCTACACAAGTTACATTATCTTTGTTACAAATCAAGAATACTTATGTCATCATTTATTAGCTTCTAAGCCACAAGACAGGCTTTTAAATTGACACTCTCCGCTCCAGGCAGTTGCAATTTCCAGTTCATGCCAATAGACTACACAATAAAACTTTGATCTGGCTTGATTGTTTTATAGATTTTTTTTTATAGACAATTTGGCTTTGGCTGAGATAAAAAAAAATGTCACTGGCATTCAAAGGTTTTGCAACTTCTTCATATTATTTAATTCAAGCAAGTTTCTGTAATTTACTTTTGAACTCTTTTGCCGCTTTAAACAAACTTTCCCAAGCCTGGGAGACAGGAAATGAATCCAACAAAACGTATGTCATAGTTTGGTAAACGATCGGCATGAGTGCACAGTGTATAAGACTGGAGACTAATGTGAAAATGGTAAATGACACATTTCTTGAGTATTTGCCTTTTTTTTTCTGTCAGGTTCTCGGGGTAGAGAGAAAGGCGAGTTCACAAATCTCCAGGGGATCTCAGCCTCTAGTAATGGCAGAGTGGTGGTGGCTGACAGCAACAACCAGTGCATACAGGTGAGGCAGTGTAGCCACGTGTTTCACAGTGATTGCACAGAAGTGGATATTCAGACGAGTGTACTCTGCCGTACACTCTAAAACTGTTTGCTTTGATGGACCCAATTGCAGGTTTTCTCCAATGATGGCCAATTCAAGATGCGCTTTGGGGTCAGAGGTCGGTCTCCAGGGCAGCTGCAAAGACCAACGGGTGTCACTGTTGACATGAACGGTGACATTGTGGTGGCCGACTATGACAATCGGTGGGTCAGCATCTTCTCTCCTGATGGGAAGTTTAAGGTAAGATCTCTGTGCAGGCTGAACAGCACTAAATGCCTCATTTAAGGGTTGTTCATATGTGAAATCTATTAAAAAATAGTCTTTTGGTGTTTTTCTGCCTCACCATTTACCTTCAGCTTGAAAAAGTACTAAACTACTTTTTTGTCTCTCTGCATCACAGAATAAGATCGGTGCAGGACGGCTCATGGGTCCCAAGGGTGTGGCTGTGGATAAGAACGGACACATCATCACTGTGGACAACAAGGCTTGCTGCGTCTTCATCTTTCAATCCAATGGGAAACTTGTGACCAAGTTTGGAGGCAGAGGGACTTCTGACAGACAGTTTGCAGGTGAGAAGGAGGCAGCCACTGCCGGGGAGGAGACAAGCAAACATCTGTTATGAAATTTTGAATATTTGGCAAAATAATTAAAGTGAGTTAAAATATACTGAAAGAAATAAAAACACACTTCCATTATTTAGGATAACATTTTTTATACTTCTTTAAAGGAAAATAGCAAAGGTAAATATCTGACTGCACAACAGTGAAATGCATAAAAATCAAAGGTTAATTTATTAAAATAATTAATCATTAAGGGAAATATGGTTGGTATAAACTCAATGTGTAACATTCAAGTAAATTTCATTTGACCATATTCCATTAAATGTAATGTTGTACACTGTAGTTACATGGAAAATTTACATGTAATCAGATTACTTCATTTTATGCATAAATATTTTTTGAGTGTAAGTAACAGGATTGTTTTAGTAGACAGTAAATCAGGATTTTGAAAGTGTTTGCAATGTGTTTTTTATCATTGTTTAGTATTAGCAACTAAAAACCCTCATTGTGAGCACCATTACTAATGTAGGCGCAGTTTAAAGCGTCAGCTCTGGGCAGCAAACAGCATGAAGAATATTAAAGACAACACTGGCTGTGTGCCCGAAACTCCCACGGTATTACTGCATTAGCCGGGCAGCAGCACCCCCCTGCACCTCCCTGAGCTTTTTCTTCTTTGGATGTCTTTATCTCTGACTAGCTATTTTTTTTTCCTTCCTTTCTTTCTTTCTTTCTGTTCTTCCTTCTGTTTTCCAACTCAGAAAAACTTGGCCCAAACATAAATAAATCTGGCTCAGTTTTCAGTAAGTACTAAGTGTGGCCTTGCTGCAACCTTAATCCCACAGTGCAGTGCCCTCTGTCTAACCCAAATCCGTGATCATGTGTCTGACCTCCTGAGATCTCTGATTGTTTAAAAAAAAAACCCTGCAGGATGAAGCTGTGCCTGTGCAGCAATGATCAGAGATGAGATTACATGCCATTGTAATAATTACATGAATCATAATTATTCTTTTTTAAGATAAGTTTGTTGTGTGTATTGTGCTTTGGGTGAAAAACGGCTATGAAAAGAGAGATCGGTGTGAATGAATTTTACTGTTTCCAATAACTCATTCTGTGGTATTTTAATATAATCAGTTTCGAGGTCTGCTTTTAATGATAAGTTAACTGGACGAGTAACCCAACCATCAGTGTAAGCACTGACAGTATGACTAAGACAATATAAATATTCTGTGATTGGGCAGTGCATGCATAACAATGATTTAGGCCTTGAGCCTCTCCATATAATTTAACTTTCAGTATTGACTTGAAATGTTGCATGAAAAGAAGCACAACATACTACTCGCATCCAATCAGAAGGGTTTCCTATTTTATAATTGCAGCTTTAGACAAACTATAGATGAAAACTACATTTAGTCAGCCTACTAACAGTGAAGCCAATGCATAAACAACAGGAAACAGTCTCTGCTTTAACTACCAACATAACCTGCTTCTGTCTCCTCATCCAGGCCCGCATTTTGTTGCCGTGAACAACAAGAATGAAATTATCGTGACCGATTTTCACAATCACTCTGTGAAGGTAAGAAAAAAAGACGACCTATGTCTGAGTTTGCCACCTTAGCTGTGATTTTTATTTTAAAGGGAGGCCGTGCACATGAAGATGCTGACCGAACTTTTCTGGCTTTTTGCCTCAGGTGTACAGCGCTGATGGGGAGTTCCTGTTCAAGTTCGGCTCTCATGGCGAAGGGAACGGCCAATTCAACGCTCCCACTGGCGTGGCTGTGGATGCCAATGGAAACATCATTGTAGCTGACTGGGGTAACAGCAGAATACAGGTGAGGCAGCTTGCAGTTTACGTGTAGATGTAATTTTAACGCCGTTGCTGTGTTTTGTTGTGACAGAATTGCTGAAAATTCTGACCTTTTTTTCTGCATCAGGTGTTTGACAGCACAGGGTCCTTCTTATCCTACATTAACACTTCGGCAGACCCGCTGTACGGCCCCCAGGGCCTAGCGCTCACCTCAGATGGACACGTGGCTGTTGCAGACTCTGGCAATCATTGCTTTAAAGTTTACAGATATCTGCAGTAGACTGAGGGGAAGATGTCGCCGCCACCACCAACTCCTGCTTTAAAAAGCAATGTCACATATTTCTTGCAGAGAAAAAGTTGCAACATGCCTGCACACTTCCCAGAGGCTCCATGTCCACAAATTAATTTCCTGTTCATTTTGTCTGTAAATACTTCAAGGATTTAATGTCCAGAAATGATATTAAGAACAAACTTCCAAAACATGCAATTTTAATGTTTTCAAAGACAAAATTGGCTAGATATCACAAAAACTACTGACTACTGCAAGAACAGAAACCATAATTACTGAAACGGCAGTGAGTTCTTGGATTACTTCTATTTTTAAAAACAATCAAGCAGGTAAACATATCTCATATAGAGACTTTCAAATACTTGCGTTTTTTTTTTTTTAAAGAATGTGAGACAGCCTCTGCTCAACTATACACCTGCAAAGTTAGATGACTACATCTTGTACAGTCGCGTTGCTGTTACATGGCTAAATAGGTCCATAGACAGACATGCATATATCAAAAACACCTAAACAATCAATTAGGCATGTCTATATTTTGTCATTCTTGGTTTGTCTAACTTTAACTTTCCATAAAGCTGAGCTATAATGCTTCTCTCCACCTCATGTTTTTATTCTCGGACTCTACTAGAGTAGCTTTGCATGATTCTGTCTGAAACAAGCTGTTTTAGTTTGAGGTTTGAGATGGGCTTTATCAGCAGATGGGCAGTGTTGCGCTTCTCACAGAGCTGCGTGCCTGAAAATCAATAATTCAATTTTGGTACCTAAAAATTTCAGCTTAATAACTTGAAATGTCAAGTTATTGAGGGAAACAGAGTGCTTTAGGCAGCTAGAAGCCTGAGCTATTAGCGCATGGGAATTATTTGCACAAACACTTGGCTAAATTTGTGATTAGTATCAATGTCACAGTAAAAAAAAAAGTTTGTGTGTGTGTGTGTGTGTATGAATGACATAGATTAGGTATAAGCATAATAGTTTACTCTGATTGGCTTAGAGCCTAAAACTAACCAACTATCGACAGGAAAAAATGAACAGGAAATTAACCCCTGGCTCAAAGGCCTTTTAGCTCTATTCCCCAAGTGTATCTTCACAGCCTGTCAGTCTTAAATTGTTTTGGCAATGCAGATGGGCAACACTCAGTATCCAGCAAACAAGGCAACGCAATGAAGATTCCCTGTTTCCTGAAAGGAACATGATGCTTTATGAGTAAAAAAAAATGCTCAGGTCTTTCCTTGAACAACGTTGCATGTTCGTGTGCTCTGAAAATGATCTTCTTGTCACTGCCTTACAATATTCATCAGCGAACTCTGCAGAAACTTCAGGAATGTGTTGTTTTAAAAGGAACTGCTTATCATTCTCATTCTGCACCTTATCAGTCTGACATGATCACTGCACAATTAAAATTATTCTTATCATTGTTTTTTTTTTTTTTTTTTCTATTTAGCCATAAGATGAGTTTACGTATATGCAAGTTGTTTCATTTTGGGATCCAAAGACAAGCATCAAAAAGCACAGTAGTTAAAAAAAAAGGCTAAATATCTGAACCAGCTCCCCTTCACCCTAAAGTCGGAGCCCTACTAGCAAAACAAAATAATAGTAACTAGTCCTTGCACTTTCGTATATTCATACCTACAATTCACTGTAGTTGTGCATATGCACATTTACACGTATGTATATATTTATACATATATATATGGATTTGGTGTCTATATAGCCTACATATTCCAGCACTTAAACAGAAACAAGGTCACGCCAAGTAGTTAACTGAATGAATGAAACATCAGTGGAACAAAGTTGTAATAAGTACATATTATTTGCTGTATTCTTTTTTTTTCCTTTTTGCAAAAGAATTTATTTATTTACAAATTTCTTTTCTACATAATTTGTTTGACAAATTATTTTTCTAATTGGTCGGTTTGAACCTTCTCCTCCTCTTTGCCAAACTTAGCTATACCATTGTAACTTGTAGCACTCAAAGCTGTTTTCTGTTTTTGACTCTTCCCGGTCAAACAGTGACGTTTCCTTCTGCCAAAACCTATTGTTGTAAGTTGCTGTTGAACATTGCACAGAATACAAATAATGAGAGTTATATAGTTTGCAAGAGTAATATATGCCTCTATGTATAGTTCATTTTGACATAATCAGAACGTGTACTGTATATTACAATCATATTCCTGTTGTAGCTGACAAGCACTTTTATCGTGGATTTTCCAGGATTTGTATTCATTTGCTCTGTAGTTCAATGTTTAGAGGTTTTTGTTTTTTTGTGCGTGTGGCTCTTACAAAAACACCAGCTAATATGCAGTGACACAAAATCATCTCTCACCTGTGTTTTAGAAATACTGTCTGTCCCCCAGTACTGACTCATTCTGATTTTCCATCTGCATTTCCTATTTATTGGAAAACTGACAGATTGAGCTAAACTTCCCTTCTCACTAGACTGTATTTATTCTTTTTGTTGTTGCTTTTAACTGTCAAAAGACATGTGGGGGGAAAACTGAAGCACACAGTATTAATAAAATGACATCAACTTTTGTGTATACAACTGTGTACTACAAGAGGCCATTTACAAGTAATCAGTCCGTTCATGTATCACGGGGAAGGTATGATTGTAAATTAAAGAATGACTAAACTACTGCAAATTGCCTGCTTTGTATAACTAAACTTTAGTTTATGTATTATACAGTAGACTCATTTTTACAGTGAATTTTCAGTTGTTTTCCTTTGTTTCTTGGCCAGATTAGATATCAGCATCTCTCTTCATGCCTACTTTGCCTACTATGCCAGTTGTTGTTTTTTTCCTGATGTCCTCTTTTTCTATTGTTCTATTGTCAAATAAGATAAAATGTCACTTGCCTGCTTCTTGGCTTCTACTGGCTTGGCATTTGCAATAATGTTAAAAGAACTCGACATCACTGGGACTTAAGACATGAGAATCATATTCTCACGGCTTTTTTTTGCACAGAAAAATGTTACTTAATACTTTATAAAACACATTTACAATACACTGACACGAAGCCTCTCAAGAGACCTTTGTATAAATCAAATGAGTCATAACAGCCCGGCCTTTCCAGTTTCTTGCAAGACACCCCAGCAGCCAATAACTTTTAAGCATTTGATGAATCAGTCTCTGCTGGTGTATAACAAGTGTTTGCTACACACCAGGCATTCAGTGGTGCAGTGTATAAATAGATTCTTAAATATAAGGTTAGATTAAAACTATCTCCTGGTAAAGCTATTTAAAAAAGATTGGCTAGAGTGAATAAATATTAACCTCTAACCTTTAAAATAAATAAATAAAGAAAATAATAATCATAATAATATCAGCTTAATCTGAATAAAACCCTGCCAGAAGAAAACTTTAATCAGCAATGGTTCTCTGAAGTATTACTTCAAGTATGCATGTGATTGTCAACCTAAACACATTTGTATGGCCGTCATGAAACCCAAATTATTTTAAGTCAAGAACAAGTAAGAGTCATCATCAAAGAAAGGAGGACACAATAAGAACAGCCTTCTCACCTCTTCCTTAAATGTTCTTGCAGAATGAAATTAGCAATACCACACCCAATTTCAAGATTAGGGAACGGAAGGATGAAAATGGCAAGCAGCCTGTTTTGTTAGTAGAATGAACCAAAGCTATTAGCATTTTTATCAGCTGGATGTAATAACTCAGCGTAAATGAAAGCTGATGAAAACGATACAGTCATGGTAAACAAAAATGACCTTTAAATTTAAAAAGTGTAAGTCTTAAAAGTAAAACCTCAGATAAACTACAAAATGGCCTTCCACCCAACCGCAGGAACAGCATGGGGAAAACATAAGTACACACTTAATGCTTTCATAGGAATTAAGGGGTCATACAAAAGTTTTAAAAGTCTGGAGAGTCTGTTAGGTCTTTTCCACTGCGGTAAAGTGAGCCGTCATTTGTGAGCCGCGGTCAAGCCAGCCGCCTCCTATCCGCCGCATAAATTTCCTTGCGCTTTTACACCAGTCTTTACGGTAGCGCCTTTTCGCTTTATATCCTGATTGAAAGCCTAGACTCGCGCACGCACGCACGCGCGTGAACAGTCACACGCACACGCGCGCACACAAATTACAATGGAACAGCTCAATACAGCCATCGTGACAGTCTGGTTGCATATTCAAAAATTAATTAAAAATCATTCTTAAAAGTTGATGCCAAGCTTTCAACACAATCCTCTTCTCGGACACCTACTTTACCTCTGGGCCAGTTTTTACCCAGATTTACTGTAATATTACTCAGAAATCACAGTAAACTCATATTCAGTGCAATACAGTCAATGCACTACAATTATGTTTATTTCAAAAATTCATTAAAAGTCATCCTGAATAGTTGAGGTCCAACTTTCAACACATCCCTCCTCTGGGACACCTACTGTACCTGTGTGCCAATTTTCATCCAGATTTACTGTAGAATTCCTCAGAAATTAAAGGGTACTTGTATTCAATGCAATACAGTCAATACAATAGAATTATGTCAATTTTCAGAAATTCATTAAAAATCATCCTGAGTAGTTGATGTCCAACTTTCAACACATCCCCCCTCTGGGACACCTACTGTACCTGTGTGCCAAGTTTCATCCAGATTTACTGTAGAATTCCTCAGAAATTAATGGAAACATTTATTCAATCTAATACAGCCAATGCACTACAATTGTGTCAATTTTCAAAAATTCATTAAAAATCATCCTGAGTAGTTGATGTACAACTTTCAACACATCCCTCCTCTAGGACACCTACTGTACCTGTGTGCCAAGTTTCATCCAGATTTACTGTAGATTTCCTCAGAAATTAAAGGGTACTTGTATCCAATGCAGTCAGCCAATACAATTTAATTATGTCAATTTTCAAAAATTCATGAAAAATCATCCTGAGTAGTTGATGTCCAACTTTCAACACATCCCCCCTCTGGGACACCTACTGTACCTGTGTGCCAAGTTTCATCCAGATTTACTGTAGAATTCCTCAGAAATTAATGGAAACATTTATTCAATCTAATACAGTCAGTACAATAGAATTATGTCAATTTTCAAAAATTCATTAAAAATCATCCTGAGTAGTTGATGTCCAACTTTCAACACATCCCTCCTCTAGGACACCTACTGTACCTGTGTGCCAAGTTTCATCCAGATTTACTGTAGAATTCCTCAGAAATTAATGGAAACATTTATTCAATCTAATACAGTCAGTACAATAGAATTATGTCAATTTTCAGAAATTCATTAAAAATCATCCTGAGTAGTTGATGTCCAACTTTCAACACATCCCTCCTCTGGGACACCTACTGTACCTGTGTGCCAAGTTTCATCCAGATTTACTGTAGAATTCCTCAGAAATTAATGGAAATATTTATTCAATCTAATACAGCCAATGCACTACAAATGTGTCAATTTTCAAAAATTCATTAAAAATCATCCTGAGTAGTTGATGTCCAACTTTCAACAGATTCCTTCTCTGGGACACCTACTGTACCTGTGTGCCAGGTTTCATCCAGATTTACTGTAGAATTCCTCAGAAATTAAAGGGTACTTGTATCCAATGCAGTCAGCCAATGCAATTTAATTATGTCAACTTTCAAAAATTCCTTAAAAATCATCCTGAGTAGTTGATGTCCAACTTTCAACAGATTCCTTCTCTGGGACACCTACTGTACCTGTGTGCCAGGTTTCATCCAGATTTACTGTAGAATTCCTCAGAAATTAATGGAAACATTTATTCAATCTAATACAGCCAATACACTACAATTGTGTCAATTTTCAAAAATTCATTAAAAATCATCCTGAGTAGTTGATGTCCAACTTTCAACACATCCCTCCTCTGGGACACCTACTGTACCTGTGTGCCAAGTTTCAGCCAGATTTACTGTAGAATTCCTCAGAAATTAAAGGAAACTTATATTCAATTCAATACAGTCAATACAATAGAATTATGTCAATTTTCAAAAATTCATTAAAAATCATCCTGAGTAGTTGATGTCCAACTTTCAACACATTCCTCCTCAGGGACACCTACTGTACCTGTGTGCCAGGTTTCATCCAGATTCACTGTAAAATTCCTCAGAAATTAAAGGACATTTATATGCAATTCAATACAGCCAATACACTACAATTATGGAAATTTCAAAAATTCATTAAAAATCATCCATAATAGTTGAGGTCCAACTTTCAACACTTTCTTACTCTGGGCGTCCTACTGTACCTCTGGGCCAAGTTACATCTCAATTCACTGTAATCTTTATCAAAAATTGAAAGAACAATTATATGTCAATGCTGGATGTGTGTCCTTTCAAAGTGACACTAAATAACAGAACTCAGGCACATCAGGGAATAATCCAAAAGGTGGATTTATTAAACAAAAACAACATACAAAATATCTCTAACCCATACTACATAACCTAAAAAGAAACAAAGGGACACTTAGAAGCACAAGGAAACAATACTGAAAGGGCAAGAGACACAGTCCAAACATAATCCACAACTAAAATGCCAAAAGAACAAGTCATCCCACATAGCAGACGGGTCTTGCCTGGATCTGGTGTCAAGCCGGCACTGCTGGCTGACTTCTGGCATGGTAAGATGGCACTGTTTATGTGATGGCATGCCACATTTGGCCTGATTGGGTGAATGTGACATGTTGTATAGAGCACTTTGAGTAATATGGGTGAGTAAAAAAGTGCTGTATAAGAATCAGTCCATTCACTGTCTGAACAGAGTTTCGTCATGTTACTTTTGCACTATTATGTTCCAGCACATGTTGTTATTACATGGCTTACATGGCTAAGGTACACATTAGGCTGACATCTGGGGCCAGAGCTGAAACTGTTCTGGGCCAGCACAGGGCCAGCAGTGTGTCTGCAACTGGCCTTGTGCTGGCTCATCAGAATCAGAATCAGAATCAGAATCAGAATGGGGTTTATTGCCAAATGTTGAGCAGGTTTACAACATTAGGAAATTGCTGCAGTGCTTCAGTGCAAACATGGTGTCATAAATAATTAAAATAATTTCCCCCAGGGATCAATAAAGTATTCTGATTCTGATTCTGATTCTGATAAATAGCACTTAAATAGACATGGAAAAAATAAAAGTAGGGATAAGAATTAAAAGTGCTACGTGGAAAGATATGTGCATGCGATATACATGAGATATATACATGAGAGTAAGAATTAAGAGTGCTACGTTGAAAGATATATACATGAGTGCAGGTGGTGATCAGTGCCAAACATGGAATGATACAGTGAACACAGCGTAGGGTCATGTGTTAGTGGCGGGGACAGTCATATGGTTATTGTTCATGTGTCCAACAGCAGAGGGGAAGAAACTGTTCTTATGGCGAGAGGTTCTGGTGCGAATGGACCGGAGCCTCCTGCCTGAGGGGAGCAGGTCAAACAGACTGTGTCCAGGGTGAGAAGGGTCAGCTGAGATCCGAGCTGCACGCCGCAATGTCCTGGAGGTGTACAGGTCCTGCAAAGATGGGAGTCTGCAGCCAATCACCTTCTCAGCAGAGCGCACAACACGCTGCAGTCTCTGTTTGTCCCTGATAGTGGCTCCAGCGTACCACACGGTGATGGAGGAGGTGAGGATGGACTCAATGATTGCAGTGTAGAACTGCATCATCGTCCGTGTTGGCAGGTTGAATTTCTTCAGCTGCCTCAGGAAGTACATCCTCTGCTGGGCTTTCTTGATGACGGAGGTGATGGTGGGCTCCCACTTCAGGTCCTGGGTGATGGTGGTACCCAGGAAGCGGAATGAGTCCACAGAGGTGATGGGGGTGTCAGTCAGGATGATGGGGGGGAGTGGGGCTGTGTGCTTCCTGAAGTCCACAATAATCTCCACTGTCTTCTGGGCATTCAGCACCAGGTTGTTGTGGCTGCACCAGGACACCAGACGTTCAACCTCCCTCCTGTAGGCAGACTCGTCACCGTCCGAGATGAGTCCAATAACGGTGGTGTCATCTGCAAACTTGATTAGCTTGACAGACTGGTGGGTGGAGGTGCAGCAGTTGGTGTACAGGGAGAAGAGCAGAGGAGAGAGAACACAGCCCTGAGGGGAGCCGGTGCTGATGGTCCGGGAGTCCGAGACATTCTTTCCCAGCCTCACATGCTGCTTCCTGTCCGTCAGGAAGTCAGTGATCCACCGGCAGATGGGATCAGGCACATTCATCTGGGAAAGCTTGTCTCGGAGATGGTCTGGAAGGATGGTGTTGAAGGCAGAGCTGAAGTCCACAAACAGGATCCTGGCGTAGGTTCCTGGGGAGTCCAGATGCTGCAGGATGAAGTGTAGGGCCATGTTGATGGCGTCGTCTACAGACCTGTTGGCTCTATATGCAAACTGCAGGGGGTCCAGGAGGGGGGCCGTGAGGGTCCTGAGGTGGGAGAGAACTAGGCGCTCAAAGGACTTCATGACCACAGATGTCAGAGCCACGGGTCTGTAGTCATTTAGTCCAGTGATCCTAGGTTTCTTGGGGACAGGGATTATGGTGGAGGACTTGAAGCAGGCAGGCACATGACATGCCTGCAGTGAGGAGTTGAAAATGCCAGAAAACACTGGGGCTCATGTGTGGGCCACCTCTGGTAAACCAGATCTGGGCCACCATAGGGCCGTCATTCTTTGCGGTACGCAGGCCATGTGTAAGCACATTGTGTGGGACAGATCCAGGCCATACCAATTTTGCTATGTGGGAGGAATTATGTAAAAATAGAAACATCATAAAAATGAAAATGAACATAAAGTAAAATGTACTGAAAAGAACATCAGTATGGCCATCATTATTTGCTTGGAAAGTCTAACGTTCCATGGCTTTGAACAGCCAGAGAACGCAATGCCCAGCTTAGAATGACTAAAAGTAACTTCTTTTAACATTCTGTCATTCTGCTTCTATATCAAAAATCCACTAAAAATAGTCATTTGAAAAAAAATATTCGCCACTTTTCATCAGTTTGGGTTCCTCTGTTTATAGCAATTTTTAGAAAAGAACCCAATACCTTTGTCACTATACAGTTGTACAGTGAGATACAGAGCATCTCCTACTCATTGCAAACATGCTGGGAGGGTGGCTCTATCCGCCTTAGTGCAGCTGCTGTACCATACTGTGATGCAGTAAGTTAGTAGGCTCTCAATGGGCGAGTGGTGGAAGGGTGAGCTGTAGTCCACAAAGAGCATTCTGGCGTAGCTCTGCCGCTGTTCTAGGTGACTCAGCACCGAGTGGAGGGTGATGGCATCTTCTGTGAATCTGTTTGCACGGTATGCAAACTGGTGGGTGTCGAATTCTGGGGGGAGGTAATCCTTGGTGTGCTGAAGGACTAGTCTCTCAAAGCATTTCATGATTACCGGTGTGAGGGCCACAGGGCAATAATAGTTCAGGCTGGTGATGGGAGACTTCTTTGGTACTGGGATGATTGTGGCTGATTTTAGACAGGATGGGATGGCTGCTTCATCCAGTGAGAGGTTGAAGATTCTGGTGGAGATGAGGGTGAGCTGGTGGGCACATGGTCTTAGCACTTTACCACGTATTCCGTCTGGACGCCTTCCTGGGGTTCACTGCTAGGAACACTCATCTGACATCGTGCTCCGTTACAGTGAATGGAGCGGTGCAGGAACCAGGTGAGGATGAGGATGGGAGCAGGGCTGAGGCAGATGAATGCTGCTGTTGTGGTGTTTCAAAGCGGGCAAAGAAGCTGTTTATGTCCTCTGCTAGCTGCACACTCAGGTTTTCTGTTTTCACAGTTCTGCCTCTGTGGTTTATGATGTCTATTATTCCATGCCATGTGTTGTTGCTGGACAGGTGGGACCCCTTTTCAGGTCAGCTCGAGCAGACCTGTACAGAGCTCTGTCAACAGACCTACAGGGAGTGCAGAATTATTAGGCAAGTTGTATTTTTGAGGAATAATTTTATTATTGAACAACAACCATGTTCTCAATGAACCCAAAAAACTCATTAATATCAAAGCTGAATGTTTTTGGAAGTAGTTTTTAGTTTGTTTTTAGTTTTAGTTATTTTAGGGGGATATCTGTGTGTGCAGGTGACTATTACTGTGCATAATTATTAGGCAACTTAACAAAAAACAAATATATACCCATTTCAATTATTTATTTTTACCAGTGAAACCAATATAACATCTCCACATTCACAAATATACATCTCAGAATCAGAATCAGAATCAGAATCGTGTTTATTGGCCAAGTATATGTGCAGACACATACAGGGAATTTGGTTCTGGTAGATGGTGGCTCTCAAGCACAGCAATGTAAATCACACACACACACACACACACACACACACACACACACACACACACACACACACACACACACACACACACACACACACACACACACACAAGTGTCTATATATACACATTACACATACATACACAAAGCTATGTAAACCAACTATAAATAACGAATCTAAACTTATATACATAAAATACAGAAATGAATGAGGTGGAATGAATACTACAAAATGTACATAAGGTGCAGTTGCAGTCTGGCAGTGGGAGCAGTGTGACAGGTCAACTGTTAAGAAGGGAGATGGCGAGGGGAAAGAAACTGTTCCTGTGTCGGGTGGTCCTGGTCTGCAGGCTTCTGTACCGTCTGCCAGAGGGCAGCAGATCAAAAAGTCTGTGTGCAGGGTGTGAGGGGTCTGCGATGATTTTCCCTGCCCGTTTCCTGGTTCTTGAGAGGTACAGATCCTGGATGGAGGGCAGGGGGGCGCTGATGATCCTTTCTGCTGCCCGTACAGTCCGCTGCAGTCTGCTCCTGTCCTGTTTAGTGGCTGCTCCATACCAGACTGTGATGGAGGAGCACAGGACAGACTCAATGACCGCAGTGTAGAACTGGATCAGCAGCTCCTGTGGAAGACTGTACTTCCCCAGTTGTCTCAGGAAGTACATCCTCTGCTGGGTCTTTTTGAGGATGGAGTTGATGTTGGTCTCCCACTTCAGGTCCTGGGAGATGGTTGTACCCAGGAACTTGAAGATCTTCACAGTCGACACAGGGCTGTCTGATATGGTGAGGGGGAGCAGAGTTGAGGGATGTCTCCTGAAGTCCACTGTCATCTCTACAGTCTTAAGAGTGTTCAGCTCCAGATTGTGCTGACTGCACCAGAGTACCAGCCGCTCAACTTCCTGCCGGTATGCAGACTCATCACCATCTTGAATGAGGCCAATGACAGTGGTGTCATCTGCAAACTTTAGGAGTTTGACAGCAGAGTTATTGGAGGTGCAGTCGTTAGTGTAGAGGGAGAACAGTAGTGGTGAGAGGACACATCCTTGAGGGGCACCAATACTGAGGGACCGGGTTTCAGAGGTGATCTCCCCCAGCCTCACTTGTTGCTTTCTGTCTGTCAGGAAGCTGGTGATCCACTGACAGGTAGCTGGTGACACGCTGAGCTGGGAGAGTTTGGAGGAAAGAAGTTCAGGCACAATGGTGTTAAAAGCCGAACTAAAGTCCACAAACAGGACCCTGGCATAAGTTCCCGGGCGGTCAAGGTGTTGCAGGATGTAATGCAGCCCCATGTTCACTGCATCATCCACTGACCTGTTTGCCCGGTAGGCAAACTGCAGAGGGTCCAGCTGGTGGCCTGTAATGTCTTTCAGATGGGCTAACACCAGTCGTTCGAAGGATTTCATGACCACAGACGTCAAGGCGACAGGTCTGTAGTCATCCAGTCCTGTGATGGTGGGTTTCTTGGGAACAGGGATGATGGTGGAGCGTTTGAAGCAGGAGGGAACTTCACACAGTTCCAGGGATCTGTTGAAGATGCGAGTAAAGATGGGAGCCAGCTGTTCAGCACAGCTTTTGAGGCAGGAGGGTGAGACGCCATCTGGTCCGGGGGCTTTCCTGGGCTTCTGTTTCTGGAATAGTCGGCTCACATCCTGAGTGTGTATTCTTAGTTTCAGGGAGGAGGAAAGGGGGGTGAGAGGTGTGGTGGAGGTCGTTGAGTCTGGGATGGAGAGGGTGGTGGTGGTCGTTGAGTCTGGATTGGGGAGGGTGGGGGTGGTCGTTGAGTCTTGATTGGGGAGGGGCAGGGTGAAGGGGGGAGAGGTGGAAGGTGTGTTGGGGGTCAGTGTCTGAAGCAATGTCCCTGGGAAGGGGAGGGTGGGGCGTGGGAGTCTGTCCGTCTCAAACCTGCAGTAGAAAGTGTTTAACTCGTTGGCCAGGTCTTTGTTTGCTTCAATAGTGGGTGGGGGGCGTCTGTAGCTGGTGATTTCCTGCAGGCCCCTCCACACTGATGCAGGGTCGTTGGCTGAGAGCCGTTCTTCCAGCTTCTGGGAGTAGATCCTTTTAGCTGCTTTGATCTCCTTGGTCAGTGTGTTCCTGGCTTGCTTGTACAGGACCCTGTCACCACTTCTGTAGGCGTCCTCCTTGGCCTTGCGAAGATGTTGGAGTTTAGGAGTGAACCATGGTTTATTGTTGTTGTATGTGCAAAAGGTCTTTGTTGGCACACACACGTCTTCACAAAAACTGATGTATGATGTCACAGTGTCCGTGAGCTCATCTAGGTTCTCAGATGCAGCTTCAAAAACAGTCCAATCAGTGCAGTCGAAACAGTCCTGCAGTTCCTGCTTTGCTGTGTTAGTCCACTTCTTCACAGTTTTGACTACAGGCTTGGCACGTTTGAGTTTTTGCCTATAAACTGGAATAAGATGGACCATGCAGTGATCAGAATGTCCCAAAGCTGCCCGGGGCACAGAGCGATAGGCATCTTTTAGAGTGGTGTAGCAGTGATCCAGTATGATGTTGTCCCTGGTGGGGCAGACTATATGCTGTCTGTATTTAGGGAGTTCGTGGTTTAGGTTTGCTCTGTTAAAATCCCCAAGAATAATTGTAAAGGAATCCGGGAATTTCCTCTCCAGGGTAGTAATCTGGTCAGCCAGCTCGCACAGTGCGTTGTTCGCGTTGGCCTGTGGAGGGATGTAAACTCCGACCAGCATGAAGGAAGAAAACTCCCGCGGTGAATAAAAAGGTTTACAGTTGATGAGAAAACTTTCCAAGTGTGGGCTGCAGTGTTTCTGTAACACTGTGACATCAGTACACCAACCTTCATTAATGTAGAAGCAGACTCCACCACCCTTTGTTTTCCCTGAGAGCTCTGTTTCGCGGTCCGCCCGGTGAAGTTGGAAGCCCGGCAGATTTAAGACAGCGTCTGGGACTCGCTCACTGAGCCAGGTTTCAGTGAAGCAGAGGGCAGCAGAGCGTGCAAAGTCCTTGTTAGTCCGGTTTAAGAGCAGTAATTCGTCGACTTTGTTTGGAAGAGAGCGGAGATTCGCGAGGGGAATGGAGGGGAGTGCCGTGCGGAATCCTCGCCGACATTCAAAAAAACAACAACAACAAATCAGTGACCAATATAGCCACCTTTCTTTGCAAGGACACTCAAAAGCCTGCCATCCATGGATTCTGTCAGTGTTTTGATCTGTTCACCATCAACATTGCGTGCAGCAGCAACCACAGCCTCCCAGACACTGTTCAGAGAGGTGTACTGTTTTCCCTCCTTGTAAATCTCACATTTGATGATGGACCACAGGTTCTCAATGGGGTTCAGATCAGGTGAACAAGGAGGCCATGTCATTAGTTTTTCTTCTTTTATACCCTTTCTTGCCAGCCACGCTGTGGAGTACTTGGACGCGTGTGATGGAGCATTGTCCTGCATGAAAATCATGTTTTTCTTGAAGGATGCAGACTTCTTTCTGTACCACTGCTTGAAGAAGGTGTCTTCCAGAAACTGGCAGTAGGACTGGGAGTTGAGCTTGACTCCATCCTCAACCCGAAAAGGCCCCACAAGCTCATCTTTAATGATACCAGCCCAAACCAGTACTCCACCTCCACCTTGCTGGCGTCTGAGTCAGACTGGAGCTATCTGCCCTTTACCAATCCAGCCACGGGCCCATCCATCTGGCCCATCAAGACTCACTCTCATTTCATCAGTCCATAAAACCTTAGAAAAACCAGTCTTGAGATATTTCTTGGCCCAGTCTTGACGTTTCAGCTTGTGTGTCTTGTTCAGTGGTGGTCGTCTTTCAGCCTTTCTTGCACTGAACATAAGTTCCCTGCAATTTCTGAAGAATATTACAGTAAATCTGGCTGAAACTTGGCCCAGACGTACAGCAGGTTTCCCGGAGGAGGGATGTGTTGAAAGTTGGACCTCAACTACTCAGGATGATTTTTAATGAATTTCTGAAATTTCCATAATTGTAGTGTATTGGCTGTATTGAATTGCATATAAATGTCCATTAATTTCTGAGTAATTTTACAGTGAATCTGGCTGAAACTTGGCACACAGGTACAGTA
Organism: Rhamphochromis sp. 'chilingali'; assembly: GCF_963969265.1. Lineage (NCBI taxonomy): Eukaryota > Metazoa > Chordata > Actinopteri > Cichliformes > Cichlidae > Rhamphochromis > Rhamphochromis sp. 'chilingali'. Next base: position 17,580,106 of record NC_137946.1, read on the forward strand.
GGTGTCCCAGAGGGGGGATGTGTTGAAAGTTGGACATCAACTACTCAGGATGATTTTTAATGAATTTTTGAAAATTGACATAATTATAGTGTATTGGCTGTATTAGATTGAATACAAGTACCCTTTAATTTCTGAGGAATTCTACAGTAAATCTGGCTGAAACTTGGCACACAGGTACAGTAGGTGTCCCAGAGGGGGGATGTGTTGAAAGTTGGACATCAACTACTCAGGATGATTTTTAATGAATTTTTGAAAATTGACATAATTATAGTGTATTGGCTGTATTAGATTGAATACAAGTACCCTTTAATTTCTGAGGAATTCTACAGTAAATCTGGCTGAAACCTGGCACACAGGTACAGTAGGTGTCCCAGAGAAGGAATCTGTTGAAAGTTGGACATCAACTACTCAGGATGATTTTTAATGAATTTTTGAAAAATGACATAGTTCTATTGTACTGACTGTATTAGATTGAATAAATGTCTCCATTAATTTCTGAGGAATTCTACAGTAAATCTGGATGAAACTTGGCACACAGGTACAGTAGGTGTCCTAGAGGAGGGATGTGTTGAAAGTTGGACATCAACTACTCAGGATGATTTTTAATGAATTTTTGAAAATTGACACAATTGTTGTGTATTGGCTGTATTAGATTGAATAAATGTTTCCATTAATTTCTGAGGAAATCTACAGTAAATCTGGATGAAACTTGGCATACAGGTACAGTAGGTGTCCTAGAGGAGGGATGTGTTGAAAGTTGGACATCAACTACTCAGGATGATTTTTAATGAATTTTTGAAAAATGACATAATTATAGTATATTGGCTGTATTGCATTGAATACAAGTACCCTTTAATTTCTGAGGAATTCTACAGTAAATCTGGCTGAAACCTGGCACACAGGTACAGTAGGTGTCCCAGAGAAGGAATCTGTTGAAAGTTGGACATCAACTACTCAGGATGATTTTTAATGAATTTTTGAAAATTGACACAATTGTAGTGTATTGGCTGTATTAGATTGAATAAATGTTTCCATTAATTTCTGAGGAAATCTACAGTAAATCTGGATGAAACTTGGCACACAGGTACAGTAGGTGTCCTAGAGGAGGGATGTGTTGAAAGTTGGACATCAACTACTCAGGATGATTTTTAATGAATTTTTGAAAATTGACACAATTGTAGTGCATTGGCTGTATTGCATTGAATACAAGTACCCTTTAATTTCTGAGGAATTCTACAGTAAATCTGGGTGAAACCTGGCACACAGGTACAGTAGGTGTCCCAGAGGGGGGATGTGTTGAAAGTTGGACCTCAACTACTCAGGATGATTTTTAATGAATTTCTGACATTTCCATAATTGTATTGACTGTATCGGGCTGCTACATTGTAATTTGTGCGCGTGCGGGTATAGTCTTTCAATCGGCACATAAAGCGAAAAGGCGCTACCGTAAAGACTGGTGTAAAAGCGCAAGGAAATTTATGCGGCGGATAGGAGGCGGCTGGCTTGACCGCGGCTCACAAATGACGGCTCACTTTACCGCGGTTCATTTCCAAACAAGTTCAAGTGTGTATCATTCTGTAATGAAAGATACGCAACAGGAAAACATTCAAGACAAGTTTTCAGAAAACAAAGCCTACCACATTTGGACACCTGGGCCCTATTTCAGGAAGCCGGTTTAGTGGAAAAACTGAGTAAGTATACCCTGAGTTAACGAAAACTCTGGGTTTTCGGTTTCACAAAGCGAGTTCAGATGAAGCCTCAGTGAGTCACTATGACGACACACGCCGTGAAGCTAACCTGCCCCCTAGCAGGTTTACTACAACTAACCCTGACTGTCTCCGCCCCTTTGTCGGAAACCTGACAGTAGGAAGTGTCAGACATGGCGTGCCCCGTCCTTGAAGAGCCAGTAGATCGTGAAGCCCAAATTCTCCGCAGAGCTCTCCGCCGGGAGAGAGTGATCAGAGCGCGTTTGGACATTTTATCATTTCCTGATGATTTTCTGTGCGAACGTTACCGTTTCACAGCACAATCTATAAGTTATTTGGATAACATCCTCAGGCCATATATTACGCATGTGACACATCGCGGACATTCTCTCAGTTCTGTACATATTATTTGTATTGCACTTCGTTTTTTGCAAACGGGAGCTTTCTGCATAATATTGGTGACGCTGAGCACGTTTCCAAGGCTACCGTCTGTCGGGCAGTCAGGAATGTTACAGTTGCACTGAAACGTCTCCTGTACTCGTTTGTGGTGTTCCCCGGTCATAGACCCACAAGATTTATCAAAGAGGGATGCCACAAAATTGCAGGTAGCAGGATGACCAAAACTTAATTCATGATGTGGTGATACTTGAACTACTACTTAAATTTTACATTTATTTCCAGGGTTCCCAGGCGTGATTGGCTGTATAGATGGCACTCACATTCCAATCATTGCTCCTTCAGTAAATGGAGGAGACTATGTGAACAGGAAGTCTTTCCACAGCATTAATGTACAGGTACATAGTTCCCTGTAGCATTTCAAACTAACAAATTATTTCATTATAGTAATGGATGCGAATTTGTGTTCTCTGCACTGTGAAGATCATATGTGATGCTGCCAACATTATCACAAATGTGGAAGCCAAGTGGCCAGGCTCTGTCCATGACTCACAAATATTCCGTGAATGTACACTGAGCACAAAATTTGGACATGGTGAGTTGAGAATACTTTAAAATATATAAAGACCAATTGCTTCAGGGACATTTGAACTGAAGTGTATCCTTCTGTCTTAGGAGAGTTCACTGGCTACTTGCTTGGTGATAGGGGGTATCCATGTTTACCCTATTTGCTTACCCCTTACCCTGACCCGGGCCCACAGCAGCGATATAATCTGGCTAATTGCAGGACAAGAGCCAGAATTGAAATGACTATCGGAATGCTTAAGGCCCGGTTCCAGTGCCTGCAAAGACTCAGGGTCACCCCAGAAAGGGCATGTGACATTATTGTGGCATGTGTGATTCTTCACAACATTGCCACAATTAGAGGAGAACACTGTCCTTCTGAACCAAACATCAGCAGTGATCCAAACCATGAACATCCTGACCCTCCCACGGACATACAAGATGGAAGCGCAGTCAGAGACACCATATGTCACAATCATTTCTTTTGACCCATCACCTCAACATGTTGAAAGAGGAATAAACAGATTTTTTGTTCAACTGGCTTTATTGGTCGCCTGTATTTCCTGTACACAAAGTATTAAAAGATGTAAACCTCATAAAGTGTCTCTGTTGCTTCCTCCTCTGTAACAGCTGTCAATGTTTCTCCATTATTTTCCTGTAGTAAAGAAATAAACAACATCCGCTTTTTTTCTGTTGGCTATAACGGGGTCACATTTGAGCATACAGAGTAAGCAAATATGTACTTGTAATGTGCTCAGATAATTTCAATAAGTGCTTACAGAAAGAATATTAATGTAGCCTCTAACTGCAATTGATTTACATCGGACAAACAGACCAAGCACTATGGCTCATAATACAATTACACCTTACCTGTTTGGACTATATTTTTATATTTCATTTTTACTTGCTGCCAGGCACGTTTGGGGCCTGTTGGGTTGCACCTGCGCTCACATCACATCACAACATAAAATGTATACAATAACAAATAAAATAACATATGATAAAATAACGTGTTAAATGGGTGGAAATCCCTAGATCAATGTTTATATTAACACTCACGCATTGACGCTGTCGGCTGTTTTGCCATGCATGCTCCCTTTCTTTTGCAGCTGAGGCTGTGTTACTTTTTTTCTGCAGAATTTGCATGTTATCGGCATATGCTGCCAGCAGAATTTCGGCCTCAAGCGCTGTAAAATACATTGACCGCGCCTTCTTTCCCTCCGTCTCCATGGTGACTCGCTTACTCTGTGCTCCGCTTATCAGGGCTTTATGTATCCTCTTCCGCGCGCTTCACTTGGGGTTAAAGCAACTCCGCGTTGACTGAACTACTTGTTATCAGCCTTTCTGAAACCGAATATTCCGAGTTGGACAGTTCGGGGTTACTCAACCCTGAGTATCGTTTTTCACTCTGAGTTTTCTAAACCGGCTTCCTGAAATAGGGCCCTGGAACTAAAATATAACCCAAATATCCCAAAGTACTCTAGAGTTCAACGTAAGGCCATCTCTGTCTGACAGCTAAAGCATGGCAAAAACTGAGGCATGTAACAAGACAACGATCCCAAGTGCAGCAGGAAATACTAAATTGCAGAGACTTGTCGTGTTTTTGATCTTTAGTAACCTTATAGCAAAGATAAAGTTCAGTTTAAAGGAAATTGTGGAAGAAGTTGCAATACTATTCTAATTTTACTGCATTGTCTAAATACAAAGTGTTTTAAATGGATGACAGACTTACAAGTCAAATACACTTTGCATCTTTTAATCCTAATGTGAGAAACACCAATCACATTAATAGAACCCCCCCAAGGGGGAAAAAAAAAAAAAAATTAAAAAAAATCCAACAATACATTTCAGCAATAAAAAGTATGTATTGAATAAGATACACCATCTGAGACAACATTTACCAGCAAATACTCAAAGTTAAAGAGTAGAGTTTCAGTCCCAACATGTGATGGCAGACCTCCGTTTTAAATGAGGCCATTTAAGATTACAAAAAAAAAAAAAAAAAAAAAAAAAACAAAAAAAAAAAAAACAACAAAACAACAAAACAAAAAAACCCCACACACAAAAAAAACTACCAAAAAACACATTTAAAAAAGTTAAATGGGGACAAAAAGACTTAAAATACAATGGTGATGATTTGAAAACAAAATTCTGTTTATGAAAAAAAAACAAAAACAAAAAAAAGTGCAACAACTAATGCTTGCTGAGCTGCAGTTAGAATACTGCGGTAGTTTTTCCTTCTATCCAGATCAATACCAACACTGGCTGAAACTGATTTGCTTTCAACACTGCGGGGGGGGGGGGGGGGGGGGAGGAAAAAAAATGCAGCCTCAAAAATAAGCTGCAAGAAAGATGCAACTCCGCAATATACAGAGGGAAAAGTCCAAAAATGCCTAGCGTGCAACTTTAAGTTTTTATCATCTTATATAAAATTAAGTGTTTAAAAGGTTTGTGATAAAATGATTTGTACTGATGGATGTTGCCACTTCCATTCATTCCTGGAAGTCTAATTGTAAAATCAGTACAATATGGACAAAATTGAGTGTTCAGTCTCATATTGATGAGGGAATGTAGCATGATAACAACAGACAGTCAAACTATACCAGACAATGCTTCACCACTGACCCTTCTAAGAGTGAGCTTTTATAGTAGTAGAAGTATGGCATAGTTGTTGCTAACGGGATAACAGCACTGAATATGCTCTGAACAACAAGAGCATCCGAGGCATCTGCAACCCAGCAGACACAGTGATGAATAGCAAAGCACTTCTCCAAACCCCCAGCCAAAGGAGGTGGTATGAGCCTACAGTGTGTGTCCAAGTTGAAAACTACCAAATTTGTGTACACCTGGTACTTTTTATTCAATGTAAAATGTACTTTCTAAAAACCAGTAAGACAACTCAAAAGCATACATGACTTCAAGGGTCAACATCAGCCTATCACTCCAGCCTGATCTATGAGATAAAGCCTTGCCAACAGGCAGAAATGAACACGCAGGCGTTAAACTTGTTTAAACTCTCAGTAATAGTGGCATATTTGCAGTCTGCTGCCTGGGTCATTTTTCCCTGGGCTGAAGAAAGGGTAGACAGGCTCCTCAAAGCAGGTGTCAAACATGTACAGCCTCTTCATTGTTACAGCATCATAGAAGCTAAGACGCCCGTTGTCATAGTCCAGGTACACACCCACGCGAGGAGAATTCCAGTAGTCGGCAACTGGAATGCGTCCGTCCTCCCCATTGGCGTACAGCCGGTCCTGCAGGCACAGGCTCCAGTATCCTGCGGAGGGTGTGAGGCTGACGAAGCCCTTCCTGTTGCTGCACTCTGTGGTCACTCCCAGGTACCACACACCTTTGTCCCTCACATCCACCTCCCAGTAGTGCTGGCCACTAGCATACTGGGCTGTGGAGAGGACGCCACAGAACCGATTGAAGCGGGCAGGCAGGTCTGGCTCCTGGCTGCGGACACGGCCCTCCTCCACTTTGGTGTCAAAGTCCGAGATAAGCAGGTTCGGGTGAGCGGTGTCTGGGTCCAAGGTGAGGTTCTGGGGCACTATGGAGACGCCATGACAGATTAAATCACATTAGTCTTAAGCTGACCTGATACTACATTTTTAAAAGAGCAGACTTGGTAGACAAACTGCCTGCTGAAATTGATATTTTTTTTATATTGTCATTTGTGCTTAGAAATATAATCATTTGTATGCTGATAAAAATCATATCCTTATTAGGACTGATAAAAGTCTGTGTGCAGAAAAAAAAAAGAGATTAGTTGACTATCAAAAAGAATCATTAATTGCAGCCCTATTAGACAGTAACCCGTTTCAAAAAGAAAGCATGCAGAAAAGTTAACCTGCATTACTGCAGTTTCTTTAGAGACTTTAATATATTCACCATCCAGCAAGCTTTAGGCTGAAAATGCCCAACCTCATGCCTAAAAATCTGTCTTACAGTTCAAATATAGCATCTCTTAAGCACTAACAGTACATGATTCTTCAACTTACTGGTGTGCAGCACGTGCATCATCTTTTTCCACATGATGAGCTGAAAGGGCCCTGAGAAGTCTGTAAATTCTGTCGGACAGTTAACCGGCTCCAAAGAGGTGAAAGGCTTGCACTGTACAACTCTGCAGAAGAAACATGGAAATTAACATGCTGGGTTTTTGTAAAGCATTTTTGTAATAAATGAACAAAAAGCTACTTACTCATTAAATGTCTCAGCAAGGCTCTGTTGCAGGGGGGGGGGGGGGGGGGGGGGGGAGAAAAGAAAGAATATACTTAATTTGTGGTTTAATGTATAATTCAAACCCTAACAAACAAGTTTCATAACATTTCCGTTGCTTTGAGCAGCCCCATATGCCATTTTAAGGACGCTTTGATCCTTAATCCTTAGTGCACAGTGGTAAACTGTCATCAGGGTGTCTGCAGTTTATCACAAATTAATATTTAAAGTCCTTTTATAAGAATATGAAATCAGACCAGTTTCATGACCGTTTGGCTTTGCATGATGAATGGCCACGCAGTATGCTCACATCCACAGCAACTCTGCTTTTAATGGTAATTTGGAGAAGCTTGTCAAAATAAAGAATGTTGGATGATGGCGGCTATTTGCTGGTGGGGTTTTACTTCACGTTTGACTTCCCATGTGATATTTAAATACAACAATTTGGGCTCCTGAGTATCTACAGTAAACAGTATTTAAGGCTACTCTGGTTGACTAGGGGCGTGTTCCTAGGTCTAATTTTATAACTACAACTCTGTGCACCAAATTTTCCCATCGCATTGTTAACCTAAAGACAATGGCTGTGCTTTTATTTCAGCTTTAAAATGTATGATTATCACCCAGTTATAAACAAGCATTTTCACTTTTGCGTACAGTTTAAAAAAAATTAAAATAAAAGGGGGCACATGTTTGTCATAGGCAGCATGATTGCATTAACACAAAAAGGTAAAGGCAATAGTGCAGCTTTTAACAGAAGAAGCCTGATAAAAAGGAATGTTACAGGCCTGCCAAAGCTGTATTTAAGACAGTCTCATTCTTAAGAATACTGCTTTATCCTTTTTGAAGCAAAAGGGTTTGGGATGGGGAACTCAGCAATAACGTTATCCAACTCTTATGTCATAGCCATGGTCTGACAATTTACAAGTTAAACTTTGAAGTCAACTGACCTCAAAGTTAGTTTTTCCATTGATCTGGCTGTGGATAGCTGCTATAGCTTTGTCCACAGCTGCTGCTTCCGTTTCCACAGTCTTCAAGTTATCATCTATAACAGCCATGGTGGCCACTTCCTCAGCGTCCAGGCTCTCAAGCAGCGAGTCCCTCTCGTCCAGCAAAAACTGGACCAAGGCACCGACGTCTGCTTCAATCTTTTCCTTGAGTCTCTGCTTTTTCAACTAGAGCAAAAGAAAAGTATAAGATAAATGTGTCGCATTCAATGTTGGGTAAGTTACTTTAAGTAATTACTTAATATTGTATTTAAAATACTTAATTACTGTGTCAGGAAAGTTACTTAATTACTCAATAAGTAATTAAACTAAATACTTCTGTGAAGATTATGAGTAAAACATGTTATTTTATGACCATAGTCAATGTAGTTGAATTATGTTAACAGTTGTAGGACATGTATTATCCTTTAGTTTAGATGGTGTGCTGTGTATGTAGTCTAGTTCTCATTATACTCTTGAGTTAACAGAACATATTCACATATTAGTTTATTAGATAAATTTGCATCACTCTGTATCCTTGATCTGCTGTGAATGTCTCACACTGTGTTCTTGACATGTTTTATTGCTGAATCATGAAGAGAAAGGAGACTCTGAGTCTAGGGCAGAAGAGATAAACCACATTCTATACCCCCACCTTTGCAGGAAGACAGGGAGGCAAGGTCAGGAGCCAGTCTCGCTAAGAAGTAGAAAAACATGTGAAGATGTAGCTTTTATGACTAGGTGGGGCTGTCAGAAGCTATAAAAGTCTGTGAAAATCGCCACCATTTTGAGAGACATGTGCCTAACCCTCTGGCCGCATCTCTCCCGTCCGGACGTCTTAATGCTCTGTGTGTTGAATTGTATGGAAATAAATGATTGTTGATTGAGCATTTATACACCGAGTATTGTCCTTCCTTCAGCCCAAAGATTAAAAGAACTGGGAGATTACAACACTTCTTAAAAACCCTATAAACCTTGAGTGGACAAACAATAGAAATTAAACTCTTTAAATAATAAATAAATAAATAAAATAAAGTTATTTTATTTTTTTAAAGACTGAGACTACAGTACGCAGCGGTAGCATCTCTTCCACAATGTAGCCTGCAATCATTTTTTAAGCTCACCTTCAGATGCTTTCTGTGCTGCTGAAGTAAAATCTAATTTTGCCTGCTTAGCAGGAGTTGCCGCGGTGTTATCCATGGATGATGAACAAGGATCAGTCAGAAGTGTTCGTCTCTGCTCTCGTGTCAGGCGCTTCAGTAGATCACTCCTGGTATTAACAGCGGCTGATTTTTTTTTTTTTTTTTTCCCCCCCCCTCCCCAGGACATAGCTTACACCTTACTGTAATGTTCTTGTCTGCTTGTTTCAGACGAGTGAAGAGACAGGAATATGTCCATTTCATAAAACAGCCACTCGCTTCAGCCTAGTCCGACATCTTCCGCTTTAGAATACGACTACGCAGCAAACTGGCACGAAATGACGTGCACCTGGACTACAGCGATGTTAAAGCGGCAGAGTTTACTTCTACGTTTAGAAGATAAATTATTGAAATTAAATGATATTCAGCGAGTTTTAATTTTACAATGTAATACAAGTACATTGTAAGTAACTAATTAAAATACCTAAAAATGAACAGTAATCAGTTACTCTACTTTTTCAGTGGTAAAGTAATTTAATTACAGTAACGCATTATACCCAATGCTGGTCACATTGCAGTTCTAGTGATGCCTACCACAAACAACGACACTGTTGGTTTAAAGTATAAATGACACACGATCTGTGGTTTAAGTCAACTTTTAAATGTGACCATGCATTTCCAAATAATATGGCAGAGTCATTTGTGCAAACAAGCACGTCAGCCTGAGCAAAGCGTTATAAACAGAACTGAGAATCTGCTAGAGTCATCCTGACAAGGCTCTTACCCCCCAACAAAAAACAAAAAAAACCCCCAAAATAATATTGACTGACCAGAACTATAATGTTAACATAACTTCAAGACGAATGCTCAAGAAATGCATGTTCAGCAGTCCACTAAAATTTCACCGTGCACAACTGAATGTTTGCATGCAATATGCAAAAAATGGCCACTTGAACACCAAGTTCACAAACAGAGCAAGTAAGAACGGTCATTCCATACCCTCAGTTCACTTTTAGTGAGCTCATCAGCCGTAACAACTTTTACACATTGAGACTTCTGCCAGTTGAGCTCCATTAGCCTCAGTTTCAGTTCCATCTGTAACAAAATGTACAGGAAGACATGTAGTCAGGAAAGCAGGGCAACAGTGCAAATATTAGAGATGCAGTAAATAAGAGTCTAGGTTACCAATACATAATAGGAGACTACTTAAAAATAAAAAATATATAATAATAATAATAATAATAATAATAATAATAATAATAATAAGAACACTACTGCTACCTTCATGTCAGTCACAACTTCTGGCACTGGTGCCACATCATGGTGTCTGAAACGAAACACTCAGCATGTTACAGAACAATTTGTTTTAATCAAAAATAAATAAACATTGGACTCACTGTGTCATCTAGAACTTCCTTTCAGACAGATGTTTAGATTGTGTTTCTTACAAATCCCAATGGATTAACTTTCCACAATATAATTATCCAACAGAGCAAATGTTATTTTACACAATTCCTCATCTGAGGATAAAAAAGGAACAAATAAACACAAATCATGATTGTTTTGCACAGTGTGTCGTTTATAAAGAGTTTCTTGTTGTTTGAATTAACTGGGAAACTGCTATGACAGAAAAATAGCAGTTTTAGAACCTCTCATAGTGAATTAGAATGGTTGAAAGTTTTCAGCGAGTCCTTTTTTAGTTATATGAATAATGTTTAAAAAGTGACTCGTAAATACCTAAGACAGGAACTAGCCACAATCAGTTTTAGGTTTCAGTCATCTTTCACTTTAATCAATGAACATTATTCGTGTCATCACATCAGGTCTCCGACAGATTACAAAAGTGAAGGCTATGACATCAATATGGAGACAAATTTGCCTCAAGAGGGTTGTAAAAGTGTATGATATGATCCACAAGCATAAACTAAGCTTTACAAATGTGTGCAATGTTGTGTGTAACTTATGGACTCATGAGCATGTGCTTCAATAAATAAAATATAAATACTGATCAGTTATACACAGTCAAGTTGAGCTCACAAATCCAATAAGTTTTCGAAAGGTAAAATTTTCTGTGTACAAATTATTCATCCTGAGGGAAATTGAGGGAAATTGGTGTAGGGTCTGGTGTAATTGAGTGTAGGTCTGTGTCAGTGCACATTTGTGTTCAGCCGAGAGAGAGTGTCCCTTCACCCAGTTAGGCAAAAGTCAACAGTCTTTAGTCGATGCGGGTGGCCTTGGGGTGGGGGAGAGAGTCAGTCTTGTTATCCAAGGAGAATTTTGTTATTCAGCTTTTGCCTTGAGCATCCAGCTGGCACCAGGAGGGCCGCATGAGATGAAGATGGTAGTTGTTTTGTTTAGTGCGAACAAACTGCTTCCAATTTTGAGACCATCCTCTGCATTAAGTATATGCTCCATATTATGAATACAGATATAGTCGAGGTAAAGTGGAATAAATCCTTTGTTAATCTGAGCATTCTCTAATGAAATCAGGCCAACATTGATATTAGCGTAATTAATTATCCTTAACATTTCAGAATGTGGCAGGCTACTCTGTAGGGTCTGTAATTGTAAATCTGTATTTTCTTGTAAAAGGGATTACCAGCTGTTCTGTTTATTTAGAAAAAAAAAAAAAACAAAAAAACAAAAACCCATATGCATGCAATGGAAGGCCAGATATCCCAGTTTTACACTGGGATTTGAACATAGCTTATATTTGTGGATCTTGTGGAGCAGGGAAATTATTTTACTGCTATTGGTAAATAATCATCATTACTATTGCATTAATAATATAATTTACAGCATTGATATTGTATTCAGAGGTTTAAACAGTGTGTGTGTCTTTCAGAAAGACTAAGTTGCAGGAGTTGACAGGAAGTTGTAGAGAGTTTGCAGAAGTGAAAGCAGAGTAAGTTATTTTGAGGAGCAGGTTAGACGAGGCTATTTGAATTATTAGGTTATTCGAATTGTCTGTTATACTTTTATATTCTTTTAGTAGAAGTTCCACCCACACACACCCCCCCACACACACACACCCACCCACACAGAGAGAGAGAATCATTTATAGGTGGAAGTTTAAACAAAAACCATAGTACACATTTGTAAAGCTTATCATGTGGATCATATCATGTGCATTTGGTCAGCTAAAGGCGTGTCCACATAAGCACCAATGCACTCATCCTCGAGTTGTTTATAATAACTTTATTTATAAAACTCTTTTAAACAAAGTTCTGAACAGTTATTTGAAGATAAAGATACTTTTTAAGTTGCTTTTTTGCAGACACTTTGTAGTTGACTAGTAGACTTTCCAGGCTCTGGTTGCCTAGGTACCACCACATGCTCATTGACAAGTTAGCTTATTTTGGATAATCAGCATTTCCTCTACTTAAATGTAGTTAAAGAAATTTGTTTCGCCTACAGTATGACCTGAATTGAGCAACCAAACCCAGAAATGCAGGAGAAAATGATTAACAGTTGTGGCAGAGGGAAGTTTTCCCTATAGAGCTCTAAAAGATGGGAAGTCTTTTAGAACCATAACCAACATGCCCCAGTGCATATTTAAATAAAATGTTTAAAGCACTTTTGCATTGGCTTCACTTTTCAGAGGTACATCCTCTATATAATCTATGTGTGAGCCCCACCCACTTTGTCTGCCCTTGCTATAAGTCGCTTAATGCAGTGGTCCCCAACCCCCGGGCCTCGGACCAGTACCGGTCCGTGAGTCGTTTGGTACCGGGCCGCGAGAGTTGAGGCTCAGGTGTGAAATGTATAGTTTTCAGGGTTTTTAATCTGTTTTCAGCGTTATTTTGTTATCCTGTGTCTTTTCACGTGTTTTATGAATAAATTCTCTTTTTCTGTACCGGTACTAGTTTTATTTTGTTGTATTTATCCACGACACCTTAAAGGCCAGTCCATGAAAGTATTGTCGGGCATAAACTGGTCCGTGGCGCAAAAAAGGTTGGGGACCGCTGGCTTAATGTCTTGCTGAGGTCATTGCACACTGTGTGGCTGCCCCTCCTCAATACTGGTCTCAAACTAAAGTTAATTCACAGATGGACACTCGTACACTAGGCATTCACAATGATGCTTCCAAATTTCGTTGCCTTGTACCTGTGATGTGTGCAATGACCATAAAGTTGAATTCTATTCCAAATGAGTCTTGGGTACATTAGTGCCAAAAACCTCATTCTACAACCCTCCTGGGATCTTACTATGAAATGCAGATATACTGCAGTGCTTCCCAAGCTTGGTGTGGGGTCATAAGCAGCTGCCAGTCATGCTATGGGTCCCAATTTCCAATGATACTGGTTACATTAGTAAATGCTTGAAAGTTATTTAGGCGATACAGGATTGAAAAAACAAAAACAACAAAAACCCCACAAAGCCACAAACTAAAAGTAAAAATGTGAAATTATTCTGCTAATATTAAGGTAATACCATTAAGCATGGCAGACAAAACATAAGATGAAAATGGTGCTTTTTACATCGCCCCCTTATTATTCCTAAAAATCTGGTTCATACTGTCCAGTGTACTAATATCTGTCATTAATAAAATCTTTTCAGGGCACAGAGCTGTGGTGTGATATTTGTAAAGTCAATCATAAAACCCAACCTGTGTGATCTAGATTCCCTGCAGACAACACAGATAGGCCTCTTATCGGTCTGGCAGTAGAGTTTCAGCTCTTCACCATGATGCTCACACTTTTCACCAAATTTCACAGGCTTGGAGGGGGCAGGACAAGCACCCAGGCACTCCAGATCGTCCAGTTTGGCCACCAAGTTCTGCACCAGATAGTTTTTAGTGAAAGTCCTCTTGTTGAACACCTGACGGAATAAAGAAAGAAGCTAAGGACGACTAACCAAGCACAAGGTTGCGTACATCATATCATTTTTGGAGCTAAGCTTTTAACCTGCCAGCTCATGTGTTGACAGGTTGACTATCGTTAGCTAAGGGAAGGAGGAAAAAAAAACCCCAACAATAACAACCAGCTATCCTAGCAAATGCAAAATGCACTGCGTAGGTATCCGTTATTTTAAAAGCAGTAGCCAAACACGCGGTGTTATTTCTCGTAGATATTTATAAAAGAAAAAAAAAAAAGACATTGGAAGAAACACTGGCACCGCCGTGTTATTGTATTTACCTTCAGACGAGGTTCAAAAAAGAAAAACAAAAAGGCGTATATAATGTATTAACTTACCGTTCGGCACTGAGGACACTGATACCCATAGTCTCCGCCATTTTCATCCCAGTGCATACAGATGCAAAAGCGGCAGAAATTATGGCCGCATTTCAGAATAACGGGGTCCTTGAAGAAGTCCAAACAAATAGCACATGTCAGTTCCTTCCTCAGGTCATCTCCAGATGCACCAGCAGTCGCCATGTTTACAAACCAACCAGCAGCGGAGAACTGCCACTGCAGGAAGTGAAGGAAGAGGATGGAGGGAGGGAAGTGGGCACATTTGTGCAGTGTCGCTTTCGCTCTCAGCCAATCAGTTTTCACTCTCTCTCTATTCAATTGTATTTCAATTATATACCCTTTATTGGCACAGCAGTCAAATGAACCATAGTCTTCAATCTAAGAAATCACAAATTGCACTTTTATTTTACTGCTTCCCAGAGGAGCATTTAAAACATTTTCCCCTACAGACATTGTGGAGCCTAACTCATTTCACTGACAGTCATAATTGTGCCATTTTTTCCCTTCTTAATCGTTCCTACTTTGCCTAGGAAGGTGAATTAACAATGTGTGTGCTTACAGGTCAGCTGCTAACTGAGCTACTTTAACTTATTACTCACCAGTCCAAATAAGCTCTTAAGTCTGTGATAGCAAATGGAAAATTACTAGTACAGTGGGGGAAATAGTCCCTAATTTTTGTGGTAGTTTCACTTTAATGGTGAGACAGAATATCAACTAGAAATCTAGAACCAAAACACATTATATAAAAATTGATTTTCATGCCACTGAGTGAAATAAGTATTTGATCCCCAACAACCCAGCCAGAATACTGGCTCCCACCAATTGGTTGTGTGCCCACGTGGCACATAGATTACAGTTAATCAATTAATCAGTCAATTAAATAGAGATAGTACTGATCTCAACTCATTATGTGTATAAATCACCCCTATTCACAGCATAAATATCTTCCAACCTCTCCCCCCATCATGGGTAAGACCAAAGGACTTCGGGACCAGACTGTAGAGCAGCAAAAGACTGGGATAGACCAGAAGACCATCATAAAGAAGCTTGGTGAGATGGTGACTGTTGGTGTGATTCTTTGTAAATGAAAAAAGTATAAAATGGCTATCAGCCGCCCTCAGTCTGGCGATCCAATGCAAGCCCTTGCCTCATGGGGTGAGGATGATTATGAGAAATGTGACGAATCAGCCCAAACTACAAGCGAGCAGCTTAATGATCTCAAGGCAGTTGGGACCACAGCCACCAAGAATACCACTGGTAACATGTTTTCCTGTATAACATGAATAACTGGATTGAAATGTTGAAGCGTCCGCAGGGTCCCCCATTTAAGAAGGCGCATGTACAGGCCCAACTCAAGTTTGTCAGTGAACACCTAAACGATTCAGAGAATTGTTGTGGGAAAGTACTATGGTCAGATTAAACCAAAATCGAGCTCTACTCGATCAGCTTGCAATCAACTTGACACATCATGTTTGATGGAAGAGAACTGCTGAGTGTGACTCAAAGAACACCATCCCCTCAGTCAAGTCCACAGAAGTGGAATCATTATGCTTTGGGGTTGATTTTCTGGTCAAGTTATACGTCGACCGCATTGAGGGACTAGTGACGGGGGAATGTAGTGTAAAATCTTGGACGAGAACCTCCTACTCTCAGCCGGAACACTGAAGATGGGTTAGTGATGGATGTTTTTTTTTCAGCAACAAAGAAGTGGCCTAAAGAAGAAGCGCATTAGGGTCTCCAGACCTGGAGCTTCAAGTTGCCAAGTGGCTGCCAAGAAACCTGAAGGATTAAGGGAGTATCAGTAAAGAGGAGTGAGCCAAAATCCCTCCTGAGATATGTGCAAACTTGATGACCAACTACAAGACACATCTTACTGCTGTGCTTGCCAACAATGGTTTTTGCACCAAGCTTTAAGTCATGTTTTGCTTGGAGATAAAATACTTTTTTTGCTCAAAGACATGCAAATAAATTACCAACTTATATGTAATGTGTGTTTTTTTTTTAGTTTTAATTGATATTCTATCAACTACTATAAAAACGAGAGAGAGAGTTCATTTCCTTATAAGTAAGCAAAGTTACAAATTCAGCAGGGCATCAAATAATTACTTCCTCCACTATATGTTTTTGTTTCTATGAACATAAACCAGTAAAACAGATGATTTTAACATGACAGAGACAAATTTGGGGAAAGCATTCTCAGTCTCAAAGCAGTGAAGTCAAATCAAGTATCAAAGCCGCTAAAGTTCATATGATCCACCCCACCTCTAAACCTAAATGTACTGATTAAATCAATGAAAATAACAAAAGGCACCGGTAAACAGTATTTATTCTTAAATACATATACATAAAAACCCATTCATAAAAAGACACAAAGTAAATATCAAGTCTGATTGTGCTAAATTTGTCATATTATGGGAATAACTGGCTGTGGGGTATACATTACATTGCATAGCTAGTAGTGGCGTGTGAGGGAGGCGATGCAGAAAAGTGCATTTGATACCAAATATGGTGTTATTTCCAAGTTCATCAGGGTAGAATTAAAAAAGGAAACGAAAAATAGAAAAATACAAACACATACGCAGCTGGCAATCAGATGTATAAATCCTGACATACCTCGAGGATTCACACCTCAGCTGCTTTCCGGCTCATGTCCAGCACATCAACTAACCCTGATGAATAGTAGAAATAATTATACAAGGATGACTAACAACACCATAAGAAGACAAATATTCAGGAACACTTACATCAGCATGTCGTATATTCATAGCAGAGTAAGACATAGTTTTAACAATACATATAAACAAGAACCTTCACCAGTGACATCGACAAAATTATGAGATTATATCAAAAGTCTCAAATGTGATATTTTCCATAGTGACATACTGATCTGTGAGCAGCTATTTTCTTTGCATCATTTGTTTGGGAAAAACAAAATGAGTCAGAACACTGAAATCCCACACAACACTAGTGACAAGTAATATGAACATAATGTGGGAAGAGCAGGGGGTTAAGTCATTGGATATGGATACAGTATTTGAATGTTCACAGCACCACACTTATTAGCAGTGTAACACACACGTTGAAAGTGGCTCTTGAGAGCTCTCCAGTCAGCAGTAGTAAATTGTGTTATAACACACAGTCCATTCTTTGTAAAAGAAATAACTCCTGAGATGAGTGTCTCGTTACAAATGTACCTCAATCAGTGTTAAATAAAGAAACAAACAAACAAAAAACCCTCAAAATGACAGAAAGTATTAGAAAAACACAGAGCAACAACACTGTGAGGATAGCAGTGACAGCAGTGAACATTGTGCTATCAGACGCAGCGATGAGCTGAAAACTAAAGTGTCAAAACTGTACTAGTAATATTTAAAAAACTAAAATAAAAAGGAGCAACAGAGATGCCAAATACATGCAGGAAAACACTCTTCGGTATATGGTAAACATGATGAGGAACAGTAGATATGGTGGAGGAATAAAAAAAAAGTTTAGCTGGTGATTAAACATTAAATTATATCAGTAGTTGTTTTCAATTCCTGGAGTTTGATAATAAGAGTTTTGCAAGGTTTAATTCACAGATAAAACACAAGTGGTGCCATCTTGTCTTTATGACTGCCCCAACAAATATCTTAAGACTAAACTGTAGGCTTAAAGGCACAGTTCACCCCAGATTTAACATGAATGTGCTCATACAGCAAAAGTTTTGCAGCCAAACACTTAGTTCACAGAAGTCCAGTATTTACCTTTTGTTTTCTATTATCTCCCACCAGTGGATGGAGTTTCTAACAACCTCAGCTGCACAGCATGTGTACATTAACCTATTTTATCCTCAGCATACTGCAGAAATGATGGGATAGTTTATCATTCATATTTTTTAAGGAAACATCAGAGCGTTCTTTGTGAGATGAAATATTCTTTCCTCTGATGCACATATCGTTAATATCTAGCCTCCTTTCCCAGAGGTACACCCGCGGCGCTAAAGCTCTCGACTTGTCCTGTGTGACGCTTTATCGTAAATGTTCACTGGGTGACTGGGACTGTCCTGAAGGGATGTATTTGCTTCAGGCACTTTAACACCACAAAGCCACTCAGCGAGCACAGCAGTATTACGCTACTTGCAGGACAAGTCTAAGTATTAAATAATTTTTTTTTAAAAATGTTGTTGTTTTGCTGTTGCAGTGATAAGTATATATTCTGTACTGTAGAGCGCACCCCCATTTACAGGCACACTTAATACCATACGTGATGACTCTTGAGTTTTGGTGTTATGAAAGCAATTTAATGCCATTTTTTAAATATATTTTTTAAGATATTCCAAAGAAAAACTTATAAAAGCTCCCATATATTTCCTACATGTCCATCTGTCTGTCCGTGCATTCATTGCTCAGACTTCTGAGCTGTTGCGGCAGTCTTGCATCCTCACCACCAACATGGGCTCTGTACTGACAGACCCTTTCACCACTTCCTGCACGCCCTCCCTCCATCCTTCCTTCCCATCCTTCTGTCTGGATCTGAGCACCAGCACGATGGAGACAATAATGAGGACAATTAGCAGGAGGCCGATCAGCGCCCCTACCACAGTTACCAGACCCTCCTCTTCGTCATCTGCATGCAGCTCCCTGGGTTCCAGGCCATCAGCAAAGAGTTCATTTGGCCCCACTGGCCTACGCTTGGTGCGATCCAGAGCTATGTGCATGATGTTAGTACCACGGTTCTTATCCACTCCAATATCTTCAGCGATTTCAGGAACTTTATTGGCAGCTGACCTCCTCCAGCGGTGGCCTTTTGAACTGGACGGGGTCAAGGCCACATCATTGCTTGTGGAAGTCACAGAGTGGTACTCTAAGCTGCGTTTTCCAATCCCTCTGTTAGCATTCTCCTTGGAGCGAACTGTGTAGATGGTGTGAATGTACCATTCACGACCTGCAGCAACCTAAGAAGCAGTAAAAATGATGGATATTTTTAGAATTATAGTCACCTTAATTTGATGCAAAAGACACAAAGACTAAAACCAGACACCTAATAAAATAGAAACTGTAATCCTTAATTGTTCAAACTTAACTAGTGCAATGAAAATCTGGTATCTATAGCCAATTTATAGTCAGTTTTCTACTGGCCCTAATTTAAGTAATTTCTTAAAGATTGAGATTTTTTACATCCCTCCAAGTAAAAGTATCACAAATGCATAATCAGGATTATGTTATTCTCCTCATATCCTGCAAAGTTGCAGGGCCTCACAACTTTGTCATTCAGGTTATTTCTGTAGCTTTTGATTCATACAAAAAATGAACTGTTGGCTTCAGGAAACATTAACATATAGGATACCTGAAACATGGCTGCAGAGTCCAGTCTAAAGCCATCAGACCCTGGTTGCCTGATGAGTGACATGGCCAATGGATCGTCCGCTGCCAATACAGCATTAAAATTGACATCGCCGAATGCCCGTGCCCGAGTCTCCGGCTGAGCCTTGTCCTGGTGGAGTATTTTAGATTGAAAATCAAAAAGGGATGGAAGATTGTTAAATGTTATTTTGCATAATGAAATGTTATCATTAGAAAACAAGAATACTCACAAGAATCTTGAATCTATACAGCAATGAAGGGGAGTCTGCCAGGCATCCAAATTCAAACTTGGTCGGGTTATATTTGGGTACATATCCATCGGCGCCTGTGCAGAGGAACACCTTCTCGATGCTACAGAAGAAAGAATTTCCCAGGTTCTGCACAGGGTCCACCATGACACGGCCGTATACTGTATCACCTGAGGAAAGACAAACGTAAAATCTAAATCGTACCTTTTTTTAAAATTGTATTGTCATTTTTGTCCAAAAAAGAAACCATAGATGCATAATCTGCTGCCACTGCTTTAAGAATTATTCTCAATCAAACCAAACCAAAACTCTAAATTAAATGCTTTTATTAAAATCTCATACGATATTTTCTTTTAATAATATAAAGCAAATCATTTACTTGAAGCAACCCTATGTCTGCATGTAAGGTAAACATTTCCTTTACAAAACTGACAGAAGCAATGTGAAATATTTTAGACTAGTATAGTTCTACTAGTATAATTCTGTAAATCTTGGGACCTAATAGGCCTTACCCTCAGAAAAGGCAACATCACTCTCCTGTCCAAAACCCATGGATCCATCAGAAAGCCATAGGCTTCTTTTGGACAGCAAGAGCATCTGAGTGTTGAGACTGAATTCTACTGCAACTGGATCACTCACCTAAAAATGTATGCACATATTTAGAAAGTGATAGCATCATAAAAGAAGACAGATTGCCAGTTACAGCTGGAGACAGAGAATGGAATAAATAAATGAATACAAATGAATAAATCCTTCCTACAACGAGGAAACATGCCACTCTTGAATCTTAATCTTAGCTGATGCTGACTTACTTGCTGGAATCTGATGTCCAGATCAAAGGTGACGGGTTCTCTGGGACTGCATACAGGTGGAACGGTGTATTCCATATTTTGGGATGTTGTACAGGGAATCAGCTTCACTGTGTAGGTACCAGAGTAGTCTCTCACCTATATGCAGCAGCGGGGAGATATATAAAAACATCAGTCTGCATCTGCCCTTGTAGCTGCTTTGAAACAGACTACATGTCTCAGATTACATCGTGGCATTTAAACGTTTCATGCAGTCTTACTGCAAAATCAGAGGTGAAGGTCCACTGCTGGACTGGTTGGTTGTAGGTGGGCTCACTTCTCACTAAGGTCAGATTAAATGTCAGGCCAGTGTGGTCCACACTCATCACCATGGATGACATTGAGACTGCAGGGTAATTTTGAGAGCAAATTTTATACTTTATACTAAAATAATGGTCCCAGAATACAATTCTGATACGATGACAACATTTCAGTCTCACCAGATCGTTTTATTCTCCCAGAAGAATGAGACCTCACAAACAGACCCCTAAAGTGAGCCTTGGTATGGAAGTTTACCACCAAACGTCCCTGCTCATTGATGCGCATGCTCATAGGATACAAAGCACCTTGAAAAACACACACACATAATATACACATTCTGAATTTTGCAAGAGCTGGTCTTGTTGATGTGGAGAGTATCCTGTGCAAGAACAAAAACACAAGCTATAATATTCTTTCTGTCTTGGTGACATACCGTGTAGCTCTGCCTGTGGGGGGCTGCCGATGCCATCCTTCCAGAGGATGGCCGTGTCATACACAAAGGTGAGGCGCAGCTCGGACTGTAAATCAAAGTGCTGCCAGCCACCAGCAGCCAGAGGGGAGTGGAACACATACGATACATAAAGAGGCACACGCAGGGTCACATAGGACTGCACCAGGTTCAGCACCTGTAAAGATGTTTCAATGAAGAACTGGTCATTTGATTTTTTTAAAATGAAACAAGCTTATTGAATTGAAGGGTGAAAAGACACTACAGAAATCCTCAACATTGATGAAAAGAGGTAAAATCTTTTCAGATTAAAGGGCGATTGTAGGTCAGTAAGCTATAATAAGTGCAGAGAAGATGTAACAGATGAACACACTGTTCTCCTCCACAAGGTGTTTAATGTTTGAACTCTTTCACTCCCACTCAGTGTTTCTACAGAGATGCAGAAAACTCCTGTGTTGTACACCAAGAACCACAGTGGGCATTGGTGTGGGATTGCATTGTTTTTTAAAGGTTTTCCAAACACTTCAAAACTTATAATTCATGTTGATCATTGATGAAATAAAGATGTGAAGGATGTTTCCAAGTATTTAAAAGTGATTTAATTACATTTTGCTTTTTCTGCTGCTACAAGATACATGCAATGTCCAGTGTTCCCTGGTAACAACAAAACAAAATCACCACTAGGTGTCTCTGTTCACCAATTTTGTTTTAGCAATGTTGTCTGACTTCACAGCTTTTGAACTATTTTATGTTCCTTAAAAAAAACACAAAATAGTTCAGTTTGACAGAAGCTGAAACTGTAGTCAATTATCATTGTTTGGCTTGAAGGGAAAATTACTCGATTTGCATAGTCAATAACAGAAGTGGATTCAGAGGGGAGATTAAACGATGCGAGAAACTACGAGAAGCAAAAAATGATTCCGTAACAAAAAATTTTTGTTCTGTCTTTTCTTTTTCTGATCAACTTTTGCTTGTCAGGTGAGGACAGATGATTTAAAATCCAGTCGTATTTCTAAAACAGCATTTACATGCAAAGCACTGAACCAGTGTTGAAAAAGGAAATCAAAAGCTGGCTGATTGAGAAACAAACTCGCTCTGTCCACAATTTCACTACAACGGCTTCCTAAAATTAGCCATTCTTTCCTTACTTTCTTGAAAAATCATTTTCTTGCACTTTTCTTGGGCATTCAAAGTTCCACTTTTTCAAATACACGCACTCCACAAAGAACAAAATAACCTAGCAGTTACACAGAAAAGCAAAGCTGTTATTGAAAAAAAGCAAGAATAAATCACAGCTCATGATTTTTTCACCCAAAACTCAGGCAAAAGTTTGATTTCTGAGTTATTACATTTTTTTTCTGTGCTCTTTGATATGAGCAGCTGCATGGTAGCGCCTGTCTTTTTGTCTTTCCACAGTCCTTGAGGAACCTTACAAATGACATGGACTAGACACTAGTGGAAGGCTTGCATCATGTGCAGCTAATTGGTGTTTGCTGCATGCTATGACTAGGGACAAGTACATTCATGTTTCCATCTATAATTCCCTTTCTCTCTCTCTCTCTCTCTATCTCTCTCTCTCCCTCTCCATCGCTGTTTCACACACACACACACACACACACACACACACACACACACACACACACACACACACACACACACACACACACACACACACACACTTAGCAGTCTGATCAACAGCAAGAAGCTCCCAGATAAAAAGCCAGTGGAACACTAACGAACAGCAGGACATGAGCAAGGGAGCAAGGGTCTGTCTCCACAATAACAGGAAGCAAGAGGATAGTCCTTATAACATCACAACATTTGCAACATCTTGTTATGTTGTGGCAAGGATTTGTCCACCAGGGGGCAACAGTGGTTGGGGAGCTTTCAGTCTGTGGGGGCGCATGCCCCGGTTCTCTTAATAAAGAAGCAACTGTGAGCTAAACATGGTCTCCGTGGTTCCTTGGTCTTAGGATATCACATATGGCGACGAGGGTAAAAGCCAGGTTTTGCTGTGAAGTTACACCGTGCTAAGTGACTTATGAACTGAGGTTGGCAAGTGGTACAGCGCTAGCATCTGTGGGAAGTGGAGCGTAACCCTCAGTGTGGAATAATGGCTACCACTTTGGGCTCGGTGGCACCGTTCGACAGCGAGCTGCAATCCTGGGAGGAATATTGTGAGATTTTGGATTACTTCTTTGTGGCGAATGATATTAAGGAGGAGGAGAAGAAGCGAGCGGTACTGTTGAGTTGCGTGGGCGCACAGACCTATGCCCTGATTAGGAACCTACTCAGTCCGGTCAAGCCAGGGGATCGTTCTTATGCTGAGTTGGTGGGATTGTTGAACAATCATTTTCACCCTAAGCCGAGTGAAATTGTGCAGCGGTGGAAGTTTAACACACGGAATAGAAGGCCGGAGGAAAGTGTGGGCGATTATGTAGCGGAGCTGAGGAAGCTCGCACAGGACTGTAACTTTGGTGACTCCCTGACGGTGATGCTGCGGGATCGTTTAGTATGTGGAATAAGCGACGACAGAATACAGCGCAGATTGTTAGCAGAGGATTCGCTAACATTTGAAAAGGCGCTGAAGTTTGCTCAAGCAATGGAGGCTGCTAACAGAGACATTGTGGATTTGAAGAGCATGACAGAACAGTCGCGATTCACTAAAGGATTAGGAGCCGTGAACAAGATGGAGGACGGCGGCTCGACGTCACAACAGGTTGTCAGGAAGTGCTACAGATGTGGAGGACTAAATCATGTGGCCAAGGACTGCAGGTTTGTTTCAGAAAAATGCCACAACTGTGGAAAGGTGGGACACATAAAAAGGGTTTGCCGAATGAAAATGGAACAAAAAGGAGGGCGTGGCAGACAAGGTAAACAAGCCCATTTCTTGGAAGAGGAGAATGTGGAGAGTGAGGAAGAAGGAGCTGAAATGCACCACATAAAGGCAAGTGTGACTATGTATAATGTGCATGAGGAGATTAGCATCCCAAGGGAAGAACCCATCAGACAGAAGCTAAAAGTAAATGGACAGAATGTGACATTTGAAGTAGACACAGGCTGTGGTTACACTATCATGTCGAAGGAGTCATTTAAAAAACTTTTTGAAGGCAGTAAGGCGCCCAAAGTAAGCAAGTGTGGAATCAAACTGAGAACGTATGGAGGCCACAAGGTACCCGTGTGGGGAGCAGCCCAAGTGCAGGTGGAATTCAGAGACAGTAAGAAAACACTGGATGTGGTGGTGGTTGAAGGGGCTGGAACTAGTTTGATGGGTCGGGGATGGATTAAGGCCCTCCAATTAGACTGGCAACCTGTACATAAGATCGAAGGCGGAGAGGATGCCTTACAGCGGATACTGGCCAGACATGAAACAGTGTTTAAGGATGAGTTGGGAACGCTGAAGGGGTTTGCAGCAAAGATACATGTAGCCAGTGATGCCAAACCGTGCTTCTATAAGCCCCGATCAGTTCCGTTTGCTATGAAAAAGAAAGTGGAGCAGGAACTGGAGAGACTGTTGGAGGAGAAAATCATCCAACCAGTGAAATTCTCAGAGTGGGCCGCACCCATTGTACCCATACTAAAGCCAGACTCCAGCGCCAGAATTTGTGGTGACTACAAACTGACTGTTAACAAGGTGTCGCCTGTAGAACAATACCCCATTCCACGAATGGAGGACATGATAGCGGGGCTGGCGGGAGGAGAAAAATACACCAAGTTAGATATGAGTCACGCATATCAACAGGTTGTACTTGATGAGGAATCTAGAAAGTATGTCACAGTGAACACACACAAGGGTTTGTTTACATACACCAGGTTGCCATTTGGTGTGAGTTCAAGTCCTGCCATTTTTCAGCGCACCATGGAGAGTGTGTTGCAAGGTCTGACCAATGTCGCAGTGTATCTGGATGACATCATCCTGACGGGAAAGAATGACAAAGAACATCTTCAAACACTGGAGGGAGTGCTGCAGCGCTTGGAGGAGGCGGGCCTGCGCTTAAAAAGGAGCAAATGTCAATTCATGGAGAAGGAAGTGACATTTTTAGGACATCGGGTGGATAAGACCGGTTTACATCCAGTGCCGGCAAAAGTGAAAGCAGTGCAGGAGGCGCCACCCCCAAAATCAGTGACAGAGCTCAAAGCTTATTTGGGGTTGTTGAACTTCTATAATAAGTTCTTGCCAAACTTGTCCACACTGTTGGCCCCACTGCACAAGCTTCTGAGAAAGGGGGAACCATGGTGTTGGGGACCAGCACAGGAGAAGGTTTTCGGCAAATCAAAGGAACTGTTGCAGTCAAGCAGTGTATTGGTACACTATGATGAGCAAAAGGATTTAATTCTTTCTTGCGATGCGTCCCCCTATGGAGTGGGAGCAGTACTAGCTCACCGCATGCCAGATGGTCAGGAAAAACCCATTGGGTTTGCATCGCGTACCCTGAATGCAGCAGAAAAGAACTACTCACAGCTGGATAAAGAAGGATTGGCTGTGATATTTGGTGTACAGTATTTTCATAAGTACCTGTACGGCAGGAAGTTCATGATTATCACGGATCATAAGCCATTGATAAGTTTGTTCCATGAGTTGAAGGCTGTCCCTCAGATGGCGTCACAGAGGATCATGCGATGGGCAGTGTTATTAAGAGCCTATGAGTATGTCATTAAATACAGAGAAGGCAAAAATAACAGTAATGCTGATGGTCTGAGTCGTCTCCCTCTTCCAGAGAACCTCCCTAAAGAGGTGGCAGCTGAGGACCAAGTGTTGATGGTAGATCAGGACCAGGAGGGCGTGATGACATCTGAGCAGCTGCAAAGATGGACAACCAAAGATTCCATACTCTCCAGAGTGCGTGAGTATGCTATGAGAGGATGGCCCACTACGCAGCATCCTAATTTTCAGCCCTACAGACAGAGACAACAGGAGCTGAGTGTGCAGGATGGGTGTGTGCTGTGGGGGGCGAGGGTGGTGATACCAGAACGAGGTCGACGCCCCCTTTTGGAACAGCTACATCAGTCACACCCAGGAATGAGCCGCATGAAGGGCCTGGCCAGAAGCTACATGTGGTGGCCGCATATGGAGAATGACATTGAAGACAAGGTGAGGTCCTGCAGTACATGTCAAGAACATAGACACAGGCCACAAGAGGCACCGCTACACCCCTGGGAGTGGCCAGAAAAGCCCTGGAGAAGGATACATATCGATTATGCGGGCCCGTTTTTGGGTAAAATGTTCTTAGTAATAGTGGACGCCCACTCCAAATGGTTAGATGTGTATACAGTTCCATCCGCTACAGCAGCTGCAACCATAGACTGCCTGAGAAATTGTTTCAGCACGCACGGCCTTCCTGAGATGGTGGTCTCAGATAATGCCCAGTGTTTTGTAAGTGCACAAACTAAAGAGTTCATGGCAAAGAACGGAATCACTCACGTCACCTCCGCTCCATATCACCCCGCCTCCAATGGGTTAGCAGAAAGAGCAGTGCAAACGTTCAAAGAACTCATGAAAAAGAGTACTGGAGACACACTGGCAACCAAGTTAAACAGGGCTCTGTTTAGTTACAGAATCACACCACAGTCCACAACAGGGAAGTCTCCCGCTGAGTTGATGATGGGCCGGAAGTTGAGGTGTACTCTTGATCTCATACACCCTGACTTGAAACAAAAAGTGACAGCAAAACAAGATAGCCAAAGACGGTATCATGATAGACATGCCAAGGAACGCATGTTTGTTATTGGAGACACAGTATATACCAGAAACTATGGCAGAGGACCCAAATGGATACCAGGACTTATACAGGAGATGACGGGGCCTGTTTCCTACTTGGTGATGCTGGGCAATGGGACAGTGGTGAGGCGTCACGTCGATCAGCTGTTTGCCCGCCTGGAGCCGTGCCTGGCAGCAGGAATGCCTGAAGGCCACCCAGGCGAGCCCCCAAAGGCAGCCCCAAACATCAGCGCTGAGACAGGAGACGAGGATGAGAGACACATAGAGGTGCAAGTTACACCAGTGGTGAAGCCACATATGGAGAGTAGTGATTCGCTGGAATCACCTGCCACTGGGTTACGGCGATCGCAAAGGACCAAGAGAAAGCCGGAGCACCTGAGAGACTTTGTGCCGTGATTACGGTGAACTGTTATAGGTTAACCTAAGACTGTTGGACTAAAGGTTCACTATTCCGGAGTGAAATTTCAATAAAGGCTGGGGACGGGGTTGTTGCATTTTTTTTATAAAGGTGAAGTTTTTGGTTATGGGTATTTTCTGTAGTGATTAAAACTACAGAGTAGTTCCAGTTTAAGGGGGGAGGAATGTTATGTTGTGGCAAGGATTTGTCCACCAGGGGGCAACAGTGGTTGGGGAGCTTTCAGTCTGTGGGGGCGCAAGCCCCGGTTCTCTTAATAAAGAAGCAACTGTGAGCTAAACATGGTCTCCGTGGTTCCTTGGTCTTAGGATATCACAATCTGCTGCAATGATGTTGCAACTGGAAGCTTGTTAGCACATAAATGACAGATTGCCACATTGCCAAAATTGAATGCAGTGCTTGACTTGGTAGTGAGCCCAACAGAAAGCCAGTAAAAGTACCAAAAAAAAGCTTTAGAAAAGCTTTCAGGTAACTAAGAATTGGGGATATTGGTGTAGATGCCCAGGACTCAGAGATTTCATGCGGATGTAAGCTTTAGTGCTCTGTGTTGAGAATAGTATTGAGTATTTATGAGTGACGGACTGGCAGGTTGGCAATTCTTTGTATAAGTGTGTGTGTTTTATGTGTGTGTGTGTGTGTTTACCTTCACACTAAAAGCTGTCAATCAAATGCTTGTGTATAAAACTGGCAAACACACACACACAAACAGCAAATGAGACATAAAATGCAGGCAAACAGCTCTGGTGCCATTGAGTCTGGGTGTCCTCCTCATTCACAAGGCTGCAAATAAACTGAACATACAGGCAAGCACGCATACAGGTGAGCACAAACACTCACAAAGGAGAACAGTCAAACAGATGTACACGCAAAGCCCAGATTGGAATTTATGCATTGTGGAGAAAGGTACACAAGCAAACAGACTCACCTGTCCATCAGTCCCTATGGTGCCTCCACAGTCAGTAAGCAGCTCAGACATGTGGTAGTAGCTGGTGAACTCCCAGAGACAGGCTTCCAGGTTGAGGTTCCTGTAGAAGCGCAGTGTGCTGTTCCCCCGCAGAGAGCTGCTGAACTGATATGGCGCAGGGTCCCCCATGCTCTCAGGGCTGCCCGTCGATGCAGTGATGAAGCCGTGAGCTGTGGTGACCTCGGTGTAGTCAAGCAAGTTAGAGCAGCGGTGGTTTCCGACCCGGGTTCCATCGGGACTGAGAGTCAGTTCAAAGTTCGTGAGGCGGCGAGTTGAGATCACTGGAAGCATTCCTGCCAGACAAGGACATTTTTGATTTTGAGCGTGCCCAACTACCTTTGATATTTGAACTGAGAGAAACGATTATTGAAAAAAAAAAAAGCAATGCAGAGGAAAGAAAGAGTATATAGACAGTTAAAACTGATGGGGGGTGAGGGGTGGGCATAAAAAAGGAGAAGTAAAAAGATGAAGCAGAAGGAAACTGATTAAAAATCAAGAAAGGATTGTTAAGTAGCAGGTGTGCTGGAGGGTTTCTACAGGTTCGGTACAACCCGGCGAGTAGGGTTGCCAACTCCCTGAAAAATAAATAAGGGACACCTCGTGGCCAGGGCCGGGCAACCCAGTTGTCTTCACCCTTCCCAGTGTGGTAGCTCTTTTTTTGTGTGTGAAATTATTTTTTAACCATTTGACTTGAACTTGATTTAAGCAGATGCATATTCTTTGTGATATGACCATATGGGAAACAAATGATCATTTAGCCATTTATTTTTAGCTCACAATGACAACATTAACACAGTAAAACAGGTCTCTTAAACAGAAGCCTGTCATGCTTAACTTTTGAGAATATAAGTAAATCTTTCTTTAAAAGAACTCTGTCCTACTTAACTTAAAATTATATAAATTAATAGAAAGCAATAGAACGAAAAATATTCTTGTAACAGTGCACATATAGTGCATTTAGTACAGTTGGCTTCAGTTGAGGTATTATTTCAGCTTTTCTAATGCTAATCAGCTGCTCCTGTTTGTAAACCCACTTGTTCCCATGATTACGCATCTTAACTCATCATCATTATTCATCTATGTATTACTTTTATGTATTAGTGATCTATTTGTTGTAATCATCTATCCTTGCAGTTGTTTATTACACAAAATAAATTATATTATTACACTTCTGGCCACATAGCCCTGATATTCACTGCACATGCCCATATTAACCTTAACCAGAG
Organism: Rhamphochromis sp. 'chilingali'; assembly: GCF_963969265.1. Taxonomy (NCBI): domain Eukaryota; kingdom Metazoa; phylum Chordata; class Actinopteri; order Cichliformes; family Cichlidae; genus Rhamphochromis; species Rhamphochromis sp. 'chilingali'. The sequence continues at coordinate 17,609,775 of NC_137946.1, forward strand.
GGTTTAAAAAAAACAAACCAGTGTTTACATACCATATCTGCTTCTGCCGTGGCCTGGCGGACAAAAAATTGGTAAAGGGTTCCCCGAGCTTTCATGCCCCTCATGTTCTTCATGTGCCCACCAATAGAAGCATGCCTATGGAAAAAGTGCGCCGGCACACAGTGCAGTGCGCTTTATAGTGCACTTTTCCAGCCAGGTGTTTTCCTTTTCCCATTCCTCCCTGTACTTTTGCAGCCTTTTTTTTTCTTTCTCTGAGCGAACAAACATTGCTGCTCTAATGCTGGGCTCACACTGTGCGATTTTTGGCCCATTTTGAGCCGATTTTTGAGTCGTGCGACCGATTTGGTGATCAGCCCGATTTTGGCCTTCATCGTGCGTCGTGTAGTATACGTGGGGTAACGAGAAGCGATTAACACCTCACGACCAGCTCCCGATCATCAATCGCTCGTGAGGGTGTCACCGCAGCTGCTCACGCGCAAACACGTAAACGTCGGTGAAAAAGACGTTGCAGCACAGCTGTGCGGCGTGTGATCTGGACACAAGCGATGGAGGCACAACTTGTAGAACTTTGGAAAGCTCATCCGAGCCTTTTCGATGTGGCATCACAAAATTATCACGACCACAACAACCGTGAAAATAGTTGGATTTACATTGCTGCTCAATCACAGCTGCCTGATCATGTTTTTCATTAGCAATTTAGCAAAGTTGATGTGGTGGTGTGTCTGTGTGAGTGAAAGACAGAGAGAGCGAGCGACAGATTTTCTGTTATAACCTTCATTTTATGGACGCACAGTGTGCCGTCCGAGACTTGCACCGCAGTGTCGGCGTTTGTTTCCCTGTTGGCCATGCTTGTTGTTGTGGTCATCGGTTGTCTTCCGGTATTTTCTCCGTAAGCGACCTTTCCTCAACCAATGAGATGAGCGGTAATCTGACTTGTCATACTCGAATTGTCATAAGTGTGCTGTCAGCTCATTGGTCACAAAGCAGGAGAGGGGCTGGGAATTATGTTTTCAAACAAAGTGTTAATTCCATTAAAAGTTATAGACTACTTTTGATTCTCACTGTATTACGGGACAAAGTGCGTCCCTTATTAGCTCAATACGGGACGTGTACTTTTGTTTCTAAATACGGGACGATTCCGTTTTTTAAGGGACGGTTGGCAACCCTACCGGCGAGATCTATATTCTGGCTGTCACACTCCTGAGGAGCCCCAGACGTGAATATTACACACACTACATTACACCTCACTTCATCTGTGGTACGAGCTCTGCCTTCAGCTCCTACATACCATCTATGTGAGGCATGGTGACAGTCACTTTGATGAGGTTAGGGTGTTTTGGGTCGTCTGCTCCAGTGTAGCGTAGCTTGGCAGAGAAAGGCTCGGCACCAACAGTGCCCATCTTGCGTGGTTGACACATACCTTTTAATGACAGAAGAGCAGAGAAGAGATATTCTAAACACAGGAATAGACACAAGACAGTTACAAAACATTAGAGAAAGCAAGATATAGTAACTGGCAATGGCTTACAGCTAATTACATGTGATAAATCCTTATGTAGTTATTCTTTTTTTTTTTTTACACATTACAAATGCAATATCCTCTTAAATCCCTTTCTGTTCATAACCTGCCCGAACTACTACTGAGTCATATAGTGATTTCCATATTTCTAAGAATACCCTGTGACCACCCTGAGAGAGTGAGTCTGAACTTGTTCCATTTGGGATGTGTAGGTGGAATGAGTGCGGCATAAGTGATAGCATAGCAACAGCAAAAATTATTATTATTTTCTTTCCCATTTGAGAAACGAGTGAGAGCTCTGACCCATTCTCATTGCACATAGCTTGTAGCTGCATTGGATTATGATTCATTAGGGCTATTGTAACCAATGAAAATGGTCTGTGGGTGTGTGTGTGTGTCTGTATGCCACTTGATTAATCTTTTAAAATAGGACAAAGTTGCAAATTAAACAATGTGTAAAATTGGTTCAGATCTTACCAGCTACAATAAAATTCCACTACATCAATTACCCAATAAATTATTCTTTAAAACTACAACATATGTAGAGGACACGGACCGTTTTCTCAATTAGGCGCTTTTTGTTTTATAATTAAGTACAGCAATAAGACTTACTTAATTTGATCAAGTACCATTGTGATTACAACCTTTTTTTTTTTAGTTTCCTTGCTGGCATTAATATTTTTACTTAAAGATCTGAATACTTGTCAAATAATTTAAATCATAATTCAGAGATAAAAATACTGAACTTCAGGCAGTTTAATCACCTTATATCAGTACCGACCCAAGTCAGCGGATTGCTCAGCTGTGGATCCAGCTTGCAAATCTTATATGGGGATCCCTATTTAGACCGCCACAGCCTGCGTACAGTTGCTGCTTCCCACTTGCATGCAAGCCGCTTTGCAACCCACCTTTGTCTCCAGCTCATCATTTTCATCTGTGTTGTCAATGATGGTACTTAAAGAACATGTTTTTCTACCCATGTTGAGTACTCAAAGAGTTTTGTTAATAAAAGCCTCATTCAAACATTTATGTGGGTCAATGAGGCAAAGGAGTTTTAATATAGCACTCACATTTGCTCTGATGCATTAATTGGAGTGTGAGTACGAGTGCGGGGATGACTGGGGATTCAGCATCTTGTCCAAGTATTGAATACCAATCCTTTTTTATCAAACGTTGCCCCGACTGAACAAAGCTGTAATGTATAGTAGGTTGTTTTTGCGATTCTTGTAGAATAATTCTCCAAAAAACACCTGGAAACATCAGGCCCAGATAAGATTTAATTCATTTTTCAGTCCTCACCTTCCACCCGGCTGATTGTGACAACGGGGCTGCTGAGCTCTAAGCCCTCATCCCCGTTCGAATTAACAGCTCTAGCAGCACACTGGACCCTGGAGCCTGCTTGGAAGTAGACTGAATCCAATGTGATCATCTTGGAGGATGTAAAGAATGTGTCAAAGTCCACCTCCCTCATGGGACTGGTGACGCCATCAGGGCCAGCTGGGGCACTGATGAGCCAGCGGTAGCGGGTCAAGGTGTTGTTGATGTGCTCGCTGACACAGATAGAGCCCGTCCTGTCATAATCTGAGTATTTTGTATTGCAAGCCTGGAGGATGGATAAGGAATTTAGCAGGAGTGGGTGGGTAAGCAAGGACAGCAGAGAGATGGAGAAAGATACAGTACATGCCAGAGGAAAGAAGGAGACAGATAATACAAACGAGTAAGTGATGGTTGCCAAGGAAATCCAGATGTTTCAGTGGTTTATATTCTCACATTTGTGGTCTTGGAAATATTTTTTTTATATTTAGAAAGCTACAAATATTGGATCGAGGGTTAAACCTCAAATAGATTCTGTAGATTTCCTTTGTAAACCTGTTGACACTGAGCTTCCTGCCACAGCACTCGACACTTCAATTTCGACAAGACTTCTTCATTTTGCCTCTCCAGGGAACCTCCTACGCAGCTGACCACACTGCACGAAAATAAACACACACGTGCACTCTCTCTGTCTCTCTCTCGCACATGCAAACACATACACAGTTCTAGCCACATTCAGCAGTCACCTGAGGAGCAAATGACTTAACACATCACGACAATCCATTTAAGTTTCTCACTGAACACGTTTTCAAGAGTGGCAGAGATTCTCCTGTGTATGAGAGCATGGCGACTGTGGCCTACCAAGCTGTGTAATGTTTATTTTAAGAACAGAATAGCTGATTCCTGGTGGACAGTTTGATCCTGAGGAAAAAAAATGCTACTTTCGTTACTGGAGAAAACGTAATAAATGTAACTGTTTTCTGTTAAGCTGATCTCTCCCAGGTGTTTCTAGAAGGCATGTTGTCGTAGAGTGAGCAAGACTATTCCTCCAGGGCCACTTGTGTCCCTAAATACCATTTAAGCGTGACTCACTGTGACACAGATGAGTGGATAGCCGGCTGGTGGGTGGAGGCTGTCTTGTGTCCTGGTGACATCATCGTAATGGAGCAACGACGCCACATGAGGAAGGGAGGGAAAGGCGACATCAGCCATGCTGTTGATCTCCTCGATGTAAACGATCACTTTAGTCACCTGGTTCAGAAAAAGAGCTTTAAGGAGTACTGACACAGAGGTGTTTCTGAGTAACGAGTTATCAGTGAATGTGTTTAAATTCTTGGACATTTCTCTCTTCAGACTTTGTTTCCCCTTTTATTTCTCTTTCTACTCCTTACTTCTCCTCACTTCTTCTGTCTTTTTTTTTTTAACATAATCTATTATTCATTGCAAAATGTTTTCATTGCCCTCTTGGTTGCAACTACAGTAAAGTGCTGCCGGTGTCTGGGCCAGGACACCCTTGTAAAAAAGATCCCTGATCTCACTGGGACTGACCTGGATAAATATGGGTCAAATCAGAAAAAAAAAAGCTTTTAATCTTTTACGTTTTCATTAAGCTTTAAATTCCTGAGCCATCAGTTTGGATTTTGTGTGATCGCTCTGTGGCGGTTAAGCACGCGCACACTTCTGACCTGAGTTTCAGCCACCATGTTTTCATCAGGCTTCAGATGGAGCGTAAACGCTTCCCTCATTTCTCGGACTCCGTCAAAAAGCACCTGCACCTCCACCACATTTTGCTTATTCCCCTGCTTGAACTCAAGGACTGGGCACACACAAATATAGAAGAACACAATCATCAGGGAAACAGTTTAAAATGTACACGATATAGCACAAATAGATCGTTATTAGGGAAAGTGTACTGCACCGATCGATATCTTTTCCTGAGATAAAAGTAATCGACTTGCAAGGCCAGATTTCCACCTCTTTTTTGCCAAATTTACATTTTTACAGGAAATAAAAAGGCCTCGCAGATTAGCCCAATGCACATTTTATTGCTTCAGAAGAATATATCACTTAGCTAAAAAGCATTGCAGGTTTCTATTTGCATAGTGCCAAAGGTGGTCCATCTCCTTGCACGGTAAGTAATAGAGCTTTGCATTAGAAATGTGCTGCGGCGAGAAAATATTGTGCAATATGAGAAATTCACGGCTGTATGATTCAAAACTGCGGGGAAATTTTAACGGTGAGTAGGCAGGTATAATTTGAATTGACTGAATGTATTCTATAAATATTTCAAGCCTTGATTAAGCTTAGAAAAGTTCACTTTGGGCTAAAAGCTGAACAGATAGAACAAAAGACCTCATCCTGCTGACATGAAGACTGCTGAAATTTTATTAAAAATTACATAACCTCCCACTGGACTATAGCAGAAATCACCTTTCTCCATTTGAGATAAAATTATAAATTAATGACCCTTGCCCAAATAAAACCCTATGCCCACTTTCATTAATCTAACATTCCTATAGGGACCCTTGTTTCACCTCTCTGGATGCCGCCAATGCATAATAGAAATCAATCAGGAGGATATGTGTAGGTCATTAAGTGCAAATTTGGTGTATCTCGTGATTACTAATGGTGCTGTAGAGGTTTGTATTTATTAGTGAGTTACTGAACGTTCTGCTTCACATGTTTCAACGCCACTAACGTGCTGAGAAAAGGGAATGAGGAGAGGAAGACAGCTTTTGGTCTTTAATAGCAGTTCAAAAAAAGAACTGTGCACTGCATTGAAGCTCTTTTATGCATCTGGAGCTTTTAATCATATCACACCATAAGAGGATATATGTGGGATTTACCTTGAGATACAGGATAATAGTCTTCTCCTGAGACAGCTGACCCATCTTTAGTGTGAACGCGAACCACCGACACTTTTGATGTGTCACCCACTCGTACCACAGGGATCTTCACAGTGGCTACAGCGCTGGCTTCCTTTGGTTCATTAACACTGAACCTGGTGTCCAGAAAACGGATGATGGGTTCTAAGGTGGACAGAATTAAAATGTAAAGCAAACTCATTGAAATGTATGCAACAACTTTTACAACATCAGTTCCAAGTCGATCAGAAAACTGTGTAAAATGTGAATAAAATACAGAATGCAATAATTTGCAGTAATTCATGCTTTATTCAGAGTAGAACATAAAAAACATATCAGATGTTTCGACTGAGATATTTTACTATTACATGAAAAATATTGGCTTATTTTGAATTTGATGGCAACGTGTCTTCAAAAAGTTGAGATAGTGGTAAAAAAAAAAGGCTGGAAAAGTAAGTAGTGCTAAAAAAGAAACAGCTGGAGGAACATTTTGCAACAGGTCAGAAACACGATACGAGAGTTTCTCCAAAGAACAGGTGGGCAGAGGTTCTTCAATGTGCAATCCCCCCCCCCCAAATAATAGTAGAACAATTTCAGAATATTGTTCATCAACGTAAAATTGTGTAGATGTAAAATATATATCATCATCTACAGTGCATAATATCATCAAAAGATTCAGAGAATCTGGATGCAAGTAGTTTTCAGGCCTCCGAGTGGACGGCATTAAACACAGGCACGATTCTATCATGCAAATCACTGCATGGGCTCAGAAACACTTCCAGAAATCATCGTCTTTAAACACAGTTCATTGTGCCGTCCACAAATGATGGTTAAAGAACATTTAACCAGTTCAAAATGGATTTTAAATAAAAAATGTATTTAAAATGTGGTAAATCATTGAAAGTGGTAAACCTCGTCCTCTGGAAGAGGAGAAATACCATCCAGCTTGTGTCAGCACTCAATTCAAAATCCTGCATCTATTGCACCGGCAGCTTGCACATTTAGAAAGACATCAGTGCTGAAAGTTATATACATTTATTTATAAGTCTTAGAGGAACATAAGCTTCCATCTAGACAATGTCTTTTTCAGGGAATACGTTGCATATGTCTGCAGCTATTACTGTCTAACAGCATTTATAGTAGTATGGGTGTTGACCTGACCTGCCTGGAGTGCCAACCTTTCACCAACTAAAACATTAGGTGTATCATGAAATTAAAAATAGGAAGAGCTGTTGATCAGCTAGAAGCCTATATCAGATAAGAATGGGACAACATTCCTCTCCTTAAAATCCAGCAGCCGGTTTCCTCAGTTCCCAGATGTTTATTAGATGTCTATTAAAAGAAGTTTAAACATTTGATATGCTTTCCATGCTCAGTTGTGAATAAAATAGGGGTTTTGAGATTTGCAAATCACTGTGTTGTGTTTTTACATATATTCTACAATATTCTACAAAAAATTTGATTGTAATTACTACATGGTCATCAAGAATGATGATGTATTGGTGTACTTATTTTCTCTGCGAGTTATATTCAAAGCCAGTGCTCTTCATCGGCTTCTATTTTTTAAAGCAGTTAATTTCTGACCTTTTTCAACCTCTGCCTTCTTTCTTCCACTTACTGTCTGCCGTATCCTTGATTTTCACAAGTGTCTCGTTTAGAGCTCCAACTGATGCGCCAAAATGTGAATTGCTCTTCGGGTTTCCTAAAACCAGCCGGAGCTCCTCTCCATCCTCATACAGCGTGTCATCAACCAGAGACAGAACACACGGCTTCTCCACCTCGCCTAAAATGTACAGCAAAACGTGTCACAAGATGTGACATGTCAAAGAAATTGAAATGGAAGAAAAAAGGCTTCTACTCTTCTTTTATCTGTAGAGGATATAAAATCTTATTTATACAATTATTCTTCCCTTTATTCAGTCCCTCAATGGTTTAAGGAAGCTGTTTGCATGCTGAGTATGTTTGAAAAAAAAAATTAAAGAGAACAAAAACAAGAAAAAAAGGGAACCGTTAAAGCAGTATTGGAGTATGTGGATTTCTTTCTTTTTACATTTCTGCGAAACTTGTTTATTCACCTGAAAAGGTGTCAGCTTTCAGAACGCAGGGAACAAAAGAATTTAAGGAAAGCATGCATGATGTAACAGTGCAGTTACTGAAGAACCTGGTAAGAAACTGATGACAGAGGCATCTGTGTTTGGCCGCTCATCAAAGTCTGAGGCGACCTGCGCAGAGGCCTGACGGGTGTAACAGCGGACAGAAGATTTATGTCTGATGTCACCACTGCGGTACACTGTTGCTGTGATCTGGCCGTCGCTCTCCTCTCCAGTGTACACCGACTCACGAAACTGGACCTTTGGCACTGTAGTCAAACAGGATAGTTCAGTCATTTCATAAGATTAACGCAGAGATAATTTCTCCCTTGCTGGAATTGGAATAAGCCGCAAATGAAAGACCAAATCAAATAACATAGCTGTCACATCAAGCTAACAGTGGTAATGATTGCAGTGGAACTATGAACACACAGTGACAAATTAATTATAACTTTGCGTTTACTAAAGCAGCCAAATTAAAATCTGAAGAAGTTTGACAAACTTTCTAAGGCTTATTTATATATTTCTATACACATATATTAACAAATATCATTATTTTTATTATATTATTATCAGTAATATAAAGAACAGAAAAAACAGGCTGGATAGTGATGCTCTAGCTCAATGCTAATATCATTTTCCTACAGTAATGTGTTCCCAGTGCATTTCCAACACTTTGACCGTGTGAGTTAATCACATTAAACATAAAGTTAAGATGCCTTTATGAATGTATTTATGAAAATTCTCAGCAATATAGAGTGACTCACAGTCAGACACTGAGTCATTTATGAAGACTGTAGCCTTTCCAGGTTCTCCCAGGATGCCATTCACTGGCATGCGTAAGACCAGCTCAAAGCTCTCAATCCCCTCCAGCTCTGGCTGTCCCAGGTCATCCAGGATGATTACCCTGAACGTCTGCGTGCTGACGCCTGGAGCAAAGTCAAGGTTGTGACTGATGCCCACATAGTCAATACCGGCTGTAAATAAAATATACAGACAAACAGAATGCAGGTAAATGACAAATAATGCTATTGGTCAATTCAATTATTCTTATCTGTCAGAAGCAATACTTTAACTGTATGGGAGCTCACCTTCTGCAGAAACGAGCTCTGCCTTGCGAGAGCTGACAGTAACGGCTGCAGATTTGGACAAATCCGTTCCCGTCCTCCACACTTTGATCTCCACATACCCATCGCTCTCATCCACATGATACTCTACCTCCCCAAAGTAAAACACAGGAACTGGGGAGAAAAGACAATAAATAAATAAATGGCTGTAATTAATGGTTCTTGATTCCAGACTACAGCTTCATAATATCCGTTTAGTTTCAATGATTTCTGTCTTTAACCTCCTAGGACCTGGCGTCCACATATGTGGATATCACATTTTGGGTTATTTAGACTAAAATAAATTATTAAAAAAAAAATTGCTCTACATGGGCCTGATATCCACTTACGAGGACATTATACTGCTACTGTTCTATCAAAATTTTAAACAAATATCCTCATATGTGGCTCTTATTGTTCTTAAAAACAAAAATAAGGTAAAGAAAAAATCTGGTAATTCTTTGTTTTTACATTCATTTGGCCCCAATATGCCCAAGTATCAAAGAGAAATTAAAAATGCATGCCGTGGAAGAGTTTGGATCTGAGGAGGTTAAATGTATTAGCTGACTCATTATTTTCTTTAAATATTAACACTCTGAGATATTCAGTATTTGGGGACTTTTAAGGTCAGCACACATTTTTTCTTCATACTTTAACTTGACAGCTGACGTAGCATATATGAGCTAAATCAGCAGTGGTACTAATCTATAGATCTGTATAGATCTCCAGCAGCCACTTGCAGCCTGGCATGATTCATTTGTATAGCCAGTAGCTGGACAGAACGGTCAAAAAGCGGCAGGCCATTAGTCTGAAGCTAAACTGCAGGGGAGTGTGACCTTTCAACATCCTAGGCCTTAAATCCACACATTTCTTTATTTTAATTGTTTCTCCTGACAGAGTAATTAAGTACTTTTAACAAATATGGATGCTGTTAACACTGAAACAAAGCCTGTGTGTGTATGTGTGAGTCTGTTCCCCTGACTGTAAAGTAGTGAGATGGAGAGACGAAGAGAATGCGGCCCCCCAGACTGCTCAAAGGCTTGTTTGAACTAGGATTGTTTCCTGAGGCAGCAAAGTGGAGGCAGTCCAGTGTGTATTTGACAGTTTCATCTCTCACAAGCCGCCCCCACCCCTTTCCCTCGCACCCGCGTTGAGTCATAAAAAGTGACAGAATAAAAGTTCTTCTGTCTCCATTTTAAACTGGCCTGTTTCTTATATTCCGGCATATAATCCAAAAATAGCACGTGTGTTATTGTGTTTTCGTGTCTCGATCAAATACTTAACAAGCCAGAGATTTTTTTTTTATTCTGAATATTACTCTACTGATATATGAACTTTCATATTTTATTTATATACTTTAACTAGGCCACATAACAAAAGCTAAGTGGAGTACTTAACAAAGGGACCGAGAAAAAAAAAATCTGCAGTTGCATGTTGACTGCCAGCTTCACATAACAAGTGACAGCTCAGGGTAATAACATCCAGCGAGTATTGCACATCAAGTGCAGCCTGTGCCCTCTCTCGCCCCATCCAAAGACTTCTTTCCTCAATGCAGCTGTCTTTCTCATTTACCTTTTCTTCCTACACACTCACTGTTATCTAACAGATGCATCACTGCAAACAGAATGTGTGTATTTGCACAAAGGCAGAGTAAAAGCAAAGTAACAGACTGCGTAGGTAGGAAAAACACATGGATAAAAACGTCTGACCGTAAACACTGATAAACAAGGGGCTTGTAAGAGTGTGGACGTGTAGCTTATCTTTAAACACTAAATGCAAGCAATCTGGCTCCAGTTCCTTCTGTGCTCAGCGAGGACACTTCTGCTAAGATGCTAATAAACATGTCTGTATTCACACATGTCTTGACTGCGCTCCCCTCTGCGTGACACCACAAGAGGGAGGTGAGTGATGACTGATGAATGAGAAATGAATTCTCTCTCCCCTCTGGGACAACGCCTGTGGTTTAGCACTCTGAAGTGTGTGGGGAAGGTGTAAAGCCAAATTATGATAATTACCAGTGTGTGGGTGTCTGTAGCCATTTGTGTGTCACTGCACCTTTAAATGCAGTTTATAGTACATTCTCAGCTGTCCTGTAAAGAATGGGCCCTTTTTTGCAGGAGGCTCGCTAATACAAACTGTCTGTATGCAGTATTTCACTTGGTATGGAGGCTTTTAGGTAATAAACGTCATATCGAATCGTGGAATGATTAAGAAGGTAGGTCATATCTAACTATAATAAACAAACCTTTGTCTTTTTGTTGGCATTTAGCTTTTATCAGCTAGAATAGTGGAAAGGGCTTAAAACAGGGTATCGTGACACACAGGGAACAGGCTGGCTCACATTTGAACCCATGCCCCTTCAGCAGCCTTCACCTACTCCTCCAGGTTTTCTACAGTGGCACCTGTGAAATCTGTTGGTTTTTGGGTTTTTTGGTTCTTTTTTCTCCTCCTAGACCATCAAAACTTGGACCAAACCCCATCACACACAGACTGCTCGAAGAAATTAAAGGAACACTTATTAATCAGAATATAGCATCAAGTCAATTAAACTTTTGGGATATTGATTAAAACAGTGCTGTAAGCTAAACAGCAGAGGAGGTTAATCAGCTTTAGCAGCTGTACTAGAGGGGCAACAATGAGACAACCCCCAAAACAGGAGTGGTTTTACAGGTGGAAGTCACTGATATTTTTTCCCCCTTCTCATCTATTTTGAATGTTTTTTTTTTCATTAGTTTTGCATTTGGCTGGGTCACTTCTGTTGGCATAAGATGACACCTGGACCCTACAGAGGTTGCACAGGTAGTCCAATTCATCCAGGATGGCACATCAATACGTGCTGTTGCCAGATGGCCATGGAGGAGAGTCCAGTGGATGAACAGTTATTGTGGGTAGGGCTGGGTATCGTCACTGATTTCTAGAATCGATTCAATTCCGATTCACAAGGTCCCGAATCGATTCGATCCACGATTCGATTCGATTTAAATCTGGGAAATTTTGACAGTCAGAAATATTATAATTCAGATCAGTACATTTACATATTTTTGTATCAATAAAAAGGAAGCTGACACAAGCAAGACTTTATCACAGGTGTGAGCATCACAGCAGATGCCTTTGTGTCAAAGTAGCTGAAGATAAAACACAGAAAAACATGAAGGTGATTTTCCTGGCCTGGGATTTTATAAAAATATTCTGCAGTACATCAAAAACGAAAGAAAACCATTAATCAGCATATGAACATTACCTCTGAAGTTACAGCGGTTTTATTAGAGACACGGCGTTTTGCATTTTGAATAATTTTAAAAAGTTTAAATTTGTTCAGTATTGAACAGCAGAAATTAGGTTTTATTTTCGGAAGTAAGTAAAAGGGAAAAAAACAGCGGCCGACAGCGCTGTAAACAACAGTAGACTTGTGCGTAACAAGCAAGCGAATAATGCAGAAAACAGACAGAGAGAGGGAGGGAGAGAGAGAGGGAGAGAGAGAGAGAGAGAGCTGTGCATCGCGGTGGAAGCAAAACAGGAAAAGTCAGAGTGAATTCATGACGATGTTTATGTGAAGCGTAGTTTGGATCTTCTTTTGCTGCTGGTTCGGTCAATATTGTTTGGAGAGACATCAAACTAACAGCTTTAGAATCGGCGCATAAAGGGCGTGAACACAAAGCGCGGACCGCCGACAGATCAGAATCAGCGAGCTGTCGGCTTTCAGCCCCGAGCGTGAGAAAGGCGACATCTCACTGATTCTGATCTGCGGGTTTTGTCTTTGTGCAGAATCCGTGTACCTGCTCTCATTTACTGTCTTAGCTGTTTGGTGGTTCTTGAAATTTTGTGAGATGTCACCAGAGATTCTGGCATTTCGGGCAAAATAAATTTATATTAAAAAATCGATTCAGGATTTTAATGAATCGATTTTACGTTATCCAAGCCAGAATCGATTTTAATCGATGAATCGATTATAAAAACCCACCCCTAATTGTGGGATAGCTGGACGGACCAATAGAAGATTGTTAGCCCAACTGCAGGACCAGTATCTGCTCCTTTGTGCATGTTGGCACATTTCAGTAAACATGCAAACTGAATTTCAGTGGTCATATTTCATATAAAAAAAAATTAAGAAATAATGGGTAGTTGAAGACTTATACTGTAGAAAAATAGTATTGCTGATAGCAGCACAAACAAAAACTCTAAGTTCTAAGTTCTGTTCTAAGTTCACCTTCTGAAATGCAAAGTAACCCGACTGTTTCACCCCAGTCAGGGCGTACAAAATAGCCAGAGGTATTCTGCAGCTTTGGTGTGACCAACACTCAGGCTGCCCTAATATTGAAATGAAGGCCTGGGTTTCCAAGAGATACTCAGAGCTAATCTACAATTCTACAAACTCAGCTGTGGCCATATGCACCCATCCGAAAAGTCTGCGCGTTCGTCTCTCCTTGGCAGGGTACAAGGAGATGACAACACTCACTTTGAGTCAAAATGTGCATCCATGCAGAGCGCAACACTCAGGGCGACAGGTACTGTAGAGTTTAATCTGATAAAGTACTAAATCAAGCAGATATCTCTGGGACTTTTTTTCTCAGATGAAGTGAGAAAACCCTGTGTGTGTGTGTGTGTGTGTGTGTGTGTGTGTGTGTGTGTGTGTGTGTGTGTGTGTGTGTGTGTGAGAGAGAGAGAGAGAGAGAGGTATAGTGGATAAATAGATGGAAGGAGAGCAGCCAGGTGAACTTGACTCTAACCTGAGGGAAGGAAAAATGGGGCTAGAGAGAGGACTACCAGTCACACTTAAGTGTTCTTTAAGTGCTTTTCTCACCATTTACCTTACCTTACCTTCACACATAAACATCCATGCAGATGCAAGGAACCATGTGACACAAGTAAACACATGCTGCAAACTCTTGTTTCACTATTTTCCTGGCCAATTGGAGGTTGCACTAAAGAAAATGAGGCTGCAGTTTGACTGCCTGGGTGCAGGTATTAGAACACTGTCAGACAGCGTATTATCCTCTGGGAGGCTAAAAATGACACATAATATCTCACTGGAGTTGGGCTCTCACAAACACATTTCCATTCCTTTGAACTCAGCACCAAGTCTGAAGTCTTCTGACAATTTACTACCAATCAGACCATGTGTCATGTTTCTTGTTAACTAGCCCCCAGATGCCTCCCTGCACATATGCACAGTCAGTCAATTTGGCACAATTGTTTGTATCCCTAAATGAGTTCTCAGTTGTAAGTCGTCATTGTTTTATTTATCCCAGGCTGCTGTTTGGCAGTAGCATGATGAGGCCTCTGTGATACAAACAGTTCATGACAAAATGAAAGACTAAAAGGAAAGCAAGATTATAAAATGTCTGTAAAATAAGACTTCATTTTTCTACATTTTAATCTTAAACCCAATAAAGAGCCTTGCCACAAATTACAGAAAATGAGTAAGGATGTGTTCTCAGCTTGATTATATATCTTACAATTTTTTTGATTTGACTTTTTCCTTTGTCCTAAAACGTTGGCTCTTACTCTGCTGCTTTAAATCTGCCAGCCTGTATTTGTCCAGATAGATGACAAATGGGTGTCTGAACAACAAGCGTGTAAGCTGAGAACCACGTTGTGTATAAAGGGAATGAAGACTGTCTTTATGGCCTTTGTTACATCACTGGTATTTGACCCAAATTCATTATAGACATTACAGCCTTATCTCCAAAAGAGATACAAAAATTGTGACTTTTACCGACTTTCACTTTTTAATAGATTTGGTGGCATTTAGCAAAAAAATCCAGAGCACAGACATCATTCTGTCACCGTGAAGTCTCTAAAGTAAATCAATGCAGAATAGTGAGATGGTGGAGAACGCATACAGATTGCAATAGGTATTTCCCAGCAGGCATGTCAGTCCCCAGATAAATCATCTACACATTTCTCTTGCTTTCGGAATATTTAATCTACTTTGGTCCATGCGATGCTGTAACTGGATGAAAGCAGACAAGGGACGCGTGTGATAATGCAGTCCCACCGGACTTGTGCTCGCTTCTCGACTGTAATTACAAATTGTCAGAATAGCAGCGTGACAGGAGTTTGATTCCATCTGTCTGCTGTGAGTGCAGGGTCTATTTCAGCACTCTAATCCTGCATGCCTTAACACCCGCTAAGTCTGTGAAACAAGCATAATTAAGAGAAATTCTGTGATATGAGGGCTCTGAAGAAAATTCAAAACAACAGAAATCCATGCACTTGTTTGAAAGAGTGCATATAAGCACGTGTGCTTTAACATTAAAGCCAAGCTGAAATAAATCAAATCTTCTAAATCTCTGGAGTGAGACAAGAACCTTTTGCAAAGTTCGCCACAGCCGCTGTGATTCAGGTTACGGTACATCACATCTGGCAGCAAAATGGTTTGACCACAAATAGATTTTGAAGTTTTCTCTATGAAGCTCTTAGAACTTCTAGAAATGATCACCTGAAAAAGATAAAGTTAGAAAGCTATTATTAGAATGCATTACCATCATCCGTATCTTCCAAGATGTTAACTTTGGTGGTGGGGTAGTGCATTCCCAGACGTCCTCCCACAGGCAGTGACAGAGTAACGTTGAAGCTCTCCTCTCCCTCGTACAGGGAGTCGTCTATGATCACCACGCGGCACAGCTTCTCCCTGTCACCTTTGTTGAAGCGAAGGAGGCTGCTGTGTTCCTCAGGACGGGAGATGTAGTCCGAGTAAGAGAGGACAGTGGTGGGAATGGTTCCTGAGGCCGAACCTTTAGAAAGACCAGCAACAAGAATGGTGAGTACGATGCACAAAAGCATAAAAAGAATAAAATATGATTGAAAAGACCTAATGAAAAGACCATAAATGGTATCCTCTGTACAAAGAAGATGTGTTATTGATACAAATCTTTTAATACAGTGTTCACAAAAAAAATTAAAGGAACAGTTTGAAAACGCAACAGATCTCTGTGGGAAAAAATCATGCTAAATAATAATATGGATATGGACTGGGTAATGTGTAAGAAATGAATGGATTGTCTAACGGAAATGAAATGTATTAACCTACAGAGGATTCAATCAAAGTGAAAAAATGATGCAACAGGCTTTTCCATTTTGCCGAAATTCCATTGCAGCAACTTAAGACACTCCGTAGTTTGTATGGCCCCCACGTTCTTGTATTCTTGACTGACAATGTCGGTGAATGCTCCTAATTAGATGACGCCAGGTGTCCTGGAGGGTCTCATCCCAGATCTGGACCAAGGCATCCTGGACAGTCTGAGGTGCAACATATCAGCATCACAAGGACTTAAAATGATGTCCTAGAGGTGTTTTACTGGATTTATGTCAGCTGAGGGTGGGGGCCACTCACTGCACCAGCGTAGGGTCTAACAATGGTTTCACGGTTTGTTCGTCTCTCCATTGGTGAACGATGTTACAAGCAGCATAATGTTCTCTGCGTCTTCTCCAGAGCCTTTCACATCTGTCACATGTGCTTAGGGTGAACCTGCCCTCATCCATGAAAACCACAGGATGTCAGTGGTGGTCCTACCAATTTTGGGGTTCTTTGGCAAATACCAATCACCTTCAAGGTGTCAGGCAGCGAGCACAGGGCCCACTAAAAGATGTCGAGCCTTCAGGCCATCCTCATGAAGTCTATTTCTGATGAGAGACATTCACACCAGTGGCCTGCTGGAGGTCATTAGTGTGACCTAACGGGAACAGGATGGCAGTGCTCTTCCTGTTTGTCCTTGTACAGAGGAGCAGATACTGGTCCTGCTGATGGGTTAAGGACCTTCTACAACCGTGTCCAGCTCTCCTATAGTAACTGCTTGTCTCCTGTAATCTCCTCCATGCTCTTGAGCCTGTGCAAACCTTCTGATAAACCCTCACCCTGGATGAGTTGGACACTGCACCTACTGTTCATGTCATTAACACCAAAGTAGCTGAAACTAATTAACAACTGTCTGTGCTACTTAACTGACCAGATGATATTCTCTGATTAAAAATAGTTCCTTTAATTTTTTTGAGGTGTGTATAAGAACTTGGATTAAGAGCATAAAAATAAATATGAAAATAATGAAATGAAGAAAATATGAATATGTTGTGTATCTCAGTGCTACAAATCTGTATTAGAATTTCATAAGATTCAGATTTTCAGCATAGCTAAACTTTGACTTTTAATTGCAGCAAGTCCATTAGGTCTGTCGGTGTATGGCAAGGAGCACAGAAGTAAATTTCCATCAAGTTCTGGCAAATTTGTTAGAAATCTTTCATTTTTCATTAACCGTGAAAAGCAAAAAAATAGTATGGCTGAATTATTAAAGGGGAAGCGGATGTTGTGGAGCATGTAAGGAATCAAGAATTCTTGCAAAACTTAACAGCTAAGTGTGATCCTGCTGTGCTTAGGCTGCTAACATGTGATTTGTGAAAATGCAAATGGCGTGTAAACAGCTTCTTTTCCAGAGAGCTGACTTGACTTTAAACAGATTTAACGGGTACTGTCAAACTGCATAGGTGAGGAAAAAAGCTGCACCCGACACTCCACCTACACATCAATATAACAAAGACATCGCCTGTCATCCAGACGCATATATCACAAGATTGAAACATGCCTCACTTTTTAGGTTTTAACAATTACATGATCTATTTGTTTTGTAATTTGAAGTAAGGACATCTGAGACTTCATTATACAGGTGAATATAACGAATGTAAATCAGACCCAGCTTTTTATACCGTTAACCAAGTGGTGCGATCACTGTCTGCAAATATGGCAGGATTGCAACGTATACAGGGGGGGAAATGGGTTAGATGAGGTGAAAAAAGGCCAGCCTGTACCCTGCTGTGTGTAGCAGACCACCATGAGCTCCTCGCTGATGTCTCCCCTGCGGTGCACTGGGATGAAAAGCTCTCCAACATCTTCCTCTACTGAGTGGATCTGTTCAGGGAAAAATACAGTCGACTCTGTTTGGAAGGGGAAAAGAGAAAACGAGACAGTGAGAGAGAGTGAGAGTCAGGGAAAAAAAGAAAAGGGTAATGATATGTATAACAATCTGCAAAAATCCACAGTGCATTAGGCCATCAAGGACTAATACAGGCTTTTGTTCTGGTTCTGCATTAGCGAGCTGCAGCTGACATTTTCCTTTCATTTTTTTTTTATTCCATTGAAGTGGTGGTCCTGCAGTGTGCTTATTCATATTCGAGAATAACTCTCCATCGGTCTTTTGGTTTGGTGTAACCAGACGGGCTCTTCAAAGAGACCGCTTTGGAAGTTTTTCTTCTTGTCTCACGTATCGCGGACAATTACACAGGCAAGAATCTGAATTTATACCACAGAGTCAATCAGCTGGGAGTTTCACCCATCTACAGCTCCATACTCAGAGGGGTCAATCATCTCTCTCATATTTTCTTCCCCGCCTTTCTCTCCGTCTCTGACTGGAGTTTGTGATTGAGGGAGAAACTTTGAGCTAGTGAAAGCATCATCTATCAAAGCACAGAACTTACTGGCATTATAGAAACAATAAATTTTGGAGGCTATTTTCCACAGACGCACTGGGACCAATAAAAATGCTAACAGAGTGGCCGAAGCTTCAGCTCGTCCCAGTTCTTCGCGTGCCTTTGTTTCGTGCGCTCTCTGAAAGAATCGATGACTGAATGATGGGAGGTGAAAAACACTGACGAAAACTTCAATTAAAAAGGCGAGGACTGGCGCGTGAAACAGATTTATATCTGACTCAATGCCCGGCGTAAAGAGAGATCAGCAACCTGAGCTGGCTGTTTGGGATGAAGTCATCAACATAAGACAATCTTACACACAGCGGGGGGAGGAGGTCGAACATTTCTTTTATCTTACGATAAGTCGCTAAATTGTTCTCACAGTCTTCTTCCACCTCTCCGACTTTTTTTCATTCTGTTCCTGTCCACAATCTGTCACTCCCCGGGGACTCATACAAGGAGACTGAGGTCCACCGCTTACCTATTCCACACACACGAGTAACGTTACAACCTGATTTTCTTCCCTCTTTCCACACACGTACTGTACACTTAGTCTCCTCCTCGCACTCTTCTATTGCCTCTAAATCCACCTACGGTTTGGAAAAGCACATTTTCAGCCAAGTGGGTCAAGTTCACCTCCTGGAGGAAAACCCACAGTCTTTTTTTAAATCATTCATGGGGATTGGAACATAAACACAGGCTTTTATGCTGGGTGTTAAAACAGCGAATACTTGCACCTGATTTTGCTATTGTTTCACCAAATAAAATAAAAACTGCTTTTGTTTTCTTTTACTCCAGCTTTTCTTTTCTTCCTATGCCTTGAACCTCTCCATTATTGATAATTTCATAAATATTCTATGGATGCTGGGATATTTTCCTTGTTGCTGCTGTTTGACTGCGTTGTGATAAATGTGCACTTTACTCATTACCACCTTGCAATGCTGGTCATGGACAAAATGGAGATGCACATGTATAACAAATGAGCCCCTAAAAACCTGCAGTTAATAGCACAATATAAGCAAAACACAATCCAGCATAAGAAGATGTAGCTCCTTGCTTGAAAGCTCTGTGTTTACGACTAGAGACAAGTGTCCATGATGACACACAAAAACACAAGTGCGTTCTTGTTTGTTTAGCAGAATGACACTGGTGCAAACGCAGTAAAAGTTGTCCTGATGTATTGTGTTCTTAATGAGAACACAAGAACTACACGACCACCTGTAGCAATGTGGCTGCTGCTTAGAGTATGCAGTCCAACAACAGGCGTTTCCCTTCATCTTTAGTCATCATTGCGTATGCATTACATATATAAAGAATAAAATCGTAGCAATCACATGGGCAGACAGCAGGTAAAAAGTAGAAGCACACTCACACATCTCTATAAAGTATGTGTTCTTGCTTAAAACACCAGAGAAAAACTCCAAGCATCGACACAGACAAGTGCAGTTTGTTCGCAAACTCCACTCCTTAATTTTGGAGCACTTTTACTTAACGATCCTCTCTCCTCCTCTAAAGCTGATATTAGCCAAGCTGACATGTTCTCCGGGGAGTGACTCTCTGGGATAACCAGACGACTAGACAAAGCCCGTTTTCATCATTAGAGAAAGAAGCTGGAGTACAGCTAACACCACAGGCATAGCTAAAGCTTCACTAACCCATTAGAGTACAGAGTGGCACATCTCTGCCACATTAGACAGTCCCCCGAGAAGACGGAAAACAAACCAGCCCCTGCCCTCCACACACTTCGTAATTAACCCACTGGGGAGGATAGATTGAGGAGGGAAAATGTGGCATGGGGAGTGATACTGAGAAACAAAGGACAAAAAAAACAAATGAGAGAGGGGTGAGAGCAACTGCAGTATGTCACTATAATGGACACTTCAGCGTTTCCATCTTTGGTGCTCAACTGTAATTACTTGGAAGTTGCACTGAGGAGGGGGGTAATGCATGCAAAAAAATGAAAGTAAAAGCAGAAGAAGAGTAAATCTCGTCTGGATGGAGCAGAGGAGTCAGTTTGTCGCACCACTCAATATTCCATTAACATTTCAATTTGCAGGAAAAGACACAAAGAACTATGAGAGTGAAAATGGCAGATTATAACCTTTTTAAGAAAGAAAGCGAAAGACATTGTGTGTGCGTAGATGTGTGTGTGAGTGTGTCAGGGTGTGATTATTCTTCTTTTTTTATGCCTTATTGGATTTTAAGAAGCACAGATTGTGCTCAGTATTTCCATTGGGTATAAAAAACACTACTACCATTAAGAGATGAGTATTATCCTTATAGTTATTTTTCACTGGCTATCATGACAAATATGTATTTCTGCTCCTTTCCTCAGGGCAGACCTGACAAGGCCTTATATTAGAAAATACTTATATTGACAGTTCTTGATTCTGCGTGTCAGGCATATGTATTTTTCAGCCTTCTGTAAAGAAATACTTGAGTGGCAGAGGAGAATTTTTGTGCTATGCTTTATGCATTGCAGAAACTTCAGTGAATATTCAGCCTTATTCTTCGATCTGGGTTAACAAAGGAATTATTTCCACTATGCACAGTGGTTTTAATTGATTTTAATTTGTAATGCTGGGTACATCCTTCTGAATAAAATAACATTTTAGTTAACCAGTAATGACAAACAATGTTGTCTCAGTTCTTTCTACTGCAGCTCAATGTATAGAAGTAAATAAATCATTTTCAGCTTTCATGTTGTGTTGTCTGTTGAGAAAACAAAGGACACACATCAGATTAGCAGGAAGAGCAAATTGGATCTAGAATGAAATACTGTCATGACCCTGTGCCTTCTCGGCTGACTCTGTATGGCTACAAGTGTTTTTGTTGTGCTGCATCTCCCTCTCTCCCCTTCCGCGCACTGCGCTCTACCGGGGCGGAGTCATGACGGCTCCAGCCCCTGGCTCGGACACCTGCAAACAATCCTCTCACTCACTTCTTAAGGCGGCTGCTGAGAGTGCTTCCTCGCTGGATTATTGTGTAACACTCGTCAGTGTCATCACCTATCTGAGCCCTTTTCCGAGTTTCTGTCGTGCCACTACTTACCTGCTTTTCCTCTCTGTGCCAGATTTCTCGCCAGCCTGAGGACCGCCGTTCGGTGACCTAAGACCGGAGCCCGAGCTGCCTGAGCTTCAGTAGATTGTGTATATAGCCGTTCCCTTCCCGTGCCTGTGTTCCCCGGAGACCCTCTTCCTGTGGCCCCTCACTTGTATATACCCGCACCTGGTGTCTACGTGTAAATAAAATTGTGAACCTTAGTGACGGTCTGCCTCCGAGTCTCTCCTGAGCCTGACAAATAAAATGACTGTAGATGCATGCCTCTGCCCCTCTTCCTTTTCTGTCCAAACACATATAATAAATACAGGTAACAGATTAAAGGAAAAACTGCAGTAATCTGTAGTAAGGGTGTCCGGTGGCTATGCTGCTGTAGCCATTTTGCCAGACGTCCTTGGTGCCATTTCATGTAGTTTCAACCTTTATAGTAATGTGCAAAATTCTTGCGCTACCCCTTTTCATTAAGAGTGCCGTCTTGACAACCACCCTCACACTGAGCCCATTTCTGATGAGGCTCAGTCAGCAATATATTTTTTCCCTATTTCTTAAAAAGATGACTTTCAGATACTGTAGACCTGCACTAGGCCTGCCACTTGTTGTTTTGACTTCCACATGTCTAGTTTACTCTGATTTTTTGAAGGACACACTGTACAACATGTCAAGATTTCACGTTTTGGGCTAATAGTTCTTTGGGAATCACCTTGTTGAGGAGAAAACATTTTCTGCCTGTCAAGCTCTGTTATTGTTGGCAGATGGGAACAAATTATGTTTTACGACCGCTTGCCAGTAAAGTGCCTAAGGATATAATTTAAAATAGTTTCTTAATTAATTGCATATCATGTGTAAACATAAAAGTGATTAATCCCACGCGTTGAGTTCATTTTTATGATTCATAAGTTCATGTTAAGTGGCTTAACAAACAAATATAAAAACATACCTGGGAAAATGGTCAGGTAAAAATCTGAGCTCTTTGGAAGCCAAAAAATGAAAGAAAAAATGAAGACACAAGGGGCTACTACTACTGGCTAGATAGTTTAGCACAGTAATATAATTTATCACATGCCTGTATATGTAGGGAAGACTTAACTAAATGAAAGGTATCATGTGCATTATTGTTTGACCAATAAAACAGAACATAAAGTTGCTGATCAGGCTGCAGGGAGGTAAATATGTACATACATTTTCAAACCAGCAGCACAAATCAACACATTTCAAAGGTGGGCACCAAAGTGTCACTAAGTCAGTGCTCAAGCAGTTGTAACGAACTGTCACAAATGTGACAAATGGCAAAAATGATGATGCTGTAGTGAAGGAGGCCTTTGACTTTTAGGATATTAAGCACTTAGTATTGTTAGATTAAAGTATAGATTTTTCAGTTCTGGTCAAAAATGTGTTTTGCAAAGTCAACATGTGATTCTAATTAGTCCCTCATTTAATGCTTTGGCCAAATTTGGCAATATCCTTAATTACAGCTCTTAGAACATTAATAAAAGCTGCAACAATTTACTTTGTAAAACCATATCCTGTTATTTGTTCATGATTTGTTCTCTTCCATTTCACAGTCAGGAGCTAGCTTACCTGAAGTAACTCTGGCCATTATCATGCTTTTCCTGGTAATGTCACTAAGTTCATCTGCCTACTTCTCACACATCCAACACGCTTTTCTCTTTTTTCTAGTACACTAGAGGCCATGTGCTCTTCTTATGAGATAATCCTCCACCTGCATCATTTGTGAATAGTTAATATTTGGCCTCCTCTGGACATTAGTTCATTAGAATTCATAGGAATTACCTTAAGGTTGGAAGCATTAAAGGGGCCTTGTTGTAACATCTTGAAACGGTGTGAGCAAGGATAATATATGTGCAATATTACATCATAATTCAGTAGGTGATTCTATAATGTGTCTGCAAATTATCAAGTCACTAAAGCTCTCAGAAAAATCGAGTTATGAGAGCAATAACTGCCTTACTTAAGTAAATGTATTTTACCACTCATCACCGCTGATAATTGTCACATAAAACATGTGTGTGTGTGTGTGTGTGTGTGTGTGTGTGTGTGTGTGTGTGTGTGTGTGTGTGTGTGTGTGTGTGTGCGTGAGTGTGTGTGTGTGTGTGTGTGTTTGTGTGTGCGTGTTGAAGGCAGGGTAAAAGGTGCATATGGGAAGGACTGACCATCACTGGGATCCAAGATCTCAACTGTTGCCATGACGGGGAACTCTATCACTCCCATCACCGGCTCCGATAATAAAATTTGAAAGGTTTCTGCCTGCTCGTACTTCCCATCATTCAGTATCCGAACACGCCACGTGGCTCTGGTCTGTCCCGGGTTGAACTGAATTTGCCGCTGGGACCTGCCCTTGAAGTCCTCCTCCTTCTTTGCGCTGCCGTCCTGGGTGCCAATCCCTGAGAGGTGAAGGCGGTGATGGGCATGAAAGAAGGAATAGACAAGAAAAGCAAAAAAGATGAGTTAAAAAAAAAACCAAAGGAGCGGAGACAAAGAAAATGACAATGAAAGGATGACAGGCGGGAGAGAGAAACAGATGACAAACAGATTAGATATTCACACCCTTTAATGTTGTTCAGAGAGGTGAGAAAAAGAGTGCTTTGCTTCTATTTTTTTTCTCCACTGATCACTACAGTGCCTCAATGTGTGAAATGAATTTGTGACTGAAGGATTTAAATAAGCATATTTTAGCTTACTGAGATGGATTAGCTACCATAGTTGTTAGGTACGCATACATGAATGGGTATATGTGTGTGTGTGCGTCACGACCCTTTCCCTTCAAATGCCGCTCACTTCGTCTATCGAACGTCTTTCATGTGAATCCACTTTGCAGCAATCCATCAGACATTCATGCTTGTTGATACATTTCATAAAATGAGGAAAGCTTGCTGGTACCAATGGGGTTACACATTAAACAAAAAGGAATCCAGGTGGCACAGGCCATAAAATAAAGCCTTACATTTGGAAATATGCTGCTCAGATTCCTTCCTCTATATTCATAGAGGAAGGAGTCTGAGAACAAGGTGTGCATAGCCAGGCTGATGAATGTGTTTGTACATAAAAGGATTTGTTTTCTTTTTCAGATACCCCCCCCCCTCCCCACCACACACACACACACACACACACACACACACACACACACACACACACACACACACACACACACACACACACACACACAAAAAGAGACAAACGTATGCAGATGGGCCTGAATCCATTCAATCATACGCACAACGAGATCGGAGAGGCGAGTATTGTATGCAAAATCTGAGCTGAAAATAAACACACATGCCGGAATGAAAAGTTGCACAGTCACAGTCTTTACCATGCCTGCGAGGACCTTCAGACATTATAATTATTTGCAAAAGCTCTAATATTGCTGTACATGATTTTGGAGTTTCTTCTATATTTTTTTCTCAGTCCACCAAATGCTTCTCTTTGGGCAAAGTGCTTTGGATGATGTTCAACAATAACAAAATCAAGTGAAGCACACTCACGGTCAAACCCTGCCGAACTGTAGCCGGCAACGCATTTAGGGTAACATCTGCTGTTGCTGCGTTTTTGTCAACAGCCCCACAAGTATCACTCGGCCTTTACGTTTCCTGTTTTTTTTCTCTCTTTTTCTGTTTTTTTCTCAACAGGAAAAGCCAAAGATGCTTCTATTGCTCGGTGCAGCTAAACTATCGCAACATAGAAAATCAATTTCTCTGGGGGTGTTGAAAGCCTTTCCGGAAAATCTAAGACATGCCTAGCGGAAGTGCTGTCAGGAGAAGTCTTGGATCCCTTTTTCTTACTTGCAGTGCTATCATCTTAAGCTGGGTGTGTGTCTAAGTGAGAGCTGGCTGGTGCAAACCGGAATCCAGATGTGAATTCAAATATCATTATTGTTACAAAACTACTGCTAAATAACGGCATTGTTGGATAGACTATCAAAGCTGGTTTCATTTGCTATCAAGCTTAATGTCCTGTTCCAGTTTCTTCACTTGAGTTTAAAGTTAAATAAAGCACAAATGCTCGGTTGATTGATTTCCTTAAAGCACAGTGGAAATCCCATCAGCTTTTACAATCTTAAACAAGACATGACGTCTGTCAGCATGGTGACCTTTCCCATAATGAGTGCTAGTAGTCATTAATCTATTATTTTGTGATTACCACTGGCGATAGATCCACCTCGTGATTCTGTCTAGCAATCTGTGTGTGTGTCGTCACGGCAAAATGTGGTCCTGGAGACATCAACTGAAGTGTGAACTACTACAAAGACAGTCTGAGTAGTTTGACAAGTGCTTTTGTCTGACTGTCACTATGGTGAGCAGCTTTACTGAAAACACCAGGCTCAAAATGTAACGTTCAAAATTCAGTCATGAAGCTCCGCAGGTGTCTAGTAGTTGGGATCAAAATCAAGGCCAAGTCTGAAGATGAGTGTGATCTGAGCGCTCGCTGAAGACTCGCAGGGCTGAAACATCAACATGCTAATGACTGTCCGTCCTGGTATTTTGCCACTGCAAGATGGTCACTATTATTCATCATTACACAGAACTTATGGGTCAGACCATATCTGACATGCTGAAACACAGACTTACACACCCACGCAGAAACACAAAGTGAAAACAATACTCTTGCAGTTGGTAATGAATGCAGCGATGGCAGTCTTTGCATTATTAAAAGCAAGAGTAGGACTGAAATCGGTTTTGCAGGTACTTTTATGTGCTGTTTAATGTTCTGCAACCAAGCAGCTAATTAGCTATCAAGCTTTCAAAATGAAGTTACCCAAGCACTAGTTAATGTTTATAAGGTTGTTGTTCAGAGTCTGTGGGTCTTGTGTTATGCAGCAGGGTGATTATTTTCTCACTTTGACTGTCTCTGCTGCATAGAAAGTTGATAATGGTGTTCTGTCAAGTGAAATCAAAATAATAGTGGGCAGAGTCATTAAAGTAAAAAGAATACGTTTCTTTCTTGCGTTTGAATGGGATTACAGGGCAATTAATTTAGAGGAAATGGGCAATGATGAAGCAACACATTGAACTAGACCCTAATGTATAAAATTATTGTCCATTAGTACTATTTAAGTAAAAAGAAATGTGCATTTTCCATTTGTAGTTGAGTTGTATTTGTATTTGGGAGCATGGCTCTGTTCTGGGACTTTCTCATCTTTCCATGTGCAGACATGGAAAGCCTGAAGCAGATCAGGGGAGGTCTGAAACAGCACAAAAACAAAGAAAGGGTGAGTTGTAAAGTGTCTTGTTGGGGGACGCAACAGCAGTAGACCAGCTGAAACAACCTAAATAATATGGACAGAGTGTCAAATGTATAAACTAAATGCAAAGAATAGTATCAGGTGAGCCATCAGCTAATTTGGGACTTAACTTTGTGGTGACAATGTCTCTCAGCAGTAGTATTATGTCAACCAAACTGGGGATTAGTTTCAAGAAAGCTCGTTCACAAATCTTTCATTTATGCTCTACCATATTCATTATGCAAAAAACTTTGTTTTGAATGTTTGAAATGGCTACAAACAAGTTCAAAAACAAGAACCCGTCTGCATTAACCTTACTGAAATATTCAGACAGTCTTTACTGTCTATTTACAGTAAAATAATTTCCATTGCTCCCAGAAACTTCAGCTAAAAGCCAAACAAGGGTTATTACTGGTCAGAAGAAATGGGGTCACTTTGTAATGATTAAAAGAGAAAAGAAAATAATAACATACATCAGGGAAGACATGTTGGTGGGAAAAGAAACGTGAGGTGGGAAAGGTGTTGATGGGAATTTGTGACCAAATGCTGAGGGAGAACTAAAGCCTTCAAGCCCTCCCACTCCTGTGCAGTGTGAGTGATTAGACCATACACTGGGTTGACATGTTTTTGTAATGTTGTTGCAAATGTAGAGAGAGAGAGAGAGAGAGAGAGAGAGAGAGAGAGAGAGAGAGAGAGAGAGAGAGAGATTGATTTTCAGTGTGTTATGATTATGTATGCTTTATGCGAGTTCTTTAGAGTTACATTCTAAAAATCTCATTTGGAGGCCAAGAAACATGTTAGCAATACAGACTACATGAAGAATTTTTTAAAAGTTGCTTCAGCATTGATTCATGCGCGTTGTAAATTTAAAAATAAATCTGCGAGACTCTTAAAGGTCTGTAGACGATTCAGAGCAGCAGCCTCGCTCTAGGCAGCTTCTCTGTCAAGAATGCAACACATGTATCTGTTCCGAGCACAGAACAAATGATGGTGCATTTTGATAAAGAGGAGATGACAGTCAGTGCTGTTGTCTGATATGGAAATACTGTATCAGGACTTGTTGTCATTTGCATTGAGACGAACGTATGCAAAGAATCCTAAACGAGACAGCAAACTTCATCAATAACAAGGAAAACTATCGCGCAATGCAAACACACTGAATGGCCATCATTTCAAGAAACACAAGATTAGAACTTTAAAGAAGGGAAGTATGTTTGCTCATAGCTGAGTATTTCTATCTGATCTTCCTATTCTGATGATTTGTAGATCCACATCACATAAAACATCTGTACACCATGGCGTGCCTACTGGAGAGAGGAAGGGCTGTCCTTAAAAGGGTGGTGTCTCACTACACCACCCTCGATGGACTCCCTGGAGGGAAGAGGCACACAATTCCCGAGGTTGCGCTGGGGTTTCTTCTCCACTGGAGGATACATATCCTCTCGAGTGTTTTTGATCTCCATCGCACTGTTGCTTAGAGCCAGAGCGCCTTGTGTTTGTGTCTCCACAACAAGTACAGACTCGCAGATCCAAAGAGTTGCTTGCAAACACAAACACATCTTCTTTTTCTAGCTGCAAACTTTCCTTGTGTTTATTCACTGTTGTAGTTTCTTTAGCTTCTGAGTAACCTCAGCATGGCTCATTGAAACATGCACAATTCAAAAAAAAAAAAAAAAGCATGATGATTGCATATTCATTATACTAGACTCATTTCACACTGAGGCAGCAAAGGTGGAGACTTGCGCAAAAAAGATGGAGGGGTCCAACAGATTCTTTTCTCTCCTGGTGAAATGCAATTATCTCTTCATCCCTTCTGCTTGGCAACAAAAATGAGGTTGGAATATGTCCCACAGGAGATAATATATCTTAACCTGGCAAAAGTACACCTCGTTAACAATTCATCTCTCAGGGCAAGGACAGACCAGAGAAGGACAGTGCTGAAATAAAAAAAAAGTCTTCAAAGGATGAGCTTTGACTTATGCAATAAGTAAAAAAAAAGAAGAATGAGAATTCAATTCCATCTTGTGTCCCTATGGGGTCCCTCATATTGCTCATACAGCAAGGAAGACAGGAAGCGAGAAGGAAATGGAAAAAGTCGAGGAAAAGAGAAGGCAAAGAAAGGAAATGAAAGGAAGGGAAGGAAAGATGTACAGGAGATGTGGATCTGAGAATGGAAGGTTATGTGGAGGGAAAGTGCGAGAAGGTGCAAAAGCAAGTGGAGAAACAGAGCTGAACCAGCATATGCATCGAAATGTGTAACAACCAAACAAAGGATACAACAGAAGAGGAAGGCAGAGTGGGAATAAGCAGCCAATGAGCACAGCATTGGACAGATATACGACTCATATTTCCACCCAATATACTGTCCAAAATTTGGAGTGAGACTGAAGGGGAAAAAGGTAGGTATAACACAAATAAGGGAACTTATAGAAAAGAAACAGTTGATGTCAAACACCGAAGGCTAGACTATTAGTCAGTAACGGCGCAAGAAAAGGAGAGATGGTGCCTTTGATGAGTAAAAGGAGGTTAGAAGCAAAAGGACGTCTCTACCGTAAAATGAGGTGAGGAGAGATTACGGATAAAAGGGAAAGAATGTGAGACGAGCTAAGTGGCCCGACGTCACTGGGACGGACGCTTTGGCAGAAGGAAGACAGCGACGGGACTTAATTAGCGGGATTTAGGCTGCACGTTTATATGTTTGGTCGAGAGTGGAATTTTATTGTTTTCATAAGAAATGAGAAAGCAAGGTGAAAGCTTAAAAAGTAAAAGAAGAGGATATGAGGATAGAATTCGGTCTAATCCGCATGGCCTTGTCCAGCCCTGTTCTGCCTGAGCTGTGCTTTGCGGGAGCATCTTTGAACCCTGATCTTATCTCTGTGTTCCTCCTTCACTGATCCTCTCTACCTGAACATCCTGTTGTGATGGACCATGTGTAACAACTCTCCTCCACTGTTGCCTGGCACCACACCAGCTTTCATCAGCTAATCCTTGCAACAGCAGCAGCAAGCTTCTGGCAGCATCATCGGGCAGCTTTCTCTCTGCCTTTCAATCCTTGACACAATCCTCATCAAATCCAATGCAATTTTTCCAACTATTTCCACATACGTTATTTACTTTTAACATTTCTTTTTAGAGCTGTAACAGTTTCATGATGGGATCCATGAGTCTGTCAGTAGAATTAATAAAAATATTATTTTCAGATGTAAATGTTTTGCTGCATTTTCTTTCTGTTTTATAATAACACTATAGTAGCTATTAAAGTCATGCACCTCACCTCAGTCCAGCTCGTGTTTCCCAAGGCCGGACCAAAACCGCAGAACAAGCAAGAAATGAAAAAATAGCTGTTCTCCTTGTATTTGTGTAAAAGACTTTAGACACTGGCTGCCACTTATTACGAGTCTACTGAAAGCTAGCAAAACTTTAATGCCAGCTGCCATACGTGTCTTTCATTTCATCATCAAGGTTTCCCTCTTCTGCTGGATCTGAGCTTTGTCCATCAAAACGGGTCTCGTAACGAGCCCTCCTGAATTTCACTCAGAATTCTGTCCATTTATTTCTTTTATAACTGCAAATGCAACAACACTCATGTGTTAATATTTTGCAATGAAAATAAAAAGCGAAAAAGCTCATAAGTTTGTACCATTCTAACAAACCTGAAAGTCAATATTCGCTATGATCGCCTTTATTCTTCAACGCCACCTGCACTCTCTTAGGCAAACTTTGTTGTAATTTCTTTAAGTAATCTTCAGGGACAGTTTTCCAGGTTTCTTAAAGGACATTCAAGGTTCTTCTTTGAATGTTGGTGAGGTCAGGCCATGACTGATGAGTGTTTCATTGTGGTTTTCTTCTTGGTCCAGGTATGCTTTTACTGCTCTCCCCGTGTGTTTGGGATCAATGTCAGGCTGAAAATTGAAGCCACTGCCAATCACATGCTTTCCTTCAGAAGTCTGATGCTACTTTTCTGTTCATAATTCTATCAGTTTAGACAAGAACCCCAACACCACTGGCTGAAATGGATGCAGCAAACCATGGCAGAGCCTCCATGGTGTTTTACAGAACGCTACAGACTATCATTGTTGTCTCTCTCCTGACCTCCTCAGTACATACTGACAAAGACTTGAAACAGAAATTTTAAATTTGGGATCATCACTCCATCAGAGCTGTTAGCACTGATTTTTAGTCTAGTTCTTGTGTAATATCTGTTTTAATTCTTTAAGAATGGCTTCTTGACAGCCACTCTTCCACTGAGACCATTTCTGCTGAGACTTCAGCAAAAAGCACCTGGATCACGTCGAGGGTAGGATACATCTCACATGTACTGTGTCGGGTTTTGCTGGATTTTTTTTCCATCTGTCTTAAGGACATGACTTTCAGATACTGATGATCTGCTATAGATATTTTTTAGGCTTGCCCTTTTTCTTTGTTCTCCATTTGTTTGGTTTCTTCCAATTTTGAAATATGAAAAGGTCTCAGCTAATAGCTCTTTACCTGCCAAACTGTGTTATCTTTGGCATTTTTCATAAATAACCTAAAGACAGGAACAAATGATTTGCTTTGCCAACAGGCTGCTAGTAAAGAAAGTGCCGAAAGATACAATTTGAATTGGTTGCTTGCTAAGTTGACAGTTATGTGCAGGCACGACACTGGCCCTTGTGACTGTTTTATATATCTCACTGCAGTTTTTACATTTTTGCAATAGAAATTAATTCGTTTTAAATACTAAACATAACTATAAATAAATACATGTCTGTGTAACAGACATGTATTTAACAACAACAACAAAGCAACATCCCTTAGTTGACAGTTACCAATAACAAGGGGAAAATGAAGAAACCTATGAAGAAAAACATGTTGGTTATTTTTTTTACATTGATCACTGTTGCTCTAGACTTCACCATATTTTATTATTAGTGCCTAAACAGTGCCACAAAGGCCACATTAAAACAAATAGACTGAAATTTGAACACTCCATGTGTATTTGCACTTAGAGTGATTTAGGTTGGTGCTGTGGAGGAACGGTGCACTTATTCTCTTAAGACTAACGGCACTTTCAGCTGCCATCTTATTCCTCAAGGGATCACCAGAGCAGATGGATCTGCATCTTCTGATTTGGCTCAGATTTTATACACAGGATGCCCTTTCTGATGCAAGATGCTCATTTATCCAGGCTTGGGAACAGCAGTTGAAATTTGCTTGTTAATGGCCCCCAGAGGCAGGGTTTATGTCACTCTCAAATCACTATTGGTTAACATGTTCACACATAAGGTGAACATGTTACCCACTACACTGGGGTACAACTCCGATGCTCTTAAGACTACAATAAACATTTCTTTCTTCTTGATGTTGCCTTCCTCTAAAATGTACTAACCATGTAAGTGCACATGAATAACACATTCATGCATAGCGGCACGTCAGCATGCCATGTTAGACATTCCTTTTAAAATGCTGGCTTGAAAGTCGATGTGTGCGTGTGTGTGTGCGTGTGTGTGTGTGTGTACTATGTGAGTGTGGTCAGAGATAACCAGGTGCTCACACACCAACTGTGCAAAGAGATGAGTCTGAACGCAAGCTTTCATGTGTGCCCAAGAGATACACTTAAAACCTTCCCAAGAGGAATCAAATATACACACCAGCACACAAACACACACACACACACACACACACACACACACACACACACACACACACACACACACACACACACACACACACGCACACACACACACACACACACACACACACAGGTAGATGAGTCTTAAAGCTAACATTAACCGCTACACTGTGATGCTAACACCTGACCCCGCGATTAACAGAATAATGATGAGAGGTGAGAGAGTAAAAGCTGCTTACAGCTGCTACTTCTCGCAGGGCAAACGAGCTGAAGCATAACAAAGTACTAAAAGGGCCGTTCAGGGACAACATCATCACCATCCTTTTAAACTTGAAACCTCCACAAACAGTCAGACATAAGCACAAAAACATGCTGGGCTGTTCTTTCCAACACAAAATCACCTCCGTCTGTTGGTCATAAGGCTTATTAAGAACTCAGGCAGTGATGTTTGTGCGACTGGCTGGATTTAAGATTTGACTGACACACACCAGCATGTTCTCCGCCCACACTGTGTTATGTACATGGATGAGTGTCACAGGCAGCATGATGCCTCCTTTATTTCAAATCCGATGATTCACTTACTGTATTGTCAACATTCAAAAGAGGGGACAAAATGTGACTTTGTCACTGCTGCCATTGTTTTCAGTTCCACCTGTTTGTTTGTCTCTTAGCAGGATTACATAAATACGACCAGGCTGATTTTCCTGAAAGTTGGGGGAAAGTCAGAGCACGGGTAAAAGAGGATTACAATAAAATTCTGGTGTCTGTGGCCTACACACACCATAGCACCACCAATGAGTGGGGTACCTTTATAAATACAGATTGTAAACCAGAACAATTTTCACGTCAGTGTTGGATTTCATGGCTCAAACCAGAATCAGAAGACATCATTTTCCATATTGGATTTTATCTGTATTAGAAATTATGAAAGAAAAAAAAATTTGTGCAATTCTCAAAAAATGTATCTTTAGCTCAAAGCTTGCAAATATTACCTTATAGATTTTTCAAAAGTATTTCTCTCTTACAGCCCATTGATAAAGCTGGCAATCAAATAATTAAAATCATGTATTATATAGACAGGGTGTAGGCTCTGGGTCAAAAAATTGATGCCAATGGAATGACTTACACATGATCTTTTCTTTGTGAAAGTAGGGCGTAACTTTGGCTGGAAAAAGAAGTACATTGTATAAAAATCTGTGTGTACTCCTATCACTTGTCCTCAGTCTGGATGAATGGTGAGAGTTGTAACATCTATGTTTCTATGATCTGTAGCGTGAGTAGAGAGCAGGTCGAGGAGAGCCTGGAGAGGTGGAGATGTGAACTGGAGAAAAGAGGAATGACAGTAAAAGAAAAGGAACACAGGTGTAGCAGTAAATCTGCAAGGAGCAGAGTGTAAATACCTGGGATCATCCATACAAAACAAAGGGCAATGACAAGAGAGGAGAAGAAGAGAGTGCAGAGAGGGTGGAGATGAGTGTCAGCGGTGATTTGTGACAGATGGATTGCAGCAGGAGTGAAAGGGAAAATTTACAAGATGATAGTGAGACCTGCTATGATGTATGATAAGACAGCAGGTGGCAGAGCTGAAGATGTTAAGATTTTCCTTGGGAGCGACCAAGATTGAAAAGATCAGAAATGAGCACATCAGAAGAACAACTGAGGTGAGCAGTTTGGGGACAAAGTTGGACAGGCAAGGTTGAAATGATTTGGACATGTGCAGAGGAGGGATAGCGGATATACTGGACAAAGGATGTCGAATATGGAGCTGCCAGGGGGGCGGAACAAAGACAAAACACCACAGGGGCGATTTATGGATGTATTGAAAGGGAATATGCACAGGGTTGGTGTTATAGAGGAGGATGCTCAGAACAGGGTGAGATGGAGGCAGACGATCTGCTGTGGCGACCCCTAAAGGGAACGGCATCGACCGGAAGGCTTGCTTAATTTATGACCTCAGTAAAGATATTCCCAGTGACTTTATGGTCTTAATTGCTTGACTCAAGTCAAAATATCATTTTGTGAATTACTGTCCCATAAAGAATAAAGGCTTCAAACCAGGATTTTACAAAGCAATAAGCCAGGTCACAGTGCTTTGTTTTATATTCAGGTATTCGGGCACCTGCATGGACACAGGATTCAGTTTCACAGACGTTACACTGTAGCAACCGAGCACCATCAACAAGCAAAAATGCACTTTTTTCAAATAACTGAGTGTTTTTGACTCCAATAAATATTCCAAATCATTTTTCTTTTGCATCGACTTAATGTCGTCTTAATCAATTCCCTGCTCTTTCCTTTATTTTGCAGCTCAGAGTGCTGACTCATCAAACCTGCCAGCAGCTTGACAGTGATCGACTGAAGCATATAGGCCTGCTTTCCACTTCCTCTACTGTTTTCAGTTGCGCTATGCACTACAAAAAACCCCCCAGAAGAAAACAACACAAGTGGTCTATAATAGAGTGCAACTAGCATGCCATGAGTGATACCCAACTCTGCTTTTGGATGATTGCGGGAGATGGGGATCAGGGGCATGGGGAGCAACCACCTGCACGCAGATGCATCTTTATTTGGAGCGCAGAGTGTCAGAGTGGTGCTGTGGTTAGCAAGGCAGAAAACTTGCTCAGGCAATGGGAGACATGCAAACTACACACAGAAAGGTCCCCGCTGATTAGAAAGCTGTTTATATGAGGCACTGCTAACCAATGCACCACTGTCTATTCAAAACAACATTCTGATAAAATAAAATGACAGTTTATTGATGTGAATAAATAAAATAACATGTTTATTTTTATTGTATACATATAATGTTATTAATAATTTGCTTCTTCAGTTAGCTAGATAAGTGATTAAGACATAACAAAATAAATAATAAACTCATTCAAAAGACTGAAGTCCACAAGCCGAGCAAACAGACATTTGTCAAATAGCTAACAATGACCGTGGCATTAAAACTGCAGGGGACGGTCGGCCATAGTCGCCAGACAGAGTGAAGTCCAAAAGTCAGAAGAGAAAAACATATAAATATTCATTCACATCTACAGCTTTGTATTACTTAGAGACAAGGTGATAATGGGGTGAGATTTCTCTTGATATGAATGATAATGACCTAAGCATGTAACAGGAACTTAATGTACAACCTCAGTAAAAGCCATAAAACTGTCAGTGTTTTCTTTGCAAATGTTGCCATAGCCATCTGGTCAGTGCATTTTTTATTGCCTTTTGACATGCACGTGTTTTAATATTTATTTCATGTCCTTTCTTAACCGTCTGGGACAAATACAGCAAATGAAAAATTATGGGTTGCATTACACCGGTTTCCTGTATGCGCCATTAAAGACAAAAAAAAAAGAAAAAAGAAAAGAGTTACATCTCTGTACATAGCAAAGCACCGACCTTGCAACCATCTCAGCTTCCTAAATCTAATAAAACTTTTTTTTTTGCAAACTAAATTGGCTTGAAGCCAGAAAATATTACTCTGACTTTGAGGACAAATCTGGTCAAAATGTGCGTTAAAAGGAAATTCTGCAATAGATTTTTAGCTTCAATAGCATTTTCATTTTGCGTGAATGTGTGAGCTTTTGTTAAAAAAAATTTTGTTGCAGAAACAGGAATGTGTAGCTATGAAAAGCCTGGCATTTCAAAAGACACTGTAAAGCACTGAAATTTTAATTGAATTCTACGGAAAAAAGACAGTAAGAGAATATGAATTTGACATCAAAACTAACAGGCCATGCTGGAAGTACTGTAAAGTTGTACTCTTTGCTTTTACTAAATGGTTGCCAGCATGCAAGCATGTGCTGTGGAATGCAAAGCCAGAGCACCACCAAATTATTACAGATCATCTCTATGGGGGATGATCTGAAAGGTTTTCAACAGTTGTTTAGAATTTGCTTGCATGCTAAAGTCTCAACCTCTGCATTTGACGAGAGATCAAGGACTTTGATAAGTTGGCTATGAATATAATATAAAAAATTGAAGCAATCCACCGGACATTATTGTTCAATGCCATCCCTTGAAGACAAAATGCTAGACGATAGAACATATGTCCTCTGATCAGAAAGGGAGACTAAACAGACTCACCAACGAAAGACGTCTCCCCCAGGTATCCTCTTCGTCTGAGCACCACGTCCAGAAATTTCTCCTCCTCATCCACCACATAGTACTCTTTCTCCAAAGAAATCCAGGCCCAATCCAGACGAAACTGCTGTCCTTTCAACTTGTTCCCACCTGAAAAAACCCCAAAACAACATAAAAACACTCCTGACTGTAAACTGTAATATTTTATTAATAGTTTCTCACTTATTAGAAGTTTAGCCATTGATTGAATTCTGTCCCTTCAACAACTCGTACAGTTTTTCTAAATATGGGAGTATTACGGTATTGTGTATGTGCTGAGGTGGATCTGGACCTGTTTATTTCTCTGACATAAAGACTACATGCTGCATTCATTTTCATTTTGCAAAAACTAGAAACTAGAAAACTATGATTGGAAATTCTGCCACCCGTGGGGGTAATTACCGTAAAACTGAACGAAGACTAAGGGTTTTAATTATTTTTCAACGCACAGTCCAAATGTTCACAACACATCTGCTGCAGATTTATGAAAAAGAATCGGCACAATTTTATACCAGGCAATCTTCTTCTTTTTTTTAATGTGCCCTATAATTATATTTCAGCTTTCCTTTGGTGAACTGCTTTTTTCTCTATCTTCTCTATCATCTTGATGATTCAAGCACACCAGCTAACCAGTGTTATGAAAGAAAAGTTTGTTGAACAAATGGATGTATTAGTGCTAGGTTAATAGAGCACTCAATAGCTGCCACTTCAACAAGTAGGCCAGGAGGATGATGCTTTGTGGAGCTGATTTGCCCATCTAGTGCTTGCAAAAGTGGATTGGAAAAGGTAGAGGAGGGTCGATTTTCTTTTTTTTACTTTTGTGTAGAAATGAACAATACCTAACTCTGCATGCCATTCCTGGAAATTATGCCTGAGTGGGTGTTATAGTGGTAGAAGATAATGTAGAAGTGAAGAACTGTTTATGGAACCGTTATTTGTAGACCGTCAGAAAGGAAATCTCATTTAGCTCCTCTGACGACAATTTGCACAGCTGTTTGTTCTTCCAAGTCATTTATGCAGCTTACATTCAGAAGCAGAATTGCTGTTGAAAGCACACAAATCATAGCAATTTACCTCCATCATCACAGAGGCATCCCAGTGCCTCTGGGGGAAAAAAAAGAAAAGTCAGTTGACTCTTTAAAACTGTAAAGTATATTTACTTAAGAGTATAATC
The DNA here is from genome assembly GCF_963969265.1 of Rhamphochromis sp. 'chilingali'. Lineage (NCBI taxonomy): Eukaryota > Metazoa > Chordata > Actinopteri > Cichliformes > Cichlidae > Rhamphochromis > Rhamphochromis sp. 'chilingali'. The sequence continues at coordinate 17,647,324 of NC_137946.1, forward strand.
AAGACTGGAAAAGATATCGAAAATTTGTACTTCTACTGTGAATTCAGGTTCTGCTCATGATCAGCAGAGGTGAAAAGTTAAGTACTTTCCAGCATGGCACAGACACATACGCACAACATGCTGAGGTGAGGAGACAGCTAATCAGAGTTCATGCATCCTCAAAAAAGCCTGTAGGCCAAGTTCAAGCTTCATTTAGCAGGTGCAAATCCAAAATTGCACACATGCGCATCTCTTCGATTTTAACTCCACTGCAGCCTGCAACCTTGACTTTCATCCCGGCTCTCTGTTAGTAAATGCAGCATAAGCCTTCTGAAGTCGTAGTTGTGTGTGTGTGTGTGTGTGTGTGTGTGTGTGTGTGTGTGTGTGTGTGTGTGTGTGTGTGTGTGTGTGTATGTCTGTATGTGTGTGCATGTTTGTGCATGTGTGACCTCTCACACTGGGAGAATATCTGTGGACAGACAATAGCGATCTGAGTCAGTAGGCTTCAGACTGTCTCATTCCTCCAGCCTTTTGGAGGGATAAAAGACCTCTCACATATGCTGACCGTACAAAAAAAAAGCAGCTTTGAAATCATCCTCAATAGAGCTAAATTCGCTTTGCAGCGTCTTTCAAAGGCTTTCCAAACAGAAACTAAGCAGAAGCTTTTTTTTCTTCACCAATTAGGGCTTCTAGTTCCAGAGCAATAAATTTTGAGGATCACGTTGCTCTGAGAAATCTGAAGATAAAACTTTGATACTTACAGTTCTGATGCTGCATTGTGATGTAGGATCTATTTCATGGCACAATCACTGACTGCCTTACTGCTGTGTGTTTCCTCCTTTCCACTCTATTTTCTAAGATTTGTTATCCAGTTTACCAGCACACTGCTACACATGATGTGAACTACTGTATCTCATTTGGGTCCTTGTAGCTTGACTCAACTTGGATAACTTAGATAATGTTGCATAATTAAAGCGCCACCTATACTTCTATATATTATTACTGAATCAAGTTACTACACATAATCTGAAAGGGTTGTTTGAAGCGTCGAGCTGTGGAACTTACTGCCAACTCTGCCTCTGCAGGGTCTTAAAAGGGCTATTCAGTGTTTTGGTTTTATGCCCTGAAAAAACTGTTTGGTTCAGTCTCAATGCTTTCATTAACCCCACTGTCAGGTGGAACAAACAGCCCTCTTTAGAAAAAGAAACACAAAAAAACAAACTCCAGTATACCCACTGCATGCTACTCGAAAAGCACTAAAAAGGAAAAATGCCAAGGAGTTACAACTTACAGAGTTATAACAGAGCAACCTGATTAAATTACTGTGTAATTGCAACTGTAAGCTGCTATAGTTGCAAAGAAAAAAATGCATAAATACATAAATTAGGTACATAAATTGTTAAACAGAAAAGCAAATCTACACTAACATTCCCAGTACTGACTGGAGACAGATAAAAAATAAATTGGCTGTTGGACAGAGTTGAGAAATGAAATAATAAATATTGGAATACATTTGGCTAATGCAGGTAATATCATGTCAAAACAGTAAAAGTGCCTTTTTAAAAAATAGTCTTTTCAAAGCATGCATAAATCTCATAGTAACCAAAATCTCAGTTTTTCCCCTTCAATGTTCTCCTTTTAATGATATTTAGATCTTTACCACCAGAGGAAACCCTATTTGAAGCTAAGGCATCAAAACAACTGTACCTTCACACAGGCCTGAGTATCAGCTTTGTTCTTGAATATACTTCAGGGACCAGCCTAAATTCTCACACTTTGGGCTTAGGGAGGTTTTCATGTCACAAAACTTGAGGCTATGCAAAGTCAAGAGATGTTAGCGTTAAAGTCAAAGTGGAGTTTAAAGCAGTTTTTGATTTTGTAAAGCTGAATCTCATTAACTCCTGAATCTGACTGAGCCAAAGCTCTCAGATTCAGCTAGTGAGCTATCTGAAGTGAGAGTTAAGCGAAAGGAATATATCAGCAATACTGCAATAAAAGTAGATTAGGTTTTAGAAAATGCTGCTAAGGCAAAGGGTTTCTTTTTTAAATTTATTGATAATAAATGACTATTAATATTGATAATAGTCACTAACCCCCACTATAACAACTTTATTGACATATTCAAAGTCTTCCTCCTATTTTACACAGTGTGTTGCTATGCTGGGTATGATGGAAAAACACATTTACAGTATTTTTAAATTTTCTAGAATTTTTACAGTTTGTGTTTTCCAAATGTTCTATGAAGTTTTAATAAAGGGAATGATTTGCTCAGTTAGTGCTTACAGTGAGTCTTAAATTAAAGTGTCACACAATATCCGGGCAGTAGGGACACTCTGACACTCATTTAAGGAAGAAAAACTCAGATGCTATCACTTCATTCATCACCTGGTTATCATAATATTGGAGACATCCACAGATCTACCTGAGCGAGATAGAGGTCCCGATCATGCAACACATAGCTACACTTAAAGCCATATTTTGAGAAGCAATGATCCTCCAATGTACCTTTGTTCGCGATTTGCAGGCAGGAAGGTAGCACTATTGGTTCCTACTCTAAGATGTTATCATGGCCTTAGCAAAGCATTAGGCAAATTGTATGCTATAACTGCCTTTAGTGTGTGTTTAGCCTTAGTTTCCAATGTTTGTACAACAGTAGTGAGAGTCTGGCAGTAAAGAGCCAGACTGGTTGCTGGGTGTGGGTCTCCGCCAGGACTGCTGCTTCTGACCGATTCTGTTCTCATCTCTGGTTTTCACAGATGATGTGGTTCTGTTGGCTTCATCAAGCCATGATCTCCAGCTTGTTCTGGGGCTATTTGCAGCCAAGTGTGAAGAGGCTGGGATGAGAATCAGCACCTCCAAGTTTGAGGCCATGGCTCTCAGCTGGAAAGGAGTGGAGTGTACACACTGGATTCAGAATGAGTCGCTGCCCCGAGTGGAGAAGTTTAAGCATATGGGTGTTTGTTCAAAAGTGAAGGGAGAGGGCAGCATCAGATTGACAGAGCCATGGTAGTGGTGTGGAAGCTGTACTGATCTGCTGTAGTGAAGAAAACACTGAGCATGAAGGTAAATCTGTTGATTTACTGGCAGATCTGCGTTCCTACCCTCGCCTTTGGTCAGGAGCTATCTATAGTGACTGTAAGAATAAGATCACAGGTGCAAGTGCCAGAAACAAGTTTCCTCAGAAGAGTGTGCTCAGCCTTAGAGATCGAGTAAGGAACTCAGTCATTTGGGAGGAGTTCAGACTAAAATTGCTACTTCTCCAGATGAAAACGAGCCAGCTGAGGTAGTTTGGGCATCTGGCCAGGATGCCTCCTGGGCACCTCCTAGTGAAGTGTTTTGGGCATGTAATGGAGGCTCCGGGGAAGACCCAGAACATGCTGCAGAGATTACATCTCTGGACAGCTGGTTGTGTGTATAATTTTATAGTGGGGTTAAAGTGACCACAAATGATGTGTACTTGAAATGAATGAAAACTAAGTCATAACAGATCTAAAGATGCTGAAAAAGCTCTAAAATAATTTTGGAATAATAGCTCAAAGTTGCATTCAATAAAACTATAGATTTTCATTTTACAAAATATGCAAATTAACAGTAACTTTTGTTTCTTTTGATGGAATTAATTGTGTAACTGACAAAGCTTTGAGATTGCTACTAGTATTATTATTATTGCTATTTGTCTATGCAATAAATTATTCCCCATTCAATGTTCAATGTCAGTAGTATGAGGGTTAATTTTGGGTTATTAATTTTTTAAATATTTTTTAAATACAACATACTGATTTATTTATATTTAAATGTATTTAAATTGTGTAATTATTGGCTGTTGCTTCTAAGCTGTGGCAATATGTTAGAAATATGCAAAATTAAAACAGCTCTGGTTTATTGTCTTACTATAATACTATTTGCCTGCAAACTCTTCTTACATGATCAGGAATTTAACCACCAACATTTGCACACAGCTACAACTGCAGGTTCTAATCTACCTAGCAACCACATAATAATTTATTACATTATATTATATTATAACAATTTGCCCATTTGAAGCATTTATGATATTAAAATGATCAAAAGCAGATTATCATTTTATTTCAGTCAACTCATTTAAGTGCAGAAAACTTGAACTAGGCATGATATATCATGATGTCACCATGTTGCCTAGCAACCACTACCAACAGGTTAAAGTCACAAACAATAAGTATAAAATGCAGATGCACTAGTACACTACTACCACTTTAACAATAATAATGGATTGCATTTATATAGCGCTTTTCGGGGCCCTCAAAGCCACTATTCATTCACTCTCACATTCACACACTGGTGGAGGTGAGCTGCAGTTGTATCCACAGCTGCCCTGGGGCAGACTGACAGAAGCAAGGCTGCCATATCGCGCCATCGGCACCTCTGGCCATCACCAGTAGGTGAAGTGTCTTGCCCAAGAACACAACGACTGAGACTGTCCTAGCCGGGGCTCGAACCGGCAAACTTCGGTTACAAGACGAACTGCCAACTTTTTGAGCCACGATCGCCCAACACACAGCGGTATAGATAATGCATGTTCAGTCACATGGTTTAGGGTGTGTGTGCATGTGTGTGATTATTTGTGCTTTTAATGAAAGTGGCTACTGTAACAACCACCAAATAAATGTCTATGTTTTGGGTTTTTTTATTTTTAGAATTCAACACCAAAGTTTGTTTTTTAGCATCTTTCCTAAAAATCAGGGCTGCCTTCAGTTGTGTATATTTGTGTGTGTGTGTATGTGTGTGTGTGTGTGTGTGTGTGCTTGAGATTTCACACTCAAAATCAAAGGAAATTTTTCACAGCAAGATTGTGCGACACACTACTTCTCTTCTGCTGCTGGCGGTGTGGCCTTTCTCTCACTGTTATGTCTCCATCTGCCTTCTGTACTCCTTTGTATTTCAACCCCCAACTCCCTCTGCAACTGGCAAACAGAGCTATATGCAACCAACAAACTGAATGATCTCTCACCGTGGAAAACTTTTGAGAAACATTGGTCTACGAAGGAAAAACTAAATCTAAAATTCTATTCGTTCAGTTGCCATAATGTTCCTCTTTTACAAACCACATTGCATGTTTAAGTGCTGGGACAAAAATAGACTACCAATAACATTTCAGTAGTAACAGAAGCCCACGCATCATCCACCTGAAAGGAGTGCCACACTACATAAATTTTGATGGTTGACAAAATAGAGATATCTCACACCCCCCAGGATGTTTCAGTAGCTTTTAGTTTATCCTGACAGATATGTGGCAGTCATTCTACTGAGAGGCTTGGCATGCGTGCAACTAGTGGCAAAGAGGATCAGAAAGACTGTGATGGGTTTTGCACTCAGCTGTTCCTTTCTTCTAAGAGTAGTGTCTGTGTGTGAGAGTGTGTGCGTGTGTGTGCATGTGTGTGTGTGGGGCTAGGCTTATAGCAGACAGAAAGCAAGTTATTTTGCAAGTCTTTTAGCAGCACTATAATGCAGTGTGTCTGTGCATAAACTGTACATGTGTATTCTGCTACATTTACACTTCACTCAAGGCAATCAGCATGATAGCGGATATCTCCAGAGGTGTAGGGAGTTATCAGTAATCTGACCAGGAATTCACAGCCCTGGGCAATTTCAAGCATTTAAAATGCTGCTCGACTCAAAGGCAAATATAAGCCAACATGTGTGAAGTATTTTTGTTGTTAATTTGCAAGGATCAAGTACATTTTGACAATCTTTGTATGTGTGTAGGTAATTAATTCTCCTAGTCATCGTGTTTAGTATTAGTATTTATTTATTTATTGTCATTGTCAAGAACAATGAAATTGCGTTTGGGGCTTCCATACAACCCCAAAAAAAGAAGAAAATAATAAATACCCCTTAAAACCCAAGTGTACATATTTAACCCAGTGTGACTCCAATGCAATAAGACAATCCTTAGCAATAATGTTCGTAGAAATTCAGACAAAGACCTGAGAAACATGACAAAATACAACAATGCAACCCATTCAATATTATTGTACTGTGAGATATGATATCAGATATGATAGTTATCTATTTAAGAAAGAGGGGGGGGGGGGGCAGGAGGGGGAAGAGAATTAAGATATGATGCACCAATGCAGACCAGTTCATTGCTATTAAGAAGTTGGATATGGTTATTGTCCGTGAGAGGGGGGCAGAGAGTTCAGGAGCCTCACAGCCTGTGGATACAGGCTGTTGGCCAGTCTGGATGTTCTGGCCTGTATAGACCTGTACCTTCTCCCTGAGGGCAGCAGATGGAAAAGGTGGCGCGCAGGGTGATGTTGGTCCCGCAGGATACTGTGCACCCTCCTCAGACAGCGAGTGGGGAAGATATTACTGATCTCTGGCAGACTTGTTCCAATAATTCTGCCAGCTTCTTTCACCACCCGCTGGAGTGCTTGCTGATCGGCCTTGGTGCAGCTGGGGAACCACACTAGAAATCCATACGTCAGAACGCTGCTGATGGCACAGTTGTAGAAGTTCAACATCAGAGATCTGGGAATGTGTGCGCTCCGCAGTCTCCTCAGGTAGTAGAGGCGCTGTTGGGCCTTCCGTACAACTGAGGTGATATGGTTGCTCACAGGAGTTCAAACTAAACCAAACGTAAAGCTGAATCTTATGCTGCTGTTTGTGCATCAGAGAGCACTGTGTGTGCCTGTGGGCTACAAAGGAAATGAGTGCACATACATTACTTCCCACCTACCCACTCGTAAGAGATAAAAGTTGAGTGTGACAGAATAATGCATTGTTTCCTGCCTACCTTCAATAGCCATTAGGCATGAGAGTACCGCAGAAACACCTTAAGCGACCTTGCACATGAAACCATTTGAAATTGACATTTGGGGCAAAGAATACTCAAACCTTTGAAGTTCTTGCAATACAGTTAATAAATGTGAGGTTTTTCACTGATGTCTACAAAGACAGCCTTATACAACCTGCGGCATAGCTTCAAGGGTAAAGACCTGGGGACAAAGACAAGGTGGAGTGTAATATTTAATTAGGTTAACTTAAGCTTCCTTGCATTCTCTCTCTCTCCTGGCTTCCCAGAAGTCACTTCTTCTCAGCTATTCTGAGTTTCTTCCCTTACATACACTTTGAGCAAACAAGAATGGAGAGAGAAAGTTTCTGGAGGAGGATACAGATAGGAAATGTTCTATGTAGAAGTCTTTTATCAAGTGGTGTACATAAAAATGTCTCACCAGCACGTGTTCTAAGTTACTACTGGCATAGCTTACGACTGTCACTACAGAAATCAAGAATTACTCATTTTACAGCTTCGGGTGCTAGCATTTCTTCCTCCTCCATCAGTGCTAATAATCTTGACATGGTGCTTTACTGGCAGTGCATAGATGAGATTTTAGGACCTCTGTTTAAATGTTGGAGCTATCTACTGCCACTTGGGAGCAGTGTCAAAAATATGTGGCATAATTTGTTTTAAGAAAACAAATGATAAATTCATCTGTTTGTCAACAACAATAACTATGACAAAAAATCTTGTATTGTGCACAGGAGGCCGGACCAGAAGTAGGTTTCTCAGGTGTGTTTATATTTGTCTGTATTTAAAGTCATGTGAAAAATAAAGTGGACCCTCTTTTCATTTGTGTATGAGGGCATAAAACCAAATCATTCAGTCCTTAGCAGGTCTATAAATTAAATAAATACGACCTCAGATGAATAACAACATATTACATCATATTATTTATTTAACAAAAGCTATGGGAAAATAAAAATGCCCAAATGGGTGAAAAAAGCACACACGTAATCTTTCCACAGAAATTAAAAGAATAATTAGCAGCCAGGTGGTTTTAATCACAGCATAGTTTTTAGCAGTTCTCAGGTTTGGTTCAGGAGTGCGTTAACAAACTGACAAGGAGAAAAGACATTCACAACGATCTTAGAGAAGCAACTGTTACTGCCCATCTAATCTGGGAAAGGTTATAAGATTATTCACAAACATTGAGGACAGTTCCTTCCCATTAGTGAATGTTCCAGCACATTCACCCCAAGGTTAGACTGTACGAGAGAGAAACTGCAAAAAACAAAACAAACCCAAGAGTTACATTTAAGACTCTACAGCAGGGGTGGGCAATTCCAGGCCTCGAGTCCTGCAGGTTTTAGATCTCACCTTGGGTCAACACACCTGAATCACATGATTAGTTTGTTACCAAGCCTCTGGAGAACTTCAGGGCATGTTTAGGAGCTATTTAGCCATTTAAATCAGCTGTGTTGGTTCAAGGAGGCATCTAAAACCTGCAGGGACACCGGCCCTCGAGGCCTGGAGTTGCCCACCCCTGCTCTACAGGCTTCAGTTAGCATAAGAGTACAATTAGAAAAAGACAAGAGTTTTGACTAGTTTTGAAGGTTTGCCAGGTCTCTAAAAACAACGAGGCAGCACAGATTAGGTTTGCAATGTTGCATCAGAGCAAACCAAAATAGTTCTGGAACAATGTCCTTTGGACAGATAAGGCTAGTGTAAAGATGTCTGGCCATACTGCCCAGTGCAATGTCCAGTGAAAACTAAACAAAGTATATGAACACAAACATCTCATCCTCACTGTCCATCACAGCCGTAGAGGACTGATAATCTGGGCTGGGCTGTTTTGTTTGCAATCATTGAGTCGACCATGACCTCCCCTGTATACCAAAGTATTCTAGAGACAAATGTGAGACCATCTGTTTGACAGTTAAAGGTTGACAAGACTGTGTCGTGGCACAGGAAAATGATCCCGAGCACAGCAGCAACTCGACAACAGAATGGCTGAAAAAGAAAAGGATAAAGATGTTGCAGTGACCCAGTCAAAGTCCAGACCTCAACATGATCGAAATGCAGTGGCAGGAGAGCCGTGCATACATAAATGCCTGCAAACCTCAACAAACTGAAGCAATGCTGTAAAGAAGAATGGGTCAAAATTATACTCTGCAATGATGTGAGACACTGGTAAAGTCTCGAATCATCACTTCTTGTTTTTCAAGCTTTTGAATCATGGGTTATATTTACTTTTTCCAGACACTGCTTCTGCTTTTTGGCTTGTTTTTTGTTAAATAAATAATGACACTGTATAATATTTTATGTAGTGTTTACAACCTAGAAAGGAACAAATGATTTTTCATTCTGTCCTGATACATAGAACTTTAGATTTGAAAAATGGTGTAGCTTCTTTTTCACTTGATTGTATGTGTAAGTGACTGCAGTGTATGTATACATTCTGGGCTTTTATTTTTTATTTTTATTTTTTTTATGAATGATGACATTTAAAAGCATTCATTCTCCTGCAGGATCTTTTAGTGCTCATCACAAAAAAGGAACTCTAGCATGCATATCAATCCAGCTTCAGCATACATCTCCCCATTCCTCCAATGTAATATTTAACAGAAAGATGAGTTTAATGTATCGCAGGACAGTTACTGGCACTCCTGAGAGCAAACTGTGCCTCAGCAGAGATGATAAACTAGCTACTGAAAGCTCTGGTTTCTTCTTTTTTTTTTTTCTTCTGCTCTCATTTCCTTCCATCATCTCCTCAGCCTCCTTCAAACAAAATTTTATTCTGTCAGTAAATCCTCATTTGTATTTCAGCCAATACAATGATTATGAATAATGTTTACTTTTAGATGTAAGGAAGTAAAATTGTATTTGTATAGCACCTTTCAAGATAAACATCACAAGATGCCTCACATTAAAAAGCTGGATTTATTTAATTTTTTGAATCTGAGCGATTTAATAAATAATGAATAAGGGATCAGAAAAGCTCTCATTTTCACATTAAGATGAGACGCTTATTAATTTTAACAACAAATTAAAGCTTCATTAAGATGCATTAAAAGATAGAAAACAGTTTGGTGAGCTGGAATGGTAATTTTCTTCTAATTGTACTTTGTACAGTGTGAATCACACCCTTATATGACAGAAGAAGGACAGGGTGAAAATTGGAGAAACTGCGAAGAAACAAAAGAGTGAAATGTGTTTAAAAAAGGCAACTAAGTCACTAAAAATGAATAAGATCCAGTGCTGATAACTGGAAGCAAAATAATGTATTCATATAAATGGAAATGTTTACATGACAAGAAAAAAAAAAGTTTACTCCAGAGATTCGAGGATGTTTAGCCGCGTTTCAGTGTTTGAATTACATGTCAAGCATCAGCTGTCAGCATGGACAAACACAGAATCAAAGATGATGAATATGCTGAAAACCCCCTACACATCTCTCAAAATCGAATGCTCTCGTTTCAAGGTTCTAATGAGATGCAGATCATCACAAGCGACGCTGCGCAATGTGCCGTAATCCTACAACAGAAAGAGCCATCAGCACGTTGACATCCACACAGCAGGCGGGGACAGACGGCGGCAAAAAACAGCGAGGGTTAGACAGTAAAACCGAATCCTGATGCCTAGGACAGCCTCGACGCTCATCACAATAAACCGCAACACCTTTTTAAAATTTCACTCGACGAGACAGGGAGGTAAGCTCGTACCTCGGGAGGAAAGAAGGACAATGATGGGGAGACAGTCAAAAATAACACTACAGAACAAAATATATAATGAACACAGATGCCGAGCTGTGTAAAAGAATTGAAAATGAATGAAACACATTGAGCACAGATCTAATAGTGACAGTGTGAGAAGAGGAGATGAAGAGGATAAAGATAGGAGAGCCGGGCCCTGGGAGAAGAGTGACAGTAAATTCTTGAATGCAGACAGATGAAGAGAATCCTCTACTAAAGCCAGGGGATGCTTTAGTGTGTGTGCTAGTGTGTGTATGTCTGTGGAGCGTGCTGATATATCACCTTGCCATTCTGCCCTGATCAGTACACATTGCTTTAACAACAACAGAAAAAAAGGCAAACAACAGAGAAAAGGTCAAAGGATTAAGCTGGTCCATTTGTGTCCATGGTGACAGCCGGTTCAACCCTCTAATTGTTTTCCAGGTGCCTTCAAGTCAATCTGAACTTTCAAAGCTCACAGAAGAGCGGGAAAATACAGTACGAATACTACATGAGTTTATTATGCAAACAAATGCAAACGCTCCCTGTGCTCATAGATGACTACAGATTTCTGAGCCATTATGAGTCATTATTCCACCGGTAAAAGTTATTAAAGATGTTATTTAAAAATGGACTCTGTTCTTTTTCAATAACAATTTCTTTCATCCATTGGAAAGAAAATCTGTATGTACATAAATAATTTGCAATGCTTATCATTCAGTAGCGAAGAGGACAAACCAACGAGGTCATTTCATCTTAAAAGTTGGCACTCCTTTTATGAAAAAAGGCCTTTTGAAGAGATTAGAAAAAAAACCTCAAAGTGGGCCCACAGAGCCACAACCAATCATACATCACGCGCAAACAAAAACTGATGATAAAGAAATGTGACCTTGCAGTATATATGGTGATAATTAGTCTTCTAACGCTAGGAAAGGAAAAGTTGCACGCAAAGTATTTTGCCATGAATAAGACGAATGCTTGAGGACTCAGAACTACATTTAATGCGGACTGTGCGCCGTGAAATGTGACTAAAATAGGACTATCAAAGCAGCAGGGAGCGCTTTAAGTGGATATATTGTACTTATACTTTAGATAAAGCAGCCGTGTGTCTGAGCTCCTCATGTGCAGGTGGGGGGTAGAGGGGTGAAAGGGGCCTATCGTAACATTCAGTCTCATTTACATTAGGGTGGAGAAACAAATAGAGAAAAGCCAGGATCACGGGCAGTTTTTCTTCCTTTGTTTTTAGGTTTTTTAACCTGAGATTTTGAGACATCCACTGGTGCTGCTGCTACCCGCTGCAGCTGAATCAAATTTTAGTTCTAGTGTTAAGAGATTTAAAAATTTAACAGTACCATCTTTTTAGGTACAACGTTTTAGCAACTGTGAATACTCTGAAGACCACAAAGACCTCAAATAACAACTATGCCAGCATAGTTTCAGTGTTATACCTTTAATTAAAACCATCAACTGCACTATTGCTCATGAAAAAATAATATTACATGCTGATATTCATTTTGTATGTTTGTTTTGGTGCACCCAAAACTCAATTTTATTCACCTACATTGTGTCTTACAAGGGGACCACATATTACAGAAGTATCTTTAATCACGCATGCTACTAGAGTGAAATCTAAGAAACGTAGTGCTTTCAGTTAGCTTTTAAAAGTAAAAAAAATAGGAAACTAATAATATCCACATCAACAACTGCTATGATCATCACAGGATCTTTTTAAGCAAAGTCCCCCTAAATGTTTGATCTCTAGCTTCTGTAATATGTATTTCTGCCTTTGTTTTTTAAATAATATTTTATACCTCTATGATGAATTATTTAATTGATAATTGAAGCCATTGTTACCTTCTGTACTGTATTTCAGATTTGCATGACTAGTAATCTCTGTTGTTTTCTGCTGCTCTATTATTAACTTGCTGCAAAGAGAAGCCTGGGAAACAAGTTGTGTTCCAGCCCATTGCAGTTAAGTGCAGCTGTCCTAGCTTGTCTTAATCTGTGACAGAAGGTTCTTCCTGCCACTCTTCTCCTCTAGATGAGCCTGTAACGGGGCCACACAATTACCAGTGCTTGCCTTGGAGCTCTGCCCCGCTCAGACGCCCAAGGCTCTCATTACCCGCAATGTTGCCTGAGCTCTTAAATATCAAACACCTCTTTGTGCTGGAGGCCTGGACGCCCCTTTGCCTATGGCTACCCCTCTGTTCTCTGCTCTGCGTCATTGTCTGCATGAGCGTGTACATGTACCAGTACACGACTGGAAGAGTGTCTTAACATACCTTTATAACATAAGGAAAGATTTGCTTACACGTGCATTTACATAATAAGAACGTAATGCTAAAATATTTTAAACTTGTTACCTTTAGGCTTTTAAATATATTTGTCCTTACTTCTTAAATTCTATATCTGGAATCAGTTTGCAATAACACCAACACTCCAGGGGAGGAAGGAAGACCAAGTGGCTCCACAAACTTATGGACCAATGATGATATGCAGTCATGTACTTCAAGTAGTGTTTCTTTTAAAAGCCTAAAGCCTTTTTAGTTAAACAAGAATGTAGTCGAGAGCAGAGGCAAAGAAAAAAAAAGCTCTAAGAACAGGAGCATGGACAATCAATTAGTCAATGTTTTTGCTTTTATGTGCATAAAGGAACTGTTACTCTTTTACGCATTAGCACTTTCTTTAAAGTGCATTAGAACCAGAGTATGAAAAAGACTGAAAAATGGGGCCTGAATGGAATTCCCAAAACCAATAGTTCATGTAGTTAGTCCAAAAATGTACGATGCAGGAATTCGTTCTTGAGTTGTTTTGCAGATTGTATGAACAGGACTGTTATAATTTATTCAACCAAAGAATATATGTTTGGCCAAATGTGATATATTTAAAAAAGACATTATATAGTACTGTGCAAATGACTTAAGCCATCCCTTATTTCTTTATACTTTGCTTCCAGCGCTTCCTGTAATTTTAGTCTCCTTTCTGAAGGTTTTTCTTTGGATATATGCTGCTTTCATTTTTAGTCCACTCCAGGAGTGTTTTTCTTTTTGTTAACACTGATCTGTGAATCAATCAAGCACAAAAAAGGTACATAAGACAAGGGCTGAACCAATGTTGTGTCTACACATAACAGACAACTTTGCAAACAAACAATTTGAAAATGTGTCTTTAAGCACTTTGTTACTAGCAGCCTGTCACAAAAACACATAATTTGTTCCCATTTCCTTTTCTTGCAAAGATAACATCATTTGACAGGAATAAAATTGTATTTTTCACCAACAAGGTGATTCCCAAAGAGCCATTAGGTGCAAACGGCATATCTCAGCATGGTGTAGGGTCTGTCCATAAAAGATTGAGAAAACTAAAAGCTGGACAAAAGTGGCAGATCAAAAATAAAAATAAAATCATCTATTGCAGATGAACAGTATGTGAAAGCCATGTCCTTAACAGGAAATAAAATGTGACAAAACAGGATCTGAGAGATGCATCAGATCCTTTGATTGATTGGTCTACTGTTCAGTGAAGGCTCTTCAGAAATCTGTGGTCTTAGTGAAAGGTTGGTTGTCAAGAAGTCATTCTTAAATGTTCATCAGTGTGTTTAGAAGAGGACAGAAGAGAGGTACAGCAGTGAGTGTCTGCATACGACACAGTGGAATCTCTGTCATGATCGAGGGTTGCATTTTAACCAGGGGTGTTTAGTCAAAATTGATATGTAGTGTGAAAAAGTGTTTGCCCCCTTCCTGATTTCCCATTTTTATACATGTTTGTCACACTTCAATGTTTTGGATCATCAAACAAAATTAAAATTTAGAAAAAGATAACACAAGTAAACACAAAACGTCAATTAACTGTGGTGTATCACATCTTTGAAAAGCTGAAATCAATTTCTCTAGACACACCTATGTCTGATTATTGCCACACCTGTTCTTAACCAAGAAATCCCTTAAATGGGACCTGCCTGGCAGAGAGGAAAAGACCGAAAGACCCTCAAAAGCCAGACATCATGCCGCGATCCAAGGAAAAGGCTATAAAACCATTTCTAAAGCTTTGGGACTCCAGCGAACCACAGTGAGAGTCAGCTCAACCTTCAGGTTGAGGTCATGACTTGGGTTCTGCAGCAGGACAATGATCCAAAACAAATCCACCTCTGAATGTCCTAAGAAAAACAAAATTACTCTATAGCACAGCGATGGCTCATCTAAGAGGTCACAAAAGACCCATCCGCTTTGGTCACTTGCCTCAGTTAAGGTCAGTGTTCATGATCCCACCATAAGAAAAAGAGTGGGCAAAAGCGGCCTGCATGGCAGAGTTCCAATGGTGACCAAAAGGAACATAAAGGCTCGCCTCAGTTTCTAGCAAAACTGAGGCGTGACCTCAAGGTGAAGAGCACTTGGATTCTGCATCAAGACAATAATCCAAAACACACCAGCAAGAATTGCCAAAGAAAGATGAAGACTTTGGAGTGGCCTAATCAGGAGGATTGACCTGAATCCAATTGAGATGCTGTGGCAGGACTTTAAAAAGGCAGTTCAGGCTCGAAAATGCTCCAGTGTGGCTGAAATACAACAATTCTGCAAAGATGAGTGAGTCAAAATTCCTCCACAGGGCTTTAAAGTCTCATTGCCAGTGATCACAAACGCTTGATTTCAGTTAAGTTTTTATGTTAAGTTCTTATGTTCTTATGTTTCAGGTACATGGGCCTACCTGTTATTAGGTTTGGGGGGGGGGGGGTATTTATTCACACAGGGCCATGTAGGTTTGGATTTGTTTCCCCTTGATAATAAACACCTTCATTTAGAAACTGCATTTTGTGTTTACTTGTGTAATCTCTGTCTAATATTTAAATTTGTTTGATCTGAAACATTTAAGTGTCACAAACACACAAAAAATAGGAAATCAGGAAGGGGGCAAACACTTTTTCACACCACTGTATTTATGATAACCATTTGAAATATGATTGGCAACAGCCTATTTTTTCAACATGTTTCCAGACATGCTGTCAATGCAGTAAAAGCTCTGGCAGTGTGTTGGGGTTTATAAGTAATGGCCTCCTCAGAGCTTGGCCCACCCAAAGAAGAGCTCTGAATGTCCTTCACGAAGCCTGCAGAGCTATTCCTGAAGACTAAAAGAAAGTAAAGAAAGCTGATCTAAGAGAGTTCAGGCTGTACTGAAGAATAAAGCTTGTCATATTAAATATTGACTTTAAAGTTCATTAGAGATGTGCTCTAGTTTTGTATTATATACTGTTTTTTCATGTACGGCATGTTTTCACATGCTTAAATTGCTGCACCTGGTTTCCAATTTTTCTAGTAAAATATGAAGAAATGAAGGAGGTTTAAGATTTTTGCACAGTACTGTATTAACTCAGTCCTCAATGATACATACTCTTGTACATAATCTTGTAATTCACAGAGAAGCTGTGTTGGTAATCTTTAAAGACGCTACATGAGTGAGTAGTCTTTAATGTATTGTGTTGTATTGTCGTGCCTGATCATAGAGGAGGAAAATGAACAGATGGACTGAGCGGTGGTGTCAGCTGCACCTTGTTTCAAATGTGTTAATATAAAACAGATACACCTGTGTGTGTGTGTGTGTGTGTGTGTGTGTGTGTGTGTGTGTGTGTGTGTGTGTGTGTGTGTGTGTGTGTGTGTGTGTGTGTGTGTGTGTGTACTGTACATTAAAAGCAGGGCATTGTGTTGATTTATTCTGGATGGATGAGTTCTGCTCCAGGAAAACTTTTTAACTTTTTATAAGCTCAGCGTAAAACTAGTGTTTTAAAAAATCTGTAGATTTGTAATAAAATGAAATGAAATGGCCACTGCAACAGAAACTACATCACTTACACAAAATTGGTGCTGTATTTGTAATACTGTACGTTAACCTCAATTATGTGTCTCGGTACAAGACAAGGTGATCAGTGCATTGCATTATTTAAAGAAGACAGATGTAAAGAAACAAAGCCAACAATGACTAAACTTGTAGTCCAGTTATCTGACTGTTTTAAAACAGCTTAAACCACACTATGATCACATTGTGAAGACAGCTGCTGAAGAAAGTTTGCATTATATTTTATGATAGGACTCCACCATCCCATGTTCTTATTTATTTATTAACATACTGCTTTGCTTTACAGACCCCTTTATTTTGGTTGTAGTGATACGTAACTTTGAACTTTAGGGCTCACCAGAGCAGCTCCTCTGCCTCCATCTCACCCTATCATAAGAATCCTCCTTTGACACACAACCTTCTGCATATCCTGCTTCTCTACATCCTTCTCTGTGATTTTTCTCTTTTCCTCCTGCCGGGTAGCTCCATCTTTAGCATCCTTTGTCCAGTAAGCCCACTATCCCTCCTTTCCATATGTCCAAACAATCCCAGCCTTACCTCTCTAACTTTGTCTCCAAAGCAGCCAACCTGAGCTATCCACTCATTTCTGATCCTGTCCATTCTGGTCACCCCCAATGAAAACCTCAGCATCTTAAACTCACCCATCTCTAGCTGAGCCTCCTGTCTTTTTGTCACCACCACCGTTTCCAAACCATACATCATAGCAGGTCTTGCTACCATCTTGTAAACCTTCCCTTTCACTCTTGCTGCTATCTTTCTGTAACAAATCAGCCCTGACACTCGTTTCCACTCACTCCACCCCTCCTGCACTCTCTTCTTCACCCCTCATGTGCATTGTCTGTTGCTTTGTCTGGCTGACCCAAGATATTTAAACTCTTCCACATGCATTACCTGTACTCCTTGCAGCTGTGCTGTTAAACCTCACTCTCTTTCATTCACACACATGTATATTGTATTTGAAGACATAAAAAAAGAAGAAGAAAATGCTTCAAACAAGACGGGGACTGCAAATCTTTTGCATAAATTTTGGTATTTTCAATATATCCCACTTACACTCAAAAAAATGAATGAGGTGGATTGTTCAGTGTATATTAATTATTTATTTTCATTTTACTTAAAATATATGTTTTTGTTAAGTTAACATATGTTTTTCTAATCAAGTCTACGTAATTGTGTCTATTATTCAACGTACATAATACTAATGTGCTACTTGATCGCATAACATTTAAGTTAAGTCAATTAGGATCGATATACCTTGTATATCCACAAGGTGGCAGTAATGCAAAAACAGTTGTAATGAAACCGCGCAGAACAAGAAGGTTTCACGGCTTGTGCCTGCTCATGCGCAAGACTTCAAATTTAACTGAAAAAGGCTGTTTTGGCGCCAAGCTGCTGTTTCTTTGAGAGGTAAGACCACTTTTTTCTTTGACTATGTTGTGTAGTATCTATATGTCCAGCATGGTTATATTTTGCGTTTGTCTTACTAGACATGTTATATCGTTTGCGTGTGCTTGTTTTACATTAGTTTTACTGGGTCCTGGACATGCTTATTTTGTGGACTGTGTAAGAAACATTTTTATTGTTTTTTGTTTTATTAAGGGATTAGCTACAGGGGTTCATGGGGTTATTCTTTCAAGGGGTTATTTTTCCATTTGCTTTCTTGGGATTCCTTTTCTGTAATCCGAGAGTCGGAAATATCGAATAGGATAGCAAGGATAGCATAAAGTGACATTTAAAATCCAAAAAGTCAAGAGCGAAAGCCACTGTGACACCATTGTTCTGCTCTATCAGTAATCTGTATTATGTAAAAATGGTCTGTAAATACAGCATGTTTCCTAGCGGAGTTATACATATCAATGTAGTTATAAATTACAGTTTGTGAAAGTACACACTTAATTTTTTTAATAAAATTATTCAAGACATATGAGTGGACAGACAATGGAGGTCGACAGACCTGGTGATAATTGCTTCTATAGAAAGTTAGCACATGGCAGTGTCAATCTCTTGCTTTTCTTCTGAGTAGTATTTTATTTAGTTGTAATTCAAACAATAATTTGCTTCTTGAAATTAAGGAATTAATTTTTTTTTTCTTTATAAATCTCAGATCCTGCCTTTACCTGCTCCCTCCTATACTGATGTGGTGTATGTGGTATTGCTGAGCTTGTATGTGGTATGTGAACTGTTATACTTTTGAAAACAAAACTGTTTTATAAGTTAAGTTTTCTTTTGTGACCCATCCCATGCCCCTGTTATTTCTTCTCCACATCTGAACCATGGTAAAGGTTGCAGTTCAAGGGCCTGAGGCATGAAATTCTTTTCAGATCAGCTGTGATCAATATTTTTTGGAACTTGATAAATAACAATAAAAGCTGTAATGGCTCCATTAGCATTTTGTGTAAATGTTTGTGTTAAAATTATAGCTTTAATGAGGTCTTACTACATTAGTTTTAGTTTGTATATGTGTACATATAGTATGTATATTTACAGTACAGTATGTTGTGTTTGTTGACATATTTTCAGGTGGAAGCAGAATATGTGAGGATTACTACTGCTGCACATGTTCCAAGGCTTTTTACACAACTTGACCAATACACTGACCAGCTCATAAAAGTCTTCAAGAAAAAAGGAGGCGTTGCAGGGAAGAAAATTAGACAAACTTTGGCCCCAGCCACACAGGTGCGTTATTCTGTTGGTAGCAAAATATTATGGCTAATAAGATCATTTTCAAATTTAAACAGCTAGTGTATGGTAGCTGCACAGTGCACTTACATTTATATTAAGCAAGACAAAGTTTGGTACTCAAAACGTTGGAAAATTTAAATTACCTAAACATATGTAAAATCTGATCCCTTGATTTAGGTTAAACCAGAAGTGAATGTTTTTATGTTATGTTTTGAATGCAAAAAAGATGATGTATTAGTTTGTCTTTACCTCCATTATGGACATATCTAATGTGGTGGAAACCCTGCCCAACAGGTTAACTATTCATGTCCATGTGATGATTAGTTGGTCTTGTGTACATGTCTATCTGTGCAGTGGATATGTCATTCATTTTGCGTATAATGTGAGTTTCTGTCATCCTAAAGTATATCTGTTTTCTCTTCCTGTATCTCTGCCACTCTCTACAGAAGGAAACCATTGAAAAGGGGAGGGAGTGTGTCCTCAGGGCACTACCTTTTTACCTGAATGAAGACCCAAGCATCCTCTTCAAAGAATAATTGGTTGGTAATTTTAGTTTAGTTTTTTATCTGTATTAAACCAAATTTTGAATAACTAATGTTGTTGCATGTTGTAATGTTGTTGTAATTTGCATGGAACCTGTTTAAATGTTTTGGGAAATCTTCTTGTATACCCAAACTATTTATATTTATCGTTGAATCTGTAGTCTAAAATAGTGGCGCACTGGGGTGCATGTTCCTAATATTGTGTTTACGTCATTAAAGGGTAGCTTTGGCCCTTTTTCTTTCTTTTTTTAAAACTGGATGCCATTTTTCTATGTTTTGTGTCTAAGCTACAGCTGTTCAGAGGGAGCTGGAACAAATTACCCTTGCTATCTTTACCATCGAAAGAGCTGATGCCAGCACTCCTCCAGCCGATGTGGGTGTAAGCGCCAGACGTCTGCTTTATATTTTTATTTACGATTGAGTTCATGTTTGTTTTATAATTCATAGATTCATTACATAAGTCATCTTTTCAGGATTAATAAATGTGAAAATATATGTGTTTACATAAAGTAATTTTAAGTCACTGTTTTGGGATTGGAACCTAAAAGGGGGTACCTCTCACTTTAATTATGTAAGTGCAATAGTAGCATGAAACCCTGTGTGAGAGGGAAGGGGAGGAGCATGGACAGAGAGGTTAGGAGTCTCACGGTTTTCTGACCGTGTGCACAGCTAGTTCTGGATAACTGCTATTTTTTGGAACTTTCATGCTTTTTAGGAAGGAGTTCATTGTTACATCTTCCGTTTGTAATAAATAAACAGTCTTCAAATCATAATGCAACTGGAAGCATTTCTTTTGGAAACCAGGAACACGCGTCAGCCATAGACTCTTCTTTTTTGAACTTGGTTTATTGGAAATTACCCTACAGTGGGTATAACCATCTAGTGTGTCCTGCATGACCTGGAAGACCTGGCCTCTGCATGTGCACTCTTAATGGGTGGGATATATGCACTGAATCTCAGTTAACCTCAAGACTGAAAGCTAAGAGACAATCAAAAGTATTGAGATTTAAAGGATTTAATTGAGAGATGATACTGCACCAGAAATGTTGAAGGGTGGTGTGTATATTAGCGTTCAAGGCATATTGTTATGAGGTGGAAATATGTTCATATTCAGTTTGTGTTACATTGTGTGCATTGTAAAGGTAATTGCAATACATACTAAAAATAAGGGTAAGTTAGGAGGTTGATCTGATATCCTCGTGTTGGTGTTGTTCCCAGATCATCATACTAAATGTTGTTCCAGGATCAACATTGCAAGTGACCAATCAGAATGTTGTGACGTCATACTTTTGCGACTTCGGGAAAAACCGGCGTAAAACAAAAAACTGTACTTAAGCTGCGTGAAACCGCCTCTGTCCGCCGATCAACTGACCCTAACCCTAACCGTAACCCTTTAATAAACAGTAAGCAGAATTGATATTGTCCTTGCAACATTGGAATTTCATAAATGCACGAATGGCTTGGAATAGAATAACGTCACAACAATGTGATTGGTCACTTGCAATGTTGAACCTGGAACAACATTTTCATGATGGTCTGGGAACAACACCAACACGAGGATATCAGATCATCCAAGTTGGGAATGCAGGATGAATGTATATTTTGTGGACTTTTAAAGACGAACAATTGTTTCCATGTTAAAATGTTTCCATCTGAAGTTTTTTGCCCAAACACTGGTAAAATAAATGTTGACAGTGGCGAGTGTTAAATGGTTACTGCTGTGCTGTTGCAAAAAAACTGAACGCTGACAAGCTGTTTTATTGTTAGACCATAATGTTGGCATGTTTTGTTAAAGTTTTATTTGGGATGGTGATGTAATTTTCTTTGATTGCTAATATCAGTGGACTATTTATTATTATTATTATTATTATTATTATTATTATTATTATTATTATTATTATTATTATTATTATTATTATTGTTGTTGTTACATTTTTATTTATTTTTTTAATTGTGGCTGTTGAGGTGGACACTTCACTTTGCATTGTTAAAGGAAAGCACTTCATTGGCATTGTGTTACTGGACTGACCCTAAGCAATCATTGCAAATAGCAACTTTGCTATCCATTTTAGACACTAAAAGAAAAAAACACTCACAGACCTTACTAGCATCACATGTGCATAACTCAAGTGTCATCTTATCAATGTGTTATGTGATCTTCAATGCGTTTTTTTTTTTCTTCTATTTCTGGTAGATACAGACATTTAATTTAAAGTCTTGATGTTGCATCTGTCTACATACTGTTAATTACTAACCCTAATGAGCTGTTGTGTTTTATTTTGGACTGGGTTTACACAAATGCTCACTGAATGTGTTGGCAATAAAATAAATTTAAAAAAATAAGTTGGATGTACTTAATTCATTTGTGTGGAACCTGTTGACAAAATAGATTTATGTAAAACTAATTAATAAAGCACAAGGTGGCTGAAAATATAATATTTGAATTAATCTAACTTAAATTTAACATTTTACTGCCACAAATAAGAAATGTGTTGAAGTAACTAATCTAAACTATCTAACCTGAAAATATATCATCTATGTTCATACAACATAACTTGATTTAGTTAGTCTTAAATATGTCTTGTTAATCTTAAGTAGTTTTTTTAAATTAGATGAACTAAAGATTTTTGCTTTAAACTAACATAATTCAATTTCGTGGAACCTGTTGACAAAATAATTTTAATTAAAGTCAACGTTTCATTTTTTTGAGTGTAGAGGGATTGTTTGGAATGATTCTACTCGTGTATGTTTCTGCAGCAGTTTTTTCATGCAGAGCACATTTTCAAATATTTTTTCCTGTGCAAATTTTTATTCAATAATGAGCATATATACTCAGTATTATGAGGTTTCTTCTTAGATTTAGTCTTAAATAAATTCAACTGCATCTTAAGCTCTTCCTCCCTCACTGAGATTTTTGGCATCTGCTGATTACTTAATTAGCAGCTGCCTTCATAAAAGGATGCTAAATTAATGCACATTGGAGAGATGCATATAGCATAAGATATGGTGAATTGTACGTGTTAATTTCATGTGCAAATTGGGCCCCAATTGGCAGTTATTATGCATGTAATGTTGGTTTGAACCAAAATAGAAAGGAGGTAATATTTGCCAATGTCGTCACATGTAAAATAAAAGCAAGCAGTTATTTCTTCAAACTAAAATGTTCATCGCTTTATAAAAACTGTACATAAACGGAGACTCTGCATGAAACCACCTTATGTCAGTGTTTATTTTAAATACACATTGTTAATCTTCTGTTCTGTCAAAAAACTCATGAGAAATTTTCTTGCATTCAAGATAAAATATGCACTAATACTGCTTCGCATATCCTGTCATATTTACAAATTACACAGTCAGTCTCATTAACTCGATGAACTGTAAAAATGATCTTCACACCTTAAAGAGTTTTCTATCTCCAGTGACCCTGGACATCTAATCAGTTCCCTGGTAAGTTAATAGAATGCAGCAGTACACAGTTACAGGCTGAACACCTCTGCTGGCCTATGCAGATTTGTCAGAATTGATATTCTACGAGGCCGCTCTGAATGGCAGATTATTTTATGGGCAAATCCTGAATCAAATGCAATCAGAGCAAAAATAAACTTCACTGATCTGTTTATAAAATCTGCTGGGAACAATTTGCAAAATTATATAACTGATCTCAGTCTGGGTTAGAATAAAAATGCTTGACAGGTGACTTGTAGATCTCAATTCTGAAATACTGAATGGTTAAGTAGTTTTTTTTTTTTTTTTTTTTTTTTAGCCGGACAGCTATTGTAGAAACTCAGAGCAAAGAGGAGTAATACTGACAGACAAATAAATGCAAATATAAAAGAAGGTGAACTCTTACCATTATCCTCAACAGAGAAATGGAAGACATCAGACGTAGCGTTTTCTCCACTCCGCAACACATAGCAGACGCTCAGGCCATCGATATCGGCTGCAACAGAAAAGTAACTTTAGTTTTTTAAAAAATATATATTTTCTTTTTATGAATTTTTCTTTCGTGAAACTTTGAAGTGTCAAATCAGGTGTGAAAATTAGATCTGGAAATAAAAGCACAGTGAACTGAAAGTTTGTGCAAACAGAATAAAACTCAGTCACCTGAAATCCAACAAAGGGCAAAAAACAAAAATCAAGATGATAAGCAAACAGAATTTTTTAAAAAAAAATATAAGTAATTATAGAATGCAAATGAGTGCCACTGTAGCCTGCTTTCCATTTTAAAGTCATGTCTTGCGCTGTGAAGTGAATGTGAGACGATGCACGATAAACAATATCAGTTTGCTCCAACTTAAAGCAAGGTGA
This sequence comes from Rhamphochromis sp. 'chilingali', assembly GCF_963969265.1. Classification (NCBI taxonomy): domain Eukaryota; kingdom Metazoa; phylum Chordata; class Actinopteri; order Cichliformes; family Cichlidae; genus Rhamphochromis; species Rhamphochromis sp. 'chilingali'. Next base: position 17,671,173 of record NC_137946.1, read on the forward strand.
TGGCCAAAAGTACTAATTTCATCGTGCAGAGATCTGTCCTTGTCAAGATTTTTTTTTTAAATACATATTTAGTAAATAAAATTTGCATTTTAAGAGTGTAAAAAAAGGCCCTTCATGTTGTGTTTCATGCTGACTACAGAAATAGCCTCAAACACACTTTGAAGTTGCATTATGGCTTGTTCAAACACTCTCTCTGTCAAATAATTGCTCAAAGATGGAAGCTGTCCCGCTCCAGTACTATATCAGCTACAGTAACAGCAGGTCTCTAGTATCACACTGATTCAGTTCCTTATCAGTACTCAGCATGAACAATTTTCCACCAGAGAAAGCATTCTGAAAGTCATGCATCCGTAATCCAGGACGATAAGGCCGCAACCTCAAATCCAAAAGAGCTCAAGCTAAAGCAACAGAATACATTTAAACCCAGAAACGGCCAACTCGGTGTTTCATCAGCGCTGAAAACCAGGTGACAGTGGATCTTTTTTAATGACAGACAAGGCAAGAATGTTAAAACCAGGAGTTTCAGCAGGCACACAGACACACCTGTTTTTCCAACTTTTCTGAATTACAGGGCTCTGCCTACATTTCTTTTTCCCACCAGTCTCTGCAAACACCCATTACAGTACAGAAAAATCATCAAGACTGTGAAAGGGCTTTGCCCCTTCAAACCACCTCCTTTAATAATAGATGTCAGAGGAAGGAGGTTCATAAAAGTATAAACCCCCGACTCCTGCCTGGGACGAAGCTTAAGTCTGCTTCTCTTGTGCCGAACATGACAAAAAATATACCTTTCATGTGATGCAAAGACTTTGTTCGCTTCCAGATTGCTGCTCATGTTTTTCAGATTATTGAGTGTCGAATCTAATCGAACGGGAGGTGCAGCCTGAGAAGGATCCTCTCTGTGGCACATACTTGAACCTGAGGGCCTTACAAATACAAAGTCAACACTGTGAACTAGGGGCACATTGTTCATTAAATATTTAAAAAGAAAGCCTCACGGGATGTGCCCTGGAAATAGGATGAGTAAATAAAGAGCGAGGGATTGTCTCTTTCACCTGACTGATTCTTCTGACGAGCCTGTTTGCTCTCTCTCTCTCTCTCACTCAATCTCTCACACCCCTTCCCTCATTCGTTATTTCTCTCATGTCACCCACACATCCCCCACCCCTCCTCTTCTCTTGCCTCTTTTGCACTCTCCTCCACTTTACTTGCTCTCTCTTGCCCCTCTACTGCCCTTTGTTTCTCATCCCCACTGCACTCTTGTCTCATCTATGCCCTTTATTTTTTTCCAACGACTGCAATCCTCACAGTGGTTGTCAGAAGTGTCCATCTCCTGCAGGCTCAAGTGCTGCTTTTTTTTTGGCACTGTGTTCTCACACCACGTATGAGCTTAAGCCAAGCTGTGTCATAAGCAGGTGGATTTCCTTACTTGTTGCTCTAATTGCCTCAGCGTGATATGAAATACGGCATTGATTGCATCGCTTTGAACCTCAATCAACGGCATTGTTGTCTTGAATCCCCGCCTGTAATATCAGTCACCGAATGTGCACAAATGCAAAAGAAATGTGTTCAAACATTTAAAGCGGCACAGTGTGCTCTGCGTGTTGGTGTAAAAATGCATTTTGGTGAGAGCTCTCTGCGTTTCAACAAATTCTTTCAAATTGACTTGACCCTGGTCAAACTATCAGAATGTGCTGCAACTCAAATGCTATCCTGTCACTCGAAGCTCCGCGCTGACCTTTTCACACGATCCCCCTACTTCTGTCCTGCTTCATTTAACAGACCACTGTAGAGAACATCAGATGTGAACATTTCCCCAGAGATGCAGAAATAATAAATTATTCATCCCTAACTGTCTACAAGACATTTGTGCGAAACATCAGCCTCTAACTTTGCTCTGCTAATTATGATTTGATGAGCAAGGCACATCTAAATCAGGCGCACAAATTAACTATTGAAATTCCCAGGCCTGTACTTGTCACACGTTTGAATAATTATTACTCCATAAATTAAAGTCTTTGGTGGGCTGGAAAAATTAATCAAAACTTACACATTTGCAAGGAATTTTGATGTCTAACACTTTGCTTCTCAGGACGATCTTGTATTTAAACATATATGATTACATTTTCAAGGACAGGCATGCAGAGGTAATTTTTCTTGCAAAAAATAATAACTGATAGACTTTTCTCATAGAGTGGAATGAGCATTCTGGTTATTAGATCTGACTGATTACTAAACAAAATCAGTGCTGTTTGATTATTTCCTCCACATTCAATATTCATGCTGACACATTATAGAGCTGGTAGGTGTTTTGTTCAAAGCTTACCTTGACTGAAGGTGTTGATGGAGTTGTTGCCGTGCCCGAGATGAATGATGTAACCATGTTTTGGCTGGGTGGTGATGTGGAACAGCAGCGAGGCCGGACTGCTGTCTCTGTCCTCTGCCTTCAGCGCCTTGGAGCTGATGGGGAACCCCAGGTGACCCGTGGCCAAAATCTTCAAAGTGGGCGCACCTTTGTTTACAACAATTTGGGGGATGCCATTGTCGACTCCCACGATAGTAATCTTGAGAGTTTGAGGGCGCCTAGTCTCAAAAACAGTGTCGGGGAAAACATAAAAGTCAGTGTGTGTGCCATCGGTGACAGTAAAGGAGAGCGAGTCCTCTGATGATTCAGTTCCGTCGTGCTTGTAGCTGATGAGGTTTTCATTGAGGTCTTGTTTTGTGAAGCTGCTGATAGGTGTGGACTCGTTGTAGCGCAATTTGCCATGAACAGGAAGCTGGATGATCGTAAATTTGATCAGCTTCTCGGCTGTATCCTGGTCTTCAGCCGTGAGCTCAAAAGGTGTTATCAGCTTAAGCTGCCCTTCTGTGACAACTAGATCATTTACAGTCACAACAGGTTTTTTGTTATCGACGTCCACAATCGAGATTCTGAATGTTCTGAAAACGGGATTGTAGCCATCAGTGACTTCAAACTCAAAACTGTCCATTTTCACCTCATCGTCTGAGGTATGAATGTAGTAAATCTTACTGCCAGCCAGTTGGAGCTGGGTAAAAGACACAATGGGAATCCCAGGAGTGTCTGTGCACTCTAAGTGGCCTCTAACAGGGGCCCTTGTGACAGTGAAAGCCAAGTTCTCATCAGGACTGTTGAGGTCAGTGGTACTTAGGAGATCAGTGGTCAGAGTCACCCTGCCACCTTCTCTCAGAGAAACACCTTTACTGACCACATCAGGGAAGACCATGTCAATGCTGTCCACTGTGATGTAGAAATAACGATCAATTAGTGGGTTTAACCCGTCAGTGACATCAAATTTGACCATGTCTCGAACGCCCTCCTGTCCACTGTGCGTGTAAACTACGAGCCCTGCATCAATTTCAACTTGCGTGAAATTCATGCCCAGCGTGATGTTTTCCAGAGACCCCGATGGGGTTTTTCTCTGCAGCAGACCCTGACCAGGCCCAAACCGGATAATATATGTAAGTGTACTGTCATCTGAATCGAAATCTGTCGCTTTGAGCACTTTGTTGCTGATTTCTTTGGTCTCCCCAATTTCCACCTCTAGACCATTATTAATGAGCATTCTGGGGGTTTCATCATCAACAGCGATGATCATAACCATGGCTGTTTTTTGAGCCAAGTACTTCCCATCAGTCAGAATGACATCAAAGCTGTCCTCGATTGTCTCTGAGTCATCGTGCTCATAAATAATACTTGACGCCTCTCTAATCTGCTCTAAAGTGAAATTAGTCACCAAAATGGGGCCTGTGGCTAGCTGGTTTAAAATTGCACCATGTTTGGGAGGTTTGGAAATCATAAACACCAGCTCCTCAGATGGGATATCGGCATCAGCTCCATTCAGAATTTGTGAGTCGATGGCGATGTTCATCCCCTCCATCAAAACTATCTCTCTCAAGTAAATCTCAGGTTTTTCATCATTCGCTGGGATGATAACAATTGGGAAGAAATGGTTCTCTGAGAAATTTATACCATCAGAGCACCTAAATATGAATCTATCATCTACTGGCTCGACTCCCTTGTGAATGCTCTGCACGTAGTAGATATTTCCCTCCCTGATGTCTCTGATGGTAAAAGCACTGATAGCTGTTCCTGACCTGGACTTCTCTGAGCCTGGAACGGGGGATATATTCTCCACATAGCCGGCAGTGGGCTGCACAATGATAGTGCAAAGGATATCATCAGTTGGAGTGTCGTTATCATCAGCGTTCAAGTGCTGAGGGCCAATGGCATATTTTTCTCCTTCAATGACACTGAACTGAATACCAACTCTGACCTCAGGGGCTTGACTGTCAACAGGAAGGATGGTGACCTGAACATGGACTCCGGTGACCTTATTGCCACCTACTGCCCAATCATCAGACATGTCACTAAGAGTCAAATTGAAGCCATCCTGTTGAGAGGTGAGACCTATCTCACCACCAGTGTGTGCATAGACAACTGCACCGTTAATTATGTCAGCCTGAGTAAACTTTGTGGTTGGGACTCCTTTAACTAATATTTCACCCATAAGGGGAGGATCTTCCACAATAAAAGTCAGCCGAAGGTCATCTGTGTCATCATCACGACCTTGAATCACATTAGTTGTTATTTCTGTGGCTCCATTTTCCAGCACCTCCATATGAGACCCGATTGTTCCTGCAGGCAAGCTGATGGTTGGAGATTCATCATCGACAGGCTTTACATTAACTTTGACCGTCACGGTCACAATATGAATTCCATCACTGACATCCAGCTGAAATTCATCGTTTACTGTCTCTTCTCCACTTTGAATATACAATAACTTTCCCTCTGAGATATCCTCAAGTCTAAAAACTCCCTTTTTTTCCAGGTCAATGAATGCAACCTGGATCTGACCATGCTTAGGAGGCTGACTCAGAGTAAAGGTTATTTGCTCACTCTCAGTGTCGGGGTCTGTAGCATCTAGTTCAGCGATTGTGATGATATGTATGCCCCGTTCAAGCACAGTAAAGCCGGTGTTTGTGATCTGAGGAGGTTTGTTGTTAACAGACTGGAGATAGATGGTGAAAGCCCCTTCTACACTGTTTCCAGCTGTGTCTTCAACAGTATAACGAAACTGCACAACGTGGGCTGTGATTCCAAGCTCAACATCTGGGGGCTCGTAGGAGACCTTATGGTGGTTAATTTGAGCTTGTGTGAACTCTGTTACTTCAGTGGCGGAGTGGTCTGTCAGAACCAAAGAACCGAACACAACAGGGTTATTTTCATCTGTATCTGTGGGGGGCTGGATGACTGTATACTTGAGGTCACGGTCCTCAGAGTCCAAATCAGTATAGTGCAGAACTTCTTTGCTAAAGTGAGTAGGTTTGTACTCCTGAACAATCATTTGCAGGGTGGTGCCAGGGACCAGCTCGGGGAGTACGTCATCGACAGGTAAAACTCGGATTATAAACACACTCTCTTCTGACAAATTAGGGGGGTCGTTGTCATCCTGGACTGTGAATGCAAACTGATCCGTGATTGCATCTGTGTTGTGAGGGCCTGTGTGCTTGTAAAACAACCTCCCATCAGTGATATCTTTCTGAAGCCACTCTGTCACCTCTTTCTCATATACTTCATCCTCAGCATTAAATTTCCAAGAGGAAGGGTCCTCAGGGGCGTCTGACTGCCTTAGGAGCAGCGTGCCAATAGAAGAAAAAGGAGGCACAATGATGAATTTAATAGTTGAGTCCTCAGAATCAATATCAGCAGCGCTGAGCATGAGGGGAGATATGGGCATCATTTGATTTTTGAACAGCACCAAACCGGTGTTGGCATTTATAATCGGTGGCTCGTCATCAGTGGGAACAATTGTAATGGGAAAGAGAAATTCAACTTCATTTTGCCCATCTGTCATTTTGAAGACAATGTTGTCGCTGTATGTGTCAGTCCCGTCGTGCTGGTACACAACAACTCCTGTTGCGAGGTCTGCGGGTGTGAAGAATTTCCTGTGAGAGCCCAGCACTGTGAGGTCCCCGTGGCGCAGCCCATCCACCACTGTGACTCTGACAGAGTCGAGGTTGTCCTCATCACTGATCTCCAAGTTGTGAGCGCTGAAGAGAGGCCGAGACTGCCCCTCATACAGCAGCTGACCTGTGTTGCGTGTCACGACAGGGGCCAGAGTGTTCATGGGCTTTACAACAATCATAAAAGCAAATGGGTCCGAGATGGCCCCGTCTGTGTCCACCACCTCAAATTCAAGCTGGAAAATCCTCTCAGTGTCTGAATCCAGGGAGGGGGGCTTATAAGCTATTTTAAGATCGCGCAAGTCTCTCTGGTAGAAGGAGGTGATGGGGAGGTTTCTGTCATCAGTGCTGACTATATAGCCTTCCTCATAAGATAAGGGGGAAGTAATATTGAAAATAAGCTTGTCTGGGTCTGACTCGGCATCTTCAGCGGCAAGCATATCAGGGGTGAGGGCGGTCATGACAAACTGGCTGACCTCCATCATCATCATGGACACAAAGCTGGGTTTGGGGGGAGTGTTCTCCTCTCCCCCTTTGATGCGAATCATAAGATGAAAATACTCCTGTTTCACTAGGTTGCCTTCCTTATCCTGCAGCTCCACAACCATGGGGACATAATCCCTGTTGGGGGATTTGCGCTGAAAAGTGTGCTCATAGCGGATATCAGCTCGCGTGAATTCATCACAGTCCATCATTGCAGAAAGTTTACCGCCATGGATGAGTTTCCCGTATCTAGGCAGCGAGTTGCTGCCGCTGCTGCTGGACTGGGATGTCACCTCGCATTTGTGAGATTCTCTGTCATAAGTGAACTCTAAAATCCTCTTATCAATAGGGTTACTGATCCCTTTGAGGTTATCAACAGTCAGAGGCATGTTTTTGGTGATTAACTCGAGCTGCGTGAACATTACTTCAACCTCCATCATAAACGGAATAATGACCGTTTCGGTTTGCGCGTCATACCTGAGCTGCATCCTCACTCTGTCTTTAGCCGGACTTCTCGATCCGTGGTGGGAGTAAGTCACATCATTTGGACCAAAATCGCAGGGAAACTTTTTGGGAGACAGATGACCCGGTCTCTGCGAGAGTGGATCATTATCGAGCACGTTGATGCTGCACCGGTCGCCGGGCTGTGTCTGAATGACCAAATCATTGATTGGATCGATAAAAACCGACCTCCCGAAAGGCACGCGTATTCCGTTGTTGGCCACCAAGATAGCGTCCTCAGACAGTTCTGATCTCAGTGCATAAAATAATCCAGAGCTGTCGGACTGCGCGAAGACAATACCTGTTATGGAAAAACACAGGAGAAGTCCACAGGACAACATGTTCACCAGTTATGTGAGCTCTGCCAAGGTGCTGCTGTAACAAAGAAAATGTTTTTCCAAAATGTCTGTTTTACTTAACAAAATAAAAAAATCCCAAAACAATAGGGAGTCAGCGGGGTGCCCACGCAGTGACTCCCGTACATCTATCCGTGCGGACCCTCGACATACTCCGAGAGAATAGCGCTCAGGAGTTTTAACTTCAGCCGCTTGAGAGCCCAGCGTAAAGCGCCACCGCCCATCTCTGCACATATTGGAGGATTTTGAAGGCTTGTTAGCTCAGCCCTATCGCTAATGGGCAGTACGGCTGACAGTCACGGAGAGGTGGAGACTGGAAGATAAACTGAAGTAGACGGATTGATTATAGCTTAATTACCAAGCGTGTCCTCTTGGTAGAACTACTCCCCCCGAACGATCATAATGGAAAGACAAGTTTAAATAAAATCCTCTTTTTAAGCACTCTGCCTAACACAGATAATATTATCATGTAATCTTTGGACATGCAGACACTGATGAAATTAAGAGAAACGGCAAGTTTATAATTGTTTATTTTCCACGGTGTGCCAGAAAAGGTCATTTCAACTCCACCAACGTTGTCATTCTTCTGGTTTTTAACTTGAGAAAGCTGTAAAAGTACGCATCATACGAGCATGTAAAATTATAGTCCTTAAACTAGTTATCTTACTAAGTGAACATTTGCTGGGACATATGCAGGCTACAGATAATTTATGTGTTCCTATACGGCAACCTATTTTTCTTTTATAAGAAATTACAGACAACCCCTTAATTCCATTGATCACTGTTGTATGCCATCTGCCCCCAATATTAATAATACATTTTAAGATTTGAGCTGTATCCCCTACTTAATGGGATATCTCCATTAGTCATTTGGTAGCTGGGCGTATTAATCCCCTGTTGTGTTTCCCCTCACTTGCTCTGCAGTAACTCCTCGCTTTCTGCAAAAAGTTAAAGTACGAAGAAGGTGAGGACGAATTTTTTTGCCCATTTCTTATTCATGTATGCCTTCATCCATTTATTTATTTAGCTTTATATTTTGAAGGGAATACGCAGCTCAGTGTGGACCTCAGAAAGATGACGACCTTCCCTTAAGCAAGAAAAAGCAACAATAAAACCCCACCCACTGCCCATTGATTAGAACGAATGACCCTGTCCTTGTCAGTCCAGAATAGACCGTAATACGATAAACAAAATTCCAACTATAAGCAGGAGCGCGGGGACGTGAAATACGCATTCAGCTGCCGTGGCATGGAGCAAGAAATATTGCAATTGTTGCTTAGAACTGGAGGGAATCTAGTGCTAGACCTTGGCGAACCTGTGAGGGGGGGTTGTTTGAAAATCTGTCAAGGCTAATTCATGAGAGAATACACCCACTTCCCCCAGTTGCTTAGCAGACTGTTTTTATGTGATCAGATTTCTAAGATTTTAACATTTATGCATTTATTTTATTGATTTTCTTTTTTTTGGAACGATATTTGACGTCGCACTGGCAAATGTCCTGGTCAACGAAAAAATATATGTTTGACATTAATAAAAGATGAGCATGCCAGGAGTTCTGTTTTGGCACGAACGAGTACACTTAACGAAAAACAAGGTCAGCGAACAAGGGGACAATCTTCATCAGCCCCATTCATAATTTATCTAATGTCACTATGAGGCAAGATCTCACAGTTGCTGTAAACCAGTTGAAGTTTTTGTGATTGTTCTGATACTGGTTATAAGTTTTGAACATGAATATTTAAAAAGTTCCACACTTGCAAATCTGACAGCTTTGAGTCGTTAAAATCATTATACCTAAAGCTGATCCGTAGAAGAACTGCTTGTGACTGCATTTTGTTCTCGACTCTACCCAGGTTGAAGATGCCAGGTGATTAGAGGGTTTCTTCTGCTTTGTTTCATTCAAAGTACAAGGCACCTCCAGCTTTTCCAGCTGTCACACTCGCTGCATGCTCAAAAACACTCATCTTGTGACTTCACACGTGCATGTTAGATTCACCGCTATGGAAACTGAAATTGTACTGAATATTAAAACCCGATACTTCCGAGACACAAACTGTGACAAAGATTAAAGTGAATGCAAAGATCTTAATTAGGGAGGCAAAATAATAAGCAATAGAAAAAAAAAATACACCTGGAAATTTAAGGTAATGAAAAACAACAAGAAAAAGTCCAACAATGATGGGACAGAGTTTATATCTACAGGGAGTGCAGAATTATTAGGAAAGTTGTATTTTTGAGGAATAATTTTATTATTGAACAACAACCATGTTCTCAATGAACCCAAAAAACTCATTAATATCAAAGCTGAATGTTTTTGGAAGTAGTTCTTAGTTTGTTTTTAGTTTTAGCTATTTTAGGGGGATATCTGTGTGTGCAGGTGACTATTACTGTGCATAATTATTAGGCAACTTAACAAAAAACAAATATATACCCATTTCAATTATTTATTTTTACCAGTGAAACCAATATAACATCTCCACATTCACAAATATACGTTTCTGGCATTCAAAAACAAAACAAAAACAAATCAGCGACCAATATAGCCACCTTTCTTTGCAAGGACACTCAAAAGCCTGCCATCCATGGATTCTGTCAGTGTTTTGATCTGTTCACCATCAACATTGCGTCCAGCAGCAACCACAGCCTCCCAGACACTGTTCAGAGAGGTGTACTGTTTTCCCTCCTTGTAAATCTCACATTTGATGATGGACCACAGGTTCTCAATGGGGTTCAGATCAGGTGAACAAGGTGGCCATGTCATTAGTTTTTCTTCTTTTATACCCTTTCTTGCCAGCCACGCTGTGGAGTACTTGGACGCATGTGATGGAGCATTGTCCTGCATGAAAATCATGTTTTTCTTGAAGGATGCAGACTTCTTCTTGTACCACTGCTTGAAGAAGGTGTCTTCCAGAAACTGGCAGTAGGACTGGGAGTTGAGCTTGACTCCATCCTCAACCCGAAAAGGCCCCACAAGCTCATCTTTGATGATACCAGCCCAAACCAGTACTCCACCTCCACCTTGCTGGCGTCTGAGTCGGACTGGAGCTCTCTGCCCTTTACCAATCCAGCCACGGGCCCATCCATCTGGCCCATCAAGACTCACTCTCATTTCATCAGTCCATAAAACCTTAGAAAAATCAGTCTTGAGATATTTCTTGGCCCAGTCTTGACGTTTCAGCTTGTGTGTCTTGTTCAGTGGTGGTCGTCTTTCAGCCTTTCTTACCTTGGCCATGTCTCTGAGTATTGCACACCTTGTGCTTTTGGGCACTCCAGTGATGTTGCAGCTCTGAAATATGGCCAAACTGGTGGCAAGTGGCATCTTGGCAGCTGCACGCTTGACTTTTCTCAGTTCATGGGCAGTTATTTTGCGCCTTGGTTTTTCCACACGCTTCTTGCGACCCTGTTGACTATTTTGAATGAAACGCTTGATTGTTGGATGATCACGCTTCAGAAGCTTTGCAATTTTGAGACTGCTGCATCCCTCTGCAAGATATCTCACTATTTTTGACTTTTCTGAGCCTGTCAAGTCCTTCTTTTGACCCATTTTGCCAAAGGAAAGGACGTTGCCTAATAATTATGCACACCTGATATAGGGTGTTGATGTCATTAGACCACACCCCTTCTCATTACAGAGATGCACATCACCTAATATGCTTAATTGGTAGTAGGCTTTCGAGCCTATACAGCTTGGAGTAAGACAACATGCATGAAGAGGATGATGTGGACAAAATACTCATTTGCCTAATAATTCTGCACTCCCTGTATATATGATTCTGTTCCCATCTGACTAATTAATACAGAGAGTCCTACTCATCCCTGCAGCCCATCTCTATCACCTGCTAAGCAAAACAGAATTTTTGGGGGAAAGTTGAGGCTAATATTCATGACATTTTCACACTGTACAGGTTGTGGGGTTCCTTGTGCACAGCAGCCGTTCTGCTATTATAAGGCCACATGTGGAGATTTTTTCTTCTTCTTTCAATTGGTACCTATATTCAGGACTTTCAGGTAATTGGGTATGCCAGTATGAGTGTTAGGTATACATCAGATTTTTACATTTGCATAAAATTATCTGTACAAGTGCGGCTGAAAGCAAGGGAAATGCTCAGCATTGCAGTGTAATCACTGAGCCGGGAGCACACCAAGTACATTCATCTAAATCAGTTCTACATATTTGTGTCAGTCAGTATGAAAATGGATCGAAATTAGAGTCTGTAATACTTGGTCATAGGTTGTTTTTTTGTCTGGTTACCAGGCACCAATATAAATTAAAAAATTCCTGAAACATCTAAATGATAAATTCTCACTGCAAGGTGGAGTCCTTGAATTCTGACTGCACAGCACAGAGACAGTTTTGTTTGTTTACAGACACACACCACCCACATGCCACCGTCCCAGCAGAATCAAGAGGTAGGAGTTTTAATCTGTGATGCTGTGACAAAGCATGTGACAGTGAAAGTAAACAGAGTGCTTTTTAAGAAGAACAAAATGGAGATATTTTACGCTCATCATTTATCTCTTACTTCACAATATGCATTTGCTGATGCTCACTAGGGTTTGAGGCAAATCACAACACTGGCTCACTGTCTATGGAGGAGCTCCAGATTCTGCATCTTATTTAGAATATGCTGGCTGATTGCTTTGGGAGAAACATGCACTGATCTGAATCTGAAGTCCCTTTGTAACCTAAAGACCATATATTATTAGAAGACTTCACTCCCTGAGTGCAGTCATAATTGCGATTCCTAGAGTTTTCAAAAATATTATGGGAGCGGGGCATTTTGCCATCAGCCTTCTCTCGGGGTAAGTCCCTGAACCATCTCTTAGTTATGCTGCTATAGGCTCACACAGCTGAGTGACTTTCCATGATCCACTGAGGAGTTCTCCTACACCTTTTTCACTTCCCGTGTGTTTATATGCAATAAGCCTTGGTTGCTGCTGGTTTTCCATGATGCACTGACTGTTTCTTTTCTTCCACAGTGGGTCTTTTGTCCTGTCTTCCTCTCATCGTTGACCAGCAGGTTAAGGTAGATGGCTGCACCTCCCTGGACCTGGTTGTGCCGAAGGTTTTTTCTCTTAAAAAGGAATTTTTCTCTCCACACTAATACCAAGAGCTTGCTCATAGGGGGTGTCTGACTGTTGGGGTTTTCTCTGTATTATTGCACGGTCTTTATGTTATAGCATAAAGCAACTTGAGGCAACTGTTTGTGTGATCTATACAAATAAAACTGAACTGAACTGACTTTGTATACACTGCATGTCATTAAGTTTTTATCTACTCTCTTCCATAGTTACCCTACCCTGCTTGTTTTTTTTTCTTGTTAGCTCCTCATCTCTAATGAGCATAACCATCAAGACACATGGTCGCTCCAAATTTTAGACTGGTTGTGCTGGTGGTCATTTCCTGTTAAAGGGCTGTTCTTCCTCCCCACTGTTCCCCCACACGTTCTTACTCTTTAAAGTTTATCACATACTAAGAGATTTCCATCCATTACGGTAGGATCTTTACCATACAATACAAAGCTCCACGAGGAGATTGTTTTAGTGTTATGGTGCTGTATAAATAAACCTGAATGCAATTGAAGCTTTTGCATTCAAATGCATCAAATAAACGAGTCATAAGAAAACTAATGTATAATCAATGCACAAATTCAGTCTTGTTATTCTTTGCCACTTTATACTTATACTTCACATTGAATAGCTTTTTTTCATATCAGTAATTTAAACATAAACTTTTGTGGTACATAAATTGTTTAATGGCGTCTCCACTCGCCTGGCAACACCATCACACAGCTGTTACGTTTGTGCTTTCAACGCCCGGCATCTACGAAAGGCAGCGGGCCTCTTATCACTCTCTGTTCTGTCGCCACTATCTCCATAACCACAGAGAACATGTTTCTTCTTGAGGAAGCACACGCATAAAAGCAACAGCTCAACGTGCAAAATCACTGGTTATATGTTACTGCAGAAGATGAAACAGCTTCTCTGTCTGGGTCAGCTGAATGTGTAATAGAACCCCCCACTTGCTTCCAATTTGCACATAAGCATTCTCACAACTGCGTACATAATCACATCTGGGCTTTCTTTGTTCATATGTTACAGTCAGAAAATGTAGGTTTTCAGACGACACACCAGGAACTCTTCTCCAAACACAATCGTTAGCTCCGCTGCTGCTCTGTAATCATCAGCACAAGGACTGTGTGAGTTTACATTTACACAAAGTGCCATTCTGGTTCGAGTTTGCTGTCTCGGGAAACCGCGGGTTTGTTCCTCCATCTCACACGCTCATTTCCATTACAGATGACAATGCTCTTGCCATTCAGTTAGGGGAACAGTTAGCATTATAAATTAGAGGGGAATTGGGTAAATATCTGTGTTTCTGTGAATTCTAGATTGATTGCCAGGCAAATTGTAAGAAATAAAGGCTTTAAATTAAATAATTAAACTAGTTTCTGTTAGTTTTAGTTCTAGGTAGTGTACTTACAAACAAAAAGAAAAAAAGAGAAGAAAGAGAAAAATCTGTCACTCAGGTTGACATTTACTGCTGAGACTTTTATCTTAAATACAGAACAGACAGTAAACAAAACTGGCTCTAATGATTTGTTTACATCTTGTGCGTGAGACTTCTTCCAGTTGGTTGGCTTTGTGACATGCCCTCTATAGAGCACATTCTCTCTATTTCATGTGATTTTACAGAGGTGATGAGTCTAATAAGGGACAAACCTGCCACACTCCATCACACATCAGACAAAGCACTCAGCTCTGAGCCCTCCAGGCAGTGTCAATTTCTGCTGGTTGTTGTCGGCTCTCGTGGCCTGTTGGAGGTGAACATTTGTTACAGTACTTCCGCAGCATTTTCTTTTTTTTCTCCGGTGAATTACTTTATTGCAAGAGAAGAGCAGTGATTCATCCCTTTTACCGTGCTTTCAGCGCTTCCCCTTTAATTGTTTTCTATTTAATAGAATCCTTTTGGAGCAAAAGTACAGATAAGAATAGAAGGCCCACAGAGAAGAACAAATTAAAGTTGTTTATATTCCAGATATTCCTGTGTTGCACGAGCACTATCTTGCATATTTTTGGCCACCTAATAGTATAAGCAAGTTTATCTAGGATAAAAGAAGAAAAACAACAACAACAACACACACGCACACACATTCTTCTAAATCAGTAAACGGCTTAAATGCAGTCATGACTTTCATCTAAATAAGACAAAGAAAATACTTTTTTAATAGACTACTGCCCTCTAGTGGTAAAACGTGGTAGGGCAGTTCAGCAATCAGCTCCTAAGTCAAGTGCTGTTACCAGATTGAGAGATTAATCAGAAAAATCAAAATAATTCTCCGACAGGTTCCGATTCAAAACTGAATCCTTTCTGTGCTCATTGTTTTTACCTATTAATAATGGCAGCTTGTGTTACAGAGAACTATTTAGACTGACGTTTGCATTACTGTTGCCTGAAAGTGGTAAACAAAATCAGTTGGTAACTACCTTAGACCACACACCGTACACAAAACATCTACTTGCAAGTTAATGTCAGGCCAGATTTTTAAACCTGCACTTACCAATACAGACATCTATGTAATCACTGTGTTTAACCTGCAGTGAAGAGATCCACGCTTTATGGGAACTGTGCGAAAGGACTATGTTAAGTGCAGGCATATGTATGAGAGAGACAGAGAGAGAAAGAGATGGTCTGAGTGCCTAATTATAAGATTTGAACCCTCCTAAGTGTACTAAAAGTCAGAACACGAGGTGAAGTGGGTTTGAAGGTTAACAGTCCTCCTGCTTTTCCCTGTCCACCAACACACGCTGTGGACAGAAATACACACTATGCAAATGCTTTCTGGCATTTAACATCAGTGCAACGGTGAGATCCCTGTTACTAAAGGAAGGCTGCTCACTGCAGGGACATTAATGCTTTTTATTGCGTCAACAGTCCCTTTAGTTTGTGGCAATGCTGCACAACATGTAGACTTTCCCACAGGGAAGACGTCCAACCCTGTTTCCAGAAAAGTTTGAATGTTGCCTTAAATATACATGGGAACAGAACATGATACATACAATGTTAAAATTTAGATTTAAAAAATATGAATATGATCATTTCGAATTTGGTAAATGGCCTGTATTTGTATAGCTCTTTTTTTTTTTTTTTTTTGCCTGTCCCGTTTGGCTCTTTTGCCCTCAGAATTGTTGTCTAAAGGCAAAGAAAGATGCCCAACGGATTTACTTTACCAAATTGACCATCCCAGCCTTGCCATAATGGTCCATTTGATTCACCTTTTATTGTTTATTTTATTTTCACTTACTGAACATGGGACAGACTTGACTGGGGGAAAGAAGGGGAGAAAGAAAGAGGGAAAGAGAAACACCTGAGAAGAGGGACGGGGGAGAAGGGCAAAAGACAAAAACCAACAGAATGAGCAGAAAAAGAAAAAAAAAATGCATATATCAATCACCTGGATCACCTGCTGAGAAAGAAAAAAGAAAACAAGCAGAAGAGAACAAGAGTAATAGAATAAACAACATCACAATGATATATGGGAATATGACAGTAAATACTAAATATTAAACATTATTGTGCAGCACATCAGATCAACAGAACACAGTGTGCTTTGAGGTAGGAGCCAAAAAGGGTGTAGTTTGTGGGTGTGATCACCCGTGTGTACACCTGTGAGCATGGACGCGCTTGTTTTTTGTTTTTTAAAAGGTTCCTTCATGTAATGATTTGCAAGAGGGTGTCGGGGGGCCACAGCCCCGTCCTCCAGGGCATGAAGCAGGTATGGAGGAGATCAAAACTCCAGACATCCAGAGGCCCCCAGAACACAAGAGACCAAGGAAGACCAACAGAGGGGCAGCCGCGCCACTGTCCCAGAAAGAGCTGAGGAGAGTCCCAGATGAGGGCTCACCCAGCAGCCGCAGAGCAGAAGCCAGGGGGAGTTGCAGTGACGCGCCCGTGAGCTCCGCCGGCAGCCAGCCGTGCCTGAGTGACCGAGCCCCAGGCCGAGAGGCCGGGGGCACCCCACCTCCGAAGTGGCCCGAGCAAGCCCCAGGCTCCAGGCCCCGATAAGCGGCCGCCAAGGAGTGAGCCGGTGTGTACCTGGACGCCCATCCCCGGACACAAAGAACCACCAACGCACCGACGTCTGAGGGAGTCCGCCACTGGCAGGGGAAGTGGTGGTAGGGGGAGATAGGCCTCCATACCTTGGAGGGCCTGAGATGTCCCCAGAGAGGTGGCGCCTGACACCCAACCTGACATATAGACACAGAAATACAGGCACACACAAATACAAACATCCATTCCCACCCTCATGCTCTCATATGCACTCACTCCACACTCAACCAACGTGGAGACAGACATAAAGAGACGCTGTACACACGATCACACTCCCCAAGCGTACTCTACAAACCGGGTCTAGGTACCCTTGCCCCTGGAGGGGGGGGGACTGCACCCAGACCCAGGTGGTGTTACCCTTTTCCCTGCGGTGGGGGGAGGCAGACCGCCCCGACTCCGCAGCAGCAGGGAGGCCCCACACTCCAGACCGCAGTCGGACGGCCAACTCCTCCTCCTAGCCCCCCCGCTCCAGCAGGCCGCAGAGAATGGGGGTGAGAGAAGACTCCAAACCTCCCTCCACCCGCTCATTGTAGTGTTGATGCATGTGTGTTCTAAGGTGCATTTAAAACCCAGGAGGGCATGGAGCTACCTGCCAGAGAGCAGCAGGTAAGCGCATGGTCCCTCCTGCTGGCACGATACACGATTCCGTGTATCGTGCCCACCCCCAAGATCCTATATGTATGTGTAATGAGAGTGTGAGTAATGTGAATGTCTAAGTTGTGAGATCCCTGTTACTAAAGGAAGGCTGCTCACTGCAGGGACATTAATGCTTTTTATTGCGTCAACAGTCCCTTTAGTTTGTGGCAATGCTGCACAACATGTAGACTTTCCCACAGGGAAGACGTCCAACCCTGTTTCCAGAAAAGTTTGAATGTTGCCTTAAATATACATGGGAACAGAACATGATACATACAATGTTAAAATTTAGATTTAAAAAATATGAATATGATCATTTCGAATTTGGTAAATGGCCTGTATTTGTATAGCTCTTTACTTAGTCCCTAAGGACCCCAAAGCGCATTTAGTCATCCACCCATTCACACACACATTCACACACACATTCACACACTGGTGATGGCAGCTACATTGTAGCCACAGCTGCCCTGGGGCGCACTGACAGAGGCGAGGCTGCCGGACACTGGTGCCACCGGGCCCTCTGACCACCACCAGTAGGCAACGGGTGAAGTGTCTTGCCCAAGGACACAATGACCGATACTGTAGGAGCCAGGGCTCGTACAGGCAACCTTCCAATTACAAGACGAACTGCCAACTCTTGAGCCACCATCGCCACAATTTGATGCTTGTGGCACATTTCAAAAACGTTCGGTCAGTAAAAGGCGTCAAAAGCTCAAAACAAAAATCCCCTGATTAAACTCCCACCTAACAGTCAGTGCAGTTAGTCGCATGAGTGAAAAAAGAGCTTCCCAGAAATCTGAAATAAATTTATTTTCACCAAAACAAGTTGTCTTTGTGAGTTTTATTTAGCTTTTGCAAAGGGGTGAAACAAAAAATACAGAATGTGGCAGCAGCCTGCGTATTTGGCCAAGAAGAATTACAAGCACAGAGGTTTGGCCTCAAAAGTAAAAATGTGGTGGGATTTACAACTGTGTGATAGACTGCACTGCACAAGCAAATATTTCAGCATTTTCATGTTTTTCTACATTAAAAATACAAAGAATTCAGTGATTTAATAACTTGTGATATGTATCACTGAAAGATTCAGAGAACGAAGAGAAACCTCTACATGCAAATAAACAGGTGTTAGTTTCAGACCATGGGGCAACGCTGTAGAAGACAAAACGTTGTGGTAATTATTAGATGAGCTCAGAAACACTATTTGAACCCTGTGCAAACCAAGTGCAAACCTGTGAATTTAGCAATAGCAGCAGCAGTACACTGTATTCAATTTTGTCTAGAGCTAATAATCACTCACAGTAAGTTTCTGGTTTGCAACAGCAGTGCTTTGTGCTAAACGCTAACCTGACTGTGCATAAATACGCTCAATGAAAACATGAAATCACAATTTTTAGTGTAACATTTCCGTCCCCTATTTTAGGCAGTCGTCCTTTGCTTTTTAGCAATATACAACAAAAGTGTCCCGGTGCTAAAGTGAATTAAGGCATTAGTTGATTTTGTGTCATAAATAAAAATCTCAACTGATGGTGGCACAGGAAATTAAAGGATAAACTCTACTGAAAAGTAAATGAGCATCAAATTTCATGATAATCCATTCAATTTTACTAAAAGCCTGAGTATCAGCCAAGGCTGTTCTAAAGATAAAGTCGGGGGATGATCTGAGGATCCATTGTCTAGGCAGCATGGGTGTCCAATCTACTCCAGAGTATTTGTGGAGCTCTAAATTGCTCTGGCTGCACACTCTCACAGCATACTATCGCTGAGCGCACATGAACTGCTGTTGGAAAACTACACTGGCTGAGCCTGCTTTTTCTGTTTTGTCCAAGCTGATGGAGTGCACATTGCCCGTGGCTGTTGTGCCCTTAAAATACACTCTCTAAGCAATTTATTAATACCTACACAACCCCTCTGCACACATAGTTGCAGAAAGTTGTTGCACAGATGGAAGTGATGCAAAGAAACTGGGGAAAATAAAAAATTAACTCTAGGACTGCCTTGCAGGTTCAAGAGTGGACAGCCAGTCAGATTCATACAAGACATTCATTTCAGTTAGCTGTTGTGTTGAATCACGTTATTGGTTGATAACACCGTAACATACGATGTGTGTCACTGCTGATTAATACATTTTTCAGTTGAATGAAAAGTAAAATGGTAGACCTGGTATGTTTGCATCATGTAGTGGTTGCCATAAAAGACATAAAAGTTGATACTTTTAATACCAAACACACTGAGTATTAAATGCAGGCAGTCTGACAGCGGTAAGAAATCTGTTCATTCATTTCACGGCAAAAACTTGTTAAAATAGGACAATACTGTAGTCATCGGACCATCTTCACCTCCTGTGTAATAATAGATGAAACAACCTATCAGACACACACCAGGGGTGACAAAGAGAATTGTTGTTAAGCCAACTGAACCCATCAGACTTGTGGTTCTGACAGTAGGTTTCCTTTGGATCCTTTTTGGATATATTTTTAAGATGACATGTCATACATACACTGACAGGACAATTAATATTTAAAGAATTATTTGGGCTTACTTTCAAAATATAACTTGAATATATTCCTTGAATTTATTCACACTTGAGAAGAGAAACAAATAATTACTGCCAAACCCTGACGTGACACGACAAACAGCGAGCGTTTTGTTAAAAAGAAAGAAAAGAAAGAAAAGAAACTGAGGAAGATTAAACCTGGCAAATTAGGGCTTTCAACCAGCTGCCATACTAAATTTATGACAGAAGGGGGCAGAATCAGGTCATTCATATAATTAAATAATCTTGATGTGATGCCTCAACTGGTTTTCCTCATGTTTCCTAATGTGTGACACTCTTTTCCCAGGGGGTGTGGACTTTGTGATTGAGGTTCTAGTTCAGCTGGGACTAAACTAGAACTACACGGTTTGCAGACTGAGCTGTATATCCACATGTTTTAGAGACTGATGTGTGGGAATGGGGGTGAAAATTAGCTGGACGGGATGACGGAGAGAATCTCTTTCCATTCCCTGGCTCCTGATTTCTTTATCTGGCTCACTGACCTGTGGCCACAGTGATGATCTTGTCTGCACGGAGAATTGAAAGATCACCAGATCTCATTTTAGATTGGCGCCTTTACTCGGTGGCTGCACACTCAACATGTCATTTATGAAGCAGGTTGAGCGCAAACGATTGGGGGAAAGAGGGCAGCAGACCAGTGCATGGGGAAAACCCATTTCATAGCAAATGGGCTTTTCGCCGTCACGCAGACACAGGCACAGTGTCAGGCACAGCCGCTGAGACCAGTCAGCACTACGCTGTCAGCCCGTGTCAGCTCCCGGTTCCCCGTTTGTCTCTTTATGTCTGTCATCTTTATATCAAGAGACTAAAAATACAACTGGAGACCTCAAACTGTTTCCTAACTCGGTTCAAGACAAATCAATCAATCACTGGGACATGTCCAATCTTTGTGAGTGTTAATAATCTTAATATCAGTGGTTTGCAAATGAACTGTTACCTCCTCATACATCATCAATCACAGTCTCTCACATCTTTTAAATACAACTGTACACCACAAATGCTGTTATCAAAAACTCAGTATTCTCTGTTATCATTTCAGTGGCCTAACTGTTTACAGTGAGCTAAACCAGTGGCTATTTAAGACAGAGCCATGGCTTTAAAATTGCAAAGAGAAAATCTTAAATGGAGAATTCTGCAGCTTTTAAAGCATTTATCAAATTTGATGTGTTATCCTGTACCTGCACCCTTTTTTTTAAAAAAAATGTCTTGATTTGAAATCTAAATGAATTTGGAAAATTCAAAGAGTGAGTTTTCTAGGAGTTTGGCTAAAGACATCCCAATTTGACACCCACTAAAGTGTCTCCCCTGAGTCTTTATATTCCACAGCAGAGGCAACAGACCGAACTGTATGAACTGCCTTTTGATTGTCTCGTCTCTACAATGGACCTGCTGAAGCCAGCTACAGTGGTGGTAGGAGCTATTTAGTTTGTTGATTAAAAAGCAGAACTCATCAGAGAGCTGTATATTTTAAATTTAGTTTAAAATATCCAAACCCTGTTATTTAGTTTATCTCCTCGTTTCGATTATTTTACTAACTGCATTATTTTAAAAGAGCAGAGAAACACCAGGAGGCTCTCATATTTCATAGAGCCTGTTAAAGGACCAGCATGCATGAGGGGCCTATTTTTTCCAGAGTAATAGAACCCACAGGACAAACTATTTTTTTTTTTTGTTCTATTGTTTGCTTGCTCGCATTTGATAAATAACCCAGAAAACCTATAGAACAAGTTTGTAATAGACTTCTTTTGCCCAAGTACGATACCCACAGTGCATCAGTGCCTCTTAAGTTAGGTTTGACTTTGGGGCACAGTTCAGCCTGCAGCTGACTCGGGACATGGAGCTCAATTAATGCGATTACGAGACTTTTTTTGCTTCTCAGAAATATTAAACCAGAGCATCCATTCTGTTTAACTGTGAAATTTTAATTTCATGCTTTAAAGAGCACAAATTCAGGTGTGAAATGAGCTGATCTCTTACCTTTTTTTTCTTCTTTTTTTATTTAAGTTTCATCTTATTCGGTTTAGTCAGCATGCAAAATGATCATGTATTGATCTTGGCCTAAAGACTATTCACCCGTTTAAAAAGTACAAAAAAATGTACTCTTTTTTTTACCCCTTCAGGAACACATGTATGAGAAATATCTGCAGCAATTAAGCAATTTTCAACCACCAACATTGCAACGCTGGGAGATAACATCTGCTGCATTCAGGGCACTCTGCGGTCGACTCCAATTTAAGAAGCAAATTTCTGCTGTGCCCAGCAGTGATTTTGATTAAAACAGAAAAGCAAATCCATTTGCGATGGCCCTCATACTCCTCCCCCCCATCCCAGCCTGCATCCTAACAAATGGTGAGACACAACCGTAAGCTTTCTCTTGTGTATTACACCATGCACATTCAATTATTCACCCCAGTCTATTTTTCTTTACAAAGTGTGAATTGTATTTCTTTTTGGGGGGTTGAGAAACTGAACCAATTCAGAAACAAATGATGCAGACCTTCTCAAATGAAAATGATTAATGCGGAGAGGATAGTCAGCTGCTTCTTTGCATTAATCAGTTAATAAAGCACATTTCATAAAGGAAAAAACACGGACTGGTCTGTTAGTCATGTTGTTTTGGGTGGAAATAATCAAGGAGGCTTGATATTAAGACACAATTTCTGTTTACTTGTTTTTCAAACTGCGACACTGTCAAAAAGAGAAGCCACATGACAAACGACTGCAAACACGTGACATTTATTTCCAAGATGAAAATCCGTGTTACCAGTGGCTGATGAATCTTATTGATAGCTACTCAGACACATCTCGATGCCAATTTTAATCTAAGCTCTTTGGACGCTTGGCTTGTTTTATCAACACCTGCTTTATCAGTTCATAATCAGGCAGCATTATTCAGTGGAGATTTTCTATATTTATTGTGTGTAGGTGCGCAGTGTGTGATTTCAAGTGGGGGGATGAGTGCATTTGATGCTCGAATGTAACCTGAGAGAGGGCAGCAAAGAGCCATATGTTTGAACAGATTGATTTAACAGTTTCATGCTTTAATCAGAAGCTGTGTTGGATCGACTCAAAGACAAATCTGGTCCCCAGGACAACTGCAGCATCTGTTTGAAGAACACTGCTCTGACACAAGGTGCCTGATTAGCACAGATAAAGTCACCAGTTGCTTAATGAAGCACTTAACAGCATCCTTTGTAGATATTATTACCAATTCCAGTACGAACAAAAGTAACGCTGCACTGAGCATGTGCTGTTGGTCATATGGATTCTTTATTGTCATTTACAAAGATACAAAAGTCAGCTGACTCAGTTGTTTGCTGATCTTTCCTGGGATGTAGATGCTGTGTTGTGTGAATTCATTACTCTCTTACTCTCTCCTGATGTTACTCCAAACTTTTGAACACAGGGAACATGCGCACGTCATCAATGTGTTTAAATATACTCTCATGTGAGTCACTGTCAGTGGTGGGCCAGAAAATAAAAATGACACACGCTGAGGTGTTTCCTGGGTCTCGAGCGTTACATGAATCTGCCGCGTGAGTCATTATGCCGATGTCGACGAGGAAAAGCAGCACCAGTCTCCTTGTCCTCCCACTCTGTCTCTTGGAATGAGGCGAAGCTCTGAGCCGTGCTTCAGAAACACATTCCCTGCAACACAAGGCAGAGCACTATATAAAGATCATGGTTCATAATCAGTGTGCTTTAATAAGGGGTTTTATTGTCACCAAAGCTGCCAACAACATGTCAACTCACCAGCTGGGAGAGAAACTTGACAAAAAAGCATGCAATCTCTGACTCAAAGTCTTGGATTCGATTACAACTTGCACACAGATTCAGTCTTCACACAGACGCTTCGAGCTGGAACGATCACTAAACTGACAGATGAAAAAAATCCTAGTGCCTAATTTTCAGCTCTTCAGTCAGCCTACATAAACCAATTATTAAAAAAAGAAAGAAATGGATGTTAACAAGAGCATGCATTTTAAGCAGTTCTTATTGGCATATGTGCACCTTTGCCATTTTCCAAAAGAAGTGTGATTTTAACCTTAGAAAGCATGTCGGGAAAAAAAAGAACTTGACAGATTGATTTCCACCATCTCAGTCCTGTAAACAGGAGGTGGAGTGGCTGCAGTGGGTGAAAAAAAGCCAATCGGACAGAGGTTTCTGAACTGCTGCTATTCTTGGCAGCACAGCGCATGAGTGTAATTCAGATAAAAAGCTGAATGCCCACCAATGTCCTTCCTCAGCAGAAGAGACCCAATGCATAAGGAGAAGTAGGCCAAACTTCTACAGTTCTGATCACATTCAACATATAATATAAATGTGACAAGATCTCCGAGTATGACCAGTGGTGATGAAGTCCTGCAATTCTTTGTAAAGAGACTGGCTGAATGATTAGTAAGATTTTCAATACTTGCTTATCAAGGTAGCACTGTGACATCTCTGCCCTCCCAAATTCACATCTAACTTGTAAGAGCCAAAACCAATCAACACTATTTTTTTTTTTTTAAGTAAATCAAAGACAACCTCATTAAAAACAAATTTCAGCTACCAAACAAATGGAAGATTGTTCAGGTGGCTGCAGTAGACTCAGATCAGTTAGACAGAGAACATTAATATCAGGCTGCACTCTCTTTTGCCTGCAGAGCTGTCTTAATTCTTCCAAGTCATAGATTTAACAAGGTGCAAAAAACATTCCCTAGAAAATTTTGGTCCACCTTGACATGATGCTATCAGACAATTGTTGCAGATTGGTTGGTTCATAACTCTCCCATTCCATCACATCCCAAATATGCTCTATTGGATTTAGATTTGGTGACTGATGAGGCCATTTAAGAACAGTCTACTCATTCGAATGTTCAAGAAACCAGCTGAGAGGATTGGAGCTTTGACATGACGTGTTATCCTGTAAAGTGTGCATGTTAGTCCCCATAGGGAAATAGTTCCTCTGCATTTAACCCATTCACCCAGTGAAGCAGTGGGCAGCCACCAGTGCAGCGCCCGGAGAGCAGTGTGTAGGGATGGTACCTTGGTCAGGGGTACCTCAGGGTAGCCGTTCAGTGGAGTTGAACCCCCGACCTTCCGATCATGGGGCCACCACTCTACCTACTGAGCTATCCCTGCCCCCTTCCTGCTGGAAGCAGCCATCAGAAGAACAATACACTGTGCTCATAAAGAAATAAGCAATGCTCAGTTGATACTAACAGCTCCAAAGTGTCCCAGGAAAATATCTCCCCACCAACACCAGCTTGAACCACTGAAAATATGCAGTGTGGATCCATACTTTCATATTTATGATACATTCTTACCCGGCCATCCGAATACTGCAGCAGAAATCAAGACTCACACCAGGCAATGCTTTTCTACATACCTTGGTTGTAACAAACCTTTACTTGAGATACTGTCGACTTCTTATCTGCTCAAAGCAGTCTGGCCATTCTCCTCTGACCTCCGGCATCAACAAAGCATTTTCACCCACACGTGAAATATCAAGTGATACTCAAAGCATTTCTTCTCCCTTTCAGACCATTCTCAGTAATCCCTAGGCTGTGTAGGAAAATCTCAGTAATCAGCAGTTACTGAAATACTCAGATCAGCCCCTTCTGGGACCAACAACCATGCCCCAAAGTCACCTAAATCACTTTTCTTTTCCTGTTCCTGATGTTTGCTCAGCAGTTTGTCTTGATCATGTCTACATCCCTATAAGCACTGAGCTGCTGCCATGTAATTGGTTGATCAGAGATTTGCATTATTGGACAGATAAACAGTTAAACCTAACAAAGTGTCTGTTGGATGTATATTTGATGATGCTGTAGCTAATAAAGTTAAACACTTAATGTGCTCTATATGCAACTATTGTACTCATATTCTAAGGTAGCGCAGATTTGTGATGGGACTCTCATTGTCATGTTAGATTCAGGTGCATAATAGTTTGCAATAACTTGAGAACAAGGCAAGAAAACAGTTAATTTTATTTATTAATATGTAAAAACAGACTTAAATGACCCAAATTTAATTAGAAATGACTGATCACAAAGTGAGCAAGAAAATACAAGGTAATTCTTACTGTATATTCTTGCTCTCTTTCTGGAACCATGCACAGTTACATCCCATTGAGTATTAGCAGAAATACTGGTGGTGACCAGTGGTAGCCCCCAGGCTCCCAGTAGATGCACCTATGGTTTCAATTTCAAAATCCTATCTTGCCTTGTTCTCAAGTTATTGCATTTGCAAGGTTTTCAGAAAACGACCGCTGACCTTCAGGCCAATGTCACTGAGATTTGAACACGTCCGAGATATAAAGCATAATGATTCATACTTTGTTCAAGAACTGTATTAATTGCTTAGGCTATTTATGATTTGACAAAAGCAGTCTGACAAGTGTCAACAAGCTTAAAAGAAAGCCCAGAGGTCATTTGCATATTAATACAACAGATGGAGAACATGTGACCTTAAATCACCTTGAGGATCAAAGTATTTCTAATACTTAAAAAAAGAAAAGAAAAAAGAAAAACATACATAAGAACACAAGAACTCACCTGCAGTCTGAGCCGGGTTGATTCCTATTCCATCTGCAAAGCAAACATTAAAATGAGAATGTAAACACAAAATGCAGAAAATACAAGAAAAAAACTGTTATCCAAAAGACAAGCAAAGAAATAAGAAATAAAATGTATTCAATAACTGCTTCATTTGTAATAACAGTTCACTCAGCAGCACAACTGATAGCAAAGAGATCTATCTGGAACAATGACAGACGAGCCATTTTTCTTTTGATAAATTTAAAACTTATCTTTGAACGTATCATCACTTCAGTCATTTTAACACAAACCTTATCTTTATGTTATCTGTCAACACAATATGTCCCCAAGAAAGTAATCTTCCTGTGATTTAAAATACAATTAAGTTCACTAGTCTAACCCTGTCAGAACAGAGCAGAAGAAAACGACGTTGCCAGCAATCTGCTCTTCGATTGCTGGAGTACAATGAAAAAGCCAACAATTTTTCTCCTAACACCCATCAAGGCAATTTAGTGTCATTTGCTCTGGTAATTTCTAAGAGTGTGGCTATAAGATCAATAACGTGTTGTGTAACTGGAGGAATCCAGCTGAAAATTTAGGCTCAGATTATTTCAGACATCCATCTGTTCGGTATGTGTTCTGCCTTTTAGAAAAGAATCTGTTGACCTAACAACTTATTGCATGCCCGAGAAAGTACTTGCAGAGGTTCAATATTTTACCAGAAAATGTATTTTATTGATACTTTTCATATCTTTTCTTGTCTTTGAGAGTTGGCTGAAATGACAGCAGCACAAACATTTATCCAAGCATGCATTTTACTTGTCCTACTCACACTCTGTGGACAAACTGCTCACTGTCAAAATAAATACAAAGGTAAGTGGCACAGAAACTTGTGCAACTGGTTTGTCATGAATACTTGAACATGAAAAGACATTAAAAATAGCTTAGTGTTGTACTTTTCTCGTTCATCCAGCAAATCTGTTTTCCGGAGTCAGGCTAATGGTTCTGAATTTGAAATCATACTTGTATGTAATTTTAAACTTTTTTCCTGTAGTTATAGAACCATGTTTGTAGCATGACTTCACTGAATTCGAGGAACTGATGTTGGATTTTAATGTGACCTAGTTTTCAAAAAAAAAAGTTGAACGTTTTCTTTTCTTTCGTATTCTTCACACGTGGTTGCAGTGCTTTACTGACAGAAAGTGTAGTTGGTTTGTTTGAAAGAACTAACTGTGGAAACTGTTGACAAAGTGTGAAATAAATAAATAAATGAAATAAATGAAATGAAACGTTGTTTCTTAAGGTTGAAACAAGTTTAAACGTTCAAAAAAGATCTAAGAATAAATTAAGAAATAGTTTTCAGTAATCACTACTTGAATTACTAGTATGTTAATATTCAAATAAAATAAAAATGCGGGTGTTTTCTCTATTGGTGCAGGGGTTTATTTGATTGAACAGTTTCTCTGTGTATAATTGTGCAAAAAATAAAATCATTGTTTAAATAAAAAAGGCTGATTTTCATTTCACTTCTAATGACTTCTTGTTTTAATATAATTTATATATTTACTTACCTACTGAATGCTTGCCTATTTTGGTAAACTGAAGTGCTAAAAAAAATAATCACGTTTCACCTAAATATGGAAGTAAAAATAAAAAATTTTAATTGCACTAATTTACAACTTTGAACTCTATTTCTGTTTTATACACACACTAATTAGATGAATCCCCTCTAAGGTGAAGCTTTAGACTGATTTACTTTATACAGATCACACAAAGGGTCTTAACACAAACTGGGAGAAGCTATGCAAAACTTCTGCTAGTAGAGGATGCAGGATTCAGTGTTACTGAGTCCTGATGGCCTAAAACTGATATGCTTTAAAAGTACCAAGTAAAACGAAGATTAATTTAGCAATGAAAACCTCAGAAAGTGGAGTTAAATTCAACCTTTTTTATAAGGTGCTCGTGAAATTACAGACACCGCCCATTTACTGTCATAAGAAATACAGTCGGTGAAAAACTATTACAACAATGCAAAGTTTAGGAAATATTTTATACGGATCTGTCTTGGCTTAAAAATAGTCAAAATACTGACAGAACATTGTTTTTATTTATTGAATATATCTCAAATTATTTTTACTTAAACACTCAGCTACTTTATTAGTTACTCCTTACTGGTACCAGGTTGACGTTCAGTTTTATTTGCTGTGTTCTCCTGTTTTAAGCAAGAAGATTTATGCACTGCTGTCACAAAAGGGAGGGTGTGATCAGCAACAATTACTCTGGTAAGCTGTGGCATTTAAACAATTTAAAGGGCCCAAAGCGTGCCAAGAAATTATGCCCCACACCATCACCACCACTAGCCTGAACCTTTGATATGAGGCAGGAAGCTTCAGTAATGTTTATACCAACTGCTGACTGCATCAATTTAACATTGCAGCAGAAATTCAAAATTGGAAGATCAGGTGTCATTCGTCCGTACAATTTTGTTGAGCTTGTGTGAACTGCTCAGCTTTTTTTTTCCACAGCTGGTAGGAGTAACACCCAGTGTTGTCTTCTGCTCCTCTTAAGGATCAACTTGTCACACTTTCAGAGATGCTCTTCTGCACATCTTGGTTCTAACTAGAGATGGACCGATCCGATATTACGTATCGGTATCGGTCCGATACTGACCTAAATTACTGGATCGGATATCGGAGAAAAATAAAAAAATGTAATCCGATCCATTAAATATCACGAAAGCACCTCACAAAACTTGCAACACGCCGTAACTCACCTCAGAACGTTAGCACGTGGAGCAGTATGCATCACGTGATAGAGCGGCTGTGGCATGCGGGACCTGTCGGTGGTCTGGATAGCATTTGGAGCTTCGCTAGCAACCCGGCATTTCATCTCCGACAAAGTTATCCCGAGAGAAGTAAAGCAAGTGTGTAAGTCCATCTCTGAATGTTTGTAAAGCATTCCTGCGTTAAGCTTAACAAGCGACTGCCTCTCCTGCTGCTACTTCAATCATGAAACTGCTTAACGATCAGCTGATCGGCTTTTCTGTCGCGAGTCCGTCTCTCTAGTTTGCTTTTGGCCCACTTTGCACCAGAAAGAGGAAACCAGCGGCTGAACAACAGAAGCACGTTTAAGCTTGATCAGCTGTTGTTAGAATTTATTTAATATTACTTTCTACTCGAGGATCTTTTTCTACGTAGCTGACGGCTGGTAACTGTGCAGGGGCGGATCTAGCAAAGTTTAGCCAGGGGGGCCGATAGGGCATTAACAGGGAAAAGGGGGCACAAAGACATACTTTTCTTTCTTATTCTCATTTAAAATGTCAAGCTTTTAATAAATAATTATCTGACACCCAAAGTTTTAATT
This sequence comes from Rhamphochromis sp. 'chilingali', assembly GCF_963969265.1. NCBI lineage: Eukaryota > Metazoa > Chordata > Actinopteri > Cichliformes > Cichlidae > Rhamphochromis > Rhamphochromis sp. 'chilingali'. The sequence goes on from NC_137946.1 coordinate 17,700,684, forward strand.
TGATGTAAAATGAATAGAAGTCCATTACTGTATATAGTAACTATTAAGTCTAATATATATACCCTAGTAAGCTATAGTACTTTTTCCTTTGGGAAGGTACCATCTGTGCAGTCTGCAATTTTGTTGAAGAAAGATGTTGAATCTATTTAATATTTCTTGAAAAATAATTGATTTCTGTGCATTTTTTTTCACACTGCATCAAATTAAGGTTGATTACGTCGATTAAGCATCATGAGGTGGAGCGTGAGGGGTGGTTCCCTATTTTTTATTTATTTATTTTTGTTGTTGCTGGGAGTTGGAACCCTATTAGTTAGGTTGCTTAATATTTATGCTAAGTACTCTTTAAAATACCAGAATAGGGAGGATGGTGTAGGTTTAAGTTTATTAGATTGATCAGTATTGCTGAACTATGAAATATTTTTTTTTTTGCATACAGGTATAACAGAATAGCTTTAGTGTAGTTGTTGTTTTAAACTTGAGTATGAACTTATACAAAATGCAGCAAGATATTTAAAAAACAGTTTTGTTGATTAAAAAACACTATATCGGATTCATATCGGTATCGGCAGATATCCAAATTTATGATATCGGTATCGGACATAAAAAAGTGGTATCGTGCCATCTCTAGTTCTAACAAGAGATTATTTGAGTTACTTTTGGTTTCCTATCAGCTAGTAGAAATCTTTTTCACCCAGAGACACCCCGCACCCAAATTCTGATCCTTATTTTGAACTTCAGCAGGTCCAGTCTTGACCATGACCACATGTCTAAATGTATGTTTGATGAGATATTCCCATTACATTATGTTTGCTTGCTTTTGGTGATCAATATATCATTATATGTGACTTGACAGTACTTCAAGCATCAGCTTATTTCCAGACCCGCTGTGTAGTTCAAAGACCACAGCAAGCACGCCTTCACTTGGATGCATCTTCCACACATCCTTCCAGCTTTTTGTTGACTTCAAACCTGCCTGTCAAAACACTTGGCTTGTAAAAGCACGAGACTCTCTGTAACCATAAAATGGTTCCTAATAACTCGAGTTCACTTGGAACATCAAATAAATAAATAAATAAATAAATAAATAAATAAAATTCTGTGTACTCACCATTTGTTATTATTGCACTGGTTGCTGACGGCACTTTAAACTGGAAGAGAAATTGAAGCAGATACCAATGTTAACATTAAAAGTGAATTTCTCAACAGAAGTTAGCATTTGACATTTCAGCAGCACTAATCCATTCTAGTTAAATAATCAGGGACATGTTGCTCCCATATTTCACTTGGCCTGAAGACAAAGTGTGAAACTAAAACTACCATGAAAGACAGCTTCATCTACTGAGTCAGCGTGCTGCCGTTCTCTGACTTTATTGGGTAACAATTTCAAAATAGAAGCAAGAGCTACTACACGATGTCTTCACTACCATAGTGAGTAAAACAAGCAAAAATGAAAAACTCTTTTGTTTTTGTCCTTTGTCTCCCAACTTTCACGCTTGTCAGACACACAAGTGTTTCACACAAAAATGCACCTGAGCACACGCACACATTCAAATAAACACTTTAGAGAGGGCCTGTGGGAAAGATAGCCACGCTTGAATTTCTGGATGAAAATCACTCAGCACGGTTACAATACATGTCCTACTTCAGTGTTCGGCAGAAGAGGATGTGGGCTGGTGGGGATTTGCTGCAAACGGGTGGAGGAAGCAGTCTGTCTCCAGGGAGATAAGGTTAGCAAAGTGCTGCTCACCAAACTACTGGCTTGTGTAGCACAAGCAGCACACATGAAACAGTTTGATCAGAGACAAATGGGAGGTGATGAGCTTTGTTTTTGTGGCAGAAAGAAAAAAAAAAAAACTCCTAAAGGATTAAATATAGCATATAAATGAGTTTGAACCACCCGCCTGGTTGGTTGGTTTATGATAAAATATTTAACATTATATCTGAAAGAAAATAAAATCATTTTATTCTGCCAGTTGAACCATAATAAAGAAAATGTAAAATATAAAGCTACTAACACAAAAGCAAAATCTGTGTTGATGAATAAATAAATGTAAGTGAACAAGGCAGCAATATGAAGCCACTCCAGGAAACTACTCCCATGGCTAAGTAATTCAAAGGCTAACTTTTGTGGGAAATCAATGGTGAAATCTTTGTCGTTCTACTTAACCATAACTGTATTCTCCTCACAGTCAATTAACTTCTAGCAGCACGTATGTTCATTGCATGCAAATTTGGGGATCACAATGTGAAAATTATGTTTCATTAGTTTCCTGGTTTGTAATAGAATAAGATTAATACCCTGTCAACACACTGAAAAGGAGCACATCTGCAGCCGCAGCTTTACTCATTCATTAGGATGATTTAAGCCGCAGTACTGCTGCGTGTTTATGCACAGAAACGGGAAGAAAATACACTTCAAAGGCTAAAGAGAGGCTTTCGGTGACAGCAGACGGCTCTATTGATTAAAATATAAGTGAACCCGTTGTGTCAGACTGAAAAACGTGGCTGAAAAACACATCCAGTGCCTGAAACACTTACTGCAACAAGACTTCATTTTAGTCTATTAAAAGGTACAATTGTTTATACTAGAATTTTGTAACTATAAATAGATAAATGTTGAATAAATGTTGCAAGGGTATGTCACAGTCAAAACCATCAAATATAAAACTGTTTTTAAATTAGCTGACATATATTTTCACATGTACCATAGATCTGTATTAAGCTGAACAGCATTACTGCGCAATGCAATTATTCCACCGTAGTCTTGCACAAAGAACAAGGAGAAACAGCTTACCTCCTCAGCTGCAAACTTCAAAACCGCTGTGAATGGTGTGCTCTCTGGGACACTTAGTCTGCAACAGACATATTAAATGGGATTTTAAAAATGCTCTAAAATAACATTTTTATTTTATAAAATGCCTACTATTTTACAGTCTTGTGAAGAAGAAGGTTTACACAGATCTATTAGAGGTGGGAATCACCATACATCCCACGATACGATATTATCACAATACTTAACGCACGATACAATATTATTGCAATTTTTAAAAATATTTTGCGATATTCAGATTCTGTACATAAAGGTAAACTTTGATATTAGATAAAATGAATATTGATAAAGTCTCCCACTCAGTCTTTCTCTCATTTCAGTCAGTTATATTGGTGACAAACTGAACGGTTTGTATTACAGTCTAGTCCAACTTAACTGAATGCAACCATCTGGTACAACTATAGCTATTCTGAACTAAGCAATTTATGAAAACTATGCAGGCCCTTCAGCAACTGAAGAATTTGAAATTAAATTAAAACAAAATATAATTTTACATTAAATAAAAAAAGTTTTAAACTTAATTAAAATAAAACATGTCTTAAATTAAAATAAGTAAACTGTCATGTTTATTGCTGCCAAAAAAAAAGTTAAAACACATTTGGACAGTGAAGGAATGTCAGGATTCTTGCTCAGAAAAAGGATCAACATGCTCTGAAGTCAGAGCACAAAAACCTTTTTTGTAACAAAATATTGATTTCTGCTGTCCCTGTCCGGTTGTTCAGTCTGACGTCACTAGCCGTGTCTGGGTCTAAACTCTGCTGCAGGTCCATATATCAAATGATCACTATGGCATTACTGAGAGTTGAAAAACTGTCTAAAGTCTTTCATCTTTAATAAAATGATCAGTGTTCTGCTCTACCAGGTGTAACAATTGAGTTTAACATCCAGGCATCCATGAAAACGGAATTTATGACATTTAACGGAGTTAGAAGTTAGCAGGGAGTTGGCTCGCTAGCTTCTATCTAAATACAATATAGCATGTCCTGACTGCGGGGTTTTGGAAACAAATTAAAACGTACAGCTCTGTTATCACTTCCAGCATAAATGAAGACAGAAAACTAAACAGCAGTGACGTTTGTAGGGTTACTGAAGTTGGGCTAGCTGGTATATAATGATGTGCTACGTGACTGCTAGCGACACAGCTATGTTAGCATAATATAAACAAGCTAACTGTTTTTCCACTCGATAAAAGTTAGCGTGAGTGTTCTCGGTGGTCAGAAACAAATGTAATCGCATGGCAGGATGCTGTAAAAGGACCAAACTTCAGCCAGGAGAACAACTGAGATAATCCATCCACAATACGAGGTTAGTCATTCATATACTGCTGCATGGGCTGGGCTGTAGTTACATCCTAAGGTTTTAAAAACTGAGCTTAAATAAATGATTAGCGGTAATAAAAGCAGAGGGAGGTCAACAGTGATCACTGACTGTTTTAGGAGCTTTTTGAGATTAAATAGAAGAAAATACATAACATTAAACATGTTAACAACACAAAAGCCATATTAAACGCAGACTACTTTAGACCCGGAAGTAGGATTCGTCGCGTCATCACTGAACAACCGGGTATCGATACATTATTAGCAAACAAAATATCACGATACTACACAGTATCGATTTTTTCCCCCACCCCTAAGATCTATGTAGTCTTGTGAAGAACTAACTACATCCTTACTGCTAGCATAGGAATTAAGAGGGTAAAGAGCAACCAAGTGCTACAAATCAAAACTTATCAAATGTGAGCAGCTCTATAAAAGCACAAGGTGTGTGCTACCACAATCTTCCCAGGAGTGGACATCCCCACAAACTCAGACCATGCGAAGCTCAGAGAACTTGCCAAAAATATAAGAGCAACATCTAAGACTCTACAGGCCTAAACTAACATGTTAAATGTTAACATTCCTGACAATATGGTGGAAAAAATACAAAACGAGTACACAAAAAGTAACTGACTTGGGTTGCCAGGACAGAGGCTCTTCTCTCTAGAAAGAACATGGCAGCGAAGGTTTGCAAAGCGGTATCTGAACATACCACAAACCTTCTGGAACAATGTCCTTTAGTTAAGACCAAAGTGGAGATGTTGCCCATAATGCACAGCACCACGTTAGGCAAAAACCAAACACAGCATTTCAGCACAAACACCTCATACCAACTGAGTACAGAGGTGGTTTGCAGACACTGGACCTGGACACCTTGCAGTCATTGAACCAACCGTATTTTGTAAAACTAGTTTGTAAAAATATTCTAGACTCAATTGTGAGGCCAATTGTCTGACATCTAAAGCTCGGCTCAACTTGGGTCATGCATCAGGAGAATGATCCCAAGAACAGCAGCAAATCTACAACACAAAGGCTAAAAAGAAAAGAATACACGAGTTGCACTGGCCCAGTTAAAGTTCACACCTCAACATACTGGCCAGGGCTGGTCCTTAAGGGTGCATAAACAGTTACACATACAACACTGTCAGATGGATGCTTCTCAAATGAATTCTGCAGAGCAGTGCTCAGTGGGGACCAGAGATCTCCCAAGGGCAACCCAAAAACCACCAGACTCTTTAAACAGATGTGAGAGTTTTTTTTAAATAAATAAAAAATATTTAAAAAAAAAAATCAAGGCCAGAAATGCAATTGCCAAGTAAGGTGATGCAGTGGAGATGAGCTCTAGGAGGGTGAAAATCAATTGATGTACTCAGCACTGCAGTAAAAAGAGAAAGAAGCTAAGCTTAAGCTGAATCTTCAGCCTATTTGTGAGAGTGAAAACCTGGGAGATTATAAAGATGACCTTGTGTTAACTGAGAGCCAGTGGTAACCTTTTTTGAATGTCTGACAGGGCTAATGCGATACCTCATTATCATCACCATCCCTCTGCTCAAGCCATAACATTATTAGCTCCAGCAAGGTTTTCTCTGACCTCATTAAAGAAAAGACGCTCTGTCAACATGTTAAAGTAACAACAGTCTCCAGTATTTTACATCTAATTATTTGAACCTACTCATTTGAACCTTTGTTGGAAATTATGACCATGCATTATGTGACAAAAATACCATGAAAACAAAACACTCTGCAACTGCATCTTGTTTACACCTCAATTCTACAAAGGGCACATCTCTTGAAAACCTTGTGTGAAACCTTAAAATAAGACATTTGGGATTTTTTTTATTCTTAGCCTCACTATTTGTATATTTTTTCACTAGATTGACCATCAAAGAAAATTCAACTTATATATTAATCAACTTTTTGCAGCTTAATACTAGGGTTTAGCTGGGTTTCCAACCAGAAAGGACAATCTTTAATTGACATAAATTCTAATCTTGCTTTCAAACTTTGCTTTGTAATAATATAGTTAAAATATAGGGATGTCATTTGGTGCTGCTTAAAAAATGATTGTCATAGAACATGATTTTAAGATTTAAGATGTTTGGATTGTATATGTTTTTTAAGAAGTTAGCACACATTGTTTTGCTACTAACGTCAAATTAGTCCAAAAAAGGTCAAAAGCTCAACAATTTAAGTGCTTTGAGACAATGTGATAGCAGGAATGTTACGCCCATACACACAAAACCAGATGACATAATCCAGTATGTAAAAAACAAAGCCATTATACTTTTTGTTAATCTAAAAGGGAGAAAACAGTGAGACATCATTTATGTAAGGTGGCACACACTGCTTAAATTAACTACATGTTGACCAATCATGGCTTACATTTTAGTTACTTTTAGTTTTAGTTAAATAAAGAAAATGTAAAAATTTTTATTCATGTAGAAAAAAATGGTTTTATTTAGGGGTTAAAGTGAGATTCGACAGGGGGAGTGCAGCATGGGGATAAGAATGACTTAGAAGTAAGTCACATAATGATTTGTTTGTGAGCTCCAGTAGATTTTTCTTTGTGTATACACTTTGATCAAATGACCTGTGCTGCTACTCTATGTTCTGCTCTAGTTATATGGCTGATTGCTAACTCCTAGACACAAAGCTAATAGGTAATAGGTAAAATCCAGCAAGTGAATCCCCTTAAATATGAATTGATGTTTGCTACCCTTGATGTAACCTAGTAACAGTACTCAGGAAGCAACCAGCCCAACACATTGCATCATTCTAAATTCTATCTCAATATTGCACAATAATCAGTTTACCCTGCACTAAACTGCCTGGTATTTTATGCAACCTTTGAATAACATAAATTTAATACACTTTTTTAGTTTTGCAAGCTATTTCATGAAAGCATTGATTCAGAAAAACATTATTTATATCTTCAATATCTCATTTCTTAAATTATTAGAAATAAATTACATGTAAGATTTAAATTTCCAGTCTATAAAATTTCCCCTGTTAAGCGGTGCTTACCTTTAAAAATAAAATGTTCTAATTTAAAAATAATCTAATTACCGGTACTCATTAGATCAAGGTGCTACAAAGCTATTCAGCTCCACTTTATTCCCTTGTTTCATTCATGGGAATACATTCATAATAAGCTATTTAATAATCTATTTAAATAAGACCTGAACAAGATTTTTTCTGGTCTTTTAGTGTTCATTCTACCACTTTATATTGCACTAAAAAAAAAAAAAACCCAAACAAACAAAGATGACACAAATCAGCTGCAGAAATGGCAAAAATGGATTCAACTATGATTTCTGCATAAAATCCATGAAGGATTTCAGGTAATTTGTCAGAAACCTGAAGTTCAAGCAGAAATGGAAATGGATCTGTTTAATATGCCAAAGTGTTGCTCAAACAGAAGAACCAGAGTATTAGAAAAAAATATTGAAAACCTAGATTTGAATACTTTGTTCAAGAATACCACTTAAAATGTTAAACTCTGTATCAAAAGCTATTGAATATTCAACAATATCATCAAATTATGAAACTTATACTAATAATACTATAAAAAAATAGATTCACTAAACTTACTTTTTCTAGATTAAAAAAAGACTTTCTCATACTCTGAATTAGCATTCTATTTTTTTAAACATGCCTGTGCTTGACTATGACAAAGACTTGGATTATAAAAAGCACACTGTGCCTTTAAGCAATGCAAAGTCAAACACCACAGCCATAACAGTCTGTCTGAGGGCTTAATGTTAAAAGGTCTGCTTTACATTTACCCTTGGCTGCTATGATTCCTGTTTCTGCTCGTCCTGTCCATGTTCTGATGTCTTTTTATCCTGCATATAGCAGGGACATCAATGCCATTTTAAAATGTGGGGCCCCAAACAGCCAACTTTTATTCAGTCTTTATTCATTCAGATCATTTTTAAAACTATAGACTCATTGTAAATACTGGAAAACCAGAAACCTTTCTGTCATTTAATCATTTATCTATTACTTTACTACTTTGATGTAGTACGAATGGCGGTCATTAATAGGAAACGCTGTAAAACTTATAGAAATACAGTTAAAAGTTTAAAATCAATTTAATAATATTTTTATGACTCTGGCTGTTTGTCAGGATTCACATATATTATACAAATTACTTTAATGAGTGCCATTTCCATTGATCACGACGTAAAGATGGTCAGGTTAATTCATAACAGACCTCATAAAATGCTGTGAAGCCACACTACAGAAAACGGAAGCCGACTGTGATTACAGTGTCAGCATCGGCACTAGCAGATGTTCACTCATTGCCCACGTGTTACGTTGCTTAATAAAAAACTACAAACACAAAATATCTGCAGTAGCCGTGAAATGTTAACTAAACGTTAAATAAAGTCGAAAATGTAGCTGGCTGACATATTAAAGCGGTGACTGCTGAGTTGTCAGTGTACTCACACTTTGTATGGTAGCCGGGGGTCCGACGTCAGGGTGATTTTAAACGTTACTTTAGACCTAATGAAGAACACACCATTACTGTTGTTAACAGACGGATACACGTGAATGCATGTGAAATATGTCCATGTCAAAATTTCACGAAAGTCCAAAAACTCACATCTTTATGGGCGAGGCGACTCCGCTTGATATCTGTTTATACAAACCCGGAAGTCAGAAGGACCCTCACGTACACGTCATCCATCTGGTGCCAAGTTTGAGAAGTAAATGTACCTATTTTAAAGTTTAATAGTTAGGTAAGTTTTTTTTCATAAATGACTAAATTTTTTCAGTTAAATTGCGTATTATTATTAAAACATAATCCATTTTATGTCCTATTAACGGACAGGCATTCATAGCAAATAGCTAACCTTTACCGTAAAGGCTGTAAACAAGACGCAGTTACTTCTGTGAGGCGCACTGACATCTTTCAGCACTGTTGTTCAACTCAATCCAGGTTCTTGACGTTAAACAAACATAACCCTCATTCAGATTGGAAATTTTCTACTTGACATGATGTTGTTGGGAAGAATTTAAGAATTAAAAAGAAAATTATTAAATCCAGATTTCCTTCACGTTTGTTTTAATGGCAGCCAGTAGAACCTACAGGTAGCTCAGTGTTCTGACTGATGCTGTGTATCTATATTGCAGTATGTTGTATATTTTCAGTCACTGTAAGACAGGATGATGAGACACCAGCCTAAGCCCAACCTGGACACAGATAAATCGACACCAACCACCAGGAACATGCCAGTGGTGCTTCTTTCTGTGAAAATAGATAGGGGGAGATATAGTAGATAGAGAGTTAATCAATAGACCTTTAATTTTAATTAGTTTGTTGCATGTATATAATTTAACATTTACAGATATCTGAGGTTTGTCATACTCTGTACACCTTCCCACTGTGCTTTGGGGATTTTCTCCCCCTAATTTTAACAATTTGATATATAGCTTTGGTGGATTAGAAAAAAGCTTTCCAAACTATGAACAGTCTGTACCAGTTAGAACGACCGTCTCCCACAGAAAACACTGTTGCTCAATTGTTTCATATGTAGTCCTGCCCTTTCTTCTGTTACTTATCTGCACCACTGTCATAATGCCCGCCTAGTGGTTGGTTTGGCAGAGCCTCAAACAAAGAAAACGGCTTCATGTCCCGATGCAGCCAGCTGCCAGAAAGCCAGAGCTGCTTTCACTAAATCTGTCTCTAAAGTGTAAAAGCTATGAGCAAAGCACAGGAACTGTTTGGCTGTAAGAGTGAATCTAAGAATCTTCATGCATTCCAGCAGAACCTCTGGATTGCTTTTATTTTTCATGAAAATGTCCCCACTACAATGGCAAAATCTCAACATATGTTTTGTGTTAGAACCACTAACACAATGTATGGTAAATGTGGCTTACACCTTATTTCCTACTTCTTTTTGTGACATTAAAATACAGCCCGATAATACTTTTGAATTTTATTCCCAATAATATAAGAGTTTCTATTGTCAAATAACATACAAATATAAAATAGTAGCACATAGCACTTTTGGACTAATGTAAACCAGCTTTCGTCTTAAGTCACTTTCCGACCTGTTGCTCTGAATTAGTAAAGTTCCTAATGAGTCTAACAAAATAAATCCACATTCAAAGACTACAATTACAGCTGATTTTACATGCAAAATATGCTAAAAGAAAGGTAGAAGTGACTTAACGTGTCTTCAGTGTGGTTAAAGCAAAAGGTGGTTGTTAGCAGTAAATAACCTTTTCTTTTCTTTTCTTAGCCTCTTTCCTGGCACTACTGATACAGTAGTAAGAAAAAGTAGGTGATACACTGTAAGCAGTGAAATGATAACCAGCAAAAAAGATGGTAACAGACTCAATGACTCAGCGTTCCAGTGCAGACACTCAGGCAAACACCTCTGGGATTCAGTGACGAGATTTTCACAGGAAAATGTAGGGAAAAAAAGAAGTTTACTAAAAAGAAAAAACCTCACAAAGGATTAAAACTTTCATAGTAATGTATCATGGAATATAGAGGAGTGTGGCATGTGAGGAAATGAGAAACGACACAAGGATACCCGAAAAGGAAAACCCCACATAAAGCACGAGTTGCCAAAATAGCTTCAGAGCTCCTTGGCATTGATTTGTACAAGTCTATGCTGGAGGGAAAAACACAATTCTTCCAAATGATCTTCCTTAACTTGGTGTTTTAATAATGCAGAGCTGTGCCTACCCATATGGAAAAGAAATAGTAAAAACATACAGTGGGGCAAAAAAGTATTTAGTCAGCCACCGATTGTGCAAGTTCCCCCACTTAAAATGATGACAGAGGTCAGTAATTTGCACCAGAGGTACACTTCAACTGTGAGAGACAGAATGTGAAAAAAAAATCCATGAATCCACATGGTAGGATTTGTAAAGAATTTATTCGTAAATCAGGGTGGAAAATAAGTATTTGGTCACCTCAAACAAGGAAAATCTCTGGCTCTCACAGACCTGTAACGTCTTCTGTAAGAAGCTTTTCTGTCCCCCACTCGTTACCTGTATGAATGGCACCTGTTTGAACTCATCATCTGTATAAAAGACACCTGTCCACAGCCTCAAACAGTCAGACTCCAAACGCCGCCATGGCCAAGACCAAAGAGCTTTCGAAGGACACCAGGAAAAGTATTGTAGACCTGCACCAGACTGGGAAGAGTGAATCTACAATAGGCAAGCAGCTTGGTGTGAAAAAATCAACTGTGGGAGCAATCATCAGAAAATGGAAGACATACAAGACCACTGATAATCTCCCTCGATCTGGGGCTCCACGCAAGATCTCATCCCGTGGGGTCAAAATGATCATGAGAACGGTGAGCAAAGATCCCAGAACCACACGGGGGGACCTGGTGAATGACCTGCAGAGAGCTGGGACCAAAGTAACAAAGGTCACCATCAGTAACACACTACAACGGCAGGGAATCAAATCCCGCAGTGCCAGACGTGTTCCGCTGCTGAAGCCAGTGCATGTCCAGGCCCGTCTGAAGTTTGCCAGAGAGCACATGGATGATACAGCAGAGGATTGGGAGAATGTCATGTGGTCAGATGAAACCAAAGTAGAACTTTTTGGTATAAACTCAACTCGTCGTGTTTGGAGGAAGAAGAATACTGAGTTGCATCCCAAGAACACCATACCTACTGTGAAGCATGGGGGTGGAAACATCATGCTATGGGGCTGTTTTTCTGCCAAGGGGACAGGACGACTGATCCGTGTTAAGGACAGAATGAATGGGGCCATGTATCGTGAGATTTTGAGCCAAAACCTCCTTCCATCAGTGAGAACTTTGAAGATGAAACGAGGCTGGGTCTTCCAACATGACAATGATCCAAAACACACCGCCCGGGCAACAAAGGGGTGGCTCCGTAAGAAGCATTTGAAAGTCCTGGAGTGGCCTAGCCAGTCTCCAGACCTCAACCCCATAGCCAAACATCACTGCTCTCGAGAAGATCTGCATGGAGGAATGGGCCAAAATACCAGCTACTGTGTGTGCAAACCTGGTAAAGACCTATAGTAAACGTTTGACCTCTGTTATTGCCAACAAAGGTTATGTTACAAAGTATTGAGTTGTATTTTTGTTATTGACCAAATACTTATTTTCCACCCTGATTTACGAATAAATTCTTTACAAATCCTACCATGTGGATTCATGGATTTTTTTTTTTTTTTTTTTTTTTTTTTTTTTTTTTTTTTTTTCACATTCTGTCTCTCACAGTTGAAGTGTACCTCTGGTGCAAATTACTGACCTCTGTCATCATTTTAAGTGGGGGAACTTGCACAATCGGTGGCTGACTAAATACTTTTTTGCCCCACTGTATATGATTTACTCATGAAAGTGGCCACTTTCATGAGTAAATCAAATCATATAAGGCTTACATGATTTACTCTTGAAAGTGGCCATTTTCTCATTACTTTCATATATTTTTTTAGAGAGTATACAAAACATACAAGTTTCATTATATAATTTTTCAAGGGATCTTATATGTGTTTTCACTCTTGTATGCTTTTCATACAAGTTTCATACAAGACAGATAAAAACTTTATAAGATTTATATATATCTTTTCCATATGGGTAGTATGTTAATCTTCCATCTCCCATAGGCTTGTAAATTGGTTGAGATCCAGTGACTGTGAAGAACACAGACTATAATTCTGTGTTTTTCAAAAATTTCAGTGATCTCTTGTGATGGTGGCATTGTCATTGTGGAAGAGACCACTACTATCAGCACTGAAGTATGTCATCATAGAATAGAAATGGACACTCAGAACAACTCTGTATTGATTTGCAGTGAACCTTCCCTCAATGAGGCCAAAGATGATTATACAATAAGAGCAAAATGGCACTCAGAGCATACTGGTCACTTAAGTTCAAGTTTTTTTGCAGAATCTTTTGTGCAGGACATTTGTACTGATGACGTATAATGAATATACACTGAATGCAGTTTTCAGTAATTGACAGCCCCCCCAAAAAGAGACAGAGACTTAATTCAGCATATTCAGGGCAGTTTTAATGAACTAGTCACATTGAAGTTCCTGTCTTGAGCTCATTCTCTTTGATCATAAATAGAAATGTATAATGAATGAGTTCCATACAGAAAGACACATTTCATGGAGTGCCTCTGTCAATGTGGCAAAGAGGAAATATTGCTTTGAAGAACATGACAGTTGCCCATCATCTTCTTCTTGCAGAAAGTCTGAGGGTGTGTTCAAAATGCATAACCCAGCAATAGGATTCAGTGCATTGTGTAGCTTCCACTGAAAAAGCATAAAAAAGGCAAACCTCATAGACAGAGGGAGAAAATGCCAGCATTACCAGCAGAAATATAACAGTTATCTACATTTATACTCCTCCTTATGCGTGTAGACATATGCCCAAATGTATGTGCCTAATGCACATTCCTGTATGCATGCAGCAGATATTAGTTTAGTTCCAAAAGGTCACTGCTTAACAGTTTGTATAAATTTTCATTGGATTGGCAGAAATATTGACATAATTGGACGTCCCTAGGAAAAGGGCATAGACATCACGGTGAAATAAAGCAAGATGAGTAATGGTAATGCAACGTGTAAATGAAATAGTGTCTATAGTTGCTGCTGAAGAACTCTGGCTCACACAGCTATCTATTTATATATAGGAAATTCTGCTGTGCACAGTACTCTGCAACACCCACCAAGTAATGCTCTAAAGTGTTTGATTGTTGTGTGCTATGCCTGTTTCAGCAGTGTTATGCTTTTCTGTGTTGTATTTCTACTCGCTGCACAATGCCAGTGCAGAAGCTAAACACGAAACATCAGATATTTTGATCTGATCAGAAAGGCTCATGCTTTATTTTATTATTCTTTTTACCTCACTCACTGTTGATTTTAACAGAAAAACTGGAGACTTATCTTTTATCTGTTTTTTTGTATTAATTTTTTTTAAATGAACAAAGCTTAGGCTGAGCATGACAAAGGGTCATCAGTTCAGGAGGGTAACACATCAGCTAAGATTTGCGTTGCACAAATATCTAAAACTAATAGAAAAAAAAAACAAAGGCAGTCCAAATAGGATAAAAAAGTAATACAATTCTCATTTCCTGTTAATCACTGACAGGCTCAGTGGGTCTTGGCAAAAAAAAACTCATTCTAGGTTATTGAAATAAACACAAAATACCCCAGCTTCAAACATGAAGAACTCTGAGATTATTCACTTCACCCCACCTCTCTTTCATTCTGCCTGTGTGGCAGTTCTTCTCTGCAGGCACTGGAGAGGCGGTGTGGGTTTTTTTCCTGTAAGGCAACACTGGCAACACCTGAGCCCAGTGTGCCAGTGCTCTACGAAAGACATTAGTTGTTTGTTTCGGTTCCTGAATGACATCATATACACCACTCATCCACCAATTTACACGACTGGAATTGGAAATTCAAAGAAATGAATACAGATATAAAGTATAATCTAAATTAAAAACATTTCTGCTAAAGTAACTTTTAAGAAGCGCTTGTTGCAGAAGACATGGCTCCAGTCTCAACAGTTTAAGCACAGTAGATCTAAACTTTAAGGACACTGAAAGCTTCCTCTCTGGTCCTAATGCTGTTCAACATATTTGAAGTGTCTCCATGAATAATTTTTCACAGTGTTAAAAAAATAACATTTTGCACAGATGTTAGCTAAAAGAATTTAGCCCATATTATTATTCTGATGTTCTGAAAGGCTCGCTGAAGTTTACTTCATCTCCTCACAGTTATCTCAATGTCAGTGTTCTCTTCCCCGTGCATTCTTCATGCAGTGGTATTAGCCGCTTGACTCTGCACTAAAACATGTATCCTCTGATAACATCCTGCCTAACAACACCTTTTTATGCCAGGATGGAAAATTCATGATCATTTTCGGCGCGGTTACATGGTCACACGTTCGATAAGATTGCCCCTCATGCGAAAAGCAATAATGAATAATTATATGTGACAGCTACGGCGACTATACCTCAGGGGACAGCCCCAATGTCATTCTTTTAATGTTTACTTACTTTGCATAATCCCCAGCATACTGAGTGGTAATTAAATTTGAGCTGGGGAATAATTTGCCTGTGCTGTGTTAACATGGGAGAGAGCAAAGCACCAAAGCTGCTTTCCTGATATATATTCGGATGTTTCTCAAGAGAACACTGTACAGTAACATACATGACAACCTGATTGTATAGAGTGCAGAACACTGATGTGCCACCCTGCCCCAGCCTCTAACCACTATTAATGTTATTGATAGATCTATTTAACCTTGCTGTCGTAAATGCACTCCCCAGATCCTTTTTAGGAGACAAGACATTATCCTGGTGGTACACTGAGTGCAAACAAAATGAATCACTGATGCAAGTGAGTGGCCAAATGTATATCACAAAACATAACTCTCTGCCTCTTTCTCTCTCTCACACAGACACACATATGCACACAATTACCAAAACCTAATAATGCATAACAGAATAATTTAGTTGCCTGCATGTGCTGTGGATTTAGACGGTGGAAATCAGCTGATGGGAGAAAAAAAATTATGTTTTTCAGATTTTGTTTGAAAATATCAGTTTACATTAGTGATGTAATATATTCCCCTAACTGGTTGACAGTCCAATCTTTAAAAAAAAAAAAGTAATCCAACTTCTATGCATGACCCCCACTTCTCATGCAAAGTGCATGCAGTTAACAGCATATCATCGCTACTGACAGATGGGTGTTAAGGTAGCAGGCCAGTAAATGCGTGTCAAAGTGATGTTGAGATGAGAGCGCAGCAAAGAGCGACAGCCAGGAGCAGACAAGCTTCCGTTTTAATTACACGCTCCATTCACAATGAATCAGATGTTGCGCTCCAGTGTGGAAAGGATGTGTGAATACTTAAAAATAAGGTGTTGATTGATGGTGTACAGTTTGAAGCCTTTATAGCTAAAACTGAAGACAAGTTTTACAGGACTGGAGAAGGAAAAAACAGAAGGCCAAAAAAAAGAAAGAAAGTTGTGTGATACGTGGGTGTTTGGTCCTTGTGGCAAATCAACACATCCCTGTAACAAACCGACACGTCAGAGATAATTAGCAGCACACTCTATTTCTGCTTCATCGAAGTATGTGTTTCCACAACGCATGTGTACGCCACATAGACTCTGTGATATGAACAGATTTGACTTGTTTTCATACTCAAAAAGATACAATTTATTTTGCAGTTGCTTTGCATAGTTTAAACTTAGTAACAGCAGATGTGGGGGCATCCGGCATGTGCAAAAGTCATTAAGAAATGACCGTTATTTGATCTGTGAAAAAGAAAAGTCTCAAGATGTAGAGAACATGCATGCCAGCATGAACCTACTGTGATATTTGTTGCCAAAAACGGACTCAGTGCATTTCCCAAACGCATGTATTGTATATGGCACGGTCATTGTATTTAATTTTTGCTTACTGTTTAAATTTGTGTCACATTTAACATTTACATTGGTTTTATTTATATCTTCTCTCTTTAGTTGTATGATTTATTTATTTAACTGGTGCACAAAAATTTGCATTTGCTGACTAGCAAAAAAAAGCATGTTAAATCACAAACAAAGGGAAAATGAATTATTCTCAGGCTGCTACAGTCTTTGCTTTTGCTTTATATTGTTTTTTCAATTTGTCTAATATGATAATTTAATACTGTACTGTAGCATATATTATTCTTTCCATGTGACAAATCTTCATAGTCATATGAAAATTGTGCAGTAATGTCTTTAATCATAAGTGACTCACATAGAGTGTTTTTGCAGACAAAGTTAAACAGTTTAAAAGTAAAAATATTCTCATAATTTTTAAATATTTTTTCCATCGTTTGGTATTGTTTTACCTTCCCCTTTCTTTTTCTCTCTTTTTTGTCATATATCTTTTTTATTTAAAAAAAGAATCCCTGCTGTCCAGATTTAGCACCTCTCTTCCCCTCTGTCTCTTTTCACCTTCACAGTTCTGGATTCAATTCTTTGTTACTGTCTCTCTGTCACGCATGTCCTTCCTCAAATGTAGTAACTGAATGAAGCTGCTGACAGTTAAAGCAGCCTCTCGTCACAGTGAAGTGGCAGTAAAGTGGTTTTATTGGTGACTTTGCCCTCCTCACACTCTCATCCTAAAATCGAAAGCACAAACAATTGTGGTCATATAAGACCATTATATGACTCTGGCAGACACCACAGAAGGTTTGAGAAACGGTAATAACTAATGGGCTCATCACTGCCTTTACCATCCGTTTAAGCTCTCCGAAAGTAAACATCCATGGAGTTTATAAGTGCTGGTTATTCCCCACTGTTCAGCTGCTCATTAACACAAGTATCTAATCAGCCAATCATGCTGTAGCAACTAATGCATTAAGCACATGATCAAGACAACCTACTCGATTTGCTGAAGTTCAAATCGAGTTTCAAAATGAGGACGATTTAAGTGACTTTGAACTTGGCATGGTTATTGGTGCAGGATGAGCTGGTCTGCGGATCTATTGGGATTTTCCCACACAATCATCTGTAGGAAAAGCACAAATAAAAGTGAGCAGTCCTCTGGGTGAAAATGCCCTGTTAATGCAGGAGGTCAGAGAGGAATGGCCAGACTGCTTTGAGCTAATAGGAGGAGAAAATTCACTTAAATAACCACCAGTCACAACCAAGGCATGCTGAACCTCGATGCTCTGAATGCAAAGCGTGTCTAATGCTGAAGCAGGTACAGCAACAGGAGATCTGATCCGGTCTGGAAAGCCTCAATTTCACTGTGACATTTGGATATAGGGTCAGAATTTTGCATAAACATCATGAAAGCACGGATCGATCCTGCTTTGTACCAACAGTTCAGGTTGATGGTAGTGATGTACTGGTGCGGGGGATATTTTCTTTACAGACATTTTGGGCTCTTGGTATCAAATCATCATCATTTAATACAAACAAAGGATACCTCAGTGTTGCGTACCCATCATCTGATGGCTGCTTCCAACAGGATGAAACACCATGTCACGAAGTTGAAATCATCTCAAACTGGTTTCACGAACATGACAATGAGTTCTCTGTACTCAAATCCCCTCCACAGTCACCAGATCTCAAACCAGTAGAGCCCCTTTGGGATGTAGTAGTCATGGATGCACATGTGACAAATCTGCAGCAGTAAAGACCAAAATCTCTGAGGAATGTCTTTAACATCTTGTTGAATTTGGTGAGTGTACATAATTCCTATAAATAATGTGTATTTATTTATTTATGTTTGCATGTGTGCATGTATAAGCTGTGGCTGCCTACAGAGGACGAGGCCTAAAGCTCTAATTAGTATGATTACAGCTCATTTCCCTTCTGCTGTCACCACAAACATATATTTCCAGACATAGCCAAAGCCTCTATATTTATAAGAAGAAAATCATCGTTTCTGCCAGAAAACAACATAACATAATTTGTCTGGGATGTACATGAAAGGCATCTCTAAAAAGGTTTGTAAGCATATTGAAACCAGGCTATAAAATTTTCTGTACTGTACACTGCATTTTGGAAGCCCAGGGGGTGCCGCATCTCAACCGCCTACACAGCCTCACTTTAGTTTAAGTCACAGAAAACAGACTTATTGTAGTTCTAAAGTTTGAACTTTTTCTCCTTCCCACCTCATTCCCTCTACAATGGGCCAGATTTATCTATGTGGGGACAGCCCATGTGAAATCAATACTAACCTACTTAGTGCATATCGTTTGTTTTGCTACAGGGAGCTTTTTCAGCTCAGGACAGCATCTTCTAATCACTGGAAACTAAAAGGCTGTCTGGCGACACTAATGGATGTAACTTAAGCTATCAAATATGCTTAGTTAATTCATTTAATCACACAAGATGTTTTAGAAGTAAAAGAAAGGGACAATCTTCTCTGCAGGATGTCGGTGGCATTTAAGAGTAAGACTATGCCTGACCTTTCTCTTGCTTGTTCACTGTAAAACCTAAAAGTTGCCAGCAGTTTATAAAAAGCAATTATTCTTAATACGTTGTGTCCTCATAATGAACAAGTTGCCCTAACTTGGGTACCTTAAGTGAAATGTACTTAGTTTTTCTAAGTTTTTCTAAGACAAGTTTACATAATTTTTATAAGAACTGGCAGCTTATTAAATTTTAAAGTGCTAAAATTATTGGGAGACTTTAGTTATCCAAACAATAACACATATAATGAGTGGATCATTACTAAACTCAACACCAAAAAAGGGAGAAATGTTTTTCAGATTCGGTTTTGGATCATTATACTCAGATAATAACAGAGTCAGATTTACACGCCATGTGGTCACTTAATCGCTTCAGTGTTGCGATATATTTAATTAGCATCCTTGAACAGACAGTTTTGATGCGTTTGCAGCTTCTGTATGTTTACTGTATAATTAAACTCCAACAGCTTTTTAAAAACATAGATTAAAATCAGGATACCAAGAAAACACCAAGAAAAATAATATAGGAAAAGAACAGTTCAAGTATAAAATATAATTTAAAAAGAACATTTTATTGTAATGTTATAATAATTTCTACAAGTCTGAAATTATTTAATGCCTCACCAATACAAACCTGCACTGTTGAAGCCATGCGCTCAGACTGATCTCAGTCCAGTTTGGTGATGTTGGATTGGGACCCGTCTGGCACTAACGTCTTTGCATCTCCTGCCATGTAAACACCAGTCAGTCATTGCAGATGGCCCATGTCCTGTTTCACAGTCCAGATCGCTCAAACACTTGCTTCCCTACCACTCATTAGCTTGGGGAATTATTTTCATGGTGCTGTCACGCTCGTAATGAATTTCATGGATGTCATCCTGTTCAGCTGACCGCCTGTTGCACTTGGCTGTAAAACTGCCACAGCGTTTTTACACGGCCATGCTGATGAAATAGGCACCCATATTGAATTTTTTTTTTAAAAATGTATATGCCAAGTGTTTAGTAGCTGTTTATTTTTATTGCTGTATTTCCTGTCGCCTTCTCTTTCCATATGTGCTGCGATGCCATGCTGCTCGCTAATATGTTCATAAAAACCAGTAGAAGCGGGCCACTTTGATGTACATTCAGTGCATTTGAATTACAATAAGATGTTTTTTGTGCCACACAGATAGAGGGGGGAACAGGAATTATCAGAGCTTGTCATCAAACGTAATATTTGACAGCGCTTAACATCTGACACAACTACAGATTTTCAATTGAGAAAAGGCTTAAATTGAAGCCCTGTCACAGAGGCTGTGATGTTAGCCATTATGTCTTGTCTTCCAGCAGGTTATTTGCTGTATTGTGAAGTGAGCATTATGAATGACAGTCAGAGTGTTGCTACAATGAATTTGAATTCAAAAGATAAAATTAGAAACATATGAAAGCAGCTTCCGCTCTGCTCCAGTTAATACTGAGGATGAAACAGAGATGAAAGGCAGGGTTGAGCATCATCAAACGCTGTGGTGCAAAGTGTTACTAAAATTACACAAAACACATAAAGTGCATCTAATTATAAAGTGTTCCACACCTAGTCTGAGCTTTAAAAAGTTGCCTGACCACCTTTTTACTCATTTCTATGTATCTATATATATATCTTCACATCAGGACTTTATTTTTAGAGTGCAGACTAATTATTTGGGAGCTGGGGAATAAGAGGATTAATATACATAGGCTTTTTTTTGGAGTACAGTCACATAGTCAGCCTGATAGTGGTACTCTAAAAGAGCGGAAGTAAACCAGTGAAGTTAGATCAATGCTTTTATTATTCCAGCATAATTCCCAGTATAATAGGAATTATTGTAACCTGAAAGTCAATTGATGTATGTAGTTTTCTTTTTTTAAATACTATTAAACTGATTGTTTTTGGATAGCAGCTAACCACTGCAATTTAATTTATTAAAAAGAAAGAAAGAAGGATATTCATAAAAATGCTGGATAAAAGTAGCTCAAATGTAACTTGTTCAGCAAAACAATGTGCCTGATCTACAGGGTTTCTTCTTAATTAAAGAGTCACACTTCTTGTAGAGCTCACATGTGCAGTTGCTGAAAAGCCTGAATTTCTGAAACACTTTTAACACAAATCAGTTTTCATGCTTTGGCCTTGTTTCGCATTAATGCATGCCAAGGCACCGTTTAATGAAAGGGGAACAAAAAGATTCTCTATTTATTCTTAAACTTAACATTTTTACAAACAGAGATAGTGCGAGCGAAAAAAAAAAAGCTGTGAAGCTGGTGGAGATCAGCCTGCTGTTTTTGGCACCAGGGTGTCAGTACAGAGTGTACCCTGGGCCTCCTTCGGCAATCACAGTCTTAATGGATGACTGGCCTGAGAAACTGCAGGCGCTATACTGAAGTGTAAAGGACTAACTCAGGATATGCCAGACTCTCTCTCGTTCTCTCATGCACACACACACACACACACACACACACACACACACACACACACACACACACACACACACACTTATGCGCACTAAAAAAAGCAGCATTTCAAATGACTTTTAAATGAAAATGTGCGCTTTCAGAGACAATTAGCCGTAGGTTTTATACAGCAACTGACGTGTGTCTCCAATTTGGCTGGAAGCACACACAGTGTGGACAGTCCAGCAGCCTATGATTTGTGCTTGATGAGCCTACCTGCTCATCACGACTTGTGACACTAACTGCGGTGGAGGTCGGGACTATTTTCATGGCTTTCTGTTCAAAAGCTTATCAGTGCCTGTTTCTGACAGTTTCTCTGGAAATCAACACATTTCCATTAAAGGAAAAAAAATCATATTTATTTGAATTATTTGGAGGTCTATGAATATATGTTTAGCTTGTGTGTGTATATAATACACTTATTACATAAAGTGTCAATAATGGAGGTTGCCAGCACCTTGTAGTGCCTGTGGAGGTGTTATTCTTGTAGCAAAACTGTCACTGCGTGTAACCACTGCATCTGTTTTTGCTGTTATATAAATTGACCATTTGTCATCCTAAGCAATTGTTCTCCTATGAAAGTGTAGCAAGGGAAGTAAATGCCATAACTCCTGTGAGTAATTTAACTTTAGATGCCATATGTTAGTTTGGGGTACTTTTGTTCATTCAGGGTTTGGTTTCAAGATTTTTCTCTTTAAATACACACTAGTACAGTGAAACTGTACAATGACATAGCCACGATGCACAATCCTGACACATTCAAATGTATTTCTCTCAAACCCACCACGTTTTAGCCATCATATGGTTTAATTCTGTTAAAGAAAGATATTTCTACCTTCATACCAATCCTCTAAACATTTGCCCACTGGTTCAAAAAGCTTGCTGAATGCAATTACTGAAAGCTGTGGTGAATAAAAACAATGATACATACTTAATGATGACACATTTTTTTGTGTTTTGCTGTTAAACTTTGATAAGGTTATTAACTTTAATGCTCTTTAAAGACAAGAAGGGTTTTTTTTATACTTAATGGGGAGTTATAATGATCTAATTTTATATGTCACGTCTAGAACAATGAGCCTTCTGTGTGATTCTGTAACGCTTGTTATGTGACATTATTAACAAGTTTCCAACTGTTAGGGTGAAAAGCTAGTATTTAAGCGCTTGGCTGTGTATTTGCTTAATGATGAATTTGTCATCATTGTCCTGTAGGAACAGGACAAATAGTCATACTCAATGTTTTCTCATATATATTATCGATAGAATGGGAACAAATATCTCCAGTTAATGCATCACATAATTAAATCGAATTCATATTATTTCAAGCTTTAAAAATGTAATGGAGTTGAACCATATTTATCTGTAGATTTTCTCATTTTTTAGTAAATTAGAGTAGCCATTAGCAGCAAAGCAGTTTTAAACATTCAACAAAATAACTCAGCCAGCTCTATTACTGATCCATTTACATGTAGCTGTGGTGAAACCAGAGCTGGTATTAGTTGCCTAAAAGTGAAATAACCCATCATAGCTGTGCAGGAAAACAACAAATCACAGGAGAATAGCATCCCCACAACAGGTCCAATTTAATACTAAAAATGACTCAAACTGAATAATGTTGAAAACACACATTAGCACAATGAAGTGAATAAAAAGGTCTGAATGATTAATGATATTTTCCTGTCTTTTGGAGATTCTTTTTTTGTTGGTGATATGCATTTCTCAGGACTGTGATACTATTATTAGTATCACAGTCCTGAGAAATGCATGGGTGAGCCTGTAACGCCCACCCTTACATTTGAGACTGTGTTTTCTTGCATCTTTTGCTTTGTTAATATGCAGTTATCTTAATGTTTTTCAACTGTTTTAACCCTCTCGAGGCAGGCGTTGCCGATGTGCAACAGTTAAAAACTAACAACCTGATTACCCCACATATATATTTTATGGGTTTTTTTTACTCATAAGTACCACTGCAGGACATGGTTGTGCATTAGCAACTAAAACTTAATTTGAGCCTGAAAGGGTTAAGGTTATCAACAGCTTCCTTCAATTCTTCACTCTGCTTGTTTGTGCAGCGCCACCATTTCTGCCTCAATACATTTCCAAATGTAATCTGATTTGAAGAACCAGATTTCTGCAACAACGTACAGCAGCTTAATCCCTATGCCCTAGGTCTGACATGCTTTTTTTCAGCCCTGTTTTTTAAACTTTATTAGTGGTGGCTGAGTTTGTGCCTTTTCCAATGCATGCAATGCTCTGATATATAAAAAATAATGAACGCTAATATAAAGTAATTTAGCATCTGGGAATACTAATAACTACTTAAGAGAAACCAGAGATCAGGGAATGTGTATATTGGCTTTTCTGTGTGTGCACAATGGAGTTGCAATTAATGTATACAATATTGATTGATTGATTGATTGATTGGTAATTTATTTCAACATGTGAACAATATACAAGTACATTTAGAAAAGAAATAAGAGAGAAAAAAATACTATACAAATTACATACAAAAAAACATTCTGATTAATTTACATGTTGAAAGGGAGTGGGAAGAAGTATACACTTATTTAATCCCACCCCTGTCCCATAAATTATCAGTGAATATTTAGTCAGCTTCCTTACTGATATAATTTGTAA
Organism: Rhamphochromis sp. 'chilingali'; assembly: GCF_963969265.1. Taxonomy (NCBI): domain Eukaryota; kingdom Metazoa; phylum Chordata; class Actinopteri; order Cichliformes; family Cichlidae; genus Rhamphochromis; species Rhamphochromis sp. 'chilingali'. The sequence goes on from NC_137946.1 coordinate 17,724,845, forward strand.
TAAAAATAGTGAACAGATTTCTGATATACTATATACTATAATATCACATCATGAATTTTTTGTTTGTTTGTTTTTAAATAGAGACATTCACTTAATTTAAATATTTTCCTTTTCTTTATAGATCGAGAAGATCATATTTTTATAACTCTTTTTGAACAGTTTTATGTTTGGACATTGCTTTAATTCCATATTCAGTTTGTTCCATAGTTTCACTCCATGAACAGAAACACAAAAGCCTTTTCTTGTAGTACGTACCTTCATTGTTTTGAAGTTACAAAAACCCCTTAAATTATAACTTCCTTCTTTCAAAAAAAACATACTCTGAATATTACCTGGCAGTTCTTTATTTTTTGCTTTGAATAGAATTTGTGCTGTTTGGAATTTCACTATATCGTCAATTTTCAATATTTCAGACTGCAAAAATAGTGAGTTTGTATGTTCCCTATAACCTGCATTGTGGATGATTCGAATTGCTTTCTTTTGAAGAGTAAAAAGTGAATGTAATGTGGTTTTATAGTTATTGCCCCAGACCTCTGCACAATAGCTTAAGTATGGCGAAACCAGTGAACAGTAGAGAATATGAAGTGATGTTCTGTCGAATACCTGTTTTGCCTTGTTTAGTACTGCAATGCTTCGTGATACTTTGGAATGAATATATCTTACGTGAGCTCTCCAGTTAAGTTTTTCATCTATTATTACCCCCAGAAATTTATTTTCACTGACTCTTTCAATATCAACACCATTTATTTGAATCTTTGCATTTGTATTTAAACTACTATTTCCAAATAACATCAGTTTAGATTTATTCAAATTTAATGATAATTTGTTTTTATCAAGCCAGAACTTCACTTTACTTATTTCATTAGTCATATCCTCCAATAAATTCTGCAGATCATCACCAGAGCAAAAAATGTTTGTATCGTCAGCAAAGAGAACCATTTTTAATACTTTGGACACTTTACAGATGTCGTTAATGTACAAGTTGAAGAATTTTGGACCCAAAACTGACCCTTGGGGTACACCACAAGCAATGTCCATACATAAGGAGCAACCACCATTTATTTTCACAAACTGCTTTCTGTCACTTAAATAACTCCGGACCCAATCTAAAACTACCCCTCTGACACCATAACGTTCTAGTTTTCTTATTAATATATCATGATCTATAGTGTCAAATGCCTTTGTCAAGTCTATGAATAACCCAGCCACATATTGCTTTTTGTCTATGGAATTTGTGATGTATTCTATTGAATCTAATAGTGCCGATGATGTTGATCTGCTTGATCTGAATCCGTACTGACTCTCAGTGAGTAGTTTATGTTTATCTATAAATTTTTCCAGTCTGTTTTTAAACAGTTTTTCAAGAACTTTTGAGAATTGGGGTAGTAAAGAGACAGGCCTGTAGTTTGTGAAATGGTGTTTGTTTCCAGATTTGTATAGAGGTATAACTTTTGCTATTTTCATTCTGTCTGGAAATCGACCAGTTTGAAATGATAAATTACAGATGTATGTAAATGGTTTTATAATAGCCTCAATGACTCTTTTAACCACTATCATATCAATATCATTACAATCCAAAGATTTGTGATTTTTACATTTTTTGACAATTTCAAGAACTTCATTTTCATCAACGGCTGTGAGAAACATAGAATATGGATTTCTGTCAATCAGTGTATCGGGTTTTTCCTGTGCTTTCCCAGGATGAGTGATTGTTCTTGCTAAATTTGGTCCAGCAGTTACAAAGAATTCATTGAGACTATTTGCCACAACATCCATATTGTATTCTTCATGGTCATTACAAATGAAATACTTGGGATAGTTCTTTTGTTCAGTCCCACATTTTATAACACTGTTCAGGATTTCCCATAATCTTTTATTATTATTTCTATTTATATCTAATTGCTTCTTATAGTATTCCTTTTTACTAAATCTAAGTATATTAGTTAACCTATTTTTATATCTTTTGTATCTGATTTCAGCATCTTTAGTTCTCGTTCTTAAGAACTCTCTGTATAGAGCATTTTTCTTTATACATGCATTTTGCAGACCTTTTGTTATCCATGGACAGTCCATATATTTCTGTTTCCTACTATATTGCTTTATTGGACAGTTGGTATTGTACAGTAATGTAAATATTCTAAGGAATTTATTATAAGCACTATTAACGTCCTGTTCCTGATATACTTCACCCCAGTTTTCCTTCAATAAATCTTTTTTAAATGCATTCATTCTTTCTTCTGTTCTTACTCGTCTGTACTCTTTTTTACTGTCCATTTTATTGATCTTGTAATTCCTATCATAGATTGTAAAAATTGGAAGATGGTCACTTATGTCGTTAATCAGGAGTCCACTTACAGTCTTATTTTCAATGTCATTTGCAAAAATGTTGTCTATGAGAGTTGCACAATGTGATGTAATCCTGGTAGGTCTAGTAATTTTAGGGAATAGGTTCAATATGTAAGGATTAATGAGTTATTAGTTAAAGTACAAAAGGAAGGGGCAGTATAGGTTTTGAACAGAGCTCATTTACTATTTTTGGCCCTTTTTAATGGACCTCATTGAACAGGTCACAATACAGCCAGTATATACGGCTTCAGTTATAGAGAGGTCAGATTTCGTTGTGACCGTGTCAGCCGTGAACCCTGTTCAGGTCGTTGGAGGCAGGAAGAGATAGACAGAGGGATAGAAATGACACAATTAAGACATCTTAGAGATTAAGCACAAGACAGCTTTTGGCATTATCCGCTTCACACCTGGTAACCATGGAGACAAGTTTTGGCTCATTGTCTGAGGATGAATAATGTTTCCTTATGTTCAGCGGCCACCCCAGGAGATAAAGGAGAATAGAATGGAAATGGAGAAAACTGAAAGATAGTTTTGCAGACTGATGACAATACCTCAGGCGGGAGAAGCTTTTAAAAAAGACAGGCACCATTAGAGAGGTACATCCTCGATATTTTTTCATGTTAAAGCACAAATCTGGGAACAGTATATCGTATAGTTTATACAGAGATGCAACAAAGAAAGGTTTTTACAGGACTCTTTGAAGTCTTTTAATTAATTAAGCAAATCAATCATCAAAAAAAAAAAAAAAGGGGGCAGGGATAGCTCAGTAGGTAGAGTGGTGGCCCCATGATCGGAAGGTCGGGGGTTCAACTCCACTGAACGGCTACCGTGAGGTAGCCCTGAGCAAGGTACCGTCCCTACACACTGCTCCCCGGGCGCTGCATTGGTGGCTGCCCACTGCTTCACTGGGTGAATGGGTTAAATGCAGAGGAACTATTTCCCTATGGGGACTAACACATACACATTATTATTATAATTTTAAGCCAAATTGCTTCTTTTGTTTGTGAGATTTAGATAGAAGCTTCTGTAAATGGAATGGGATACTGTGCACAGAGCACGTCTCATTAATCCTTACATATTGTTTGAGTCAAATTTAACATTTTTTGATATTTCAGTAACAGCAGTAACAATTCCCTAAATGTAATTATTTTAGCCTGAAATTTGGTGAACTACATGTGCTACAAATTTTTCTGCGGGCTGTTCTGGGTCATATCTTTTCAGATGCATTTTAGATCCACCAATGTGGGTCAAAAATGTTTTTGGATACTGTGAAACTGTACTTGCCATGTCTGTGTGTATTTTTTATGTGACAGTGATGACAGATTTCAAGGAGGCCTTGACACTGTGACAGGAACTGTCTCTGTTCCAAGCACATTTGCCCAAGCTTCTGCAGAAACAGACACCTGCTGGTGTTTGAAGGGTCTTGGGGGGATTTTAAAAGTGTAAAGAAAGAAAACCAGAAAGGGCCCTTCACATTCAATACACCAATGGCACCACTGCACTCTGAAACCCATTATGTCCCATGGCTTGTGCCATGCACGAATAGTTTGTTGCCATGTCAAGCAAAATATGCTGAAGTGCAGGAACACCAGACGAGGAGCCTTCACACATGTGGCAACCATGGCACGGTGTAAATTTTCACAACCATTAGAAACATGACAGTCCATATATTAAACCATGAGTATGTGCAAACTATTACAAGTGCAGTTAGAGCACAGAGTCCAGAAATTGCAGGCCATTCACTCAACCTAACGGTCAGTGGAGCACATCCCAGTTTCTATGTGAAGCGGCCATTAGAGTGATCATATATGATGCACGAAAGACACAGAGGTCATGCAGAGGTGAGAGAGAGCCTTGAGAGAATCATGAAATCTGCACCTGCAATGTAGCTAAATAATCTAAAAATGAACAAATTAGAAGTTATTTTTTCTAAGCTAACTGAGATGGAACTAACTGAGTTGATAACAGAGATCAAAGGATATTATGTGGACGTGGTCATAGGATTATAAAGACACCTGAGCTGCCATTTCAGTGAGTGTTGAAAACATGAGAGCAGATCCCAAACACTCAAGGTTCCCTACACAGCTTTGAATGGACATACTGATTTGCAAGTGTGCAGTTATGAAGTTTTTTTCCATTTTGGAGAGAACCACGCCTTACCTTGCAGGGGCGGGGTCCTTTCGAGATCTCCGTCCTCCTCCTGGGCACACCTGGAGCAATCAACCTCACCTGTTTGTCATCTGCTGATCAGGCGGCTGCTACTTATGCTGGGATTAAATGTTCAGTGTTTGCCTGAATGTTGAAATAACTGTATTACTGAGATCATTGCAGAGCTGTAAGTCTGCTTTCCTGTTGTTTCCTCAAAGATTACTAACCTGTCATCTCCTCTGTGCAGAAGCTCTGGTGTTTTTCCCTGCCAGGCCTTTTGTGACAGAGATACTGTTCCTGGGTCATGTGTGATTGGAAGCTCTGGATTCACTAACAGATTTACCTTCCCAAGGACTATCTAAATAAAGACTGTGAAATTATCCTTGCTTGAAGATTTTGTAAATAGTTACCCTTTTCACATGCACTGTAAATACACTAACTGAATCTCTGGAGTCCTGTGCCCTGTTGGTTATGACATCTATGTTTATAATAAATTCCATGTTCACTTTCAGTAATATATATTTGAATCATCATGGCTGCTGTGTGTACATGTTTTAGATAAAAGAGGACATGATATTATGTGATAGTATAACAGCGTGAAAGAGTTAAGTAGCACTTGATAAAATGGACAAGTCACTGATGCAAACTTTGGAGATTTTTTGTGTGAAACTGCTTCATTGATGGATAGAAGGTATTGTGCCATAAACTTTAACAGTCATTTTTAAAATGATAAAGATAAAACTTGATCCTCAATCTAGAGAAATTTTTTCAGTATACTGTAGCTTTGCTTGGGGGAAGAGCATAGTAAAGTAACTATAGCAATCAACCACGACTGAAAACAATTGCATGATCTAATTACCATTAATCCAAAGGTGAGAAAGCCTGGGTGTTTGTGGTTCCTGTGAATGTAACCCTGATACCAAGGCTATCACCAGTACTGTTGCACTCTTCCTTTAGCAAGACAGTAACCCTGTCCTGTGTTAAATGTGAAACACTTTGCTGCTGGTTAAAATCAGTTGCTAATAAAAAAGCAATAGTGCCAACAGATCAAATGTAAAAAATTGTGCAAAATGTGAGAATTTTAGAAGAGCATATGACATGGTACTACATTTTAAAACAAAAACAATATGCAAAAGAAACATGTTCGCCCATGTTCTGAAGCTGCTTCAACATAAAAGGGAGTGTAGGTTGCAGGCAGTGAAGAGGTCATGTGCTGTAAAACCACATCAGACCACATCTACTCACCCACTGGAACGGTTACATATCCCGTGAGTCAGCACTTTGTCAGGGTGATTAAGTAATGTGTTTTGACTATCTAAAGGTGATGATGATACATGAATTGGGCAGTCTATCAAGCCCCCTGGTTCCTATTCTTGTCCCCTCATCTGTGCAAATAGGGCACTTCAGTGTGCAGAGCTTTAAAAGCACATGGATCCAACACATGACTGAAGCACGCCCACCTGATTTTTAAAATCTTTAAAAAAAGCTATAAATAGTGCATGAAAAACGAAATATCAGAATGACATATAAACGCAAAGACAACAAGGCTCTTAGCCCCTACGTGCTCTCAGCAAAATATATAAAACTTGCTTTTGACCTTCTCTAACTTTAGGTCTGACAGATAAAAAAGCAATATGCACTGATTACTGCAGTGATGTTCACGCTCCGCTCCACCAGGCATCATTTTATCCATCATCTGTCCTCAAATGATACAAAATATCTGAACTGAAAAGACTCGATGGTTTAATGATGCTGACATTTACATTTGTTCAGATTGTTTATTTCCTTTTTTATGGGAGTGTTCGAATGTCTCATCCCATTCGTCTTCTACTCTGAGCGCACTCCCTCTGTCTGTGAGAGGTGAGTTTAAATGATGTGTGTTTTTGGTTATCATCAGAGACCTATTTAGTTTGCTGAATATTGCCCATTAATTGTGATAATAAGGGTGTCAGAACCTTTCTGCCTCAGGCAGACAGTAATGCAGTCTGAAATTGAGGCACGAAAAAGTCCCATGAAGACTAAAGCTGTTTCTGTGTGAAGCATATTCTTAATGAGGTCAAGTGGACACACAGAGCACTAGGAAACGGCAGTGGGTGCTTAGAGTTATTTGTCACCTCAGTGGCTTCCAAATAAATGTGACATAGGTCAAATCAACTCACTTAGCTCTTTCAGCGTTATACTTCTACACCTCCCTTTAAGAGAAAATTATGACAAAAACTGTTTGGAAGGCATATCTCAACCTTTCCTCTTTTGAAACTGATGTTATTTTCACTTGATATAGTACACAGATTGCTGTTGTTGTATGCAAAACTTTCTATATTGGATCATCTACAGCTCTGACATTTGTTACGCCACATTGTTTTGGACTCAGCCACGTAATATGATGGAATTTTTGTTTCCCGGCATCATCTGTGAAATGCCACTGGCTGAATATGTATTAGTACAAGACATTTTCAAAACTACTCCGTCACGAATAAATCACCAAACAAAATCAGTCTTTCACTGAGCTGACGTTTAATAAAAGCAAAAAACAAACAGCCCCCCCCCCCCCCCCCCCCCCTTTTTTTTAAATGTCACCAACGTGACTTCTTAACACTTGCTTTTACACAATAGTGTATCAGTTCATTCAAATACTGACATAACAGATAGCATTTAACTGCTTGGAAATACAGTGATGTGTATAAGTACTTACAATACTTGTTTTCAGATAGCTTGGATCAGGATACTCATCTGCATAACTGTCTGGTAGAAAGCCTCTTTGATGTCTACTCGTCAGCGTAGCACAAAGCGCATCTACAACCGCTTAACCTAATGTATTTCCATCAGTTCCAATAGCTTCCTTCTTCATATATCATGTATTTTAAAAGACATCTGCACATTTCTTGATCTCCTCTGGGCATTCAGTGATTTTGAACTGAACTGTAGAACTAGGCATTTTTAGCAGCACGAGAATAAGTAATGTTGAGAGTCAAACTAAGAGTAAGTTCGATATTTTGCTCCAGATTGAAATCTCCCATTTTTTTTTGCTTTGAAGTTTTGTGTGACATTTACGATCCCTGAAGGATGAATCATCTGGTGTTGATATTTTCCTTTGACGCACACTTCGGCTTCTGGACTGCTTCCAGCATCAGCTGTGTTGTTTATTAGCATGCAAATGAGGAATTAGCATGCTAAACTACAATAGTGAATATGCTAATTATTTGCCCACAATCAGTGAGCGCTTGTGTGCCAATGCGTTCAGTCTTACAGAGCCAGAAATGCGGTTGTGTGTGCTTGTTTTTGTTTGATGTGGGAAAGGATATCACATTTGTACAAAGAAATATTCAATTCATTCATTGATCCTTTGATTCCATGCTCTGTATTGATATATAGTGTCAGTCAAAGTGGAATCAAAACAGCTTTGTTCTCATTTATTTAAAAGAGAGAGAGAGAGAGAGAAAACAGAACACAGAATTTCACTTATATAATTTAACATTTATCCCTAGAACAGTATTACTTTTAAAGCTTGTTCTTACAGAGCAAGCAAAGGTCCATTGTCATTTCTACAGGCGGCAAACCAATTAAATCTGGTAGCTTCTCGACACCTGACATTGCAGTGCCTGTACTGTTATCTTAGGTTAGCTTAGATTATTTTAGCTGTGTTTGTTCCCTTGAAGGTGTAGACCCAAATTTATTCGAGGCAATTACTGTATAGCTAAACCAACTGTTGCAGTGCATAACAATGTTATAATTGGAGTACATATATCTGATAAATGTAAAGCATTTGATTAGACAGACCTTTTAGTGTCAAAGGTTCCTAAAGCAATATCTATTCATGAGAAATAAGACCAGAGCAGCAAAATGTGATTAGAGCAAGTGGAGTTATTTTTCATGGATATCCTTAAACTAATGCTCTATCACAACCAAACAAAAACACGAAAGAATCTAATGATGGCTTGTAAACATTTAATGGTAACATTGATTTCTGGCTGCTTTAAACAACGGGCCTCGGTGGTGTTGAGTTAAAAGATGGTGCACCCAAATGGAGAGCAAATCTCATTCAAAGCATTTCTTTCTCAAGAGGGTTTTATTTTTCAAAGCATGGGATGTATTTTCCAAATGGTTTGGCTCAAGTTACTCACAGCAGGTCATCTATAATGCCGTAATGATGTTAGAAAACACAGGAGGGGATTTCAGCTGTGTCCAGCTTAGAGTATACCCTTATTAGTAATTCCAAAAAAACAGATTCAGAACACTGTTAAAAATCTTCTAGCACTGCAGTTTTATCTTTTTATCTCCTTCTATTTTCCTCAAGTCTTTTCTTTTATAGTTTGCCCATATGCTAAAACACCAGCTTGTCTTTGGTGCGTGAAAAGACAGACCTTTACTTTGAATTAATGAAATATTCTCTGTACTTCACAGGCATATGTCTTTGACTCCATATTCACTTTGTTCCCAAATATCTTCAAAGAACCATTGAATCTTGGTACTGCAATGTCTCCAATACAGAACTGAACAACACCATTTTTTGTGTTTCATTTGAGGTTCTCATTATCGAGAAGGCTACTGGATGGAAACTGTCATAGCTTTATCAGAAACCTTTGGAAAGTCGCACAAGTCCCCAAGGATGATAAATGACAGGGTTCCAGAAGTGTTAGCAGAAAAAAAAGAAAAGAAATGTAGTTACTATGATGGATTACTCTTAAAAATAAATGACTCCATGACCTGACAATTTCTCCCCTTTAAAAGGAGTTAGAAAGCAAAGCCTACCTACTAAATCACTAATATGAGCCTGAAGACAGAGGCGAATGCTATGTGGTACCACTAGCTCCTCTGTAGAATTGTCACCATGTGCTCCGTCAGATGAACTATTGATTTCTAATCTCAGAGAAGACTGTAGCCGTTCGGACACTGATAAACTGCTGCTAATTTATTTTCCTGTTAAATGTATTTGTATTTTGTCAAGACGGAAAAAAGTACATGTTCTTACTCATCTAGTCTTCAGTCAAGCTTTAATACTGAGAACAACCCAAAGTGACAGTGATTCATTGTTATTATGATGAAGCAGATTGCTGCACCATAATGACATGCGGTCTGTCTGTACTGACACACAAGGCATTTAAAGGCACTTTGAACACGGCCTTGGCAATTAGATGTAAGTATTACTCTGAGTCAGCTAATGTTGTTGTATCATTACATTACACAAGGCTTGGAGACTAGTTCCAGAGAAAAATGAGTAACCCAACACATTAACGGTGCAGTCGCACTAGGAAAGATATTCGTTGGAGACTGCATGTGACTGCGTGACCAAATTATTGTAATTGCAGTAATGAAGCTGCATTGTTGTTGCCTATGAAATCGTTATTTGAAGAAGGAAGGAAGGAATATAACTAGAATACAGGTTCAACTGAGTCCCCTATTGCAAAGACATTTATCACAGACAAGTTGTGCTCACTGGTGCAGACTGACTCAGACTGATTGCAACATGTTAGCAATGTTATAAATTGGATGACAGTTATTTGCCATATTTTGCCGATCTGTCTGAGTGTGACAGCAAACAGTCTGAGTAGCACCTCGATTGTTACGAGACAGATTGCCTCCCAACAGGTGACCAACAGGTGACCAGTGAAGTCATCGCAGTTGCTTGCAATCAGTCACTTGGTAACCATCTAGTCTCTAAGAGGTTTTCATCCTAGTTTTACTGTAGTGCGATTGAGCTGTTAGTACCAGTTATTAACTCCACCTACTGCCTGTAAAGTGTGCTGATGACATTTAGGATCCAAAATAGTAAAATAACTTATCACACTAACTCCCTGAATGATGTAACCTTATTGACAACACAACTGCCAACACACATGTAAAATAGTGTAGTGGGAGAAAATAAGCCAACACAAAATGAGACAGATTTTTTTTTTTCAAAGTGTCTTGATGCATGCTCAATCATCCAGGTAAGTAGATCCCAAAAGGTTGATTCTGTTCATCTGAACGTTGCGTTTTTAATGGGAGAAAAATTTTGTCACTCATCCAAGTGAATTCTTCAGTCTCTGATCCATGAGTACCATTCACAGAGAGTTGAATGGCTGCAATCACAGCATTGTCAGATGGTGAAAGATGTACACTTAGGCCCCCTCCTTGATACAGAGATGGTCTTTCCCTTTTCTGCAGTCAGCTGAGAGTGAAGAAGTCACTTGGATGAGTGACGAAGCATTTCTCCCACTGAAATCGCTACGTCCAGATGAACAGAATGAACCTTTTTTGTAAACATTTCAAACTTCCTCTATGTGATACTGGTCCGATTATCTGACAAGTAAAACATGAGGCAGACTTAATGGGAGCTAAACTAATTAAACTTTTCCATTTCTTTCACAAGTCAAACAACCAGAACACAAAGAAACCCTGCACAGTGTCTACAATTAATCTACTAAATTTACAATGGAAACATTACTAGAATATTGTAGATTATAAACAATGCTCCAGAGCCTCTGCAATAATGTATTTTCACAACTAACAGAAAATGTGCATGTGCATTTAGTGTAACAGCATATGTTGAGTAATGGACATTGATAACATTGTGAAATGCACTTATTATTTTTGCTGTCAAACTCCATCACAAATCTACCGAGCCCCGCAGGGGACATGGGAGAAAAAAAAATTAAGACGGACTTTTGCGAGATCTCGCAAAACTATCTCAGGATCTCGCAAAAGTTTTGCGAGATCTCGCAAAACTAACTCGGGTTCTCGCAAAACTTTTAGCCGCATTCTTCGGACGCCGGCTCGAAGCCGACCGGGAGGTCGAGGCACGATGTGCCGGGAAAGCAGTGTTCCTCCCGGCTGTAGTAGGTCTCGAGCTAACGGGAAGAATGCGGCTAAAACTTTTGCGAGATCCCGAGTTAGTTTTGCGAGATCTCGCAAAAGTCCGTCTTAATTTTTTTTTCTCCCATGTCCCCTGCGGGGCTCCGTACGAATCAAAGATGGTTGCTTAATGACTAGAAGCATAAACAGGCAATTCTCATTCCAAGAAACAATCAAACAGTAGAATCCATTAACATCTATTTAGAAATAATGATTAAATAGTCCGGCACTGTTAAATTTTTACACTGGTGCTCATGTCGCAGGTAAAATGCTGCTTTTCTGTGTCTGCATTTTAGTTGTTTTTTGTCCTTGATGGTCACTTCCTGTGCTGTTTTTTTTCTTCCCTTTGATTGAAATGCTTTCAGACTTTCAGAACCAACAGAGCTCTAATATTTGCTCTTTGTGTATGTATCTATGCACAAAATAAGCCTTACAGAAAAGGACTTGAGTGGTATTATAATTGCCTGTGATAAGATATGCTGTTTTAATATATAAGCAACCTTGTATACAATCATTTTAATTAAACCAGATGATAAACGGTTGAATCTCTCTCAATCTATTGCTTCTTCCTTTATCTCTATATTACAGCTTTTGCAAAAATAATAATATTACCACAAACTATTACCCAGATAAACATTCTATTAACTAAAGCCCATTTTATTAAATAGCTTAATCCCTTGTTGGTTAATAATACATGCCACAGAATTCTGGGGATATCAAAACAAAAAAATGTTGTCATTTAAAGGAATTAATTGGAATAGTTACATCATTCAGAGAGTTAGCGTGATCTGATCTTTTAAAATAGTCTACAGAGAGCGATGCACAGTGGAAGGGGTTTGTTACCTCACTTTGAAGTTGGAAGTCTGCACACTGTCACCTGCAGCTCCTCATCTAACAGCTCAGCTCACCGTTGCTGCTCTTCCCCTTTTTCCTTACTCCCTGCAATGTTTCAACCTGATCTGCTGTCAAAAAGTACAGAAAATGACTCTTTCTGATGAACAGTAGTGGTGCCTTCTAAGCCCAATATAGACTGTATAAAACAAGATATTGCACTTAGGTCTGACAAGTGAAGAAAATGTGAAGGTAGCTTAAACCTGCACATTTTCTCAGCAGCAGTGGCTGACTACTAGTTGTACAAAGAAATCCACTTGTATAGACGTCTATGAGAAGTTACCTCTCCTGAGTAAACATTTATTGTCTCATTCACAGCATCAATTTCTTTTTGTTTTGTTCTATTTTTTAATATAAGAAAATATTAATTTTGTTCATTGCATTTCCCTTTAAAGTCAGGGTATGTTTTAAGATGTGTCAGTCCTTGGTTAGTCAGTCAGATCCCTTCCTTGCATTCTAAGACCAACGGATGCAATGCTTTGAGTGGCTAGGGAACACCACAAGAAACAAATGCATTACTCCACATTTTATGTGAAGTGCAGAATAAGCCCCCGATGATTGCAACTGTTTTTTTTTTCTTTTTGGTCTCCAACACTGACAAACACGGCTGGTGCTGAGAAATAGCCCAAAATTGGCTATTAGCAAGATAAAACCACAATCCTCTGGCCTCTGACTAAAAGCGCTCATAATAAAGGTCAACTTGAGTTTTCTCAGGTAAAATTTTGTAATGTGAAGCTGCATGGCAGAAAGGTTTAATTTTCACGAGCAGTAATTTAATAGACCCCCACCTTCCATCCAACCCCTGCCACAGACGCCCAATTCACAATACCGCAACTATTGCAATACTTGCCAGTGTGTTACCTCATTTAGCTCTATTGATTCAATGGACATTAATTCAAATGACATTTTTCAAAGTTGCCACTTTTAGTACATCAGAGCCCATATGGTTTAATAAGTATGCCAAGCACTCCAACATGTTCAGTCCCCTGAGGAAGCAAGGACAGCAGTGTTGGTAATGTGCCGAATGATGCAAAAGGATGCCTGTAAAAGAAAATGGAAATAGAGATGTGTTTACAGAGCACAATGAACAGAAGATTTAACTATAAATGATATTCATCATCATAACCACGCTCACTGTACTGTCTCTGCTTACTGTTTGTGTCTGTAAAATGTATACACATAGCCCTTTAGAGACCCAGAGGTTCACAGTCTGTATAAGAAAAGAAGTGTATTAAAAAGTGTATGTGTGGATATGAAGCTAAATGCAGTGACATTCACTCACCAAGCGCCAGAGGCTTAATAGTTCTTTCCCAGTTGAAGCTGATGAAATTAGACCCTTGTAGACATTTAGTCTGACCTCACTCAGCTGCTGTCTTTTCACTGTTATTTTCCTTTGTCCCCTCTTCAGCCATTTCCCTCATTTTCAGCGGGCATGACCATTAACCCAGAGTTAATAGCAGTTTCAGAGAAGCACTGCAGCCAGTTCCAGTTCATTTCAGCTTCTGAGAACAATAATAAGATTTTAATTGCCCATTTTTCCATCACCATAATTTCTATTGCCATTATTGACCATCATAATAAACTCCTGATTTTAGGACAGGTGAAAGTTTATGTTATCAAAGTCATATGTTACCATGTAAAGAAAAATTACTTCCATAAAATCCATTTCAATTGCAGTTATTATCATTATTATTAGTAGTAGTAGTAGTGTTTGCATTTTACTTAATCTTTTCCATTTAAACTGGTGAATAATATCAAGATTTTGTCCTTGTAAATGCTTGATTGCAGGGACTATGTCAGCTTGCATATGGAGTTATAAAAGGATAACCAGTATTAAGTTAACCTTTTCACATTGCCCGAGGTGCAGAGGATCCATTTGTCTGGTAATAAGCATTTACTCTCAATATCCCCCTTCCCAGCTTGGGTTGAGTAGCAAAAGACAATCCTTTTAGGTTTGTGAAACATTTTACTTTCTATTTACTGCCTCACAGCAGCAGGTAAATCTGCCTCTACAATCTGTGAGCAAAGACCTCTGCAGGGAATCCTGTTAGCTGCACAAAAAATAAATACTGGAATAACAGGAAGAAATGGGAACATTTTGACTGAACCCTCTGAGAATGTATTTACCTATAGAAATAAAAAATGTAGAAATAATGTAGAAATAAATATATTGAACAGTGACTATTAAATGGCATGTACCAAAACATATAAGGAGTCCATCCATCCATTTGCTTCCGCTTATCCTTTCCAGGGCGCTGGAGCTTATACCAGCTGTTATAGGGCGAGAGGCGGGGTACACCCTGGACAGGTCGCCAGTCTGTCGCAGGGCTAACACACAGAGACAAACAACCATTCGCGCTCACATTCACTCCCGCATTCACAACTATGGGCAATTTGGATTAACTAATTAACCTATCCCCAACTGCATGTCTTTGAACTGTGGGAGCAAGCCGGAGTACCCGGAGGGAACCCACGCAAACACGGGGAGAACATGCAAACTCCACACAGAAAGACCCCAGCCTGATGGTGGAATTGTCTAAACTTTTAAATACTACACTACACTCGTCTGGGGCTGGGCGCTCATGTATGTACCGGCTCACTCCTGGTGGCCGATTGGCGGGGCCGGGCGCCTGTGGCCCGGCTGGGCTCCTTCCGGGGGGTGGGATGCCCTCGGGCCTCTGGGCCTGAAGCTCGGTCCTCTCTGGCACGGCTGCCGGCAGAGCCCGCGGGCACGCCACTGCAACCCCCTCTGGCCTCTGCTCCGTAGCTGCGGGGTGACCTCTCGTTTGGGGCTCTACTCAGCTCTTCCCAGGAGGGTGGCAGGGTTCCCCCCCTTTGGTAGTCCTCCTCGGGTCCTTGTACTCTGGGGCCTCTAGATATCTGGGGCCTGGATCTCCTCCATACCTGCTTCATACCCTGGTGGACGGGGCTATGGCTCCCCACACTCCCTAGCAGATCGTTACATGGAGAAACCTTTGGAATACAAGCATGCTGATCCACGCAGGTATGCACACAGGTGTGCACACGGGTGTTCACAGACGCGGACTACACCTTTCTTGGCTGCTGCCTCAAAGCACATTGTGCGCTGTCTATCTTGCGTGCTGCACAATATCGTTTATTATTTACTATCTACTGTTATCTACTGCTAGCTAGTTTATTGTGATGGTGCTGTTTTTTTTTTTTATGTTGCTCTTTGTTGTTTGCTTTCTCTTCTGTTGTTTTTTTCTCCATACAGGTGATCCAGGTGTTTTGTTTGTTTGTTTTTTTCTTTCTTCCCCCCCTTCTCACCGTCTCTTCTCCCCTTTGGTTTTCTTTCTCTCCCTCTCTTTCTTTCATTCTTTCTCCCTGTCCTATCCCCCAGTCATGTCTGTCCCGTTTGTAGCAACCGAAAATAAAATAAATTCATAATTATAATAAAGGTCAATCAAATGGACCAATATGGCAAGGCCATGATGATCCACTTGGTAAAATACATCCGCTTGGCATCTTTCTTGGCCTTAAGACAACAATTCTGATGGCTAAAGATCCAAACGGGACACAATAAATAAATAAATAAATAAATAAATAAATACATAAATAAATAAATACATAAATACATAAATAAATAAATACTACACTGCAAAACGTAAAACACAACAATTGATGAAAACAAAGATAAGATGAAACTATGTCAAATGTAATCAAATCATGTAATGATAATAATAATATGGTACTTGCCTCTGTCATAGTCTGTTCCTGACATTGCCTAAACAATCGGAAAACACAGGCTGTCTGTTGGGTGGTGGAGGCTCGGACAGACGGGCCAGGTGGTTGTCACACTGGGGGTGATCAACCAATTATCCAATCCCAAAAACAGGAATGAATTCCACCCAACGACCCAGCAGGCACTGGACTCCAGTAAGACGCACCCAGGTGTCCACACCTGAGACAGAGAAGAGGAAAACCCCCACAGCGATCCTCTGGTGGGAGGAGTCACACATAAATCACAAACAATCACAAGATTGAATTATAACAATGTGAATTTGTATACAGATGACACCCTACATTTCCATCAGGTCAGAGGATTTTTTCACTGACTGCACAAATGTATTCATGATGACGAAATCCAGCACCATGCACTCAGAGCGAGCATTTCTTTCAGAAATGAAAAAAGCAAAGAAAATCACTAACTGCTACAGGAATTGCTTAAACCAGATGTGGACATTGCTTCGTTACTAATGATAGGATAAGTATACAATATGTACCCATAATTAACAACATATCCAAGAATCAAATAATAGGTCATCTCATTCTTTCATTTTGTTTTATTGTCGTAGGTACTTTGTGATTTACATTTTAACAACATACATCCACAATTCAAATGAATGTTATCTTCTTTTGACCTGCCATCTATACAAGCACAGCTTTCCCAAGAAGAAAAAAACCCCACAATGACAAATAAATTTTGTAGTGCATGTTTCTACATCCGTAATTACTATGCAATGATAATTTCTGTTATTTTCAGAGACTGGTCATTTCCATGGTGATGGTGTCCTTTGAGAGACTTTAGAAAGCTCTCTCCTCCCAAGGTGCTAGATTACATATTTTGAACATTTTGCAGCCGTTTGTACCCATCGTAAGCAATTACACAGCAAGAGCAACTACCCACAAGGCAAGATGAAATGTGAGGAAGATTGTTACATGAGTATTATGCTGTACCTCAAGCCTCATAAAATCAGGAAAGAAGCACACAGTTTGCTTTAATTGAGGTGGACTTAAGGAAAGGAGTAATATTCTTAGCTCGAAATAGTTACTGCTCAACACTGACTTCATAAACGTGTTAATGAATCTGTTAATGAATGTTTTATTTAAAATATGTTCCCTAATGTTAAATGTTAAGTGATGTGAAAATAAGCTACGGTACACCAAAGGAGGTAGTGATACAAGAGTGTTGTTTTTGCCTATACCTTAACCTTGATTGACAAGCTTTTTCTGCATGTCCTTCCATCTTACCAGAAATAGTGCATGCTCTTGTTGGCTAACAGCCCCCTCCCCTCCATCACCAGTTTTTACTGGAGCTGTCAAGCAAAGCACTTAACCTCAAACACAATCCCATAAACATGTGTGAAATGTAGACCCTGTGCTGCCAACATGAATGATTTAAAGGTTACATAAATAATGTACTACACCACCAAAAAGGTTAATGGTGCTGTATTTTCCCTTGTTCTCAATTAAAAATAAATAAATCGTGAATTACACCGATGTTTTGAGTCAGCTAAATTATCTTTATGTATTTAGTCCTATTTTAGTGTACTGTTGCATTTCCAGCAAAGCCTCCACCAAATATAAAAGAAAGAATGAGGGACTGCTAGGTTCTCTGCAGAAGACAGCTGTATATCTATAAGCAGAGCTATAAATCTGTCCTGCACATTAAATGCATTATCACAGTGATCGACAAATGACAAACAATGACAGGCGTGTTCATTTATAAGTGAAGAATGATTGACTTTTAAACAAAGGGCTATTTATAGTCAACCTAGGCCGGTTGTCTTTGTTGCATAATTCATACTGCTAAAAGAGAACCTATGACTATAAATGTTGAAGCAACCATAACTCTGTCAGCACCACATTTCAAGTGTTAACCTCTATAATCTGTTTGCACTATTTTGTGCCTACTGGAAAAATCCATCATTTGGATTGGCCCTATCAGAAGCATTTAACAGAAGGGGGCGGTTTGTACTCGACCACCTTAAGCCATTTTATGCCATACAGCAATAACAGCTGAGATTTGGATCCTGAAGCACAATTCCAGTCAGGTGCATTTTATCTCCCTTCAATCCTTTCTGTACTCTACTCCTCTCACCTGGCTCCAGCTTTACTCACACAGATGCACACATCTGTAGCATGCAGTCACAATCAAACCACAGTTTCTCAAGTCCATCAGATTTCTTAATCATTTGTGAGCAGCCGTTACAGGATGACAGGAACCTCATTAAAAACACATTTATGTTCTTTGTATATCATGTGTGACACACACAGTGTGTTTGCTTGTATTGTTCATAACGTGTGCAATTTGTCACTATCTGAAAAATAATTAAAATGCATGTTCAGTGAAGCATTAGAGAAAATATCGGAGCCAATGACTGTTTGATTAAATGGCAAAGCCCTTGCTATTATAATGTGTTGTTAAACAGAAATCGTTCCTACAGGCATTATGTTTGAAGTAGACGCTGTCTTCCTTTTCCCAGTGGTTTTCCTTAAAAACTCTGCAAGGGAAGGACACAATCAATGCCGTTTGTGCTAATAATTGGATATGTCTGTTTTCCCCCCCCCCCATTTTTTTTCCGCCTAAGGGACCAAGAGGAAGGAATAAAACATGAGACATGACTCGCATCATCCTGCTCAACTTACCTTTATTTGCATTGTGATTGGAGTCCCTGGCTGATAACCCATGACTCTGATACATCTGGGGAGGTCGATAAGGGTAATTACTAAGAGGCTCACAGGGCATCGGGACGTATGACTGGTGATGCTGTGTGAGATGGACACACCCCAATCCATAATCAGAGTACTCCAAATGACAAAGAAGCAGCATGAATATATAAATAAAAAAAAAGCTTATGTAACATTTTAATTAAGAGTGCAGTTGAGCAAAGAAAATCTTGGTCATCCTTGCTTTTCAACCAATCAATTTGTAGTGGAGATGGTTGGTATCTCAAGATTACCTGCCACAAAAGAATAAATGCATTCTGCCGACAGCATTGTTTGTCTGAATGAAATGGAAAAAATGAAAAAGACAGAAATGTCAGCACACCCTAAGAATGAGAACTAGAACTGATCAAACTTCACTTCCCAGATGAGCTTTTTCAAAGCTGTTTAATAAGGATGTTTGAGGTGCAGTTTAACTGGCTAGTTTTCCCCAGAGTCACTTGTCTGAAAAGCGCAGCACCAAATTGATTGCTAGTAAAACATAAGCAGATGCACAAGTTTTAACCACTCTTGCATCTTGCGTCTAGCACCTGAAGTGTATGGATCCACAACCCTCTTTGTCACCGAAGAGCAAATTTGTGGTATTTTCACTATCATTTCACTTCTGACATTTCTCTTGAGCATTAACAGTATTTTGAAGGGTTCAGTCATTTTTTATTTGGGGTCTAACAATTTTATATTGAAACAGTTATTTTTTGTTGACTCTGGTTTTTCTTTAGACTGGAGGAATAACACAAAAGAAAAGTGGAAAAATGGATCATGTCTATTTAGAGTAGACCTAAAAATAACTATTAGAATAGATTTAAAATAGATCTGATGAGGCCTTTTTGTTGGATTATCAACAAAAAAAAGCTTGGCTATATTTGCATTTCACTTGTTGTAGGAATAATGTGCAAAAAATTAAAATCCCTGTAATTTCCTGTGATGTAACTAGCAACTGTTGATTCAAATGTCTTTAATCTTTACTTCAAAAGCTAATTCCTGCTAAGAATACAACAATTAATTTTATTTGAATTAATTTTCTGAAGCTCAGACTTTAATTATTATATTCAACAATTCATGTAACAACACACACTTCATTTTGGTGTGTTGTACCTGAGGCCAGGTACTATGCACTTTACTTGTTCAGAACTATGTGATGTTTCACAGAATAAACAGTGTTTCAGCAAACTCTCAGCTGTGTCCTCTGAAGCCACGAAAGTTGTTGTTGGGTGTGCAAAGGCCAGACTTAATGAAATATTCATGTGCTCACATATTTACACTCAAAGCCTCAAGTGTTAACATGAAGAAGGTAAACCCTCTGTTTTTAGAGGATAAGCTTTGTTGTTGGTTATTGAGCTGTGTTGTGCAAACAGCTTTTTTTCTGAAAGTATGAAATATATAAAATGCAATTAAATTTCTATGAGAGGGTGGTAATTATTCTGAGGCCGACTGAGTAAACAATCATCAATATTAAATGAGTTAGACCAAGCAGTCTCTCATAAGTTGGGTTGTTTCAAAGGCGGGAGCACTCTTTAGGTAGTCTACTCCTCCCTGTGCTATGGAATAATCCTGGAAAGATAGTGAAGCTTGGCTTTTGTCGTAATGAAAGTGACACCAGTGGGAGTCCACTCAGTAAGATGTTCAAGGAAGAGCAATTGACCAACTGTCAGCTAGACGATTAGCATTAGAGCCCTAATTATGTCACTTATTGCAATGGCAATGACTTAAATAATTACAAAAAAGCCACGTTACTAATTATTGAGCCTCGGAAGAATTTTATGTAACTTCACACACATGTTTGACATAAAGAACTCATAAAATCAGGTTCTGTTCACGGCATATATTAGCCAAAACAGGTCATTTAATTTAAATTTGTAATCACTCACTCTTTTTATTCCTAAAATAGTTCAAGGGATCACGTAATTAATTTTTACTTAGTAATATATTACTGCCCAACACTGGCCATCAAGGAGAAAAGGAGGCGTAAAGCAGTACTGGTGGACAAACTGTTGGTTACTCTACAAAAAGCACAAATCTTTCCTATATTGTTGTCTAAAAAGATTGCAGCCTTACACTGCACAACTGCAAAACTGTCAGTGGATGTAGAAACTGAATCTATGTAAAAAGTGTCACAGAGACAGATTTAGATGAACGCTTATTGCAGATGTTATGTCACTAAAGAAAACTGGCATATTCACGTGACCATGAAATATGTCCTTCTTTATCCTGTGTTGTTGTTGTTGTTGTTCAGCTCTGTTCCAGCAACACTACTATTTGATACATTTGCAAAGTGTTGTTTATTTTTAACACATATGACAATCATTTTGAAATTAAGCTTCTTAGTTTTAAAGTAGCAAGAAATCCATCTTTCCAAAAGCAAAGTTAGGTTTCTGTGTTGGGTTTGCCAAACAATTATAATTGCCTCTACTTACTCATTACTTACAGGATTACATCACATTGTGCAACTCTCATAGACAACATTTTTGCAAATGACATTGAAAATAAGACTGTAAGTGGACTCCTGATTAACGACATAAGTGACCATCTTCCAATTTTTACAATCTATGATAGGAATTACAAGATCAATAAAATGGACAGTAAAAAAGAGTACAGACGAGTAAGAACAGAAGAAAGAATGAATGCATTTAAAAAAGATTTATTGAAGGAAAACTGGGGTGAAGTATATCAGGAACAGGACGTTAATAGTGCTTATAATAAATTCCTTAGAATATTTACATTACTGTACAATACCAACTGTCCAATAAAGCAATATAGTAGGAAACAGAAATATATGGACTGTCCATGGATAACAAAAGGTCTGCAAAATGCATGTATAAAGAAAAATGCTCTATACAGAGAGTTCTTAAGAACGAGAACTAAAGATGCTGAAATCAGATACAAAAGATATAAAAATAGGTTAACTAATATACTTAGATTTAGTAAAAAGGAATACTATAAGAAGCAATTAGATATAAATAGAAATAATAATAAAAGATTATGGGAAATCCTGAACAGTGTTATAAAATGTGGGACTGGACAAAAGAACTATCCCAAGTATTTCATTTGTAATGACCATGAAGAATACAATATGGATGTTGTGGCAAATAGTCTCAATGAATTCTTTGTAACTGCTGGACCAAATTTAGCAAGAACAATCACTCATCCTGGGAAAGCACAGGAAAAACCCGATACACTGATTGACAGAAATCCATATTCTATGTTTCTCACAGCCGTTGATGAAAATGAAGTTCTTGAAATTGTCAAAAAATGTAAAAATCACAAATCTTTGGATTGTAATGATATTGATATGATAGTGGTTAAAAGAGTCATTGAGGCTATTATAAAACCATTTACATACATCTGTAATTTATCATTTCAAACTGGTCGATTTCCAGACAGAATGAAAATAGCAAAAGTTATACCTCTATACAAATCTGGAAACAAACACCATTTCACAAACTACAGGCCTGTCTCTTTACTACCTCAATTCTCAAAAGTTCTTGAAAAACTGTTTAAAAACAGACTGGAAAAATTTATAGATAAACATAAACTACTCACTGAGAGTCAGTACGGATTCCGATCAAGCAGATCAACATCATCGGCACTATTAGATTCAATAGAATACATCACAAATTCCATAGACAAAAAGCAATATGTGGCTGGGTTATTCATAGACTTGACAAAGGCATTTGACACTATAGATCATGATATATTAATAAGAAAACTGGAACGTTATGGTGTCAGAGGGGTAGTTTTAGATTGGGTCCGGAGTTATTTAAGTGACAGAAAGCAGTTTGTGAAAATAAATGGTGGTTGCTCCTTATGTATGGACATTGCTTGTGGTGTACCCCAAGGGTCAGTTTTGGGTCCAAAATTCTTCAACTTGTACATTAACGACATCTGTAAAGTGTCCAAAGTATTAAAAGTGGTTCTCTTTGCTGACGATACAAACATTTTTTGCTCTGGTGATGATCTGCAGAATTTATTGGAGGATATGACTAATGAAATAAGTAAAGTGAAGTTCTGGCTTGATAAAAACAAATTATCATTAAATTTGAATAAATCTAAAATGATGTTATTTGGAAATAGTAGTTTAAATACAAATGCAAAGATTCAAATAAATGGTGTTGATATTGAAAGAGTCAGTGAAAATAAATTTCTGGGGGTAATAATAGATGAAAAACTTAACTGGAGAGCTCACGTAAGATATATTCATTCCAAAGTATCACGAAGCATTGCAGTACTAAACAAGGCAAAACAGGTATTCGACAGAACATCACTTCATATTCTCTACTGTTCACTGGTTTCACCATACTTAAGCTATTGTGCAGAGGTCTGGGGCAATAACTATAAAACCACATTACATTCACTTTTTACTCTTCAAAAGAAAGCAATTCGAATCATCCACAATGCAGGTTATAGGGAACATACAAACTCACTATTTTTGCAGTCTGAAATATTGAAAATTGACGATATAGTGAAATTCCAAACAGCACAAATTCTATTCAAAGCAAAAAATAAAGAACTGCCAGGTAATATTCAGAGTATGTTTTTTTTGAAAGAAGGAAGTTATAATTTAAGGGGTTTTTGTAACTTCAAAACAATGAAGGTACGTACTACAAGAAAAGGCTTTTGTGTTTCTGTTCAAGGAGTGAAACTATGGAACAAACTGAATATGGAATTAAAGCAATGTCCAAACATAAAACTGTTCAAAAAGAGTTATAAAAATATGATCTTCTCGATCTATAAAGAAAAGGAAAATATTTAAATTAAGTGAATGTCTCTATTTAAAAACAAACAAACAAAAAATTCATGATGTGATATTATAGTATATAGTATATCAGAAATCTGTTCACTATTTTTATTACAAATTATATCAGTAAGGAAGCTGACTAAATATTCACTGATAATTTATGGGACAGGGGTGGGATTAAATAAGTGTATACTTCTTCCCACTCCCTTTCAACATGTAAATTAATCAGAATGTTTTTTTGTATGTAATTTGTATAGTATATTTTTTTTTCTCTCATTTCTTTTCTAAATGTACTTGTATATTGTTCACATGTTGAAATAAATTACCAATCAATCAATCAATTATTTTCAAATTTACGTAATTTTATCAAACAAAATTTATTTTTTGTTTTTCCCATTTCATTTTCTGAAAGTTGAGTCCAATTTGATGCCTATCAGATGTTTTGAGTCTGCCAGGAAAATTTGAAAAAAGAGAAAAAAAAGACGCTTAATTAAAACAATTAAGCAAGTTTTGTCTTAACTTTGAACTTAACACAAATGAATATTTCACATTTGTCCAATTACAGCTCTGCCTAAAACAATTTGAAATATTTGAGAATCTAATATTAGAAGAACAAGAATTCAAAGCCACTCTGTGCTCCTGCAAGTAGGGCACTGGTTTTGCCTCTTGAACAGAGCTTTTGTAAACCCATTCTCAACAATCTGCTGCAGAAGCTTTGTGTGACATCTACTATGGGAACATTTTGTCACCGACACAAATGCTGTTTATAAAAACAAAAGAAACTGCATCTGGAAAAAAAAGTCACTGTAACCTAGGATTTGTTAGGTTGGCAGTCTGTAAATCCCCCCCACACAAACAAGAGATAGTTAAAAGCTCTTTTCTTTATACACAGTGCATGAATATCTCAGCAGCAAACTAAACCCTGAATGCTTGTTGTGTAAAGCAGTCGGATAAACAAAGAGCTGTAAAAAGAGCTTTAGGGCAACTAAAGCATTTAGTGTAAACACTGTTAACTGCACTTTTACAGATGTGCAATGTTTAAAAAGCTCAACATATTAAGTAGTTTTGTCAAACTGGTTAGTTTCCCTGTTTTTGTCAGACATAGGCCCTTCTAACTTACAGCAGTGGCGGCTGCTGACTCCAGCACAAAAATGTCTTTAATGACTTCATCTTTTACAGAACAAGTGAAGCATCTGCAAAAACACTGCAAACAACGAGCTCAGCAAAACAGCAGAATAAAAGTTTGCCTTCTCCAAGTTTACTTCCCACCTGTTTATAATCTGAAATTTTAAAAAGTCATTAAATATTCAGCATCCATGTAGAGTATGATTTGAGTGAAAATAGCATGCAATTTTCATTTATAAATGATAAACCTACATGAATAATCATTGGAAAATCTAATGCTGAATGGTTATCCCATTTTAAAATAATTCAGAGATTAAGTGGCATGAAAAAAAGCAAAAAAAAAAAGTGATAAAACATTAAAAAACTATTTACATGTGAGTTCATGATACTAGACTCGCATTTAAAATCCAAAAGTAACCTCTTTGTAAACCCAAAAGCCTACACATCAGCGAGAGTGGTATATCGAGTAACAAATGACACTATATGACCATTTGGTAGCAACTTGTCAGGACAGGTAGCCATACTCTATATCATACCCTGCTTCATCATCTAGATTAAAATAAACATGGGCTGCACTAAAGAAGCTTCTTCGTGCAGCCTGTTGGTCAGTAAAAGAATGTGGTTTAAGATCAGTACATGTTTATTTATGTTATTTTCAGACCTAGCAATAGCAGATTTGCTTGGGTACTTGGCTATGCAGAATGGAGAATTATAGGTATACAATACAAATGTGCTTGCAACCTTCACAAAAGCAAAGTCCAAGTAGCCTGACAGTTAACCCGATATGCCAGGGTAGAATTTAAACAAAACACTTGGTTTCATATTACTATAAGGAAGCTCTTTGTATGGTAAGAGTTCTCCGTGATTTTCTCAGTGGCAGTTTGAAGGCGAGCCGAGAACAACACAGACAAGATTAGACCCAGTGACTGGTTGTTCCATATACTTTTTGAAACTACCTACAGGACCAATGTTCAACCATACTGGTTCGTTCAGCCAGCAATCCCATGAAATTAGCTGATCTTATTACCAGTACACATCACTCATGCAACCTAGGGTAGGCTATTTCAGATGCTTCAGGCTGTATACACTTCCTGCAAGCCACTTTGCAAACACACCTCCCCCTAGCTCCTCCACATCATGCTTTCTGATTTAATCAACTGTTTCTGTTGTCATTGTCTCCTTTGCTCTGGCTCCTGTTCCCACCTTAGGCTTTCTACGTTTGCAAAGGGAAGTCTCAGGACAGATACTTACTGCCAAATATAAATAACTATAGATAGAAAAACAAACTTATTTGAACTAAATGGGTCTTGACACAACTACACTGACTGCCTAATACAATAGTCACTAATAGTCACTGTTTGACTAAAAACTGGTCAGTAAGACGATTTATTTAACAGCTTAAAAAAAACAGCACAGTTAAATTAATCTGTTTTTATATGGGCAAATTGGTGATTTGTTTATCTTCAGGGTTGAATTCGATAATGAGTGAGTAGAACATTGAAGGAAGTACGAAAACAGCTTTGCGTCAGCCTGAAAGGAAGGTGGGAAGAGGACCATCAGGGGAATCAATAGCTGCATTGTTACTTGGAGTAAGGTGAACATTCGAACACAGCACGTCTGTCAGACACACAAAGGCCAAACTCTCTGCACTGAGCACTCATGAAAAGCTGGTGTACAACACAAGTGAAGACAGAACAAGACAGATCTACTTTACTCTACTTTGTCCTCTTTCTGTCCTTTCTTTGTCATCTCTGTTTGGGTGTCTGCATAGCTCCAGGACAAAAAAAACAAACACAAAAAAGGCCTTTGGACTCCTCATCTGGTCATAGCCCTTGATAGAGGAAGCGAGACAGGAGGTAACACCTGGCTCTCCACCAGCTGCCTTGGGGCATAGAGTCTCACACATTAATTCTCTGAAGTGAGAGGATCTGTCAGCAAATCAAACACATACACACACTAATGCTTAAGGCATACATATGTGCACAAACTCACAGCTGCACAAACATACACATACAAAACTCTCACAGCTGCACAGACACACACACGCATAGACAGACTAAGTTGCATCTCGAGGGACGATAGCCTTAGCAACCGGAGCTGTGTCGGTTATTCCTCCCCTCGCTTTAACATTTTCTATGTCCCTCTGTTACATTTTTATGGACATGTGATCCAAATCTCAAAACAACTGAAGCGACAAGAGTTACTTTGAGCTGTTTTAAAAGAATTTGCAAAGATTTTTTTTTTCTTTTTGCATGAAATCCCTACATGGTTCTCAATTACAGACCTCAGATCTCACAATGGTGCCCTGCTTAAAAAGAGATGCTCCCCCCCCCCCCCCCCCCCCCCCCCCCAATTCGTTTTTTCTTTGACTTTGTGTCGTGCTGGGAAGAAAATCTGCTGTGTGCCCACCATTTTAAAGACGGATGCAGGCAAATGATTCCAGGCTTCCAGACCCACTGATTTGCTTGTATTTGAGGTGAGAGAGGAAATCAATAGAAGAAGGAAATAGAAAACGCACCTGTAGCGGCAGTGCTATTTTAAAGAAAATAATGTCAAAACATCATTTAAGAGAAGCCACATTAATGAATAGACTTAAATTAAATGTATCTGACATTTAATTGTGTGTAGTGATTTAACGGTCCTGTTTAGGCAACAGACATTTCTCTAGCACAAATAGACTTCAAAGCGATTGCCACAGGGATTTTACTTTAGAAACATGAACAGGTAGAAACAGAGGCTGCAGCCTGACTGCTCATCACTGCATTTGTTACCTGCTGAAGTTCAGGGTCTGGCTGCTGGGCTGGGGAGGCATTCACTCATGTTTAAAATCATTTTGGGTTCTTGGCTAGCGTTCGCAGCATAATGCAGTTGTTTCTATTGTGGATGCAGTTTGGACCATTGTGCGCTCGTCCTTTTGTGCAAGAAAAATAAAAGAAATTTCCCTGTCCAGGTTGCAGACTGTGCCATTATTTCCCTCCTCCGATGCACCAGCTGAATGTAGTGCAAGTGGGATCGATGAGCAGCCAGACTGACAATTCCCCACAAAAATGAACAACTGCGAACTGGTTCTCTACAAGAACCTGTTCTCGATTCTTATCCCTACTCATCATGGTCATGAATATTACGGTAATTTTAGTATTTTTATGATTTGAAGTTTGAATTTATTTGGATTTTGTCTAATACACACAGGGTCAAAAGTGTACATGCAGGCTCAAAGACATACACTCAAGTTGTCCTGAATGTATTTTAACTTGATAGACAAATTTGTACAAGTAGAAAATCCAACAAAATTTAAGAAGATTTGTAGATTCACACAAGTTGGGAATGTCTTTTGCAGCCATTTCTAAACAACTGGAGATCAGAAGATCATTAATTCAAAAAACTGTACATAAGTACAAGTTATTTGGGCGTGCCACCATGCCACAGGTTTGGAAGGGGAGCCAAACAGTCACCCTCATATGAAAGGAAATTGGTTAGGATGTTCAAGAAAACCACTAAGGCTCAACCCTTCCACGAACTGGAAGCTAGTGGAACACCAGCATCACTGTCCACACTGAAGGAGTTTTTCTTTACCACAGACTGAGAGAGTGATGACCAAGAAAGAAGCCAAATGGACACCTTCAAGCTCGCCTGACAAGCAAAATGCCTTCTGGAGAAATGGTTTCTCAAGACTGACCTCATGAAAAATGGTTTTGGAAAAGATGAAGCAGCCTAATGTTTAGCTTCTTGAATGGCCTCCCCAAAGCCCTGACCTCACCCCTATTGACAATTTGCGTATTCATTATTGCATTTTTCTCCAGTAAAATCATTCCATTTTGGTAAAAAGACCAGTTCAGAGAAATCACCAGAAGCCCAAAATTACCATAACACTCATACCCCTGAACAGGGTATGGAAACGTTTAACATAAAAAACATAAAATAACTTATAATATTGTGTTAATGACTTAAAACCCTGATAAACTGTTCTCCACATGTTGTTACATTTAGTACAAAACATTATTATCAAAGTTTAAAAGTGCCTGAGAATTCTGAAAGTCGGGAGAAAAGTGGTTTAAAAAGCAAACAGCTTCACTAATGCCTATCACATCAGTGGTTTGGATCACACTGCTTTTGCAGAAATTCCCTTTCAAAAACACCAAAAAGTGCAACAATAAACTTACTGTACTCGGCTAACCCTTGCAATGAGTAAAAGTGAGTAATGAGTAATAGTGTGTTTTAAGTAATAGGAGCCGTTGCTGAATTATCATTCAAACAGCAGACACAGTACAAGTGATGGAGTCAGGCATTATGCAAACCAGGTTCTAAGCTTAATGCTATAATACCGAAGGACATCTAATCTACTGCAACATACACACAGTAGATTTGATCTCTGCATTTTAAATGCTGTTAGTTTTCACACAACGGTAAAGCAAATTTATTTGTATAGCACCTCTGAATGAAAAGGTCATGGAAGTACTTAACAGGAGACATTAAATCATGAAGATAATAAAGGCAAAGACAAAATTTAGTAATCTTAAAATGAAATACAAGAAGATAAATGTAATAAAAATAACATTTTTATTGGAGACAAGCTTCATTACCAAAGGAGTCAAAATATTCTGCAATGAAATCCAGCCCTTTATATGCAAAACTCGTGTGATCAACAGATGGCACTGCAGACAGGAAGGCAGGAAGACCACTGGCCAAAAACATGAAAAACGAAAATCCAAGGGCAAAATCAACCAGATTAGATTAGAAAGAAGAGGGAGTTGCAGTGACAATCTGACAAACATAGACACAGACTGTATTCACAGCAGGGAGAGAAGGGTAATATGGTACACAAACACTAACGAGGGCAGGGAAAAGAACAAAGGAGGGATATACAACACAGAAAACCACACGAGGAACCAAACTTTGAAATAAACAGCAAATAAACTTTAAAGGAGAACAAGAACAATCTCACACAGACACAAATGAGACAAAGACAGATGGTATACAGAAAAGGGAACAAAAAAAAACCATTCAGAAACACTAAATGTAAAACTAAGGACAGATCATTACAAAAACACTATGAAAGTATGAATAATTTTCTACAAATTAAATTTATTTCTGGGAGTTTATTCCAGACATAAATGTTTCTGAGCAGAGCTAAAACAATCACAGAGGGCTAGTAAAATCATAAATGTACTTTTATAAACTAACATTCGGATTATAAGATCATTTATCTGACAGACGGGAAGCAAGACCCGAATATCACACTGATAGTAATGAGGACTCTGAGTTCAGAATGATCAATTAGTGAAATGTCTCATTCTCTTTTCATGGAGACAGAGTCAGGCAAACTTATTTAAGAGAAAAGTACGTTTAAAGCAAATTTGGCTTTAAGTCTTCTGACATGAAATTTCTTTACTTCTTGGTGTCTGCTTAAGCTTTCAGAAGGCTGAATTGTATTTGGTTGGATGCTAATAATTAAATGTGGGTCTGAATTTAGACTATATTGAGTTTTCTGCCTTTGTTCTTTATTGCTATAGCGGGATAGAGAAAACCCAACATTGAGTTGTCTTTCTGTCCAGAATGATTCTTTCAGTTGGATATTTAATTGGACATGCAAGCAATTATTACCCATCATCCAAATTAAAAATAACAAAACACAGTGTTAGTCCATTAGCTCCTCAATCATGGACTCTGTTTCTACATAATGTTGGATTAGTTTTATAAAGCAGCTGTCCTTGTTTGCCACCATCACAGTTAATAAAGCTGATAGAGATCTGAATCATTTCAACCTAATAGTGTGCCATATTTGGATAAACGTGCTGAAATTAAAGTTAAATTAAAATTCCTTGGATGTTCAGTTTCTAAACAAAATGATGCAAAATTATTCTTAAAAAGTTGGAAGTTTATGATTTTTACAGACTTTCAATCAGCTGCTTCCTCTGAGTCATTTTTTCAACATTTTCAAGAAAAGCGTCCCAAATGCAAACACAATTTGAAGGTCTCTCCCTTTCGCTCTACCTTTAAGAGAAAGTCAGTATTGAATTTTGAGGAAAAAAGGTCTCTTTTATAGTCTCCTAAGCTCCAACTTATATAGACAGTAAGGTCCACCAAAATAACTCCTCCAGCAACAACAATGAGCTGCCTCAGGGGTCAAAAACTGCTTTCAACCTGAGTGGACAACTCATTGGACAAAGATTGCTTCCTATTTATAGAAGCGATTGCAAATTACTTCACGAAATGGTGTTAGTTAAGAAGGTATGCTGCTTGTCAGAACCCACAGGAAACTCATAAACATCCAGGCTATATATGAATCTTTAGAAAAATGTGTTAGAAGCGAAGGGATCCACTTTCCTGCATTTGAATGTGTTAAGGTATGCCAGTACATTTCTTCAGAACAAAGCCTGCTGTTTTATTATTCAGCCTAAGTTTTTCTTTTCCTTTCCCCCTGTCAGCTGGGAAAGTGATGGATTAATTTGTTCAAAAGCAAGTTTCAGCAATGTTAAATTACAACCACTTTTCTATTGCCTTTAAAAGCAGACATTCAATTTAGCAGCAGCCGTGCCACTCAAAAGTAGAGCTGAAGGTGACAGATAATAGGGAATGTGGTAATACGGTTTAAATGTATTATGTTGTTTTGAAAACTATTGAGATTTCCAGGGCAACCACTTCTGTTTGAGTGATAATAGCATGGTTACGGCAAAACCGAAAGAGCAGCCAGTGAGGGACTCTTTCATTGCCTTTAAAGGACTCAGAGGTAAAATGTGACTTTGAATGGTTTCTGTTATCAGACCCTCTAAATGCCCCTTAACTGTCATGGTTCAGTCCTCTAAAGAATCTTTAAACAGCACTTTTCAGTTGTGCTTTTATAGAAAGCACTATAAAAATATCAAACAAATCAAAAAGATATCACACAGGCCTCTGGAAACATTTTGTGCAAAATTAAATGGGTGGGGGGGAGTAGTATTACAGATATAGTTACATAAGCCTAAAATAACTGCGGGTAACTGCTATGTCCTCGACAGATCACTGCAGCTGAGTCAAACCTGCTCTTTCAAGATTCGAGGTTAGTGAACAGTGTACAGTAGCGCAGGATGTACTTAGAGATGACATGTGTGTATTCCGAAACAATCTGTTTATTCTCTCTGGGGTCTGGAGAGTGATATCTGAGCAGTGAGAGGCATTTCTGCTGCAGCAAGCCATGATTTCTTAGGAAGAACTGTTTACTTATCCTTGGCATCACTGGTATAGTGGAACCTCTAAGTAACCGCAGCGTGTTGATATTACACAGGAAACAGCTCTCAAAAGTCCCTGAAATTTGTACTAATTGCACTGTATTTGTATATAAGAAGACAATACCATTACTCTGGGGATATGTGCATGATTGCTTCATATTTAATGGTGTGTTTGCACATGAAACTAATGACAAATTCTATTTTAATCTTATTCTCAACAAATGCACACCAACCTCCACTTACAGGTTTAAGCTCTCAACAATCTAACCAAAAAGCAAAGGCATATTATGCATTTAGTTAAAGTTGGTTCAAAACTACGGGGAGGCACAAACCCAGCCAGAGGGGGATCACAAGCCGGGATAAATTGGAGGGTCACATCAGGAAGGACATCCAGTGTAAAATCAGTGCCAAATCGAGTATGCAGATGCGTCCGCTGAGGCAACCCTTCAGGAAATAAGAGAGCAGCCAAAAGTACTTTCTAGTTTACAAATAAGCTTAGTCTATCATGTGATATTTAGCCATTAAAAATTTGTAAGACAATTTTAAACTATAAAATTAAGTAAGGCAAGCTTCCTTCTTTGCAGTGTTTTTAGCACACATCCTGAGCTGTGAGGACAGTCATTCACCAGGCTTTCTTTATAAAGTGCCCCTGAAAAAAATAAGATCAATTCTTACATGATAACGTGATTTTAGAAAAGCACAATCCAAGCAGGAATTACTTGGACAAAAGGTATTCTGCAGAGCAGATTAGTTTTATATAAGAGAATTTTTAAGGCGACTCGTTTATCTTATGCAAAAGTGAAGGGATAGGAAATAAAATCCATTGTAGTTTTCCACCTACGACAGTGCCTAGCCAATATGAGGAAATAAAAAAGCAAATTACAATCCTTCACTGTGCGTTGCTGAGACAATCTTCTTCTTTTCTATAATTTTTGCTGACTGTAACAAATATGAACTGTGCGTGTTGGGGATCCGGGGTGGGGGGGCTCGGCCTCAACGCATCTCCAGGGACAACTGAGACAGATCAATTTTAATTACCCAGTAACCTCTCAGAGAGCATGAGCGTAATGATGAATCAAACAGCTTGGATGGCCACTCTTACCTCAGGGAACTCCCTGAACAACTGATACAAAATATAGCTCAACTCCCACGGATGCAAGCAGAGGAAAAGAGGGGTTATGAAAACCTTTAAGTTACTTTATGCAGTAAGGCTCGACTCAGCTAAAGGCTGGCAGAGGAGGTGAAGAGGAAACATGGGTCTAACCTGCGGCTGTGTGAGAGTGTGAGGGAGTGATATGAACAAGAAAGAGGGGGAGGAGACAGACGGACAGAGGGGATGCTGCAAAGGGAGCTGTCACTGCCAACTGGATGCTCATACTGGAATAGGAGCCATGTTACATTTCACAGACAAAGACGGTGCCTGTTTGCTTTGTAGCTACAGAAACTACCTGCCACACATTCTCCTGCCTAATCTCTCACCGTGACCAGAAAAATTGAACCGTCTCGACTGTACTACAGTCCTGCTTATTCATAAATGGCCAACTACAAAAGTTTTCATTGTGATAAGTTACTGCAAAAATCTAAGAGGACAGAAAAACACACACACCAAAAGCACAAAATGTGCTGCAGCAGCAGAGCAGTTCAAACCAACAGCTCTGTGCCCACTCTTCAGTATGCTCGAGCGTTTGTATTAACAAGTAAAGCAACACCGCATTTCTGATAAGGGTAATTCACCATTAGCAAGCATCTCTTGAACAAAAACAGAAAAGAAGCCCCCTGCTTTTGAATCCCTCTGCTACTGAAGCCATACTGTGTTTCGCCTTGAGGCAAAATTCAATCAACCAGTGTAAGAAGCGTTGCCTTCATTACAGCGAAATGTCTATAGTGTCACTAGGCAGCTTAAAACGATTTAAGAGGCAGGAGGAATCTTCTGCTGGTTTTCTACCCCTCTCCACATCGCATTACATGTTGTTTAAAAGTCTGTTCCAATCAATCCCCTTTAAAAGGCCTTTTATGGGAGCAGAATTAACCTCAGGGCTATTTTTAGAATCAAAAACATTTCATGTTTTCTGACCAGTCGGCCACACAAATGCTGTGTAGGAGAGGTATTTTAACGTGCTCTACACACAACCAAATCTGCCTCACACCTTCTTAAAAAAATGCTTATTCAAATACACAAATGTTATGTCTAAGAGTATTACTACTATAGCAGATTGCAATGACTGACTTTAAATTCCATGTCTTTGATTGAGCAGTAAAAATAAAATATTCCACGTTGATTTTGAATGTGTAATTCAATTAACTACCTTCTTTTCTGGATCAGCACTCAGCTGCTTTGGATGTATGTTCCTAAATCACTTTCAGGTGACTAATTCAAATTCATTGGGCTGTAAAACTGCAGGTGATCGTGCTTTAAAAGCAAGCGTTCCTTGTTCTGGTGATAGATCGTAATAATTATGAATGAACCAGATTTTAAAAAAAGGCTGAGTCGAGGGAGACAGAGAGTTGCTTTAAAGTAGCCTACATGTGGGATTCAGGGTGAGAGCAGGGAACCCTGCAGCCTCAAGGGTATAGTCATTTAATCTGACTCCACAGAGTACATCAAAGAAATTAGCAGCAGAGACATGACGCATTAAATTAATTTTAATTAAGAAATTTCTCAAGAGGATGCCGAAAGTGCAAATAGAGAAGGGGAGATTCTTTCTTTTTTTTCTTTGAAGACTAAGTTGACATGTATTTGTAAGCATGCATGAAACAAAGACCCTATCGAGCTATTACTGGTAATCCACTGTGTGTTGTTACAGTGAATATACCGTCCAGTATTTCTGAATGATTACGTTGACTAGCTGTGAATGAGCAAGAGCAGAGTACAAAGGAAGATGGATAAGCGGTCAAAGCCCATATATCTTTCTTGTATCCAGTCCGCACAAACAAAGTGTGGATCCAGTGTATCCGTCCTGGCAGAAGCAAACAGTGAATAATCAAACGCTCTCTGTAGCCAAATGAGTGTCCCCGGTGACATTTCATTGTGACCGGACCTGCAGTTTAAATGCATTTTCTGCCAACATAAACTCTCACACAGCAAAACACAAAGACTGGCCGGGAGACTCTTTGAACATGACTGTTTAAACTTTCAACAACGTTACACACTTTTAAGAAGAATTTACAACACAGCCAAATGTGTAAATCAGGGAGGGAGAGAGGAACTGTGTTTGAAGAAGGCCTGGTGAACTGTTTAGTGCCAAATCCAAGGACCTGAAGTTTGTCCAGGTCACTGATAATTAAGACAGAAGGGATGTGAGCTGCCTGAGTCAATTCTCTTCCTATAGGCATCCATAGTATAACTGACATAAACAAATCAGTAAAACACAGTGAACCTGGTTTAAGCCTGATTAGGTGATAAATCTCAAAGAGTTATTCTAGTAATTCCAATTCTTAAACATTCAAATAGTAAGTGAGTCCGGTGAATATTCTACATATGTCTCTTTTCTCTACATCAATTTGAGTTGAATTCCGAATATAAGTAATCCGGATTGATATTTATGTGATTTTTAGTGAATTTTCCTGGCTTCTGATGCTAATAAAATTCCCACAACTCATTGGATAAGCAGCTGAATGTGAAGGTGGAATCATGTAGTTTGTCAAGTGTAACTTTCATTCAGTGGAAGTGAGACTAAACGCCTGGCTGACTTGCTTGCTAAGATGTTTTTTTTTCTCCCTTTCCTCTTGCAGTGCCACTGTGTTCGATGCGTCTCCAAGTGCGCACAACCCGTCTGCAGCAGCATTATTCCGCAGACCGCCTGCCAGGCATCTGGCTGCTCTGCGTTTATTTCTGGAGGCGCTGCTTTTCGCTCAATCACCTCCAACAGGTGGATAAGAACACTGGTGGATGTACACCCTGGGGAAAACTGGAGGCGTTGAAAAACCAGGTGTAATCCACCGAGGGAACTTGGTTGTTGTTGCCTATTTTCGTCTCCAGAATTTGTTGCGCGGTGAGTTTAATGCGGTGTGAGCCGGTCTGCGTTTTTTCCCGCACCTCCTCCTTAAAAGACGGAATGGAAATCGTGATTAAACCTGACCAAATGTGGATTCTCAGGAGGAGTGCTAAGAAGTATCCAAAAAACGAGAAGGAAGAATGCGTACTACACTAAAAAAAAAAAAAAAAAAAAAACAGGAAAAAGACGCGCTGACATCTCTAACACTAACAAGCGGGATTTTAACACTGCTGTTTCTACATTTATGGGGATACAAATTCCAAGAAGTTGAGGCGAATTATTTTCATGCTGTTTTCCACAGGAAGACCACTGAGCTCCCTGAGCGAAGTTCCAATGTCCATCATCCCAAAGGTTTGTCATTTGCTTCTGTGTACTACTACTGATCTTTGACTATATAAGGCTCTTCAGCAGACAAGAGTAAGGCATGTTACCCTCGGAAGGTTTCTGATAAAAAATTAAAACCGTGGCAGTTTAATGATTGTTTTTACTGTAAGCGCAGGATGGGCTTTAAATATGCTGCATGGTCTGTTGGAAATCCATTCGATGCTGCTTGAGAACTACAACTTTCAGAATAAAAGATTCCCTGCCGTGGCGTTGGTGCGCTGCTGCACCGTGTAATCAAACAGCTGAGATTTCCCATTTCCAAGTAATGAATTGAATTCGGCAAACTCATTAGGGGAAGAGAGCCAGTGCACAGAAAGGCTACCTCTGTATGTGCGCGCGCGTGTGCGTGCGTGGTTGTGTGTATTGGCTCGTGCGCTACTGAGCGTGGGCGCCTGCGTGTGCGTTTCAGTATTTGCACACAGAGCTATGAGCAGGCCGTACCTTTTGTAGCGTTTCTGCTTGGTTGGCAGCTTCCCTTAATAGCGGCTGTCTTTTGAGGCAATTTCTGTCGCAGGTTCAAGCAAGCACCAGAAAATATAACATAACCCTCACATTGCAATATGTAGCCTGATCTAATCTGTGTGTCAGATAAACACTAAAACACACTCTTGTCTAAAACATTATAATATTTTGGCAAACAAATGCAAACCAATATAGTTAGGTCACAGAGAACCCCGATGACGTAACTTACTGTGTTGTTTTTGAGCAAAATTAAATTATAATTTTGTTTTTTTAAACACAGATATACATTGTTTTGTTTGGCTTGTCCTTTGCTACTTGTTTTTATCGTAAACCACTTGTTGTACTGAAAGCAGAGTTTAGTTTTCTGCTAAACAGACTCCTTATGTTGACAGTTGCATGCAATTACTTATACAGGTAAACTGGTCTCTGTAAAATCAAACTAAGGATCTCAGATGAGGTATGAAGTGCTGCCATCAAAATGCAGGTCCAGGCAGGATCAAAGGAAAATATTGTTTTCCTTTAATATTATCCACTTTTAATACTTTTACCCTCAATCTTAAACATTCTCTGCTCCTATAGATGATCAATCATGTTCAACATCTGAATTCTTAACAGCAGACTGAAAAAAAAGTTCTCACACCTAAAACTGAAAGCATAACCAATCACACAGCTTGTTTATTTAAATTAAATCTTTGTTACAGTGTTTTACAAAGTACCCTTATCCTCCTTTTAACTGTGGCTAATGCTAGAAGATTGATATCACACTGATGATTATGAGAGAAGGACTTGACCACTTGAAGCAGATTAACTCAGAAAGACAGGAAACACAGGGGAAACAAACTATATCCAAACCTACCATGTTCTCATATCAGTAAAAGAGCCAATAATGATAGCATCAAAAGTTTTGAACTGTGCCTTTAAATGTGCTATTTTAGGATGTGGGACTATGGGCACAGCATGAATATTTTTACTCATATTTATTAAAGAAATCGCTGCATTTCGGCTTGTTCTCATAAACTAATTAGCTGCTGCGGGTCCAATCATTATTTTTCAGATAGATGCAGTAATGAGTTGTCCTGAGACGGTGGGAAGAGAGAGAGGGGAGCCTTTAGGCACTAACTACTTGAACCTCTTGTTTTTTGTTATGTTTACGACTGTGCAACGTTTTCCACTTAATGTTGTTTTTGACTCACCTGGTTTATATTTCGCCCTCATCTCCAGCACTTTCTGTGTTCTTGTCTGCTTTGCTCATTTCAGTTTTAAATTCTCAGAGGGCTGTCAGAATATCTTGGAAATATGTTCAGAGGTGACAGTCGACACATCCGCACAGATGCTAGTTTTCAGTCATTATTATGGTTGCTCCAGTTTTGAATTTTAAAATGGGTTTGTGACAGAAGCATTGTACTAAAGCTGCTTTTCACATGATTTAAACAATATTATCTCATCTTTTTATCTACATTCAGTATTTCAATGTTACAATATATTTAGAGATGTTTTAGATTGTGAAGAAACCAGGGACCAGAGGAAATAAAACAAAGTGCATATTATTTGAGAAGATGCAACGTGTCAGTCAACTAGTAATGATTAAGCACATTACATAAAGCAGTTAGAAACTTGAGATTTAATGAATCGTACCATCCAGTGCAGCTGCAAGTATTTCCTGCAGTGTGTGCTGTGTATCGTGATGGCTGTTTGTGAAACATGTTCAGCAGGAGCAGCCGCTGTCATGTCTACACTTGATCTTTCTGCTTTATATTAGAGCTCTCTAACAGGACACCAGAGGAAAACAATGCAGTGGAGGTGTTTTTGATTTCTTTCCTACCTCACAACTTAAACATTTTTATCCTTGATTTTTGCCAGCATGTAAACATTGCCTGGCGTTAGATTCTGAGCATTTGAAACTTACTAAATGCTACAAGAACAATAAAAGGCAATTTTTTCTTTATTTCCAAATAAAACCATAATATTTAAATGGTTTATCATGTGTTGAGCTCGACATCTGTCTAGACTGTTCTCCACCTCTCACCCGATGACAGCTGACTCCTGACTGTCTTATTCCACTTGTCTACTTGTCATCTTATATTATATTTCTTCATTATTTATATTACATTTAAAATGACCTTTTATTCAACCGTAATTCTTGCACAGTTTGTAGGAAAACGCTTATAAACAGGCAGTTCTTAATTAGATCATGTAGCGCATGTAATAAATGGAGAGGGGTCAACTACTACTGTAGCTTCATCTCAGTATTACAGCCCTTTCTGCTCTGCATGTGTATCCGCTGTCCTCTCTTTTCCTTCTTTTCCTACTTGTTATGCAAAAACCAACAACAAGCTTATTCTACAGCTTTGTCTCTATCCTCTCTAGTGTGAACCCCGCCAGCCCAGCAGCAGCTGTAGCAGTGTTAACAGGGTGCTGGTCAGCTGAAGCTTAGAGAGATGTCACAGCTCTACTACCGGCGGACTGACAGCTCCTCATACCGGGACCGAATCCCGTTGAGAATTGTGCGGGCCGAGTCGGAGCTGTCACCTTTAGAGAAAGCCTACCTTGGAGCCGTCGAGAAAGGGGACTATGCGAGTGTCAAGCAAGCGCTTGAGGTGTGTGTGTTTGGGTGGAGGAATGGAGAAACTGACTGATAAAGGGACGAATTAATGCAGATGCATCAAGCTCAAAATTATGGATGAGGGAATGGCTCAATATTAAAGCGTTAATGTAATTTGATTGACGTGGAAGAGATTGGAAGATTCATGGGCAGGATGCAAAGTCACAATAATTGCTATGCATTTCAAATAATACGCAGGCTCTTTATAGAAACCAGTAGCAGAGACAAAGTGTTGGCAGGGAGCAGCTGCTTTGTAGTCCCGTAGCAACGGAGAGGCTGAAAATTGTAATATATCAGGACATGTCATCTAGCAATATAGTGACAAATGACATCACGATCCACAATAACAATTTGTGATAGTTTGCCC
The DNA here is from genome assembly GCF_963969265.1 of Rhamphochromis sp. 'chilingali'. Lineage (NCBI taxonomy): Eukaryota > Metazoa > Chordata > Actinopteri > Cichliformes > Cichlidae > Rhamphochromis > Rhamphochromis sp. 'chilingali'. The sequence goes on from NC_137946.1 coordinate 17,764,404, forward strand.
GCTTGGCTTGTCCATATAGAGATTAAGAAGGGACATCTGCATTCTTACAACTTCCTTTTTGTTGTGATATTTCTTAAAATATTGCGTTTGTAGGCAGCTAATGACAGAAAGCTACTTACAAAACAGTAAGTTAAAAAAGAAAAGTATAAAGTGTAAAATTAATGCAGCAGAAACATGGGGTACTCTTATTCCTACATTCCCCACAATTCAACGTGACTGCCAACAGTTCAACTGATATTGAGTTGTGTTATGCCATCAGTAGTGGCGAGCTTAGTCTTGTGCTGCTAGCTTCAAATGCAGATACAAAAGAGTGAGCTACAGAGATCTGGTAAACTCACTCCCACTCCACTCCTCCAGATTCAGAGGAAAAACTACAAACTTTTAGTAGCTTGTTCAGTTACAAAAGGTGCGAAGAGTTTACAGTTCCTTTCAAAAATGTTCATTCCCTGTGTGTCTTCCTCCATAATCTGAACCCCAGAGTCCCAGAGTATGTCTTGAAACAAACTCTGGCTTTCAATCACTTTATTTTGGCAGGAGGCTGAGATCTACTTCAAGATCAACATCAATTGCATCGACCCTCTCGGCCGCACAGCTCTGCTGATCGCCATTGAGAACGAGAACCTGGAAATCATCGAACTCTTGCTGAGCTTCAACGTGTATGTCGGTGACGCCCTGCTGCATGCAATTCGCAAGGAAGTGGTGGGAGCTGTGGAGCTGCTGCTAAATCACAAGAAGCCGAGTGGTGGCATGCAGGTGAGGAAGGGACTGAGGAAAGTGGAAAGAGTTGCATATTAACATAAATTTACAAGAGCCACAAGCGCCTCTCTGCCGAGACTGTTCTCGGCTGTCCAGGTTGGAGACATGCTAGCAGGGAAACAATAGTTGACATTTATTTTCTCTCCAAGTTATTAGCTTTTTTTTGTTTTTTTTGCTTTTCCAACGAATTGTTTTATGTTTCTGTCCTTTTAGTAGTTAATTGCATTTTTTAATTTTGAGTTTTGTTTTTTGGTTTTTTTTTTTTTTTTTTGCTGTTTTTAAGTGCAGTGTTTAATCCATTTGTGTGCCAGGACCTGTGCCAGTTTCATTTGTAGCCAACATAATAACATTCTCCTGGCTAGTACAGTGTACCATTTAATAAATGCACCGCCTTTATCATTTATCGTAAGCTGAATGCCTGCATTAATGAATGATTAACATTTTTTTAAAAATCCTTTACTCTTTATGTTTAGAGCATTACTTCCAAAGTATTCCCACCTTAAAGCTGCAAATGGCAAAAAGAGCCGGAATATACAGGTGCAGCTCTCATCCTCCCTTTGCCCTCTACTCTCTCCACCCTCAGGCCCTCCCACTAAAAGAGCACTTTTGATACTGTGAGCTGCATCAACATTAAATTGAATTAGACACAGCTGTGCCTGATTGTTTGGATGCCGTTTGCAGAAGGCTTAAATATTTGCAACATTCAATTCAAACATTTAACCTTCATCAACAAAACCTATCCAGTCACTATGAATATGGTTAGATAAAAGAGGGAAACGTCCTGCAAACACAGAATTTTGAAAAGTTTTCTTTCAGTGTCAAATAGAGATGTTCAAAGGTAAATCAGAGTCTTGCCACTGGCAAGAAATCATTCCTAAGCACAGCATGGTAGAGCAATAAGACAAATAATGGTCCTAAACGGCGTTGTATTCTAATTGACACCACATGCAAACTGACTAAGTTAGCAGTCCTGTTTTCAGTATGGTACTGTATTTTTCGGAACATAAGGCGCACTGGATTATAAGGTCCATTAAGTGAAGCAAAACAGTCAGATAAGTCAAACTTTACTCAACTCATTCTTCTAGCTTCCTCCACTTCCATACCATTGATTCATTAATGTTGAATTCTCTCGCACCTGCTCTATTCCCATGTTGTTGCAGTATAATAATGACTAACCTCATATTTTGGATGGATTATCTCAGTTGTTCTCCTAACTGAAGTTTGGTCGGTTTACAGCATCCTGCCATGCGATTGCATTTGTCCCTAACCATCAGGAACCCTCACACTAACTTATCGAGTGGTAAAAAGTTAGCGATCATCCTCCAGCTTCACTGTGTTTATGTTACGCTAACATAGCTGTGTTGCTAGCGATCACATAGCACATCATTATATACCAGCTAGTCCAACTTTAGTAACCCTACAAAAGTCACTGCTGTTTAGTTTTCTGTCTTCATTGGAAGTGATAGCAGAGCTGTACATTTTATTTTTTTTCCAGAAATCTCTCAGTCTGAACATGCTATATCATATTTAGGTGGAAACTAGCGAGCTAACTTCCTGCTTACATCTAACTCCGTTAAATTTAAGTTCTGGATTTTAACCTTAATTGTTACACCGGGTAAAGCAGCAACATTGATCATTTTATTAAAGATGAAAGAATTTAGACAGTTTTTAACTCTCAATGATGCCGCAGTGTTCGTTTGACTTTGGGACTGGAAGCAGAGTTTGGACCCAGACTCCAGATCGGTGTGGCTTCGTAGCTTACCAAAATCATACCAAAACATTTTTGGCAGATTTTTGAGCGCCGTGTACCACATAAAATTAGTTCGAGCTCAGTAAGCGCAACCAGAATTCATACGTAAGGCGCACTGTCAATTTTTGAGAAAATTAAAGGATTTTAAGTGTGCTTTATAGTCCAAAAAATACGGTAGATGGATGATCATTATGAATGATAATTTAAGTCCATCTTCCTTGTTCCATATTGTGTGCAGTTATTTTAAATACAGGGTTGTTAACCTTTCCTGTACTATTGGGAAGAAAGTCTGTATGGATTTGCATACATAGTACGGAAAGCGCTCTCTCTGAAAACCCTGTGATTGGCTAGAGTCTCCCACCACACTCAAGAGTTTCTAAATAATAGTGGTGGAGCAAAGAGTATGTGCAGAAGTAGCTTCCTCTCCAACCGCTTGAATTACACTACGTATAGATACATATAAGGTTGTTATTGAATTTCTACCCAATGGCAGTAAAGGATTTCTGGATACTTTAGTTTTAAATCTAAAAACAACATTCAGCAGCTCAGGGATTTTCGTGACTGAATGATAAAGTGTGATTGCCAGTCCCAGTAAAGTACTGCTACTCACTGTATAGCTTATAAACTGAATGCAGTTGCCTGGAGCTTTTTAGACCATCCAGATTAACTGACCCAGTATTGCTGGCAACAACAAAAGCTGACACTCCAAAAAGCTGCTTCATAAGCCTTCTGTGTTTTGGAAAAGGAACAAGTCTTACAGAGAGAGAGGTTTAATGAGCACTGAGTTCACTCAGAGAAAATACACTGTTTAATTTAGGTTTGCTCTTATTTACTCTAGGAAGGTTTCACATTAGTTTGTGGACCGCTATTCATTAATACTCCACTTATAGTAATGATCAGGAACAAAATGTGTAGAGCTTTAGTTTCTGTTGACTTACTGCTCTGTGTGCTTTCACATGCACACATACGTCCTTCTTTTCCTCTCCCTGTGAGCAGTAATGATGGAGAGATGTTCCTCCTGTTCTAAACCTGTTGCAATAAGAATTTTAATAAATGAAGTAAGCTCAAGTTAAAATTAAGTTGAACAATTGTTGAAAAATGGAAGGAAAGGGGAAAATAATAAGCAGGGAAAGGCAGCGTGAGCTCAAAGAGAGAGATTGGGATTGTTTGTCAAATGGATGAAATTTCCAGTCTGAACTGCTCAGCTGTGACATTAATCAGGTGGAACACTTTATCTTACTGCCTTTGTAAGATAGTGCTTTTTCCCATCCACTGAGTAGGCTGTGAAAACAGATCACTCTAGTGCCACCATATCACTCCAATAGAAGCTCATTGATTATATTAAAAAACTCTTTGGAAAAAGCACATCGTATTTGTTGCCAGTGTCTTCTCTGAGATTTATTAATACCAAGATTCATTTTGCGCTTGGCTGGAATTGTGTATATTTGTCTCTCTATTTTAAGCCGTCTGAATGACATGTTTGTAATAATCTCACAAGTGTTTTGGCTTATTTGTTTTCTGCTGAGGACCGCATGGTTATCAGCTTTTTAAATAGCTCCATGTATTATCCTCTGAGAGCAGATATGCATCTGTCAATGGCAAACAATGGATTTCACACAGCTTCTCAGTTGCATGACCTTCGGGTGGTTTTGAGTTTTGTTTTTATTTTATTTTATTTTTTTTCATCTTTGTCTTTTTCCGACAGCCTTTCGATATAAGGGCGCTTATGGAAGGAAATCCTTCTCCTTCCTACATAACACAGAGCACGATGCGGAGTAAATGCATTCATGCTCGCTTGAATCTGAGACTTGAGCTTATTTTCCGCAGTGTAATTCAAAAACCGCCCGGTGTCCCATTTTTACACCAGTTCTATCTAAACATTTGTGATGATGTCGGGTGGCAGTAGAAAACCAGCAGGGAGGCTCAAAATAGAGCACGGTAAAAACAAAAGTAACCGCACACTCTGCTGCTGCTGCAGATGCCATTGTTGTATTTTTAATCAATATGCTTATGGTGGATTCCCTATGAGTAACAAATATGTGTTACTCAGAAGAGTGGGCTTTTTATTTTCCTTTCTCCGCAATTACCATAGTTTCACATATATCAGTTTGCTTGGGCACAGGCCAAGGCTGTTTGATGTAGATTATTTGATGTCCCACCTCTTCCCACATGGAGAACAGAATATATATACTGTAGCTTATTAGATCACCCACCTCTGCGAAATGTGGCGACTCTTAGACATGGCTCTGTGCCACGCTTTAGACTTGCTGCTGCACTGTGACTGCTCTGAGAGTAAGCTACCCAAGTAATTAGTGTCCCTGTGTGATATAATGATTTTTGGATGCTATATGAATGATGAAACATTTTGGAGAAAATGAACCAAAACCCCTGGAGAACAATTCTTCATGCTTTGTTCCTCAGTGAGCAGTGGTGACAAAGGCTTACTATTTCTGTTTCTGCTTGGCTGCTTGCAAGTGAAATATTTTTAAAACATCTCACATCATGTCTTAACTGTGACTTATACTGTCATGCCTATAGTTGGTCTTTTAGGATTTAATAGCTTTATTTAGCTTTGCAAATACCAAAGAGTCTAGGTCTTTTTTTACTTTCTTTTTTGTGTACGTATTTTTGATAGAAAGAAATCTTTTTAAAATATAGGTGTTCAGCTGTTTTTAAACATGAATATGTAATCAGCCAACTACATGGCAGCAGCCCCGTGCATTTAGGCATATAGACATGGTCACTGCAGGCTGCTGAAGTCCAAATAGAGCATCAGAATGGGAAAAAAAAATGATCTAAGTGACTTTGAATATGGCATTGTTGTTTGTGCCACACTGGCTGGTATTTCAAGTGATAATCTACTGGGATTTTCCCACACTGCCATCTCTAGGGTTTAAAGAGAACGGCCTGAAAAAAGAAAATATCCAGTGAGTGGTTTTTCTATGGGTGAAAATGTCTTTTTTAACATTTGATAGAATGTTAAACCCAGATAGAGGCAGAATTTGGTGCAAAAGACATCAAAGCATGGCTCCAACATGGCTTAGTTAGTGGTGGTGGTATAAATGTGTGGGAGGGGTATATTTTTTCGGCACACTTTGGGCCACCTGAGCATTGTTTAAACACAACAGCTTACCTGAGTTTTGTTGCTGACCATATCCATTGCGTTACGACATCAGTGTTAACACACTTGGTCGTAAGACACAAATCACCTCAAAGTGGTTTCCTGGATGTGACAGTGAGCTCCCTGTGCTCGAAGTACTCGCTGTTCTCCGCTGTCACCAGATTACAATCCAACAGAGCACCTTTGGGATATGGCAGAACGGGACTTTGTGCAGGTGCAGCTGACAAATCTGCAGCAGCTGCCAATATGGACCAAGATCTCTGAGAAATGTTTCCAGCACCTTGTTGGGTCTGTGCCACAAAGATACAAGCAAGTACAAGCAAGGTGCTTCCAATAAAGTGGCGCCTGAGTGTATGTCAGTGTTAGCACATACAGATCAAAATACATCAGAACTAATGGGAAAAATGCAGATATAGAATAGAATAGAATAGAATTCAACTTTATTGTCATTGCACATGCACAGGTACAGGGCAACGAAATGCAGTTTGCATCCATCCAGAAGTGCTTTAGTGATATAGATATATTACAATATATATTAGCAATAATATAGATATGTGAGTATATTACAGAAATGGGTCTATTATGGTATGTTATAATGTACACGGTATGAAGTATGTTGTGAATATTCTATAACTATAAGTATGTACAGGCTGTAGTGAGTACAAGCTATGTACAGGATATGAACAGGATATAAATATGAAAAACTATACAGAATATGAAATAAATAACTTTACAGAATCTGGGATATACAGCTATACAGAAATGGGAACTATGCAAGTTGTAAACAGTTGTAGGATTAAAGATTATCGAATGTACAGAATGATTATTTACACAGAGCTATACAGTAGTGCAGTTAAGATAAGTGAGGGTGTAGATAGTTTCTACAGAGGCTATATAAAGTGCTAGTGGTTGTGAGTGGTGGTTCAGTCCATGTTATTATTGTGTTTGAGGGTACAGTTGTCCATTGTGGGTGTGTGTATGTTCAGTCCATGAGTTTAACGTGGGTCAGATGTCAGGAGGCAGAGTTCAGGAGTCTGACAGCTGTGGGGAAGAAGCTGTTCCGGTACCTGGTGGTCTTAGTCCGGAGGCTCCTGTGGCGCCTCCCAGAGGGCAGGAGGGTGAAGAGTCCATGTGATGGGTGACTGGGGTCTTTGATGATTTTCCCAGCCCTTTTCAGACACCGCTTCCTGTAGATGTCTTTTATGGCAGGAAGTGGTGCTCCGGCGATGCGCTGGGCAGTTTTCACGACCCTCTGCAACGCCTTCCGGTCCGAGGCAGAGCAGTTCCCGTACCAGACTGTTATACAGTTGGTCAGGATGCTCTCGATGGTGCAGCGATAGAAGTTCACCAGGATGTCTGAGGACAGGTGGTTCTTCCTCAGAGTCCTCAAGAAGAAGAGGCGCTGGTATATATCTATAGGGCATGATTTAAATGAGGAGTTTTGTTAGACTATCATACAGTGCCCTTTGCTGTTTTAATGGAAAAACACTGAGTGTATAATTAACTATGATTGTAAGGGTTTAGATTGGCAGAAACAGTGAGCAGGTAATAACTCTGAGGTAATTTTAATTTACATAAATTAAATTCAGGTAGCTGCGACTGCCCTGCAAAGCCAAGACACTATAACTGCTGGTTTATATTATATTAATTCTGTATAATGCAGGACTCTTCTATCATAGAATCATTTTTTAGTACCTTACAAATAGTGTGATACCCTCCATGGGCCCATTTTGAGCAAGGAAAAACCCTAAACCTTAATCTTATATAAAATGTTTATAATGTAACATGCTGTTTTAAAAAAAATAAATAGAAGTTGATATAACTTTAAATGTCACTACCACTTAAGTGGGTTTTATAATCTCATAATTATATGAAATTTTATAATGCTGGTCTACCATTTTTGCCACTGGGTGGCTGTGGCTCAGGTAGGTGATCCTTGGACAAGGTAATGAATGACAAGTTTCCCCTGATGTATCCGTCAGAGTATCCGTGTGTGTCTGAATGTTGTCTAGAAGAGCTTAGGCATGGACTAAGGCAAGCACTGTATGAATGTGTGTGACTGAATCAGTGAGGCAGAAAGGCACAATATATAGTAAGTGTCACATTTAACATTTACCATACACCACAGACCATTTCTACGCATAAACTCCTTATCTTAAGCTAATTAGCTTAGCTCGGCAGTGTGGCAAATTTCTCACTTGTGAGTTGGCATGGATGAACTGCATTTAAATTACCTATGCAATTCTGTATATATGCAGTTTTTTTGTTTTTGTTTTATTGAACCAGCAAGACAGCTTAAACAAAACTCAGTCTGTAGACTCAAAAGGTGTAAAATATCAACTACATTGCTATTTTCCCGGTGTTGTTAAAGTTTAGACCAAGCCTTCTCAAGCTTGTCTCTTTAGCATTCTTGGCAAAGCTCTTTCAGTAAAACCAGAAAGTCATAGTCCCATCTGCCATTATTCTGCCTTGAGTTGCTAAGCAGGTCCTTACCTATTCCATGTTTACCCTCCAATCATTCTTGAGCTGTCTTCTCTCTCTTCTCCCATTCTCCCTCACCACAGAATCAGATAACAGGCCTTCAATTAAAAGAATTAAAAAGGCACAGCTTACTCCTCTGCTGCCCGCACCTGTATTCCCCTTCTTGAATGATATGGGAATTGAAAAAGGACTTAGCTGGAGTGGGTGATAAGAGGGATAGGTAGAATGAGTTTCTCTCTGAGCATAATTCCCTCTGAAATGTGTTAAACGCTGATGCATCTCGCTTTGCTGTTACTGGTGCCCCTTAGCCTTGATATGTAAGGCATTTTTTCTTTTTCCAAGAGGACAATTTCTTGTTTGGATTTCAACTATCTTTACCTCCAGGAGCTAAAAGCCCCAGGTACTGTGCAGGTCAGCGTCTATTGTATTTCTTTGACAGCTTTGTTCACATGTGCTGTCATTCTCTCATCTCCCTGCAAAGGTTCCACCGATCCTACTGGACAAGCAGTTCTCTGACTTCACCCCTGACATCACTCCTATCATTCTTGCTGCACACACCAACAACTATGAAATTATCAAGCTTCTGGTGCAGAAAGGTGTGTCTATGCCACAGCCACATGAGGTGAGTGAACCATATCTAATATCTCTATGCAAGATACCATAGTTACACATATAAAAGTGTGGGTTCAAAGACACAAATTATGGATTTTTTCTTCTGTATACCACCACAGTGGATTCTAAAACAAACATAATATGTGCTTGAAGTGCAGGGTTTCATAAAAGTAATTAAAGCCATTTGCAGAGGCTCAGAAGTCATTGGGGTAATAAACAGTTTTATAACCAGGTGATGCCTGTTTCCTGGTTATTCCATGAAAACGTAAGTAGATAAAATATATGGATTCGATAACAAGATTAACTTAAATTTATTAGGTTTTAATTTGAATTCTCACTATGAGATCCACAGAGATCTTGATGTGAGTGAAAGAGGCTATCATTAACCCGAAAACACAAAATAAACCTATTAGAGGCATCATAAAACTTTAGCTGGTGTGGCCAAATAAACACTCTGTTACATTCTTAAAAAGAAAGAGTTCACTGACCAGCTTAACAACACCAAAAGACAGCATTAGTGAGAATTATGGTTAAGAAAAACAAATTCAAAACATCAAACCAAGTCAGAAATACTCTTAAGGAGGCACAAGAATCACTGTCAACAATCAAGACAGAGATAAATAGAGAGTTTTTAAGACAAGGTGCAAACCACTGTCTAAAAAACACAACAAGTCCAGGTTAGACAGCCTCTCCTAAAGAATTTAAGAAAGCCTGCACAGTTCTGAAAGGAGATAAAGTTACGATTCACTTGTGCCAGAATGATGGGAAGACAGGAGAATAAAGAAGGAGAGAAGCAGGTCCTGAACCGAAGCAGGAACATCATCTGTCAAACATGGTGCAGTCATTTTTATGACATGACCATGTATGGCTGCCAGTGGAGCCAGTTTACTAGTGTTTATTGATTGTATGACTGCTGATAGACGTAACAGGATGAATTGTGATGAAGTGTACAGGGCTTTGCTCTCTGCTCAGATTCAGCCAAATGCTGCAAAAATGATGGGATGATGCTTTACAGTGCAAATGGGCAATGACCCGAAGGGTGCTACAAACGCAAAACAAGCATTTCTCAAGAGAAATAAATGGGAGATTCTTCAAAGTCATTTGCATGGTATTTATCCAACAGAGCATGCCTTTCAGTACTAAAGACAAAGCATCTGAAAATGGGGCACTGTGTAAAAAGATGGCTGTAATTTCTGAACTATTACTGTGATCCTATTGGTAAACCCAAGCTGAAAGTATGCACTTTGTTTAATTTAAAATCCAATGTGGTGGTGTATTTCTATAAAATGTAAAAATGTGCACATACATCTACAGGTTAGGTTGTCCCTTGAAGGTCTGAGTATCATACCTTGACAGAACAGCGGCTGATTTGCAAGACTGGAAGATGAGCCATTGCTAAACACAGAGAAGCCTCATTAAAATGTGTCCATGCGTCAACAATTTGTTTGATGTTGCAGGTGCGCTGCAACTGTGTGGAGTGTGTGTCTAGTTCGGATGTGGACAGCCTGCGGCACTCGCGCTCACGACTCAACATCTACAAAGCACTGTCGAGTCCCTCACTAATTGCGCTCTCCAGCGAAGACCCCTTCCTAACCGCATTCAGGCTCAGCTGGGAGCTGCAGGAGCTCAGCAAGGTGAGGGAAAGAGAGGCAGCTAATAGTGGAGCTTGAGCATCAGTTGGTAAGATTTGATTCTGAGGAGCTGAAATACCAACAGTATGTATATTAATTAACCTTTTAAACTTTATATAATATGACTGTGTAACAAAAAAATGACCTTTCAATTTATTAGATAAGAATTCAAATAAATCCCTTATGTTGAATCTAATATTTAATAGGTTCAAGGTTCAAGGTTCTTTATTTGTCACATGCATAGTTATACAAGTATAACACACAGTGAAATGTAACCTGACACGCTCCTCGACATGTACAAAAGTTGTGTGTGTGTGTGTGTGTGTGGGGGGGGGGGGGGGGGGGGGGGGGGTAGAGGACAAACATTATATATATATAATATATGTATATATATATATATATATAATATATATATATATATATATAATATATATATATATATATATATATATATATATATATATATATATATATATATATATATATATATATATATATATATATATATATATATATATATATACACATACATAATATATATATATATATATATATATATATATATATATATATATATATATATATACACATACATAATATATATATATATATATATATATATATATATATACACACATACATAATATATATATATATATATATATATATATATATATATATATATATATATATATATATATATACATACACATACATAATATATATATATATACACACACACATACATAATATATATATATATATATATACACACATACATAATAAATATATATATATATATATATATACACACACACATACATAATAAATATATATATATATATATATATACACACACATACATAATAAATATATATATATATATATATATATATATATATATATATATATATATATATATATATATATATATATATATATACACACATACATAATAAATATATATATATATATATATATATATACACACACATACATAATAAATATATATATATATATATATATATATATATATATATATATATATATATATATATATATATATATATATATATATATATATATATATATATATACACACATACATAATAATATATATATATATATATATATATATATATATATATATATATATATATATTATTGATATCTCCAGCTAAAATATAATAAAATGCTGTTATCTTTGTATGTGCTCTACGATTTACAGACATTTTAGTTAGATAGGTCAACTGTTTTCCTCCAAGAGAACATGGCTAATAGAGGTGATCCATAAAAGGTGTATAAGCAAGACGTAAGAGATTTCCTGATGCAGAAAGTTATCTATTACTATTAAGTAATAGATAAACAATAACCATTAAACACATGAAAGTTCCTGTTTTTTTCTCTATTTAATATAGAAATTTTTTTTTTTTTTTACAAAGGGTCCACAGGAGCAAAAAAAGACATTTTCAGTGAATGTGAAGTATGTCCAGGCAGTTAACTACAAGAAACTTTTTCTGTAATTTAAAAAACGTATTTATTTGTGCGGACAGATTTCTTTCATTTACTACAGCTCTATTAGTTTTATGTAGATAAACTGAGACGTACTGCTAAACTTGCCCTTCTTTTTCTTTTAGTAATGGGATTAAACACAAAATTAGATGAGTTCACATTGACAGAAAGGGGAGGTTCGCTGGTTTGGCCCACTTATGATCAAAATCATCTGTATGTGTCCCATGATGTAAAATGAGTTTCACATCCCCAAGGCTTTTCCTGACATATTTACTCACATTTTACGTACTCCTGCTCTTCAGCACTACAGTGTTTGTTTTAAATCTACTCCACCTTTTGCTTCCAGGTGGAGAATGAGTTTAAATCTGAGTATGAAGAGCTGTCCCAGCAGTGTAAGCAGTTTGCAAAAGACCTCCTGGACCAAACAAGGAGCTCCAGAGAGCTGGAGATGATCCTCAACTATAAAGATGATATCAGCTTATTGGAAGAGGAGGGCGCTAATGATCTGGCAAGACTCAAGCTAGCTATCAAATACCACCAAAAAGAGGTATGTGCAAAGTAAAATTATTATCCAGCAATGGTTGCATTGTATTGCATGTGTAATGTGGCTCCATGCTGTAGTGGGTAACACATTCACCTTAAACATGAAAGAGCCTCAGTTTGAGACCAGGAGGAGACACAAGCTGGCGAACTTGCTGTGCCGGTCCCAGCCCAGATAATTCGGATGGTTGCATCAGGAAGAGCATCTTTTGTAAAAAGCCGTCTGCTGTGGCAACCCGTTGGAAATAAGGGAGCAGGGAAAAGTATAGTAATATTCAGCCTCTGAATAAATACTAATACCGAAGTGGGTGTATGACATGAGTGTCATATTTTGATATATGGCAGGCCTTCATACGTTTAATTTATACCATTAATACACAGACATATGGTAATGTGTAAAATTCCAGATGGGCAATGAGATGGGTTGCTTGTTTGTTTTTTCATTGCCGGGGTTGCAGGACGGGGAAGGAAGCAGAGAATGTCATCCTGTTAGATATCAACAAAATGATCTTTTGCAGACACACACACACCCACACAAACACTGCATCTCAGTCAAGTGTGCCCTCCTTTACCTTAAGGCCAATGAGAGTCAGATAAGACTATAATATTACAGCTGTAGCCTTCCAAACTGTGTAAAATAGGAAATCATGCAGGTTTTCCACTAGTATTATTTTTCTTTCTGTCACATTGCTTAACAGTGTTTTCTTCGTGATCTATTGTATAGCTGTTTTTGTTTTTTAGATTTTTGTAATAAAATGTCAACCTGCCAAATGTGAGAGTTTTGCTGAACCAAGCCAACGTGGTCTCGTCTGTGTCACTGTGAGCTGATGAGAAGTGCTGTAATTATGTTAGATTAGCTTCGGGTTTAATGACATGAGGTGCAAAGGTCTTATAAGGTTTTTAACTGTTTTCCCTTTGGCAGCTCACACAGATAACAAATGGGAATGAAGATGCCCGGATTAAATAACCAGAGTATTACAGTTGCAAGGCAACTATCTAATAAATAAATCCATGTTTGTATTGTAGCTGTAGACTGAATATGTTTGCTAATACCCTTAAAAAAGCATGTCAGAAATTTAGCTCAACATTCATGTTAATTGTTTAGGTTTGAGTTAGGGTCGGTTTTAAGCAGAGATGGGCAGTAACGCGTTACTGTAATCTGATTACTTTTTTCAAGTAACAAGTAAAGTGAGGGATTACTATTGCAAAAACGGTAATTTAGATTACCGTTACTTTCCCGTAGGAACGCTGCGTTACTGCGTTACTAAAACCGTGATTTTTTGCGAGAATGTCTCATGACAGTGACGTAAGCGAGTGCGCCGTTAGTGACAACAGCTGTGTGCAGATCAACAGTGGATCATATATCGATTGTGGGAGAGAGTATGAGCGTGCAGCGTTTAAAGCGTGGAAGTACTGACCTTACTTTGAGTTTGATTCCATAAAAAGTGACAAAAACATTAACGTCCATCGTGCGTGGGAAGAAAACTTCTTTTTACAGCGAAAAAAACCCCTAAACTTCCAAGGAAGCACCGAGTGTGCAACGACGTAATGGGAAACTCACAGAGAAACTCGCGGATTCTTCAACTGACCGCGGCACACCTGCACCAGGGTAAACCTCCGCCTACCCTAGTCCTGCTTTACAGGTGAAAATAGAGCAACAGGACCGCTGAGTCTTTGACTTTATTTATTTTCTGCTGTGTTTTACTTGCATCTATTTGAAAGAGTGAGTGTAAACACAAACAATATTTTATTTTATGTGCTGGAATGTGTAGCAAATAGGTTTCAATGTTAAACTAATTTATTCAAGTCAGAGAATGTTGCATATAATTAAATTTTTGCTTGATGCATAAAGTTAAAAGATTAAAACTGATAAAACAAGTTAAAAAAAAGAGACTTTTCCATTTGATTACATTTTGTATGATGGATTATGTAGAAAAAGTAGAATTGGGCTGAAAGATATATCACTTTATCACCTCTTCAGGTTGTAAATCGGGTTTTTAAAAAGTAACTAAGTAATTAATTACTTTTGGAAATAAGTAATCAGTAAAGTAACGGGATTACTATTTTGGGGAAGTAATCAGTAATTAGTTACTGATTACTTTTTTCAAGTAACTTGACCAACACTGGTTTTAAGTAAAGGAAAAGACAATGAACTGTTAATTACATGTATCCACCTTCCCTGTACGATCTGGAAAGTCTAATACAGAGCAACTGCTTTTGAAGGAGCTGTAAACATGCCATATAAACACTGATTACATTCACAGTCCAGATTTGAATTTCCTAGGGAGTAAATTGGGATCTTTTATTTAGCAGCTTTGTAGGCGCTGCATTGCAATTCAAATGGATGTAAATAATTGTGGTGGAAATGGTCCAAACGTGGTAACTCCAAAACAATATTCAGTTTTCTGGTCTGCTGATTTCATCCTTTTATTTCCACTGGGATGTAAAACCTTCCCCGGTGGGTAGAGCCATAAACAATAAACATGCAAATAAGTTGATTTAATTCTTGTAAAGTGTATCTGTGGATTTTTGCATCTGCTCAATCTTCAGCATTCGTCTCTAATTAATGTGGCACTCCCCTTCGGTTAGGTCCATGTCGTTATGAATGTTCCTGTTAGTGTTAAAAGCTACCGTAACACCCAAAGGCTAATGCAAAAGCCGATCACGCTTTCCAGTGTCGGGATGGTGAATGTAGGAGATTTTTCGGTGACTTGCTAAATTATGGGATGGCTAAAAGCAAGAAGAAGGGGTTAAATCGATTTTCTACAACAGAATTGTTACGCTGCATATGAAGGTGAGGTAGGAAATGATGAAGAAGCAGACGCATCCCTCCCAGGAGCGACTAATAATTCATTCAGCTGTCCTTAGCTGGGAGCCCTGCGTGGCTGTCAGAGATGATGCACTTTTGGGGGAGTCTCATTTTATGACACTGCTCTTTCCTCCTTCATCCATGCAGTTGTTGCGCATCAACAAACAGGCTGGCGGATGAGCATGTTGAGTCACAGAAGGACAGTTTGGGGCCGTGCGAGTGCACAGGTGGACATGATGATGGACAGTTCCCTGTCATCTTACCGAACCCCTCTGCTGTTGCCAGTAAATCTTTCTCTGCACACACTGTAAACAAACAAGCCTCGCGCTGCTTTTGCCGCAACTGTGCCTCCTAGCATCTCCTCATCCCAGCAGTGTTTTAATTATCGAGTCCCAACGTGCCCTTCTCTTGGATCGGCTATCTATAGCAGCTTTCAGTCGCTCCAGCATTTTGATGGAGAGCAGAGTGTCAAGGATGAGAGTAACAATCCACCCAGTCGCCCTTTTCAAATGATAAATGTCCTCGCCACCTGGAGTTGTTAAGAATCCTTTCAAGATGAAGTCATTGGAAATGCTCAGTCTGTGAGAAATTATTATAGCATGTGGTAATTTGATTAAGAAGTTTGTTGCTGTCTCTTTGCAGTCTTATTGTTGTAAAACTGCCTGAAAAGTTTCTATTTCAGTAAATTTAATACTTTCACTCTTACTTTTTTGTTCTCTTGGAACAGGGGTGTCAAACATAAGCCCTGGGGGCCACAATTGATCCACCAAAGACTCCAATTTGGCCGACTGGGCGGCCTTGGAAAATGTGAAGCATCGCATTAATTTTGGACTTTTAACTACCTTTTCATATATTTTACAGGTTTTCCAGCTAATAAAGACCACCCCCACAGTCATTTATGCTACGTCAAAGTAATTTAGTAACAGATAAATGATTAAATGTTCCTATCTACTAGAGAAATTTCTTTATTTACAATGGATTCACAGAAAAAAGACAAATTTGTGTTTTATAATTACAGGACAGTCTGGGGAATGAGCTATCAGCTTTTCTTCCGTAATTTTAGACATTTATTTCTTACAACTTTAGCCCAAAGAGCAGAGCTGACAGATTTCTTTTCATTTTGCTATGATAGAAAAACTATCATGTGGAAAAACTGAGCAGTAAGGTGTTTTGTGTTATTTTTAACTCATTTTGGACTCTGTTTTATGCCTGATTTCTTGTTTGATTGAGGAGTATATGCAGCAGTTATGAAGGTAGTGCTTTTTGTTGTGTAGAAGAGGCAGAGTCATCTCGCAAAGACATGAAACAGGATTTTACATGAATTTAAGGCGCAAGACAATATTCAATAAACTGTAACCTCATTTGGGGAGATTTTTCTTCAATAAACTTCTCATTCGTTTGGAAAACGGAAACATGGCATGAATCGGCCATTGAAAAACATTTTCATCTGCTGCTTCACATCAGAAAATCACATCTGTATAGTGCACATTTATGCGCGCACACACGCACACAGATAAGCAGAGTTCTTAATAGGAAATGCCTTTTGTTTGCGAGAGATGATCCGTAAAGTTTTGCCCCCAGTGAAGTGTTGAGGGTTAAATGGACACTTACTGGGGCTGGAAAAGCTTGTTTGTTCATGCAGAGAGCAGTTAGAGTGTTCATTGTCTGTGGTGCGATCTCTGCTCAGTGCTTTGAAACACTGGTTTCTGATCTGAAAACCTTTTAAAACTCTCACAATAATCACGACACTCAGTCTGCATGGAAGACTTTTTTTTTTTTTAAATAGTGCTTTCTGTTTATGAATGTGAGTCATTAAAAGTCTGTTTTTGACCCTCGGCTGAACAAAATGAAGGACGTTTCTCATTTGTGTAAAGTGCAAATAGGCTTGTTTACATTTGTGCATTTATCCTCGCATCTGTGTGTGTTTTTGGCTCTGTGCGCTGATGTGCTCCCAGGGTTTAAAAAGGCCATTTATAACAGTTTGAAGAGAAATCTCCATAGGTTTTCTGTCTAAAGAGCTGAACTCATAGGGCAGGCAGCGCTTTGATGCAGCAGGAGGTCAAATCAGATAGATGTGATCAGTAACCCATAAACATTAAAGAGCAGATTATCTTCTCTCCCTGGAGCGTTCAAATGTTGATTACTTAAATTTTATACAGATATTCTTGGTATAAATGTAGGTGAGGTGAGTAGACTGAAAAATCACAGTACAAACATAAACAGACTGTCTCTTTAATATTTAAAATTGTCTGAGGCACCGAGGGGAACCCATCAATTTTACATGCAGTAGTTTGACGTTACCCCCTTGTGATATCTCATAAAAACTGCAATTCAGATTTTCAAGCCATCTTAATGTCCCCATTAAGTAGAAATTAAATTGCACCAAGAGTAGTAAGTGTTGTGTAGGGAAAAAAACATTTGTGCTCAGCTGATCCAGGAGCAAGAATCTGATTTAACAAGTCAGTTTGCTGTGACCAAAAGTTCAGCCTTTGTAAAACTCAGAAATAAAGGGAAGCAATAATTGTATCTCACATATGTAGGTTTAACAAGTTTGCAGTAGTAGGATCAACAGAGGGGCCAGATGGATCTCTTGGGTTTTCTGTCAGGTCTTTACTTGAATTTTTTTTTCTTGTTTCTTAAGGACATGAGTTTCAGATACTGTGTGTCTACTGTAAATAGATTTTTAGACCTCCCACTTCTTCTTTTGTCTTTAATTGTCCCAGGTTCCTGAAGTTTTTTAAGGACACGCTGCACACAATATCTCTTTGGCATCTTGTTGGTGAAAAATACTATACTTTACAAACTGTTTTATCTTTGTGTTGTGATGTGTTTTTGACAGACTGTTAGTAACAAAGTGTGAAAGATACAACTTAAATTTGTTTCTTTGCTAAATTGTCTCTTATGTTTACACAATATACTATTTAATATCATGAGCTATTTTTTTTTATTGCTGAATGATTCATGGCTCAGTGTTAAGTTGCTTAACAAACAAAATATTCCTTTGAAGGTGGTCAGGTACAAAGACTGCACTGAAAAAAGAGCCAAAGATTTCTGATGAACTCAAAGCCACTTAGCAGCAAATTATAAAGAAATGCTCAAGACTTTTGCACAGTATTGCATAGATGATGGATAGGTAACTGTAGTGTGCACCAAAATCTTCTATAAACTCAAATCTTCCATAATACACACATTTTAACTATAATGACAGATATTAGATGTTTACATTTTTAGATATGTAATTACCCTTGCAACTCTGAGAGAGTAGTGGACCAAAACAATGGATTTCATATAACCTGTATTTCAACCTACACCCATCTGAATGCTGTTTGCTTGTCACTGTGTGTCTGTGATAGCGACAAAAAAAACTTTCAGCAGTTCTTTTATGTCGGTAGAGCTGCAGGGGAACATGTCTTTGCCGAGCTAGAAAGCACCAACAGCTCTCACACAGTTACAGGCACTTTCCTGGCATTTTAGGCTTGGTGATAGGCAGTTTGCTAGGAGACATTTTTCAAACTGGACTTGGATGGTTTGAGCTGTGCAAAAAAGCCACTTAAAGCAAATATGTCACTTTACTGTGGCTGGTTTTGGTAAGTGACTGTGACAGATGAGAAATGGCTGTACAATATTTCAATAGAAAGGTGAACTTTTTTTTATTTAAGAGCAATCAAAGGTACAGCCAGAGAGATTTTCTGTAGAGAATAAAACCTGTTCTTTTAACCTGGCTCTTAAATAAAATAGCCAGCAACATCTTACTTAGAACGCAGTCTTTTAGTTTATACCAGACAATTTAATTCAATCTCAGGCATTTATTACTTTCTAATTTCAGCCCACGTGTTGAGTAAATACTCACATTGATTTCCTATATATCATGTTAATTAGCATAATTTCCTGCCTCGCCATCACTGCCAGTGTTTAATGTATCGTGCTGATTATCGCAACACGTCAAGAAGCCCAAGGAAATAGTGTTTACAGTTCTTAATCAGGATTAAGGTTCTGATGTTTAATTAAAGATGCAAGTTAAAAATAAATTCCTCTGTTTATAAATGGAACACTCAGAACTTTAAAGACCTGAAATGACGCAGGTTTGATGAATAAGTGACAAAAGCGGTTTTTAAATAGTGGTAAATTATATTTATAGCTGTGGTAGAATTTAAGACTTTCTATTTTTTATCATTATTACTATTTCTATTTTACTTCAGTCTGCACCCATGGGTTCACTGCAGTAAGGCCCGTGCTCAAAGAAATCATCTGAAAAGAAAAAGTTGGGACTTTTTCTTCTCTTTATTCTTCAAATACAGTGTCGTTGTCTCTCACACACATTCATTCAGTCTTCCCTTTCTCTTTATCCCGCTCTCAAATTTGGTTAAAAAAAAAGAAGAAGAAAAAACGAGTATACCACTTCTTCTTCTCCTCTCATCCATAAAATTCAGCCCTTTCTATCCTTCTGCTCTGCATTTCCTCTCACATTTTCAGGTAAAACTGTAGTTGAAGTATGGAAATATGAGCCATTCTGCTTCAGACCCCAACACAGATAAGGATCTGTGGTTCCCATGGAAACGAGGCTGCAGAGTTGGTGAATTGGCACCCGCCGGTGCTGGTCAACACTTGATATACTGATATGGAAGCTCATCAGGATTTTTCACAGCATTGTGTGCTCCTGCATAATTTGCTTGCATATGCATGCATGCTCATGATGTAACCCTCATTTGTAGCAGAATTTGTTTTGCTTTAACCGGGTATGCCTCCATATACCTACACTCAGGCGAGAAGCACTGAAGCTAATCTGCTTTTCTGATGCATCGCTATTTTAGCGTTACTGAACATTTTATTTCTGCTCACTCACATGCATTCACAGTCACGTTAGGTATTTGTCTTTAAATTAAGTTCCAATCATATTCAGACCAGGGCTTTAAGAAAATCTCAGAAAAATCCTATGCAGTCATTCTTTTTTAAACATGTAGAAATATTTGAGATGGCCCACCTGCCTGCTTAAAGCCACCTTTGTTTCTGTAAGACAGCCAATATGTTTTTCAGTCTAAAATACTCGTGCGTGTACATGATAACCCTTCAATTTTCTACACCACCAACACATCCTACTCAGTCTTTTGTATTCCGTTAACTGAAGCTTGCTGCAGGTACTAATTCCAGGATACTGACACAAGGGCATGATGGTCGGTGTAAAACCTTTAAATAGTCTTAGGCTGAGGATGATTTTTCCAAGCAGGCCTATATGCCTGCTATACACAGCTAATGTAATAAAAGTTATTTTGAGCCATTTAAAAACAAAAAAATCAAACAGCATAGATGAAACATTTAAACCTCTCCCCATCCCTTCTTATATCCCCCCTTTAAGTTTGTAGCTCAGCCCAACTGTCAGCAGCTTTTGGCATCACGCTGGTATGATGAGTTCCCTGGCTGGAGGCGGCGTCACTGGGCGGGAAAGTTTGTCACCTGTGTCTTCATAGGTCTCCTCTTCCCTGTGTTTGCTCTCTGCTACCTCATCGCTCCCAAGAGTCGCTATGGCCTCTTCATCCGCAAGCCCTTCATCAAGTTCATCTGCCACACGGCGTCCTACCTGACCTTTCTGTTCCTGCTGCTCCTCGCCTCCCAGCACATTGTTATCACGGAGCAGAACAGGCAGGACAGGCAGGGCCCTCCACCCACCGCTGTGGAGTGGATGATCCTGCCCTGGGTACTGGGTGAGTACAGTGGTTTTGTACTCTGCATTAGGATGATTATACTGTTTGATAGTGTACTGATGGTGAATGTACTGGTGAATTGCTGAAGGTAAAAAAGTAGAGAGCTTATTTGTGGTCAGTTAATGTCACTAAATCTTTAAATATTGGGTTTAAATTACTCTTGCTATGACAACCATACACCTCAGCTGATGTTTCTATGGAAAAGTCAAATCCAAACTTTCCAAACTTCCAAACTTTACAATTGTTAATGGGAACAAGTGATTTTTCTTTCGTTGCTGATCGACTCCAAATACTACACAAAGTAGAACTGGATCAAAGTGCTGAATGAACATTAAGCCTATAAAAATGTTATTTTTTCATCCTGCCTCGGGCATCGCAGCAGATTTTGAGCTCAGTGACTAAGTGCTTCTTGTTGACATGCTTTTCTGCCCTCCACAGTTTTTACTATTTACTTTTTAGCCATGCTACCAACATGACTTTAGGCATTGACTTTAGTCCTTCCATCACCTTTGGTCCAAAATAATCTCTTCAACAACAGCCAACAAATCCAATGGGGGTTGTATTGGAAAGGGTGTCCAGCACAAAAAAATCTGCCAAGTCAAACATGCAGAGATGCCCACTGTGGCGACCGCTTCTGAATAAGGAAGTAGCTGAAAGTAGCTTTTTGATCAACTGTTTGTAGTTCAGGCATAATGTATTATTCTTCCTGATTGTTTTTTTTTTCTTTTCCTGCACTGCCATGAGGTTAACTTACTTTTCTTTAGTTTTGAGTTAAATACCATGTGTCCATTGAAAGGGAGATTTTTAATCTCAGTGGGACTTCCATCCTCTATTTATCCAGATAAAATAATGACAGTTGCATCCATTGAAATATCATGAGACTGAGGGTGTCCGTCAAGTAGAATTGTGAAAATGCTTTTTTGATTTTTTAAGCTGTTCAGTACTTTGGTTTATAATCAAATACAAAATTGAATGGCATTTACCGCAGCCTTAGCTCTCTTTCATCATGTGTTCGAGCCAGCCTGTAAATGTCAACATGGGAACATTGTAAACTGTGATAATGAAATTTGGTAGACATGTTTGTTTGCTAATGTACAGTAGCTCACATCTCCTCAAAGGGCATGTCAATAAAATAGCCAGCCTGAGTCAGGGGTGCTACAGTAGCTGCAGATTGAAGAGAACATAAGGAGTATTTTTATCTTTACAGTCCTCAATTTTTTTAAAATAATATGCAATCATATAAAATGCTAATACTGGACACATGCTCTGTTTTTCTATAATCTAATTTCTAGGATTCATCTGGGCAGAGATCAAGCAAATGTGGGATGGTGGTTTTCAAGACTATGTTCATGACTGGTGGAACCTGATGGACTTTGTCATGAACTCTCTGTACTTGGCCACTATCTCCCTGAAGATTGTAGCCTATACTAAGGTAACCACTAGTGTTGACAATAGACTAAACAGGCTGTGACCTTTCTTTATGCTCAAGTTATCTTTTCTTTTTCTTTTTTTGCTCATCCAGTACAGCGGAAGTAAACCCAGAAACCAGTGGGAAATGTGGCACCCGACACTAGTTGCTGAAGCAGTGTTTGCCATTGCAAACATTTTCAGTTCCCTGCGCCTCATTTCACTGTTCACGGCCAACTCTCACCTGGGGCCACTGCAGATTTCTCTGGGGCGAATGTTGCTCGACATCCTGAAGTTCCTCTTCATCTACTGCCTGGTAAATGTTTGCGCACGAGCAGAACAAAGACAAGAAGTGGAACAGTAAATTATATGTGACAGAAGTAGTGAATGAAGTTACATAATTTCGCCCACACGCTGCATTTCTTTTCAGGTTCTGCTCGCCTTCGCTAATGGCCTGAACCAGCTGTACTTTTACTATGACACTAAGGCTTCAGATGAGAAAGGAAAGTGTAAGGGCATCCGATGTGTGCATCAGAATAACGCTTTCTCCACGTGAGTTTGCATGAATCCTGTCTTGCTTGCTCGAGTAGTGTGAATGTGTGATCTTGTGTGTGAGAGAGAGTGTCAAAGAATCAGAGAGCTGTGCGTTCGTGTATATCGCTGTTACTTGTTACAAAATGTGGGAACTCAGTCAAATTTTCAGTTGCTAAGAAAAGCTGGTGTATTAGCAGAATCTCATTAACACTAAGTGAAGGGTTCCTTCAGTCTTTTTTAAACCATCCTGCAACTGAATACATTTTCAACTAGCAAGGACACATTTTATTTACTGCATGTATCTGTACTGTTTAGCAAATTTGGCTTACATCGCATACGTTGTCTTGCAGATTATTTGAGACCCTGCAGTCTCTTTTCTGGTCTATCTTTGGTTTGATCAGCCTGTATGTGACCAATGTGGATGCTGACCACCAGTTCACTGAATTTGTCGGTGCCAACATGTTCGGGGCCTACAACATCATTTCATTGGTGGTCCTCCTCAACATGCTCATAGCTATGATGAACAACTCCTACCAGCACATTGCTGTGAGCACTAATCAAAAACACTGCAAACAGTCATGTAAGTGTAACAGTTCAACCAAAACATTCATTCTTATCAAATATACCTCAATCTGATTTCAGGACCATGCAGACATTGAGTGGAAATTTGCAAGGACAAAACTGTGGATGAGTTATTTTGAAGAAGGGGGTACTCTGCCAGCTCCTTTCAACATCATCCCCAGCCCCAAATCATTCTGGTACCTCATGTGCTGGATCAAGAAGCAGGTGTGGAGGACAAGCTCCAAGCGCCCTGACACCATTGGTACCCTTGGGGTAAGGCTGGTGTCAAATGTGTTTGTATGGTTTTCACATACAGAGAGAGAAAAGGGGGGTTGGTTGGTTGGTTTAAAAAATGAACATAAGGAATAATAAGCTGAAAGATTTTATTGCTGTTATCTTTTTAACTTATAACTGAGAAATTCAGTTATACTAATTCATATTTTGTAAATAAGTTGTGGTTGGAGGTTTATGACTTTACAAAGGCCATTCAAGGTTTTATCAACTCCAAAACCAGTTGATGTGTGTTTGGATCATTGTCTGGTTGGAAAACCCAATTGTACAAGTTTCAACATTCTAGTTGCTGATTTTACGTGTAATTGTAAAATTTGGAGGTTCTCCACCTTCATTGTTCCACCCACTTTGTACAATTACCAGTACCACGAGTAGCAAAACAGCCCCAGAGCATGATGCTGTCACCACGCTTTTTGCCTGGTACAGTGTTCTTAGGTTTGAAAGCCTTACCTTCACTCCTCCAGACATACTTGTACCTCTTGTGACAAGCTCAATGTTTGTTGCACCTGACCATAAAACTTTCTGGCAAAGGTGAAAGTCTTAGTTTTGGAGCAGGGACATCTTTCTTGGACCCTCTCGGTCCATGGATGTAAAATATGCTTTACTGTGGAGAGTAACTTGTACTTATACAAACAAAGTTGTTTGAACTCATAATGTTGAAGTCTGGAGTTGTATAGGAATGGCTTCCAGAGTGCTTCCTGATATGACATGGCATAATAGCGGTGATTGAGAGCTGAATTTCCATGACTTGAGCTGAATTTTATTTAAAAAAATAATCAGGCAACTTTACTTATAAGAGAGAGTCAAGATTTGCTGCTCTGCTTTGTCTTGTATGACACTAAACGAAATAACCCAGTGAAATAAGTGTTAGTTTCTGTAGAAAGTAGAATTTTCACTTTATTGCAGCCTAATTTTAGAGGGAAACTTTTTCGTGTTTGATGGTGCAGCACTCAGGAGACACACATATCGAGCCTCACAGATAGCAGAGTTTACAGAAAAGTGTGATACTGTGAAGAAAAACAAAATATGTTTTAGGTTTGTTTTTTTTTAACTCATCTCCCACTCTTTCTCTAACCAACCTCTGGCATCTGATGTCTGTGTAGAGGCGAGCTGCAGAGAACCTGAGGATAAACCATCAGTACCAGGTAAGTGCAGTCTCTTTGAAAGCAAGCTGAAAATAATTACAGTCTCTCACCACTGTCTGTGTAAGTGTGTGCGGCAGACACAAATTGGCCTTTTTAGGTTTCCAGCACTCAGTTTTCATCTGTTCATTTTCTTAATTACTGTTACAAAAGGGGGGAGGGGAGGTGGGGGTCAAAGGGTGAGAGGTGGATACACACAGGGCAGGTTCAACGCAGGGCTGACACCCTGAAGCGGACGTTCCATAAAAAGCTTTTATGATGTTTCACAAAATCAGCCAAACAACTGAACTCAGTAGGATTTAAATCACTTTTCATTGTAGAGGAGCACATTTGTCTGTTTCCTGTCTCATTCATTTGAAGTTTGTATTGAATAAAGTTTCAGATCTTTTGTGTTCAAGATTTTTTTTTAATTATTGTAGGAGGTACTGAGGAACCTGGTGAAACGTTATGTGGCTGCCATGATTCGAGATGCCAAGACAGAGGAAGGCTTGACTGAAGACAACTTCAAGGTAGTCTTCTTGAATGAATATGACATTCATGTTATTCATTCATTCATTATACATTCATGTTATGTTATTTATCATCATGTTTGTATATTTTTCTTTTGCATTTTGGTTATATTTAATCTTTTTTTCCCATTATTGTAATGCGTTGACTGTTAATGCAAATCCTTTAAGGAAGTCATCAGACAAACTAATAACAGTCATCTTCTGACAAGATAATGATGATAAGACAATATATATGTGGATGTATGAGGAGATGGTTTAAGTGCTCACTAATCCAGATTTTCATCATAGTTCAAAGGTATTTGAAGGGCATTGTGACTGTTTTTCCTAGTTTAACAGACATAACCATGATCATACAAAGATAAATAATGCATCAATTATTAGTCTAGACTACAGGCATTTAGAGACATAGTGTTGCTTTGTCTCATAACTGTTTTTGAGTCAAAGCTAGCTAGCTAACTAGTTAGCTAACTAGTTACAAAGCTAGCTAGATAGCTTTTTTAGCTAAATCAATACAGCTCAGTTTTTGCTGATACCAACAGCTAGTAGTTATAAATTTCACAGTCAAGCTGCTCTTTGTTTTTTAGGAGCTGAAACAAGATATCTCCAGTTTCCGTTATGAGGTGATGGGAATGATGAAGACAGGAAAGTCAGCTTTAAATGTGGCAAAGGCCAGTGGCAGCTCAGTGGAATCCAGCCTTGCGTACCCTAATTCCTCACTCAAGGTCTCTGCTTGCCCACAGAGCACCCAGATGAAAAGCAAATTTAATCGATTCAAAATCGCTACATCCATCCTCAAGCTGGGCAGTTCAACAGCTGCACCCAGGCCACCTGAAGCCTCCAATGGTCTACCTAATGGATTCATGTCCCTGGTCTCTGATGAGAGCTCTGGTGAAATGTCAAGCCAGAGGAGAAGCAACTCCAAAGATGTATCTGACTTTGGTTTGTTTCAGAAACACCAAAGGGGCAACAAAGAAGCCTCATCAAGCGCAGCAGAAAGCTCGAGGGAGATGTACTCTTTGTCAGAAGAAGCAGGGGAGTGTGGGGACTCAGACTTAGAGGAACATATCGCTGGAGAAAAGAGTGAGAGGAAACTCCTGGAAACAAAAAAGAAGGAAGAAGTCGAGGAAATTAAGGAGGAGTCGAACAGCAAAAAATGCTTGGACCAGTGTGAAGAAAGAGAAACCGAGGAAAGAGACAAGGATTTAACCTGTACTGACTCAGTAGCTGATGAATGTATGTCTGGCTCATACAAAGACGATGCCTAAGCTGTGATGCGATGTGATCAGAACTACAGGCCCAGTAATGCTGGATTGAAGACAGAGAGACTGACAATCAACGTGAGCCTCGAGTGAGAATTGTGAACATGAGTCGAACTTTTCCAGTTATTACTAAACTTATGATCAGCTTTGATCTTTGGAGACTCAGGGAGGCCTTTGGTTTAACTGTTTTAAACGCTGTTATATTAGCAGTGGAAATGCAGCAACATTGTTCGAAGCTCCGTGTAAGCATTACGAGGAATCACATTTAAGGATTACTATATTTCGTTTTAAGACCCCAGAGGTGATTGGACAATAATGATTTCCTGAAAGAAAAAAGCTTTTTCTCCCAGCTGATATGTGCATTTCAGTTCAAATTGTCCTGTTGGTTACCATATAACCGTCTCTCTCTACCTCTTTTTTTTTCCCTCTACCCATGAACATTTAACTCTCCCCATCAGTATCTTATTAGAGCAATAGATGTGTTCTGTTTTAGACGTGACTTTCTGCCTTACTCTGTCTGTTTCTGCACTTTACACACTTTAAAATGGCATACAGTTTTTTCAAAGATCGCTCAAACTCTGATCATTGCAACAGCAATTCTGTCAAAGTTTTCTATGCAAGAACTGTGGATCATGATTCTCATCACACTGATTAGGCCGACTGTAAATTCAGCGCTGACAGTTCATCCCAAGTATTTTCTGTAAAGTAGGGCATGGCCAAACTATCTGAGATAGACATTATGAACACAGCCGATAAATTATTTAAAGCAACGTATTATTCAAGTTTTGTCACTCAAGAATAAACTCATTATTTTGAACAGATCTGCTGTTTTTAACTGTTAGTTTAAGATGTCATGTTAGTTCGAATGAATGGCATTATAGAAACTGAAACATAAATCAAGAATAAATATAGAAATACACTCTTAATTTCCTGTCTCCTCTTTTGTTCATTGCAAATCCCAGACAGGCATAAACACAGTAACTGATACTGTCAAAAGTTAACTGTATATCTTCATAGTAGATTATGAGGTTATGCTGAAACAAATGCATATGTATAAAAATAATGAAATGGTTAATAGTTGTTATGCAAACTGATATTTTTTTTAATTGGGTCACACAATACCTTTCTATTTAAAGGAGTCAGACAAGCATCACCAAATGGTCTATTTTACTCTTGAGGCGTGTCTTTAGGCTTTGTTACTTTGTTACTAGCAGCCTGGCTTTTTTTTTTTTTTAATTAATTTTTTTTAAACACATAATTTTTGTCATTTTTTGTGGATTTTCTGTATTTTTGACAAATGGCAAAGATAATATAGTTTGGCAGCCACGAAGTAGTATTTTTGTGACTTTCAAAGAGCTAGTAGCCAAAAAATGGGCATATCATGTATCTCCTTACTATCTACATTCAGATGAACACTATCTGAAAATCAGTTCCTTAAATGGATGTGGGCCTTCAGCTCACCATATACTGTTTGCAGAGTAGAGGTGGGTTTCAAGTAGTGCTTTGTCATACCATCAGTGATAATACTAGTATAAATTCATATAAAACTATTGTGATATCACTGGTATTAGCAATACCATGCCTTTTCTCTGTAAGGGTGAGCACATTGATCCAAATATCATTAGTATCAATACCAATGCTGGTATTTGTATCGGATCAGTACTAGCATGATAGGATTGATATGTTGTTTCTATCCTCTAAGTTCAGTATCTAATCCACTCTGTTAAATTGATTGTGTGTTTTTTTGTAAATGAAAAAATATACTTCAAACGTATACTACTTTTTGTGTTGGCTGTCACGTCTGTGTTATAGGCTATAGCACATTTGAACTACAGAAGAAGCACCTTAAGAGAATAATAATGGATTGGATTTATATAGCGCTTTTCAAGACATCCATAGCGCTTTACAATACCACTATTCATTCACTCTCACATTCACACACTGGTGGAGGCAAGCTACAGTTGTAGCCACAGCTGCACTGGGGCAGACTGACAGAAGCGAGGCTGCCATATTACACCATCGGCCCCTCTGCCAGTAGGGTAAAGTGTCTTGCCCAAGGACACAACAACCAGGACAGAGAGCCCGGGGATCAAACCGGTGACCTTCCGGTTACAGATGCGCTTCCCAACCCCCTGAGCCACGGTCACCCCGTAGGGGCGCATTAGAGACACACATTTACATTACAGGTCTTCAAAAAAAAACAACAACCTAGTTTCAAAATACATGAAAAGCTCTAAAGAGGGTGATTTGCTGTGTAAACTCATTATTTTGGAAAACAAAAATCACAGTGATTTAATGGCCATTAAAATGTCTTCAGAAATTCCAAATTTGTGATGATTCATCTCAGAAGAACAAAGAAGTTGAAAGTATTGATATCAGTGCTACTGGGCCTCTTTTTATTTGGTTGTGATATCAATATCAAATTTGAAGTGGTTCCCTGGCACACACAAAAACAAGACAACTTTAGGTATTGTTAAACTAAAGTGCTAAACTGTTAAGTTATAGTCTTACTTAAAGTTTCCAAGTGAAACACTACCTAAGATGTTTTTGTGCTTATTTCCGCTGAAATAATTTTCAAAGCTGGTAGCACCTCGGCAGTACATTGCCAGCTAAGCCTGTAGTAGTAGTAATAGTAGTTATTCTTAATGTGATTAAGTTTATGAAGTTTATCACCCTGTCAACAGCGTGAACAGACCAAACACTACTGCTGTATTGTCATGTACTGGTGGTTAAAACACGTGACTTCCTGGAACAGATGTCACATAAGGTGAGCTAAAGTACTGTACAGAACTCCTTTCATGTTTTTCTCTTTTTGCCTCAGCAACAGTTGTCGTGAAATGTCATTTCCATTAGTTCACAATCAGTTTCCCAAAACCACACACTGCAAGGGCTAATTTGGCAACATTTTTGCTCCACTTTAACATCTCTTCTGCTCCTAAGAACATCATGAGTGTGAACATGTATTACAGTGATTATACACTTGTACAAAAAGTGGAGAAATGGGGTTTAAGCACTGTAATTAATAGAAAACCTGTGCTCTACACAATGTAACAGTAACTATAGTATGCACTGTCTGCATCATAAAAACACAGTTCAAAACTTTTACAATTTCTGTAAAACTATGAAATTATTTAAAATTTCATCAGCTGCCGCATATGTTTCCCCACAGACTGGATATTTTTTGTTTTCTCTGAACTTTCTGTTGCTTTCCTATTTGTGCTGCTTGGCCTCTAATTTCTAATTTCAGTGAACAAGTGACCGAGCAAGTGAAAAGGAAATGAAATATTCAGCAGCTGATGAAATTTTGCTCCATGT
The DNA here is from genome assembly GCF_963969265.1 of Rhamphochromis sp. 'chilingali'. Classification (NCBI taxonomy): domain Eukaryota; kingdom Metazoa; phylum Chordata; class Actinopteri; order Cichliformes; family Cichlidae; genus Rhamphochromis; species Rhamphochromis sp. 'chilingali'. The sequence continues at coordinate 17,794,333 of NC_137946.1, forward strand.
GGGATCAAAAGGCTGTACTGAAATGCTCCTGGGCTTATGATAGATCTTCCAACTTGATTGAACCAAGCTGTCACAGACACAGAAACACATGAATAGATATCTCCTATCATTGCATATTTAAATGACTCACAATTACGTGTTTTAACTGCTGAAGTCTTATACAGTAGCATACTCGTGGTTAAGAGCACTGATGTGACTTTTAAATATGACCTAAATAACCTGAAAAGTCTTTTACATTTAAAATTGAGTGTGATTTGTTTTCTCAAGGAAATAATTGATAAAGAATTAATAAATAGAAACATTTTGACCATTTTATTTAATTATAAGAAAAAACTATATATATAATAGGAGCAATTTACCTAACCCACAAAAAAAAAAAACATATGTTCAAGGATCTAGCAACCTAAGGACCAAACTGCAAAGCTTGCCAGTGGTTATAAATGTTCGCACACTCAGGGTTCTGTTAGATTTATTAGAGTAAAGGCTGTGCTGGCTCCTTGGAAATTGTGGCCCGCTCTTCAACACTCAAAGTCTAACATTTACTACCTAGTCAAAACTTACTAATAAAAATGTATGACGTTGTGAAAGGTTTTATGTAAGTCCCTGTCCTTACATATGACTGTACTGACAAATAATTCCCAGTAGGGGGAGACGTCATACATAGCACAAATTTCCTGCTGTGATTCCTGAAGAAGGTAGAGTGACAAATCCAAGCACTATACTTACTGTATAAAGAACTGCTATAGATACACATGAGCTTCATTTATCGATTTTAGAGGATAACCTGTTAATATTAAAATACAATTACAATTACAGCAAAATTTCAAAAACAGCGGACTCAAAGACAGAAAGATGTTTCCAAAGTCAGGAGACTCTTGGAGACTGTTCATCTGTCATTCATGGAAAGACAGAGGTTGTGTGAGTTCATAAGAGCGAGTACATATTTGCAGTTTCAGAGCAAAGCTGTCTTAACCTTTGTTTTTAAAACATAGTTCTCATCCCAATCCCTAACCCCCTAACCCCTAACCTTAACCCCCTCTCTTACTTTACTATATTTACTGTAAAAGAATAAAACACGCACTCTTGGCGTATCCGTTTTCAAACAACAGCAATGAAAGAAATGGCTCTTGGTCCAATAAATCAGCCTTGTCTGAGTTGTCTCGACCTGCATGTGTAAAGTGTGAAGCACACCTGTCGAAAAGTCAAGACTGTACACGAGGATGTCTGGAAAGCCTGTATTCATGATTAATTTATTCTTTGAAGCTGTATCAGATCTGGCTTCAATGTGGGAGACAGAGACAGCTGAAGGGAAAAAGTTGAGCTGATAACGATGAACATGACAGCAGGGAGGATGATGGGAGAAGAGGAGCGCAAAAGGGAGTTCACGGGACGTTGATGGAAACGATGAATCAATGTGATAAAAGTTAAAGGGGAGAACAGTGGGGTCCCAGGGGAGGTGTGATAAAAATACAGTCAGGTTTCCTTCAAGGGTGTCAAGTAAAATACCAGACTGTGCAGATTCACCACAGTAGGTCTTCATGCATGATTTACACCTCTATTTTATAGCATTTTATATCAATTTTATTTACATTTTGTTGCCAGAAGTCTCATGAAGAGAGATCAGAGGTATGCTTAGAGCCCGTGTTTAGGTGTTATTGTCAAACTAGTGTTTGGATCTGTATCTTAAAATCTGCTTTTCTTTATGCATCTTTATTGGCATCTTTTTTGATTGCAGTGCAAATTCTGTGGGTGTTAGCCTCAGAAAAAAATGAATCCTCTAATATTTTACATACAATGAACAAATCATCACTGGTTTGCATACTTTAAACACAATTCACAGTTTGGAGACAGGCGGGCACTGCAGCTTGTACAGCAACGTAAAGTTTGAAGTACAGGGTGCCCTTGGTGCTCTGGGATGTGACGGTGGTCTGCAAATTCATGCAAAATTCATACGAACATGAGGGAGGAGAGTTAGTGGTGGAGGAAGGATTTCGACTGAATAGAAGGGTGTATGCGGGTGGGAGAAGGATATAATGGTATGGAATAGACAGTGAAGAACTAAAAAGGGAGTGGGTGTGTTAGAGAAGCTTGTTCATATAAAAGCTCCCTCTCTCATTTGTGTTCCCACATATCCCGTGTGTTTCTGTGGACTCCTGCTTGTGTGTGCGCGTGTGTGTGTATGTGTGCACTTGAAAGACAAGAGCAGTGTGTGTTTGAGCCCTTGCAGCACTGAGGACTGATAACTTCACAGGATGCATCGGCTTCTGGTGGTGACCTTAGTGTTGGTGGCCTTTTGCAGTCTGGAGACCACAGCTTTTTCAGCTTATGACAAGATAGTCACCCATAGCCGCATACGGGCCAGGGATCAAGGGTAGGTAGACTTAATATTTTTCCTATCACCTTGTTTGCAGGTGCAAGAACATAAATTGTATGATCTGGCAATAAAACAGTAGCATTTGTAAAAGGTTAGACTACGTAAATTTTTAATATGGTTTTAAATCTTACTGAGCACTACAGTTTCATGAACAGATCAGTCATATTGATGAAAAATAGGAAATTCCGCTTGATCATCAACATATTCAACATGCAAAAATCAACAACTGAAGTCCAGAGAAATCCAAATACTGTAAGAAATAACCCTTTCTAAAAAAGTTTTAGTGTATTTCTTATTGAAATATTCCAAATATTATTAATTGTGTATTTATTAATTATGTAATTAATGTAATTTAAAATTCACATGTAAATTGAATAAGATGAATCTTCTTTAAAATCATATTTTGGATTAAGACTGATGCCAAAATGATCCAAATAATTCGTTCCGCTTCTTGGGTGGTTTTGACCTTACTGTAAGTACAGTACACTTGCGGCACACATTACTGTAGCAGATACTGTACATTAGTGCTTTGTCTGCTTCATTAATAAAGCACCATTATTACTTGCTGAAATAAATGTCTGCTAACTTGAAAAAAAACCCACAAAGCAGACAAAAAATGCACATGCATCAAATTTTGGTTTTGCGTAATACACCGTATGGACAAAAGTACTGGACCACACCCCTTTATCTTTAAATTCACGTGTTTGGGGTATAAAATCTAGCAGCTACTCACACAGCCTGTCCTTACAAACATTTGTGAATGGGAAAGGTTGTTGTTAAGAGCTCACTGAATCCAAGTATGGTACTGTGTTAAGACGACAGCATTGCAACAAGTCAGCTCATGAAGTTTCTTCCATCCTAGAAATACCACAATGAACTGTAAGTGGTATATTTGTAAGGTGGAAGCAATTAGGAACCACATCAACTCAGCCATGAAGTAGCAGAGTTGATGTGATTCCTGTCCTGCAGCTCTTAGTGTTTAAAAGCTACTAAAACTCTGATGACTGCACAGCTCTAAACCTCCTCTGACATTAACATCAGCACAGAAAGTGTGCTCAAGGAGCTTCATGCTTATCAGTTTCCATGAGTGAGCAGCTCCTGTACTCGTCATTTGCCGGTGACCCAGTACTTTTGTCCATATAATGTCTTATTAACATAAATATTGCATATTGACATGTGTAAATCGCTTTTTTCGGCCATGCATTCTTTTCCATTTCATACATACACACCTCCCCACATCTTCTCATGGTCTTTTTTGTCAACTTGTCTATCCTTGTCGCCTTCCTTCCCCCTGCTACGCTTGTACAGTTCCATATCCTGACCTTCCTGATCCTGTTCCTTATGTTCTTTTGTTACTCCCACCTCACCCTCTCCTCCCTCTCCTCTCTTACAGACCCAATGTGTGTGCTTTGCAGCAAGTCACAGGGACCAAGAAGAAGTACTTCAGCACATGCAGGAATTGGTACAAACGCAGCATCTGTGGCAAGAATACGTAAGTGTTTACTGAAAGACCGACTGGATCTAATTAGCGCATCTTTTTATCATTATTTGCACTGAATTAGACTGGTCTGATCAAAAGTGCAAACCACACCCAGCTTCATCACCCATCTATCAGCAGAAGCCCAATATGTTTGACCAAACCCTTTCTGCACCCTCAGACTTGTACCTCAGTTTATCTGAACCTATAGCATCTCGCTTTCTCCTCTTAACCTTCGCTTTAAAATGAAGTTGCATGGTTCAAACCAGTAATGTCTTTGTGCATTTATGAAAATAATAAGAAACCAAACTTTAAATGGTAAATGGCCTGTATTTATATAGCGCTTTACTAGTCCCTAAGGACCCCAAAGCACTTTACATATCCAGTCATCCACCCATTCACACACTGGTGATGGCAAGCTACATTGTAGCCACAGCCACCCTGGGGCGCACTGACAGAGGCGAGGCTGCCGGACACTGGCGCCACCAGGCCCTCTGACCACTACCAGTAGGCAACGGGTGAAGTGTCTTGCCCAAGGACACAACGACCGAGACTGCCCAAGCCGGGGCACGAACCGGCAACCTTCCGATTACAAGGCGAACTCCCAACTCTTGAGCCACGATCGCCCCGTCTTTAGGGTGCTTGTGGTGGATTTATTTATTTAGGTTATTTCCTGCAAAATAATTTCATAAAATATTACATGAAACGCACCTAAAGGAGTGTAAGGCTTAGTTGGAGCTGTTCTGGTATACTTAAGTGCAGAAGCAGCAGAAAATAACATACACACTTAGTCTCTGTCGTTAGCCCACATGCACACACAAGAACACACATGTAGACATACACCCGTCTGTTTTCAGTCATGCAGTCAACTGGAGCACCTGTTGCGGTATCGATAAGGCTGAAAATGGGGTGTGAGCTCAGGGGTGAGTCATTTTCTCCCAAAACAGTACAGCAGTAGACATGAAAACAACCAGGAATTACTGGTCAAAACATGTGACAGTAGATTACGAGAAGCTAGTAGGGGTTTCTAAGATAAGAAACACAATTGCTTGGCCTCATCATTACATCACTACCAAGTCCCATTAGGCTATTTACAAATTATTTTTGTCAGATCTTTATGTAATGTGAATATGGCATATTTAAAATGTTTAAATTAAACAATTTCTAAAATAGGATTTTGTTAGCCGAAAAAATAAATTTCAATGCATTTAACTTTTTTCTGGTTTATAACTTAATTTGTTAGTTCATGCAAAAGGTTTGTAGTGTTACAAACAGCAAAATCTACATCAAAGATAAGTACGTTTTTCCCACAGAAAGCACTTTGCTAAACAGCTGGAAGTGTTCAGTATATTCTCCTCTTATCTGTCTCACTTTGCAGTGCACCACTGGTGATAGATTGGATCACCCAGAGAGATACCCTGTTTTGCTTTGGTTAGTTGTTTTGTTCTTTTCCAGCGCTAGTGGGTCAGTCACACACTTTCACGTTTAATCTTTTTCAAATGGTTTTGTTGCTGTTGAGCATCCTGAACATATTTCCAAAACTAAACTTTGATCTTACACCGCGGGTTAAAAGCATGTGTAGTTTCAGATCACTATACCAACCTAAAAGTATTAACTATTAACCTAACATAGTTTGGGAATTGCTCATGTTTCTCTTGATATAATGGTACCATAGGATCTTTTGAGGATTTCATTTGAATTGAGCTGTTGGATGAAAGAAACGGTTTTTCTGTTAAAGAAAACTATTTGCAGGAAGCACAGGATGTGTGATTAAAATTAAGTGGACTTTATAACAAACCACTGTAAAAGTCAGATTCTTAAAGATGTATTTAGATGAAGTCCACACCCATCTATAGAAAAAAAGCTCTTCTACACAATATTAAGACCAGACGGATGAGGATGGAACAGAGACTGTTCATTAGTGATTACAGAGGATTTAAAAAAACACTCCAATGTCTTTATCTGGTGCCAGAAAACCCCACCTAAAGCCTTTGTATGAGTACAGTATGTGTGTGTGTGTGTGTGTGTGTGTGTGTGTGTGTGTGTGTGTGTGTGTGTGTGTGTGTGTGTGTGTGTGTGTGTGTGCGTGCGTGCGTGCGTGCGTGTATGCGTGCACCAAAGCCCCATATTTGCACATCTGCTCCTCTGGAAGCCACATTGAGTTGTTTCATGCTGTGATGCAACCAGGGGCTTGGCTACAGTGCACTGGCTAATTCTGTTTCAGGTCTCTGTTGAATCTATTATCCTGTCAGAGCGGAGCTGGGGAGCAATGACTTCATACCTTCCTGACGGCCAGTCGTGGAGGGGTATTTATGTATTTTATATTACCGAAATTAGTGTCAAGGCAAAGAGGGATTGCTCTATAAGCAACATGCCTCTTTGCACAAAATGACTAATTCAACACATTCAGCAGAATCAAACACACACAGAGACGTTTATCTATAAACACACAAATACTAATTAAATGGATTAACTTTGCCAAGCTTGAATCTTTGTAGAAAGTGTGTGTGTACATGCACATGTGTGATTGTGTGTGAATAAGGTTTTCAGTTGAGGGGACTTGAATCTACTTGCATACTGACTGTGGTTGTGTTCCTTGCTTGTTTGTTTGTAAGAATTACATTTTTATGTTACATTTTATGCAGTTAGAAGCTATGGTTGAGGTTGGTGTACTTGCAGTAAGCTATTTTTTAAAAAAGTATTGCTTTGGCGTAATTTATCAATACTGGCGATTCCTGAATAGAAAGCAAACTATTGATAGACTGGTTTACTGTAAATCATGAAAAACTAATGTGCACATGTGGAAATACAATTTTTCCATGAGAAAAAGGCAGGAAAACCTCAAGTTCTGCAAAATGTAATGAAAGTGTAATGAGCTCAAAGAAAAAGTCGAAACTAATTTCCGGAGCTGAAAACTCAGGAAGTGTTTCAAATTAAACCCCAGTACAGGTTATTCACTTCCTAGTTTGTCTTAGAAAATGTTCGTTAACTGGGGACTAATCCTAATCAAATGCTGTCAAACCATCTATGGTTTGTTTACTCTCAGTAAAACTTCTCACATTAGAGCTACAGTACTGTCCTGTGTCTCATTATATTAGCCTTCTCACACCTCATTCTTTCATTCATGCCAATGCAAAAGAGTGCCAGCTGAGCTCCTGTTATGAGCACAGCTTATCTGGTGCTTATCTTGCATTTTGTCATGGAACGGGGAAAGTAGGACCCAAACAAGGGACTCTTGGATGCAGACAGTGAGTGTATTTACAGTGCAGTAAATAATAACATGACAGTCAATCCCGTGCGCGTTCCCCAGTGTCCGTGCTCTGTGTCTCTGCTCCCTTTGTGCCTCCATACAACGTGCTCGCTGCCCTCTTGTCTTTGCAATCCTCTTGTAGAAATCACAGAGGCAGCCGTTAGAAAGCCCACAATTATGATAGACTCACCCTTTCGACTGACTTACTGGGAAACTGAAGGGGAAGTCTTGCAACGATCCAGCATCCACGGGAAGCTCAGCCACTCTTCTAAGTAGCTCCCCCAGACGAGGCTGATCAGCAGCAGGTGTGTGCCATCATCCTCCTCGGGTGTGGCCAGCCTGGCGGGGACACACTCACCAGGCCTGACGGTGATCCGGATACACACACACACATATAAACGCCTATACACACAAACACACACAAAGAAGGAAAAGAGGGACACAAGCACCACACATAAACAGCCCAAGACAAACCCATAAAAAAAAAACAGTCCACAAACACTCATGAACCCTGGGTCACCAGATCCAGGTCCATGACACATTTCTTTGAGTTACGCTTTTACAAGTTTTGATAAGCCTTTATTTCCACCTAAAATCTAAATGAAGACACCCGTCTGTTTTTTTAGAAGTGAAATTAAAGAATGAAAATCTGTGAAAATGTTTTCTGGAAAATTTACAGACTACAGGATTCGACTTGACAAGTGAGACGTCTGACAGCAGTGTACCACAAAGAAGAGAGGAAACTAAGTAACTTAGAGTTGTCCATAAAAATGTAACAGATAACAGTCTGTTTTTTGATAATAGTGCTTACACATGGTCCTGTAATTTTTTTCTTTCTTCTTTTTAAGACAGAAAAAAAGTTACTAGAGATCTTCCCAGTCACCAAATTTTTCTCGATTAACCTCCTCTTGGGACTTTTTGAGCTCTTTGTCACTTTTCTTGTGGAAACACAAACCATGTAAATGTTTTTTTCTCCTTTCCAGTCTGCTTAACTTGTTGGTTTTTTGACAGTTTTTTTTTTATGTTTAATTCATGTCAAACTTTTTCATAAGTTTACTATGTGGTTTTCAGGTCAGCCAGTGTCAAGAGTTACTTCCTCATTTGTTGTTTTCAATGCCCTCATTCCCAGGGCTCCTCATTATCTCACAGCTGCACAGGTTTTTTTTCAATGACTCATTTATTTTAGTTTGTTGAGATGGTATAGTTTTGTTTCGGTTCATCACCTTGTGTTAGAGTCATGTAGACTCTTGCTCTGTTTGAAATTTATATGATAAAGATGCACAACCCTGAACAATTAAAAAATTTTTTTTGACATTTTATATCTGGATTAAATTAATCTATGTTTTTAATGATTATCTACTTATTGAATAACTCACTGCTCTTTTAATGGTTTGGCAGGGTGGTTGTATATGAATGCTGTCCAGGTTATATGAAACTCGAGGGTACGAAAGGATGCACTGCAGGTAGGTGGATGGCTCAACAGATTCATTCAAAATCAACTAAAAATTACAATATATTCAATATGAATATTTCCTCTGGTTTCTCACAACTCTCAACCTTACCACCAGTGGCTCCCATTGACCATGTGTATGGTACACTGGGCTTTGTCAAGGCTACAACCACACAGCGATATGCTGAAGTCTCTAAACTGAGAAAAGAAATTGAGGGAAAAGGCGCCTTCACCTTGTTTGCACCTAGCAATGATGCCTGGGATGAGCTGGACCCTGTGAGTAAACCTGTGTTTAAAACCTTAGAGAGAAATGCATTTACAATAATGTCTGCTCAAACACAGTTATACTTTGATGAAACTAACACTGTGATTTTTAAAGGCTCAACGATCTGCACTAGAGAACAATGTGAACATTGAACTCTACAACGCTCTGCATTACCACATGGTAAACCACCGTGTCCTCACCAAAGACATGAAGAATGGCATGACTGTCAGTTCCATGTACAATGAAGAGGGACTGCACTTCAACCACTACCCAAATGGGGTCAGTTTATGAACGGTGTAGACAAGCGCAATGCTGCATGATTATTACAATTATATCTATAAGAGTCAATTAAGCCATTGATTGTTTGATCTTCATAAAATATTTACTTCCTAAGGTTGTTACAGTGAACTGTGTCAGGATTCTCAATGCTAACCAGCTGGCCACAAATGGTGTGGTGCATGTCATCGATCGGGTAATCAAGGCCGTGGGGAACACCATCAAGGATCACTTGGAGCTCAATGAAGACCTTTCTTCTTTTAGTGTATGAAACTATTCTCAAAAAAGTTTACAGTTGTACAGTTCACCATTAACAAACAGTAACTTTTATCCAACTCATTATAGCATCTGATTCTTAGAAAAATGTTTACATCGTGTCTTGTTCCCCAGGCTATCGCATTAGCTTCCAATGTGATGGACAAGCTGGGTGAGCCTGGCCAATACACTTTGTTTGCTCCAACTAATGACGCCTTTGACAAAATGAACCCAGACTACTTGGAGAATATCATGGAAGACCCAGCTGTTGTTAAAGGTACAGTAAAAATGTGATGCCTTAATGAGAGCATAAAGTACAACCATAACATTTTCACATTGTTCCTGTGGCCTGGTAAATATGCTAAAAAAAAAGGGCCACTACTACTATGAGCTACTATGAGCTACTATGAGCGTGTGCGGCAGCTTCACACAGCTCATAGTAGGCCCGCAGACAAATTGATATGAAGTGGACTTTGAACTTTGAACTTGTTTTTGAATTGACAAATCCAAAAACCACACAAAAAACAGCTTATCTGCTTATTTGCTGAGTCATGAATACAGGCATGAAGTCAGTGACAGGTTTCTTCTTGGAATAAAATACAATACAAATTTTGCTTCTGTTTCTAATGCATTGCTTTTGCAGGCTAAATTTGTTGGCGTAGCTTGATAGTCGGGCTCAGCTGTGGCATAAATACATGCCTAAATGTGAATAATGAGCACAGAGAACATTGATGTTTGATTCATCTGCATACCTGTAATTCCTGAATAACACATCACAGCACAGGCTTCACATAATAATTAGATACTTTAGGTGTGTAATTTGAGTTGCAAACCTATGTTCAACTTGTGTTTATGTTTATTTAATTACTCAATTAAATGTAATTAATTTAGCCTCTTTCACACTTTGACCAACCTTGTCAGCCCTGGTGAACTACCACCTGTTAAAGAGTGTCCAGTGTGCAGAAGCAATCATGGTAGGATTCATGTATGAGACTGCAGAAGGCAGCAGCATAGAGATTGGCTGTGACGGTGACAGTCTGACTGTGAACGGCATCAAGATGGTCCTGAAGAAGGACATTGTAGCGACCAATGGCGTCATCCACCTGATAGACCAGATGCTGATCCCAGACTCAGGTACAAACACATTTTGAAGTTGTTTAAATCGTTTGGCGTCTTCCTTTTAATGGGTCACAGGCATATCTTTTTTGTATTGTTCATGTCAGCCAAGGAAGTGAAATCGTTACTGGAAACCTCCCAGAGCACTTTCAGCAGCAAGTTGTCTGAACTGGGCTTAGCTGAATCCCTGGGTCCAAAGACAGAGTACACCCTCCTAGCTCCTTTCAACAATGCCTTCACTAGTGAGTTGAAACATGTTCTTATCTATAGAAAAGTAGCACTTTTTTGTGGTTATAATATTTTGTCTTTTACAAACCAAAAATATTATAATGTATGCCACACTTTTAAATTGCAAGGCATTTTGCCTTATTTGATCAGGATCTAAAACTATCCATCTTATTTAAATCTCTGACATTTCTCTCTGTCAGGTGAAGTGATGTCAATGGACACAAACACGCTGAGACTCATTTTGGAAAACCACATCTTGAAGACAAAAATGAAACTGAGCGAGCTTTACAACGAACAGACGCTGGAAACAATCGCTGGAAAACTGCTACGAGTCTTCATTTACCGCGCTGTGAGAATTCTGTGTGTGTGTGTGTGTGTGTGTATTGTTACATTAACCAAGTGAAATCTGAAAGAAAAAGAGAGAAACCACAGAAAGTAGTAACTTAGTCTGATTTATGTGAGCCTTACCAAGTGTGTGGTATATTGTTGCTGTCTTTAAAAATCTGTAAACATCTAATTACTCCAGCTTTTGGCAGATGAAGTGTGTTTCTGCTCCACTAGATAGCATATTAGAGTCAGCTGGGTTTAATTTTTCCACAGAAACATTGTCTTATTGTGATTGATGACAATCAAAAAAAAAGAAAGGCTTACAGCCCTCCTCCACACAAGCAAATAGTTACCAGATTTGTACAGTGAATTTTAAACCTGTGGCTTAACTTTATGAATGCTCCTTTTTTGACAGGCTGTGTGCATAGAAAACACATGTATGGTCCGTGGCAGTAAGGAGGGGAGCAATGGGATGCTCCATTCTGTGAGGTCTCTTATCAAACCACCTGAGAAAACTATCTATGAGCTCCTGATTGCTGACGGACGTTTCAAGTAAGAGCAAAGTATCATTCTAAAATACTTGTTGCTGAAAATGATTTCTCTTTGAGTCAAGTGAGATTTTTATCTCCAGTAGTGGGGATGGAAACAGTGATCGCACATTGCTTGTGTGCGTAATAAAACATCTTTTTCTGATGCTGTTGATGATTCACTTTCAGCAGAACATTTCTCACTGTGTAATTAAAGGCACCAGTAAAGGTTGGTGATGAAGAACTGAGGAAAACAAATCTGTGACTCAGTGGGACCACACGAGAATGCAAATCTCATTCACCCTCTGCCTGAACTTCCCTGCTAACACTATAATCCTCCCGGCTTAAAAGGGAAACCTTTTTTTATCTGTTCTGATATTCATTGTGTTATTGCAGTTAAAACCATTTTGCTTGTGGAAATACACAAATATAGAATATAAATTTCTTTCTGTCTGAACCACAACACTAAGGCTGTGGTGAAAATATACTTCCAGTGGACCATTAAAATCACCTGATTTCCACTAACCAATTATTGTAAACACTTAAACTGTACATTGCTCTTAAACGTTGTGCCTATTTTATTCCTGCATCCCTGATTTTCTTCTTTTCTTTCTGTTATTTGAATGACTGTAGGAAATTCCTGTCGTTAATGGAAACAGCAGGTCTGTATGATCTGTTAAAGCAGGAAGGCTCTTACACCGTCTTTGCACCAACGGACGATGCCTTTGTCGACCTCAGCAAGGAAGACATGGCTCTGCTCAAAAGTGAGTACCCCACTGCAGTGAGCACATATGCACTTATCTTTTGAAAAACCCAGCAATGCTGTCAATGTATCTTCATCTAATAGGGAACTATTTGATGCAGAAATGAGAAAAAACCATTGTTTAACATTGTGCAAAGTATGAATTATAATTCCTTCATATTGACACCGACAGGTGATCTAACTGTTCTGAGAAACATCCTGCTGTACCACTTCAGTAATGGGACCTTCATCAATGGAGGATTAGAGGGAGGAGTTACCAATCTGCTCAAAACCTTCCAGGGCAAGAACCTGCAAGTTAAATCTGTATGTCATCTTTTAGAGTTTTTTTTTTTTTTTTTTAATAAAAAAGCCAGCAACGAGTTTCTAAATCCTTCTGGGAATGTCATAGAGCGTTAGTTTCAGATGTATCAGCTAATGAAACTCATGAAATCACTCTTAGATTAATGTTTAAAATTCAGCCCACGGGCAGAAAAACTTTTCAAACTCAGCTCAAAGTGTGATTTGCCTCAGTTTTGCATGTTGGACAATTGTAGGATATTAGTAACGTTAATAAATGGAATTCCCAGCTCTCACACTGCATTCTTCTTAAATGACTTAAATATTCTTAAATTTGTGTGAAGGTAACGTTTAATTGTGTTTGGTTTTACCAGGTAGACAGCTCTATCCATGTCAACTCTGTGGATGTGCCACACAGTGACTTGATGGCAACAAACGGTGTGATCCATATTGTGAAGAATGTTCTTTATCCAGGGGGTAAGAACGTGTGCTGTGTGTTCACCTGTATGCCTGGTTGCATTCTGCTTGTTTGATATACATTAAATGTGACGTGTATTACTTACAGACCTTCCTGTGGGCCGTCAGGACCTACTGATCCTCCTGAGGAAGCTGATTAAGTACATTCAGATAAAGGTAGTGAAGGGGAAACCCTGTCTGTGTATTTGTGTAGAGGTTTTACTGGTTGACTTTTGAAGCTTTCATTCTGTTATGCTTTTTGTTTTTTAGTTTGTCTCTGGATTTTCTTACACTGAGATCCCGCTCACCTTCATCAGTAAGTTCCCATAATATCACTATCACTGTATTATGTTTAGATATTTTTGCCTGAGCAGGAACCTAAAACTAATTTTATTACTTTCTCAGAAAGGACTATCACAACAACTACTCATTTTGTTGAAGGTAAGACCTAACTACACAAAGGACTTGAGTCTGCACTTATTTGATTTACAATCTGCAGTGATCATAAATAACAGACATTCCTTTAAAACAAATGCATATTCTTTGCTCAACAATACAAATATGCATAAAGTGAAATCTGTCTTGCAATGACATTAATAATTCATGTCTCATAGGAGGTTTCTCAGAGAAGTAAGTACATACCAGTTAAAAGTCTGGACACTCTTACTTGTATATTAGACAGGGATTGTAGGTCTTAAGACATATTATTTGTTGTTATATTTGTATGTTTTTTAATCAAACAAATGAATATAAGAAGGAAAAATCAGTCTTTGCTTGGATCTTTTGTGGTAATACTTATGTAGAGGCCATTGTTTTGCTGGGTGGGTTCAGAAAACAAAGGGTTTTTCAGATCTCAAGGGGATTTTCATTTTTATCTTTTAAGAAACCATGTTCATAAGATTTAAGGGCTACAATAACTAAATCTAAAAATACAACTTTACAGTGATTATACAATTGATGTGCGATTACTCATCTGGGTAGAGAATCCTAACTATTCCTCATACTAAGCTACGTAAGCTAAATACTTTATCATTCTTGAAGTATTTATAAAATCACACACACACACACATGAAGAGAGAGAGAGTATGCATAGTATGCAAACGGCTACCATACAGCCATCATAATTCATTATACAATGAGAACAGGACAAATCAACAATTGACAATGACTAATTAATATTAAAATCTGTAATATAATGTATTGTTTGGAGTTTAGTCTGTTACTGTTACTATTTTTACCATTTCTTCTTGGAGCAACTGTAACCCACATAATTTCCTTAGGGGTTAATAAAGTATTTTGATTCTGATTGTTTCAGGATGACCTGCCATTATCCAATGACACATCTGCTTACCTGCATCTTTTGCTCGTTTCTCCTCCTCTTCTTTTCTCTTTTTTCTAAATTGAGCACCTGATGGCTTTGAACTTTTCTTGTCCATCTTGGTTTTAATTTTGCACTGCAGTATGAACACCCATCCCTCAACCCGAGGATCACCACAACATAACCTAATAAACCTACACCTTAGTTCACTTTGTCTAGGGTGTATTTCTGCCATTTTGCACAACCCAGGATTCAAATCATGAATACATATGTGCTTGGACTGAAAACATTATGAATGAAATGTGGTCTATTTGGAAGCAGCAGGTCTCCCTCCCCTTTCGACGTGTTGTGTGTGAGACTTTAAATCATCAAACTATAAAATATAAATTTTAAATTGTTATTGATCCCTTTATCCCTAGTGTATAGTTTTTTTCTTACTCTTCTTATATTTATTGTTTGTTTACTTGCACTGCTGTAACTGGAGCCTCGTCGTCTCGTCTCTCTATATACTGTACTATCAGGCGCACTGAGGGCTCTCGCACTCACGTCTCGCATACAGAATTTCGAAAAACCATCGGCGCAAATAATAAGTCTGTATCATAATGTCTGGTGTTTTCATGTTTGTTGGTTTGTTTTTATTTCGTTTTATTTTGCGAGCTGGTTATTAGATGCTGCTCCAGCCAGCCAGAGAATCCCCCCACCGCCCCGCCCTGTCCTCCTTGTGCCGCAAGCAGCAGGCGCACCTAGCAAACGGAGGGCGCCCTTACTCCCAGCAAATGGGCAATAGAAAACCGATCGGTGCCTATGCCATCCCCAGTATGCGCTGGTATGATGTCGGGGCAGCATGAGTACGAGCAATTTTTTTATTTATTTTTTTGCCGCCCCCCACAACGATGCCGCTCCGGGCAACCGCCCGTGTCGCCTGTATCAAAACCCTCTACTGGACATGATCTTGGCTCTGATTACTAAAAAGGGCACTTATCAAGCAACCTCAGGCCAAAGAGCAGCCTTCTGATAAAAATGGAAATCTTTCACCTTTCAGCTGGCTCTTGTACATATACTGTCTCTCACACACACACACACACACACACACACACACACACACACACACACACGCACACACACACACAAAAAGTGATATTTTTGGCAAACGTTTCTTGGGGAAGGTTCTGGGGTTAGATGGGGATATTTTGTCAGATGTCACATCTCATTTATTATAATTTAAGCCAGTAGTTTTTAAAGCTGAAAGACTCTAAACCAACTAAAGAAAAAAGTGAAAAATTCTCATACAGTCCTGATTATTTCTCAAAGTGTGTAAGTGCAGGACTGATTAAGGCCTCCTTTTTTCAGTGCTGCAATCACTTACCATGCTCATGCCATCTTCTTGGTTTGAATGCATGTTCTTATCTGCTTGGAAAACTACACATAATGTGCCTTCAGACTCCTCCATAATAAAGAATTTGAGGGAGTTACACCCTTATTCCCTACATTCTTGACCGATGCTGAAATTACCTTTCCCTCTCTACAGTTCCTGAGTCAACAGTGATCCGCAATGTTACCCAGGTTATTTCAGTGGAACCATCTATCACTACCGTAAAAAGAGTTATCGAAGGGGACCCTTCACTTCTCGAAGACATCAAAACGAACTTTTCAATTACTACCAAGATCATCAAAGGGGACCCTACACTTACCGAAGTCACCAGAGTCATAGAACGGGACTCTGCAGCTTCCAAAGTCACCAGGGTCATCAAAGGGAACCCTACACAGACCAAAGTCACCAGGGTCATTGAAGGAAACCCTACACAGACCAAAGTCACCAGGGTCATTGAAGGAAACCCTACACAGACCAAAGTCACCAGGGTCATTGAGGGACAGCCTTCTATTACTAAAGTTACAAGAGTTATTGATGGTAATTTTCATAAAAAATGCTTATATCATTCATTTTCCATCATAGATGATCAAATTTGAAGCTAACAAAGTTTTTGGAACAGATTTGATGATGTTGCCTTGAATCACAGGTGCTAGTGTTGGTGGAGATGGCAGCACAGGTGAGTTTCCTTTGCATGTTTACTGATTTGAAGACTGTAGTAGCATTAATCTTAGAGCGTTCATGCACCTTCTAACAGATCTGCATGATGATATTAGCCACTGTGTGTCACTCTCTTTTAATGCAGATTTAATTTCACCTTTAATCACATTTTTGTGTGGTGATCAGCTACTAAGTCAGATACTGTTTGCACCATTCTTTGTCTTGAGTTGATCCTTTTGTGAATGCCTCATCTTCAGTAACTACTCTCTCTTCCTCTATGGTGTATACTGCATTTCTTAAGAATAATGATGACCAGAAGAAGAGAGAAGGGATTGTAAAGCACATGCATTGACTTGGCTCTTTTGAGCACAGTTGTTCAGCCATGGTCTTCAACATTTTTTTTTTTATTGTAAGGCCTGAAGTTTGGATTTTGACTGCCGGTAGAATGAAACCAGGGATGTGGATCGTTTACATCCAGTCCTTCTCTGGCTGGCTAAGTGGCAGTCAAAGCCGCCATTGCTGCTTGAACCTGTCATCTCAGTTTCTCAGATTTGTGAAAGCATCCACGACTGCTGTGTTCGACGGGGTGAACAATGGCAGACTCAAATCCTGACAGAGATCACAGGAACTGGGCTGCAAGGTTCTACAAGACACTTTCAAAGTGTCTTGTAGTGGTGGAAGGAAATGTGATCCTTCAACAGACTAATCAACATAATCAACAAACTAAACAGACAGGGAGGTGTTGTTTGATGATGGTTTAGATGGCTGGATCATAATTTGAGTTTGGAATTAGAGATAAAACATACAAGCAAAACACTAAAGGAGAGAGGAGTTAGCAATTAACTCAGCAGTAAGGCTCATGACTGAGGTACCCAAAAGACGGACAAGTGTTGACTGGAGCAAGATTTACACAAAAATGAATTAGTCCTCATTTCGGACTGGATACATCAAACTGCTCTTTATTGTTTTTGTGTTTGTTTGTGCTCGGAAAGCCCTGTTTAACAGCCTGGTTCATGGGATTGCACAGAATATGACGACAATCTTTGGCAAGCATGCAAGGAACATAGGTTCATTTTTGCAATCCATCTGCTGGATAGACATCCAATTCCATCCTAGTATAGATGTTGTTGTTTCTTAGGGGAGGTTGCACATCCTCTATGTATGTGTGAGAATTGTGCAGTGTGCAAATTATATTATTATATTATCAGACCATTGGGCCATTGTCTTTTGGGTACAATAGCAGGTGATCTTTCAGCTGCTTTTCTGGTGTCTTGCAGCTTATTTCTTGGGCTAATGGTACTGTGCGTCTGTGTGCAATTTGTGTATGTTCATAAGCTTACCCATGTGTGCTTGACTCTGTGTTGGTGGTGGCGGAGGAGGTACAGTATTTTATGGGGTGTATGTGCCTGTCAGTCTGTCCATTTGTCAGTCAGTACTTGTACAGTTGCTAAGTCGTTAAATGACTTTCAACACCCTTCTCCGCTGCCGGTCTGAAGGTGGAGCCAGACACACCACGGCGAACGAGCCTCAGATCATTGAGGGTAATGTGTCCTCCCATAAACACTTTATACCAAATAGGTTTATTTCAAATGTTTAATTTCCTTAAAATGATCATGATTATAAATCTATATTCAGTGCAAGTGGATACCTCAAGGTAGGAAAGTAATCATGAAGCTTTTTTAAAAACTGATTTGACTCAGAACATGATTTCGGATTTTAGATGTAATGGTTTTGTTTCAAACGTTCAGGCCCAGACTTTTCCAGGATCACTACAATCCACGGAGACCCAAGTCTGATCGATGAGGAGTCTGAGAGAATTAGCAGAATCATTAAAGGTAAGTGCTTTGACTTTAATTTTGTGACATACTTGTCTGTATATCTCTAATATACAAACTAACCATATTATCTCTTAAATTCGCAGAAGGAGGTAGATTTGCTGCTGCCAGGAAAGCTCCAGGTAACAGTATAATTACTTGCTGATGCATTCACAGCCTTTATCTTCTTAATACATTTTGTTCGCTCTGCTTTGTCTTTTTCAGCTGGAATGAAGAGGCGGGCAAGGCTGGTCAGGCGTCACCATAAGCCAAGGGAGTGAATCTTGCAGAAAGATAAATGCTTAGGGCTCACCACAAGGATTGTATGCATCTCCAGCGCTCCTGGTCGAGCAGTGGTGGATTGAAAAACCGCAGATTGAGATTAAATTAATTTAGCCATTTCTTAATCCAAAGAACCATTAAGTTTGTTTGTTATTCCATCTGAGGCACAGTTCGTGTAATAGCCATACGATTAAACTCTTTATTTCCCTAATTTTGGTGTGTAAGGAATAGTGATTTTTAATGTGGGGGCAAAATAGGGTGAAAGGTGAGGTATATTGTACGAGAATTGTTGTTTGTTTGTTTTTTCGATATCACTTTGCAAACAGATTAGTACAAAAGAGTTTTGTATTCTTTTGGTTTGTTGTTTTTTGTCATATGGTGCTCTGTTTTAAATAGTGTTTTGCTACCGGTAGATCTTCTACTGTACCTCTGTAAATTATGGCATGATCATTTTAAAATGCCACGATGGGGTTTTTTCTATCATGACGGCGATAGATCGACAGATGTTTCATACTTTTGATCGGGAACTTGACTCGTGTATGTCTATACGCAATCAGACTTTACAATCCTATGTTTGTACCTTACAAACAAGTGACCAATAAATGTGTGAATACAATGCAGATTATGACTAAAGAAATTCCTTTCATCTACTTTTCCATTATCTAACATGGCTATTCTGTCTGTAGAGCTACATCGTGTATATGAATATACTGAAAGTAAAGTGCTGGTGAAAAAACCCCCAAAAAAGCATAAAGCAATCAAAAGGTTTTCAAGAGTATTGACACTAAATCAGATGAGCTATCACTTCCTCAGACAGATGTCTATAAACCTAAGTTTAATTTTCATAAGAGTCCATAGACCTGAAATCAAATGTAAAACTGAATAACATTTTTACTATTTTTTAAATGGTTTAAATAAGAAATGTTCACAATTATATCTCATGTATATTATTACATTATCCAAAGTATTATCACTTACAGTATATTTTTAATATGTTAATATGAGTATAACATGCAGGTTAAAAAGAAACAAAAAAAAGTTTTACACAGTTATTATTGTGTACTTAGTCCTGATTGTGTCTACTAATGTACAGGTAACAGCTTCAAGAATTGTAGTATCAAGCATGCTTCATCTGCAAATCTGACAATAGCCCTGGCAGCTACCTGTTGAGCTGTGATGACTTTGCTGTCATATCTTACGATCTTTATCTGACTAAATTATTCAAAATATTTTGAAAGCAAAATTTTGGACCAATTTCACTTTTGGATTTCAACCAAGGAGTGTCTTAACTGTAGCACATGCACTGATTGACCTCATGTTTTCCTGGTTTACTTTTGCTTCTGAGAATCACCATTACGCAAGAAGCTTCTGTCCATGGTGTAGCTCTTTAGTAATATCATTTAAATGACTGGTGGCAACTTGCCTCTGAAAAGTTAAAGTTTGCACAAGGAATGGTTGCTTAACATCACAAGGCCCTGATAAAACAAATTGCAGCTTACTCTGTTTTCAGCATGTTTTTTGTTCTCTTCTTTCATTCACAGACATGGAAAAATACTGAATATTGTTATTATGAGGATAATTACTTATGATAATAACAGAGACACATTATTATTATTATTATTATTATTATTATTATTATTATTATTATTATATAACAGACCTGGCCCACCTAAACTTATAGTGAGGGTGTGCTTGGAAAGCCTGGCAGTGGCCCCGGTCCGCAAGATCTTCAACGCACACCTCGGGAAGAGTTTCAACAGCATTCCGGGGGAGACTTGGGACATTGAGTCACCTCTATTGCTGAAGCCACTGTGTCCACAAGGTGGCTCGTGCCTGTCATGGTGGTAACCCAAGGCCAAGCAGAACACAGATCGGGCAGTGGCTGAAGCAAAAACTCGAGTGTGGAAGAGGTTCGGATAGGCCATGGAAAAAGACTTTCAGACTGCCTCAAAGAGATTCTGGAAAACTGTCAGAGGACTCAGGAGGGGAAAACAATGTTCTACCTGCACTGTGTGGAGTAGAGCGCTGTGACTTCGACTGGGAACATTGTTAGGCAGTGGAAGAATACTTTGAGAAACTCCTTAATCCAACTCCCACGTCTTCCGTGGAGGAAGCAGAGTCTGGGGACGAGGGGACGACTCGCCTATCTCTGGGGGCGAGGTCACTGAGGCAGTTAAACAACTCCTTGGTGGCAGAGCCCCTGGGGTGAGTTTCTGAAGCCTCTGGATGTCGTAGGGCTGCCTTGGTTCACAAGCCTCTACAATGTTGGATGGAGATCAGGGGCAGTACCCCTGGCTTGGCAGAGCAGGGTGGTGGTTCCCATCTTTAAGAAGGGTGACCGGAGGGTGTGTTCCAACTATAGGGACATCACACTCCTAAGCCTCCCTGGGAAAGTCTATGCCAGGATGCTGGAAAGGAGAGTCTCTCTGTTAATTGAACCTCGGATACAGTAGGAACAATGCGGTTTTCGTCCAGGCCGTGGAACACTGGACCAGCTCTTTATCCTCTCAATGATACTTGAAGGTGCATGGGAGTTTGCCCAACCAGTCTACATGTGTTTTGTGGACTTGGAGAAGGCATTTGATCGTGTCCCTCAGAGTGTACTGTGGGAGGTGCTTTGGGAGTACGGGGTG
Organism: Rhamphochromis sp. 'chilingali'; assembly: GCF_963969265.1. Lineage (NCBI taxonomy): Eukaryota > Metazoa > Chordata > Actinopteri > Cichliformes > Cichlidae > Rhamphochromis > Rhamphochromis sp. 'chilingali'. The sequence goes on from NC_137946.1 coordinate 17,815,449, forward strand.
TCTGGCCCATTGCTACGGGCCATTCGCTCATTATACAACCGTTGAAAGAGCTTGGTCCACATAGCCGGCAATTTAATGGATTCGTTCCGTGGGTTCGGTGGATGATGGACTCAGTGAGGGCTGCCCTTTGTCACCGATTCTGTTTGTAATTTTAATGGACAGAATTTCTAGGCGTAGCCAAGTGGCGGAAGGCTTTCAGTTGGGTGGTCTTAGAATCTCATCTCTGATTTTTGCAGATGATGTGGTTCTGTAGCTTCATCGGGTGATGGCCTCCAGCTCGCACTGGAACGGTTCGCAGCTGACTGTGAAGTGGTGGGAATGAGATTCAGCACCTGGAGAGGTGGTGGAGTGGTGAAGTTTAAGTATCTTGAGGTCTTGTCCACAAGTGATGGGAGAAAGAAGCGGGAGATCAACAGATGGATTGATGATGCGGGCGCTGTAATGGTCCATTGAGGTGAAGAGAGAGCTGAGTGTAAAAGCAAAGTTTATCATTGATTTACCACACAATCTGCATCCTTACCCTCACCTATGGTCATGAGCTGTGGGTAGTGACTGAAAGAACGAGATCCCAGACACAAGCAGTGGAAATGGGCTACCTCAAAACGGTGGCTGGCCTCTCCCTTAGATAGGTTGAGAAGTTCGGGAGGGGACTTCTAAGGGAGGGGCTCAGAGTACAGCCACTGCTCCTCCACATCGAACTACTTGAGGTGGTTCCAGCATGCCTTCTGAGCGTTTCCTGTGTGAGGTGTTTCGGGCATGTCCCATTGGGCGGAGGCCCCAGGGCAGACCTAGGATATCATGGAGAGATTATATCTCTTGGCTGGCTTGAGAACGTCTTGGTGTTTCCCCCATAGCTCCCCATAGCACAAGTCACCATCAAGTGCAGGATCTACCAAGGAGATGCTCTGTCCCCACTGCTGTTCTGCATAGGCCTGAACCCCCTCAGTGAGATCATTAACAAGACTGGCTACGGATACCGACTACGGAATGGAGCAGTTGTCAGCCACCTCCTGTACATGGATGACATCAAGCTGTATGCCAAGAGTGAACGAGACATCGATTCACTGATCCACACTACCAGGCTATACAGCAATGACATTGGAATGTCGTTCGGACTGGAGAAGTGTAGTCGAATGGTAACAAAGAGAGGGAAGGTAGTCAGAACTGAGGGGACTGAACTACCAGAAGGCAACATTGCAGACATAGAGGACAGTTACAAGTACCTGGGGATCCCGCAGGCAAATGGGAACCATGAAGAGGCCGCTAGAAATGCTGCAACCACCAAGTACCTGCAGAGGGTCAGGCAAGTCCTGAGGAGTCAGCTGAATGGTAAGAACAAGATCCGGGCCATCAACACCTACGCCCTGCCCGTGATCGGGTACCCTGCTGGGGTAATAGGCTGGCCAAAGGAGGAGATAGAAGCCACTGACATAAAGACAAGAAAGCTCCTTACCATGCATGGAGGGTTTCACCCCAAGTCCAGCACCCTGGGGCTGTACGCTAAGCGGAAGGAAGGGGGCCGGGGACTGGTGAGTGTCAGCACCACAGTCCAGGATGAGACAACGAACATCCAAGAATACATTGGGAAGATGGCCCCAACTGACCGAGTGCTCAGTGAATACCTCAGGCAGCAGAAACCCAAGAAAGAGGAGGGAGACGAGGAACCATCATGGAAGGACAGGCCCCTGCACGGTATGTACCACCGGCAGATAGAGGAGGTGGCTGATATCCAGAAATCCTACCAGTGGCTGGACAAAGCTGGACTGAAAGACAGCACAGAGGCACTAATCATGGCAGCACAAGAACAAGTTCTGAGCACAAGATCCATAGAGGCTGGGGTCTATCACACCAGGCAAGACCCCAGGTGCAGGCTGTGTAAAGATGCCCCAGAGACAATCCAGCACATAACAGCAGGGTGCAAGATGCTAGCAGGCAAGGCATACATGGAACGCCATAACCAAGTGGCCGGCATAGTGTACAGGAACATCTGTGCCGAGTATAACCTGGAAGTCCCGAGGTCAAAATGGGAGATGCCCCCAAGGGTGGTGGAGAATGACCGAGCTAAGATCCTGTGGGACTTCCAGATACAGACAGACAAAATGGTGGTGGCTAACCAACCGGATATAGTGGTGGTAGACAAACAGAAGAAGACTGCCGTAGTGATCGATGTAGCGGTTCCGAATAACAGCAATATCAGGAAGAAGGAACACGAGAAGCTGGAGAAATACCAAGGGCTCAGAGAAGAGCTCGAGAGGATGTGGAGGGTGAAGGTAACGGTGGTCCCCGTGGTAATCGGAGCGCTAGGTGCGGTGACTCCCAAGCTAGGAGAGTGGCTCCAGCAGATCTAGAGGACCCGAGCTTGAAGGATAAACCGCCCGCAGTGGCGTGCTGGGTGTTATATATATATATATATATATATATATATATATATATATATATATATATATATATATATATATATATATATATATATATATATATATATATATATATATACACACACACACACATTGCATTTGTTATAATTCCTTTGTTATGATTCAGTGTAACACATTTAATATTGAAAGTTAGATAGAGGAAGATCAAACTTTGCATACACAAAAGAGCATAATAAATTAACAAAAAACAAAATCAGCCCTGAATAATTGCAAAGTAATAAAACTGATTATTTAATTTAATAATTTAATGAGGCAATGTTTCTCTTAATCTTAATCTGGTTCTTATGTTAATTCATCATCCATAATAAATCAGCCCCAAAATGTGTTTTTTTTAATTGCTTGATTAGCAAAGATATATCATCGTTATTACTTTTGTGCCACATGCACTGCTCCCTGCATTGATACCTGTACAATTTTTTTCCATCATGTAGACAAATTCTGGCCAAATTTTTATGTACTGAAACTGCGCTATATCTCCTGGGCTCTGACCCAAAGGATCCGTACACTCTTCCCCATCAATGCCAGACAGCTCTGCTGTTGATGCTCCAACTCTAAATTAAAACCAGCTGACCATAGCTGCAGATCTAAAATTTATGGAACTCAAGGATAGTCTGCAGAGACAAACAGCAAAGTGGCATCCAGGATTCACTTTAAGATTAATGTACTGTGACATCTAGCATTTACAAATGACTCCAAATATGTCACTGCTACTAATCATACTATGTGATTTCTTTCTGCTGTTACATATTACATACAAAGACTACTATGCTACATTAAAGTAAAGTGTTTACAGGTGGTATCTTTAACAAATGAGGAGTCAAACCAGAACTTGAAAAATTTAAATTAAGAAAACATCAAAAGGAAATGTCTTCACTTTTATGGCATAAACATCATAGATTGGTAGTAGAGGAGATATGAAATGTCATAACATTGGATATGTATAAGGTTGCCATATTATATGTGAATAGCAAATAAGTATAAAATGCATACAGTACATCTGTACTGTACACTGTGCAAACAGATCATCAGGAATATCTTTGATTGTGAAAATTTATCATGGTGCAAATAAATATAGAAGAGTAAAAACTGAGTCTTCCAAAGCATCTAAAAGATACATGTTTTTCGTGTACCCAAGAATATCAGGCCAAAAATGAAATACCCAGCCCCAACTGTAATTCAAACAAAAAATGAATTTAAACTATAATCATTTAAAGAAAACAACACTGAGTAGAGAAACATTTCCAGTCATAAACACTGCAGGTGCTGCAGCATTAAACCACATGATCCAGCAGATTTTGGAGAATGGATGCTGTGGTCTGTCTGGGAGAATTCCACATCACTGAAGGATGGCTATGACTGCCAAGACTCAACAGACAGTAACATGTGCAAGCTTCAAACTTAAGTAAAGCAGAATTTCCTGTGCAGAATCACTGGAGCCATTTGTGCTCCTGGCCAGTAGTTCCTCCATAGAGGGTGAAATTAATGTGATTGGTGTGACTGTGGAGAGGATGATGTCAGGCCTTGGAGATGCCCTTTGAGAGCACAAGCCAAAGAGGCTCTCTCTGTGTGTGAGCTGAGTGACAAGACAGGGAACGGAAACTTGAAACTCTCATGGACGTGTTTGTTGTTGTTTTTTATTTTGAGAGAAAGAGATAGTTAAATATATATATTTAGATGGATATTGATATAGATATATTGAAAACTTCCTTATAATTTGGCAATTTTCTCATTTAAATCTACCTTTACTGTGTAGAATGAAAGTTTATTTGATCTTACATCTAAGCCTTGACTAGCCTCTAACACAGAACATGCACAGTGAGCTCATCCATTACCAGCCATGCTCACAAGAACAATTTTCCAAGGAATCACAAGGGAGTTGGGCAGGAAAAGTGCAACAGATTGTGTAAGTATTATGAGGACACAGAGGAAGGAAGGAAGGAAGGAAGGAAGGAAGGTTGGGTGCTGGCTATCTCAGTTGCTGATAGCAGTGGCAATACAGAGACATGCACAGCACCTGTTTTATGTACGCATGTGAGCCGTTCCCACATGCACACATAAAACACACGCATTTGTAAAAGTGTTATTCATTATGTCTGGAAAAACTGACGTGTTCCTTTTACCAAAATTATGTGGAAAACCACCATGGACTGTATAAAATGTAAATATTTTAGTATTAGTATTTATTTATTTATTGTCATTGTCAAGAACAATGAAATTGCGTTTGGGGCTTCCATACAACCCAAAAAAAAGAAGAAAATAATAAATACCCCTTAAAACCCAAGTGTACATATTTAACCCAGTGTGACTCCAATGCAATAAGACAATCCTTAGCAATAATGTTCGTAGAAATTCAGACAAAGACCTGAGAAACATGACAAAATACAACAATGCAACCCATTCAATATTATTGTACTGTGAGATATGATATCAGATATGATAGTTATCTATTTAAGAAAGAGGGGGGGGGGGGGGGGCAGGAGGGGGAAGAGAATAAAGATATGATGCACCAATGCAGACCAGTTCATTGCTATTAAGAAGTTGGATATGGTTATTGTCCGTGAGAGGGGGGCAGAGAGTTCAGGAGCCTCACAGCCTGTGGATACAGGCTGTTGGCCAGTCTGGATGTTCTGGCCTGTATAGACCTGTACCTTCTCCCTGAGGGCAGCAGATGGAAAAGGTGGCGCGCAGGGTGATGTTGGTCCCGCAGGATACTGTGCACCCTCCTCAGACAGCGAGTGGGGAAGATATTACTGATCTCTGGCAGACTTGTTCCAATAATTCTGCCAGCTTCTTTCACCACCCGCTGGAGTGCTTGCTGATCGGCCTTGGTGCAGCTGGGGAACCACACTAGAAATCCATACGTCAGAATGCTGCTGATGGCACAGTTGTAGAAGTTCAACATCAGAGATCTGGGAATGTGTGCGCTCCGCAGTCTCCTCAGGTAGTAGAGGCGCTGTTGGGCCTTCCGTACAACTGAGGTGATATGGTTGCCCCAGGACAGGTCCTTGGTCACAGTTACCCCCAAGAATTTAAAACTGCTCACCCTCTCCACCGCCTCACTGCCAATGAAGAGAGGCAGATGGTTGTTATGACCCCTCTTCCGGAAATCTACAATGATCTCCTTGGTCTTTTTGGTGTTTAAGACCAAGTTATTGTCGTGGCACCATGACTCTAGTTGTTGCACCTCTGTCCTATAGTTTGTCTCATCATTGTTGGATATAAGTCCGAGCACTGTAGTGTCATCTGCAAACTTAACAATGAGATTGGACGCGCAGGAGGAAATACAGTCATGGGTGAAGAGAGTGTATAGCAGAGGGCTCAGAACACACCCCTGAGGGGCACCGGTGTTGACCACAAGGGTGGAAGAGGTGTTCTTACCCACTCTGACACTCTGTCTACGGTTAGTGAGGAAGTCCACAATCCAGTTGCACAGAGAAGAGTTAAGTCCCAGTTGGTGGAGTTTGGGACGGAGTTTGTATGGCCGGATGGTTTTAAAAGCCGAGCTGTAGTCTACAAAGAGGAGCCGTGCATAGGTGTTCCTGTGTTCCAAGTGCTTCAGTAATGTGTGCAGCACTGTGGCGATCGCATCCTCGGTTGAGCGGTTCTCCCTGTATGCAAACTGGTGCGAGTCCAGGGATGGTGGAAAAGCAGCTCTGATGTGTTTAATGACCAGTCTCTCCAGGCATTTGGCGGGAATGGGGGTGAGTGCCACAGGTCTGAAATCGTTCAGACATGTGACATTTGACTGTTTTGGGATGGGAACGATGGTTGCTGCTTTGAAACAGGATGGTACCAGTGAACAGGACAACGAGGTGTTATATATAGAGGTGAAGACGTCCGCCAGGTCCGCAGCACAGTCTTTTAGCACCCGGCCCAGCACTCCATCCGGCCCGGCCGCCTTCCTGGTGTTAATGCTCCGGAACACACGCCTCAGCTCATGAGTGCTCAGGACCGGAGCAGGGTCGGTTGAGGGGAGAGGGGACAGGACAGGGTCGGTGTTCTCCCTGTCAAAACGGGCATAAAAGAGATTTAGATCCTCAGCCAGAGTAGAACTGTCGGCTGAGGGTGATGGTGTTCTTCTTTTGTAGTCCGTGATAGCCCTGATGCCCTCCCAGACCTGCCTTGGGTTTGTGTTGTTCTCAAACCTGGCCTCGATACGCCTCCTGTGCTGCTGCTTGGCAGTCTTGATGCCTCTTCTCAGGTTGGCCCTGGCAGCACTGTATGCCTCCTGGTCCCCGGATTTGAAAGCGTTGTTCCTTGTTCGAATAAGTTGTTGAACTCCGTGTGTCACCCAGGGTGGATTATTAGGGAACACACGGAATCGTTTCCAAGTTGTTACATTGTCCACACAGAAACAGATGTAGTCCAAGACAGTGGAGGTGTAACTGTCCAATGCGACACGATTGTCAGTGTCCTGCACCTTGAATACATCCCAGTCTGTGCAGTGGAAACAGTCCTGAAGCATCGGAATAGCATCCTGCGGCCATGTTCTCACGGTTTTGGTTGTAATCCCAGTGCTCTTGATCTTTTGTGTGTATATTGGGTGTAGCAGAAGGGAGAGATGGTCTGACAGACCCAGGTGGGGATAAGCCTGGGCTCTGTACGCATTCGCCATGTTGGTGTACACCTGGTCCAACGTTCTATCTCCTCTGGTAGCACACTTCACATTACGGTGGAAATTGTGAAGTACAGATTTCAGGTCCGCGTGGTTAAAATCCCCAGCCGCAATAAAGACACTGTCCGGGTGTGCTACCAGGCTGTTATTGATGCTGCTGCTCAATTGTGCTAACGCTAGCTTAGCATTAGCATCTGGTGGAATGTAAACAGCGCAGATGTAAACGGCAGAAAATTCCCGAGGGAGATAGAATGGACGGCACTTTAACACCAACAGTTCTACCTCTGTACTGCACAGTTTTTCCGTTACCGTGACGTTCGTGCACCAAAGGTTGTTAATATAGATGCACAGCCCCCCGCCAGTCTTCTTACCCGAGTCCGCAGACCTGTCGGCTCAATAGGCGGTGCGGCCTGCTAGATCGATAGCCGCATCGGGAATGGCGCTGTCCAGCCAGGTTTCAGTGAAAATCATGCACGAACAGTTATTAAAAGTCCGTCGAGTGACGATCTGCAGTCGTATTTCATCCAGTTTGTAACGGATTGAACGGGCGTTGGAGAGGAATATGATCGGGAGTGGTGGTTTAAACGGACTAGTCTTTAGCCGTGCCCACAGGCCTCCCCGCTTGCCTCTCTTCTGCCTCCGCTCGCAACGTCTCCTCCTGCGGCTTGCTGTTGCGGGTAGCCCCGGGGGTTGCTTAACGATCTCCGGGGGAATGAGATACTCGGATGTTAGTTGAAGAACTCCACGGCTTAGTTGTAGTAGATCATCTCTGTTGTATTGAAGTAACCCCAGACTGTGTGAAATAATACACAGTACCACCAAAAGTGCAAAAGTGTAGGAGCTCCGGGCCGCTGCGTCTGTGCGCGCCGCCATCTTGGTTTGTGGATGTTACATGTTACATATGACTAGGTACATATGTCTATATTGAGGTAATAGACATTACCCATGGATTTTGGATGTTTTGAAATCATTCATTATTAGCATTTCCCATAAGTGGGCAAATTTGGATTAGAGGTTGAAGGCTGATTTATGTCATCACTTCAAAAATAGTTTCCTTAGCATAAACAAGAGTACTCAGAGAGTGCAACTCCCCCCTAAGGGCAAGGGCTATACTGAAACTGTGATGTTTTAGAATGTTGTTATGACAACATGCTGACGTCAGCCTGCTTTTATAACAATTTCCGGATGCCAAACCTATAACCTATGACCTTGAAGCATTACATAATAATTTTTTATCTTTACACATACAAGTGGAGGAGAATTCCCTGAAATCATTGGCTTTTATAAGCCGTTACAACATCAGATTTTAAGATATATTCATGCAGCATGCAATTTTGCAAAGCTTTGTGCTGTAATTGTAACACTGTCGGGCTTCGTATTGAAAAAAATTACACTTGTGTGTACAGCTTTCTCTGTCCCCTTTCATGAGATATATTACTCTATATGGTTTCTAGAAGTTTTTTTCAAGGTCAACTTTAACCTTGGCAGCTAACAATGAGGATCAAGGAAAAATGCGAACCGACTTTGACCCGATGTTCACCTAAATTAAATCAACTCAAGTTGTTATTGGTATCTACTGTTGCATAAAATTAGAACATCGTATCTTGAAAATTGTAGACACTGTATTTGCAGAAGAACAATACGGGTGCAATGCATAGACATAATGCTAAGCAACAGACTTTCATTCACTACAACAGCAAACGGCAAAAACGCGATGGAGTGATTCACTCCAGTGACTCCAGTCTACAGTCGTGAGGGCTAGGAGGCATTAATCAGCTACAGGCCCTCTGTTGGGACACCTTTCAATCAAAGCTGCTATATTCCTAACTCCAGTATCCAGATGGATGAGTTATAAAAAGAAATAAAATCCAAATAAGGGGGGCCACAATTTTTTTGGCATTTCATGTTGGCCTGGTTTTTCAGGAACTGTTCCAGTGCGAGCTGGAGGTTTTTCAGATCCAGAGGTTTCTTAAAAGGGAGGCCTCACAATTTCTACCTGTATATGTTGCTGGAGAAATTGAAACTAGATTAGCATTTTTTTCACATTTTCATTTTATTAGAATGGTATTAACTTTATTTGCCATTGTTGCACACTGTGTAATCTGCAACTGTTTTATTTAGTTGTATTTATTGGTTTAGCCTGTATCACCATCCATCCATTTTCTTCCACTTATCCAATTCAGGGTTGGCCGAAGCCTGCCCCCACCTGTAATAGGACAAGAGGTGGGATACAAACCTGAGTCACATTCACACCTAAAGAATCACCCACTAACATGCATGTCTTTATACTTTGAGAGGAAGCCAGTGCACCCTGAGAGACCCGAAACTGGGGTAGGTCTAGCATGGAAACTGCACACAGAAGGGTGCCAGGTAGGCAGCAGGTTTGAACCCAGGACCTTCTTACTGTGAGACATAATATACCACCCTGCCTGTATCCCCATGTCATTAAAATACTGAAGAAACAATTGCATAAATTCCTTGTCTTTACTTCTTGATTACACAGTAGGTTAGGGGGCTCCGTTTTTCTGTATTTCTATTTGGCTAGTGAGCAAATGTAACTTGACACAGGCCTTAATTTGTGTTTTGTTTTTCATTTGATCAGAAAAAGTGGAAATCCCCTCTATCCCTTTATATGACAGTTTCATTGGGTAGATCTGCGATTATTTCTTTTTCTCTCATACCTCAGCTGACTTTGAGTTACGTCAATTACTCGTTGATGTAACTCACTGAAATAATCAGTTGTGATACAACCTTCTCTATTTGGCTAATATGTTACAACTCTCAGAAAGCTGTGGTCATAATTGCTGATTATTTCAAGGCATCTGTTTTTGAACTGTTTAGGTAACAGTAATGGTTTTAATTAGCGCTGTCAGCGTTAATCTCGTTAAACGAGATAACGAGACGAGAGATTAACGCTGACAGCACTAGTATTAATACACACTATTTTCTAAAATTATGGATTTTTTCCATCATCATCTTTTTAGGGGGTTTTCTGCACTGGTATTGATTTTAAATAAGAGGATAATGTAAGTTGAATTGATAAATAAAAAGAATAACAAACAGTGCATACCAGCTCTCCAGGTCTTTCATAAAAATTGTGTCACGGGTTGCCGGGGCAAGCGTGTGAATTAGTTAGGACCCAGGAAGCGGCAGCTCTGGTGCAAGTGAGTTTATTAAACAGCGGTGGATACAACAGGGATGACGCGGGTGAAACATGAAACTAAGAAAACCTAAACTGGAAAACTAACAGAACTAAACAGAAACCAAGATGCAGGGAGGTACGGGGAAATACACAGAAAGACGGACGGAGAGACGCAGACAAACCAGCAACGAGGACGAGGTAACACACACTATGGCTGTGTCCCAATTCAGGGTCTGCACGCATTAAGGACGCATTTTAAGTGCGATTACGTCACCGCCACGCGACGATGGCTGTCCCAATTCGAAGTGTACTTCAACTGCATACTCCAACTGCGCCGTCGAGTTCCCCAAATATCAAGCGTGGTCCGGTGCACGCTTCGTGGTCCCATATATCCCACAATTCATAGCGCGGTGGTGGGTGTGGATCATTTTGCCGCAAAATACGGCAGAAGGGACCGGCCGAAGAGTGAACTGTCAAAAGTAAGTACTGAATATGATGTCACTTATTTATGTGCGAATGTTTAATAACGAAGAACATTAAAACGTTACTGTTGGCCACATGTCGGCAAAGTTGTGTGACATTAGTGACGTTTGTACTTGCAGCGTTAACTTGGGTTTAAAGCCTCTACTTCAAAATATATATATAGTCGACCTTAATCTTACAGAGAATGTGATGATTTTGTGGATAATTAAAGTCAGTCATATATCCACAAACACAACAAGCTGAAAGTCAGTGATGCTGCTCGGTTTGCAGTCCTGAATATCACGGCACAAGCAGGATCCACTGCACTGTTAATGTTAGCTATGTTATATTGCTGCCTCTGTTCGGTGGTGTTGAGCCAAACGGACTTTAACGTGTGTTTGAACGAGCTGACGGTTCACTCGTTAAGCTGAAAGAAAGATGCTTTAATCACAGGAGTCACCCATGTGTCCACTGTACCATCTGGGAATTCTTCTTGTTTAGCACTCGTAATAACACACACACTAAATCCTCCTTCTTTTGTGCTGTTTTGTAGCAGTGTGTGCACCTGAGACTGTCACCTGTCTGTCTGTCCTGCACTCTCTCTCTCTTTTTCTTTCTCTCTGATTGTGTAATAAAAGTATGAACATGTATTTATAAGTTACACTTGTGTTTGAATCCTGCAGCTTATCACACATTTGATTTCCATGTGTGACAACTGCAAGTGTGTCTGTCCAGAGTGAGGACAGACTGAGGGACCCACTGCTGCACATCATCTGTGAGGCTTTGCACCCCTGATGATCCACAAGGACAAACTCAGCAGTGTGTGAGGAAGAGGAGGAGTAAGAGCCAGCAGCAGCTGACAGATGGAGAGAATAGACAGACTGTTCCCTGTTTGTAAAGGACTGCTAGAAAAGTTTAAAATAACTAATTGTCTGTCCTGAATCAGTCTTATTAGGTTATGTTCAAATCATTTTATCATTCCAGTGTTTTCAGTGTGGGAGAAAGTACTCAGGGCCTTCAAGTTACACACTATGAAAGGCAGCAACAAGTGTAATATTCAGAAACCTAAAGTATGTATCAGCAGCAGAATGGAGCTAAAAATAAATGTTTGTTCCACTTCTATGAAGCTTTGAGTATTTTGGATTAGTAGCACTGCTGTGTTTGTTGCATCATATTGCTGTAATTGTTTATATGTTTTATATATTCTGAGCTAAGTTGATCTATAGTGTTACATCATATTCTATAAGGATGTTATGTGTTTGTAGACTTTCTGCCCAGTTTGACCCATTTAGCAGAAGCCAGCCTGTTTAAGGCTCTGATATCTATTCTGTATGACTTAAAGCAGTTATGACATGGTCTGATTTTCTCACCCAATAAAGGAATATTTCATATATCAGTCTACTCTTCATTCTATCAGACAGTTATCACAGCTCGCACATTTTTTTTTTTTTTTGTTTTTACACATATATGTAAGCATTGAGCCAAATGTAATAATGCCAACATACTGAAGGAACAACATTTGTCTCATATATAATACATATATAATACACACTGTCAAAGATACTTGAGTGTCTTTGAGTGAAGATTTAAGGTGATAGGACATAAATAGCTGCAACTTGAATCTTTACTGAAGCTCAGTATTTGACACAGAGTTCACTCACATGTGCTGTACCAGTGTACCTGCACATGTAATGTGACAATAGAAGTGATTTGATTTGAGTTCAAACTCATTGCTGTAATAACTAATAATGATTAATATAATAACTATAATATTGGCCATATCATATTTACACTGACTCTAGTCTCATGAACAACATTAACTATTTGTTATTTACTAGCTAATCTTAAATGACTGTTCAGTACAGAAATGAAGCCCAATAATCATGTTTTACAGTCCTGTGGTCTCAGCCTCAGATTAGAGCTGGGCGATATATCGAGTTTTTAAAACATATCGATATATTTTTATACGAGATATAAGATGTGACAATATCCTTTATATCGATATAGTCTATGTTACGTTATAATTATAGTTGTGGAGCCGCAAGTTTGCCTCTCTTTCGCCCACTTTTGTCTCTACGCAACGTTACTCCGCCTCGCCTTCACTGAAGACAACTCCCCCTCCTCCCCCATCGCTTCACGTGCAGGCAGCGACAAGACGGACACGGCAAATCTCCGTTAACGAGTTACTGCGCATCGCCCCATGCGTGGGGCTGGACGGCGTCAACGTGCTAACGAGCTAAACATGCTAACGAGCTAACAGCGCTAACCCTAAAATCCTTTCATTCTCTCAAAAGTTGATAGCGCGCCTTATGTATGAATTCTGGTTGTGCTTGATGGCCGCGAACCGATTTTATGTGGTACACGGCGCTCAGCAATCTGTCAAAAATGTTTGAGTACGACTTTGGTAAGCTACGGAGCTGCACCGCTTAATAGATTGTCGGCGCATTACGGCTACTGAGGAGCTTCGCGGAGTGATACGTACTGTGCATCAACGTAATATTACCGTATTGTGTGTGTATAAGGACCATAAATGGCACCTGTAAGAGAGGTGGTTATGAAGCGGATTTCAAACTCCAGGCTATCAGTCACACAGTAAAACTTGGGAACAGAGCAGCTGTGAAATCTGTCTTTGTTATTACGCTCAGCGTCTTTTAGTTTACATTTTGACTGCACAATTGTGAGCTCTTTGTTTAGCACAAAAACAACCTTGTTTTCTTTTATTTATGGAGCATTATTATTTAATGAATTCTCATAATTTAATTTTGAGTAATTTTTCATGTACATCTGTGCTGTATGTTAATAAAAGTGCCTGTGTGACATCTGGGACACAGCTTTGACTAAGAACTCTCTTTTTGTTCTTACTTTATGGCTTAAAAAAAAAAAAAAAAAAAAAAAAATCGAGATATATATCTTATATCGCCATCCAGCTAAAAAATATCGAGATATGAATTTTGGGTCATATCGCCCAGCCCTACCTCAGATACTTATTAAATCACACAAAGCTCATGTAGAAACAAACAAACGAACAAAATATGTTCTCCTTCATTTCTGTCAACCACACGTTTCCAGCTATCATGGTTGCTAGGCAACCTGGGCAGCGCGACGGAGGCTAGACTGTCCCATTTCACAAGCCTCACACTTCCGGCCTCAGCGGTCTTTGAGTACGCGGCCCTTGAAGACCGTTGAGGCTGCGTACTTTAAGGCTGCAGACCCTAAATTGGGATACAGCCCCTGAAATACACACACCAGGAATCAAGGGATGGGAAACAGGAGGGGAACACACCTGGAAGACATCACAGCTGACGAGGCAGGGGCAACGTAAACAGAACACACTGACATAAGACAGACCTTCAACGTAAAACAGGAAACACAGACTCAGAGACGCGGACTAAACACAGAGACCTACTACACTAAGGGGATACACAAGCAGGGAAACACCAAACAGAGGGAACACAACAATCATAATACAAAAACTATCAAAAGTAAAAGTACACAACCAAAAACACTGGGTCACCAACCCAGGACCATGACAAATTGGCTTTTACGGCATCCTGGCAGAATGAGTTACATGTGTTCTTGGTTTGTAATCAACTTGCCAGTTCTCACAATTTGATGTAATACAGGAGTCCTAAAGGAAACAATAAACTGTCTTTGATACTTAGACAACAAGTTACACAGAGGTGTTACATTACTTGCATTCATATCAAGTAGCTTTAATTATTTCATATTTGCAGGACTCTCAGGGCATCGTGTTCAGATCTTTTAATTGTTCCCAGAATAACATCCCAGTGTGCTGAAAGTGCTTTCAGTTATTGTGATCCTGTACTTTGGAACAACCTGCCTGCAGACATGAGATCAATTACATATGTTTTAATGCCATCTTCCTCCATGTAGAGTAAATGAGATTTGTGTTATATAAATAAAATTGTCATTGTTATTATCATTACTAAAGACATTGCCAGTGTAACGCGGTTAAAGGACCAGGGCGCCTGACTGCAGCTTCATAGACAATGAGCTATCAAAATTCATTTCGACTATGGAGCCTGAGTGTGTGAATAAAACACAGGAAGCCAAAGTAGAGCTCAAAATATATATATTATGTTTGTTATGAGAAATGTATAGACGGATGTACAAAATAATAACCAAAATATGCATATATATCACAAACAAAAATAATGTTGACAATACAAAACAGCTTATTAGGTTCCAAAAGGAGGTGGGATGAGGTGTAGTCCAGTATGAGATTTAGTTCAGTTCCATGGACCTGTGATAGGTCATGTGTCAACAGTTTAATTCAGTCCATAGGTTTACGATTCCTACCGCAACGTAGCGGTGGTCGGGTGGCTCGCCATCTCGTGCTGATCAGGGCTGATCGCGGGAGAAAAAAAAAAAAAAAAAAAAACCTGACCTAAACAAGGTCAAAAACATAAATTATCATTCACCGAAGAAAATGAAACAGCATTCTACTGCTGTGACAAAATAAATACATAAATAACAAAGACAAGTAACTAATGCCATGTTTCATACAACAATCAATAAACCATCATCTCTTATAATGAATTTCATTCAAAATACTATTATGGAAAAACATTCTCATGGGTCCCATCAAAGTATATCAGCAATAAAGCTAATAAACATTATCCAAAGTTAATCAAATATATTTACAAAACTCATTTAACCACATATTTCTAATTTGTGTTGTACAGTTATTTCATTTTCAACTTTAATTTATATATTTTATCTTATTCTTTCCCAGTTAAATTTACCCTTCCATTCTAATTTGTGTTGTACAGTTATTTCATTTTTAACCTTAATTTATATTTTATTCCTTCCTAGTTAAATATACCCTTTTTAATTTTTCATATTTATTTCCAATCTTATTCATAGCCTTTTCCTTTTTTGTTTTCTTTAGGTCACGAGCAGTTGTCCAAGCATTTCACTACATATCGTACTGTGCATGACTGTGTACGTGACAAATAAAATTTGAATTTGAGGTGTTGCGCAACAGATTCAATAATCTCAATGGAATTTAACTCAATGCAAAATCTTAAAGGCCGTTTTGGCATTTCATCAGAAAAGTAACAAAAAACATTCAAAGCAGACAAAACTGCAAAAATCAAATCACTCGCTCAACTCTAGATACGTTAAGTCAACATTCGGCCATAATGGAATAAACAAAAACCACAATATTCAATAAATAAAACTAGTAATTGCACTTACTGTCGCTAGCCTAGCATTAGCTTACCGGCGTTTTAGCATGTGCGATGGCGGCTCCGCATTTTCATTAATTGTGACAAAACAAAACAAACAAATAACTCACCGTTGAGTCGATTGTGAGGTGGTGTAAAGATGAATGAATCGGCCGGGTTATTGTACGCTGCCAACTGGTATGTAGTGTAAAATTTGTCGATATCGGACAAGTACGCCAACCACAGGGACAACAGCAGCCAGAGGAGCAGGAAACACGCAGTTGCTTGACCCGGAACTTATGCAGGTTCATTCCCGCCACAATAAAGGGATTGGCGGAAGTGGGGTCAGAAGTTTAGCAGTCTTGGGATCAGACTGCTAAAGTTACCAGACATTATTTTTAGTAAAAACACTAAAACTATTTTTTAAATGTTAAATTTTTTTTATTTATAGAGCACTTTATGAGAAAAGAACAAAATAAAATGTGATTTGGTCATTGTCTAACAGTCAGAGACTGATATTTTGGCATTAAAAATCACAGGATCTTGATTTTTAATGTATCATTAAATCTATATTTAATCACCAAATGTATATTTGACAATTCACTTAGTAAAAAACAACTGTCAAGTCATTTGTACCATATAAAAATTTGAGATAAGAATGGCTATATATATGTTTTTCTATAAAAACAGTGCTTTACATAACTCACTTTAGACTACAGTATTTCTAAACAAATATGGCCTTAATTAGCTTTGTTTAGCTTTTGCTTTTCTTCTTCTTCGGCAGCACAGAAATCTAACAAGAGCCACAATAGAATAGAGCAGAGCAGTGACCACAGACAGCAATATGAACAGTACATCTAAACAGTAGTAAGAGTACCAGGGCATCTTATAAGCCTCTGTACGCAGGTGACGAGCCCCTTTGTGGCGCATCACATATTCTACCCAGAAGACTGCCTTCTCCATGGGTGTTATTGGCTGATCTCTGTGCAAACGTGACATTCGTTGCATGTTCTGCCTGTAGCTCTCTTGATGGAGCAGTTGTTGAAGGACTTGCTCAAAACTGTGGCCATTAACATCAGACAGGTGGATGATCTTTCCAGCTCCTCTCTCCTGCAGTCGCAGAAGGTTGTCATACTGGTCGAAGAACAAGGGTATGCCAAGCACAGGGACCCCATAGTAAATGGCCTCCTGGACACCATTAGTTCCTCCATGAGCTACAAAGACTTTGGTCTGTGGATGACCCAGAAGATCTTTCTGTGGCATCCAGTCGACCATTAAAGTGTTGTTTCCCAGTGTAGAGGGACGGTTTCCTTTGTGCCTCCATATCACCTGGTTAGAAAACAAAAAAATAAAGACCATTAGTATGTAAGTACCCCTGAAACAGACAGTAATGATAAAAGCTTTTGTTTCTGGAAAGAACTTACTGACTTGTGAGTAGTCTTTGTGTGGTTTTCCTGTTTTATTTTTAAAGTATTGCTTTACATGTCATTTCCACTCCTTTGTTTGTCTGCCCTCTCTTCACAGTTCACCTGCTGGACTTGTCCTTAGTTGTTTTTTTAGACTTTGTGCTTATTTGGATTTACCCTTAAATGAACTCTCCTACTTACTTCATATACTCTTCAACTGCCATGTTTTTTCAGTTGTTCCTCCCTTTTTGTTATTAAAAATGTTTAAGTTCAACAAACCTTTGGTTCTTTCTCCCTACCTCTCAGTCTAAAGACTTTCTGTCTATCTTAAATTATAAAGATTTACACTACCTCTGGGTCAGACAGAAAGACAGCTGAAATTATATTGTTATATGATTATAATTGTTTCATTATTCTGCTTCAGTTAGGCAGTTATTTGTAACGCTATTAAGTACCTACAACTTTCAGATTATAAATTGTATTTACAATAATTTAGCTGATTGAAAATTAATGCAACACCTATAATGAACGTAACGTATCAGCTTTAAAATTGTAAATTATAGGGGCTCTCTCACCTTCTGAGGCATCTTGGCAAACACGCTGGCGATTTCATCTGCAATCTCTTTGGGCAAAGCATCAACTAAGGTTCCCAGAGTCATGATGATCACTCCATGCTGCCCAGCACTCTGAACAAACTCCTCCAGCTCTGCTGGCAGAGGCTGAGCTGGTTTGCACTGAAATCCTCCTATATAGACAACATTTGGCATAGTGGGGCGAGGGAACTCGAACACAAAATCTGACCTGAACAGCCAAATGTCTGCT
This sequence comes from Rhamphochromis sp. 'chilingali', assembly GCF_963969265.1. NCBI lineage: Eukaryota > Metazoa > Chordata > Actinopteri > Cichliformes > Cichlidae > Rhamphochromis > Rhamphochromis sp. 'chilingali'. Next base: position 17,833,523 of record NC_137946.1, read on the forward strand.
TCCTGAAGAAGTGAGATGATGTCACATCCACCCTCAATATACTTATCACACATCTCATCATAGACTGGGCCCACCAAGAATTTCTGCTGGAACAGCGTAATGCCATGGAATAATATGTTTTTGATCCTCTGGATGAAATTCATTTTGTCTGTTAAGCCGGATCCTGGCACCGGGATGTAAGAGAGGGGTGAGGGAGCTAACACAAAGTGGCCTTCTCCACTGGTGATCCAGCGTACGTTGAGCACTAAGGGAAGCTTGAGATATTTGGCTAGAATGACCCCTGGGGCCATAGCTGGATCAGTTAGAACCAGATCATACTGGGAATCTCTTAATCTTTTGACCATAGTTTGATCATTCAAAATATGTTTGGCCATCTCAGATATCAGCACGTGAGCCTTATGAATCATAGAAAGGAAATCCTTGGTGAGTTTGAGGAAAGTCAGCAGTGAAGTCCCTTCTCTCTGTGCCTAAAAATAGTTAGAAAAAAACGTGTTATTCATAAATAAATCCATCCATCCATTTTCTGACACTTATTCAGGTCTGGGGCAGCGGTCTAAACAGAAATCCACTGACATCCCTCTCCCCAACCACCTTATCCAGCAGCAAAGAGATACAGGGTCCAGTCAAATGGTCATTTTCCATTATGGAGGTTCCTAAGTGAAGTCACACAAAGTATCTGCAGGGCAGCCATAGTAAGGGAGGGTGCTTCAGCACTTTTATTTATTATCTCCTTTACCATAAAACTCACTGAATTGAGGTAATATTGTTCCTCAGTTCTGATATTTATCACTCACCATTCATAAAACTATAAACACAACTGTGGTGCAGATCATGTAGATGTTTATTTACAGTGCGTTTTGCATATTATGCTATTCACACAAAGAATTTTCCACTCCTTCCTTCCCTCACTTGTGAACAAGATCCCAACATACTTTAACTTCTCCTCTTAGGCCAGCAACTTGTTCATGGAGTTAGCACATGCAACATTCCCTAACCTGAAGGTGCAGCGAAGCAACCCTCTCACCCACTGGGGAAAACTAGAAAGTGGAGGCACTGAGCAGGAAATACAAATCTTGGTGGGAATTCAAAGCTCTTGGGATCAGACTGCTAAAGCTTCCACCTTTGACCGCTGCCCGACTCACAATGCATCACACCGAAATAAATACATTAAATCCATAGTCACATACCCTCATATGCTCTTGAAGGTACACCTCGAAGAAGTTGTCTACATCTTCACCCAAATCAATTGTAATGGATGTGTAAATATCAGACTTCTCAGGGATAAATAAGGTGTTTGCGGCCCTGATCACAGTGAGGCTGTGACCCCTGGCATGAAGTTCTTCTAGAACGATCTTCATATTGATCCAGTGGCTGCCATCTACAGGGAAAACTAGGACGTTTCCTCCATTGCAATGTTGTGTTAATGAAATGAGGCAAACAGTGAGTATAACAAACAACCCCCACCCACGATGTGAAGCCATGGTTCCTATAATGTCAGAAGGAGACAGGGTCATATCAGTCAATGTACCACGTATAAGATATATATGACAAGTAAAGGTTAAAAAGTTTGACTAAATATATATACAGTACAATTCAAGATTATTTTATACATTTGTAAACAGTAGAAACTTTCAACAACTGTCAACAGGAGAAGGAAGATGTGTCTGAAATGAACTTACCCACAGTAAAAAGAGGCAACAGTAGTCCTGCTTGCCCAGGGACTTGCCCAGGGACTACCAATGCATCATTCCTTACATATGGGTTCAAACTCCAGTGTTATACAAGAGCAGTTCTTTCTCTGGTAAATTAGTTACCTGTGACACGTGACAAGTCACTTTTTTTAAATTTAATTTAGTGATATCAGAGAACTGATACTGTTTCACTGTGAGCACCTTTGTGACTGTCGCTGTTACATAAGTACAATGCTTATAGCAGACTAACGTGTCAAAAAAGACAAACTGACAAACTGATAATAAATACATAAGCTATCATGCTCTTATGGAATGTATTTAGTTTCCTCAGGGATTTGACCTAGAGGTTATTTGACCATATTTGAACATTAAATCTAGTTGAAAGGCCTGACATTCCTCTTACGATCCACTTAGGATCAGTCAAAGAAAGAATTTAGAACCTTTACTAAAACCTTGATGTTTCAAGCTACACTACTTTAAAAAGTATAATTAGGTATTGTCCAGTGGCGTAAATGACACAAGTAAAAGTACTTAATACATAAAAATGAGTTGTGTAACCATCAAGAATATTATTAGATTTTAATATGTATTTTATGTACACTGTATTTTCTTATTTTTATACGAATTAAGGCTTCTAAAAAAAGAAAGAGCAAATACCAAGAAGTAAAGGGGAAACAATCAAAGTTGCCTCCTATTGATCATTTGTCACAAGACCTTTTAAATATGTTAATATTTATAAGAAAATACATGCCCAGTAATCACTCTGAAGGACTATTTTATGTGTCTTACATGACTGTCCACGGAGCTGTGCCTGTAGATTGCAGTAAAGTTAGTAAACTTTGAAATCGTAGGGCGTCAGCTACAGGTCCTTAATGGCTGCTCATTACATCCAAAAAAGCAGGGGAAGCGCTTTAAAATTATACTTCATAATAGCTGCACCGATCATGGCTTTGTGTAAGCTAATCATTAGTGCCTCTACGATTTGCAGATAGATTTTCAAGACAGAGTGCAAACTTGTGAGTTAATTTTCATAATACCGTTTCACTTGGTGAACCCACTCTTGCTGCTTTGGTTTTACATGCCAGAGAAAAACAACCATCTCAATTTCCTCAGGAAGGAAAAAAATGCAGGTATTACTGATGTCTCTGCTGGGTCCTAACACCTGCGGCTTTCTAGTCCCTTTTGGATTTCATTCAGGACTTTTACAGAATAAAAATTATGCTTGGCAGGTGAACAGTGAGAGTGGTTTGTCGTATGTTTAGTTTAAAACAATGAAAGTTTAACAGACTCAGTGAGAAGATTTATTTTGGATTTTTTTTTTAATTATCTTGAGATAATTGTTTGAGAGACATATGTGCTCATGAGGTTTAAAACATTAGCAAGCTGACTGATTGCAACAGAATTACTTTGAAATTCAAGGGAATTTAAGACATCCCTGGCACTGGTCCATATTAGCAGGCAAGATGACACACAGCATGAACATCTCTAAATGCTTCTTAAAAAAAACTATTTGTTTAATGTGTTTGCTCTTTATAGAAACACTATCACCAGTAATTTAAGGGCGGTTTTTGCCTGCCTCAAGTTGCAGTGTATAACAATTACTTTGTAAAATCCAGCTGCTACACTTCTACAGTAAAACTGTAACATTTAAACAGAATGAAACCTACCAGAGCTTAACTTTAGTCCGGTTATCTGTATGGCACATTCGTGTCTGGCATTTGTAAGAAAGTAAATTCACTGACAATTACTGGAACTTATTGTGAGTTGCGGTGACTTTAAATCTGGATAGATTATCTGTTTAAACCTACTGCTTTAACCCTGTTAACCCTTTCTGCCTGAACGGGTATTATGGTTTATCAGCCACTAACACTGACACGTGATGACTCCTCCCATACTGCTTACTTCTTCTCTGTATTTTCTTCCTGGTTTTGTGTAAAACACATAAGGAGTGGTAGAGGTCTAGAGGTGCCACACCTGTACAGGGTTTGGTGTGCCGGTCTTTTTTCTTTCTTTTCTCACCAGCAACAGGAGATCATTTAGTTTCAGGGTTTTAAATGCCTTGTTTACCTTTTTTATGCATACACATTGACATACTTGCATTAATGATATACTCATTTTAAATTTCTCAAATAAAATGTTGGTTGCTTCAGTTCAAAGTGATCTAATTGTTTAAGATGTTACAGATACTAAGAATGACTGCAGTAAATGGGAAATTAAAGTTTCCAAAGAATTATAAACTAAAGAATAAGGACGATTTTGAGAAGTGCTATGATGTTAAAAAGGATCACCACTGAAACCCTAACTTTCATAGATAATATTGTTCAGGAGGTAGTGTATTTTCACAAATAACTGTAGCAGATACATTGTAGCATATTCTAAAAACAATTACCCTATTTTTTGGTTTTTTATTCAAATTTGAAATCTATTTCTTTGTATTTATTGATAAAATTTGTGACTTTATAGTGTTTTGGCTTACACGTTTGCCTAACAATCAAATGACTCATGTTTCCAGGATGAGACACAAATCCCCTTTTGGGTTGTACCAGGAAGAGCATCAACTGACATACCGCTCAGTACAGAATTTTCCTGTGTTTGAAAAGTACCTTTTTGTCCATCAACAACCTGTCTATAACAAGATAGATTGAATTTTCAGGTCACCCCTGTAGTCTGTGAATGTTCTTTCTGGCAGGCCCTCCCCAACATAACTCTCCTGATACGGAGCTGTTCATCTGTCCTGCTGTCCAGCTGCATTTCCTAGCTTTGGGCACAGGCCTGCCACTTCTCTTTGGATTTTTCCTGTTTCTTGCCCCAAGACTCAATGATGGGACCTCTTTTATTTTCATTTTAATAGAAAAAGCAATATTGGTTAAATTTCCTTTCTATTTGCGTAAATGCATCTTCTATACTTTGCAGTTGTCTCAAACAGCATTCTCTTATTTTGCACCTTATTTTGAAACTACAGAGCACACTATAGCTAAATGCTTTTTTCTCCATGGGAGAGTCCAGAGGTCTCATTAAGACTTCTGTAAGTGAAGAGTGCAATAAGTTGGATGTTTGTTAGGCTAACTCTGATTTGTTTTATTTGGTTTTATTAGTTTTGATGTTGAATAAAGATTTAATAAATTAATAAAAAATGTAAAAAACTTCCAGTAGAGTGTTTACATGAGTATAAGTCATTCAATATAATTTTAAAAGGCATTCCTGATCAAATATGATGGATAGCTATATATAGACCCTTATAAAGATTATTAGATTTTTTGTCAATGGTTTAAAATGTCAAGATTTTACTTAGCAGTTTTCTTAAAAAGTGGGTCCAATTGACTTTTCTTTGTATTTTTTTATATGTATTTTTTGTAGCAAAATCAAAGTATCACGTTCTTAAGAAAATGTATTTTTATATGTATTTGTAACTTTGTAAACTACTGTTTTGCATTTTAGTGAAAATACAAGGTAATACAAGATTTTTTTTCTCATTTTAAAATGGGTCTCATTTAGCTTTGTTTACTTGTTTTTCTTTCTTACTTTTCTACAAAACAGAAATTTGAAAATAACAAAAATAGAGAGGAGCAGAGCAGTGACTGCAGACAGCATTAGGAGCATTACATCTAAACACTAGTAAGAGTACCAGGGCATCTTATAACCCTCTGCACGCAAGTGATGAGCTCCTTTGTGATGCATCACAAATTCTACCCAGAAGACAGCCTGCTCCATGGCGAGGTGAGACTAGATGTCATCTCACTGACGTCCAGAAAGAGAGGGGGGAGAAAGGAGGACCAGGTATAAAAGTTTTGTGCAGAAGAGATCATTTATTCATCTTTTAGTCTCCTGTGATATGAGCAGTACAGAAGAATCAACCTAGTTCAACGTTTTAGTAGAGATGCCAGAGCGATCAACTTGGTTATGTATTATTCAGCTTTTTCTCTGCTTATTTGTGCTGTGTTCATTATAAATCCAAGAGGATTTGGATTTCTTTTGTTTTTCTGCTGAATTACAACTTCCAAGATTTTAATGGTTTTCCTGTGGATAAGAACTTTAAGATTTGGATTTTCACTGCATACTTGAGGATTGAATTTCCAAGGCATGCTGTTTCCCTGTTGGACTTCAGGGGCATCTTCATTCTGGATGTGCCCAACCTCCTGTCTCTGCTCCAAGATCAGTATCACATATTAGCATTAGATCAGAGTAGGTTAATTAGGTAGGTATAATTAAAGTCACTTGAGTATATGATTATTTGATTTGGTTTCAGCTTTGCTCCTGCTAAATTGCATTAACCTACCCTGCATTCAGAACCTGTAAAATTGTAGACGTTTGTTTTTGGGGGGGTTTTCCTTTTGTGAAAGAGTAAAGGTAAAAACCACCATATTACTCTAACATCACTGAGAGCTCTTGTAGATTATTCTAGCCTTAAAAATGAACATATCCTTGGGGCCTACTTTTCCAGACCACTACATTGAAATCTAGTTAGTTATCAAGCACACAGATTTAAAGGAGAGCTGCTAATAACAGGTGTGCCTGAGTGGAGCGCTTAAGTAGTGGGCCCTGTGGACATGCGTTCAGAGAGAGCAGGATCAACATCCTGAGGGTTAAGAAGCAGTTAGAGCTGGCCAAGTCTCCTCCCCGGCTCCTTTTCAAGCAGAGAGCCTATCTCGGAGCTTCCTGTATTAGAAGTTACTGGTTGAAATTCCACAACAGTCAGTGATTTCTCAAAGTGTTCCCAGGCTTTTGTAATAACTTCCATGACAAAAATCATGCCCGTTTTTTGCCATCAAAGCCAAAAAAATATTTTTCCATGCAGTAGAAATTAGAGTTTAAACATCTGATGCATTTCTTCTCTCCTATTGTGAATAAAATATGGGTTTAAGGTTTACAAATCATTAGATTCCATTCTTATTTAAAAGCAACTTAATTTCTTTCCAAATTCAGTTTTAATGCACGCACACAATGTGTGTGAAATGTAGTTCTAGAGGGGTTTTTTTATTTTTATTGTCACTTTACTTAAGAAAAAAATACAGAGTCATAATTAGCATGTTTTGCAGTGAAACTACAACACTAGGGACAATATTTGGAATGTCCCAGCAAAATTAGCTTTGTTTAGTTTTTATCTTTCTTTGTCTTCGGCAGCACAGAAATCTGAAAACAGCCACAATAGAGAGAAGCAGCACAGTGATCACAGACAGCAATATGAACAGTACATCTAAACAGTAGTAAGAGTACCAGGGCATCTTATAAGCTTCTGTACGCAGGTGACGAGCCCCTTTGTGGCGCATCACATATTCTACCCAGAAGACTGCCTTCTCCATGGGTGTTATTGGCTGATCTCTGTGCAAACGTGACAGTCTTTGAATGTTCTGCCTGTAGCTCTCTTGGTGGATCACTTCCTTAAGACCTTGCTCAAAACTGTGGCCATTAACATCAGCCAGCTGAATAATCTTTCCAGCTCCTCTCTCCTGCAGTCGTAGAAGGTTGTCATACTGGTCGAAGAACAAGGGTATGCCGAGCACAGGGACCCCATAGTAAATGGCCTCCTGGACACCATTAGTTCCTCCATGAGCTACAAAGACTTTGGTCTGTGGATGACCCAGAAGATCTTTCTGTGGCATCCAGTCGACTATTAGTGTGTTGTTTCCCAGTGTAGAGGGTCGGTCTCCTTTATGCTTCCAGATCACCTGAACAGAAAAACAAAAAAAAAATACATTTCAGCTCACAATGTTGAGTAAGAGCACTTATCTTTCTACATGAAGAGGCAACTTGACAAGAAGAATCATTCTGTTACATAAGCATAGTGTTAACCTGTGCAATTAAGAGACAAAACAAAGCCTGCAGCATTTTTTACCTTCTGGGGCATCTCCACAAACACGCTGGCGATTTCATCTGTAACCTCTTTGGGCAAAGCATCGACATAAGTTCCCAGGCTCATGATGATGACTCCATGTTGCCCGGCACTCTGAACAAACTCCTCCAGCTCTGCTGGCAGAGGCCGAGCTGGTTTGCACTGAAATCCTGCTATATAGTCTATGTTTGGCATAGTGGGGCGAGGGAACTCGAACACAAAATCTGATCTGAACAACCAAATGTCTGCTTCCTGTAGTACTGAGATGACATCACATCCACCCTCAATATACTTATTACACATGTCATCATAGATTGGCAGAAAAATAAAGTTCTGCTGGAACAAGGTAAAGATATAGAAAAAATATATTTTTGATCCTCTGAATAAAGCTCATTTGGTCTGTTAAACCAGATCCTAGCACCGGGATATACGAGAGTGGCGAAGGGGTCAACACAAAGTGGCCTTCCCCTCTAGGGATCCAGTGTACATAAAGTACTAATGGAAGTTTGAGATATTTGGCTAGAACAGCCCCTGATGGCATGGCAGGATCAGTTAGAAGCAGATCATACTGGGAAACTACTAATATTTTCACCATATTTTGATCATCAAGGATTTGATTTATGAACTCAGACCACAATGAATGGAATTGAAAAATCATAGAGAGGAATTTTTTTATACATTTGAAGGAATTCAGCAGTGAAGCTCGCTCTCTTTGCATCTAAAAATGGAAAGAGTGTTTAAAACATGTTTATCACACACAAATTACTTAATTTCCCCATCAAATGGAGCCAAAGATGTCACATACCCTGATGTATTCCTCTATGGACCCATCTAAAAAATGCTCAAGATCTTCATCCATTTCAATTGTAATGGATGTGTAAAGATCAGACTTTTCAGAGATGTACCAGCTGGTAGACGGCCTGATCACAGTGAGGTTGTGTCCACTGGCATGAAGTTCTTCGAGAAGGATTTTCAGATTGACCCAGTGGCTGCCATCTACAGGAACCACAAGAATGTTTCCTCCATTGCAATGTGGTGTAAATGAAATCAGGAAAAGACTGAGGAAAATGGGCATCCCACAGGCACAAAATGATGGCATCGCTTCTGTAACAGACCAAAGCAAATAATGATCCCCTTACTCATAACAGACTTCTCTCTGCCTGACATTCAAGTACAGGTAGTCTTATATGTTCAAACATGGAATGATTTCATATACTTGTATGACAAACGACAGTATACACACTGCAGCAAGATTCCATTCAAATTTTTCCTTACCTATCGTCAGCAGTTTAACTAAAGGAATCCTTGCTCTCTACATAATGTAAATGAGTTACCTGATGTCTTTCTCCCCTCACCCCAAATGGAAAAAAAATGTATTTGTTGTAAGTCACTAATTTAAGAAGCACATTTCTGTAAAGCAGACAAGGATTTCAATTACCCAACAAAAGGTAATATAAAAGCTGATCATTTCTCAAACCAAGAATACCTTAAAAATACAAAGCTGCATAAAACAGCACACTGGACCACCGACACATATTCAGCGAACACAAGAATAGGCAGCCTAGAGTGCTGTGTTAGCTCTGTGGTTGAGCAGATGACCATATGTCGCATGGCCTGGACGGAGGCAGGGAGTGAGTGGATCAGTCAGACACATACATACATCTGGTCAGAAGTTTTAGAATGCCCCAATTTTGTCCCTGCGCCCCTTTTGCCTACTTAAAAACACTCCAAGGTATTGTCATGCTACCAATGATATGAGTTACATACAGCGCATTTAAATCTTAAATGGGCCAGACCACTATAGTATTGCTAGTAAAATTCCTACATAATCCATTTCCATACCATGAGGTCAGCATGTCTACGTGGTCTTTATACAAGTTATCCTTTTCTAGGATTATCATTCCTTTCCAGCAGAACAGTAACATACCTCCTTACCCCCATACATCCCAATTGCAAATTTCAGCTGCGGATCTTGACACTAGAGTTAAATCCAGCGCAGACTTTTCCCCTGAGTTGATATTAATGTTTGTTCCTTGTCCATCATTTGAACATCCAAATTCCTTCTCATCTATTTGTTCTTCCATTACCTCACCATTCCCATCAGTTCTTTCTCCTTCCTAGCGTGTGCTAAGAGCAATGAAATCCCCAAGTCATTTTTCACCATCTTGACATGTCATGCAGTTATAAGAGTAAGGACCCTTTTTAAAAAAAAAAAAAAAAAGGATTATAGATCATTGTAATGCCTCCTTCTGTTAGCGTTATAAGAGGATTAAATAAAGTTGTTTTATTATTTTTATATACACAGTGCAGTGTGCTCAAGTTGGCGTTCCATGTTTGAGGGTCAGAAGCTTCATCCAGTGGTATGACTGGGCTGAAATATTGAGATGACGTAGTAGCGCAGAGGGTTTTGCAGCATGCTTACACATTACACTTGATAATTGTTATAGGGGTCAAAGGGAGTCCGAACAAAATGTCCTGAACTAGATATTAGTATCAGTAATGTTAAAATGATCAAGGCTAGGCAGTGAGGTGTTTGTGTGTCCGTCTTTGTGATTCCAGGAAAAAGGGGCAGATAGGAGGTCGACGAAGAGCAGACGGAGAGGACATCGAATGGAGACGTCAGGATGGGTTCTGGAAGAAGACTGGCATAATAATCATTTCTTATTGACGCAGTATAAAACCTGTACAGCCCGATGAGGGTCATCCTTTCTGTGAAGACAGGTGGCTGCACTCAGAGAGGTCCAGCGCTTTAACCTGTAATTTCAGCTGCTGAAGCAAATTAAATCTTTTAAACGACACATTTTTCCTGTACTTCCTTCTGAAAAATTTTGAACAAGGCACTTCCCTAGCCATATTTCTATTGCAGAGTATTCTAGTTTATCTCTTTTTCTGCCCCTTAGTAAGTTATATTTTACTTAAATATTGCATATCCACCACTAGTAGCAAAACATCCCTCGTGTCTGACCACCATGCACTTACATACAAAAAAAGGCCTTCTCAAGCCACCTGTACCACCACTATGTTTAAAGTTTTGCCCAGGTGTCTGTATGCCAATTCATACCATAGCAGTAGTAGGAAAGATTATGAAAATCAGGATTATATATCTGACTTAACTGTTCAACTGTAGTACTCAGTGGATCTCTCACATCTTATATCAGGGCTGTCATTCCCACATGCAGAGCAGGTGCTTTCACAATCATTTGGAGTTGTTCTGCTGCGTGCCTCAGTTCACATGTACCATTGATCACACCAGCTTCTTAGGATCTGTGTTTGTCAAGTTCTCATTCCTTATTTTATTTACTCTTATCCTCATGAGCATCCATGCTTTTTTACATGTGTCATCACTTAAGCCATCACTTGACCTTGCAAACTTTCTCAAACCTTCCTTTCATTTCAAATACTCTTCAAAGTAGTTTTAAAATGGCTAACTGATCATCTGCAGAGGAATGACTCATTCAAAGAGTTTCACTCAGGTTTCAGTAAAGGTTACATATGTGCATATTAAACAAATATGTAAGACTGCTTTCTTGCATTTGCACATCATCTCTAAATGTAGAAGCATCCTGTCTCAGAGTGATGCAGAAAAATTAGATCACATATGTATTACCTATAGGATAGACAATTGTGATCTATTATCATAAGTTATAAGATGAGATAAACCTTCATTAGTCCCACATGTGGAAAATATTTTGGTTATGGCAAAAAGTACAAGTTAAGACCAGTAAAAATAAGGAGAGAAAAACAATAGAATAGAATAAGATTAAAAAAAGTAGAATAAAATACTATATGCAATAGATCAAAGTACTAATTATACTGTTATATTGGAAGATTGCACTTGACACTGGGATGTGTCTGTACGCATGTGTGTGGTCACCTGCAGAGGCCATCTTGTAGAGTCTGACAGCAGTAGGAAGGAAAGACCTGTGAAATCTCTCCATCCCACACTGTGGGCAGTGTTGTTGAGTAACGGAATACATGTACCACCGTTACGTATTTAAAATACAAAATATGAGTAACTGTATTCCGTTACAGTTACCATTTAAAAAGGTGGTATTTAGAATACAGTTACTTTGTTGAAATAAATGGATTACACGGTGGTATTTTCCTGTTTCATATTGTCGCGGGTCAGGACTGTTTGGGTTTTGTTTGACAGCTATGTTCCAGGCGGCAGCGTTACGGTTGCCATGGTTACAGGGTGAGGCGCGCTCTCTGCGACTGTGTGTTTCCTGGGTGAGAGAGCGCCTTTTTGTTGTTGTTGTTGTGCTAAGCTACAGAATGCTACAGGCATAGCCCTAAAGAATGTAGCCTCATGGGTAGTGTAGTCCGTGCTGCAGGGAGAATGGACTGCCATACACGTTATGTCCCATATGGAAAAGAAATAGTAAAAACTTATATGTGATTACTCATGAAAGTGGCCACTTTCATGAGTAAATCATATAAGGCTTACATGATTTACTCATGAAAGTGGCCACTTTCTCATTACTTTCATACATTGTTTTAGTAAGTATCCAAAACATACAAGTTTCATTATATAATTTTTCAAGGGATCTTATATCTGTTTTCACTCTTATATGCTTTTCATACAAGTTTAACACAAGACAGATACAAACTTTATAAGATTTATATATATCTTTTATATATATCTTTTCCATATGAGCGCAAGGAGGGAGAAAAAGGAAGTAGAAAAGTACGAGCTGTCATCGAGCAGAAACGGGAGCTGGAAGTATGTAAATATAATAATAACCAGAGGTCCCTTTACTACGGTTCGAAGCCGTGGACCTTCAGTAATAGTAATAAATCACACAGCAATAGTACATTCATGCAGTTGTAAAAAGCATGATAATACATTAAGTAATCCAAAGTATTCAGAATACATTACTCTCATTGAGTAACGTAACAGAATACGTTACAAAATACATTTTCGGGCATGTATTCTGTAATCTGTAGTGGAATACATTTTAAAAGTAACCTTCCCAACACTGACCGTGGGTGCCGCAAGCTGCCACTGAAGGAGCTGCTCGGTGCTGTCAGAGTCTCCTGCATGGGGCGGGAGATGTTGTCCAACAGGGATGACAGCTTAGCCACCATTCTTCTGTCACTCACCACCTCCATTGTGTTCAGAGGGCATCCTAGAACAGATTTGGCCCTCCGGATTGCCCTGTCCAGTTTCTTCCTGTCCCCAGCAGAGATGCTGCCGCCCCAGCAGATCACACCATAAAAGATGGCTGAAGACATCTTTGGGGCCCCCATATTGCAGAAGACCCTGTCCGACACACAGCCCTGAGTTCTCACATACGGTGGTCAGTCGGTGAGGTAGTCCAGTATCCATGTTTTGAGGTAATGGTCCACTCCTGAGTTCTCCAGCTTATCCTTCAGAACTGTGGGAAGAATAGTGTTTAAGGCACTGGAGAAATCAAAGAACATGACTCTCACAGTGCTCCCAGCAGTTTCCAGGTGAGAGAGGGAACAATACAGGCGATGAATGAATGCATCATCCTCTCCAGTGCCAGGCTGGTAGGTAATCTGAAGTGGGTCCAGTGATGAGCTCACCAGGGGCCGAAACTCAGCCAGGATCAACCGCTCCAGGGTCTTCATCAAGTGGGATGTCAGAGCAACCGGCCTGTAGCTGTTGGGGTCCTTGGGACGTGGAATCTTTGGCACTGGTACCACACAAGAGGTTTTCCAGAGCTGTGGAACTGTCCCCAGCCTCAGGCTCAGGTTGAAGATGTGACAGGTTGAGAGAGACAGGCTGGAGCAGTGTGTTGGATGTGAACTGGATGCTTTGGTTGGGGGTGGAGAGTAGTGAGCAGTGTGAGTGGAGGAGGTGTGAAGTGTCTGAGGTGTCAGAGGTGGAACAGCAGCAGTGGGGGTGGGTGAGTCTGCAGCCGATGTTGAAGATTGCATTGTGGATTAATCAAACCTGTTAAAGATGGTTTGAATATTTTAGAATATTTTAAAGTAAAAAGGGAGACAAAGCCTTCAGCTTTAAATATCCTCTTCTGTTGAACCAGCTCCCAGCTTGGATTCAAGAGAGAGACACCCTCTACTTAGGCCTAAAACATTCCTTTTTGACATAGCAAATGAGTTAGGGCTGTATCAGGTGACCCTGAAACTTCCCCTAGTTACAATGCAATAGCCTGTGCTGCTTTCTTCCTGTTAAAAGGGCATTTTTCCTTCCCACTGTTGCCAAGTTCTTGCTCATAAGTAGTCATTTAGTTGTTGAGGTTCTATGATTGTAGGATTTAAATTACAATATAAAGCAAATCAAGATGTCTGTTGTAATTTGGTGGTGTACAAAAAAAAAAGCTATGTCAAATCACATCCGCCTGCATCTTCTGATCAGCCTTTTATATTATTATATACCTTGACCAGTTCTTTCAGTGCAACTTTCAGCTGGCAGTAAAACTCATGCACTTTTTTCCCCACATCCAGCTCCACACTGCACACAAAAAAATAAAAATAAAAATAAAAATACTACCAGTTCCTTTTTAGAAATTCCCAGAACAACAAGGCCTTTGCTCCAGCCCTATACCCCTGCCAAAGTTCTTTAACAATTCCTGCTGACCATTAAACAAAGGCAAAAGCCAGTAAGATAAGACAATAATTGAAAGGTCACACCCAACTGCTGACATCACTCACCTGCGCCCACACATTCATCCAACAAGCAGGTAAACGGGAGACAGGGGCTGTATCCCAATTCAGGGTCTGCAGCCTTAAAGTACGCATTTCAAGGCCGATTACGTCACAGCGGCGCGCCGAAGGCTGTCCCAATTCAAAGGCTGCTCGAAATGTAGCCCTGAAATGCGTCCTTCATTTCCCTGAATTTTAAGGCTGTGGCAGTGTAGACTTCGTGGCCCAACATATTCCAGAATGCATAGCGCGGCGGTGGGTGTGGATAATTTTGCCAAAAAAAAACGGCGGATGAGGGGCGGCCGAAGAGTAAACTTTAAGTAAGTACTGAATATTATGTCACTTATTTATGTGCAAATGTTTAATAACGACACCGGCTCACTCATTGGCGGCCGCTTATCGGGGCCTGGAGCCTGGGGCTTGCTCGGGCCACTTCGGAGGTGGGGTGCCCCCGGCCTCTCGGCCTGGGGCTCGGTCACTCAGGCGCAGCTGGCTGCCGGCGGAGCTCACGGGCGCGTCACTGCAACTCCCCCTGGCTTCTGCTCCGCGGCTGCTGAGTGAGCCCTCATCTGGGACTCTCCTCAGCTCTTTCCGGGACAGTGGCGCGGCTGCCCCTCTGTTGGTCTTCCTTGGTCTCTTGTGTTCTGGGGGCCTCTGGATGTCTGGAGTTTTGATCTCCTCCACACCTGCTTCACGCCCTGGAGGACGGGGCTGTGGCCCCCCCACACCCTCTAGCAGATTATTACATGAAGGAACCTTTTAAAAAAACAAAAAACAAGCGCGTCCATGCTCACAGGTGTACACACGGGTGATCACACCCACAAACTACACCCTTTTTGGCTCCTACCTCAAAGCACACTGTGTTCTGTTGATCTTATGTGCTGCACAATAATGTTTAACATTTAGTATTTACTGTCATATTCCCATATATCATTGTGATGTTGTTTATTCTATTACTCTTGTTCTCTTCTGCTTGCTTTCTTTTTTCTTTCTCAGCAGGTGATCCAGGTGATTGATATATGCATTTTTTTTTTTTGCCCGTTCTGTTGGTTTTTGTCTTTTGCCCTTCTCCCCCGTCCCTCTTCTCAGCTGTTTCTCTTTCCCTCTTTCTTTCTCCCCTTCTTTCCCCCAGTCAAGTCTGTCCCGTATTCAGTAAGTGAAAATAAAATAAACAATAAAAGGTGAATCAAATGGACCATTACGGCAAGGCTGGGATGGTCAGTTTGGTAAAGTAAATCCGTTGGGCATCTTTCTTTGCCTTTAGACAACAATTCTGATGGCAAAAGAGCCAAACGGGACAGGCCAAAAAAAAAAAAAAAAAAAAAAGTTTAATAACGAAGAACATTAAAACATTACTGTTGGCCACATGTCGGCAAAGTTATGTGACATTAGTGACGTTTGTACTAACTTGGTTTTAAAGCCTTTACTTTAAAATATACGCCGTTCAATAGTTGAGCTTAATCTTTTTTTTTTTTCCTTTTTTTTTTGCCTGTCCCATTTGGTTCTTTAGCCGTCAGAATTGTTGTCTGAAGACCAACAAGGATACCCAATGGATTTATTTTGCCAAATGGATCATCGTGGCATTGCCGTATTGGTCCATTTGATCGAATTTGTTTTTATTATTTATTTTATTTTATTTTCAGTTGTTACAGACGGGACAGACATGAGTGAGGGATAGGAAAGGGAGAAAGAAAGAGGAAGGAAAAGAAAAACAGAAGGGGAGAGGGACAGTGAGAAAGGGGGGGGAAAAAATAAAAAAATAAATAAAATCTCCTGGATCACCTGTTGAGAGAGAAAGAATAGAAAACAAGCAAAAAAAAAACAAAGCAACATACTAAACACAACACCATCGCATTAATCTAGCTAAGTGTAAACAGCATTAAATACTAAATATTCAATGTTGTTGTGCAGCACGCAGGACAGACAGCGCACAATGTGCTTTGAAGTAGCAGCCAAGAAAGGTGTAATTTAAGTCTACGAACAGTGAACACCCGTGTGCATACCTGTGTAGATCAGCGCGCTTGTATTCAAATGGTTTCCACATGTAATGGTCTGTGTTACGTGCCAAGAGATGTGGCTTTGCTTTTGTGTTCTGTTTATCTTTCAGGTGTCAAGCCTCCACCTATTGGCCAGTTCGAAGTTGATTGGCATGTGTCTATTGGCTGGTCTGGGCCCAGTTGGCCAATCACAAGCCGAGGATTACTACAAATGAGCAGCCCCTGGCCAGCTGGTGGCTGTGGTGGTTTTTGTTTTTGAGAAGTATTGGTCTCATCAGGAGGATCTGAGGATTCAGGTGTGATGGACGGTTAACAGCCAGGAAATGGCAGTAATGCAACAGTTTTGGATGCAAGCTGCCGTTAAACTTGACTGAAGAAGAAGAAGCTGGTGGCTGCTGGCTTCTGCTTTGACAAACATTTGCGAACAGGCTTCTTTATATTGTGTGTGGTGGGAGGCTGGACAGGTAAGCTGGGGTACCCTATACACTGGTTGTAGGTTTTACTCTGTTAGTCACACTAGGTTATGCGGTTGATGCCACTCTTGTATGTTTTTACTGACCTTTTGTCGAGTAGCTAGGTAGGCCTTTTGTTTTGCATTTTTTCTTTCAGTTAGGCCCTGGAAGCTATCGACCTCTTTTTGTTTTATTAATTTCTTTGATTTAGATCAACCGCCCAGTCCTCCTCCCCCACCTCTTTTCTGTTGTTAAGTTTGACTATCCAGGCAAGCAACCAATAAATCCTGCCTGATACTTAACTGTTCTGTGGTCTTCGTCCTTCATTGATTGTGGTTGTCCAGTGTTGCTGTCTCCTTCCTACCTTTGCCTTCACCATGGTGGGGGGGGAACGACGTAACAGTCTGCAAGAGGATGTAGAGAGCCATAGCCCTGTCCCCCAGGGCATGAAGCAGGCATGGAGAAGATCCAGGCCCCAGAGTGCGAGAGTCCAAGGAGGACCTCCGGAGGGGCATCCGTGCCACCCTCATGGGAAGGGCTGAGGATCCCCAGACGAGGTGTCACCCAGTAGCCACCGAGCAGAAGCTAGAGGGGGCTGCACCGGCGTGCCCGCCGGCTCTGCCGGCAGCCAGCTGTGCCAGAGTGAACCGAGCCAGAGGCCTGAGGGCCCCCCGCACCCCGGAGGAGGCCTGACCAAGCAACAGGCGCCAGGCCCCGCCAAGTAGCCACCAATGCACCGACCCCTGAGGGCATCAGTCACCGGCAGGGAGTGTGGTGAGGGGAGATGGGCCTGGAAGTTCCCAGAGAGGTGGAGTCTAAGACCCGACCTGACATATAGACACAGACAAACAGGCACACACAGACACAAACATGCATTCCCACCCTCATGCACACATATACAAACACTCAGCACTCACCCAACGTAAGGATTGACATAAATGGACATGTACACAATATCACACTCCCCAAACATACTCTATACCCCGGGTCCAGGTACCCTCGCCCCCAGAGGGGGAAACAGAACCCAGACCCAAGAGATGTTACCCTTCCCCCCGGGGTGGAAGCAAGCAGACTGTCCCAGGTTCCGCAGCAGCAGGGAGGCCAATCAGTCAGCCAACATCTCCTCCCAGCCCCCCTGCCCCGATGGCTAGTAGAGAACGGGGGTGTGTGAAGACCCCATACCTCCCTCCTCCCGCTCATGTGTAGTGTTGCTGCGTGTTGTTCTAAAGTGCATTTAAAACAAGGGAGAGCTGAGCTTAATCTTACAGAGAATGATCAAAGCTCATGTAGACAGAAACAAACAAATGAACAAAAGATTTTTTCCTTCATGTCTGTCAAACAAAGCTGTATGACACGTTTCCAGCTGTTAGTATCATGGTTGCTAGGCAACCTGGGCAGCGCGACGGAGGCTAGACCGTCCCGTTTCACAAGCCTCGCACTTCCGGCCTTAGCGGTCTTTGAGTACGCGGCCCATGAGGACGGTTGAGGCTGCGTACTTTAAGGCTGCAGACCCTTTAGAAGTCCAGAAGTTTACTTTGTATCACTACTAAATCACAATGATTAACAGACAATTTGTTATCTTCTAATTCAAATTCTATAAATTCTGGACTTCTATAAATAAAATCTATGTTTGCATGTTAATAGATGTGAACTCATTAAAACATTTTTATGAGTTCTATTGATGGAGCACTTCCTGAAGACCTTATTCCGAACTATGTCCTTCAACATCAGCCAAGAGTATGACCTTTCCAGCTTCTTTCCCCTACAAATCTATAAGGTTGACATATTGGTCAAAGAACAAGGTTATGCTGAGCCTGTGGTAAATGGCCTTTTGTGTGTAGGTGACCCAGATCATCTTTCTGTTGCATCCAGTCCATCGTTGAATGATGTCGTGCCGTGAATGGTAAAGTTCATGTGTATGTACAGGTAGACCAACATTACAATATTATAATTTTCATAAATGTTAAAGTTCAAAGTGCAAAAATACTTCACATTAAAAACAGAAGAACCAAGAATATCAAACCACAACATCACTAATTCTGGTGTTTCATTGATTCATGCAGTACCAGTCAAAATCGATGAATATGTCCAAATGTGTGACTTTCTTCTTTTTGCCAGTCTGAATTAGGCATTGCTTTTCTCCTTCCTAACAAACAAACCAAAAAAAAACAAAAAAAAAAAAAAACTTTCTGTATCGAAGAGTTTCCAGTAGCAAATTGAACCTTTTTAAAAATTATTTGCCAAGATGTTTGGGGTTTTTAGCATTTGCATGCACATCATTCTGAAATTGTTCTATTTCTAGCTCTTTTTAATCCCAGGCATGTCACAGACTTGATAATTTGTTGCAACATGTTAGTCTTGTTTTTTCTTAATACCATGTGTATAAAACCTCTCAGCTATGAGGGAAAGCTCTGCTCTAGAGCTGTTATACACCCAAGTGTGCAGCCTTGCCAATCAGCAAGTTAAACTTTTCCTCCTTTGCTGATGGCATTTCCTTGTTTAGCCTGTGGCAATAACCCCATCTTAAGTTCAAGCGATCTGCTGTTACGTTTTGGTTTTTTTTTTAATTAAAACCCAGTTTAATCATTTTAGCAAGTGTGCTGTAACACCACAATAATGGTCAGACATAGCACCATCTTCCAATTAAAAATTCATAGAAATCTAAAAAAAAAATTAAAGTCTGTTTTTACATGTTTATCTAGAATTCAAAAGAACTCATTGAAACATTTGCTAAAAGAGAACTCAGTTGTGTTTTTATTGTTTTGGTCTTTAGCTATACATACATCTCAAAATGCCAATAGAGAGGAGCAGCGCAGTGACCACAGACAGCAATATGAACAGTACATCTAAAGAGTAAAACTAAACCACAGTAACTAATAGACATAGTATGTCATCTCCCAAATGGAAAATATTTTAGCTTTGTTTAGTTTTTATCTTTCTTTGTCTTCGGCAGCACAGAAATCTGAAAACAGCCACAATAGAGAGAAGCAGCACAGTGACCACAGACAGCAATATGAACAGTACATCTAAACAGTAGTAAGAGTACCAGGGCATCTTATAAGCTTCTGTACGCAGGTGACGAGCCCCTTTTTCCCATTTACTAAATTGGTCCACTATTACCAGTAAGTACTTGATGCTTCCTTGTGCTGGCATGTGTGTAAAATCAATTTGTAATGTATGAAATGGGAAATCTGGTTGTGGTAAATGCTGATGTTTTGCTTTTGGTTTTCCTACATTAGTTCGTGCACATGTTAGACAGGTTGCTAATATGCGTTTTACTGCATGTGATGTTTTCTCGATTACAAATCTTGATTTTATTGCTCCTATTACCCCTCTTTGTCCGACATAACTCACACCGTGAAAATGGCGGACAAGGATTGGCAGTAGTGAAGATGGGAGGGCAATCAAACCCTCAAGGTTTTTGTATAAGCCGTCTCTGTTATCTAAGGTACAATCATTACTTTCCCAGTAAGTGTAATCTAAGGCAGAGGCTTGCTCTTGTATGAATTTTAGGTCAACATTTGTTTCTAAATAGTCTGGGAGTGTGACAAGTGGCAGCTGTAAAGGCAAAGATAATACTTCCTTTCTGGGTGGTTGCTGTGAGGCAGCAGCTGCTTTCGCGGTTACGTCTGCAAGAGCATTTCCCACTGCTTCGTCTGTGTCAGCCGTGCTGTGCCCCTTCGTTTTAACAACTGCAATTGCCGATGGCAGCTGTATAGCCTGCAAAAGTCTTTGAACAAGGTCAGAATTAGCGATCGATTTTCCATCAGCAGATCTAAATCCTCTTTGTCTCCACACTGTGCCAAAGTCATGCACCACACCGAATGCATAACGGCTATCAGTGTAAATTGTTACCCGCTTATCCACATGTAACTCACAGGCGCGTATTAAAGCCATGAGCTCTGCTTTTTGTGCTGAGTGAAATGGTAATGAGTGAGCCTCTAGTATGATGTCAGGCAATGTCACCACCGAATAGCCACAAAGAAATGAGTTGTCATTTGGTTTTGAACAGGACCCGTCCACATAAACAATGACTGAGTCTGGGATTGGTGTCTGCTCTAAGTCTGGGCGTGGTGCTGTGGATTCCTGTATACGTGTCATACAATCATGAACGTCAGGGTCGTCTGAACCATCCTGTCGGTCAGAGGAACACAGCATACGAATGAGTAAGTGTGCTGGCGAATTGGGTGTGCTGTTTGCTTTTATAGTGAGATTTGCTGTTGAAGTCAGTGTAGCTTCATAACCTGAGCGACGTTGTGCGGTCATATGTTGTGTAGTTATGTTTGCTAGAATGGTCGTGACCTGGTGATTGGTGTGTAGAATAGTGTCATGTGAGAGTGTGAGCTTCTCGCAGTCCCTTATCATGATAGAGCAAGCTGCTACTGCTCTCAGGCAGGCCGGCATCCCCTGAACTACTGCTGGCAGCACCTTTGAGTAGAAGGCTACTGGACGGTAGCCACAGCCATGCTCTTGGGCCAATACACCTGCACAGGTTGTGCCGTTCTCTGTGACGTACAGGTGGAACGGTAAGTGGTAGTCAGGCAGACCCAAACAAGGGGCGGAGGTCAGCGCTCCCTGTAATGCATTGAAAGAGGCAGTCATTTCTGTGGACCACAGTATTCGAGGAGGCTTGTCTTTTTTGCAGCATTCACGCAGAATGTGGTCATGAAAAGAACAGTCTGGTATCCACTGTCTGCAATAGTTCACCATGCCTAGGAAGGACAGCATTTCCTTCTGTGTAGTGGGCTTAGGGACAGAGGTCACAGCTTTGACCCTGTCTGTAGTCATGGAACGTTGTCCGTGAGACAGTGTAAATCCCAAATATTGAACAGAAGTCTGACAGTACTGCATTTTCTTTGCTGATGCTTTGTGGCCAGTCTGTTGGAGGTGCTAGAGTAGCATGTGTGTGGCAGTTTGACATAGTTTTTCACTTTCAGCACAGAGGAGGAGATCATCTACATACTGGATCAGAGTACAGCCCTCTGGAGGAATGAAGCCGTCCAGGGTAGCACGTACCACCATTGAGAAAGCCGCAGGGCTGTCTACCATGCCTTGGGGTAAGCGAGTCCATGTGTACTGCTTATCTCTATGTGTAAAAGCAAATATCGGCTGTGTGTCCTCATGCACAGGTACTGAGAAAAAGGCGGAGCACAAATCCACCACAGTAAAATGTGTGGCTGTTGCTGGAATAGATGTCAGTATGCTGGGGACATCTGGGACAAGAGGAGGTAGAGGCATAATGACTGCATTAATTTGCCTTAAGTCTTGTGTGAAACGCCATATGCCAGGTTTGTTAGGCTTTGGCACAGGATTGACAGGAGTGTTATATGGAGATACTGTGGGCTTTATTACTCCAGCTGTCAATAAATCTCCTATGATGATGTCTAAGGCTGCGGCTTTTTCAGCGGAAATGGGATATTGCTTGACATATACCGGCTTGTTGTTTTTCAGCTGAGCATGATAAGGTGTACAGTCAATAAATCCTACATCATTCTCACCTCTTGACCATAATGTCATGTTTTGATATTCAGCTGGCAATGTGACAGCAGAGATAGTACAGTGTATGGGGTAGGTTAGATCTATGTGTCGACATGGTGCAGTAATGTCATAGCCTATGTCTGAGTTATGTGACAAAACCACTGTTCGGCCTTCACTGGTGTGTGCAGTTATCATGTTGTTGAACAGTGTGAGAGAAACAAATATGTGGCTTCCAGGCATGGGGCTACCTGGTAACGGTGTTTGCACATGTTTTTGACACAGAGTGTGACGTGGGATACCAGTCAGATGGATATTGAGTTCATTCTCCGCTGAGGCGTCCAGCTGACACAGAGGCTGTTCCTTCTCCATGGTGTCGGTGCATAGGGCAGAGAAAACATAGCTGTTATCAGTATCTGCAAACATTTCACCCTTTGTGTTAAATGAAATACACAAGTTCATTTTTGCCATTAAATCTCTGCCTAATAAATTGACAGGCGAGTTTGGAAGAATTATGAATGGATGATATGTAATTTCGTCTGGTTTTGGGCCCCAGCGTGTCTTTAGAGAATGAGTTTTGGGGCATTGCACTAGAGTTCCGTTTATTCCCATGGTGTTGATGCACACAGAGGAAACAGGCCCACTATAGAATTTTCCAGACAGTGAACTTTTAGTGGCTCCACTGTCAACTAAAAAGGAATAAATCTTTTCACCTATTTCTATATCTAACATGGGCAAGCTTTCTGTGTTACGGGACAATTGCAAATGCAGCATCGTGTGTAGTGCTTCACACTGTCCCTCATCTTCACCTGGGCCTCCCTATTGTCGGTCCAGTCTTTCGTTATCATATGGGTGGGGATTAAAATGTGGATTATAAGGTTGCTCCCTAAGTGCAAAGGGGCCATTATTTTGATGTGATTCCTGTCTGCGTTGCCAGTTACCTTGTCTGTAAGAGCTCTGCTGACGCCTAGTGGCAGGAGCTGGTCCTGTGTTTTGTGGTTGAGACCTACGTGCTGCTGATTTGCATTCCCTCCTCCAGTGTCCTATTTTTCCACAGTAAAAACATACGTCTCCACTCCTATCTCTCCTTCTGAAATCTCCCTGCTGCGCTTGTTGAGGGGGCGGGGCCCCTGCATACATCATTTTTTCACTTTCCTCTGAGCCTTCAACATCAAAATTCAACATCATCTTAACAGTTTTAGCCTTCGTGCTGTTGGGGAAAAGATCTGCACCAGCTTTTGTTTTGACAAGTGTGATAAAGTTCTTTATTTTCATGTCATAGAGATTATCAGTGGCAGTCAGCTTCAATAGTTGTGAACATTCTGGATGAATATTGTTTAAGAATGTTGTTATGAAAATCTGATCATTTCCTCCTTCAGGCATGCATGCCTCATTAGTCCAGCAGTGCGTGAAACGTTTCATAAAAACTAGAATGGATTCATCTGGCTTTTGCTTACACATGGTTACTGCATTTAAATCAATTTTATCTCTAGACATTGTGAGCAGAAATTTCTTTAGATTTTGAAAAAAGGCTGTGATTTTGTCATCGTTTATCCACAAAAACGAGGTGGTGTTGGCTGCTTGGTCATTTTTAGGGTCTAGTTCCTCTACTTCTTCAATAAGCTGAGATTCAGTCACACCTGGGATTCGTTGACATAATATATATCTATAGTCAGGCCCACCCAAGTGGTGGTATCTGGTACTTCTCTGTAATGCAGAAACAAAGGCTGTAGGATTTTTTAGAGGATCGGGAAGTTCTTTAATGGTTGCTGCTAACTCTGAAATTTTAGGGGGTTGAATGCAACACATGTCCCCTATTATCATGAACGGAAGGGAGGTGCTGACGTCATTAAATTGTGATCCCTGCTTTTCTTTATAACGGGTGTTTTTGTGGGGGCCCTCTTGAGTTTTTTCCTCTTTTTTCTGCTTTAAGTAGTTCCTTATTAAATTTCTGGTGTTAGTTATTGCTTTTGGCACAGTCAAACCATTCGCTACTCTAGTGTGGCGCTGAACATGATTATCTATGACGGAAACTGCTTGCTGCAGTTCAGCTTCCGTACGTTCAGTTAAAGGATCTTTCATGATTTCCTCACACTCTGCCATTAACTGTTTTGTTTGCTTTTTATGTTCCTGTAACTCTCTTTCTCGTTCAGTGTATTCTCGTTCCTGTCTTTGATCTAGGTTAAACCAGTCATCTTCTTCTGATTTAGGTATCATTTCAGTGCCTTCCTCACTCCTTTGGGATTTTGCTGTTATATCAGGATATACGCGCTGGTGACGTGCAGCCGCCGCAGCAGCTATTAATTCTGTTTTTTCATCATAAGGCGGCGGAGCCGTAGGTTGAACGGATGGGCATATAAGGCTAGTTTTTTCTGCAGTGGATTTACTAGAGCCTACACTGGCTTGATTTAAAGCATTTACGTCTGGCTCGGGTCCTTTTTTCCATAGTGGTAGCATGCGATTGATCACATCATGACATTCTATCATATATTTTTTACAGGACTTTTTTAATCAACTTTCCTTATCACAAATAGTATTTAACATTTCTACTGACCTGTTTTCTGGCGATAATCGTTCGGGATAGGGCTCCGGAAATACATTAGGATGCATTAAACTTACAGTTCTTAAGTTCGAGACGAAATCAGTCACGTAAGCACTTCCGCATGTTCTGGATACGTAATCATGGAAGTCTTCATTGATTCACGAGCGTGGGTTAAACGTAACCGGAAGTGGGAGTCGTACTGAGCCGCTATTTTTATATTTTATTTTTTTCGGTTTTACAGTTAATTTTGATTTTTTATCGGACCCGTCTAAGGTCTTTGAATTATTCTGACCCATGGTCAGTGATTTCCAGAGGGGTTTAGACGCTTTGAAGGATTTAAGTTAGTTTTTATTTTTGCTGTGGCACACCTGAGGTTACTTGATTTTTTGCTAGCAATTTTATCTTTTTAGTGAGCAACTTCTCACTTTTTAACGAGCAACTTCTCGTTTTATGACCCCAGGCAACTTCCTGTGTCCTTTCTGCTGGTGAGCAACTTCTTAGTTTATGACAGCAGGCAACTTCCTGTGTCCTTTCTGCTTTTATTTACAAAACAACAGGCAACTTCCTGTGTTTCTATGTGGGCCACTAACGAAGGCTCCTCAGCGTATCCCACTTGTTACTATGTGGGCCACTGAAGAAGGCCTCGTCAGCGTATCCCGTTTCTATGTGGATCACTGAGAAAGGCATAACACAGTCTTATAAAATAAAAGACGAGTGCCTACCTTCGTCAGGATCCCACTTCTGACACCAAAATTGAAGGAAACGGTTTCCAGGGCCTAATCCGTGGATCGACTTCCTTCGAGGCGTGGACGTCTATCAGCAGAGAATGTACCTTCACCTATCAGCAGAGAATGTCCCTTAGTCTGTAACACAGTCAAATATATTCTCAAGTAATATTCAAGCATGCCATTCAGCGTGTTAGTACGAGCTCGGGAGCAGCTTGGGAGAACAAGAAAACAGAGACTGCTTCAGATTGTCTTCCCAAATTGACTCAACTTTATTCACAAGTATAACAGTTTATATAGAGGGTAAAATTCATGAGACAGCAGATTATCAGTTTAAACCAGTACAGACCAAGATAAGGCAGCGTCTTCCTGCCCATGGGTGAAGAAGCATCCTTTGTGTAGTGTATCAGTTCAGCTACAATTGTGATTATCTCAGCGACATATTTTCAAGGCACAAAACAAAGAGTTCTTTCATTAGTGAAATCTGAAACAAACCATTTGGCCTTCAACAGGCGTCTAAAAGATTAAGAAACTAATGTAGCTGAGGGAGTGATCTCTGTGGTATTTCAACCTTGTACCAGCCTGTGATTCTCACACATCAATTCTTGGGTCAAAGAGAAAAATAACTAAAACAAAGGGGCCTTATTGAATGACAGTTTTCCTGTATAATGTCACTATAAAACAATATCCAGTAAATGCTACCATGGTACTAAAATACCTAACATCTATGCCAACAGCAATGGTCATTTATATAAAAGAGTTATAAGATTTTAGATATTTCTGATTTCTTTCATCATTATAGTGTCAACATAGTTCTGACCAGAGGTCACATAATAAAAAGCTAATGATAATGTTAGCCACACTAGTTGCACTGTGTAGTAACAGTAAACATTTTCCTGTTCTGATATTTTTAAAGAAAATCCCCATTATATTTCTCAGTTTTAATATGTGATATCCTGTGGTCTTATCAATAAATACGGGGTTTGAATAAATAACTTCCAGGTTATTTATTATCTACAAGTGTTGCAAAATTCCTTTTTAAGTTGTATTTCTTGTGTTTTCCTTATTCTAGTTATTGTTCTCATTTTCTTTCTTTCTCTTTTCCCCTGTTATCTGCCTGAGTTGCTCTGTTTTTGGATTTCTGTGTCAAACACAGTTTACTAGGTGCAGGATCTAGCTTGTGCTACTGAAGAGGAGGTGGCAGGAAGGGAGTGGCGTTTTTTTAAGTGGAAGCTAATTTCAAATTCAGCATTTCTTTCAGTTCAATAAACATCAGCAAACACACAGTTTTGGCAGTTTGTCGTACATTTTGGTGATCAGAGAGGGGTAATCCAATTGCTATTGCAAAAAAGTAATTAGATTACTGTTACTTTCCCGTAAGCACACTGTGTTACTGCGTTACTAAACCCTTATTTTGTTTGTGAGAGTGTTTCATGGCAATGACGTACAAGCGTAGGACATCCTTGGCAGCAACAGACGTGTGCAGATCAACAATGGATAATATGAAATGAGGGAGAGAGTACGACCATGCAGCATTTAAAGCTTGGAAGTACTTACATTACTTTGAGTTTGATTCCGTAAAAAGTGACAAAAATATTAGCATCTGCTGTACACTCTGCGTGGGAAGAAAACTTATTTCTACAGCGGAAAATTAAACTTCAAATCTGAGCAAGCACCTAGCACGCTGCCACGGGAATTTGAAATTCGCAGAGAAACTCCTGGATCCCCCCCACTGACATGACCGCTGCAAAACCAGGCGAACCTCCACCTGCCCCACTCCTGCTTTAAAGGTGAAAACAGATTTAAGAGCGACAGGACTAAATGCTGCTAAATCTTGGGATTTAAAAAAAAAAAATGCTGTGTTTTACTTGCACCTGTCAGCCGGTGATCAGCTGATCACGGGGCCGGGTTTAAAAGAGACGCCACCCACCTGTTCGCCGCTCAGACATCGTTCTCTTCATGTCAGGAGCTCCGAAACTTTGCCGACGTCAGTCTCTGTCTGATTCAGCAACCGTGAGTGTTTTTCCCTTCAATCCTTTTTCTCATCCCGGCTCCGCTCGCTCTCCGTCTGTAACGCCAGTTCCGAAGCCACGCTTCATGCACTGATCGTTACTAGAATAACTGCGTGTCTGTTCCCACCCACCGCTAGCCTTCGCCGCGTTTGGGTCTAGCCAGCACGCCACATGGGCACGCCGAACTACTGTGTGTAATTCGCCCGATCGTGACAGGATGTGTGAGCCGCATATAGACCCAGCGGAATTCGAACGGCTGAAAGCCGAAGTACTATATCTTCGCAGTGTGGTAGATCACATGAGCACAAAAATGGAGTCCCTCACCAAAACTGTCCTCCAACTTTCCACTTCCGTCACCTCGCTGCAACGTCAGCCAGCGCCGGTGAGCGCGGAGCCCCAGATCGGACTACCAGATAAGTGGAACGGAGTTGATGGCCGGCCTGATGGTTTGCTCGCCACTTTAGACATGCTGTTTGAATGTCAGCCCACTAAATACGCCACCGCCCGTGCAAAAGTTGCACTGTTAACCTCTCTCTTGTCTGGCCAGGCTCAGGAATGGGCCGCGGCTCTCTACAACAATAAATCTGCAGCTTGCAATGACTATGCCCTGTTTGTGGAGGAATTAAAAAAGACGTTTGTTCCCCCGAGCAGCGAAGTGGAAGTGGAGTCACAGCTGCTTCATTTACGCCAGGGCAGTCGACCCGTCTGTCACTTTGCCTCCCAATTCCGTACCCTGGCCGCTAAGCTAAAGTGGGGAGATGCTTCTCTGCACTCTATTTTCTGGAGGGACTGGCTGATTACATCCGAGATGAGATGACCGGCCGTGAGGCCCCAAAAACTCTGGATGAGGCCGTGGACCTCGCCCTGAAGATCGACCAACGAGTGATGTCGCGGCCTCGCCACACCCCTCGGGCCTTCAAACCCTTCCAGCCTCAGAGGGCCACGTCTTCGCAGCCTCCTCCCCCCTCTGACGGAGCCGCTGCTAGCCCAAGCAGTACATCCAGCGAGGAGCCCATGCAGCTGGGTAGACTCTCCAAAGAGGAGAGAGAGAGACGCTGGCGTGAGGGTCTCTGCGCCTACTGTAGATCAGCTCGACACCGTCGTCCCCAGTGCCCGCTACGTCCGTGAAACGACGACGCCAGGTAGACTGCGGGGGAGTCCCACCTGGCCCTTCCCACTCCTCTGACCCCTCTCGTTTTCTGTTACCAGTAATATTTCACCTGAAACACCAACAGTTCTCATCTGAAGCCCTCCTGGACACCGGAGCCGCTGAGAACTTCATCGACCAAAAACTAGCCTCTCGACTTCGCATTCCGTTAACTTCCGTCGATCGATTTCTCCCGGTGACCTCAGTAGATGAGCGACCCCTCCAACCCTACCCGATCCAGTTCCAGACCCAGCCGGTTCACATGTCTATTGGGGATCATCAGGAGGAGATCCGGTTTCTAGTAGTCTCGGCCACTTCCTCTTCTCTCATCCTTGGATTCCCCTGGTTCCGTCAACATGACCCCCACATCTCCTGGTCTTCCTGCCAGATCCTGGATTGGGGTCCCCAGTGTCCACGCCGCTGCCTTCTCTCTCGGACCAAAAAGAACTCAAAGTCAGAAGAGGCTTCACCCCCGGAGCCCATTGATCTGGATAAGATCCCTCCGGCTTACCACGACCTATCTGAGGTCTTCAGTAAGAGGCGAGCCTCTACTCTACCTCCTCATCGCTCCTACGACATGGCCATTGAGCTCCTCCCGGGAGCGGTCCCTCCTCGTGGTCGCCTGTTCTCTCTGTCACCAGCAGAGGACAAAGCCATGGAGGAGTACGTTGCTGAGGCTCTCCAACAGGGCTTTATTCACCCTTCTACCTCCCCTGCAGCTGCGGGATTCTTCTTTGACAAGAAGAAAGATGGCGGGCTCTGCTCCTGTATAGATTATCGGGGCTTGAATAAAGTCACCGTCAAGAACCGCCATCCTCTTCCTCTGCTATCCACCGCACTCGATTCCCTCTCCCAGGCCTGCATCTTCACCAAACTGGACCTACGCAGCGCCTACAATTTGGTGCGAATTAGGGAAGGGGATGAATGGAAGACAGCCTTCATCACCCCTAAGGGGCACTGGGAGTACCTGGTGATGCCCTTCGGCCTCTGCAACAGCCCTGCTGTCTTCCAACATCTGATCAACGATGTCTTGCGGGATATGCTAGGCCGGTGGGTGTTTGCTTATCTAGATGACATCTTGATCTACTCCCGCACCGAAGTGGACCATATTCGCCATGTGCGGGCCGTGCTGAGCAGGCTGCTCGAGTACCAGCTGTTCTGCAAACTGGAGAAGTGTGCTTTCCATCAGCGGTCCACCACCTTCCTAGGCTTCACCATCTCCTCCAATGGCCTGACCATGGACCCGCAAAAGGTCCAAGCCGTGACCCAGTGGCCTCAGCCACAGAGCTTCCTGGGCTTTGCCAGTTTCTATCGGCGCTTTATCCGCAATTTCAGCACCGTTGTCGCCCCACTGACATCCCTCACCAAACCAGCTAACCTGCCTAAGCCCTTCTGCCTCTCCCCAGGTGCGAAACAGGCATTCCGAGACCTTATCCACCGGTTCACTACGGCCCCCGTCCTACGCCACCCTGATCCTGCCAGAGATTTTGTGGTGGAGGTGGATGCCTCCGATGTTGGCGCTGGCGCCGTCCTTTCTCAACACGGCCCGGATGGAAAACTTCACCCATGCTGCTATTTCTCAAGGAAATTTTCTCCCACGCAGCAACGGTACGGTGTCGGAGACCGAGAACTCCTGGCCATCAAGTGGGCCTTAGAAGAGTGGCGGCATTGGCTCCTGGGAGCGAAAGACCCTTTTCTGATCTGGACTGATCATCAGAACCTGATCCATATTCGGACTGCCAAGCAGCTCAACCCAAGGCAGGCCCGTTGGGCCTTATTCTTTGAGCCTTACAATTTCCACCTCTCCTACCGCCCTGGTTCTCTCCAGACAGTTCGCCCAGGACGGCCTCACGTCAGACCCTGGACCTATCCTACCTTCTCATTGCTTCGCTGCCCCCCTTCGGTGGCCCTTGGAGGACTCTATCCGGGATGCCCTGACCGCCGAACCACCTCCGCCTGACACCCCTGCTGGGAGGCTCTATGTACCATCCCGGTGCCGTCAGGAAGCCTTGCTCTGGGCTCATTCCTCCCCGCTCTCTGGTCACCCGGGGCCCGACAGGACCCTCCAACTCCTCCGTCGTGCCTTCTGGTGGCCCTCCATGACTCGGGACATCCGTGAATTCGTTTCCGCCTGTGACACCTGTGCTCGGGCCAAGTCCTCCACTCAGCCGCCCGCTGGCAACCTTCGCCCTCTCCCTGTGCCGGGACGTCCCTGGTCCCATGTCGGCCTCGACTTTGTTACCGGCCTCCCATCCGTGGACGGTCTTGACACCATCCTCACCTTTGTAGACCGGTTTTCTAAGGCGGTGCACCTGGTCGCTCTGGCCAGCCTCCCTTCCGCCAAACGGACGGCCGAGCTCCTCCTGGACCATGTCGTCCGGCTTCACGGGTTCCCCAAGGACATAGTCTCCGATCGGGGACCCCAGTTCACCGCCAGGTTCTGGAAAGCCTTTTGCCGCCTGATTGGAGCGTCTCCCAGCCTCTCGTCCGGCTATCACCCTCAGACCAATGAGCAGGTTGAACGGACCAATCAACAGTTGGGGCGTTTCTTGAGGTGCTTCGTCTCCGCCCAACCGTCGCTTTGGCCTCGTTACCTGTTGTGGGCTGAGCTGTCTCATAACCTTCACGTCTCTTCTGCCACCGGTCTCTCGCCCTTTGAAGTCTGTCATGGTTTTCATCCTCCTATCTATAGCCATCAGGAGGCAGAGGTCGACGTACCTGCTGCTGAACGGATGGTCCGCCGCTGTCGTCAGGCCTGGATCAGGGCGCGGGCTGCCATTTCCCGAGCCAACGCTCTGTACACCCGGCAGCATCGTCGCCGCCACCGCCCGGGTCATCCATTCCAGCCAGGGGATCGCGTCTGGCTCTCCACGAGGCACCTGCGGCTCCGCACCGAGTCCAAGAAACTCACTCCCAGGTTCGTTGGCCCGTACAAGATCACTGCCCGACTCAACCCCGTGGCTTATCGTCTCCGGCTTCCACCCGCCATGAAGGTCCATCCGGTTTTCCACGTCTCGCAGCTTAAACGGCGCGTCACTTCCTCGCTGGCGCCCCCCTCCCGGGCCCCGCCCCCGCCCAGGTTCGTCGATGGGGGTCCTGTCTACACTGTCCGGCGGATCTTGGACTCCCGTCCCCGGGGTCGGGGGGTCCAGTATTTGGTGGACTGGGCTGTCTACGGTCCTGAGGAGCGCTCCTGGGTGCCGTCCCGCTTCGTCTTGGATCCTTCTCTCATCTCGGATTTCCGCCGCCGCCGTCCTGGACCGTCGGGTGCCGGTCTTCGGGGGGGGGGGGTCCTGTCAGCCGGTGATCAGCTGATCACGGGGCCGGGTTTAAAAGAGACGCCACCCACCTGTTCGCCGTTCAGACATCGTTCTCTTCATGTCAGGAGCTCCGAAACTTTGCCGACGTCAGTCTCTGCCTGATTCAGCAACCGTGAGTGTTTTTCCCTTCAATCCTTTTTCTCATCCCGGCTCCGCTCGCTCTCCGTCTGTAACGCCAGTTCCGAAGCCACGCTTCGTGCACTGATAGTTACTAGAATAACTGCGTGTCTGTTCCCACCCACCGCTAGCCTTCGCCGCGTTTGGGTCTAGCCAGCACGCCACATGGGCACGCCGAACTACTGTGTGTAATTCGCCCGATCGTGACAGCATCTATCTGAAAGAGCGAGTGTAAACACACAAAGTTATATTTTTTTGTATGCTGGAATATACAGAAAATAGGTTTAAATGTTAAACAAATTTCTTCAAGTCAAAGACTGTTGCATATTGTGGAGATATAGAAATTCTTTTATTGCTGCCATATAATCCGCATCATTATAACTGCATTAATAACATTCTTTAAAGCATTAGTTCACCTAATAATATTTCTCACAGTCTTGATACTGCATTACAGTTGTTTATTGAAGATGTCCATTTGAGGATCCTTCCATTATGTTAACTTTTACTAAAAGTACGGTTAGAAGTATTTTATATACATTGCATATCTGTGCCTATTTTGAGTTGATGTTCAGCTCATTAAGTGTTTTAAGCTTCACTGGCGTGACTGTCCAGGTGATACATGCTGAGGGAAACTAGAACATAGAAGGATAACTGCAATGCATGCTTACAGTACATATAATACATATAATCTAGGAATAGGCCTGAGCAGAGGCCCAAATGTTTCCAGCTTCTTGTTGCAAACTTGTTGCATTTTATTCTACTTGGTAACAGATGAGCAGAGTCAAGAATTAGCCTCAGAGACCCTGAGGGCTTAAGATTATTACCTTGTATGGAAGGTGTTATCAAAATGAGAAGTTCTATGTCTGTTTATAGCTATTAAAGATGTACAAGATGTACAATTAACTGTGACTAAGGTCTGGAACCTATTTTAATCTGTCATTGACGCCATGGGGGGGGCGTGTACCCCACTGCTTTATAAGTGTCCACAACATGTATTTTGGTCAGAAGACATATGTTGATGTTTTCTCCGGGCTGTTAATAAACTCAACGTTTGATTGCACTTTTCTGGGGCCTCCGTGGTTTGTGACACTGCTCTACATTGATTGATTTCGCAACAATATAACGCAATGTGCATAAAGTTAAAAGATTAGAAAAGAAAACAATTCTTAAAAAGAGACTTTTTCATTTGATTCCATTTTATATGATGGATTATGCAGAAAAAATATAATTGGGCTGAAAGGTCTATTACTTTATTACGTATTCAGGTTATGTATCATGTTTTTCAAAAGTAACTAAGTAATAAAGTAACTAATTATTTTTGAAAATGTGTAATCGGTAAAGTCATGGGATTACTTTCTTCGGGAAGTCATCATTAACTATTTTCAAGTAACTTGACCAGCACTGGTGGTGATAGCTAAACATCCAGCTGCTGTATTTCACAGGGAGAGAAAAGAGTGCAAGTGTCTGTGAAGGTTCTCAGTCATCCAGGACATCGTAGTCAAAGGAGCTTGCAAAGAAAAGCGTCTGGACTTCTTTAAGTTGCTTGAAGACGTTTCACCTCTCATCCGAGAAGCTTCTTCAGTTCTAAGGTCAAATGGTGGGGAGTCCCAGACTGCCACCTCCAGTCCCAGACAGTCCCATCTGGGACTCCCCACCATTTGACCTTAGAACTGAAGAAGCTTCTTGGATGAGAGGTGAAACGTCTTCAAGCAACTTAAAGAAGTAAAGATGCTTTTCTTTGCAAGCTCCTTTGACAAAAGAGTGCAAGATTAACTTCACTCAGAGATGCTGAAAGATGTAGACAGACAGGACAGGAGAGGAAGAGGAGAGGACTGCTCAGTGATAAACTTCAAATTAAAAGCTTGCGTGTAGTGTCATCACAAATGTTTAATCACATATTGTATTTGCAAATGATATGTCTTGATAAACTATGTACTTTCATTTTACTAACTTACTATTTTGCTAACTTTGTGTTATTTAAATGTTGCAAATACTGGGTAGTTTTGTGCAGGATAAAAAGGTTAGTTTGCATTCATGTGTTGAATTCACAGTAAATCTCTGTGTTGGACTGTTGCACAGTGTCTGTGGTGCCCATGGACAGAGTTAGGTTACATCAAGTGTAGAAGAGATTCATTTGATTTAAGATGATGCTTGGATTCATTCACTGAATTCCAATGTCATACTCTAGTATAAAGACAGTATAACAGTGTAGTGTCAGTATAGAAGATGGACATCACCCATGATAGGTTATCAATGTGTGTATAGATACAGCCACTCAAAATTGCTACTTTCAGCCAGAGGTCAGCCAACTGTCAGCTTACAGTCAGCCAGTGAGAGTCCACCCTTCAGGTGCATATCTACTTTCCAATATAAACACGCCCAGTGTTGGGAAGGTTACTTTTAAAATGTGTTCCATTACAGATTAGAGAATACATGCCCCAAAATGTATTTTGTAACGTATTCCGTTACGTTACTCAATGAGAGAAACGTATTCTGAATACTTTGGATTACTTAATATATTATCATGTTTTTTACAACTACATGAATGTTACTGAAGGCTACTCGCCATACCAATACCAACTAGATTTTTTTTAAAATCTTAATATAAAATGAGTAACAGTAGAGTGGACATTAGGTAATACTGCACTTTTTGCAGAGATCTCGTATAGGAAACTATTTCTGTATCAGTGATATGTTTTCTTTTTGTCTGTGTTCAGAACTGCACATGATTATTTGCAGCTAGCAGGTTGTAATGCAGCCTTCAGTAATAGTAATAAATCACACAGCAAAAGTACATCGAAGATACTGAAGTGGCACATAACCCAGGTAGCTACCACAACTAAAACAAGGTAGCTGCAGTAGGCTAACATTAGTTTTTTAAAAAGAACTTCCAGCTGAGAGAAGCTTGTTTACTGGCAGAGTTTGCCCATCCATTTGTTCTTTAAATGTAAAGTGGTCTCCAAATTTCCAAGTAAGAAATGCATTCCTGCCCATGCACTGCTGGCCCAGGGTCCACTGTGTAACTGACTTCACCAACATTAACAAGACGCTTACATTAGAGCAGCGGTCTCAAATTTAATTGAGCTGTGGACCACTGCTGGCACTGTCATCTCACTGTAGGGCCACTTTAGTGTTCAAATAGTATAAAAGAAAAAACCAAACAAACAAGAAAACACCCACAAAAATGTATTGTTTTATTTGTTTGTTTGTGTTTTTAATTTCAAATATTGTATAACTAGACAAAACTGCAAACGTGAACGTGAATTCTTAAATTAAGCTTTTCATTGAAGTACCAAATAAACAAATTGGTACTCTCTTTTGGCCAGACATGTGACAGCACTTCTGCTATAATTTTGTTTGTATTTAACAAAATAAAAATGCAGCTGTAAGTGTACACATTACCCATATGGAAAATATATATATAAATCTTATAAAGTTTGTATCTGTCTTGTATGAAACTCATATGAAAAGGATACAAGACTGAAAACAGATATAAGATCCCTTGAAAAATTATATAAATGAAACTTGTATGTTTTGGATACTTATTAAAACAATATATGAAAGTAATGAGAAAGTGGCCACTTTCATGAGTAAATCATATAAGCCTTATATGATTCACTATATGAAGCAGGCCACATCATATGCAAGTCTTTTATAAGTTTTTAGTATTTCTTTTCCACATGGGTAGTTTATGACTGCTAGTAAAAAAAATAAAAATAAATTGTTTTCACTCTCTTGATACCTCAGAGAGGTCCACGGCTCCAAATCATAGTAAAGGGATCTCTGGCTAATACGTCGGGTTTTGTGTCGGGCTCATAGCCGAAAACTAGCTTCACTATCTGGGTCAACTTTGCTAGCAAGAGACAGAGAGAGGCGTTGAAAGGCTGCTCCAACAGAACTTTATTGATTTGGCAGTCTGTTTCCGGGTGAGCGTACGCTGGTGGGTCTTTCTGCCGCTGCTCTTCGTGTGTGTGTTCTCTGTATGTAGCTCCGTTTTCATTTTTCACTAAAGTATTTAATTTAACTGTTTTAGCCTTTGAGCACGGCTTTTTATTTGACCCTGGAAAGCCTGGATTTTATCGTTTTTCTGTGAAAGACTCTCCTGGGGACCTGACTCACCAGCCTAACGTAGCCCTCGCTGCCCCCTGCATGTACTACTGTTTGGCCTGTCACCACATCAAGTATCTGCCTTCTCAAGCTGCCAATGGTGTGCACAGTGCCAGGTAGGTAATCACAGCTACTTTTCTGGCACTGGGCTGTAATTCGTGGCTGTGGCATGCTGGCTAACGTGGTTTTAACCTGGCTGTGTGAACAAATGGAGAAACTATGATTCCCCTTTTAACTATATGCTTGATATGCCTACCGTTGCTCAGCTTTATTATTGGACTATGCAGTGTTTTTATGGCCGTATCAAAGGCTCGGACCTTTATGCAAATGACAGAATGCACTACTCAAAATTGGAACTGCTACATCTTAACACAAGGACTCGGCTACTTCCCCAAACTTATGTGCGCTGTGTTGCTTTGGGGATAGCTCGCCGTCCGTGCTACATTCACCGGGGCTGCCGTCATAATCTGCATGTATATAATTTTCCTGTGGGAAACGGACTTTCTCACCAAATACCATCTATCTCGACAGCTTCCTGTTGTCTCTCAACTAGACTGGACGGGAAAAACAGAGGTGCCAACACCACCAATTTTCAGCATCTGGAATTTGTACCATCTGGTGCTGTCACACATTCCTCACCACTTAAATTGGCATTAATCAATGCAAGGTCCATGGTGAACAAATTTTCATATACCGTGACCTGTTTGTCTCTCATGGCTTGGACCTTCTTTTTATTACAGAACCTTGGCTACCCACTGATGATCTAGCTGCTTTTGTGGAATTGAGTCCTGAAAACTGTAACTTCCTTAACACATCGTGGAGGCGGCTTGGCAACAGTTTTCAGAGATCACTTTAAATGCAGAATGCTACCCAGAATGCTAATCCTTGGTGACTTCAATATCCATATGTGTTGCCCCTCCAAACCTTTGGTTAGGGAATTTTCACAACTCTTGGACTCATTTATCCTGACCCAGTCTGTCAACGGCCCTACACATAAGCAGGGCCACACTCTTGAGCTCATCTTGTCATCTGGGCTCTCGGTGATCGGCGTTGAGGTGATTGATGTGTGTCCATCTGATCATAATTTCCTTTTTGTTTAATATTCCCACTGCTCACTCATCCTTCAAACAAACCCAGGCCCCCTCTCTTATACGTCCTATAACACCTGAAACTGCTCCCCAATTCTCAGCTGCCTTCGCTTCATCTCCTTTAGCCACCTTTGATGAACGTTCTCCTTATTGCAATAATCCTGATGAGCTACTTGCATATTTTAATTGTGCTTGTACCAACATAATGGACTCAATTGCTCCTCTAAAATGTAGATGGAAAAAATTTAAAACTCAGCCTTAGCTAAATAAGGTCACTCGTGCCGTCAGGCAGGAATGCAGGAAAGCAGAACAAAAATCAAAGAAAGATAAGCTCCACGTTTCTTACCAAGTGTTTAGAGATTGTCTAAATAACTATCAGCGCACCATCAGAGCAAATTATTTATCCAAGATCATTACTAAGAATTCTGGTAATCCTAAAGTTCTATTCAACACAGTCAACTCTGTCCTGCATCCCACCACTTCAGCCATATCTGAGGCTGCCTCACACACGGCAATTTTTTACTGAAAAAATTGATAATATCAGAGCAGCTGCTCCCATCCCAAGACCCTTCTGAACCACCTACATGTTGATTCTTTTTCTCCGAATTTAAACCAGTTTCATTATCCCATCTTACTGATACAATAATGCACATGAAACCAACTACATGCCCCTTGGATGTGTTACCTACACCATTTCTCAGAGATGTGCTGAAGACAGTCGGCCCTAACATCCTTGCTATCTTTCTTTGCCTTTAGACAATAATTCTGATGGCAAAAGAGCCAAACGGGACAGGGGAAAAAAAACAACAAAAAAAAACCATCCTTGCTATTGTAAATGGCAGTATCTCAAATAGAACTGTTCCTCGTTTGTTTAAACAAGCTGTTGTCCAGCCGCTTCTAAAAAAAAAAGCTGCCTAACCAGGTTCTCAAGAAAGTTGTCCTCCACCAATTATCCTCATTCTTAGATATACATAATATTCTGGATAAATATCCTTCTGGTTTCAGAGCCTGCCACAGCACAGAGTCTGCTCTACTGAAGGCGTTCAATGATGTGCTTCTAGCTGCTGACTATGGAAAAAGTACAGTTTTAATTCTTTTAGACCTGAGTGCAGCATTTGACACTGTCGACCACACAGTCCTATTAAACGGTCTAAAGACATGTGTCGGCATTCAAGGCTCTGCTCTAAAATGGTTTGCATCTTACCTGGAGAACAGAACATATTCTGTGATGCTGGGTAACAGATACTCTTCCCCAGCTACACTCACTTGTGGAATACCTCAGGGCTTTATTCTGGGCCCTGTCTTATTCTCCTTATACATGCTCCCATTAGGCTCCATTTTTCAGAAACACCAGATCTCCTATCACTCTTATGCAGATGATACACAGTTGCCAATAGTACACTGCAGAAAGTCTCAGAAAGTCTCAGAGAGTCTTAGCGACATACATTGCTGGATGTCTCTGAACTTTCTCAAACTAAATCACGACAAAACTGACATTATATTTTTCGGCAAGCAGGACTCTATTAGTCTTATAAGAAACAATTGGGGCCCATTATCAGCTAATGTACATCACCATGTAAAAAATCTTGGTTTCATTTTTGATTCTACCCTCAAGCTGGACAAGCAAATAAATTCGGTTGTTCGCGCAGTTTTTTCCAACTCATCTAAAGACCTGGAACTGTTATCCATGCTTTCATATTATCACGTCTTGACTCTTGTAACTCTCTCTACTTAGGCATCTGTCACTCAAGCCTGTCCCGCCTGCAATTTGTTCAAAATGCAGCCACAAGGCTCCTGACGGGTACCAGAAAGAGAGAGAGTATTACTCCGATACTCGCATCTCTACATTGGCTGCCAGTTAAATTGATTTTAAGGTTTTATTATTTGTTTTTAAAGCTCTCCATGGTTTGGCTCCAGGTTACATTTCAGATCTTCTTAGCCTGCACTTACCCACTCGAACTCTGCGCTCCTCCAGTCAGATGCTGTTATTAGTTCCAAGTTCCCAGTTCAAAGGTGTCCCACACTGTTTAAAAAAAATCTTAAAAAAATGGTAATATTCTGGCAGCTGGGGCGCCAAAATACTACCAGAAAATAACAGAAAATAACTTCCTCATAAAAATACGGTTATTTCCAGTAATGAAAATACAGTTTGTTGTGCTAATTTTACATGGGATCTTGCCTTTTCAAGTGAATTTTAAACATTAAATTAGGAACATGTTAATGTGATTAAACAATGAAATTATCTATAAATAGGAAAAAAAACAAATCTTAAAAAAACAGTAATATTCCGGCAGCTGGTGCGCCAAAATACTACCGTAAAATAACAGAAAATAACTTTCTCGAATCCAGTGGCGCAGGCCAAGATGGTTTGGAGGTCGGACGCGTGGCAGGTGCACCCAGCGCGGCCGGCACAGTCGTGAGCCCCAGCTCACAGGTGGCCGGGCAGAGGTGTAGCGTGTACTGGCCTCTGGTGGTGGTGAGGCCGGTCTGGCGAGCACGGCGATCTCAAGCGTGGCGCACGCCTCGCTCGCCTGTTCCACTTGAGCAGGCTCCACTGGCACGGGGACCTCCAGCTCCTTGCGCGGCCCCTCCGTCGCTCCCCGCCGGAGCAGCCCATCGCGCGACTCCTCCATCACTGCTACTCCCTCCGCCGCCACTCCCGGCTCGAGCAGCCCCTCGCGCAGCTCCTCCTCCGCCGCTGCTGCTGCTCCTGCTGCTGCTTCCGGCTCGAGCAGCCCCTCGCACAGCTCCTCCTCCTCCAGCCGGCGCAGACCCTCGCGCGCCTCGTCTGCCGCCTCCGGTTGGAGCGGCTCATCCACCGCTCCCGGCAGGAGCAGCCCTTCACCCGGCTGTTCCCCCTCCTCCGGCAGGCGCAGATCCCTGCGCGCCTCGTCTGCCACCTCCGGCTGCTGAGGTGCCTCACACGGCTCCTCCACCGCTTCACTGTCCT
This sequence comes from Rhamphochromis sp. 'chilingali', assembly GCF_963969265.1. Lineage (NCBI taxonomy): Eukaryota > Metazoa > Chordata > Actinopteri > Cichliformes > Cichlidae > Rhamphochromis > Rhamphochromis sp. 'chilingali'. Next base: position 17,873,606 of record NC_137946.1, read on the forward strand.
CGGGACACACCTGTGGGGGTGGCGCCCAGGCCCAGAGCAGCGCCGCCAGCTCCCCAATCCTTTCCAGGTGGCGCTCGGGCTGGTCCTGCAGCTCTTCCTGCTGGCGACGCACCTCCGCCGCCTGCTTCCGCTGGGTGGCCGCTATTTCGGCCACCATCTCGGCCAGCTCTTCCCTTCCCTGGCTCTGGTCAGTACCCGCCATGCCGCCTCCTGGGTTTCGGCACCAATGTGGCGTGAATAAGGCACGGCGGGACCACGGAGCAACGTTCAGAGCCATCTTTATTTAAGTCACGTCACACCACAACACACCCAAACCCCTGAGTCCCCATGTTTTTAACTAGGCGGGCGTGATTAAGGATGCCGTGCAGGTGCGTCCGCCCTCCCTGCATGGCACCGCAGACCACGCCCCACCACAGTGTGAAACTGGGTGTGGGTCCCAATCAGCCAGGGTTTCGGGTGAGCTCATTGTGAAACCTGGCCCCACCTTATCATGCGAATTCCTGAGGTCAGATGGCCCACGATGTGAATGGGCGTTAAGGCGTCTGGGGAGGGAACTCAAAACTGGATTATAGATGGCAGACAGTTGGTGTCGTAAACCACCGCCTCTGTTCAAAGATGGTCGCTCACAGTGGACATAGATGGCTTCTTTCACTCCTCTTTCAAACATCTGTCCTCTCTGTCCAAAATGTGAACATTGGCATCCTCGAAAGAGTGTCCTTTATCCTTAAGATGCAGATGGACTGCTGAGTCTTGTCCTGTGCAGGTGGCTCTTCTATGTTGTGCCATGCGCTTGTGAAGTGGCTGTTTGGTCTCTCCAATGTAGAGGTCTGGGCATTCCTCGCTGCACTGTACAGCATACACCACATTGTTAAGTCTGTGTTTTGGAGTTTTGTCTTTCGGGTGAACCAGTTTTTGTCTGAGCGTGTTGCTGGGTCTGAAATGCACCGGGATGTCATGCTTGGAGAAAACTCTCCTGAGTTTTTCTGATGCACCGGCTACATAGGGGATGGCAATGTTGTTGCGTCTGTCCTTCTTATCCTCCCTCGCTGGTGTCTGATCTTCTTTTCTGTGCCTCAAGCTGAGGTGTCAGGATGGGTTAGAATGGGTGCAGAAGTGAATAATTGCTTTGATTTTACGAAGGCTGCATGAGCTTCTGGGGGCGAGAAGAAAGGTACCATAGACGAGATGAGCTGGGTGAGAGGCGCGGCCACTTGGCTGTAGTTCCGAATGAAGCGGTGATAAAAATTCCCGAACCCGAGGAAGCATTGGAGCTTCTTCTGTGACTCCGGGACCGGCCATTCCAGCACCGCCTTGACCTTCACAGGGTCTGTCTTCACCTGTCCTCCTGCCAAAATGTAGCCCAAGAAGGAAATAGATGAGGTGTGGAACTCACATTTCTCTGCCTTGATGTACAGTCTGCTCTCCAGCAGCCGCTGTTACACATTCCTCACATGGACGTGATGCTCTTCGAGAGTCCTGAAGAAAACCAGAATATCATCCAAGCACACAAAAACGAACATGTTCAAAAAAATCCCATAACACATCACTGACTAGGGCCTGAAAAACCGCTGGTGCGTTAGTTAAGCTGAACGGCATCACCAAATATTCAAAATGCCCTAATGGAGTATTGAAGGCAGTCTTCCATTCATCACCCTCTCGTATCCGAGCAGGTCCAGCTTAGTGAGAACTGTGGCTTCCTGGAGAGATTCGAAAACAGAGTTGATTAATGGGAGAGGATATTTATTCTTTACAGTGATGTCGTTCAAACCTCGGTAATCGATGCTGTCATGGTCCTGGGTCGGTGACCCAGCGCTTTTAGTTTGTTATCATTTTCTAGATGATGATTGTTTAAGTTCTGTGTTATTTTCGGTCTGCCTCTGAGTCTGCGTCTGTATCTGTCTGTCTATGGTGTCACCCCATCTGTTTGTGAATCTGTCTGTTTAGTTCAATGTCTTGTCTGGTTCCATGTGTCTGAGTTTCCTGTTTTATTGTGAAGGTCCGTGTCGTATGTGAGTGTGATCAGTTTACGTTTCCCCTGTCCCGTCAGCCCAGATTCCTCCCAGCTGTGTTGCCCTCCTGTCTCTCATCCCCTGATTACTGGTGTGTGTATTTAAGCCCTGTGTGTTCTCCTGCCTGTTGCCGGTTCGTCTGTATTACTCAGTGTCAGTCTGTGTATCCACTGTGTCTTCTCCCTGCTGTTCATCGTCATCCTCCTCTGCTCGTTTTCATTCAGGTTTCTGCTCTGTAGTTTAGTTGTTTCCCAGTTTAGTTTAGTTCGAGCCCCGTTTGCTGTTTGTCCACATTCTTTTCGTGTTCAATAAATCACCTTCACTTCTCCACGACTGCCTGCGATTGGATCCTCATTTATTCCACACGGCTCGCCTCGGCAGCCGTGACAGTACGAACCGGCCACTATGGACCCAGCAGCAGTCAACCTGCCCGAGGAGCTCCGGGAGGACATTATTTACTCGGTAGACAAATTAATTAACTTATGGCTCGAGCATGAGGGGAGAGAATTCCGCCAAGGCATAGCTGTTCGGCTACAGCGCTTAGTTTCTGGTCTCCCCTGGTTGCTCAGCTCACTTCACCCGCTCACACAGAATTTCGTTCTGAACGAGCTTCATCTTCTCCCCCCTGCTACCACCCACCCTGCAACTCATGCTTCACTCCCTGACCCGACGGAGAGTGTCCTGCCCGGCCCGTCGGTCCAGCCTTCAAATGGGAAACGGCACTCACGCCGTCGACGCCCCTCGCCACAGTCGGACCCTAGGATATCAGAGCGGCTGACTGTGGTGAGTAAAAAGGATAACAGCTCCAATCTGAACTTTGAGACTTTTTCTTCTGGGGTTGTTCGGGGTGTGTCAGTGGGAGCTAATTCACAAAGCTTACCTACCTTCGTGATAACCGATCTCTCCCAGGTTGGCATTTTTAAGACTTCAGTGAAAGCAAAGGGCTGTTGTTCTTCTGAACCTGTTAAACCCATGTCAGGTAACCCAGGGTCTGCTAAAACTGTGGCATATATCCCAGAGACAATTAACACCAGCTCTGATAATACCAGGACTGTTTATTCTTTTGAACTGCAACCGGAAGCTCAAGCTCAGTTAGCCGCCCGGCCTCAAGCTCAGTTAGCCGCCCGGCCTCAAGCTCAGTTAGCCGCCCGGCCTCAAGCTCAGTCTCCAATTCCACCACCGTCGTCATCCCAACCATTGTTTCAGTCACCCTCAGTTCAGCCTCCTGTTCAGCAGCCACTAGCCCTGCACCCTGTGTCACTTGCTACTCCGGTACAACAAGCTCAGTCAAATCAATCTAAAAGGAACTGTGTTTCATCCGTTTGTTCTAAGCAGAGCGTCAAACCTAATGATAATGTAATCATTCCTAAAAAGCTGGCCAGTTCAGAGACTGTGACGCGCTCCAGGGCCTCCCCAGAGGCTGAGTTTCAGCCCTCAGCCCACTCTGGACCCCTGGAGGCTAGGAACCCAGCTGAGGACTGCACCCGGCTGTCACTGCCTGAGCAGAGTCAATGCTCTGGGCGGCTGAAGTCTGCTATGTGTTTGCCAGAGGCCCGTGCGCCTGCTGGTTCTGTTCTGTCCCTGCCAGAGGCCCGTGCGCCTGCTGGTTCTGATCTGTCCCTGCCAGAGGCCCGTGCGCCTGCTGGTTCTGATCTGTCCTTGCCAGAGGCCCGTGCGCCTGCTGGTTCTGATCTGTTCCTGCCAGAGGTCGTCGCACCTGCTGGTTTTGTCCTGTGTGTTCCAGGGGCCCCTGTGCCCACTGGTCCTGAGACTGTTCTCGCTGGAGGGCCCGAGGAGCCCGTCCAGCCTCCTTCCTCATCAGCTGGGGGGCCCGAGGAGCCCGTCCAGCCTCCTTCCTCGTCAGCTGGGGGGCCCGAGGAGCCCGTCCAGCCTCCTTCCTCGTCAGCTGGGGGGCCCGAGGAGCCCGTCCAGCCACCAGCTGCTCCACCAGCAGCCTCATCCACGCTTGCAGCAGCAGTTTCATCCATGCCGCCGCCTGCTGCAGCGCCTCCGTCTCCAGCTTCCACGCCAGCTGCAGCCTCCGTGTCTTCACCCATGCCGTCGCCTGGCTCGGCCTCTGCTGCAGCATCACCCACGCCTGGTCCGGCTCCGGCTTCAGCATCACCCACGCCTGGTCCGGCTCCGGCTTCAGCATCACCCTCGCCTGGTCCAGAATCAGCATCACCCATGCCTGGTCCGGCTTCAGCATCACCCACGCCTGGTCCAGAATCAGCATCACCCACACCTGGTCCGGCTCCGGCTTCAACATCACCCACGCCTGGTCCGGCTCCGGCTTCAGCATCACCCACGCCTGGTCCGGCTCCGGCTTCAGCATCCCCATCAGCTGCTTCGCCTGGTCCAGCTTCAGCATCACCAACAGCTGCTTCGCCTGGCCCAGCTTCAGCATCCCCATCAGCTGCTTCGCCTGGTCCAGCTTCAGCATCCTCATCAGCTGCTTCGCCTGGTCCAGCTTCAGCATCCTCATCAGCTGCTTTCGCCTGGTCCAGCTTCAGCATCTTCATCAGCTGCTTCGCCTGGTCCAGCTTCAGCATCCTCATCAGCTGCTTTGCCTGGTCCAGCTTCCGCATCTTCATCAGCTGCTGCCTCGCCTGGTCCAGCCTCCGCTTCTGCTTCAGCCTCGCCTGGTCCAGCCTCCGCTTCTGCTTCAGCCTTGCCTGGTCCAGCCTCCGTGTCTTCATCCTCATCAGCATCGCCTGGTCCAACTTCAGCTTCAGCATCAGCATCGCCTGGTCCAGCTTCTGCTTCAGCGTCCTCATCAGCTTCGTCTGGTCCAGCCTCAGCTTCCGCCTCGTCTGGTCCAGCCTCAGCTTCCGCCTCGTCTGGTCCAGCCTCCGCTTCGCCTGGGGCTGCAGGGGCCACGCAGCCTTCAGGTCCCCTACTACCAACTCCACATCATCGGTCATCTGCCAGGCCGCTTGTTGGGCATCTCCGCCACCGTGGACGCCCTCCTGAACGCCGCCACTGCCTTCCGCGTGGCCGGCCTCTGGACTTGTTTCCACGCCGCTGTTGCCATCCGCACGGTCGGCCCCCAGAACTGTTTCCACGCCGCTGTTGCCGTCCGCACGGTCTGCCCCCAGAACTGTTTCCATGCCACTGCCTACTGCGTGGCCGGCATCCGGACCTGCCCCGCTGCCATTCGCATGGTCGGCCTCCTGAACTTTTTTTTTTTTTTTTGTGTCCCGTTTGGATCTTTAGCCATCAGGATTGTTGTCTTAAGGCCAAGAAAGATGCCAAGCGGATTTATTTTACCAAGTGGATCATCATGGCCTTGCCATATTGGTCCATTTGATTGACCTTTATTATAATTATGAATTTATTTTATTTACAGTTGCTACAAACGGGACAGACATGACTGGGGGATAGGACAGGGAGAAAGAATGAAAGAAAGAGAGGGAGAGAAAGAAAACCAAAGGGGAGAAGAGACGGTGAGAAGGGGGGGAAGAAAGAAAAAAAAAAAAAAAAACACCTGGGTCACCTGTATGGAGAAAAAAAACAGAAGAGAAAGCAAACAACAAAGAGCAACATAATAACAAAAAACGGCACCATCACAATAAACTAGCTAGCAGTAGATATCAGTAGATACTAAATAATAAACGATATTGTGCAGCACGCAAGATAGACAGCGCACAATGTGCTTTGAGGCAGCAGCCAAGAAAGCTGTAGTCCGCGTCTGTGAATACCCGTGTGTACACCTGTGTGCATACCTGTGTGGATCAGCATGCTTGCATTCCAAAGGTTTCTCCATGTAATGATCTGCTAGGGAGTGTGGGGAGCCACAGCCCCGTCCTCCAGGGTATGAAGCAGGTATGGAGGAGATCAAAACTCCAGACATCCAGAGGCCCCCAGAACACAAGAGACCAAGGAAGACCAACAGAGGGGCAGCCGCGCCACTGTCCCAGTAAGAGCTGAGGAGAGTCCCAGATGAGGGCTCACTCAGCAGCCGCGGAGCAGAAGCCAGGGGGAGTTGCAGTGACGCGCCCGTGAGCTCTGCCGGCAGCCAGCTGCGCCTGAGTGACCGAGCCCCAGGCCGAGAGGCCGGGGGCACCCCACCTCCGAAGTGGCCCGAGCGAGCCCCAGGCTCCAGGCCCCGATAAGCGGCCGCCAAGGAGTGAGCCGGTGTGTACCCGGACGCCCACCCCGAGACACAAAGAACCACCAACGCACCGACACCTGAGGGAGTCCGCAACTGGCAGGGGAAGTGGTGGTGGGTGGAGATAGGCCTCCAAACCTTGGAGGGCCTGAGATGTCCCCGGCCTCCTGAACTTGACCATCTGGGCCTTTTTGGACTCTGTCCCTCCGTCCTGGGCCCCCTCCGCCCGCCCTGGTCGGGTCCTTTTCTGTTTTGTTTTGGTCGGTTTTTGTGTTTCTGCTGGGCTGTCTGGAGCCAGCCCTTGAGGGGGGGGGGGGTACTGTCATGGTCCTGGGTCGGTGACCCAGCGCTTTTAGTTTGTTATCATTTTCTAGATAATGATTGTTTAAGTTCTGTGTTATTTTCGGTCTGCCTCTGAGTCTGCGTCTGTATCTGTCTGTCTATGGTGTCACCCCATCTGTTTGTGAATCTGTCTGTTTAGTTCAATGTCTTGTCTGGTTCCATGTGTCTGAGTTTCCTGTTCTATTGTGAAGGTCCGTGTCGTATGTGAGTGTGATCAGTTTACGTTTCCCCTGTCCTGTCAGCTCTGATTTCTCCCAGCTGTGTTGCCCTCCTGTCTCTCATCCCCTGATTACTGGTGTGTGTATTTAAGCCCTGTGTGTTCTCCTGCCTGTTGCCGGTTCGTCTGTATTACTCAGTGTCAGTCTGTGTATCCACCGTGTCTTCTCCCTGCTGTTCATCGTCATCCTCCTCTGCTCGTTTTCATTCAGGTTTGTGCTCTGTAGTTTAGTTGTTTCCCAGTTTAGTTTAGCTCGAGGTCCGTTTGCTGTTTGTCCACATTCTTTTCGTGTTCAATAAATCACCTTCACTTCTCCACGACTGCCTGCGATTGGATCCTCATTTATTCCACACGGCTCGCCTCGGCAGCCGTGACAGATGCATGGAGTGACCCGTCCTTCTTTCCCACGAAGAAGAAGCCCGCGGCGACGGGGGAGGAAGGCGGTCTGATTTTTCCTGCTGCCAGCAACTCTTGGATGTAGTTCTCCATCGATTCTCTCTCGGGACGAGACAGATTGTACAGTCTGCTGGAGGGCAGCGGAGCTCCCGGGAGTAAGTCAATGGCGCAGTCATACAGTCGGTGAGGTGGGAAAGAGAGAGCGCCTTATCTTTATTGAACACTTGTTGTAAATCATGGTATTCTGGGGGGATGGAGGAAAGGTCTGGTGCTTGTGACAGGGCTGGAATCCGCTCTGCAGAGGCGGGGGGAACGGCTGATCTCAAGCAGTTCACCAAGCAAAACAGACTCCAGCTGGTGATTTTTTTCCCTGCCCAATTAATGTGAGGATTATGTCTCTGTAGCCAGAGGTAACCTAAAATAAGTGGGGTTTTCTTGATGTGACTAATTTTACTGGCGCGGTCTGGTGAGTGATAAAAGCAAACACCTGATTATTCAACGTAGACGCGGGGATGGGTGGTTCGAACGGAGTAAGTGATAACTCTAATTTCCTTGCCAGTTTCTCATCCATTAAGTTTTGCTCCGCCCCGGAGTCCACCAGCGCAGGGCATGTGAACGTCTCGTTGTTAGTAATAATAAAACTTTACAGCCTGAGGCCTATACTGCAAAGCAAGATTTTGGCTTATCCAGGTGCATTATAAATAGGGATGGGTAATGGCACTGGATACCGGTACCCATTCTAACATAAACGGTAGTAACCAGACCGAAAAGCAGCGCACATTTCGGTGCTTTTTTTTTCCTGAGATGTCATACACTTTGGATTCCAGCCAATCATTTTACCTTTGCGAGCGTAGTAGGCGGGTCCAGGTACGTACGTTCTTTTGGAGCAGAGCTACAGATTAAAAATGCCCAAGGCGAAGTGGTCAAAGTCTGGCTGTACTTCACAGCAAAAGATGCAAAAGAATCAAACTCAGCAGCCTGCAACAAGTGCTTTAAGGTGATACTGTGCAAAGGAGGTAACTCCTTGAATCTGATGAAACACCTGTTGACGTATAGCATTTTGTTAAAAGCTGAGAAATGCACCATATTTGATAGCTTGCTGGGAGACCTCACACCGAGCACATCTACTGCGGGTGGGTTGCCTGTTATCTGACCCGGAGTTAGCAACATCCCCCAAAAACCCAAAGAGGAGAGTCCTGGCCCCTAGCCCTGCCAGTGTAGCAGAAATGATGACGGATGATGATGGCAGCAACAGCCGTTCTTCTCTGCATGAGTAGCTTAATGTTGTTCGTGTGTAATTTACGTTGAGTAGGCTAACCACGTTATTACATTAATGCATGTAAGGTAAACTAGCAAACACCGTCGTAGTTACATGCGGCTGTCTTCTTGTTTGATGGCAGATACTCCCTTCACCCTTGCCAAAAAGGCTAAAATGACCAAAGAAAAAGTGGAAAACAGCTAAACATGAGAGGTTTTTGGACAACGTTTTTGTTTCACCGTTTCAAAAGTACCGGTTTGGTACTGGTATCGGATAAAACCTAAACGATACCAATCCCTAATTATAAACATTGCATTTTGTACTTCAAACAGATAATGAAAGAAGAAAACCACAACAAATAAATCAGTGTTAAATATCATAGGCGAAACGTGTTACTGGGAAAGATGTTCACATATTACTATAATATGACAAATTAACATGTAAGAAACAAATAAACTGAGACTGGAAAGTGTGTCACATTGTGTTGTGCGCTATTAATGAGGCAGATTGTTCTACAGTTCATGACAATCGTCTCAATAAAAATCTCAAATGATAAAACCATAAATCCAAGCAATTTTCTTCTACTTCCATCTGAAATCAAGTCGAAGGGCAGCACGTTTTCCACTTCTCCTTTATTAGGCTGTGTTATAGTATGTTTTAATGGATCCACTTTAAAGTGTCAGAGCTCGAATGTGCAGCTGTCACCTTAAAAATGATTAGAATGTTTATTTTACTGCTCTGTGCATGACCATTTACCCTAATCCAATATTAGAGTGAGTGAATGCAGATAATGGAAAGACGGCCAGGGTATGTTGTAGCACAGCCCTGTGCCCTGATTCAAACTTATCAGTATCCACATGGAAAAATTAAGCCCTTAGATGACTGTTTGGTCTGTTGAAGTCGGACTGTTGGAAAACCTTTTTTTTTTTTTTTTTTTAAATATCTTCAAATAAAATGCAATAGATGTCCAGAAGGCAGGTTGGTATGTCCAGTAACTCAAAAGCACTTTTATTCTGTTGGTACTGAACAATATTTCCTTTCACTGGCTCGCTGGGAGGTGTTTTTTTTTTTTTTACCTGCCTGAACATCAGCACTTGAGTTAGCTGTCAAGCATTAATGGGAATATGTCTGATGTGACTTTTCCACTTGCATAACACACAATTATAAACACAACTAAGGCCAAAGGCTCATCACCCATAGCGTGCAAAGTTTGACAGGGCACTTACAAAGACAACTGGTACACATGTGAAATTTGATATCATTCTTTCCCCCATGCCTTTTTATTCTAGAGACTTAGAGGCTTTTTCAAGTCCCCATAGAAAATCAGTTTCAGCACAGCTTACTAAAATGAAGAACTTGCTTGTAAGTCATCTGTTAAAGGCTGAAACAACAAAACCTTCCAAAAATGAATTCCTTCTCTCTTTATGGAGGTCAGTGATTCAAAACCTCCCCTATAGCATTTTTTATTGGGGTTGCAAAAGAAAGAACTTAAATTTATACATGTGACACATTTATTTTAGCCATGACAATGACAGAGTGAAACGTTTTTGATGTTTATTAAAGAAAAGAAAAGTGCTGGTATTTAACTTACCCCCTACAGTAATGAACAGACATTACAGGAAACTGCTCCCATCAGCTTTTAGAGTCTGTGTTCCTTATTTTTCCAGGTGGTTCCTCTTGATTCTTTCCTCAGCTATTCACGGAAAGCAAGCACATCCTTTAAACTAGAACATTGTCACGGACCCGGTTCCGGGGACTCGGGGTTCGTGAACAGTGTGGACCTTTATTGTTATTAGTGTATTGGATGTATGTTTGCTGCACTGTGTTCTTGTGTTCAATGCTGGTGTGTGTATGTGTGTGAGGCTGGAGGATGAAGGACAGCCACCTGCAGGCCTGATGGGTGTGGCCCTGCCAGCTGCTGGTCACGCCTAGCTTACCACACACCTGCTTCTGATCAGGATCGTCGGGGGAGCTACTTAACAGAGCGATGGAGCTTCCTCCGGCGCAGGATCGTTGAGTTAGACTCCATGTCAGTGTTTGTAGTGCTGGTCAGTGTATGCCTGCTGGAGTTGGTGCCATAACGGCTGTGTCTGTGTTTTTTCCTCAGGAGAGTGGAACACAGGACTGCAAGACACACGGGGTGTGTGAAGGCACAGGGGCAGAGAGCACGGGATACCAGCACTTGGGAGAAGACACGTCACGGGAGTCGAGGGAGCACTTTTGGAGATTCAATGTGTGGTGTACATTTACCTCACTGTAAATAAACCCACTGTTCATTTCATTAAGTCCAGCGTTTGGGTCCTTTCTCCAACATCCCCCACGGTCTGCCCCCCAGACCGTGACAAACATAATCTATTTGTAGATTTAGCTTCATCAGCTGTCAAATGATTCTAAAGAAATAACAAATTCAGAATGACTAAGAGGGTAATTTAAACAAAAGCAACGGCAAACTCTGCCAGAAGTGCCATGCATCTTAAATGACAGCTTGAGTCTGAGTAAGCAGATGTTGGCATCACAGTATCAGAGAGGATTGTGACCATGTGGAAACTTTAGCTGCTGTAAGAGAAACATGAGAAGAAAGGTTTAAAAAACAACATCGTAGATAAATTATAAAAACTGTTTCTCCTGATATTTACTAGTTGGTAAAAATTCTGATTTGAGCTGAAGATGCACAAATTTATTTGCATACACCTAACAAATAATAGTTGTGAAATTGTCCATTGCTGGACTGTTTTATGAAGTAGCCATGGTGAAGGTGAAGCATGACTGGAAAATGACTTAATGGCCCTTAAAGTACCTCACATGGATACATATAGACAAGAAATGGCATACATTCCTTTTTTTTTTTACTTAGAGAGCATGTATAGACACGCCAAATGACTCTCTCATTACAGTGACACTCTTCATGCCTCTATTTGAATGTAAGCCTTTGTCAAAGTTCATGTTTCCCTAGGGGTGGAAATGAGGATGATCTCAGTGGGCTATGGCAGGATTCTGCAACTGACAGATGAAAATCTTAAAACAAACACAAATGCAAGACTCACTCGATGAAGTTACTCTCTCATGTGCCAGCCTGCTCACAAGAAGGATGTTTTAGTGATGGATGGATTTTTTTGAGGAGGGAAAAAAATGTGAGACCAATCTTGGTGGGTTTGTTTGTTCATATAAGGCCTTAGTTTATCAGTCATATGCATGAATCCACACTAATGCACAAAATCAAGCTGTTCTTTAATTTTTCTGCCTTTTCTAAACAACAAACAAGCTAAATTAAAGAAAAGATAAGATCACAGAGGCAAAATACAAAAACTGATTACATCCTCGAGCTCCGCCGGCTGCTTTTGATTTGTCTTTGTTTTCTTTTAGCCGCTTCTTTTAATTTTACATCGCAGTCGCACTTAAGCTAAACACACCAGAGGAGCCTGTGTCATTATGGAATAACGCAGGAATTTCCCACCTCACCCCAACTATAAACTGACATCTGCCACCAACTATATAAACAAACATTTGACACTGTAATTAATTTAATATATAGAGACGTCCACAACATAAAAACCAATGTTTGCAACCAGTATTTGTGTTAGTAATACTTTTCACTACTATGCACTACATATTTGGGATGACGACTTGTTATTTATGCACTTGGTATGGAAGCCACACCACCCTGAGCACATCCCTTCCCACATCCCAGATAAACAGCAAAAAACGGATGCATGAATAGTAATGCATTTGCCAGCAAGGGCTGATGCACTTCATTTGAAAGTTAGCTGGTTCCAGTAGAAAGACAACAAACAAAATAAACAAAATAAAATAAACAAATAAACAAAATAAAATAAAATAATGTAATTTTTATAGACATTTGTTACAGTATAAGATCAGATAAGATAAGAACAGATCAGTTGGTCATCAACTGAACTGCAGTGTAAAAGCAAACTTGCTCTACAGAGACCTCACACAGTCACACATGAAGCACACATGAACCAATTCATTTACAGTTTAGATACAAATACTGATAATTTGCTGAAAAGACACATCTGTGATGCTTTTGGCTTTCCGACTCACTATCTTAAATGTACAAGTCAGTACTTGACAAGGAAATCTTCTCATCAAGATCCAAAATGAAGCAGGTCTGACTAAAGTTAAGCTGCTGATCTGGAAAAAATAAATTTAAAAACTCATGTTTTATGGTTCTGTCCTGTTTCCCCATCCTCACTGATTTGGCATAGTGCCTCAGCAACCTCAGCAGATGTGACACATGTGCACTGTTTATTTTTCCAGCACTAACCTTGTCTTTCATTGTGAACAAGTAGAATGTCACTGGCAGCTTTCTGGACAGGAAATTCATTCATTCATATTCATATATTTAGCTGTACATCTATCTGAAAAATGTATCTCATAGTCAGATTGAAAGCAATTCTAGTTATTTTGTCAGTTGAGTGACAGCAGCCAAAAATTGTTCGTACATGGGTCTTTTGTGGATGTGGAGAAAAAGCCTGCAGTGCTGCACTAGCAGATCTTTAAGTCTGTCAGTGACTCTCAGTGCTAATAAGCATGCAAACATCCTTTTGGTAACACGAATGTCTGCACAAAGTTCTGTCCCTCTGGGCAAGATATTCAGCAGTTGGGGGGAAATGTTAGTCTGGACCAAAGTAATAGACTGATTGTCAGTCTCATGTCAGCCACAGTGAAGATTGTAAAAACAATGTTTCTAGGAGAAAACGTCCATTGAAAACAAAACATGTCTTTTGTAAGAAAACAAGAAGTTAAAAGTTAATCATACAAACATCCATCAGAAGTCGATTGAAAGAAGCATTCAAGGGCGGGTTATTGTTTCACTGCATAATCTTCATAGAGGATGTTGAACTCTGTTGCTGCTGCTCTCTGGCAAACAAAGAATAAACACGGAAAAAGGAAGGGACGTGTCTTATGTGCACCAATTCCTCATAGAGATAACGTTTGCTCTTTGATCTTTTGATTTCTTTGGTAAAATTCCACTATGTTGAATTTAATGTGATTATCTGTATAGAGGAAGACAAAATTCAGACTCAATAGAGCACTAGGTTATCAACTTTTTATTATGTATTGCTTCTTGCTATGTTATATAAGATTAGGATAGATGTTGTCTTTCTATGTCTTTATAGCCTGAACCACAAAATAATTGCCAGATTTTTTTTTGAACCTTCAGATGAAATTTAAAAAAAAATAATTAAATATTAATTTGCGTATTAGAGTTAACATTTGTATCATGTTTCCTTTTTTTGCAATTTATTCCTGAAAAAAATTATCATGCAGTTTATTTATTTCTTTAATTATTTTGTATTGAATGTGATGCACTTTGTTTTAAAGGGCTAATATGCCAATATTTTATTCATGGGCTTTAAAATGCAGTATTTGGATTCCATAAATTCTCTCAAAAGGTTTCTAATGACGAGCAAGTCAGCCACTTGCCTGAGGAAAGACTGTTATATGACACACTGTAATGGAGAAATATAGAGAGTTATAACACCAGTAATAAACTTTTTAAAAGGCCCTGGAGACTCGTGTCTGCGTGCTACTGACAGTTATAGTCAGAAATTCTTTACATGAACCAGGCCTGTGTTTAGCCACAAGGACCTCATGCAGAACACAGAAGAGTTCAGTCACACCTTGTTAAAAGATCTCTGTATCCAACTGTTTACACTGGAGAGAGTCTCTTTCATAAATACTTATAAACACTGAAGAGTTCAAGGTCACACCGTGAAATAAGCAGTGGAGCAGTCAACTCATAGTCATGCCCACCCAAGGCCAACACAACTATTGCAGTAGGAAGCAAAAATATCTTTTTCATTATGAAAACACTACAAAACATGCTCTGGCTTTAAAAAAAGAATGGAGGTAGAGTAAAGCACAGTGATGCAATGGGTTAAACATGGGTCTTTAAATTGGGGGAGTAGTTTTGAAGACAAAAGTCATCACTGACCTTATAATATGAAGAACTTAGAATAGAGAAGGGCAATCTAATCTTATCCTTTTCTTTATTTTTGCATACTTTAGCATCCATGTGCATCGTCTTCCTCAGATTTTTGTTTCACTTGCTACGACTACTGAATAGATACCCTGTTTTCTCAGGGTGCAAGTTCAATACGGGTCTGCAAATACAAGTACAAGTCAAAGTGGGTGTCAAGGTTTAAAATTTGACACTCGAGTGTGAACAGGAGTCAAAATAAACTTGTATTCCTTCCAAGCCAAGTTTTGTTTTAGCAAATAACAGTAATATTAACAGGAAAGTTAAACATTTGTTTGTCTTGCTTTGCAGAGCGTCTCTCTGTCTATCTGTCTTGCCAGCAGCTACTTCTTGGATTTTCTTTTGTTCTGGGACTTTGTGTTACGGCTCTTTTATGCTATACAAATGCCAACAATTGGAATAAGTGCTGGGTGGCAAAAGATAATGGGTTCTTGTGTGAACTTGTGTTAAATATGCGAGCAAAAGAAGAAACTAATGCCTGTGCAGCAATCTCTGTGAAGACCAGTCCAGACATTCAATGGACATAAAAGCAGTCCTCACAGGCACATGTAATTTTAAAGCAGTTGTAACTCAAGTCTTTTGGCCAGGACTGAGTTACAGCTTTCGTTGTCTCTATAAATGGTTGTCAGGTCAACACTTTCCTTAGTGTCAAAAGTTGTTGAGTCATGCTGCACTCACTCTTTTACCACCCACATCAGTAATGTCTCACCGTATTATACAACCCAGTGTCACGGCAATAGACACGCCAGTTCACACTTTGGAGAGGCAAAAGTTGAAATGAACATGGATGTAGGATAGTGAGCAAAAAATGTATAAAGTACATCCCAGGGTTCTTAATCATAGGAAACTGCGATCCATCTCATTATAAACCATCTTGACTGGGTTTAGGTCAGGTGACTGTGGAGGCTAGGCCATACGGTGCAGCACTCCATCACTCTTCTTCTTGGTCAAATAGCCCTTACACGGCCTGGAAGTGTGTTTGGGCTGTGCTGTTGAAAAAAAACCAACTAAACATGAATTCTAGCAGCTGTTAAATACAGCTGTCAGCTGTGTGCCAACCAGGCTTCTGCACAACACAACTGATGGTCCCAACCCCATTAAGAAAGCCAGAAATTCAAATTCAAATTCAAATTTTTATTTGTCACGTACACAGTCATACACAGTACGATATGCAGTGAAATGCTTAGACAACTGCAACCACAGCCTCCCAGACACTGTTCAGAGAGGTGTACTGTTTTCCCTCCTTGTAAATCTCACATTTGATGATGGACCACAGGTTCTCAATGGGGTTCAGATCAGGTGAACAAGGTGGCCATGTCATTAGTTTTTCTTCTTTTATACCCTTTCTTGCCAGCCACGCTGTGGAGTACTTGGACGCGTGTGATGGAGCATTGTCCTGCATGTAAATCATGTTTTTCTTGAAGGATGCAGACTTCTTCCTGTACCACTGCTTGAAGAAGGTGTCTTCCAGAAACTGGCAGTAGGACTGGGAGTTGAGCTTGACTCCATCCTCAACCCGAAAAGGCCCCACAAGCTCATCTTTGATGATACCAGCCCAAACCAGTACTCCACCTCCACCTTGCTGGCGTCTGAGTCGGACTGGAGCTCTCTGCCCTTTACCAATCCAGCCACGGGCCCATCCATCTGGCCCATCAAGACTCACTCTCATTTCATCAGTCCATAAAACCTTAGAAAAACCAGTCTTGAGATATTTCTTGGCCCAGTCTTGACGTTTCAGCTTGTGTGTCTTGTTCAGTGGTGGTCGTCTTTCAGCCTTTCTTACCTTGGCCATGTCTCTGAGTATTGCACACCTTGTGCTTTTGGGCACTCCAGTGATGTTGGAGCTCTGAAATATGGCCAAACTGGTGGCAAGTGGCATCTTGGCAGCTTTGGCAAGTGGCATCTTTTGCGCCTTGGTTTTTCCACACGCTTCTTGCGACCCTGTTGACTATTTTGAATGAAACGCTTGATTGTTCGATGATCACACTTCAGAAGCTTTGCAATTTTGAGACTGCTGCATCCCTCTGCAAGATATCTCACTATTTTTGACTTTTCTGAGCCTGTCAAGTCCTTCTTTTGACCCATTTTGCCAAAGGAAAGGACGTTGCCTAATAATTATGCACACCTGATATAGGGTGTTGATGCCATTAGACCACACCCCTTCTCATTACAGAGATGCACATCACCTAATATGCTTAATTGGTAGTAGGCTTTCGAGCCTATACAGCTTGGAGTAAGACAACATGCATGAAGAGGATGATGTGGACAAAATACTCATTTGCCTAATAATTCTGCACTCCCTGTGCAGAATATATATATATATATATATATATATATATATATATATATATATATATATATATATATATATATATATATATATATATTAGGGGTGCAACGATACACAAAATTCACGGTTCGGTTCGGTTCGATACTTTGGTGTCACGGTTCGATATTTTTTCGATACAAAAAAATGTTCATGCCTTTTTAATTTGTCATTTATTAAAATTATAAATATATATTTTAACTCAAAAGTACAGTTTTTAAATTTAACCCTAACCCTTGTGCGCGTTTTTTATTTTGACAGCGAATACGCACCTGCGGACCACTTATGTGCAGCCCTGGTTATTTAGCTCATCATATTGCAGCCACAGAAATTATTTTGTCCATGAAACCATAAAGCTGCACTTTCTTTTTGCCTTATAGTCTGATTTGTCATAACTTCTCCGTTTTGTGGTAAGCTTTTCTTTGGCTGTCACTTCTTCACCCTGACCTGTCTTATTTGGCTCAGCAGAACTGAAATGCTTTTACACACTCACTCACATAAGCTCAGCGATTCTCTGCGCGATCAACCTCTCACATGTTTAAGCTTGCTGCGGGAGATTTCACTTGTCATGTTTGCATAGTAAGCTAACGATTAATAAGACGATGTCAGAGGAATTGGTGCACAAATTATCATCACTCACAGATCAGTGCTGTCGCTCTCTATACACAGTTCGCACGATTGCAAAGTGAAAGCAAAAAAACAAGCGCAAATTCAAACGCGACTTCAATATGTCACATATTGACAGTGGCTCACCGATGCCAATGACATAATTACCCAGCTACATTTCTGAAAGAATGCAAAAGCATTGACATATATTTTTCCTACAATAGCCCGACGGGCAGGGAAGAGATAGATTTTGGTAGCTCGACTGAAAAAATCGCTAGCTCCGGGACGTCGGGCTAGCGATATTGCAAGCCCTGTATCTGATTGAGGAATCACTCATCTTTGGAAAAGAGAGTTTATTACAGAGAAATGGCTCTTTCCAAATTAAAAGCTATACTATCCGCTTCTTCTGGGCTATATTCTCAGCAGCATAAGGAGAATTATGTGCTAACAGCTGTCTAAATGACTCGGCTAAAGTTAGTAGCATGCTTGCTTTTTTTTGTCTGCTTCCACTTGTCTTTGCACTAGGATGATGTCGGCGTAAATGTGCAGTCATATTCATTGTGTTCCCACTAGTGCTTTCAGGTTAATCTCGTTGAAATGACCTTAACGCCACAACACGGCAAATCTCCGTTAACGAGCTACCGCCGATCGCTCCGTGCATGGGGCTAGACGGCCAACACGTTAACGAGCTAACTGCGCTAACACACTAGTTCCCACCCATGTAATTGAGCATTGCATGGCACATTCAACATACTGTTTTACTTTAGTCCATGACTCGCTTACCTTCAGGGTCATATGTCACATGAAAACCAAAATAATTCCAAACGCCAGATCTGAATGAGGGTGGGGGAGGTCCATGTTAAAAGGAGAGCTTAACTTCTGTCTCACTAGCTTGCCCTGCGCTCTTCCTTCTGACTATGCTGTCTGTGTTGAGCGCTCAGTGGATCTGCGCTGGACAGTGCAGCCTAGGCGGAGTAGTCGAACGCAGATTCACTGAGCGCTCAACACAGACAGCATCGTCAGAAGGAAAATTGATAAAATAAATTACAAATGTTGTATTGTTCATACATATGCGTACCGAACCGAAAGCACTGTATCGAACGGTTCAATATCGATACGAATATCGTTGCACCCCTAATATATATATATATATATATATATATATATATATATACACACACTAACAGCAGCTGTACAAGTATTAACTGGAAATGAAGAATATAGTGACCAGTGTTGTGCAATCCACATTATGTCTTGTGCAGTGCAAATATGCTTTAAAGTGATTTAAGTGATGAAGTGAAAACAATGTCCAGAAAGTCCAGTGTGTGTGTAAGAACTATATCTGTGGGTCAGTACTGTGTGGTGGTGTGATTGAGAGACCGTATCGCCTGCGGGAAGAAGCTCCTCCTCAGTCTCTCTGTGTTGGTCTTCAGGGAGCGGAATCGCTTTCCTGACCTCAACAGAGAGAACAGTCCATTGTTGGGATGATTCCACAGATGACCCCTGACAATGCACACCGGTGAAGTGAAAACCATTACAGGTGACTACATCATGAAGCTCATTGAGAGAAGGCCAAGGGTTTTCAGCGCTGTCAACAAAGCAAAGGGCGGGTACTTTAAGGAATCTAAAATATATTAGACATATAAGACTTTGCTACATAATTCCATACATCTTGCTTCATATATTTGATAGTAGTGCAAATAAAGATAAACCATTAAACGAGACGGTGTGTCCATATTTTTGACTGGTAGTGTAATGTGTTAGTAATGTCTTTTTCAACGCTTTCCTGTTGTTATTTTCACATTGGCTTGAAATAAAACATCTCTCTCTGCTGTTACTGCAACTTTTGCATGCATGTACATTTCACGATTTGGAGAGGCCAAGCATGAAATGGACACGGTGGACCGGTGTGTTTGCCACGACACTGGGTTGTATCATAACCTATTCTCATCCAGGTTCATTTGCTCTCCATTTCCCAGTGTATCCAATACAAATCCTGCTTCTCACATTCAAAGCTGTCACTGACTGGCAGTCCCATATCTTTCAGACCAGCTCTTTCCCGTGGCCTGTACTCCTGATTGTGCCTCACTTCAGAATCAACACCATCAGAGTAGCAAAACCACAGAGAACCTTTACTAAAGTAAAAGAAAAGAATCTTGTGTTAAAATTTGAAGTGCAAATGTAACTATCTAAAAAACTACAGGCTCTAGAATGTACTCAAAGTAAGAAGGTAAAAAGACATTTATGCTATGTTTGTGCAAACCTAACCTTGTCCTAGATTAATATATTAATAAAATAATATTAGTATTTGCAACAACGTACAAATACAAAATACTTGTAATTTGTTGCTATTACTACTTTACCAGTTTAAAATATAACTACATCCCCAGGCCTTTAACTCATATGTTTCTTCCACTACCACTGTCGTCTGTGAAGTATCATTACTTGAACAAATGTCAAACTCCTCTTAATATTACAGCCAAGATAACTGTCTCCTACTCTAAATGAGTCTCGGCTGCTTCCTCAAATTGCTATAACACTCTTGTAGACACAGACTCCATACGCTGCATCGGACTGGCACAAGCCAGTCATGTGTATTCATTCTCAAAGTATTTTTTCAGACAGTTCACACATCCTCCCACACACACACCACCACTGCAGTTAATCTTCACTTACATGTTTTTGTCTGTTTTTGTCTTTGACAGTAGGCTGCAAGACAGTACAGACTGGTGCCCTAAGTTGACTCTAGTAATATGTAATATGACACATTAACCATCAAGCATTTCTCTGAGAATACAATGGACTGGAGCTCACTGAACCCCGTTGTCCCAGTGGAGGTAATGAGTGACAGGAGAATGGTGGCTGTGACAGGCTGCTATACCCACAGTGTATAAAGGAGAGATTTTGGCGGTCTTATCCATCTGTAATAAACTGCAATAATCTATACTACACTAGCTTACCGCATGTAAACATTAAACAGACTGACACTTCTATACCACTGAGCAGTAAAGACAAGTCTCATTCACACACACATTAATACAAGTGCTTTTTCCTATACTTAAAGACTTTGTGTAACATTCACCCACACACTCGCATAGATTAGGGAAAACTTGGAGTTCAGTACATTGCACTTCAACAGGCAGACTGGAGTAGCAGTGGGGATCGAACCTAGATGACCTACTCTTCCGCCTGAGTCACAGCTGCTCCAAGAAGATGTGTATTTGTGCGTGCGTGCGTGTGTTTGTGTGTGAATATACCAGCCCGTTACGTGTTGGAATATACACATGAACACACTGGAACTGCAGTTAATCTTCATTTATATATTTTTTTATCTGAAGTCACATTAATCTTACAGGCCAGATGGTTTATTAACCAAAATCTGGAATGATGTCCTGGAAACTGCTTAGGAAAGGGCAAACACTACAAAAAAAAATACTTGGCATATCTCTCCACCTTCATGCATGAGCTATCTTCAACCCATCAGGTTAGAAGCAAAGAATGCAGAAAGGACTGAACAAGAAAGACAAACCACGGTCAACTTTGAAAGCTGCAGTCTGTTTAGCTCATTTGATATAATTCGATGATAGTTGCTTAACTTTAAATTAGTGTTTACATTATTAATACTTTATATTAATATTATAGGGAGGGACAACCTCCAACCCTCCACAGCCATCTCCCACGGGGACCAAAGACTGGCAAAATCCAGACCCAGGCCCAGCCATTCACACACATACAGACACACACATACACAAACACACATCCACATCCACATCAACACTTGTGTGTGAATCATGATCTAGTGTTTGTTTTTAGAAGCTTATAGAGTTCAGAAGACCGAATGAAAGCTACTCAACCCCATTTTTTTAACTCATATATGGTTAGCTAAAACATGTTCAAGCACACATGTGCATACCTTATACATACACTGTCATTCAACATTAATAGCACCACTTATAAGGTTTAAGGTTCAGCGTATACCAACTCAGTCTACATGGCAGCACACTGCATACTGTAGTTTTCAAAGAGGGTTTGCTCTCTCACAGGACTGTTTTTTCCTGAAACGGGCCAGACTGTGGAAGTGCCGCTGTTATCTTTTCCACGAAATGCTCAGCCACTCTGACTCAACTTGAAACAACTTGCATCAGCATTACTGAAAGACGAGTTTTTTCCTATCCTCATAGCACTGATGTGTTTGTGTTGTCAACACTTTTCTTTAAAACAGGTCAGAACCCTCCAAGTCATAATGAGCTGGCCTCCATCAGTGCATGAACTTATTAAAGTTTGAACTTGGATTCTGTATGCAGACAGAATCCAGAGATACACACACAGAGACACACACAGTTGTTTGTCTTCTGTATCCCTTCCTCAGTTTTTCCAGCATCCCTACTACTTGACAGTTTTGTTGAGTGGTTTTTAGGTAAGGAATTTATCTTTAATCCTTCTCATTGTCATTGGCGTTGCAATACAAACAGTTGGCTGATAATTCTTCAAGCTTCTCCAGAGGGCTCCTATGATAGCTTATTTCTGACACACACACACGCACACATCGGAGACCACAAATAAAATGAGGAACAAGTGCACATGTCTCAGTGCCTCCTGCTACTAACCCTTACGGTAGCTTGCAGGACATTTGTTTATAAAGATAATTTACCTTAACAGTCACCAACAGAATCTAATCACTGACTGCCTAGATTCAGTAATTATGCCTTAAAAACAGTAATGCTGCTTTTCCACAGTCAAATTAGCATATGTCATAAGTATTTTATGACAACCATTTTTTTCACAACTTAGCCAAAGTTTAGGTTTAGCCCTTTTGGTGTAGGAGCACTTTGGCTAAATGCAGGCTCATGCTCTTATCTAAAACAGCATTCTCACTCTCACTTTGTTCAGTCTCTTTCTTTTTTTTCTTTTCTTTTGTCAGGATAATTTTGGTGAGGTGCCAGCTGGCCAACAGCCACTGCACATCCCACCTTTTCTGTGATGACAGACTCAGTCATATTTCCAGGACCTAATGTTAAGAAATTCTCACAGGATGTGCAAGTGTATTTTTCCTGAGAAGGGTGGATGCACTGACCAGACCTGCCCTGTGCAATTTTATTATTTTTTTTAAGTGATTCATATCTTCCTGCTGAAAAGGGGAAAAGTGTATTCTTGTTGTTCTTATTGTTGAGTTGTCTCGTTGTCCAGATCTGCTCGAAATAAGAAATGGTGACAATATCAGGAATAAATAAGCATATTTATGTATGCTGTTGCGTGTTAAAGCCCTGACTTCCATTCAGGAGATGAGGCTTGCATTGAGGAGGTAAAGGGTGACATCTGTCTATTCAATATGTTCAGGATCATGGGGCAACATGGCAGCTTCCACAAACCTCTACCATGACAGTATCGTATTCTGAATACTTTGGATTACTTAATATATTATCATGCTTTTTACAACTATGTGAATGTACTATTGCTGTGTGATTTATTACTATTACTGAAGGTCCGCGGCTCCGAACCGTAGTAAAGGGACCTCTGACTAATACGACGGGTTCCGTGTTGGGCTCTAGCCGAAAAAAAGCTTTACTTTGTTGTGTGGGTCGACTTTGCTTGCAAGAGACAGAGAGAGGCGTTGAAAGACTGCTCCAACTAAACTTATTGTTTTCGGAGGAAAACACGAACACAGTGTACAGTCGAGTCTTAATAACGTACTTACAACTGGGCTTGTCAGGCACTCTTCTTGGCTGCAGTGGTTATTATTATATTTACATGCTTCCAGCTCCCGTTTTTGCTCGATGACAGCTCGTACTTGTCCACTATCCTTTTTCTACCTCCTCTTGCTCACAGACACATAACGGATATGGCAGTCCATTCTCCCTGCAACACGGACTACACTGCCCATAAGGCTACATTCTTTAGAGCTATGCCTGTAGCATTCTGCCTGTTAGCTTAGCACAACAACAACAAAAAGGTGCTCTCTCACCCAGGACACACAGTCGCAGAGAGAGAGCAACGCCCTGTAACCATGGCAACCGTAGTGCTGCCGCCTGGAGCAATCCGGTTGTTAAGTCTGACGTCACTAGCCGTGTCTGGGCCTAAACTCCGCTGCAGGTCCATATATCAAACGATCACTATGGCATTACTGAGAGTTGAAAAACTGTCTAAAGTCTTTCATCTTTAATAAAATGATCAGCGTTCTGCTCTACCAGGTGTAACAATTGAGTTTAACATCCAGGCATCCATGAAAACGGAATTTATGACATTTAACGGAGTTAGAAGTTAGCAGGAAGTTAGCTCGCTAGCTTCTATCTAAATACAACATAGCTCAAACTGACATAGCCTACCTTGTGCACAGAGAAAGCAAAGGCCAGATGTGTTTTGTATTCATACCATCAGTGTGCAGTTGGCGCATTGTGTGCTTAGTAGATGATGGCTTGTGTGTACTGTTTGATACGGAAACACCATTTTTACGAAGGTGTGAAGGGTTAATCTAGCTGTGTTTGCTTTTGCAAGAGAACTACAATGTTTTGATTATTGGGTGACAGGTTTTCTTATTTGTGTGAAGAGTTTTGCAAAATTAGCCAATAGTTACAAAAAATGTGCTTAAGCAATCAGAAAAAACTGTAATATGGTTGCACATCTTACATTTTTTAGTTCAATTCAAGTATTCAACCATGCAATGGTAAAACTTCATAATTAATGTTAGTATCCCACCAGTTTCTGCAAGTGTTCCAGTCCAACTGTTTTCCTTGTTCTGAAGAAGATAAAAATTATGATTTAATGAGTGAGCTGATATAATATTTTTTACTTTCCTGAAAATATAACAATTTTTTTCAAATGCTGGACAGATGACCTGCTGAGCAGTCTGAGTCAGTCTCAGTCTGTCTGAGAAATATAATCTACACATGTACTTTGAGTTGTCCTCTGTGATCACCCACAATAAAATCCCACTCTGGATCAGTTTAAGTTCTGACTACATCCCCAGCTCCTCAATTCAAACGTTCCTCCCACGCCCACTGTCATCTGTGAAGTATCATTACCTGAACAACTGTCGAACAGCTTTTAATGTTGCAGCCAAGATATGTTTCCCATTCTTGCTTCCTTCCTCGGTGTGTTATAACACTCTAGTAATGAGCAAAGGCTGATCATGTCTATTCATTCTTAAATTATATTTTCAGACTGTTTGCACAACCTCCCACTCACCTACACACACACACACATTAGCAAATTAAACACCAGTGGAGTTAATCTTCTTTTAAATATGTCGGCTGCACTAAGTCTGAGGTCACAATGGCTTTGCAGGCTGTTGTAATAATAAGCAACTCCAGTAACATAGCATACGACATGTTAATCATCAAGCATATCTATGAGAACACATTAAATTCGAGTTTACTTAATACTTGGTTGATTTTTACCTTATCAATGCAAGTGGCAGAACTTGTGTTTGCCAGGTGTTTACAGATGTTTTCCTAACAAATTAAATATGAAGCTTTTCTGAGTTTACGGGTTTGGGGTTCACTTAAGAAAGTTACCAGTATAACAAACAGGTAACACATTCACAAATGTTTTTAAAGAAAAACTCAGCACCAGTCTTGGGCATAACACGCATATCACAACTACAGTACTCACATTACATTTTTCATTATGGCGTTACTTGTATTGCAAAGGTTCTTCAGTTATCTGATTGCTGAGAAATTGTTTTTAAAAAAAATCAAATAAACAAGGGCTTGTTTTTTTTTTCTTCCTGGCGACAATCAGCTGATTTTAGTTTATGCAGAAGAAGGAAAATGGTGGCGCAGTACAGCTTTTGATGAGTGGATGATATGAATATTACTTTTTTTTTTTTTTTTTTTGCAACAGTAAATTGCAAACAGCATCCCAGACAGAAACAATTACATTCCACTGCTAACAGAACTTAGGCTCTTTGCAAGCATCTGCACAGACAGCATGCCAACACAAAGCTAGCCAAAAATCCAGACTGATGATAAAGCTGAATACAACATCAGCCCAGCAGCCAGAGCCTGAACTTCAACAGATAACACATTGATGATAAGTCAGGTTTGAATCCTGGCAATCGCACGGAAGTGTCTGTAGGCTGGGTTTTCAAATTTCCTTGTGTTGTTGTCTTTCTTTAAAAGAAAGATCATCTGTGCATCCTCATTGGGATAGGGATTTGTGCTGGTACAGTATGTGGGACTCTAGCCTAAGGTTAACATTGTCAGCTGGTAATTATGAGACAATTTCAGGTCATTTTACAAAGAAAAAATAATAATGTAATGAGTAGTGTAACAAATTACTTTACAGCAAGCAATTAAGTAACAGGTAATGTGTAATACATTACTTTTTGAGTAACAACCCCAACACTTCTCAGCACAAACTGGCTGAAAAGTACAGCTGCTTTGATTGATTTCTGTCTGGAGAGGCAGGCATTCAGCTGCAGTTACCTCGTATCTAAGAAAAAAAGAAAAGTGAATTCTTTTTTTCTTCTCAGCAATTTAAATAGACAGATTCATGGCATACCACACAGATTCATGTCACATGTACCTGGAGATTTGACAGGTAAGTGTCATGTTGTGACATGTTCCTGTCAGTGCAGATAAAATCTTGTGTGCAGAACACTGGACAACACTGCTGACTATAAAAATGCATTAAAAGTGCATCAAACTTCAAACATCAGTGGTGGTTATGAGAAAAAAATAATTTAACTGTAAACACAAACATCAGATTAATTGTCAGTAGGTGAAAAGGAGAAACTGACAAGTCTGTGTTAGGTAGAAAAGACAAACCAGGTTCACTGTAGTCTCCACCTTCTGAAAGCCAGCAGTGCAGGTCATGGCACGTCAAAGTCTTAAGTATCATTCCTCTGTTTAGTTTTATATTTGAATTTGGTTGTTTAAAGTACCTAATTTATTACTTTCAGGCTTTTCTTTTTCACCTCTGTCAAGGAGGTTATGTTACTGGTAGAATTTGCGTGTGCCTGCATGCATCATTTTGTCAGTAAACACAATAGCTTAA
This sequence comes from Rhamphochromis sp. 'chilingali', assembly GCF_963969265.1. NCBI lineage: Eukaryota > Metazoa > Chordata > Actinopteri > Cichliformes > Cichlidae > Rhamphochromis > Rhamphochromis sp. 'chilingali'. The sequence continues at coordinate 17,899,866 of NC_137946.1, forward strand.
ATAGCTCTGAGATTATTTGAGCTTTATCACATTGCACATTGTCCTGCTGGAAGTAGCCATCAGAAGATTGGTACTAGGGGGCCTAAAATGTGCCAAGTAAATATCCTGAACTGTGGATACAAGGCAGGATTTAGCCATGCTTTCATGTTATTTATGCTAAATTCTGACCCCACCATCTGACTGTTGCAGCATGAATCAAAAGTCATCAGAGCAATATTGTAACAAACAAAAATTATTCATATTTTTGCAAATTGTAGTCTAGGATTGCTTTTCTTAGTTGGGAGGTATGGCATCTGATGCAGTCTTCTGCTGCTGTAAGTTTTACATTTGCATATTCACACATCAGTAGGTAGAGTGGTTGTTCCACAATCGGAAGGTCGTGGGTTTGACTCCACGGGACGGCTACCCTGAGGTTCTCCTGAGCAAGGTACCGTCCCTACACACTGCTCCCCGGGCACTGCATTGGCTGCCCACTGCTTCACTAGGTGAATGGGTTAAATGCACAGGAGTAATTTCCCTACGACGACGAACACACATTACATTTAGAGATACTCTTTTGTATACCTTGGTTGACCTCTGAAACCAACAAGGTATTCGGACCCAGGAAACCACCACTCCCTGGATAGTTGCTCTTTTTTGGATAGTTTTGTAAACTCTAGAGCCGGTCGTGGAAACATTTCAGTAGACCAGCAGTGTCTAGTGAGTTTTATGGCATGGTCAAAGTCAGTTATATCACCTTTCTTCCCCATTCTGATGCATGGCTTGAACTTCAGCAGGTAATCTTAACCATATCTACACTCCTAAATGCACCGAGTTGCAGCCATCATGTTTACCACATTTGTTTTCCAGATGTGTTCCAGTATTACAAAATCCAGCACTGGTCATGTTTTAAAGTAAGATTTAATGTGGAATCCATTGCAAAGCTCTGAACCCACTCTACCTCACGTTTCCAGTGAAAATCAAACACCCTAATGACATCATGTAAATTTTATAAAAACTCTAAAAATGTATCCATTGGGGCATCGTTGCTTTCCAGAAAAATTCTTCTTAAACTATTAAGCATCATAGTTGCTCAAGCACTCATTTCCAGGTTTTTGTTGCACTTTCTTGGGAATCTGTTAAGCAATTGCTTCCAGCATCTCTCATGCCTTTTCCTGACGGTTCCCATTGGATACAGTTGTGGATGATGTTACAAACTTGGCTTAGCCTAGAAACAAAAGAAAGTCCAAACAAAAGGTTTATTTTTTCCAGTGACCTTATTTAATTAGTTTCTCAAAACTTACAGCAAGTTGTGGAATGTAATGCATCGAGGCATGCGTGGGCGATTGTGAATGTATGTAAGAGAATTAGACAAAGTCATCAAAACAAAGAAAACCAACAAACCAAGGAAACTATAAGTACAACTTCCCAGAGAGAGAGTAGACCAGAGGAACAGACTTTTGTAACCTTAATCACTCCCAACTCTTAGCTTCACTTCTCTAATGATCAAGGCTGCTGCCAAAAGAAAACAAAGTAGAGCATGAAGCCTGGAAGGTGGGTTGTTACAATGAATAGATTTCTGTCAAGTTTAGGAGGGATGGTTTAAATGTTTTCATAAAATAATCAAAAAGAGTCCAGAAAATTTGTGCCATATACATGACTTCACCAGATTTGTTGCTGGCTCTCTCAGCACAGGCCCTCTGCCCTGCTCTGCTCTCTTTTTCTGTGCATCCAATTAATATCAAATCATAATTTAATCATAGAAATCCTCCTCCTATTTCAGGAAAAATAGCAGCTTCTAAGCTGAACTGGTCCTTTGCTGTTTGAGGACAACGTATAAAAAAGGGTAATTACTGCATTAAATTAAAAAAAACAGATAACAGAGAATTCAGGGAGCTAATCGAAGAAATGCCAAGAAAGATTACATAGCCACAAGGTAATCAGATTGTAATCAGATCTTGAATCCAATCCAGACAGAATAAAAAAAATGTCTAAGTAACCACAGCTGTTTATTATTTGAAGGTACATGGGGCAATAGCACAAGGCCAGAACATGCTACTCCAGACCAGACTTGAGTTACTGGGCCTGCTTAGCATTATTACTTAGTCACGCTGAATACTGAAGTAGAAAGGAGAACCAAGGAGATCAACCAAAGCAAGTACAGTGGTCTGATATGTTCTTAGATATCATCTTAGATATCATCTTACTGAATAATTTACTTAGGTTTTAAGTAAATCACTGATTTCTACATGGATAAAAATGTTATCTATTTTATATGGATAAAAATAATTATCTATGGATAAAAATATCCATATAAAAATGCCTCTGTGGAAAAAATGAATGACTCTTAAATCAATCAAATTTTGATGTTTACATAGTTTGGAGGATTTAGTTAAAGGCAGCGTCAACATTGCATGACTGTGTTGATAAATTACATTAAAAATGTAACAATAAAATAAACAGTCATAAATTATTAGTTATGGAGGCTTTCCTTAGCCAACGTAATAGCAGCTGATTGTTTGATTGTTTGCCTTTTGGTAGTTTGTTCAAGCAGTCAGCCGCAGTGTTGGTCAAGTTACTTGAAAAAAGTAATCAGTAACTAATTACTGACTACTTCCCCAAAAAAGTAATTTTGTTTCTTTACTGATTACTTATTTTCAAAAGTAATTAATTACACGATTTACAACCTGAATAGGTGATAAAGTGATAGATCTTTCAGCCCAATTCTACTTTTTCTGCATAATCCATCATACAAAATGTAATCAAATGGAAAAGTCTCTTTTTTAACTTGTTTTATCAGTTTTAATCTTTTAACTTTATGCATCAACTAAAATATGCACCATTCTCTGACTTGAAGAAATTAGTTTAACATTTAAACCTATTTTCTACACATTCCAGCACATAAAATAAAATATTTTTTGCGTTTACACTCAGTCTTTCAAATAGATGCAAGTAAAACACAGCAGAAAATAAATAAAGTCAAAGACTAGCGGTCCTTTTGCTCTATTTTCACCTGTAAAGCAGGACTGAGGTAGGCGGAGGTTTACCCTGGTGCAGGTGTGCCGCAGTGGTCAGTGGAGGAATCCGCGAGTTTCTCTGTGAATTTCCCATTACGTCGTTGCGCACTCGGAGCTTGTTTAGGGTTTTTTTCGCTGTAAAAAGAAGTTTTCTTCCCACGCACAACGGACACTAATGTTTTTGTCACTTTTTATGGAGTCAAACTCAAAGTAAGGTCAGTACTTCCACGCTTTAAACGCTGCACGCTCATACTCTCTCCCGTACTCGATATATTATCCGGCCCTCTGTGTAAAATAACCCAGGGACATCACACTAACCAGTCAGTTATCCAAGTGCAAATTTAAACCAGAGGGATAAGTATAATGTCATTGCCCTGAACCAGCAGGTTCACTGTCGTGACTGAGCCATTCCCCTCTCAATGCAAACCTGTGATTTATGTTTGGCAACAATCAGAGAGATTAGCATAAGGTGTGCAGTGAGCCTCTAATAATAAAAAAAAAGATGAATCTGGATAAGTGGATGACTAAGGGCGATGTGGCAGGCCTGAAAAATTGCCAACAGCAGATAAACAGTACCTGAAAGTCAGGCCTTAAGTAATAGGAAAACACCCAGTAGAGACCTGACACATGATCAGAGAGATGCATCTGCTCCTTCAGTTGATCCATCCACCCGTCAGTATGTATCAGCTGAAGGGCCAGATACCCTTCAGGATATGCAGTAAAAGCCTTTTGTCAATGGAACAGTGGCTGAAAGGTACAACGCTGCGTGTCTACCACCACCATCTAAACACAGTCGAGACTCTGCCATGGTTTGGGGCTAAATTTCAGACTGATATTTCCATGTGTCTTTACCTGTTTTAATAAATCACTGCTCCTATTTCCCATCTATCTTTTTCTCTTCCTTTTTAAACCTGTCTTGTCTTGCAGCTTTTGCAATCAGAATTACGCTCTGAATGTGATGTAGTGCCAAACATATTTTGCTTTGAGCTCTATAAATTTTCTCGAGACGTCTCTTGTTCGTATGTTTTGTTTATCTGTGTATTTATTAATTCCCATTACTCTTATTTCAGTTTTTACAATATATGTGTAGTAAAACCAAAGTGTAAGCTGACAGGTGAGGAAAAAATGGGAGAAAATATAGATAAAGTTTAGAGCACAAATGAAAAAGCACAATGTTTCACCAACTGTTAGGAAGTAAGGAAAGAAAGAAAAAGGAAAAAGACATGCAGCACCTGGAACAGAAAAATATGAAAGTGCACAAATACACAAATCAACGATCTTCTCATTGTGTGTTTGCGTGAGTGAGCGTGAGTATCTGTGTCTTTGTCATAAAATGTAATTAATAATGCGGGTAGGAAGGTACAATAATCCCCCCACTATAGCCTGAGATCCGGGCGTTCACAGCCCCCAAGAGTACCAAAGGCCTGAGGCCTCACATCTCGGCAACAACTCTGCAACTATCCTAGCAGGAAAGGCTGATCCCAAAAGGCAAGAGTCCCAGTGAACCAAAGGGAACTGTAAGCTGACCCTGCCAGAGGCCTGTCACCTTGGCACGAAGCAAGAACATGACCCCAGGCCCACAGGCATCCAAAAACTGCCCAGCACATGGCAGAGACACCGCCCCACACACACATGGAGGAGGCCCGAGCCGAATTGGACCACCACCCCCATTTTTCTAATAAAACATAAAGAGACATGGGGTGGCTTAAGACTTATGAACAGTGCTGTACATTTTTTAAAAACCACTCTAAACTGGTTGGATAGACATCATCGTTTGAATGAGCCAGGACAGCTGTTTTCCCACAGCTACCATCTTCATGCTAAACTAGGAGAACCAGCTGCTGGCTCAAGTGTTACCATATGGATGAAAATGGTGTCATGAAGGTGCACTCTCCAAAATGTCAAACATTTGACTTAACTTTACAAGCAAACATGCATGTGCTAGAAATCACTCCATCTATGTCTGAAAGGTTTTGTTGCTGGTAATGTAACATCGGTCATGAGGTTTCTGGCCATTGAGGTTATAGGACAGCAGAGATAAAGCATATGTGGAGAGTTCTGGGTTTATTTGCTTTGCAAATAGGGCTGCGTCATCAATACAAAATGTTCTGACTTATTTGTGTGGCAGAGTGCACGACCAAACACAGAGTAATGTGAGCCACATATGTACTGTACATAGCCCAGAATCTCTTTGCTTTTTAAATGGTGCATTTAGTGCTCTCATTGCTTTCTTGAAATATTCATTTTGTTGTTTCTTAGTGGTTTTTTTAGTTGACATTTTCTATTGTATTTTGATAATGAATGTTTCCTTTTATCCTTAGTCAAGATGCCATCATCGCCTAACAGTCTCACAGGCCCTCTGTGTAAAATAACCCAGGGACATCACACTAACCAGTCAGTTATCCAAGTGCAAATTTAAACCAGAGGGATAAGTATAATGTCATTGCCCTGAACCAGCAGGTTCACTATCGTGACTGAGCCATTCCCCTCTCAATGCAAACCTGTGATTTATGTTTGGCAACAATCAGAGAAAAGGAGCTGGAATGCTAATAGGGTGTCAGTGGGTTCAAAAGAAGGAGTGCAAGAAGTGAAAAAGAGTGATGGGAACCTGAGGGTTTCTATCATCTCTGACACCAAGGACTCGCCCCTTCCATACATATGTGTGTGGTAAGTATTGCGCTTTTCAAATCAACGCTGTATATCTTATTTCAAATGCAATATACGGCTCTATCATTTGCATCATCACAACTCATAATTCATTTTTAAACCCCACAAGAGCACTACATGAGGTGTCTTAATGATTGCACTCTGCAGTAAGCTTTGTTTGCCATCTACAAAAAACAGATGACAAGCATGAGTTTCTGAGTATAGAAATCCAAAAAGTTCTGATTTCACCTCACTGCAACCCTATAATCCAGAACTCTGGGGACAATAAACACAAGAAAGTATAGTCTCTGTATTCATGCCAATATGGATTTTACTGCCCAATTATCATTACTTTCTGTGTGTGTGTGTGTGTGTGTGTGTGTGTGTGTGTGTGTGTGTGTGTGTGTGTGTGTGTGTGTGTGTGTGTGTGCAGAACAATAATTCCATCACAGATTACAAGCCCCCACCACAGACCTGTGATAGCACTATCCCCCTGCTGAACGAGCTGAATACTTTCTTTGCTCGCTTTGAAGTCCAAAACAGCACCACTGCACAGAAGACCCCACCCCCTCCTGGTGACCAGGTGATGACTCTGTCCCCGGACAGCGTGAGGAGATCCCTCAGCAGGATCAATGCACGTAAAGCTCCGGGTCCTGACAACATTCCTGGTCGTGTACTGAGAGACTGTGCAGTGGAACTCACTGATGTCTTCACAGACATCTTCAACATATCACTCATCCAGGCTGTCGTCCCCACATGTTTTAAAGCCACCACAATCATTCCGGTTCCAAAAAAGTCATCTCCCTCCTGCTTTAATGACTACCGTCCTGTTGCACTTACTCCCATCCTGATGAAGTGCTTCGAACGACTAGTCATGAAACACATCAAGACTGTCCTGCCCCCCTCCCTGGATCCCTTCCAGTTTGCGTATCGGCCCAACCGCTCAACCGATGATGCCATCTCCACTGCACTCCACTCAGCACTCACACACCTGGACAAAAAAGACTCATATGTTCGAATGCTGTTCATAGATTTCAGTTCAGCATTCAACACTATAATCCCCCAACAGCTCACACAAAAACTGGTCCAGCTGGGGCTCAACACCTCACTGTGCAACTGGCTGTTGGATTTCCTCACCGGAAGACCTCAAGCAGTACGGGTCGGCAGTAATACATCCAGCACCATCATTTTAAACACGGGGGCCCCGCAGGGATGTGTGCTGAGCCCCCTCCTCTTCACTCTGCTGACCCATGACTGCACTCCATCATATAGCTCCAACCTCTTCATCAAGTTTGCGGACGACACAACCGTGGTGGGTCTCATTAGCAACAGGGATGAGACCGACTACAGAAGTGAGGTGAGACGCCTGGCCACGTGGTGTGTTGACAACAATCTCTCTCTGAATGTGGAGAAGACGAAGGAGATTGTTGTGGACTTCAGGAGAATGCACACCCAACATGCTCCTCTGACCATTGACGGAGCGTCTGTGGAGAGAGTGAGCAGCACCAAGTTCTTGGGTGTGCACATCACAGAGGATCTCTCCTGGACGTACAACACCACAGCACTGGCCAAGAAATCACAGCAGCGTCTCTTCTTTCTCCGCAAACTAAGAAGAGCAGGAGCACCAGCCCCCATCATGTACACTTTCTACAGAGGCACCATCGAGAGCATCCTGTCGAGCTGCATCACTGTGTGGTTTGGAGCCTGCAATGCGTCCTGTCATAGAACCCTCCAACGCATAGTGAGAGCTGCAGAGAGGATCATTGGTGTCTCTCTCCCCTCCCTCCAGGACATTTACAGCACCCGTCTCACTAAAAAAGCCCTTTGCATAGCGGCTGATCCCATGCACCCAATGCAAAGCTTCTTCAAGCTGCTGCCGTCGGGGAGGAGACTGCGGAGTCTCCAGGCCAGGACCAGCAGACTGAAGGACAGCTTCATCCATCAGGCTGTCAGGAAGCTTAACTCCCTCCCGATTCTGCCCCCTCTCCCCTCTTCTCCTCCATGGTCTCACTGAACTCTGTCACATACACACACACACACACACACACACACACACACACACACTCTCTGACTCACTCACTGGCCTGCACCAGTTACCAGTCACTTTGTGGAGCATTGGACTGCCATTACCTCATAAGACTTTGTTGTTATACTATCTCTTACCGTACATTACTAAATCTCCATTTGCACTATTTGCCTATTTGCACTACTCTGCCTGGTTTACACTCAATGTCATTTACCCTTACCTGAATATTGTATATTGTATATTGCATAGCTTTCTTGTTAATTTGTATTGTATTTATTTATTTAAATTTTTACTTTTTAATTATTTTATTTGCATTTTTTAATCACTCTCTTATATTTAAATGTTCATTTGCTATTTCATCTAGGGTTTGAGAGTAACGAAATTTCTATTCTCTGTATGTCCTGTACATGTGGCAGAATTGACAAATAAAGTTGACTTTGACTTTGACTTTGATAATTCATAATAACAATTGTGATTTTTTTCCCCCCCTAAATCCTAAACAGGACACATTCCCCTTTGGGTGGAAACTATAGGAATGCAACTGATGCATGCAACAAACACTGCCAAAACATCCATTTACATAAGAAATAGATTTTTTACATTATATATTTTCTATTCTTGCCACCTATTGAGGTTTTCCACTCAGTGGCACTTATCCAGACATATTAGGTCATGCCAGAAAATGGGGAAAATGTTTACCAAGTAATTACTGTGCACGCATGTTTTCAGTTGAGATTTTGGAGCCAAAAAGACAATTAATGATTTCCATAATGTCTAATAAGCAACAAGTATTTTTTTAATGCAAATGGAATATGTGCATTTGGAAAGCCCATGGGGATATATTCATGCATGCATGGGTGTCATTCCATCATTTTAGCACTTTTCTCTCAGGCAGTAATCATCATTGCAATTAAAGGAGTCAGAAAGTAACCAATAACCATTGCCAAATACATTTACAGCCAACAATCCCTCCAGCTCAATCATCCATTGAACTGCACAGTACAGCCAAGGCTATCAGCGATATAAATCTTAAAAGAATATCAAACCATGAAATAATATTAGACAGTATCAATGATTTATGGTTAAATAAGACTTGGCCAGGGCATTGTGATTCCACAACTGGCTGTACTTTTACCCATTCCTCGGGCATTTATAATGTGATACAGGCACAAACTGTTTTAAATACGTACTGAATGCTGGCAGTTTTAATTCTGTCTAGATTTAAGAATGACTAAAGGTATACAGGAGGATTAAATGTAAGACTTTAAAATTTAAAACTATTCTCAATTGTAGACTTGGACAACAATTCTCATTTACAAAATATTTTTTAATATGAATAAACCTTTATTGTTATCATTATTACTACTGGTAGTGGTAGTAATATTAGTCAGTGGAATTCATTTATAAAGCTCCTTTATAATCTTGATTATATCACAGAGTAACTAAACAGCCATTCAACTGTATTTGGGTGAAGGATGAAAGCAATTACATTTTTAGGAGGAGGGCTCAGCAGTGATTTCACAGAGCAGAGAGCTGAAAGTTGGTCTGGTGAAAGGTAAAGGGTTCCAACAGCCTCAGGCAGTTGTATGAATCTCCAGTCAAGTTCTGGTCCACTTGTTTTAGACAAAAAAACAGGAACACTAAAACCTCCGCCTCCACCAGCAGTTCTCTTTTTCATCCTTTGTGTGGGTCACAAAGGCTGTCTGAAAGCCAGCCTACTGTCCTACTAATTCAGTAAAATATTTAAGAAAAAGCCAACACTTCATCACCTCGGAAACATTCATGGGAGTCATTCGTGTCAATGACAAATTTAAATCAAAAAGTCTGTCTGTTTTACTTTGCGCTATACTCTAAATTCTATAGGAAAAGCTGTAAAACCTGTGAAAATACAGCTAAAAGTTTCAAATGTATGGACTCCGTCGCTCCTTTCCAAAAGCTCCTTTTCAAAGCTGTTCAATAGACTTGATTGGAGTCTTTGCCAGGCTGATTCTGGCCCCAGACCTTGTGTTTGGCACCCATGTTTTAAACCTTTAAGCCACTCCCTCCAGCCTGAAACACTGATACAAGGCGAGATGGATCCACGCAGGGACTCGTGAATATTTTTTCAGTCGTCTGTCCAAGTTTGGTGACCCTGTGCAAACTGTACCCTCAGTTTCCTGTTCTTAGCTGACATGAGCAGCACTGCTGCGGTACCCCATCTGCTTCAATGTTTGCTATGTTGTGCATTCAGAGATGCTCTTCTGTATACCTTGGTTGGTTCTTTGACTTCCTATCAGCTAGAAGCAGGTTGGCCATTTTCCTCTAATCTCTGTCATTTTCATTTAATATTTTTCCTTTTGGACTATTTTCTGTCAATTCTAGAGATGGTTGTGTGGGAAGATCTAAGTAGATCAGCAGATTCTTAAATACTCTGACCACTCACAGAAAGAGCTATGCCACGTTCAAAATCTGCTAGATCCCCTTTCCTCCCCATTCTGATGCTCAGTTTGAACTTCAGCAGGTCATCTTGACCATCTTTAAATGTCCAAAGGCAATGAGTTGTTGCCGTGTGATTGGCTGATTTGATATTTGCTTTAATGAGCAGTTGAACACATGTACCTAACAAAGTGTGTTTGTATATATTTCACCAAAAACAGCCATCTGCTTTTGATTGAAAACAACAACAAAAACATGTTGCTAGATTAAATTAAAACAGTAAATCTGGATTCTGGTAAACCACAGTGTCATGAATCGCTGTGCGGCAGGCAGGAGTTGGACCCAAAATGCAGGATTCACAGACTCGGGGAGGTGAACTCAAAACACAGCTTTATTTGCTGGTAGAACAAACATACAAAACTAGACTAAACTGGGAAACCATAAACTAAGAACTCACAGGGAGACACAGGGAGATCCACACACAGCATGAGGGACGACGCGACACTGACTCAGAGAAACACAGGGTTTAAATACACTGGGAAGTAACGAGGGGAATGAGACACAGGAGGGCACAGCTGGGAGAAATCAGGACTGACGAGACAAGCAAAGCAGGACGCATTCACATGAGACACGGACCATCAAAGTAAAACAGGAAGTATCACACAGAGACGTGAACTTGACACAGTGGAGACAGCAACTAAGAAATACAGAGACATAAACCATAAGGCAGAGGTCTAAGAACCAAAATACACAGGGAAATACTCAGCTGGGAACACAAGAGACTAGACTAGAGAGAGTAACAAAAAACCAACCATGAGAACATAATGCACAATGCAGAGTGACAGAAAACAAGAAACTCAAACATGCAAAGACACAATTACACAGAACAGAGGGGACACAGAGAGACATGAAGGGCAAGGGATCAAAACTAGAAGCCATAGAATAAATCACACACAAGTACAATAATACAAAAATCACAAAGAACTAAAAACACTGGGTCAGGAGACCCAGGACCGTAACAGTACCCCCCCCCAAAGGGCTGGCTCCAGACAGCCCAAACACAGAAAGACAAAACCAAACAGAAAACAACCCAGGGCAGGCGGCGGGGGCCCAGGACGGAGGGCTCGGAACAGAAAACAAAAGAGCACGGCAAACACCGGAGCCCAAGAAAACAACCCAAACACAGAGCAGTTCAGGGGGCCGACCGTGCGGAAGGCAACGGCGGAGACGTGGAACCAGTTCAGGGGGCCGACCGTGCGGAAGGCAACGGCGGCGATGCGGAAACAGTTCAGGAGGCCGGCCGCGCGCAAGGCAGCGGCGGCGGCGGCGGAGACAACGGAGCAGTTCAGGAGGCCGACCGCGCGGAAGGCAGCGGCGGCGGCGAAGGAGACAACGGAGCAGTTCAGGAGGCAGACCGCGCGGAAGGCAGCGGCGGCGGCGAAGGAGACAACGGAGCAGTTCAGGGGGCCGACCGCGCGGAAGGCAGCGGCGGCCCTCCAGTCTCAGGCGTGCTGGCCATGGCCTGGTGGGCACAGGACCAGACGAGGCAGGACCAGACGGTGGCGATGCGGGGGCCGGACCGGACGTAGAGGCTGAGGCCGGACCAGGCGGGGGAGCACAGGCTGAGGCCGGACCAGGCGTAGCGGGAGCACAGGCTGAGGCCGGACCAGGCGTAGCGGGAGCACAGGCTGAGGCCGGACCAGGCGTAGCGGGAGCACAGGCTGAGGCCGGACCAGGCGTAGCGGGAGCACAGGCTGAGGCCGGACCAGGCGTAGCGGGAGCACAGGCTGAGGCCGGACCAGGCGTAGCGGGAGCACAGGCTGAGGCCGGACCAGGCGTAGCGGGAGCACAGGCTGAGGCCGGACCAGGCGTAGCGGGAGCACAGGCTGAGGCCGGACCAGGCGTAGCGGGAGCACAGGCTGAGGCCGGACCAGGCGTAGCGGGAGCACAGGCTGAGGCCGGACCAGGCGTAGCGGGAGCACAGGCTGAGGCCGGACCAGGCGTAGCGGGAGCACAGGCGGATGCAGCTGGACCAGGCGTAGCGGGAGCACAGGCGGATGCAGCTGGACCAGGCGTAGCAGAAGCACAGGCGGATGCAGCTGGACCAGGCGTAGCAGAAGCACAGGCGGATGCAGCTGGACCAGGCGTAGCAGAAGCACAGGCGGATGCAGCTGGACCAGGCGTAGCAGAAGCACAGGCGGATGCAGCTGGACCAGGCGTAGCAGAAGCACAGGCGGATGCAGCCGGACCAGGCGATGACGAGGCGGTCGCAGGTGGCGGCTGGACAGGCTCCTCGGGCCCTCCAGCTGATGCGGCGTGAGGCTGAACGGGCCCCTCGGACCCTCCAGCTGACGAGACGGGCGGCTGAACGGGCCCCTCGGACCCTCCAGCGGAGACGGGCGGCTGAACGGGCCCCTCGGACCCTCCAGCGGAGGCTAAAACAAAGCCAACAGGCATGAAGTCCTCTGGCGGACATGAGGACAACTGGCGCTGCACTGAGCACTGACTCTGCCCAGGCAATGCGAACATGGTGCAGTTCTTAGGGGGCTGCTTAAACTTCAGGGGTCCAGAATCAGCTGGGGACTGAGACCTAGCCTCTGGGGAAGCCCTGGAGTGGCCAACTGTGCCAACGGCGGCTAAACCATGAAAAGTACCCTGAGTAGAAATCAAGTTACCTCTCTGCATGGAGTGAATGAGCAAAACTGGCGACACAGGAGACTGAGCAGAGAGAGGCTGCTGGGCAGCTAACTGAGCTACTGGCGACACGGGTGAGAGTGGGAGCTGAGCTACTGGCGACACGGGTGAGAGTGGGAGCTGAGCTACTGGCGACACGGGTGAGAGTGGGAGCTGAGCTACTGGCGACACGGGTGAGAGTGGGAGCTGAGCTACTGATGGTGGTGAAGTAGATAACTGCACGGGAGACTGAACTGAGGGCGTCTGCACTGGCACAGGGGACTGAACTGATGTCTGTTGTAACGGAGGTGGTGAGAGCGGAGTAGGCAGGGGAGTTGATGACTTCACAGGAGAATGAACCAGAGGTGAGTGCACAGGAGACTGAGCTAGAGGTGGTAGTGATAGTTGAGGGGAAAGTGGAGCTGGTGATTGAGTGGATGACTGTGCTAAAGGAGGCTGCACTGGGGACAGCAGGGCTGCAGGAGGCTGCACTGGGGACACTGGAGACTGCACTGGGGAAAGCAGGGCTGCAGGAGGCTGCACTGGGGACACTGGAGACTGCACTGGGGACACTGGAGACTGCACTGGGGAAAGCAGAGCTGCAGGAGACTGCGCTAGAGACTGCAGTGATGGTTGTAGTGGAGGTGTGACGGGTGGAGGAGTGGCTGAAGTGGCTGCGGGTCGGGCGGCTAGTGGCTCAGCTACAGAGCATATTAACGGCAGGGCTATGGGTTGAATGTCTGACTGAGTAGCAGCCTGAATGGCTGGGTGTAGTGATGGTGGTGGTGGAAGGGAAACAGGTGGTAGTGTGGATGACGGAACTAAGGGCGACTGAGTGGCAGACCGAACTGATGACTGAAGCGATGGTAGAGGTGAAAATGGAGCGTGTGGTGGAGTTAATGGCTGTGCTAGCGGGGACACAGGAGATGGAGCTAGCGCTTCTGGCTGGGCAGCTAAGTGAAAAAACACAGCCCCGGAATAAACAGTCCCAAAGTCAGGAAACTCTTGATTGTCCCTTCCACTCACCACAGCTGGCAACTCAGACGTCTTGGGGTCTGGCTGTGGCGGTGGGTGTCGGCGGCGTGAATGCCGTTTTCTTCGGGAAGCCGGAGGTGCGGTGATGGAGGAAACTGGCAACGACGGAGAGATCACGGCCGGCTCCTCATCCTCCGACCACATTGCTGCGAGAAAAGCAGCGGGTGAGTGACAGTCAGAGTGGAGGGTGGATGGAGAGGAGTCCAGTGGCAGCGGCGTGGAAACGTTTCCCGATTGTGGCGGTCGCTGTTGCGGTATGACGAGCTCGCGAGCTTGTACTGTCTCCTTGGCTTTCTGCAGATTGGACAGTAGGCCCGAAAATCCTGAGAGCTCGCGAAGATGGGGATTCCCCTTGAGAATTGCCTCGATGGCGTTTATCCCAATGGACATTGCTTTAATGTCCGAGGCATGGGAAACTCGCTCCCACAGGCTGAAGATGTGGGCCAAATCGCTTTCCCGGGAGGAGCCTGCTGGGTCCATGTCTGGTCGCGTCGTACTGTCATGAATCGCTGTGCGGCAGGCAGGAGTTGGACCCAAAATGCAGGACTCACAGACTCGGGGAGGTGAACTCAAAACACAGCTTTATTTGCTGGTAGAACAAACATACAAAACTAGACTAAACTGGGAAACCATAAACTAAGAACTCACAGGGAGACACAGGGAGATCCACACACAGCATGAGGGACGACGCGACACTGACTCAGAGAAACACAGGGTTTAAATACACTGGGAAGTAACGAGGGGAATGAGACACAGAAGGAGGGCACAGCTGGGAGAAATCAGGACTGACGAGACAAGCAAAGCAGGACGCATTCACATGAGACACGGACCATCAAAGTAAAACAGGAAGTATCACACAGAGACGCGAACTTGACACAGTGGAGACAGCAACTAAGAAATACAGAGACATAAACCATAAGGCAGAGGTCTAAGAACCAAAATACACAGGGAAATACTCAGCTGGGAACACAAGAGACTAGACTAGAGAGAGTAACAAAAAACCAACCATGAGAACATAATGCACAATGCAGAGTGACAGAAAACAAGAAACTCAAACATGCAAAGACACAATTACACAGAACAGAGGGGACACAGAGAGACATGAAGGGCAAGGGATCAAAACTAGAAGCCATAGAATAAATCACACACAAGTACAATAATACAAAAATCACAAAGAACTAAAAACGCTGGGTCAGGAGACCCAGGACCGTGACACACAGTGCTTTTTTATTTTGATTTCACTGTAATAAAAGTTTCAGCAAAAAAACAAAAAATCAAACAACCATGGATTTCACTTAAAACACATGCAGGGAAATTAGGATGATTTATTGCTTCATGTCACCACACTGACCTTGGCAAATACTTTGTCTGTCTGATCATACTTTCCTTGTACATTGCATAAGATTTTAGGGCCAGAAAAGACAGAGACAAGAGAACAAAGTGAACTACGGTTCAACATGCTGAAGCAGGATATTAAAGGGTTGATGTAAGCGTGAGTCACTTGCCCTTAGACTATGTCAACTCTTTAATACTAAGAAAACTGGCACAGTCAGAATGTGCTGTTCAAGGACCAGAGAAGATCAAATATAAAGCATTCAATTTTAGAAGTCCTAAATAAGCAAAGACATTTACACGTCAGGTTTGAAACAAATAGAAGAAAACTTAATGGAAAAAGTCTTTTGATTGTGTCTGAAAGAAGGTTTCACTTGTTGATACATGTACAAAAAAATAAATAAATAAAAAGGGAAAGGGTTACATTTGTGGATTTTGTTGAAATACAATACTTTTTATTCCCAGAAGAAAAAGAAATGTCTATATTTCATTAAGCCCTTCAATTTTTCAACCATCAACCATTAGCCCAGGAAGCTCAAAACTTATTTTGCATCGTGGACCACATACAGCCCACTTTGATCTTAAGTGATTTTAAATGGGTCGGAACAGTGAATCTACATGATCAAGGAGTAAAATTACTGAAAAGGGTATGGCAGTCCACTGCACAGACTGTTCTGTCGTTATAAAATATAAAGGTTTTTTTTGGTAATTTACAATAAACATTCAATATAAACACACTTTTGTTAATTTACTGTCAACCTATTAATAGTTATAAAAAAAGTATTTGTCATTTAATCGTAGAATAAAAATCTATGCACTCTCTATAGCTGTTCTGTGGGCTGGATTTAAGTTTTCAGCAGACCGATTCTGGACCCCGGGCCTTTTGTTTGACACCCCTCCATTACACAGACTACATCATAGGAATCTAAATATTTCTGGCCTGTCGTGTGTTGAACAATAAACTAAAGTAAGCTTTAAAAGCAATTGAAGTCATCGGGGTGAAAAAAGTGTTCGTTGTTTTAGAGTTGTGGAGACATGTAGTGTATATATTTTGGCTAGCCTCACAACATTTCCTCAGTGCGGGGACTGAATTTTGAAGGACTTGTAGGAAAACACACCTCAGCAATCTCGCCAATCTTGCAGAAATTTAAACCCTATGAGCAGCACTGTCTGAGAAGCTGTTGTCCAGCTATAATACTGTATAATCAATGCGTTTTCCCCTTGTTAGGGTCAAAATGGAATTTAACACTCAATAGATGTCACCCAGAGCTCCAAGCCTAATAATTCTGATGCTACTAACGATTTGAATGTTCTGAATCTTATTTAAGGACCTTCAGTGGTCTTTGCCATTGTAGTTACATGACAGGACTTTCTATTGTTGTATTCAAGGCTGTTCCACATTCATGTGCCCTGAATGTCCAGTTAATCCTCACAGACAATTGCTGTATTAAAGTGTGAAGAGTTGTAATGGAGTAAACTTGTCACTGTATTGGAAAACAGAGGACATGTGTTCACTCACTGGCACTGCATGTGTTTCCCTTGGCCAGGGCCTCATGCTAAGTTGACCCATCAGGCCATTCCCGTCTGAAATTATTCCTGGCTTTCTCCTTTTCCCTGTCTCAAACACAAGCACACTATCGCACACTTAGCTTGGGTCTGTTCCCAGCTTAATGTTCATAAAGGACCGCCATGTGTTGTTTCAAAGTCCGAGGCCTGCCCATGCTAAGATAAAATCAAAAGCATGGGACGAAGACAGAACAAATCTGGGTCATTTCCAGAGCAGCAATTTATATCGAAAGCACGTCACCACACATCAGCTCACATCAGCTTACTGTTGCCGAGTCTGCCTTTTCCACACGCGTGCACTGAAGGACAAAGACTTTCACACCTGTTGTGCAGCAGTTTATTGCAATTCACGAGTGTTGCCTGAAACTACGAAGACTCTTTATCTTATCCTAACACTTTTTTGGATTTAAAGCCTGAAATGTTGCCAGTTCTCACTAAATTAATTTTCCTCGCCAGAGGTGAGCGCGTACGCAGTTTGCTTCAACTTACATTTCTCACTTTTACTGCATCTGTCCTGGCAATGTCATAAATTGCCTCATAAATTATTGAATTGGGAATGCTTAAGGTTACTTGTGTTTTTGTGAGGTTTTATTTGTCACAATAAAGCAGTTGTTTCTGTCATAGTATATCCCACGGCCAGCTTTTGTTGGTGTTTTTCCTTGACACTTGATAATATTAAAGCTATGTTGAGACTTTCCACTAATATAAAAGTAACAGGAAATTAAAAATGATTCCCCACTTCCCCCCCCCCCCCCCCCCCCGATCACTTTGACAGTTGTTGCTCCTCATTTCCTTCCACAGCATGTATTGTAAGTGGCTCATCTTACTGATTCCAGGTAGAAACTCATATTTCCCACTCAGTCCATAGCCCTCTATAACAAAGGGGGGTATGAGTGGCTTTTTTTATTTCTTCTTTTGCAAACTACAACATCCATATGTGTGTTATGTTGCAATGAATTGGGAAACTTTGAAATCATCTCATTATCTTTAAAAGAACAGTAATGATGGGTATAATTATGCCTGCACCAGTGTAACTGGTGGGGAGTAGCACTTTACTGCTTTACATGGCATCCATCCTCGGTAATGTCTTGTATCGCCATAAAGGATCGCTTTACCCCCTTTGTTGCACAAGTGCATGAGTCATAAGAGAATAGGATTTCTCCTGCACTTGAGCAGAAGTTAATTTATGGCTCACTGCAATTACTAGTTTTCACCATTTCCTTGATTTGGGTTACGTATTGCTGTGACATGTTTTTGTCAGCATGGCAGCAGCCAAAGTATCCTGTCACTAACATCAGTAATTGGCTTACATTATGTCTGTCCTTATTTTCATGTTTCTCAGTGTGACGCCGTGCATGTGCTCCTGCTATGATTGGATGTTAATGCATGCATACAAACACTGGCACAGTGTTGGGTTTGCAGTAAATCTCTGCTTTAACAAAACACACATCCAGCTGCCAGATCTGAAAATGAGCAGAAAAAGGAAACAGGAGGTGCGTGTGTGTTTCCTGTCTTTTTTTAAAGTCCCTTCGAGTCTTTATTTGCAGCTGAAAAAAAGTAGAAAGAATGAGTCAGTGACAAAGAAAACGAGTGACTTGCTCTTGCCTGTCCGCACATTGAGACAGTCAAAAGCACATGGTATTTATATAGTGCCTTTCTACTCGGTTGAGCAATCAAAAGCAGTTTCTACTGCAAGTCATGATTCACCCAGTCACATGCACACATGCCTAAACACTTTCTAACATTTGCATTCTGATGGATGCATCAGTTGCAACTCAGAGTTCAAAAATACCTCAGCGCGTAGATTCAACGAGTCGGGCATCAGTCCACCAACTTTACCCTGGAGCCACAGCTGCATGAAGCTGCACTGTGCCTCTTGTAAAAAGACAGTTAGTGCTGGTAATGTAGTGAGTGTCAATTCCTGACAAGGATAATTTAATTAGCACTTGTGTTGGAAATCTCTGCAAATCTCCTTGTAGGCAGTTCAGTCACTGATGCATTAGAAGCACAAAAAATGGGCAAAAGAAGAAGGTGGCCTGGTCTGGTGAATCACACTTTCTGTTTTATCATGTGGATGGCCAGCTGCATGTGTGTTGGTTACCCAGGGAAAACCTGGCAACAGGATCCACATCGAGGATGTGGATGATTTAGGCAATATTGTATTGGAAAGCCTAGGGTCCAAGGGCGTAGATTTGGCATGGATGGAAGGGACACGTCCCCACCAATATCCAGCAATTATTGAATTGTCCCCACCAATAATTTGATCTCTTCGAGTCAAGGGCGTAGATTTGGCATGGACGGAAGGGACATGTCCTCACCAATATCCAGCAATTATTGAATTGTACCCACCAATAATTTGATCTCTTTGAGTAAAGAAAAACAAACCTGATAGAAAGAAAAAAACGATCTGTCGACGTCTCATTCACCCAGCGGTGCAGAAAGAGTTAAATTACGTTCTCTAATGGAGTCATACCTCATGTGAGAAATATGGCCAATGTGATTGGCTGTGCCTTTTAGGGAGCTCTGTTTAGTTTTAGCAGCGGCAAGCCTGCGCTGCGAGGCCCTGCAAGGAGGAGAGGAGGATGGCAGCAAAAATGAAGAACCTGGATATAAGAAAGTATTTTTCAAAGAAACCTGTAAGTCACTTAAAGTCAAGTTCACGCATAAAATGTGTCCGTCATAATAACGTTACAGGCTATGCTAGGCTTTGGCCCACATCAGTATAAAATTGTATGTAACCATGAATAACGTGTTTTGGAAACTAAATGCACAACAGGCAGCACTATTAGTTCTCTCAGTCTCCCACAGTAGCATTTCTAATTTTGATTGAAGCTGTCAGAGATAACGGCAGCCTCGAGCAAGCCAGGATATTAGTTTACAGAGGCTGTTAAAATTATACGTCTAACATTAAATGTTGGTGACACAATAATTTCATCCTAATGGTACTGACATATTCATAGGGTTAATTTTTGAGACAAAATGTCACGAGGTAGTCATGATTTTGCAAATATTCCAACCAACACAAAGCTCAGAGAGCAATGGTAATACAAGATTACAGGTGAAATTTGATGCATGTATTTGGAATTGTTATTTATCAGGTGACAGAGGCAGGGAAGAGCCAGGGCCAAACATGAGGCACATCAAGCACATAATTAATAATTTTAATCTGAGGATAAAACGCATGTACTGAGGCTAAAAGAAGCTTCAGTGCTCTCAGAAGACTAAAAACATAGCTACGGTCAACAGTGACTCAATTGAGATTAAACAATGCTGCTGTATGTCCACCAGGACAGACTGGACAGTACAGATGTAAAAACCAATATGCCAGCAGTTTATCTCAGTTAACGAGAGGAGCAGGCATGTGTTTGGCTCCTTCACATAGTGGACATTGAGTTGTTGTGTGAGACACCAGTAGTCTATGTCTGTTGCTGTAGCAGTAGTTCATGTTTAGAATAAAAAATCCCAGCTCACTGATTTGATCGGGCCAATAGTGTTGCTAAAATGTTGCATCATTTTGCTGAGAGGTCTTTTACTTTGTGGAAATCTTAGATGAGTAGTTTTATGGACAAAAACCATCAGGTCATTCAGTGTTCCCTTAGTGCTAATGTATAAGAGATGTTGGTGTAATATAACTGAAGTAATGTTGTTAAGTCCTTAAAGTCATATTTTCTTACTGTCATGACTGTATTTTTATCTTTGTATGATACCTGATTTATATGGAATATGGTTGAAGTAAACTAAAGTCTAAAATACTTAGTCAGTCATTTGTTTAATAGTAATTTAACATTATATAATTCACATATAAAACTATGAATTGTAATTTTAAATGGTTTAAAAGCATGTAGAATAGCATATGTAACAGGGCTCTAGAGTGCGACCAATTTGGTCGCAAATGCGACCAAATTTTTCAGTGGTGCGACTAAAAAAAATATTTGGTTGCACCTGTGCGACCAACTGTTCAGGTAGCAAAAAAAACAAAAACCCTTCCCTGTGGTCAACAACAGACACACATTTTGCCCCTATCGTGGACTAAACCAATCAGAGATAATCAGGGGCGGGACCTCTCTGATTCGCCGTGGTCCAGTTGAAAGTGCAGGTGGAAGTGGGAGGTGAGTAGCTTGAATAAAGCGATATCAATTCATTAAATCCTGAATCGACTTTTAAATATAACTGTGTTTTGCCAGAAACGCCAGATTCTCCGATTAAAGCTCACAAAACCATTTCAACAACAACCAAACAGCAAATGAGAGCAGGTACACGGATTCCACACAAAGACGTAAACACAGACCCGACGCATCAGAATCAACTTTGTCTTTCTCGGCTTTCTCACCCGACGGACCGTAGACGGACACGCTGTCGGAGCTTACCGATCCTGATGCGTCGGGTCCGCGCTGTGATTACGTCTTTTTGCGCTGATTCTGAGCTGCAGGTTTTGTCTCTCTCCAACCAAAATTCACCGAGCCAGCAGCAAAAGAAGCAGCAAACTGCGCTTCACATTTGATCAATGCGTCATGAATTTTGCTGTTTTGCTTCCACGACAATTAAAATCACACTTCATGCACAGCTAGCTCTCTCTCTATCTCTCTCTGTACTTCAAGAACAGTTTCCCGTCTCCAATCTCTGTTTTCTGTATTATTCATTCGCTTATTACCCACCAGTCTACCGTTGTTTACAGCGCTGTGGCTGCTGTCTTTTTCTATTCTTTTTTTCACTTAAATGACCTCGGACAAGAAAGCCTGTTTTTTCTGTTGTTCAATACTGAAGAAATTTAAACTTTATATGCAGAACATTGTAGAATATTTTTAAGGTTATCTGCTATAAAAAGCCAGACCAGGAAAATCTCCTTCATGTTTTTCTGTGTTTTATTCTCAATTACTTTCACACAAAGGCATCTGCTGTGATGTTCACAATTCTGAAGAAGTCAGTACTGATAAATGATCAGAATTATAATATTTCTGACTGTCTGAGGCTAAGATGAATCGAATCTGGACTTTGAAAACCGGAATCGAATGGATTATAGAAATCAGTGATGATACCCAGCCCTAGTGAGCAGCCTAGGCACGACAGACGTGGATGTAGCTGTAATAGGAAAAGAACTATTGCTAACTTTTCTGTTAAGTTAAGGCCTGATCCTTCTGAAATTCATAGCCAGTGCTCTGACATGGTGTCATCAATCTTTGAATGCTGAAAAAGCACAGTATACCCAGAAAAACACATTATATTATATAAATTATTATAAAATTTGTGTACGCCTAACTTTTTACCGGTACGCCCATGGCAAAAAGTTAGTCTAGAGCCCTGTGTAGGCAAGTATATTTCTCCTTTTTTATCAAGAAGCAAAGACAAAAAGGGGGGGGAAAGAAACGGCAGGGTTCGGTGAATCATCCATCCCCACCAATGCCAAAACCAAATCTACGCCCTTGCTAGGGTCCATTGACACATACCACCTACCTAGCATTGTTGCAGACCATGTACACAACTTCATGGAAACCGAGTTCCCTGATGGCTGTGGCCTCTTGCAGCAGTATAATGCAGCCTGCCACAAAGTAAAAATGGTTCAAGAATTGTTTAAGGAGCAAAAAATAAGTTTGTGGTATTGACTTTGCCTCCAACTTCCCCAGATCCCAATCCAATTAAGTAATTATGGAATGTGATGGACAAACAATTCTGATCCGTGGATGCTTCTTCTCACAACTTACAAGATCTGTTGCTACCATCTCGTTGCCAAACACCAAAGCATACCTTCAGAGGTCAGGGCTATTTTGGCAACAATAGCAGGACCAACACAATATTAAATATAAGGCTATGTCTGATTGGTGTGTACACTTTGTTTCTGTGGTCTCATTTTCACTCAGAGGAAGAGGAGCTGCCTCAGTGCAGAGCAATTTTAACTTGTTAATTTGATAATTGTTACAAAAGCAACACACACTGTAGGTAAGAATTTAATTAGGTTAGTGGTTTTCAGACATATTTCTTATATGTATTTTTTTATTAGCTCAAGTATGTAAACTTACCAGTTAACAAACCCTCTCCAGTTTAGTTCGTCCATAAAGACATTAAAACCATCAAGATAATGAGTGGTGTGGTAAGACTATTGTGAAAAAAAAATGCCCAAGTCGAATAAACAAGGGGAAACAAGCTCCTTTAGCCAGTGAAGACCTCATTAACCAGTATATCATTCAAGGATGTTGTTTGTTATGCCTCCACCAGGAAAATGCATCCAAGACTAATAACCACCAGTGCTTACCCACTAAACTTGAACAATGTTTGCTGGTTTGGATACCATCCACTTCTCACTCTGTTCCTCCCTTGACCCCCCACACCCACATATTCGTTGGTCCCTCCTGCAGTTTCGGGACTGTTTCCAAGAGCTGCTGGGTAACTGACGTTCACTATTACTTATCCAGCAGCTCTTCAGCTGCCTCTCTGGATGTGAATCACCCCATTTTGGCCTGAACTCTGAAGCTGCCATTAACAACAGAGAGTGCCAAGAGGTCACATTATTGAAATGTAGACACCTAGTCTGCTACCATGCTATTACAAGTAAAGAGAGGCAGTTGCCAAAGCTTCAAGCTTTAAACTGTAGCTCCGTTCTTTAGTTGGCTTTGGGGTTGTTCATGACACGACTTAAAACCTCAGAAGGGAAGCCCTCAGCTCTTGCTCTTCCCCCAGCATCAGCACAGGACTAAAAAACTTTGTGCAACAAATTAACTCGCACACAAATACACAACACTAGCATGGCATGGATAAGTCACTCATGTATGAATGCTGATTGTTGGCTTTAGTTCAGCATTGAATATGATCATCCCCCAGTAGCTGGTGAGCAAACTGAGCCACTTGGGTACCAGCATCTCTCTGTTCACTTGGCTGCTAGTGTTGCTTAACAACAGACCAGAGTCAGGGAGAGTGTGAAACAAAGTGGGAAGCATTTCCAGCTCCATCTCTCTCTCTCCATCAGATCCCCTGAGGGTTTTGTCCCCAGTCTACTGTTGTTTACGCTGCATCTGCTTCTAATCACATCATCAAGTATACAGATGACACAACAGTGATGGGTCGCATCAGAACAGCAAAAATCAGCCCTATAGAGCGGAGCTGAAGGCAGTCAGCTGCATCAAGTTTCTGGGGTGTACAGATGACTGACAGCGTGGAGTGGTCACTAAACACATCATCACTGGTTAAACAGGCTCAGCAGCATGTGCACTTTCTGTGCTTGATGTGGAGAACACACCTTTCCTCTTCTATCCTCATCACTTTCTGTAGAGGAACAATAAAGAGCGTGCCGACCAGCTCTTGCTCCGTCTGGGTTGGCAGCTCCAGATAAGGCCCCAGATAAGAAGTCCTGCAGAGAGTAGTGAGGACTGCAGAAAAGAAACCTCATCCAGACGTCTCTTCCATCCATCCAGGATGTCGCGCAGAAAGGCTGTCTCAGCAGATCCTGCAGCATCAACAGAGACTCTGCTCACCCCCATCATGCAATGTTCTGGTAAGAGGGTTTGTAGCATCTGGACCAAGACAGCCAGATTCTGTAATTGTTTCAAGTCATCAGACTCTTGAACTCTCAGTAACCCACAGCAACCCCTCCCCAACTGCTTCCCCCTCTTTCAATATGTGCATAAGCCACATGCTGAAACTGTTCCTGAACTGTTTTAAATGGCTGTATAATTAGGGCTGTGCAAAATATCTAAAATGGTGTATGTACACTGGATGGTGTGCAATATATGTATTTCTAAGATCCAGTACAGTTTTTCATATACTAATATGTTTTCTTATAGTCTTACATATAACAGAGATTATAAATATTTATTTATGCTGTATTAGTCCAGTTCCACCACATTCTATTCTATTTTACTGTGTCTATTATTTGTCAGTTGTTAAAATGTGGCAGCATCCCTACTATACCAATCCCCAAGTGACCAAGAAACATGAAACCACAGGGTCAGACAGGTTTTCAATAGCCCTACCATTCAGCAAGATTATCTTGAGCCATGAATCTTGGTTTAAACAGCATATTATCTTAATATTTGTCCACCTGAAACAAAGGAGAAGTGTGCTAGTTTCACGGCTGTGGTTTTTGTCAAAGACAAACAAGAAATGTGTACAGTTTACTGAACTGCTGCAGCTGTGATGTCAGTGGGACTGACGATCACAACTTGGCAGCTTGGTTCCATGTAAATCTCCAAATCTTCCCCAGAACTGGAAATGTAATGCTGAGAATTTTTTTTTTTTGAATTCTCGTAAGCTCCTAGTGTAGTATGAGTTGAACTTGAGCAAATGACCAAAGAAACGTTTTCATTTTTTATTTCAGCTCTGCCTCTGTAACAGATGAAGTCATCTTAGACCTCCAACAGCAAAAGACTTATGCTGATGAAAGTCATAATAATAAACTGATTTAATATGTGTGAGTGTTTACTGCATGTCACAGGAATGGAGTTTTTTGAACTGAAGATTAGATTTATAATTGAAGGCAGCCTTTAGAAACTCAACTGTTTTCTCCTCTCTGTTTTACCATGTAATGCATAACTTATCACCTGTGTCTGATGCGTCATAAGAAGTAAATATTGAATGAGAAATCTGAAAAAGTAAGGAAGTGTATTAAAACAAACGAGACTTTGTTTTGTTTTTCAAACCCTGAGTAAAACACGGGCTATATTTCAATCATATCCATAAAGCGAAAGGCGGTTTTCTCACTGCTGCTACGGGCCAACTCTCTGTGGGTCTCCTGCTCCTCTTCCATGTGAAATAATGAGATTCCTTTTCAGCAGTGTAATTCCATGCAACAGGACCAAATGGCTCATTGTTTGGAACAAAAGCCAAGTCACAAGCTCGCAGCATGCAGGTCCAACTATACAGCTACAGTATAATCCCCTCAGGACCACAACTGAGCCCTTTGAAGCGGTGATTGGTGGCCCTCAGAACCACAGCGTTGTTATCTTCCCCAGCATTCATAAAGTAATCATATGCAGCTCATGCTTGCTGCTACATTTGGATCCACTTCTGAACAGTTCGCTATTCGCTTTATGGTCAGGATGTGACACGATCAAATTATTGAGTTGAATTATTAAATTTCACAGCAGAAAGTTCATGGATAAAAGCTTCTCAAGTGGGGATGCAAATTGAATATTTTCAAGGATGGTTAATATTAATGAATAATAACTCATGCTACACATTTTTCCCTGTTAAGTAATAATAAGAGCTCGCTTAGTGAGAGCACTGAGTGGATGATCCTCAGAAATTCAGGTAGCTTTGAGTAAATAGATTTTAGGTGAAAACATTTCTAGAAAATAGGCATTTCACTTATTTTAGTTTCACATTCAAACAATTCCTGTGTTTCATTCATGGCCGTAAGTCAGTTTCCTCGGGATAGAGGCAACTGTCTGGTTTATAATTAAAGTTAGATAAATGTAAATGTGGAGTCAGATTGTGCAGTATTGAAAAGCCACATCCTCCAGAGAATTATCTCATCCGCTTTTCAAGGTATTGGGTTTGGAAAATCAGTGCATCCTTTGCCTTCAGCTGAGGTTGATGTTATAAACTCCAGCACAGCTGCAGTCTCCATCTTTTGACTCTCAAGTCCCGATGGAAAAGTCTTCTTTCCCATAGTTTTCCAGGTTGCATATTTAACAAGGTGGGAGAATTCGTGGAGGGGAACAGACTAATGGTAGATGTGTGCATAATTAGGCCAGCTGCTTGTCATCAGTGTGTAAAGAATTTGTTTCTGCCATTCCTCCTCAGCACATGTTTATCTCCCTGTTATTTCGTGATCTGCTACTATGTTCAAATGTCTCTCTTACCATGACGTGCCTGCGTGAAGTTCACTCAAATCTCCCCCTGGAGTGGAAAAATATGAATAGAGCTCACGGCACAGCTAAATAATGACAATGCATTTGGAAAAAGGCCCCCTGTGCTCTGTAAGTAAACCAGCATGATTAGTTTTTAAGATTTTTATAGTAAGAAATCACATCTAAATGACTTTGAAACTCTGCCACGTTGTGAATCCTGAAAGTCATTTACTGTGCTTATTTTGTTCCCTCAAGGTTTGCTTGTCATAACTAATTTTGCTTATTTCACAACCATGGTATACAAATATGTAGACCACCTGTCAACCTTGCTTGTGCCAATCCAGTAAAATCACACATTAAATTCCACCATGTAAGAATAAATTAGAAATATTGCCATGATGATTTTGTACATTTTTATAACAAATGCAGATGTACAGGAAAGAATAGGTCAAAGTCACACAGTTAATTAAGCCAGAACAAGTTTATTCTGTAGTTATTAGTGAAAAACACAACAGCTGTTGATTAAAGCAAATGTCAATTTGAACATTAATTTGTTTAATTGTTATGTAATCACTGTCAAGCATCCTTACAGTATCCCCAATAGATCTGAGACAGCTATGAAAAAAGATGTCTTAAGATAAGATAAGATAAAGCTTTATTAGTCCCACACACGGGAAATTTTTGGTCACGCCAGAAAGTACAAGTTAAGAGCAGTAAAAATTAAGAAAAACACAACAGAATAGGATAAGATAAAATAGAATAAAATACTGTTTACAATAGAATAAAGTAATATACTATATTGTTTATCCAAAGAAAAACAAATGTGGTCTGGACTCAGTACACTCCTATGAAAACCAAGAGCTGTTTATACTGCAATCCCACCATTGCATACAAATATGTCCTATATAGTAAGTCGACAGCCTTGGCCTCTGGCTACCTTTCCAGAGTGCACCATGGATGAGCAAAATGATTGCAGGTCTATTTTGGAAACAATATCCAAAAACCCAAATGCAACTTTCTCCACAATTCATGAGTGGTAGTTCATGAGTATTGAGCTGTCATTTTTAATTTGTCAGGAACAAAGGATTACTACACTGTAAAAAAGAAAGAAAGAAAAGAAAAAAGAAATACATTCCAACAAAAAAGGAAAATGTGCTGGTAATTTTCTGCCATCAGTTTTTGTTTTTACTATTACAGAGGTTTCTGTAAATAGAAAAATGTATACATTCAGTGTGAAAAATCAGCAAAAAAATCTGTATGGAAACAAGCATCCTTCATTTTAAAACACTGAATTGCACTTTATTTATCCATCCATCCATTTGCTTGCGCTTATCCTTTTCGGGGTCGCGGGGGGGCGCTGGCGCCTATCCCAACTGTCATAGGACGAGAGGCGGGGTACTCCCTGGACAGGTCGCCAGTCTGTTGCAGGGTAACATACAGAGACAAACAACCATTCGCACTCATATTCACTCCCGCATTGACACCTAGATTGATCAATTAACCTATCCCCACTAACTGCATGTCTTTGGACATGTGTGAGGAAGCCGGAGTACCCGGGGAGAACCCACGCAAACATGGGGAAAACATGCAAACTTTACACAGAAAGACCCTGGCCTGATGGTTGAATTGAACTCAGGACCAAGCAAGATAAATTATGATGTATTGCACCAGTTGCCACCCACTTGACCTCCTGCCAAATATTTCCCATCACTTGTGTTCGGAGTCATAATCATCCCAATAAGCTTAAAATGGAACATACCTTCCTCGTATGCATTCACGGTGCACATGTCTGCAGTAACTTTTAACAGATTTATGTGACTTTGCTTTTTGCACAAGCTCTGATGCTAATCTTTTCACACATCTAGAAATGCTCCAGATCCAGTAAGGAAGGCTCATCTGGGCACTTCTACGGAGTACTGGCATCACATTTAGTCACATTGCGCTTTTCTTCAGCACAGTCTCCAACTCTCCCGCTGTTCAGTATTATGTGATACTTCACTGTTCATGCCAAACTCCAATGAATTTCAGCTTGTAATGACATAAAGAATGAATTATTGTGAGGAGATATGTCAATTCAGCATCGCAGCATGGGTCTTTGCGAAAGTCCTGGACAGAAACAAGTCAGAGTATAAAAGCTAGAGAATGGTGTTCATTATCCAATGTGAAACAGACTTTTCCTTTACTCATTTTCTTAATCTGTTTATATATGTGCACACAAAAATTCAGTAACCCATCCGTTTGATTGTTATTTTCCTTTCAAATAACTGTCCAAGAAGTGGTGTTGCTGTAATGCCTCATTTCTGGTCAATTCATCACTTCATAAAGCTAGCTGTGGGATTTGAGTCAGTGGAGAAACATTCATTACTGAGTCAGTCAAAGCCGTTTCCACAGGCAAATGAACTGCAGTCCTGCCCTTTGTGTACATACAAATGTTTTAGAAGCTTTCATTTGAAATGTGACTGACCTCAGGCAAGCCCCGTCCTGTGTTTGCCTGTGTGCATGTGTGTGTGCAGAGCAAGTGAGTACTGGTCCTAACTGATTCCCAGCCAGAACATTTATGGTGCTCACTAATACTGAAATAAACCAATAATATTCAGAACTTTTCAGTTATCTAACTTCTCTGTGAAGTGTATATTTTGAAATCATAATCATGCCCATTCTTTTGGCTATATAAAATGCTTTTATATACATTTCTAAAGCACAATCTGAAGTTACTATATGCTCAAAACTAAAATTCTGTTGTGTTCTAAAGTGAATATTAAGTTTACGAGGTAAGTTCAGAGGTAAACTGTACAAAAACTGTACAAAAAAAGAAAAGAATGAAAGAAAAAAAGCACACAGTAACTTTATAGCATATGAAATCAATTTTCCTTTATATTTGTGCACCTCATCTGTTGGCCAAATGGAACATGAAACATGAGCATGATGAATTGGCTATCCTACACTTCCCCCTACTGCACAGTCATGGCATTTCAATCAACCAATTTGCATACACTGTAACTGTATGTAAAACTTACTATCATTTAAGTGGCTTCTCATCCTCTTTGAAATATCCCTTCAAGAATTAGAAGAACGATTTGTTTTTGCAAAAAATTTGGCAACAAAGTAGCTGCTGTTTGATTAACAAATAAATTCTTAAATTACTTGGAAACCTGAATTAATATACTGCAACTGCTGCTCTGTCTTATTTAAAACGATTTTTGTTTGTTTGTTTTTAAATGCATCCATTCGGATCATTTTCATTGTCTCTTCCAAACCTCTTGCATTTCATTCTGTCTGAATATAAACATGATAACTCGAAACATTTGGAATAAATTGGGATACAACTTTGTAGGGGTTTGGAGTGGGGTCATGCGAACAATCCATTCAAATTTTTCTTGCATCCACTAAGGTCTTCAAGGTCGGCTTAATGACTTTTTGGTTGACAAAAAGCCTTATAACTTAGAAACTATGACTCTTACAAATGCTGGTGTATTGAAAATAGAAAATACCATAAAAAGATTTAAAACATCATGTCACGTTTGACCTCTGACCTCTCCTTTAAGGTCAATAGATTAATCTGAAGGTCAAATTGATAATAATATAATAATACAGAGCTATTTATTAAAACTATGTTTCTTACTGACATTATTTGCGTTGACAACATGTAGGCATGTAGGGAATGATATATGGGGATTTTAAATATCACAGTGCTTTGGATCTCTGACCTCTTTTTCAAGGTCAAATAAAGTCAAACTTTCATAAAGATTTATCCTGTCTTCCTTCTCTCTTCCCAGCCGGTCTTGGCAGATGGCCCCGCCCCTCCCTGAGCCTGGTTCTGCTGGAGGTTTCTTCCTGTTAAAAGGGAGTTTTTCCTTCCCACTGTCATCAAAGTGCTTGCTCATAGGGGGGGTCATATGATTGTTGGGGTTTTCTCTGTATGTATTATTGTAGGGTCTACCTTACAATCGCCTTGAGGTGACTGTTGTTGTGATTTGGCGCTGTATAAATAAAATTGAATTGAATAAAATTTATTTTATCCTTCTCTGTTTATACTGGGAACATGTATGAAATGATGTAAATATCACAATATTGTTTGCATCCAAATATCATGTAACATTTGACTTCTGACCTCAGTTTTACATTTCACATTTTGCCTTTCCTTCTTTGTGTTATATCTCTAAATAAAGTATTGAAGTATTGTCAAGAGAAAGAGAATGAGCTGAGAAATAAACAAGTTACATAAGCTTAAGTCGTTTATGTCCAGTTATTTAAAAATTAGTACCTAATATTATCCATTACCTAATACATAATGTTTGGTAATAAAAGTAAACATCTGTCATACCACCTTTATCAGGTTTTTACTGCACTACAAACTTCTTAAAGTATTTTTAAATATAACATTGGAAACAAAACGAATATATAAACATTATAAAACAATTCCCTTAAAAGAAGATGCTGCCCAGAGAGTGAGCTGCCTTGGGGGGATGTTTGTGTTCAGTCCGCAGTTCTAAAGAATTCTATTTTACTAACATCCTTTAAATTGATAGCATTGGCTAATCAGCAGTTGCACACATTTGTTTTTCCACCACTTTCATATCAAGATGTAAACTATAATCTTCAGATTAATTTAATCATATATTTTGCAAAAAAAAAAAAAAAAGCAAATGTGTCTGGTTCAGGGGAGTCAGCAACCTTTACTATCATAAGAGCTGCTTTTTAGTTTTGTTTTTTTTTATTTCTTGACAAAAAAAAACAGAAAAAAAAACAAAAGATCAACAAAACATATTTAAGCTTAGTAATAAAGGTGACATAGTACATTAGGTATAATTTAGCCTAGCAACATTTTTGTTTTAAAAAAAAACCTTTAAAAATATACAATATTATAAGACATGTAACTGTAGATGCATTTACAACATGTTTTTGCTTTTTTATGAACTTATTCACTTATGAAATTAACTGCTTGAAGTAATGAAAGTAAATAAAGTTGAAACCTCCAGAGGTCTACATCTGCAACTAGTTATGTGCTTGCTTTAAAGTTTGGGACAGCCTCTATTTATGAACAGTTATAGCCTATTGTAAATATATAAATATACCTATAAGTCCAAGAGTACGCGCAACTTTGTAGGCGCTCAGTATGGCTCCGCCCACAGCTGCTCAAACCGGAAGTTTAGCTGTTGTTGACACACTGGAAGAAAATGGCTGCTGCTCCGACTTTTTTTCAATGAAGACACCGATATTTCAATTTCATTTCGTTTTCTTACATCGGAGCTACAGTCGACCGCTATGCAATCTAAAAGGCAAGTCGACTCTGTTTGTTTAGACTGTCGTCGCTTGTTCGGGTTGTGTCTCGGAAGACGTGAGCCTGGCAGCGTAGCTTGTAACTTACAGCTTTGCCCACTCGGAACGGGCTAGCATGCTAACGGTGGCTATGTTAGCCCAACGGTCAGGCATCAACGAGTTCTTGCTATTCAGCTGCTCTCTCTTGGCTGGGCTCACAGTCACCAGAGTTCACTAACCTTTGCCGTTTTGTTGTATTAACTCTGACACATCGTGTGGTCACGTTTACTTTGTTATTGCATTTTAAAATATAAGCTAATGGTAAAAGAACTTAGATGGAACAGTTTGGCTCCTCAGTCCTTGCAGCTGCTTGTGTGTGGCATCGCTGAGTGTCAGCTGGATGATTTGGCATCAGCACTCTCTTACCAGCGTGCCAGCAACACACTGAGTGCATCTCTATGAATGTACCAGTAATCTGTGTTTTTGTTTTCTCTTCACGCTGCCTGCGTGTCCTCTGTTGTGTTGCCGTGCAGGCTGTGAATGGTCACTTTAGGAAGGTGACAGTGTGGGTCAGAAAGGACAGCATCGTCTACCGTCACTCAGCTCGCAGCTGGCGGTGGACCACAATGGTAAGTTTAATCTCTGTCAGTTCATTCATCTCTACATAGACAAAGGACTCCTGCTGTAGTGTTTCATGTGAGATTCCGATCTCTATTGGTCTGTGACTTCCAGCTGTTGCTGATCTGTTTCACTTTAATTTTATCCCCCAAAGCAACAAGTTTTGGAATATGCATTGGATCGAGCGGAGGTAATATAACCACTGTTTTTTGTTGTTTTTTTTGCTCTGAAATAAATTTAAACTATGTACTCAGAAACATGAAGCACAATTTATTCATCGTGTTATTAAGTTCTTTCCTGCCCCATTATTCATTAATAACGCGTGTGTTATTTGTTATTCAGTACATTGTTGAAAGTGCTCGACAACGACCAGCCAAACGAAGAATTTCATCTGGCGGGAGGAAGAGTTTGTACCAGAAGCTCTATGAGCTCTACATAGAGGAATGTGAGAAAGAGCCAGAGTTAAAGGTTTGTGTTATGCACCATGACTCACTTGTTACTTGGTAATTACTGGATCTAATAAAACCTTACTTAAAACCAAGCTTGGGGAATGATTTGGAAAAAGTGGATTTTTTTTTGTTTGCGACACAAAACCGCTTTGTTTCCCATCACCTGCACAAACACGTTTTAGCTGTAGTAAAGTTAGAGAAACAACAATTTTGTAACAGTTATTTACCCCAGTAACTTGTGGATCCAGAACTTACAGTTGGTTCCTGCTTTTGTTTACTGCGAAACCTGCTGAATTAACGTGACATAACTCACATTATTATCTTTAAATAATATAGGAATAAGCATGTACATGTTTATTAAAGTATTATAAACATTAGCTCAGGAATATCTAAATTGGCTTTCGTATTTGTTCATTGGAGAATACACATTCTATCATTTTTATAAATTAATGGATCTGTATATTACTGCTTCACAAATTTGCCAAACAAGTTAAAGATTCTTGGTTTGATCTGGGGAGTAGACACAGATTTCTTTAGGGCTGAGCAAGGAAGGTCATCCAGCGTAAAGATCTGCCAAATCCAACATGCTACCTGCTGTGGCAACCTCTTGTGAATAAGGGAGCATTTCAAAGTACCTTTTATTTTATTTGTGTATTTTTTATTTAAAATTGTCATGCCACTGGGGAGGAAAATTGTTGGCTAAAAATTCTCTTAGAGAGACAATTTGTTCAAGAATAGATTGACATACTTTTTCTTTTGTTGTTTCGATTGTTTTGATGAGAGTTGTCAGATTTTTAAGATGTCTTTTCTCAAATAAATCGTAACCTAAACCCCACCAATTGTTCAAAAAACAACAACAAAAAATGTTGTTCAGCAGCCTCTTGCAGGAACTACTTTCCCTCTAACTAACCACATTCACTACATAACTTTGAAGAAGGAAGTCTATATCTAGCTGTGATAAGAGATTATTGCCAGTAACAGCATGACAGGATATAATCATTTACGGAGTCGTCCTCCCTAGTGGCATGCTTGCTTTTTCATTGAAGGAAAGAAAGAAAGAAAGAAAGAAAGAAAGAAAGAAAGAAAGAAAGAAAGAAAGAAAGAAAGAAAGAAAGAAAGAAAGAAAGAAAGAAAGAAAGAAAGAAAGAAAGAAAGAAAGGTAAAATAGACCCTATGTTAAGTTGCTTATGACAAGGTTTGTGGATTTTCTTCTTTTTCTTTGGAAAGAGACACTGCTGCTAATCTGTATACATGTTTCTTCATTTTTTTTTGGGGGGGGGGGGGGGGGGGGGGCGGCATCTTAGGCTTCACTTCGAGGAGTCCTTGGTTCTGTAGCACTCGCCACAAGAGAAATATCTTTTTTCTTTTTTTTTAAGAAAAATTTTTTTTTTTAAATGCCATTAAGCAGGTATAACTAATAAGGTTTGTGCTTCTAATGAGGAGAATTTGCCTTTTGTGTGTTTCATTTGCTGTCTCTCTGAAGAATTTGAGGAGGAATGTGAATCTACTGGAGAAGCTGGTGTCTCAGGAGTCTGTATCATGTCTGGTGGTCAATCTGTACCCTGGGAATGAAGGCTATTCTTTAATGCTCAGGGGCAAAAATGGATCTGGTAAGTCAAGTTAGATCATTACATTGACCGTTGGGTTTTGTTTTTTGGCTCTTTGTGCTGCAGTTGTCTCACCTGCATGTTTGTGTTACTTTCTAGATTCTGAAACCATTCGCCTGCCATATGAAGAAGGAGAACTGCTGGAGTACCTCGACGCTGAGGAGTTGCCTCCTATTTTGGTGGATTTGTTGGAGAAATCACAGGTTGTGTGCAAGCGTGGTGCATTTTGAAATCCAATCATTTTAAACAAAAGATGGTGCAAAAGTGTCACATTTCTGCTTAATTATATAAAGAGCTAAGAACCATGTAAGGTTTCTATTTTGATTAATGAGCTCCCTGTGTTTGTAACCACCTCTCGGTCATGCTTTGTGTGTCAGGTGAACATCTTCCACTGTGGCTGTGTAATAGTAGAGGTCAGAGACTACCGGCAGTCTGGTAATACCAAGATTCCCACCTATCAGAGCAGACATATCCTACTGCGGCCAACCATGCAGGTAAAGACAGAATAAGATTATGAGGAGGCATGAGTGGAAAACCACATTAGATCTTTAGCACAATAAATCTGACTTACATTATATTCATAACAACTTTGTTTCCCTGCAGACTCTCATCTGTGATGTCCATGCCATGACCAGTGACCACCACAAGTGGACACAGGTAAAGTATTGTTCAGTATGTTTTATCTGAAACATGTAGTTGTGTGTTTTCATTTAAAGTGCATTTGGAGTTACTAGTGTGGTGCTCCATCCCAGAATTTTCCAGGCTCAGGTGTTTTCTGTAACATGTCCTTTCTCTTTGCTTTAGGATGACAAACTGCAGTTGGAAAGTCAGTTGATTTTGGCTACAGCTGAACCTCTGTGCCTGGACCCCTCCATTTCTGTTACTTGCACAGCTAACCGCCTGCTTTACAACAAACAGAAAATGAACACTCGCTCCATGAAACGGTATTGAATACCCTCTCATGCTCATCTAGGTTGAAGCCAGCTCAGTGTGAAATCGGTTATGCCAGGATAAAGATCTCATTTACGGATGTTTATTTTGTGAAATTGAAGGCAGGGAAGTGCAAGCTCTGTGACTGTATAAAGGAAAAAAGCCAATAAATGAAGCAAAGACCTTGGTTTTGTTAACACGCGTTAATTGTTTGCTTTGTAGGTGTTTCAAGAGGCACTCTCGGGCTGCACTGAACAGGCAGCAGGAGCTGTCCCACCTTCCCATACCACCACAGCTACGACTCTACGACTACCTACAGAGAAGAAAAGAGAGGAAACCCGCGCCTGTCATAGACCTGAAGATCTCAAAGATCGGAAACGTAAGTGGGAAACATCCACACAGTTTGTAGAGTATATATCAAGGTCCAAAAGTATGAACTGGGACTACTACTATTTTATTATAGATTATATTTGTATCTCCTTGTATTTTGTCTCCTCCATTTGGCTTTATTAACAGTATGTACTCCACAAGTTTGTGTAAAACCTGAGGGTCCATGTTATTATAATGGATGCAGGTGATCCATTTTTTTATGCCATGCCCCTCAATTCAGGTTTATTTATGTCGCTTCAAATCACAAGTTACAGACCTTGCGGTATTCAAGAGGAAACCCCAACAATGAGGCAATCCCCCTCATGATCAAGAAATTGGGACAATTGGAAGGAAATATTTAAAGAAGCCTCCAGCAGAATCAGGGTCAGGGAGCAAAGAGAGCGAAAAAGGAGATAAAACTAAACACAGACGAATGCCTGAATTGTGCTTTAGTTCAGGCATTAGTCTGAAATCTATGAAATCTACATGCAGGAAATCTACGTTGTAACATTGTAACTTGCAGTGTAACTGCAATCCCCTCTTAGACATATGCCATAATCCGCGCCAGTCATGCTGCGTCAGCCCCAAGTGTGGTTGCATTTCTCGGGAGGTACACATCAGGTTACGTGGAAGGTGAGGGCCTGAATCCAAACTGGGATTTGGTTTCACAGCAGAGGGCCCTAATAGCTGAAGGCACTGTCTCCTGTTCTAATTTAAGGAATTCTAGGAACTACAAGTAAGCCAGCAGTTTGAGAGCAAAGTGTGCTTTTGGGATAGCATGATACTAAGAGGCCTTTAAGATATGATGGGTCCTGATTGGTCAAGATTTTGTATTTTAGGAGAAGAATTTTAAATTCAATTCATTCAATTCTAACAGGGAGCCAATGAAGAGAACCTAATATGGGAGAAATATGATGTGTCTTGTTAGCACTGTTGGTGCAGTATTTTACATCCACTGGAGGCTTTGGTAGCCTCTAGGCTACGCGTGATTGACTCTGAGAAAGCCCTTCTCAAAGACAGCACAGTTAGTTCTGTTGCTGCGTTTCCCGCTGTAACTATGTCATTTAGTAAGTAACACTGACCTTTTCTGCAAGTAGCTGCACCAAGGTGTTTTCCTTGTGGCTGCGTGCAGCAGGGCTGGGGGAGGGTCTGTGCTGGCGGACGTAGGTTACTGGTCTGGTAGCCTGGCTGCCCCTGAGTGGATGCGGGGCAGGCGTGGGGGCTTGGGGTTCATGGGTGCTTCGCCTCCGTGCTAGGGCTCTGGCTGGGCCTTGGGGGCCGAGGTTGTGGGCGGGTGGGTGCATGGGGGCTTAGCCCTGGCGCAGGGGGCCTCTGGCGCATCGGCCTAACTAGGGGGCTCTTCAACTGACAGGGAGTTTGTTCCATCCTTGTCCACTCTGCAGGTGGGGGAGAGTCATAGGAGAGGTGGAGAATAAACTTAACCTGGGTGTCTATTGTCTTGTGCAGTCTGGGAGATGATTGAATGTTAGGGTGGGTACAGTTTCCTATGCGGTGGGGTCAGGTGGGCTGCCCCGGGTCCTGTGGGGCTGGGCGGTCCTGCTGCCGTAGGCCCCAATCTGGATGGGCCTGGGCTCCCCTGCCTTGGTGGGTGCCGAAGGACGGGGGTGCCTACTGGGGTCAGCGGGGGAGCTGGCCCCAGGGAGGGGCATCTTGCTCCTCCCTTCTTTTCCTCCCCATCCCCGGCTGCCTCCCTCTTCCTGTTCCAACACACCCACCCACACAAGTAGGGCCTTGGGGTGCGGGTGTGTCACCAGGGTGCAGAGGAGGGATATAAACTACACCTTTATTGGCTGCTATTTCCAAGCACATTGTGCGCTGTCGGTCCTGCTTGCTACACAACAACATTGAACATTTAGTATTTACTGCTGTTTACACTTAGCTAGATTGATGTTGCTGTTTTTTTTTTTTGCTTGTTTTCTCTTCTTTTTCTCTCAACAGGTGACCCAGGAGATTTTTTTTCCTCTTCTTTCTCTTTTTAAGTACCCTTTCTCACTGTCCCGCTTCCCTTCTGTTTTTCTTTTCCTTCATCTTTCTTTCTTTCATGTCTGCCCCGTCTGTAACAACTGAAAATAAAATAAAATAAATAATAACAACAAAGATTGATCAAATGGACCAATACGGCAAGGCCGTGATGATCCATTTGGCAAAGTAAATCCATTGGGTATCCTTGTTGGTCTTCAGACAACAATTCTGACGGCTAAAGAACCAAATGGGACAGGCAAAAAAAAAAAAAAAAAAAGTAACACTGACCTGGAAATTCGAGGTACAGCCGTATTTATAACAGAGTTGCTGTGGCACCAATATGAGCATCTTCTGCTTCATTGGGAAGATATAGCTCAAGGATATCTGACCTTTTGTACAGAAGAGTTAAGATAAATGCCAAAAATTTGTTTCAATTTGATTGCTGCATTAATTGTTTTTAGCTCATCCAGTCAATGGCCCTATAAGTTTATTCAACGGTGAGGTATCTGTCTGTTCCATCCCTCCACAATTCACAAGAATTGCTACTCCTCCTTGATCTGTCAGATTTTAGTGAAAGAATAATAATTAATAATTCTGGATATGACTATTTGTAAGATTCTTTGATTTCTTAGTGGATTTAAATCCTCGTTAGATTACACAGCCAATCAGTGACAACAGAACTTATAACCTTAATTCTGCACAATCACTTCTGAATTGTGATGGCTCACGAGCTGGATGAGCTTCTATCTCACTGACACTTTCTGTGTTTTTGAATGTTTCTAAAAGCTGATACTTTTGTGATCATTTACAGTTTTACATGAAAACGTGACACATAAATTTGGCAGACGTTTTCGTAAATGAGAATCATTCGCCTGTTTGTTATGACAATATAATTGTAGATGATGTTACTTTGCATAACAGCCATGGTAAAATCTCGGGTCTATTCACTGTGTCCCAAAGCACAGATCCCATTTTTTTTGTCTATTTACATCTTTCTAAATTATCGACTAAACCCAAAGGGAGTCATTAGAACAATAGGTGAAAACAAGTTGGTGTGTCAGTACTCTGGTGTGTTCCTCTTTACCGTTAACTATCGTTGACAAAAATCTCACGTCACTTAATTCTCACAGATTTTCTCTAACACCTCCTGTTTTTCTTCCTGTTGTTCTGGCTTGTCAACTATCATCTCTTGCAGTGTGTTGACATGTGGAAGCAGAACAACTGCCAACTAACTGTGCCCAAGGAAATTGATGTGAGTGGCTCTTTTATAAAACCCACACTTAAATACTTGATCCAACACTACTTATAAAAAAAAACAAAAACACTTAATACCACACAAGTGATTGCTTGGCAATGAAATTTGCATCCTGTAACAGACAGTTTTATATGTATGTTGATTTAGGTGGAAAAGTACGCTGTGGTTGAGAGGTCTTTGCAGTTGGCAAGCTCTGAACATAAAACTGTGATCTGGCCTGCTGAGGTAAGTTTTGCAGCAGATAACCTTACATTGTTGAGATCATTAATGGCTGTTTGCTGTCAGAAATAAGCAAGGAGTGTTTGTTTAAAATGGTAATTATTTCTTTAAAGGAAGAAAAGCAAACATTTACATTCTCACACTCTACAGTGTAGTTCTTTCACAAATAGTGACACAGTTTCTGCAGGATGGCAGCTTAACTGGAAAGTGATAAAGGTGCTCTGCAACTTGGTTTTATGCATTTACTTAACCAGCTGAGCCGAGTCTCCTATTGCAAAGAGATGTCACAGATAAGTTGAGCTTACTGGCACAGACTGATTCCAATTCTTTTCTATTTGTAAATGAGGCGGCAGTTATATACTAATCTTTTCCAATTTGTCTGAGAGTGATAGCAGTCAGTCTGAGTCAGACCACAGGTGTTTAGAGACATCTCTCCCACCAAGCAGCCTTTGCAATTGCAAAGTGTTTGCACAGGATACATGGTGGGAGGCAACCAGTCTCTAAAAAACTGAGATAACTATGGTGCAGCTACTTGCAATTGGTCTTCAAGGGCAAAAATAAATTAAAAAAAATTATGCAGTCCACAGATAACCACTGATTTTTTTCCCTATCCACAAGGAGGTTGTCCCACTTTTAATGTTGTGGGACTGACGAATAAAATGACCGAGCTGAGGTTGTTACTGTCACCTTTTTATGCTGTGTTTTTTAAATACATCCAGTTGCTTGTACTATTTCCTTGTCCGTCACAAATCTGCTAAAATTTTCTGATATGATTAATGATGGTTTTCAGTCATTTTTATGTGATAAAATAAAATAAATTAAAAAAAAAAAAAACACAAATTCTACAAGTAAATTTACATCAATTTTTCATTTGTTTAGGCAATACTTGTTCATCAGGGTCTTGTTCAGCCTTTGTCCCCATGCTTCTGTTTAATCTAGACATGCATCATATTTGAAGTGTGTTGCATTTAAAATATTTTGTGTAAAAAAACAAACAAACAAAAAACTCAGAAGCTTAATTACCAACAAATTACACTAAAATATAAAGTCATAAATTATGACTCCACATTAGTTTCCATTATCCTTTGCTACAACAATCGGTTAGTTTCTGTTTTAAAAATGGGGAAAAAACGTTGGAGAAGTAGATTGTTAAACATGTGGCATGTAACATTTTACCATTAAAAACATGATAATGGCAAATATAAATTTGAAGTTGGGGTCATCTGGTCGCCTGAAGGTTAAAGAATTGAAGCTCAATACAGGGAATGTGTCTTTTAATATCCACATTAAAGACTGCTTACTCCCAACTCTCTTCAACCTCTGCTTCTTCTCAATATGTCTTAATGTGTTAATATTATATAAAGTCAAAATATTTATATAAACCAAGTTAGCAATACTATTCTCCCAGTATCTACAATTTCTATTGTGACTGTAGCATTGGAACTGAAGATGCTACAGGTAGTTCTACCATACATTAAATATACGGACTGTATGATTACAATACTTAGTTGCTAAATTTTGCACAAAAATATAATGTCACTGCACACATCCATTTAAGGTGTTCTTGTCATTAGATTTTTTTGTCCTCTTATTTTTTTTTTTTCCTTACACAGGAAGTTGTAGATGACTACACATTTGAGTGTGAAGTTGGGGGCCAAGCTCAGAGGACCAAGGTTTCTATTTTCCAGTCAATGGGAGACCCGCTTGTGTACGGGAAGATCTACTGTGCTAAAGAATCAAAAGCAGAGGACGACAGTCCAGACCTAAAGCTCATACATCCTCCGTAAGGACACCTTTAAGACAAACTGGTTATATTAAACTGAATTTAAAATGCTGCTTTGATTAAATTAATCTTCATCGTTTTTTGTGTGTCATTCACAGTTTCCTCATAGGTTCAAAGATCGATGCGGACCGGTAAGTCACATTGTGGGCTGCTCTTCAGAAATTCATTCATTCATACAGACTTTTTAGGGATCTGGTGTTAGAAAGTGTGATGCAAGGTTTTTGTCTTTTTAACAGATTTCTTACTCAGTACAAAGGAGTGTATGAGAGAGACGTCAAGTGTCAGGTCAAAGTGTCCCATAACTCAGGCAACATGGGTCAGGGGCCTCCCTCCCCTAGCAAAGATGAGGTAAACATGAAGATTCATACTTCTTTGCCTGGGAGATTCAGATGTGTCAAACTAATCAATATTTGGTGATTTGGAATTAGTGCAGATGAGAACATTACTTTTGGGTTACTCTTGTTATGCAGTGCGGCTAAAAAACAGGTTTAACTGTCACACGCAGGGTGATGGTATTTCTCCACTGGTCCAGACTTCTCTGTTGGGAAAAGGGGTGAAGCACCGGCCCCCTCCCATCAAACTGCCGTCAGGATCAGGAAGCAGCTCCTCAGGTACAACTTCTACTTCTAGTGCGATTGTTCATTGACGTCACACAAATCCTTAATTAGTGGCTAAAAACACCCCGTATTTGTGTGCTACTTTGAAGGGAAAAAAGGGTTGCAGGCAAATCTGATAGTTTGATTCTTTAGGATAATTAAGTTGCATTATAAGAGAGGCATTAAGTGCACTGCAAACATGTTTCTGAGTCTGTTCAAGGTCATTCTCAGCAAAGGTGGAACCAGATCTGCTCTAATAGTGCATTCTTTTTGGAAAAGAGTATTATAAATTAGAGATGGACCGATCGATATTACGTATCGGTCCGATACTGACCTAAATTACTGGATCGGATATCGGAGAGAAATACAAAATGTAATCTGATCCATTCAATATCACAAAAGCATCTCACAAAACCTGCGACATAACGTAACCGAGCTCATAACCTTAGCACGTCGGAGCTGTATACATCACGTGATAGAGCAACTGTGGCCTGCGCGACCTGTCGGCGGTCTGGTTGAACATTTGGAGACTCGCTACGTGCTTCCAAACCAGCATTTAATCTCTGAGAAAGCTGTCCCAGAGAAGTAAACTAAGTGTGTAAGTTCATCTCTGAATGTTTGTAAAGCATTCCCACGTTAAGCTTAACAACCGATATATGGAGCGACTGCCTCTTCTCTCCCCCTCCCTCTCCTGCTGCTACTTCAATCATGAAACTGATCAATGATCGGCTGATCGGCTTTTCAGTCGCGAGTCCGTCTCTCTTGTTAGTTTATCGCCCACTTTGCACCAGAAAGAGGAAACCAGCGGATAAACAACAGCAGCACGTTTAAGCTTGATAATCTGTTGTTAAAATTTATTTAATATTACTTTGTACACCAGGATCCTTTTCTACGTAGCTGACGGCTGGTAGGACATTAACAGGGAAGGGGGGGCACAAAGACATAGTTTTCTTTCTAATTGTTATGTCTAACTTTTAATAAATAATTATCTGAATCTTACAACCAATGTTTTCATCTGATGTGAAATGTACAGAAATCCATTATTGTATATAGGAACTATTATGTCCAATTTATAACCTAGTAAGCTACAGTAATTTTTCCTTTGGGAAGGTACCATCTGTGCAGTCTGCAATTCTGTTGAAGAAAGATGTTGAATCTATTTAATTATTGTAGAAAAATTATTGATTTCTGTGCATTTCTTTTTCTTTTCTTTTTTTTTTTCACGTGCATTAAATGAAAGTCGATTATGTCAATTAAGCATTATGAGGTGGAGGTGGTTTCCTATTTTTTTATATTTTTTGCTGGGAGTTGGCAACCCTATTAGTTAGGTTGCTTAGTATTTCCACGAATTACTCTTTAAAATACCAGCATAGGGAGGATGGTGTAGGTTTAAGTTTATTAGATTCATCAGTATTGCTGAACTATGAAATATTTTGGGTGCAGTGTATTTTTTGCATACAGGTATAACAGAATAGATTTTGTTTTGTTTTGTTTTTTAAACTTGAGTACGAACTTACACAAAAAGCAGCAAGATATTAAAAAAAACGTTTTATTGATTA
This sequence comes from Rhamphochromis sp. 'chilingali', assembly GCF_963969265.1. NCBI lineage: Eukaryota > Metazoa > Chordata > Actinopteri > Cichliformes > Cichlidae > Rhamphochromis > Rhamphochromis sp. 'chilingali'. The sequence continues at coordinate 17,942,961 of NC_137946.1, forward strand.
TAAAATACGCTAGATCTGATTTATATCGGTATCGGCAGATATCCAAATTTATGATATCAGTATCGGTATCGGACATAAAAAAGTGGTATCGTGCCATCTCTATTATAAATATGTTATGTCTTTATTTTTCAGGTAATCCATATAGTTCACAAACCACCAGTGGTCTACTTAAGTGTCCTACACCCCCTCCAGCCAAAAGCCAGTCTCTGAACAGAAAGCACTCAATGGAGCTGGGCCAGGTGGGCCTGCTGTCACCTGCCTCCCTCTCCCCAATGGGATCCAATCAGAGTGAGTGCTGGAGTCCGATTAGTTATTCTGGAATGTTTTAAATCTGCTTTAAGCTTCTGAATTTTCCCAATTTGGAGTTTTTGAACATATTCTCATAAATTATGTTGACAAAAATGGAAAAACAGTAACATATTGGGAGCTTAGCAAATACACATAATACTGGACAACTGCAAGCCCTATTCTCTGAAGTATTATCAAAGGATTAACTAAGATGTCACGCAAATTGACATTAAAAGGGGGATCAGGTTTTGGTATAACTAGTGCCTCATAATTTAAATTTAGTTTTAATAATGGATTTTAATTGACTGAAAAGTACTGTGTCTTGTTAAAGTGTTGTACTATTTTGGCCCTCTTTCCCCCTTTCAGGATCGGGAACCCCCAAGCCATCTACCCCAACGCCTACCAATACGCCATGCTCGACCCCTCACCCCCCTGATGCCCTCTCCGCTCCTCTCTCAGTGACCCCTACCCCTTCAGACCCTCCCTTGGTTCAGAACCAGTCACAGAATGCCCTCCTCACGCCTTTTACCCAACAGCCGCTAGCTTTAAGCCAGACGCTGCCCGTCATGACCATTCCCCTGCCCACCATGGGTACATCCATCACCACAGGAACCACATCGTCACAGGTCATGGCCAATCCAGCAGGGCTCAATTTCATCAACGTGGTCAGCTCAGTCTGGTAATAATTTTAAACTGTCTCGAATGCCACATAGCACCTGCTGATCACTGTCACTTTTAATAATGATCTTGTACTGTCTGTGTAGCAGTCCTCAGGCTTTGATGAGTGGCTCCAATCCCATGCTGGGCACAGGCTTAAACCTGAGTGGAATCCTGCCAACTGGAGGGTTGATGCCTACCATGCAGTCTGCAGCACAGGCGGGTAAGATTCCATAGTTATGCCCCCCTTTTTATTACCTTTGCATTACATTTACAGAGTTATTTTTTAATTAAATCCAGTTCTAGAGAGTGTAGCTGTCCAGTAAAAAAAAAAAAAGACTGGGTCTAATGACATTAGAAGAGATAAGATAAAGCCCTGATTGTCTCGCTGTTTCGTGGTAACTCCGATTTGTTTTCCAGGGAGTCCTTTTGGCCTGAATAGCAATGCTGGGTTGAGACCTCTTAACCTACTCCAGGTATGACTCTACAGTTTAGTCTTAACACACTTTCAGTAGCATGCACTGGGTATTTGTTTGGCATAGTGACTTAGTCCTGATCTTCACCTGTGTTGGCACACCTGAAATAGTGAAATCAGCAGCTTAAATTTCCCCACACCTCATTGCATATGCAATGTAGTGTAAACCCTTGAAAGTGCTTTAGTGCAATAAGGGGCATGCATCTTTTGTTATGCAATGTCCTGGCCTGAACAACAACTTAGCTTTATAACATTTTTACCCCCTTTACCTCTTGAACTGCTAAGAGTCTCTTAGCAAAGGTTTTTTTTGCTAGAGGAATAGCAGCAGAAGAAGTAAAGGATGTAATCTGAATGCAGACACAGCCTGTTTGAGGATCACTGCTTGTGCCATTCCCTTTATAGTCCTTTGTAGCTCTGTTAGTCTGATAGTAGTAATGATCAGTGCCGATCTCTTTGTTAACGCTCCATTTCCTTTTTCCTCCCTTTTTGGTTATGTGTGCATCATTCCTTTCCCTCTGCCTTCCCTCTGTCCTTCATCCTCATTTCCCTGTGTTTTATTCCACCACTTTTTGTTCGTTGGTGTGTGTATTTTACATCTTCAGATCCCCACTGGTCCTCTCATCTTTAATTCTCTGCAGCAGCAGCAGCTGTCTCAGTTCTCCCCACAGCAGAGTCAGTCAGCCACCTCCAGTCCTCAGCAGCAAGGGGGGGAGACGGTGAGACTCAAACACCATATTTTCATAGTATAGAAGAACACATCTTAATTAAATTACAGCAACAGAGGGATGTTAGAAATTATCTTCTAATAAATATGAGAGGTTTGATTTTGGTCATGTTTAGTGTCCATCTTCACAGATGTGTAGCTTGGCATCATTTAGTTAGTTAGCTTAGGCACACCTATTAAAAAAATATAGAATACAAAAACTATTCATACCTGTGAACTGAGAAAACTAGCATGGTTTTAAAGGGAGCGCTGTACTGCCTCTTTTCCACTTGAACCTACTCGGGTTGACTCGACTTGGTTTTTTTAGGGTTTTCCATTAGGTGGCAGTACCTGCCATGTACTTTTTAGTACTTATTCAGCCCAGGGATCCAAGCGATCTGAGTCGATCCGAAAATGTGGCATCAACAGATCTCATGCGACCGATTGGCCAATCAGTGGCATCACTCAATGAGTCATGAGTGCGACTCCTTCACAAAAATCCAAGCCACCATTTTAGATTAAACGCAGCTCTACTCAATTTCATTCATTTTCCATTACAGTTGAGTGCCATCTCAATGGGTTTTCCGTCATTATAGCAACACAGCCAAAAGTCCCATGGCGTCATTTTAATGCGACACAACACAGCAATGGAGGATATCGAGATGATGGTGTACTACGCTGGGTTTTTGGCATTTCCCTCGTTGCTGTGTTGTAAAAATGTTGGGTTTGATTTTTGGGAAGGACTCGCCAGTGGACTTGATTGGCCAGTCGGTTGTATGTGGTCTGTTGATGCCACATTTTCAGATTGGCGAGTAGGTACTACAAAAGTACACCAGGTACTGCCAACTAATGGAAAACTCTAAAAGGCCAAGTTGAGTTGAGCTGAGTAGGTACAATGGGAAAAGGGCTATAATTAAACTAATGTGATGGAGTAACTGGGCTGCATGCCAGACTGACTAGGAAAAAGTCACAAATACAAAAGAAATGTAGTCCTAAAGAGGCGAATGAATAATGGCTTTAGAACAACAATTTGAAACTACTGAACCTGATAAATCCTGCTTGGATTTGAGTTGTTGCGAAGTATTTACACCTCTTAATAGTTATTGAGACACTCTGCATCTTAAAAAAGATTAATTTGAACAAATCTGATTGGAATAACAGGGAATGGCGTCTAGCGGCCGTGATGTACAGAATCTGTAACCACTGCCAAAACATTTCACTTCCTAACGATATGGAACCAAAATCACTACTGCTTGCCCCTTTTAAGTTTTTTAAATATATAATAATAATAATAATAATGGATACTTTATTGATCCCCATGGGGAAATTACTTGTTTTTCTCTGCATTTGACCCATTCACTCAGTGAAGCAGTGGGCAGCCCACTAAGCAGGCGCCCAGGGAGCAGTGTGTAGGGACGGTACCTTGCTCAGGGGTACCTCAGGGTAGCCGTTAAGTGGATTCGAACCGCCGACCTTCCGATCATGGGGCGACCACTTTACCTACTGAGCTATCCCTGCCCCACATATATGTGTGTGATTTACTGTCACATGTTCTGCTTTGGTGGCAGTTGTGTGTGACAGCCTTGTGTTGTCTTTGACTTTCTTCATAGAGTGACCAGGGGTCAGATCAAAGTTTAGGGAACCAGCAAACGGCTGTCATAAATCTGGGAGTGGGAGGCTTCATGTCTCCACAGGCAGCAGGTATGAGCCGCACAAGCACACACACACACGCAAAACATTTCTCTTCATTAACCTGTTCCTAAACAAAATGACACCGTGACACTAACTAGTACTAATAAGATAAGATGTACTAATGTATTCATGACTGTAATTACTGTTCGTTAGGACTCTCAGTCTGTAACTAAACATGACCATTTTGTTGAAGTTAGCCATTGTTCCTCTCAGTGGAACATGTAACATCTGACAGGAGAGACTCAACTTCCCCTTCTTCTCTGCCACATTTTCTCTTTTCTTTTTTAATTGTTTTTTTTTTTGCCCCCACCCTTCTGTCTTTCCTCCTACACTGTCCTCCTGTCCCTCTTCTCAATTTGCCCTATTCGCTAAATTCCCTGAATCTCCCAATTCACGCTATTTCTCCATAATGCGCTTTTTAAAACTCAACGCACACGGTCATTTATCTTTGGCCTCCCTGCAACATTTGTTTTTGCTTCTCTCTCTTCCATCTCTGTGTGTGTTTACGCACTCCTGAAACCACAACTCACCCCTGCTCTCCCGCTAATCCTCGCAAATATTCTACTTTTTTCACTTGTTCATTTCCTGTCTTTACACTCCCCCCCCCCATTCCTTCTTCTGCTGCTTCTTTCCCTCTCGCCATCATGTCCTTCCCTCTGGGGCTCCCTGTCTCCCTCCTCCCCTTCCCCTCCACCTTAGTGCTGTCCCAGTTGGGCTGTGGGCTGGACGGGTCTGGGCCCCCGCTGCCTTCTCCAAGGCTTCAGCAGCAGCACCAGCCACAGATCCAAGTAATACGGCAACATTAACATCCATATACACATATAGAGTTTATAAGAGCTGTTGAGATTAGACACACCTGCTTCCACCAGCTCTCCTTGTTTTTATTTATCTTGCAGGCTTCTGTTGTGCTGCACCATAAAGTGTGAGGGAATTAGGTAAACTAGCTTTGACATATAGATTTAGTATTTTTATCGCGTTAATGGATTTTAAAAATAGCTTCCATCCATAACCTTTATATAATACGGAGATAGTTTTAGTATAAACCGTATTATTTTCCTAAAATAAATAAATAATTATAAGTTTTTATAAAAATCTTCTTTCAAATACATTTTATAGATAAACACCATTCACTCCATATTGTGTTGTATGTTTGGTTACTATGCTGTTTGATAAAGACCACAGTAGCCCCAGTACTTCCAGCAACCCACACACCAGAGCTCGCAGCACTTCCAATGGCAACAACTAACAAAGTGTCAGAGTGGGAGGCATGTTCTTGCACAGCCATTTAGCAGCAGGTTCTGAAACTGTGTCACTGGGAACAGACCGCTGAAAGGTAGCCGACGGCATTGCGACAGAGACATTAAGTTGTTCCACTGTAAGCATGAATCTGAGTTAAGATTTTTTTTCTTTTGCCCAGTTGAGGTTGCTGGCTTACTCTGAGCACAACGCACGGTTTGCTGAGCTGCATGTTTGTTTGTTTGTTTTTATGCCAGGATCACAGCCAATAATTTTTGTCTTCCAGACGCCACTGGTGCTGCTTGACTGTATCCCGCCTCACTCCCCAAAACATGACATGCCCCAAATCTTATCTCTTCCTTCCTCTTCCTTCCCCTCTGCAACCCATTAACCACTCTCCTGTGTTTCTCCGCACACTCTTCTTGTATGTTCTATGTATCAGGCTTCACTAACCCATGCCAGTTGTACGACACAAGGCACTCTGCTAGACGACGTTTTAGCAAGGGATTCCAGTTTACATGTGTTAAACGAGCTTGAGATGCTTACATAAATCTTAAAGTCAATATCATTATTTCTTTCTGCATTATCTTATTTGTCGTAACATACTGAAGTCTATTTTTTTTGTCCTTCTTCCATGTTTCTTTTTGCACTGAACAGTTGCAATTCTTGCAGCACCAAATGCAGCAGCAGCAGCAAATGGCTATGGGAGCAGCAGCTCCTCAGGGGGGAGTGCCACGGCACCATACCGCCAGCCAACCAAGAAGTAAGAGGAAGAGGAGCACGCCTCAGCCCCTCCCCAAATCATGAAAGACTTAAATCACACTAAAACCTTCCCCCCACCCAAATCCACACACAAAAGGACGTGAATGATCCACATTGTGCTCTTTACCTGCCTCGCTGTCGAGAGTGTAGGCAAAAAAACAACAACGAAAAACCCCACAAAAAACTCTTTTCTGTTTGTCTTTTTCTAGCTGACAAATTTGTATGTAATGGTTGTCAGATGTTTGGGAGAGAACCAAAACTGTGTCCACCGTAGGGGATGGGGGGGGGGGGGGGGGGTGTTAGAAAAGGGAGCCCTAAAGTTAAAAAAAAATTATTAATGCTATTTTTTGAGATGACACAGAAGAGGATTGTTGTAGGTAGTGGGCTTCCACAATAACGCACCACCCCCCTCCGTTGTGGAAGAGCTGTCTCTGATGGAGGCCCTGTGAACTGAGAGGATCGCAGATGCACATTCTCAGAGGATTCCCCTCGAGAAGCCCGATCCTCCTGCCTCTGCTCGGTTGACCCAGGTAGAAACTGCCCTTTAAGCACGGATCCCGACAGAGCGTACCGACACCAAATCCTCCCTGTGTAACCGTTACATGTGAAATGCAAATCTGATCTTGGAATTGTGCCTGGGGGCAGCTCTCTACCTCTCAGTCTGTTGGAAGTCTTTCTTCTTTTAAGCAGTCCCAGCACAGGGCTCAAACGAGGACTCAAGATCATCATGCAAGATGGTGTACCTGCTTTTGTACAGCACATTTTGAAAAGGCATTTCCTTTTAATTAGTACAGGAGCCATGAGCATATTCTTACGAGGCATCAACTGAGTGTGTGTGTGAGACATTTCCGGACACTGAGAAATAATTTTTTAAAGCGGTCTTTGTCAGCAGTTTTATTGTTATTAAAAAAAAAAAAGAATATATATTGACAGTGAAAAATACAACTTTTAGATAAAAAAAAAATAAATACATCGTCCGAGTGTCATTATTGTGCCTTCTTCACACTGTGTGCAACTTTGTCAATGAGTTTCTGGATCTCTCTCTGTCGTGTTGTTGCTCGGCTGATACACTCCTGCAGCCTCTCTCCTGACAGTGATGTCCCACCTGAGCAACAAGTAGCAATGTATAGAACAGTATTTCCCAGTTAAGTTAAAAATGTCTTTTTGGCATTTTTGAGTTGTTGTTGTTGTTGTTTTTTTAATTTCTGTTGACTGAACCTGAGTGTTCATTTTGAAGCCGTCAGTTTATGTTGGTGTTACTATTACACATGCATTGATTCATACAACAGGGGTATTTTGAGGATGGTTTTTTCGTGTTAATACTAAATCATCGTGCCAGGAAGGACATTGGCATTAAATCTGGCAAATCAGCTACACGCTTTGGCTCTTCCAGTAAGGGATAAGCCCAAAATATCTTCAACCCAATTAGATTCATGCTACATACCATGCAGTCTCAGAAAGGCAAATCCCTTCAAACTTATTTCTCACCTGGTTTGTGCACAGAGCAGAGCCGGTCATCCTCATCAGTCACCACCGTCAGGTTTGCTGTTGACAGAGTCTCCTCCTCAGCTGTGGGGTCCACAATCAGTATGGAACTGCAACAAGATTAGGCCAGGATTAGAAAAAGAAGCACATGTCACTTAAAAATAGAAATTATAAATTTGTTTTTTGGGTTTTTTCTTTTTTTATAATGGCTAGACAAACTTACTCATCAAAGATGCAAAAAGAAGCGCTGACCAGATGTTTGTGAATCTGAAGCTCACGTCTCTTTTCTAAATTCACCTCTGGTGCAGAGGTCTCCTTGTTGATGGTGACTTCTGGGAGTCGTGCTGTGAGGAGCCAGGATACTGTTAAGTTCATGTACTGCTTAAAGAAAAACTACTGATTTGTTTCAACTACTGATTATTACCAGTTACGACACATGGACTTATTTTAATTTTTTTTTTTATTTACATTACAGTAGAAATTTACATACTGTTCTTTAGAGCAGCCAGCAGAGCGATAATACAAGCATCCAATATGTTCCCATCATAGTCGAGACACATGAGGTCACAGTACAGCACCCAGCAGAGCTGCAACAAGAGTCCGCAGTTTTAGTACCCATGGCTGGATAATTAAAGGTCAAATTGTGTGTCAGTGTAGCTCCGCGACTCTTGGGTTTACCTTTCCTCTGTCGATGCACAGATCCTCTGTTTTTATCACTTCAGAGCTTCAAAAAGCCACATAAAAACTCAGTTAAACCAGCACCAGGCTTAAAAACTGTCACTCATTTAAAATAAAAACTAAAAAAGCTAACATATATTGAAGTCGCGCACCTTTCAATGACATCAGCGATAAACTGGCTGGCAGCCTGGGCCTGCTCTCCCGGTGGTCCCGGACGAAAGCGAGAGGAACACAGGGGTGGCAGGTCCACGTTGGGCACTGACAGAGATGACATCAATGTTTGAATGATGTGATATCAGATAATTAACAAAGAAAGAATGGGAGAAAACGAAGACTTCTTACTACACCTACCAATGTAGCCTTTACCAGGTGCCTCCACTGTAGGGTTTGTTAGCTCCTGCAGGAGGAGGAGATATAGGTGAGTACTCATCAACCTGGTCCACACTCACGAAATAAAACAACAAAAAGGAAAAGCAAATGTGTTTACCGCTTTAATTCCACATATGATTGTGGTGTTTCCAAGCTTCACCAGGGCTGAGCCATCTGCTGTGGAAATTGACCCTAAACATGGAAATAAAGTTAAAAATCCTATGTAGGTTACAGAAACTTCTCTCTCGCACACACACTGTGGGGAAGTCTCACCTATGTTCAGTGTTGTGGTTCTGAATTCGGTCAGCTCTCGTCCATCAGGCCGACAGTTTTCTTTCTGAAGAGAAACAAATAACAGTTCATATCTATCCAGAGAGCAACACTTGTCTGTCAAGTGTTGGATAAACTTGTTTTCAACACTGACCAGAAAGCTCCGGTGGTACTCCAGAGGCTCAGCAGTCCTGCAAGTTAAAAGGGAACGCGGTAAAGAAAGCCATAGCACAGACACATCAGAAGCTCCGTCAGAAACAGCACAGCGAAGAGAGTGACCGAGTACTCTTGCTATACACGTCAATGACAAATATCTGAGCCAGTCATAAACTACAGCTGTGACACAAGAATGAATAAAGTGCGCTGTATGTCACGTGCATGATGTCCGGAATTTTCGTTTTATTTTGTGTAATAAATAATTTAATTTATTATAACACCAAATATGCATTTGCTCCGCTGGTAAGTACAGGAAAAAATAAACAGAGCAAACTAAAAGTGATATTTTCACTAACATAGAACGGAGAGCTTGTATATTCTTACTTGAAGCCAGCCGCCATGATGTTTTGATTAACCACGTTGGTTCGCGCTATGACCTACGGTAGCCGGGTAGGAAGAAGCGCATAACCAAAGTTTAACCAAACGCGTTTCTAACCAAATCATAGCATTATACTGTCCATAGTCGTCTCTGATCAAATCTATCTGCAAGTAAATAAACTCCAGCCATTTATTGAGTTGCTTTTTATATTTTTGTTGAACTTGTAGGACATTTTCAGGAAACATTTCCGATAGGTTTTACAAAATCATTTTTGTCCAAAATATGACCTTTAGGGAATTGGGGGACTGTTTGCTGGGATGCAGGTTGTTGTTTTCCATAAATCCATCCATCCATCCATTCGCTTCCGCTTCTCCTTTTCAGGGTCGCGGGGGGCGCTGGAGCCTATCCCAGCTGTCATAGGGCGAGAGGCAGGGTACACCCTGGACAGGTCGCCAGTCTGTCGCAGGGCCAACACACAGGGACAGACAACCATTCACACTCACATTAACTCGCACATTCACACCTAGTGGCAATTTGGATTATCCAATTAACCTATCCCCACAAGCTGCATGTCTTTGGACGGTGGGAGGAAGCCGGAGTACCCGGAGAGAACCCACGCAAACACGGGGAGAACATGCAAACTCCTTTTCACCCATTCACACACACATTCACACACACAGGTGATGGCAGCTACATTGTAGCCACAGCTGCCCTGGGCGCACTGACAGAGGCGAGGCTGCCGGACACTGGCGCCACCGGGCCCTCTGACCACCACCAGTAGGCAACGGGTGAAGTGTCTTGCCCAAGGACACAATGACCGAGACTGTCCAAGCTGGGGCTCGAACCGGCAACCTTCCGATTACAAGGCGAACTCCCAACTCTTGAGCCACGATCGCCCTGTTTTCCATAAATGTTACAACAAAATGTTGCGGACTAGAAGAAAAGTCTTTATTGCTTTGACAAATAATCATATTCTTCCTAGCATTATACCTCCCTTTTCTCTTTGTGTACCGTACATGTTAAAGAGAGTCCTTGCCACCATTTCCACCCCTGTCCGCTATGAGGCAGTGTGCCCCAGCGCCGAGCGGTACTGTGCCGCTCGTTGTTCTCCTCCTCCAATATGATGATGTGGGAGAAAAACAGTCACTACTTCCGTATCGTCGTTGTGTTCAGTTGTGATTGGAAGTGGAGTTAGGTGAAGTGTCCTCACAGCAATGGAAACATAAGGACTCATTTTTAACATTTTAACCTTCTGAATAATATCGTAAGCCCGTAATTTGGTACATATATTTGGACACACCAGGAAGTTAGAGCACAGGCTGTGTGTCAAAAAGCAAAAGAAAGGAGAAAGCCAGCTAGTTTCTGAGCTAGCCCCTGCAGGTGGTCTGTCTGTCAGTGGGTGTAGGGTAGGTAACCTGATGGAAAATGGATTTCCTCTGTGAAATAGTTCAAGCCCTCGTCGCACTGGCAGCTGTAGTTTTCGTCGTGGTGAGTAATCAGTGCTTTGGATGAGAGATGCTGTAGCTAAGTTGTTTTGGGAGAAGTTGCCCAAATACAGTTACAGTGATAGCGTGGGTATCTTTCCTTTTGTACTTTTTCCAAGTTATCCTTGAGCATTGTGTTTGACTCGGGCCATTGTAGACTTTTACAGGCCTGTTCATGTACCTCAGTTTTATGATACTTCCTTTTCATTCTGTTCTAAAGCAACAGAGGGGTCAAGTGTCATGCAGAAAAAATATCTGAGCATGAAACGGACATTTAATTCAGAAAAACTAGACATTGGCTGATACCGGATCTTTTGGTTGTAAATAAGTCATGTATTGATTGGTATTTATTCAGAGCTTTAGTCCTATTGACTATAGAAAGCATATATAAAACCACCAATTGCTTCTCTAGCACAGAGAAGCAAGCTGATGATGACAGACACAGTTGATCTCTTTCCTCCTTGGCATTGTGTTACTCCACCCCTGGGATGGGGTAACACAGACCGAAAACGTCCTTCTTCTTTTTTTTTATAGAGGTGCTCAAACTTGCTAATCATTAGTTAATAGCAGGCACCTGGCTGCTAATTACTCTCTGCATTCCTATGTCATATTTTGTAGTTCATCTGAGGTTGTATTTACTCAATTTTAAGATCTGCTAAGGACGAGATTATTTTTTTATTATATCCTAAAATGTAAAACTTTAGAAACTGGTCTATATCTAAAAGCATGCGAGCAAATATGTACCATATGTTATCATGAGTCTAGAAAGTCTTATAAGGTCTTCTCTCTAAAACCAACATGGGAGCGAAGCGTAGGTTTTCAGTCTTGGATCTAAACAAACCACAAGACTTATGTGGTTTGGAGATGTTTGGCCAAAATGCATCACAAGAAAGATTCAATTGTAAATCAAATGCAATTCTCATATTTCTCACTTTTCAGTTGCTCGTAATAGCACACTTAACCGCAGGGATGGTGGACCTGACACGCCATGAGAAGGAGAAATACTTTCTCACCGCCACCGGAGAGAAGCGGCTCTTCCCCAGTCTGCATGATCCCCATTCCAGGGAGCTCTCTGTGGTGGTCCCGGCCTACAACGAGGAGCTCCGATGTGAGTAAAGTCTGCTTTTCTGCTCAGTCAGTCATTATGAATGCCCACATTAGACACACACTGTAAATAGTCACAGTTTTCACTTAGGCGTTAGTAGTGCAATCCATCCAGGTTGGTGCAGTCAGTCGTCATGTCACTGTGCACCTGCAGTAGGTTGTACTTGCTATTATATGTGTGTTACTGTGTGTCCCTTCAGTACCTGTGATGATGGATGAAGCTATGGAGTACTTGGAAAACAGGCAGGTAAGTGCAGAGCCTGAATTAAAGCTTAATTATATTTACAGTAAAAAGCAGCACATTTAAAAGCATATACAACGACATGTATCACCAGATATCCAATTACCACATTTAACAGTAACTGTAATTACATTTGGGATATTTATTTATAATCAAAATCTGACACACAAAGAGCAAACAAAAAAAGGCTGTTATCAGGACTGTGTTTTTATTAAGAACATTTATTAATAAATAAATGTACATACTTTAAGGCTAAACTATGTATAAACAGATGGTTTAAAAATTTTAATGACAGGAAAGCCCTTAAATTAGTTGTATCTTATCAGAGATACAATTCAAGTTTGTTTTTTGTTTAGTTTTTTTATATTTTGTTTACATTTTTTGGTCACTGGTTCCTTTTTTTCCGCAACCTTGTGTATTTAGGTTTCTTGAATAACTGATGTTAGTGCCTTTTTGTCTGCACTGATGATGGATAACGTTCATTATTTAAAAAAAAAAAAAAAACATATATTGCTGGATATGTTATTCTCAGACTTACCAGTAGGTGGCAACAATGATCTGGGTAAAGTGGCTGTTGTGAAACAAGTCTCTCCTGTTTTTGTTTTTTTGTCTGTTTTTGTTTCTGACTGCAGAAACAAAACCCCTCTTTTACCTATGAGGTCATCGTGGTGGATGATGGCAGCAAAGACAAAACCACAGAGGTAATAATTTTAAATCTTTTTTGGGGCAAATTTAACCAGGCCTTCTATTTTAGCACAACTCCGTTTTGCTCAGCTAAACATTTTCAGCCAGTATAGATCGGTTTCATGAGTGGACACTGTTGTGTTGTCCTGGCAGGTTGCTTTGCGGTACACTACGAAGTACAGTGCTGATAAAGTGCGCGTCCTGACGCTGGTGAAGAACAGAGGGAAAGGAGGAGCTGTGCGGATGGTGAGATTGTAGATGTGAGATTACAGTGTGTGTCCAAATGGGAACCCTGAAGCAGCAGTTTGGAGCTGACTTTGGTTTTTTTGTTTTGTTTTTATCTCTTTTAAAGGGAACTCTGAGCTCCAGAGGGAAAGTCATTCTGATGGCAGATGCTGATGGAGCCACAAAGTTTTCTGACATTGAGAAAGTGGAGGCTGGACTCAATGACCTCAACCCCAAACCGGTGTGATGGTGTTCTGTTCTGTTTTAAATTCAGTCTCACTTATTCGATATGTAAGTGTGTAAAAGTGGTTAAAATGTGGCCAAGCCTAACGCCTCATGTGCTGCTCTCACATCTAGGAGAACATGGCAATTTCATGTGGATCCAGAGCTCACCTAGAGAAAGACTCTGTAGCTCAGGTAACAGGGTTTTATTTTATTCTGCTTAAAAAAAATAATGTGTTCGAAAACAAATTTCAGAGCAGTAAATAACCACACTTTGGTGTCTTTGCAGCGGTCTTTGTTTCGGACGTTCCTTATGTATGGCTTCCACTTCCTGGTGTGGTTCTTTTGCGTGAAGGGGATCAAGGACACTCAGTGTGGCTTCAAGCTTTTCACACGTGAGGCTGCACTCAAGACCTTCTCCTCTCTCCATGTAGAGCGATGGTAAGGAAACAGCCTCCACTGTTGGCACATGATGATGTCTTAGCTTAAAGTATTAGCTCTAATGTGCATTCACCTCGACTATATTAAAAGCAGAAATTTACAAATCTTAACCAATGTGTCATATGTTTAGCAAAGGGATTCCTGGAAAATTTTGTCTAAAGGCCATTACACACTGAGCGCATTGTGAAAAAGTCAAATTAAGTTTTGAGGCCACATCTGAGAAGGCAGAGAAATAATTTCAGAGAGCCGGACCCAGAGCGACGTCTAGCTGTGTGTCTGAGCTAAAATAGTGTTACTTCACTTGTTCCACATCATTGTTTATTCAGTAAAGTGCGCTTTTTGAGCTGCGAACGTGCTTGTTGCCAAACGCAGTGGTGTGATTGTTCAGGTCCTTTTATTCAGAAATTCAAAGAAATTGAACTTCAGCCGCAAAGAGAAAAAAAAAAAAAAAAAAAAAAAATATATATATATATATATATATATATATATATATATATATATATATATATATATATATATATATATATATATATATATATATATATATATATATATATATAAAATAAAAAATAAAGCCATTTTATGAAAGCAGTAGAAGTCAGGGCTATGTTTAATTGTGCAAAGTGCACAATGAACACTGCAAAAAGGGACTCAGGGGGCTGGAACTGAACAGCTGCATAGCCTTAAGAAAACCACTTATCAGTGAGGCTAATCTGAGAAAATGGCTTTAATTTGCTATGGAGCATAAAGATTGGACTCTGGAGCAATGGAAAAAGGTCATGTGGTCATGTGGATGAGTCGTCTCAACCTGATGACTACATCAGGTTGAGAGGAGAGGCAGATGGAGTGATGCCTACCGTACAAGATTATTGTTATGTCTGCAATTGCTTCAGTTGGTCGGGTCTAAACCCAGAAAGTTACATCAATTAAATCAACACACAGTATTCCAAGATGACAGTGCCGGGATTCATGAGTCAAAGAGTGGTTGAGGGAGCAGGATTGGTCACCTCAGAGTCCAGACCTTAACCTCGCTGAGATTCTTTGGAATGTGCTGGAGAAGACTTTACACAGAGCTTTGACGTTCACATGAGCAGTACAAGGTCTCGGTGGAGCTGTGGACATTATATGTGCAAAATCCATGCCTCAGGGAATTACAGTTGGTGTACTCTTAGTGTCATCTCAACCCCAGATGAACTGTAGGATGGCAAATCTATGTCATGAGGAATTTTCAGGGCTGAGACCCACATTTATGTCATGTTACAAATTGCAACCAGATAAACTTTACACACGCTTAAAGTGAATTAGGACTTTAAGCAGTCTGAGTCCACAATTCTCAGGCATAAAATGGTGTGGCGCCGCTGACTCGGGGACATGGATGAGCTGCTGCCCCAAGTGAAGGAGTTTAAGTATCCTGTGTTTTTTGTTCACGGGTGGGGGAAGAGTGGATTGGGATATTCACAGATGGATCTGCAGTGGTGAAGAGAGCACTGAGTGTGAAAGTGAAATTGTTGATTTACTGGTCAATCCACGTTTCTACCCTCACCCAGAGCCATGAGCTGTGGGTAGAGACCAAAAAGAAGGAGAGTGCAGATACAAGTGAAAGAAATGAGCTTGCTGGGCTCTCCATTAGAAATTTAAAATAGATTCTGAATATATCTGCTTCTCCTTCAAATCAAAAACAGACAGTTAAGGTGGTTCAGACATCTTGCTAAGAGCCCTCCTGAGTGGCCGTTAGGTGAGCAGCAAACTGTCCACGATACAAAGTAACAGAAACAAACACTAGTCACAAGGATGTTTCATCTGTTTTCTGATAATTAACTGGTGAAAACTCCAAGAAGTGAATTTTTGGTGAAATTTAAACAGTCTTAATTAATACTAAATAACTAAGAAGTCCTGAGGATTTATACCTAGCACAGGTGATGGAGTTACAGTGAGGTTTTAGGTTTTAACCTGCAGTAAAACAGGAACTTTAAATCCACTTTCTTCTCACAGGGCTTTTGATGTGGAGCTCCTGTATATCGCCCAGTGTTTTAAAATCCCCATAGCTGAGGTGGCAGTCAACTGGACTGAAATAGAAGGTACGACTTTTTTTTCTCTCTCTATGAAATATGTCTCTTCCCACCATGCCACCTATCTGGAGGGCTATAAATATCTCTGTAGGGTGTGTTTGGAAGTCTGTTTGTGGTTGATTGCATTTATTTTTAGACCTTTTGTAATAATTGAAAATTGTAGGCATTTGTAGAAGTTGATCTACACAGGCATATTTCCAGTATTTGTCTTATGAAAGCACGACTTGAAGCTGAAGCGCCTCTGGGTTTGTTCTAACAGGGTCCAAGCTGGTACCATTTTGGAGCTGGCTGCAGATGGGACGAGACCTGGTTTTCATTCGCCTGCGCTACATCACCGGAGCCTGGAAACTGCAGTCGTCGCATAAGACTGATTAGCCAATCAGACGAGCCCTTGTATCATAGAGACGGCCTATGATACGGCCACCGAGCCTTTGGGTGGTTTGGGGGGGGAAGCGTTACAGCTGTGTCCATCATTCACTGTAATCAGAAGCAAAGCACGGTGTATCAATACTTCTCCTTTCCAGGCATCACTGGATGTGAAGTAATGACACAGTTGTGGTTTCCTCCTGGATCCTGCCTTTATTTTTATTTGATTACTGTTTGTTATGGCTTATGTTAAAAAAAAAAAAAAATCTGTTGCCATGGGTTACAGAACATCTCTGTGGCTTGTCCTTGAACTAAGTTACATCATGTTGTGCCCAGTCAGCCGCGAGAAGGACTTTTAGTGGTGTTATGTGGAGGACTAATTTTATTTTGTAGGGTTGATGGGCTTAATGACATGAACAAGAATAATAAAAAAGTCAGTGATTTATGACTCGATAATTGTTAGTAACCAAAGCTGCAACAATAGGTTGAGCTACAGAAATGTAACTGACAACTGTTGTTAATTCAAAAAAATATGAGCATTTGATTGATTTTGAGTTGTCAGAATTTGCTGATTTTCTTTGTTTTTTGTTTTTTTTTCCCAATTTGCACTGCTGTCAAATAGAATCAACGAATGACTGATGGTATGAAAACAACATGCTTTACAGTATGTAATCAGATTGGTGAATGGGAGGAAAAACATCCATTAATCCAATCCTTTAACTGCTTTTCTCACCTTAGTTGCAGTTGGGCTGAAGCCTATTCCAGCTGATACCGAGTGACAGGCAGGATTTATCCTGAGCAGAAAGAGAAAGAAATTGATAGAAATGTGCAGTAAACAAACTCATTTTACACGGTCGGCCACATACAGCCCACTTTGATCTTTGGCCGTAGCAACGAAACTGCCCTTTCTGTCAGTGTAAAGATGTTTAACTACACAGTTAGCCCCATTTAGTATAAAAAGAAGTCTAATTGCAATGGTCCAGCTCTTTATCAGCAGGAAATGCTATGAAACCTATGAATTCAAATCCAAAATCAATGCCCTCCTTCACATTTTATATTTCCCAAATTCGAGCAGTGGCCCAAATTGAGTTCTTAGCCAGACCGATTCTGGCCCCCAGACCTCGTGTTTGACACCTCTGACGTAGAGATTAAAGAACCATAAGTGATGACATGGTTTCATACAATACATAGAAACTTAAACTACTCTGCTGTGTTTGTAACAATGCTTACTGCAGCTACAGTGTTTGGTAAAGACATGACATGTCTTTGTTAATACTGAAGCTAAAGGAGTTTCTTGTTGTAGGGCCGAGGATCTTTAATGGGTCTTAAAACTTGACTAATTGTGACTGATGTTCCCAAACATGCAGTGAGGCACCTTTCAGGCTTCTTACACAGAGTACCAGGGTCAGGAACGTACCTTTGAAATATTATTACTAGATGTCTGCAGGCTCTAACTCCACTAAACGTTTAATTTGGTATAAATCATGTTTAACTGATTAAGTTATCTGGGGTCAGCTCTAGGAAATGTTCAGCACAGTAGGCAGTGTGATCTGGCCTTTCCTCAACATGAAAGAAAGTAGGAAACCCTGGACTGCGGTATTTATCTCAATATTCATCCTTTTGTTTGTCTCCCAGGCCCAGTGTGGACATCTTGGAAGGAGTCCAGCAAGCGTTTTTGTGGTCTGAGTAAATGAACTTTAATAGTGCTGTTTTCTTATGCAAGCCTGAGGTCTGTGCTTCGCGCTCATGCAGATGTCTCTGAGGGCCTCCCGGAGCCCCAGGGAGCGCATCCTGTTTGTGCCCCGCTCGTCTGGCTGTGTCTGCCCTACCAGACACAGAAGTGGGGAATCGCAAGCTGCACATTTCTAGTTTCCTGCCTCCAGATTTGGCACTGCAGAAAATTAGGGTGCCCTATTTAAAGATTTACAAAAGCATTCGATTGGCACCAATTAGCTCCATGATATGAAATGAAATTTAATTTAATTTCAAGAAACCAAATGTAATGCTCCACAAAATAGGCCCTGTGTTTCTAATGGGCGATTAAAACCCTTCCAGGCTGTTGTGCTCGCATCTAAAACGGTGATCAAACAGGTTGCACAGCCCACTGCTCTCGGTCCTGCTCTGAAACCTTCCCGCGGCTTCTTTGGCGGTCCCCGAACCAAACCTTGGACTCTTAGTCCCCCACCTTTTTAGGCGCACACCGGCCAATTGAATTTAGTGGTGTGTCCTGATGGTTTACCTGGTGGTTAAGATGAAAAAAAAATGTTTTTTTATGAGATATTCAAAGTAGTTTCACTTCGCGTTGGGAGTGTTGTTACATCCCGCAGCAGTTGCTGTAAACTCTGAAAATGTCAAACTTGTAGACTCACTGTCGCCAGCCGGGCTTGCGTCATTAACTGGACCAGTCACGGCACTCCCAATAAAGGATCGTATCCATCCGCAATGAGAAAGACCTCAGCGCTCCCAACAATGGATAAAAAAACAAACCTGGATTTTTAAGACGAGGAAAAACTATATATATAAATAAAGATGATTTCACCGCATGTGTGGAATCATGCATAAAGACTGAGTACTAAACGGGAAGATGTTTTACTTGATCTTTTCTTTTTTAAGCCTACAGGTGCAGCATGTGCGTGCACGTGCGCGCGGCCACAGGCAAGTAACAGTGTGAGGTGGTTGGATATGATAGCAGATTTGATCCTCCCCGAGCTGGACTTTATATATAACTTAAGAGTTAATATATAGAAGCAGATTTAGTCTTATACTCGGTACATTGCACCAATAGCCTGGCCTGCGCCCAACAGGTGCTCGTTGCTGTAAAGGAAGAAGATGACAGCAAACAGACCCTCACAGGCAGAGAGATGGGTGTAACAAAAACTCGCTGATAAACACTTTAAGTACAATAATTATTAGAGTTTTATCAGGTAAAGTCAGTGAAATCTTCAGCAATACTAGAACAGGTGTGATTTGGGGATTTTTATTTCTCTATTTTTCTTTTCCTTTATATCGTGATTAGGTGATTGGGAGCTCAGGTGCTCGAACACAAACGCTCGTGCGTGCTGCCGCGAGCGCTAAATCTGAAATCCTGAGAAAGTTCCAGGAGAGGGGGGGGTGAGGCGGAGGGATCTAGCATGCAGGCGCTGCGGTTCCAGCCAGGCTGACGCCGCCGAGGCTGTGTGGCGCTCGGCTGGGGCTGCTGGAGGAGTGGAGCCTCCGAGCTTCACAAACCTGCGTCAAAGCGACCGCAACGAACAACGCCGGAAATAACTAAGACTGAGCCTTCATAATAAACGCGGAAGTTCACACTATGTGCGATGTCCTCTACAAGATTATAAAAGCAAACAAAACATTTTTTTTAATGTTTTTTATTTATTTATTTTCATGTAGACTTACTTTACAACCTCCTTTCTAACACTTACCTGTAGAAATTACTGATAATAATTTCACTTAGAAGATTTAAATAAAAAATAATGATGTTATTTTATTAAAGTTAATGACTTGTAATGCCAAGTGTTTGTGTTTTTTTCACTCACCTTTTCCACTTTCTTGGTGCTTACCGCACCACTCTGCATTTAATCATTAGTTATTAATTATGTCTGTCTCTCTTCCACAGCGGACAAAAGTAGTTTTGTACTTCACTTTTAAAAGTAGAATTTTCAAATATTGATTGAAGATAGACAAAAATGTATAAACATATAGAAACTTTTTCTCTCATTTTTTTAAATCTGGCTTTTGTCAAATGGAGCCTTTGGCTATATTCGTTTATAAACTGGCATCTACAAATTGAGTTGGCGATGCTTTTATTTAGAAATCACCAGCAGGGCGCAAAGTGTTATTGAGGCTAAGTTGACCCTTCTACACATGCTCACAGACTCAATCGCACACACCTTCGCAGCCTCAGTGTGCTGGCCTGACTTACTACAAACAGGAAAGCCTCGCACACTCACACGGCTGTCTGCACTGCACTTGTTACAGAGGTGAGAAATTAAACTAACTGGCTCGTTTTTCCTTTAAATATTTTAAATGTATATTTGTTTTTTATGTCACGCGAATTTGAATTCCTGTTAAGAGAGAAATAGTATCAAAATTAAATGTTACCCTCTTGCACTGTCGGTAAACTTTAAGGGGGGTTTCATTTGTTCAGAGTTGTCATCTACATGCTGAGTTCAGTATAAAGTTGCAAAGCTGAGCTGAATTAAGTATTCAAGATGTATTTAAAAATAATAACTGCAGTTTTCTTTGCTCCTACACGTGTTTTCTCTGTAGTAGCATGCCTTCATCACACAAGAATGAGCCGAGCGACTTCAATGTCATTGCTCCTAATCGCATATTTGCAGTGAAGGTGTGGAGGTTAGGTCCGAGCCTGGATTTTGTAGCTGCAGAATGACTCGCAGTTGAGTTGTAGTAAAAAGGAAGCTGGCGTGTTTACTTTTTTGGGAAGGGGTGTCCTGGTGATAAAGCATTAGGTAATTAGCCTATCTGAGCCTGCAGACTGAGTGACGCCAGGCTTCATAAAAGCAGCAGCAGCGGTGGACTGATGCCGCATTGAGCCCTGTGCGCTTTTTGCTGTCATTGTAAACCCCAGCTGTCTGTGTGTCTGTCTGCGGGAAACCGGCGCTGGCCATGAGCACATGAGGGCAAAAAGAGTGAACATACAGATCCGCATAACTCATCACCTGTGTTTAGTTTGACAAAAAAAAAAAGAACAGAAATTCGGAAGAAAGTCTAAAGTGGTTCTGTTTCTTTTACAGGAAAGGGGGAAAGCTGAGCTTCCAGTTCACTTTTATAAACTCTGTCTGCCAATAGATTCATATTTTTTCCCCTTTCGGCATCAGATGCGCACAAACATGTGGAAAAGTGTTCTGACATGCAAGGACGATGTGCAAAGAGCTGATAGTACAAGATGTAAAACTATGCGTTTTACCCAAAAGGTTGGGCATGATGCTGCAGAAAGACTCACAAACAGGAGACTAATAAAATTACGTGTTTATTTTTATGAATATCTAGGAATTTCTTTGAGTAGAAAGATGCTGCCGAACCCACGAACCCTACCTAAATAATAGAACTTTAATCTGATACTTTTTTTGTCTGCACCTTATTCTTGGCATTCATATAATAATATATACTGTTCAGTAGATTTAGATGGACAGAGAGGCTAACAGAGGGAGAGAGCTCTCTGTCTGTCGCCCTCCCTCTCCCCCTCCTGCCCTGTGATGTGTTCTGGCCAGACAGTATGGCTCCTGGGCGTCAGTGGCATGATCATAGAAACAGAGGCCAGAAAGGACATTCCTCATTGTTGGTGAATCTAGAAATGAGCTTGGCCATCTTGGCCCGCGCTTTCTGCAGCAGTTTTGTGAAGTGTTTCATTTTCTCCATAGAGAATAATAACACTGCTGTTCAGCATGTGGGGAGATCACTTTCATGCGGGCGTGCTTTCTGTAACAGCGCCCTGCTGATACGGCCGTCCTTATCATGGAAATCCACCTTCGATGCCCACTTCATTAAATATGAGTAGTTTTTGGTTATGAGGTGTTTTCTCTGGCTGTTCTCATCTCATCACCAGCTTATCACCTTAGTGACTCTGTCTTAATTCTGCTTTTCCAATAAAACCCGAGGTCTCTTTTCTTTTTTTTTTCTTCCTAACCTCCAAACTTTTTTTCTTTTCTTTTTGTTTTTTGGCTGAATTATCTGTTAATACAATCTCTTGCTTCTCCTGCCAGATGATTGAAACTTGACCTGGATTTCTGGCTGTGTAAAGAATAACCTTCCCCGCTGGAGGCTTCGACTCCAGAGCTGCCGGATCCCAACACAGAGAGGGGATTTAGGGGGTTTGCGCTGCACTGGCAGGAGTCCAGCACCTCTACTAGAGCTGCTCGGAAGTAACAGTGGAATACAGAAAAGAAAAAACGGCGCCTGTTTACACAGACTCATCACGCCACGTCTTTCATCCTCACCTCTTCTGTTTCCTCTTCTGGCTGCTCATTATTTGCATCTTCACTGTTATCCACAAGGGAACTTTTATCCCTTTAACAGGACCCATCAGCTCGTCTTGCCACCCATTTATCCATCTCATAATGAACTCCTCTACCTCCATTACATCCTTATTCTCCTTCACCAGCCCGGCAGTGAAGCGCCTGCTCGGCTGGAAACAAGGGGACGAGGAGGAGAAGTGGGCGGAAAAGGCTGTAGACTCTCTAGTGAAGAAACTGAAAAAGAAAAAGGGGGCAATGGAAGAGCTGGAGAGAGCGCTCAGCTGCCCCGGGCAGCCTAGTGAGTATCACAGTGTCCAATATAGAAGTTTAGTCTAGCGGTTCTAATTGTAGAGGTCAAAATAAACATGAAGATTATTTAGACAGGATGACGTTTACAAGATGGGAAAGACAACACAAGCGGGGGGGGGGGGGGTGCTTTTACCTGTGTGGGGAATCAAAGGAAATGACTAAGGGTTTTACTTGGGCAGCACTTCATTGATGAGATCACAAGGTATAAATTTTATCAACTATAAATCAGAGTTCATACATAATATATATTATATAATAAATTATTTCCAATTATTTTACATGTGTATAGCACTTTTCAAAAAGTAGATTTACAAAGTGCTTCACAGTTCAAATAAAAGCCACATTAGTTGCAACATGCACACATACATGCAATGTTGGTTCTTTCTTTTTTTAACATGGTTAAAAATATCCAGAAGAATTTAAAAATGTAAATTAAATATACAATAAATAAAATGAAAACAGAGTTTCTCATAATGCTTTAGTATTTCAGTAAAACGGTCAGTGGTACAAAAACATTTAATGTTAATGTGCACACAGCACATTTAATTTGGTAGAGTTCTGTTTTTAAAAAGAGCTATTTAATGTGAATCCTCCAGGTAAGTGTGTGACCATTCCTCGGTCGCTGGACGGGAGGTTGCAGGTGTCCCACAGGAAGGGTCTGCCCCATGTTATCTACTGCAGGGTGTGGCGCTGGCCTGACTTGCAGTCCCACCATGAGCTGAAAGCCCTCGAGTGCTGCGAGTTCGCCTTCGGCTCCAAGCAGAAGGACATCTGCGTGAACCCCTACCACTACAGACGGGTGGAGACGCCAGGTACTTTAAATTTGCTGTAAAAATATGGCCTTTATTGAATTTTAGCCTTAGAGAAAGGGCGCCTGATCAAATAGTGTTCCCAAGCCTAAAGCACTTGCCGTAATATGATCTTTTAAAGCTCCATCTGGCTCTCACCCCCACCCTTTTTTGCCCCCCTCCCCCAAGTGCTGCCACCAGTCCTTGTTCCACGCCACAGCGAGTTCAACCCTCAACATAGTTTACTGGCAAAGTTTAGGAACGCCTCCCTTCACAACGAGCCGCTGATGCCCCAGAACGCCATCTACCCAGACTCCTTCCCTGCCCTTCCCTGCTCCTCCTTCTCCTCCTCCTCCCCTCCATTGTCCCTCGCCCAGTCTCCCAGCTCGCAGAGTTACCCCAACTCCCCCAACAGCTCTGCAGAACCTGGTAGTCCATATCATATCACAGGTAAGAATCACAGTATGCAAGCTAATACCTTCACTTTGAATCTTCACACAACAGTACATAATTTATTCTCTTCTGTCATTCAAAACACGGTTTTCCAGCTGAGACTCCACCACCTCCGTACAGCATGATGGAGACAAATCCCCAAGAGGACGTGAAGCCAAGCAACTCCATGGAGACCCCTAAACTCACATTTTCTGCTCCGCACAGAGGTATCCTTTCACAACACAAAGATATACAGGTGTTAGGAACAGCAGACTCTATGTGGAAGATGGTGTTAGCCACTGTGACATCACCCACCTGTCCTGCTGTAAAACCTCAAGGTGCATGATTTGAAAGTGGATGTGATGACTGACTGAGAAAGTGAAGTTCAAATAGTATGGTAGCAACTTGTCAATCGCAATGCGCTGGTCTCCTTGTGACTATAACGAGGAACATCAATTACAAAATGACAATCGTGCTGTATTCCTCAAGACTTAAAACCAGTGATGGAGACCATGAACTCATCAGGAGAGTTTACTGAGCTCACAGTCTAAATAAGCTGAGGAATACCAGCCATCAGAAAGAATATAAGTTTAATAGACTTTGCTTTACTTTTCAGAGCTGGAAGCTGCATCCATCTTTTATATACAGTCTGTGTTAGAATACATAAAATCGATGCAAAACTTGCTTTAGTTTTATCAGGTTGGATTCATATGAATTTGCATTGGGTTTAAAATTTAAAATGGATAAATAGGATAAAATGTTTTATCCCTAACACCCACCTCTCGAGCATTTGTTGTTCCTGTTCAGATTTAAGGCCCGTTTGCTACGAGGAACCAGAGTACTGGTGCTCCATAGCTTACTATGAGCTCAACAACCGGGTGGGGGAGACTTTCCATGCCTCATCACGCAGCGTCCTGGTGGACGGCTTCACAGACCCGTCCAACAACAAGAACCGCTTCTGCCTCGGCCTACTTTCCAATGTCAACCGCAACTCAACCATCGAGCACACGCGCAGGCACATAGGCAAAGGTAGGCTGGATGGCTTTTGGGGGTGGGGGTTTTTTTGGGGTTTTTTGCATTTGGTGAGAGCAAGAGCTTTTAAAGGAAGGTTGTTTAAAAAGTTAATCTGCTCACTATTGGTTTCATCACTGCCTTTGGTGTGCATGTGCTAGTCTTTGTAAAACATTGTCATGCTTTAAACTCGGCTTGTCATTTTGCAATAAATCCTTTGGGCCAAATAATGTTTGATTTTTTTTTTTCCCCTCATGCTCAGTGTTTACAAAGCCTGCCTTTGTTGGATCGACATCAAGCATTTTAGTGGCTTCCAATAAACTGTGCAGTGTGAGGATGTGTGTGGTTTTAAATGACAGAGATGGGACAAAGGCTTGAGGATAGTTGGTCCCCAGTTCACAAACAGTACCAACACCACTCAGCGTTTCCTTGTTTGCGGACATAAAAGCCTCTGTGGTTTTTCTTTCAAGGGAATATGAGAAAAATCCATCAATATCAGTTAATTTTCAGTGAAGTAATGAAATATTGTGGTTAGCTCATTAATTATGTCTTTCTTGTAGCTTTTTTTATACTCTTTAGATCTGCTATGCTAAATTGTAAATATTGCATTTCCACCACATTTAAAGCACCAAACATTCAGCAACTTTAGTATTTAGTTGTTGTTGTTTTTTTAATCATCTCCCTTTAATTCCAGGTTTGCACCTGTACTACGTGGGCGGCGAAGTGTATGCAGAGTGTCTGAGTGACAGCAGCATCTTTGTCCAGAGTCGCAACTGTAATTTCCAGCACGGCTTCCACACCACCACCGTGTGCAAGATTCCCAGTGGCTGCAGCCTCAAGATCTTTAACAACCAGCTGTTTGCTCAGCTTCTCACCCAGTCCGTTAACCACGGCTTCGAGGTCGTCTATGAGCTCACCAAGATGTGCACCATCCGCATGAGCTTCGTAAAGGTACTGACTGAGCTTTCTTATGAAAGAGGATGCTGATTATTTGATAGCAATTTTTGCGCCCATTATGGCAATTCTCAGTTTTGTTTGTTTAGATGCATAGAAACGGAGGTCGGTACAGGTTGGAAACCGTGAAATTAACTTCTGTAGTGCATACGAATGCTTTTATTCATGCTCAGTCAAAATCAAATGAGAAGGGTTGGATATACGCTCAGTTTCTCAGGGTAACTTAAAATTCCCATGCTTAGTGCTGCCAGTCATGTCAGATCCTCCCATACACAAGGTGGGATTACTTGTTTTCTTTGCATTAAATATTTTATAGTTAACTGAAGAGCCAATATTACCAGCTGACCAGTTGTTGCATCTTTTCCTTTAGGGCTGGGGAGCTGAATACCACCGTCAAGATGTGACCAGCACCCCCTGCTGGATTGAAGTGCATCTGCATGGGCCGCTGCAGTGGCTGGATAAAGTCCTTACACAGATGGGTTCCCCACACAACCCAATTTCTTCAGTGTCGTAACATGAACACAGACACACACCTTGCGTGTGTGTGTGTGCGCGCGCGCGCGCGCTCTCATTCCTGACAGGTAGTCACAGATTCTGTACATTTTTCTGTCCTACATTTGACATCTCATGCAAAGTTACAAAGATGCGTTACACCTTTGTCACACGGCTAAAGCAGACGTGAAGATGAATTTTATTTAGCTGAATTTACACTAAGCGTTCCTAATTTCAGTATAACGCAGTTAGCCTCTTCCGTTTCCTCTGGGATGCTTTAACTGCACAGGAAAAGTGGGATATATTTGTAGGTACTTAAACTGTTATACGTCCAAAGTGTTATTGGCGTGGTATGTACTGTATTTGTGTCAACCAATGTTTGACTTCATGTTCTGGTTGCTTTTTACTTTTTACATTAAGTTTTTTCTGTGATTCCAGTTTTCCAAGGTTTGAATTTCTGGTGTTTTTTTTTTTGTTGTTGTTTGTTTTTTGTTTTTGTTTTTCTCATTAAAAAAAAAAAACAAAACTCATATTGCATCTTTTTTTATTGTCATATACTCATCAGGGACAAACACTACAACTTAAACACAGAGGGATAATGCAGTAACAGAGTTTCATTTGTAAAGTATATCCCTCCTTCTCTGTATTCAGTTATCACTTAAGGTTTGTGCAACAGTTCAGGGAGAATAGACAAAGTCTTGTCAAAACCAAGTCGTCAACCTGCAGGAAACGACATGCACCACACAAATGATTGTCACAACAATAGCATTTCAAGTTAAATCTCACACACACACTAAGGATTTATAACTCATTTTATTTTATTAATACTGCACCAAATCACAACATTTCCTATAAGGCGCAATTCTTCCAGAGAAAACAGTCTGAACTGGAGTTTCAACAACTAAACAAAACAAAACAGGACAATGTTTTTAAAATGAACAAAAAGTGAAAACGAATATTGGCTTAAATTTAGGACAAAATGTACCAAAAACAGCACCAGTCCTGGTTTAAATACATGGTCAGTATGTGATTTGAAGAAATCTTCACTCTCTGGGAGTTGAATCAGTTTAGTCTTCCATTCTCAGCACAACTTCAAAATGTCCTTTTATTCTCTCACAGCATGACGGAAGAAATCCATGCTTTCAGTGTACGCTTACGATTCATTTACGCATCAGATGCCAGTGTATTTCTTTAGTGCGCTTTATGCATCACAAAAACTAACGCCCGCCACCCACCGTCAGCAGCTCTGGAACTGCTGTTGTGACTGGCTACGGCTCTGTGTAGCTAGAAGCTGCTGCTGTTGCTGCAGGAAGCTGATCACCTCTGGACTCCTGAGAAGCGACTGCAAGACAAATACATTGGAAAACATAAGATATTTCACTACAAAGCTGCAGTACAAGACAATCAACATTACTCTGCTTTCACTAATAAAATATGTGTCATAACTGTTCTATGAACTGGATGCTTTAATGTTACCAATAGGTGTTTTCCCATGATTCCCGGGAATCTTCGAGTTCTATGAACTTGGAACATTGTTGGCTTTTAAAATATTACAGTATTTGGGTTTGCGTGTATGCCTGTTTTTTATGTAAGTTTTCTTTTTTGTTTTTTTAGTCCAGCTGAAAGAAACTTTCCTAATTCTGGGATCATTGGAAGAAAATACATCAGTGTAACCCAAAACCAAAAAACTGTAAAGTAAAAAAAAAAAGGAGACGTTAAAGGTTCTCCTTTGAGAAAACAAAATATGTGAAACTAAGAATAAGGACACTTACACTCACTGGCCACATCATTAGGTGGCCCTGTTCAACTGCATTAAAAAGCAAACGGCAGCTCAACTCGAGCATTAAGGCAGACATGGTGAAAACCTTCTGAAATTCAGGCTAAGCATTAGAGTAGTTGTTGGTGCCAGTCTGGCTGCTCCATTTCAGATTCTGTTGCTCTACTGGGATTTTCCCACACAACCACCTCCAAGGTTTACAGTGAATGGTCCAAAAACAGACAAAATACCCCGTGAGCAACAGTTCTCTGGGTGAAGATGCCTTGTTGATGCCAGAAGTCAGAGTATAATGGCTGGACTGTGTTGAGCTGAAATAAACAACCATTTGCTAGAACCAAACTATTCTGAAAACACAACATGTCAAACCTTGAAGCAGCTGGGCAACAGCAACAGAAGACCACACCAATGCTGCTGCTGTTAGCAAAGAAAAGGAAACTAAGACTACAGTCAGTATGGCTCATCAAAATTGGACATTCGAGTGGTTGGTTCAGAATCTAGGTAAACAACAGGAAAGCATAGATTCATCAAATTTTCTATCAATGTTTCAGGCTGTTGGCGATGCTATAATGATGAGGACGATATATTCTTGTCACACTTTGTTTCCCTTAGTACCAAATGAACATTGTTTAAATGCCACAGCATACCTGAGTATTACTGCTGACTACGTCCATTCCTGTATGACCACAGTGTACCCATCTTCTCATCACTGCTTTCAGCAGGACAAAAAGCTATGTCACAAAGCTCAAATTATTTCAAACTGGTTTCCCAAACATGAAAGTGAGTTCCCTGCACTCAAATGACCTCCACAGTCACCAGATCTCAATCCAGTAAACACCTTAGGGATGTGGTGGCACAGGAGAGTCATATTGTGGATGTGCAGCCAATAAATCTGCAGCAAATATGCGATTTCATGCAAATATATCACATTTCATGTCCATTTAACCCTTAAAGCCGGGTGCCACAGAATAATATGCTTGTCATTTGTCTGCATGTTCGTCATGGAACAATCAACCAGTCTTACCAGTCTTTTCTGGTTGAGGACCTGCTCTATCAGAGAAGGTCTGGCTGGACGGTCCCCCATGGCACCTAGACGCTGTTTGTTCACAGACACAGGACGTTCTTCAGAGTTTTCCTACAGACAGAAAAACGCAATTAAATGTGCAGGTTTTGTTTGTGGCTTGGCTCTAAAGTGTGGAAATCAGACCTCCACATCATGGTAAATGCTTCTAGCACTGAGAGTATTTAACTTACATCAAGTTTCCCACTGGACATGGCCTTATCATTCTTCTTCTTCTTGTACTTGTCTTTGTACATTTTGTTGCGGTGTTTTTTGCACATCCATGGCTTTCTCTGCTTGGCCACCTGCGTCGTTGTCTCCGTGCACCCATCGTAGGTACACTGTTTGGGGGCGTTGTCGCCCTCGGAGGTCTCTTCGTCGTTGAGCTCCTCCGGGCTAGCTGCGCCGTCTCTGGGATCTGAGGCGTCCAGAACGTCGCTCTCTTCGTCCGGATCGTCCATGTCGTAGGAGGCGTTGTTCTCCGGTTCGTGCGGCGTTATCACATTTCTACTGTCCACAACTCCGCTTTTATTTACATAGTACCTATGTCCGTCTTTAGTAAGCAGAAGAGTGGAGTCTTTGTCCTTACTTGATGATAAGGAAGCGTCTTCTTCGCTCATGATAGCAGCAAACAAACAAACGACGCTACAGCGACCTAGCTAGTAGCCCCACGTTGGTTAGCTAAAACAGCTACTCGCTTACATTTACTGGTCCATTTTTCCAGTATTAGACGTTAAATTAATTTCTAAATAAAAGGTCATAAATATTCCAGTATTTCAGAAGCAAATGTCATAGTTTTTACTTCTATTGGTTTAGCCTGTCACCGGTCAGGAAACATGAAAATCTTCTTCTTCTTCTCTGCTTTAGGTTTATGTGTTAAAGCGACACCTAGTGGTCAAAATAACATATGCACGCCAGTTACGGGCAACTACGACCAACTTGTGAGATGTTTACTATAACACTGTTGCCTGCTGAAAGGGCAATGCCCCTACAATCCTACTTATATATTTACCCTTTCCTAATCATAGTGGATGCTTATGTTCACAATATTCCTGTCACATGGACACATTAGAGTTCTACTATGTGTAAAAATAGACTAAAATAGACACCTTTCTTGAAAAGGCTTGATGGAAGAGGGGTATGCTAGGAAGCATATTACTTGGATGTTCTGGCCTTGCTCCCGCAGCCAGTATGAATTTAAATTCATACTTTCAATACATTCATCTTTAATTTACAATTTATGTTCGCAGAAGGTTTTCAAATAACCTCTCTGCACACTTTCTACTCAAATCCAGACAGGATCCATAACAGAGCCAAGTACCACCAAGCATTCAAAAGTTAATAATAAGCAGAGGGCCTGTGTGGAATAAGTGCAATTATTTCATAGAAAACAAAACTGACGTCTGTATGGATAAAAAGTTAAGCCAAGGACTGAGTTGTGTATTTGGTACAGACCGGTAATGAAACAAAAGTCCTATAAACAGGAGCTAAACACAAAACAAAAGACTCAAACAATTTGATTTTAAACATATTTTAATTATTACTATAGTCATAGACCATTGTTGAACAGAGGTACAGGTATTGGTATTGCAATGGACTGTAATACAGTGGGTCAGCTGTGAGAGCACTTTGGTAAACCACGTGTCCGTGCGCTGGAGAGCACAAGTTCATACTGATCTGGTCAATGTGGCAGCACATTACCGCATATGTGCAATGATGAGAATAAATACAGAGAGTCTGACTGGTGTGACAACTGCAAGGAGATCATCTGCAAAAAACAAACAAACAAAAAAACCTAACATTTCTGTGTATTTCTCTCACTCATCTGTCTTCTCATCTCTTATCTCACATCAGTTTAAGGGAAACTATATTACTGGCTGCTTTTCTGAAGAAAAGAAGTGACATCATTCCCAGTAGGAGGCAAAGTTGATGATCTCTTCTTCATATCCACTACCGATCCATCCAACTCACCCATGCTTAACGCTTCACATCAACCTGATGATCTCCTCTAGTTTATTATTTTTTTCTTCGCTGACTGACTGATACGCATGTATGACTGATTTTGTTGTATTTTTTTGTATTATTATTGTACAATTCTCATAGACTGACTACTAGTAAAGAAATATACTGTATTGTGAACTATCAAAATAAATAAAATTGTTATTTACACAACATATAAACAATACTTCATCACTAAACTGTTTCTTTTATAAGAATAGGCTACTGTATGTCTGTCATGCTTTCATCTGAAGAAATGAAGCCATGAATGAGGTTGTACAGAGCTGAAATAAATTCTCCTCCACCCTTTTTCGCTGTACTGCTGGTTCTCTGGCATCCATACTGTCATTCTCTCGATCATGTCTCACTGCACCTAGACTGCAGTGCAAATGTGCAAATAGGCACCTCTTGTGAACTGTTAACTGTGCGCCTTCTCCATCTGAAAACGTGTCTGTGTAACCATATATTTGAGCTGCACCAACCATAGCTTGAACATGTTGATGAAACATGTGTCTAGTGTTCATAAAATATAAAAAGAATTAGCGTGATGATCACTGTGAAAATGTGTGGCTTGAGGACAAATGGGTTCAGATGTCGAGTTTGCTACACAAGCACCAGGATGCTGCTGAGTTTTGTGTATCAAGATGTCGTGAACCGAGCAAGTAACAAAACCAGAAGGAGCAGTCAAATGCACCATTGTCGTCTTAGAATAGCAGTCTGTGTAAAATGTAAACTGTATGACTGCGATCCAACGTTACGGGGGAAGGCAGCGCCGAAACTGTGTTGAGCACAGCGTCACAGCACAATTTCATCTTTTTTTTTTTTCATCAAAGCCATTTTTAAAACACATTTTGCAACTGAAAAAAACCATAAAATCCTTCCCCAACGTGTTTTAGCTCGCTTTCCAACATTGTGTTTTCATCACGTCTGCTGTCACCTACTTAAACGTTTCTGCACTCTACTTCTAAGCACTTTGCCATTATTTTAAATCCACCAAGCTCTAAGGAGAAGTCAATAAAAACATTGTTTTTTTTTCTATGAAAAAGAGAAATACATATCAAAAAATGCTGTGAATTAAAGTATGAATAAATAAGGTTCAATAAAACATGAACATTGGTCCATATTCTCATATTGCCTTGTAGAGCTGTTCCGCCTTGAGGAAGTTTCCATGTCGAGCCCGGATCATCACTGAAGGGTAAAGCCCTTTCTTGCTCCTTGAGCTCTACAACATGTGCTCAGATGAGAAAATGTTAAAAAGAAATCAACAAAAGCCTTTCACCTCACTCTGGCTTTTCCCTCTTCCTCTCGATCCCTGTTTCTTGTTGCCTCTTGAATCTTTCTCCCAACCTCTCTAACGTCTTCTTATCCACCCCTTGGTCCATCTTTCCTCCAGGTTCGGAAAGTTGGATTCAGGGAAGTGTGAAGTTCTCTGTTGATATTTTTATTTCTTTTTTTCAGAGATACTGGGAGAAAGGGGTTGACACCTCGTCCTCCTCCTCCTCCACATGCAGAGGGAGGAGCTGGATGAGGATTTTCCCTCGCCGCCTCCTCCTTTGCACACCTTCCTCCTCTTCCTCCCCCTACTCCCCTTCGCCTGCTCTCTAGAAGGGCGAGCTGGGGGAGCAGGCGGTGCTGGCTGAGCTGATGGAGATGTCATCAGAGTCGGATGGGAGTCTGGGGTCTGGGGAGGGGTCAGAGCAAGTGTCAGGGGTCAGAGAGGGAGGGGCCGTGGGCAGGCCAGGGAGGCAACTGGGGGGCTCCGCCCGTAGTGTTTTTGTTGTTGTTGTTACTGAATTCACAGTTGGCATCATCTGCAGCGGCAGCGGTTTCACATCCGGGTGGCATCCTCGTCCGAGAACCTGCCTCTCCTTATCAAGAGGGGTGGCCTGAAAAAGAGAGAAGGAGGAAAAGGTAAGGATCAGATCTGTCTGCTGCACAGTCGATTATCCAGGAAGGAGGAGCAGAAGAACTTTGCACATGTTCATTAAGTTACTAATGAATATTTAATTGGACAGTAACAAGGAAGTGAAAAACCATGGACACTGACAATTGTTTCTTCTTTTCTGAAATGTTATGTTTATCTGAGGAACAGTCTATCTAATTTTCCACAATAAATCTCTCGGATAAAGGCAGGTTCAACATTCTTGTTTAATTTTTCAGGCACAGTAAATATTATAAAGAGGAGATTCTGGATATCACTTTTTAATCACAACACAAATCAGAAACATCTGCACAAGTTCGGGTCCATCATGTTCGGACTTCTAATCAGTCAAACTAAACTCTGTCGTGCTGGAAAACTGGGAATCTCAACCCAAATAATTCATAAATTAAGTCACTGTTAATTTTTTCCAGCCTATTTTTAATTCCTCTAGTCAGTGTCCATATTACTTTAAGTTCTGTGACCTTTATAACAATGCACTTTGTGGTCCTCCTAAATCAGGGGACACAGTCACACAAGAGGAGTCAGGTAATGTGAGCTCAGTAACGAGCCCTGGTGTTTGAGGAGGTAACCAGGTGAGGGAGCATCACATCAGACAAAAACATCACAGCAAATCACTCAGACAAGCAACACCGCAGGGTTATTTCTTTAGAAAGGGTTCATTCACAAATGAACTGTGCAAACGAGATGTGCAGGAGAATCATCAGCAAGGGTGATTCTAATTGGGCACGTCGTTACTCACACACACTAAAGAAAAGCAGGGGACACCGATAAAAAGGTGACACAACACAGAGGACAAGGCTTTAACCGGTGACGCACAATAACGATGCAGGTAATGCAGGAATGAAATCTGTGTTTACAGCGAGGGATGAAAGGAGAGAAGCAAAAAGCCGAGCACAGAAAGTACAACATGAGGCTGTCAAAGCAGCACAGCAGCAGCCAGTCAGCGGGGCAGCACGCAAAGGAGGGGGAGACATCAATTTTAGAGACACTGTTTTGGTCTGTTTTGATTTCTCGCTGATTTGTGACCCAGTCGTGTCTCTATGGAAACCTGGCGTACCTTATCCAGTACATGGCCGGGTGCTGGTAGAAATCCAACGACCCAGATCTCTGCATAGAAAAGCTGTCATCCAACTGAACAACAAAAGAGAAATCGGCACAATCAATCTAAACGCCACGTGAAAAACTTGCTGATTTCTCTACAAACTGATGCAACTCAGTGTAACAGCTACATCTTTAGATGGTTGCTAATGGTTACTTACAGAAATGACTGACACTCCAGCAGTGGTGTCAGTGCCTTTTGGGCTGGTGTTGAAGTGCTTCTTTATCTTTCCTGCTACCGACAGCTGGTGTTCATTCTCGCACAGACCCTCATCCTGGATTAGACAAATGAGGAGAAAGGAAGTAAATTCAGTGTTTTGGTGAAAACAAAGGAAATGAACAGATTTACTGACACTGTACTTACAGTGACCCAGGGGTGCTCCAGCACCTGGAGGGCAGTGTATCTCTTATCGACCTCCACCTCCAGCATGGATCGAATCAGCTCCTACACCCCCCCCAAAAGTAAAAAGCAGTTAGTTTTTTACTCTGGATTTTCTATAACATGTAGATCCATCCACACCAATCAGACATACAGCAGATATTTACCATAGCGGTCTCTGACACATTGTCCCAGTAGGGCAGAGGAAATTCTAGCTGACCCATTAGTATCTGATCAAAAAGCACTTCTTGATCGTCACTGCTCCTGCAAAAAAAAAAGTTCACATGAATGGGTGCATCAACCAAATATTAATTAGCGAGTCAACAAATAAAGGTGCAATACTACTGCTGACCAGTAGAGGGTCCTGCATAACACACTTTCAAGAAAGGCGCTAAAGCAGAGGGAGAAATGTAGGGTAGGGCTTGCTGTTAACTTACCCCCGAAAGGGTGGGAAACCACACAGGAGGATATAGGTGATGACTCCAGCTGCCCAGATGTCAACCTTAAGACCATACCTGAAAAAAAAAGAGAGGTTAAATCAAAGCAAACATAGAGAAAACGTGCAGAGCATGACCTTTAAGGCAAATATCTACTACTGTAAATGGATTAAGACACGACAGATATGTTGGCCGTCATAGTGATCATACTTTGATCTTAAAGGTGCCTGCTAAATGCAGCTGCAGCTCTCACCCTGTTTCTGCAATGATTTCAGGTGCTACATATGTTGGGGTCCCGCAGACAGTGTAGAGGGGTCCGTCCACCACGGTCGCCAAACCAAAGTCTCCCAGTTTGAGGCTCTTGCTGCCATCTGCATGTTCGTACACCTAAACACACAGGAATGCAAAAATGTTTTTAAAAAAAGAAGCAGGATCATAATGTACAGCATTATTATGAGGGCAACAAACAACAAACAAACTTAAAACACATTATGTGATGGGGGTTGCTATTAATAATTTCACCACTCAGTGTGTTGTTTAACAGCTCACAGCTGTAGCTACTCTATCTGCCCTACGCCTACAGACACAGACGAAGCGAGCGACCAGCTTTTTAACGCAGCAAAGCATTTATGTGGCCAAAAATAAAACTAATGTTAGTGTTGCTGGGTGTCTGCTACATGGATGGGGTAATCTGCATGTCATTACCTTCAAAAAGTTACATGAATAGAAGGCCACTGTTTTTTTTTAACCATTCAAGGCTTTCTTATTTCGTTGGAGAGAAAAAGCAAAACAGGAAATCGGCTGACTAGGTTTAAATGTGGCCACTAAAAAGCTGAATTCTGAAGTCTGACTCCTGCCCAGACAATCTCAAGTAGGGGGGCAAAGAGCGGTATTTGAAGTTAAGCAAGGACGATGGGGAGTTTGACAGAAGGGAGAAGGAGGGAAGGAAAGAACAAACGAGGGAGGCTGGAGAAGGAGCGTGCAGAAGGTGTGAGGGCAGCAGGGATGAGTCATCTCTCTGCTCTGGGAGGGCCCCGTAGTGAGTGATATTACTTCACTGATCATTCAGAAAGGCGGCGGGAAAGGAGAGGAGGTGCACCAGTGCCGCACCAAGTTACATGTATGCAATCTGCGTGACGTCCACTCACCAGCAGGTTTTCTGGTTTGATGTCTCTGTGGACAATGTTGAGGCTGTGAAGGTATTTGATGGCGCTGGCCAGATTGTGGAGCATGCCGCTGGCGTCTCTCTCTGTGTATCTATTGGCAGAGGTGATGGCATCGAACAGATCTCCCCCCTGTGGACAAGACATGATGGACGGGTCAGTATTAGGAGATGTCACAAGAGTTTGGTTGGTGTTTTTTGCACCAGCAGAACAGATTCACTTGCAAATTTTCACAGCTGCTTGCCTTTTTTTTTCTGAAAAGAGGCTAAAAACTTCATTTAACCACAAGACTTTTTTGTCTGCTCAGCAGCAGCAAGGAGGTGGGGGTAAATCCTAATTCTTCACCTTGCTTGAAAGACGACCCCCCCGCGTTAATATTTCTTTTCATTTTTGTCATTTTTTAGGCTTTTCTCAGTCTCTTTTCTCTGATTTTTCATCCTGTCCGAATCTCCCTCTCATTCCCTCTGCGTTTCTCTCATTGAGTGGACTAAGTGGAACAGAGGCTTAAAATAGTGCTGAATCTCCCTCTATCCTCGAACAGCACAGCACACTGTAAGGCTTTGACCTGCTCGTTGGCAGCTGTTTCAATATGAGAGTTGTCAAATGCCAGCTCAGGCTTTAGCTAATACATTTCACTTATTTTTCTCTGCCTCCGCTATCGGAGGCCCAAAAGTACACGAACATGAATATACTGCTGTAAATTTGGGGGCATTCTGCAAAGTTTTGGGACGTGGCTGCTGAAGTTAGTCAATGAGAAATTAAGCCAAAAGATGGGATTTACATCAGTCCTTTGTAAATCCTCTCCTCACTCTTTTTTATGGGTATCATTTCCGCTTGTAAAAACAGGAATGAGCCTTCCCTGGAATTGCAACACAATTTTGTCTGATCACATTATTGCCTCATTATTGCTTTTCCACAGTTTAAACTAAAGGACTTGAACTGAGCAGGACCAAGCAAAAGAACACTCATTTTCTCTCTCTTTCGTTCTCTGCGCCTATCCTCTACTTTCAATTCATCTATCTCTCTCTTTCTCTCGGCCCCTGTTATTTTAGCAGCGACTCTTTTCACCCCATTCATCCTCTTGATCCTCCTACTTTGGACATGCTCACAAGTACACACACTTCTTCCACAAATTGCCTCTCATCTATATTCTGTAGTACTCCACATCACAGCACGAACAGATGGATCACATTCCTGGCTCCTGAATTATGCACAAACATTTCTTGACTCAGAGAGTGAGAGAGAATGAAGAACGCGAGCGCACGAGCACTCGGGGCCACTGGCGGATTCACTCTAGTCCCGAATTGTGTGACTGGTTGGAAAAATTCATCAGTTGCTTCACAGGCTGAATGCCGCTCCTCTGTCTCTGTCACTATTACTGCCTCCCTGCTCCTCTAAGTCGTAGATTTGAGATAATGATGATCACCCTTGTATTGTAAGAGAATACACCCATCCGTTATCTCAGCTTGGCAAAATGTCCCTGCTCGTTCCTAACTGGAGCAGATGGTGCACAAACTCATAAAGCAACAGTGTACAAACATGGCCACACACCTTGACCAACTCCATGACCAGGTAGAGCTCGTTGTAAGTGTCAAACTCCTCGATGAGTAAGACGATATTTGGATGTTTGACCCGGCGAAGTATGGCCACCTCATTCTGGATCATGTGCTCCTGGTAAAAAGAAGTTCAGGTGTTCAGCCAAGTGGAAGACATTCAGTAAAGGAATCATTTAGAAGACATTTAGAAGATTTTTATTTTATGTATGTCACACCAGCCTCTCTACAGCAACTCAGTAGCACCTTGGAGTACATTTCTACAACCTTCCAATAAAGGTTGCACATTAACCCGAAGATATCAGCGGGTCTTTAAGCAAAATAGGGATATTACTCTAAAAATGCAAAATATTCTTTTCTGGGTGGAAAAAAAATGAGCTATCAAAACTGAATTTCAATTCAATTCAGTTTTTTCAAATGATGCCAAATCACAACAATAGTTAAAGGCCCTTTTAACTGTAAGGTAAAGACTCCACAACAGTCCAAAGAAAATAGAGAAAACGCCAACAATCACATGACCTCCTTTGAGCAAACGTGTTGGTGACAGTGGGAAGGAAAAACTCCCTTTTAACAGGAAGAAAGTTCCAGGCTCAAGAAGGGGCGGCCATCTGCCTCACCCGGATGGGGTGAAAGGAGGAAGAATTTATCCTCTGAAGTTAGGATTATGTGGAGCTTTAGCCTTCTTGACGTGTCAGTACAATTTTTGCCTTTTTTGGGTCGTATTCGGTGGATGTTTGTTTACCTTGCCTCTGCATTTGCCCTTGTTGATGATCTTCAGAGCGTACTCTCGTCCTGTGGAGTGCTCCGTGCATTCCCGGACGACTGCAAAATTCCCATCTCCTAACATTCGCCCCACCTTGTAACGGTCTGATATGTAGGACGGCACAGCTGGAACCTCATTGACTAGAACTTCAGCTGCAGAGAAGAAGCACTGGTTTTTAGAGGGAACATAAACTGGTTTACACAGTTTAGCACCATAGAATATACACAGATATATGCTGAGGAAGCTATGATGTCTGATTATCAACTGTTGTCTAACCAGTCTCTTCAAGACATAAAGGTAGATTTAAAAACCTTCACAATTAAACAAACTGTAATATGATTGCAGACTTGAAATGTAAAAATAAGCAAATAGCAGAAACCTTTTAAATCTAAAAGATTCATATTTTTACAGCTAGTGAGGTCTGCAATTACATCACACAGAAGACTTTTTTGTTTATAAATCAAGATGCAAATAGGCATGATTTATCAATGCTCAGCTAAGTGTTAATGAGTCTCATGAATCTGTTTGAAAGATCTATAAGGGGGGAAAAAAGGTCCTCTGGATACTTTTTAAAAAAATAAAATAAAATCAAAGATGAAAATGTCACATATGAGACCAAAAATCCTCCAGCCTTTCAAAGCAGTGTCACAGAGAGGTGAGTAAGACAGCATAAGAGCGGAAAGTTGCCGTAAGCATCGTGTACTAATCATGCTATGCAGGCAAGGGACGCGTCAAAGGTCACGCGCATGATTCAGACATGCATGATATTTGCAAGCACAAAGCAAGCTTTTTTTCCTCACCTTCAGGAACAAGTCCATCACCATCTTCCACTGGGCTCGAACCTTTAGTGGAAGACAGAGAGGTGGAAGAACCCTGGGACCCCTGCAGAGAAAGGAACAGGGTAGAGAGCAGGATGGAAAGGGGTTTATTACTAATCTGCGGCATTACCCAAAATAGTTTGCAATCCATAATCACGATAAAAAAAACCCAGACAAACACAATCACAGTCCCTTCTGCTACAGTCCTAGCCTAAACAAATATGTATGTTCAAAAATAGACAAAGGAACACTGTGTAACCCGCCTTATCCTCACAACAGCCCTACTGCTGTGGCTGTGTTTGCGCATCTTTCTGATGTAATGCCCTGTGCTGTGTCTATACTGTGCTCATGAAAAAAAAAATCTGAAAACGAGTCCGAACAGACTTACTTGATCTGCATATAAGCCAGCAACCCCCCTATGTGTGTCTATATCATAGAGATGATTGCATCCAAATAAGCTCCTTTCCATTCACCTCACAACTGGAAGTAATTCTTCCCTGTTTTCTCACTCCTTACGATTACCTTTAATAAATCATAAAAACATGGGCTCCGGTGACACTAAATAAAGGCAGATGCCTTTCATCTGGATAGTAAGTGGGGGGTCATTAAATTGAAAGAGAGAGGATGAGAAGAGGCGTCTGCATCTATCTATCTAAAGACAAAAACTCATTATGCCCTCCACCTTGTAACCTTCTGTCTGGTTGTCATGGAAGCAACAAGGATGGAGAGTATCTAGTCGGGACTGTAAATGGGAATCTACCCCTCTTGTATTTCTGTGTCTGTTCCACTCCTGTGCACCTTTCTCTTCTCCTCGCTGCCAAACTCTGTTGTTTTGCTTCAGTCTTTTACTGCACTAGAAGACTTTCATCCTGTTTCGTTTGGAAGGTGGCGTTTTTCACGTGTTCGGTGGATTTTACCACCTTCTTTACTCTTTACTAATCTCTCCTCTGCTCAAATCCGTTCTCGTGGCTTACAGTCAGTCTTCGGGGTTGGGGCGTTTCCAATGCTTGAATAAATCCACTAGCTGCAGCTGGAAGACGCAGGCTGGCCAGTGATGGCAACACGCACCATTGCAGTTCCTCTAAAATATAAGTGGAGCAACGTTGCCACTGTGCATTATTAACAAGTGCAGTTTGCTCTGTAGATGGTCTGTGTCTGTGAGCGTCATGCATGACTCAACTACATAATTATGGACGACCTCTCCAGGACATGACACATTTTTCCCATTACATGTGTAGCCAGATGTATTTTGCTGCTTTCCGTTGTATAACAATCGCTCATCAATAATCCCTTTCACCGTGATAGACTGCTGCCTGCTAAGCTTCACATTTGCTCTTTCAAGTCACTGAGCTGGATCTGCTGTCTGTGATTTTGTTTGATAATTAATATTGGACTTGGACCCTATTGTTCAAACACAGTGACTTCTGGCTCCAAAAATTGACAACATGACAATATCCTTAAAATCAAAACTGAGTCTTAAAGATATGTTTAAACTCTGTGGGTGATGTCACGGCGTTTAATTCCATCTTTTACATACAGTCTGTGATTAAAAGCTCAGAAAAGAACATTTGTGTGTGATCTTGAATGTCTTTTTTTTAAGTGAAAGAGAAATGTCCTAAGCATTTGTAAATCCCGGGGAGCTTGCTGTCCTGGCAGACTGGGATAAAAGCCATGCCTGTAATGACTTGGATCTGAAAACTATTTGCAGAGCTGATCTGCCCTGTATCTCTGCCATAGTAGCTGTCTGCTCTTTTACTCATCTCAGCTGCTGTGACCTGAAAACCACGTAGGTAAATGTAGCTGTGAGTCAGGCTCAGTTTGGTTTATGTAATGTTGTTGTTGGCTGGGCACTCATCCCGGAACAAGAAAACCCACTTAATACCCATAAAGCCAATGACCCTCCTGTGCTTTATCTCAAAAAACATCCTTATTCTGTTCTTTTATTTTCTCATCCCAACTCGGATATTTACCTCTCTTGTGCTCTTATCGCACATCCAGTGCTGTCCTCAGCTCGCTTTCTCATTTTGAACTCCTTTCTCTCTCTCTCTCTCTCTCTCTCTCTCTCGCTTCCTGCCACTGAGGGAAACAAAATACTGTTGCTATGGAAACTGCTCACAGACAGGAGAACAGCAGCTTCCAGTGTAGAGACGGTAGCCTATATATGGGCACTTCCTGTCTGCGGGCTGAGAGATAGGTTCAGCCTTCTATGAAATTTGAGTCTCTCGTTTCTGTGTGGAAAACGATGAGACAGATGGGGTGACAGACAGAGTGGGAAACACAGAGAAAGACAGAGAGAGGGAGAGAGGGAGAGAGGTGGAGTGATGAAGCAGCAGAGAAATGTATGGAGTCTGGTCTAGCTGATATTGATCATGAGATTTGGCAGGAACTGTCTTGTTATTGTTAGACACTCCAGCTTTCTCCCTGTTGCACAATACACTATTCCTAGCTCTACATCTCTACACCTTTTCTGTAACTATGACTCACAATGACACTGACAAACCTTTTACATCATGACTGGAGCCACTGCTCTTCAGACCTGCGAGGGCAACACTCAGCAACTGCATACTGATCAGCTCATAAATAGGAATTAAACAGGATGTCCACAGTTGACCTTAAATGTGGAGCATCATCTCAGAAGTAGGTTTGCAGCAGAAAGAAAGAATCATTCATTCCGTGGCTGGAAAGGAAATCTGTCAACTGTAGAGCCGAGCATTAAAAATGCACCACACATTTACATAACCAACTTAAGCGTAATGCCAGCTTTGTCCTTCATGCCTCTGTTTGAATCTGATTACAGCACACATAGCGAGGCTTTCTTGGTCTCTGCCCCTCAGGCTGCCAGAGCCAGACCTCTTATTTTTGCTTTCCCTGTCAGGCAATATCCAGCAGAAGCAAGATTTATTAGTGTTTACTTTGGTGGTAAAAATCTAATAAGATTTGATGCTAATGGGACTTTTTTCCTTCTTGTTGTTCCTCAAGAACACAGGGTACGGGAGACGGACAGAAAACATAATCTACTTGACTTTCATGAAAAGATCAAAACCATTTGGGGGATTCTGTCTTTCTGCTCTGCCAGTTGGACACAGTGAAGGTTCCTAATCACAATCCGTATGGACTCCAATCCCAGGAAATCACAGAAACGTGATTAAATACTTCAGGGAAAATTAAAGAAGGGAAGAAGGGGAGATTTAGGCTGCCCCGCCCATATATTTATGAAATTGAGAGTAAAAGCAGTGAGCAATGAAAGATAACTGCTCCTCTGAGACTGTTTGTGTTGTAATAGCTGTTCTGCTCTGATGAATGCCCACAGCAGGCAGGTTTAACAAAGGAGAAGCACTGATAAATGTGCTACAGAAGAAAATCGCCATCCCCACGGCTGTACTGATGGAACATGAGGAACATGAGTGACGGTGTCGAGTTAAGAGAATAAAGACCACGAAATGAAAATGAAATGACAATGAATTTAATGAGGACGTCAACAAATGAAAATGAACACATTTAGCAAACAAAAACAAAAATGAGCCAAAAAGAGCGAGCAGCATCGCACGATGGAACCACGACAACATGTCGATAATTGACATGTTTACAAAAATCCGCATTAATGGAAAGAGCCAAAATTATCATCAAGCCTTTTTAGATGCGAGTGCTATTTGAATCATTAGTGAGTAATTTGGATAACTGATGTTTTTCTGTGGTTGTTGTTTTTGTGCGTGTGACAAACAAACAAAAGACAAAAAATGATTCTTGAAAAAAAGGCAAAAAACACTCTTCCGGGTCAGTCCACCGTGTGATGCGGCCGGTCTCTTTGACAGTCACAGAAACAAGCCAACTAATGACATCAAACACAACACATAATAAGAAATATATTACAACCAAAAATAACAAATACAATCTTCAGCAACAATACACTCGTGGGAATGAGATGAGACATTTATAAGAAGTTCACGATGCGCACTTTCTGCTTCAGTCGGCACTCTTCCTTTCACACATACTCGCACACAAATAATTTCAAAATGAATCACCCGACACATAACATGAACGCTGAGAATGAGAGACGGAGCATGCAATTCAACAGATTACGGATGTGAATGGATGAACGGTGAGAGGAGGATGAAGGTGATACTACAGATAACAATTAGCACTCTGTTTCTCTTAGACTCTCCTAAATGCATCACAGCTGCTGCGACACAGACCTGTTAGTGTCGCCTTCGATCTGTCACTCTCTCCTCTTAATGCATTGTCTTTTTTTGTATGTTTATTTGTTTTCACACCAAATGGAGCGGACAGACTGCGAAGAGCGCTG
Organism: Rhamphochromis sp. 'chilingali'; assembly: GCF_963969265.1. Taxonomy (NCBI): domain Eukaryota; kingdom Metazoa; phylum Chordata; class Actinopteri; order Cichliformes; family Cichlidae; genus Rhamphochromis; species Rhamphochromis sp. 'chilingali'. The sequence continues at coordinate 17,986,193 of NC_137946.1, forward strand.
ACCTCGGTGGCACATTGAATTATGCCTCAGAGCTGATATTGACAGAAAACACTGTTGTGGGTGCGTGCCTGTGTGGAATAATGTGTCTATAGATCTTATATGAAAATAAAACTAATACGGAAATTTAGGATGCTCTCAGTGCTTTCACTGAGGCAAGCGGCCTTGAAAAGCTCATAAGAAGTGCAAAGTGGAAGGGCGGGGGGACGGCGGGCAGGGGGACGATTTTGTGAATGACTTTCATGCGTCGCTTGACAATTAGTAAAAATGGGTCACAGAGAGCATCAAATTTGCAAAATGTGTGAGTGTGCATGAAGCTGCTGTGCACAAATTTTCTGTACAAAAGTGTTCCACTGAAGTGTGCACGAACATGAAAGTTACTGTGCATGCACCTTCTTCTGAAGACGTGTGCATGCAATGGTGCAATGCTATGTTTGTAGTCTCTGCTTGGGGAAATAGGTTGTGATGGTCCTAGATGTGCTAGCAACCTACTTCAAGCAGCAAAGTGCCTCTAAGTGTTTAAATGCATGGTCCAGCGAGGTGAACTGTTAAATACAGCACTCGCAGTAGGTCACTGAGCCCCTGTGGCTGCTTAGGAAATAGATTTTTCATTCTTTTATTTGTTATATTTAACTTGCATTTTACCACCTAAACCTCATATCTGTGTTATTTTAGCCACTCTAAGCCTCAGATTGCTCTTCAGGGTTGGTAATGTTACTTGCTAGTTTTAAAGGGGTGCAGAGTTGTAATTATTCGTGCGGGTTTACACGCAAATCACAAAGAAGGAGAGGAGGAAATGTGCAAATTAGGGTCTTGGACTTATTGCCTCCTTCTCAAAGAAGATTAAATAACATCTATAAGAGAGATGATGGAATATAATTTCTCCCCATGAGGTTAATACCCTTTGATATGGGGAGGCGAGAGGGAGGGGGTGGGTGTGAGAATGACTGGGAAACGACTGTAAAAGAGAAATTAGAAGGTGTCGGGGAGGGAAGGGACAGGGACAGGGAGGAAATCTGTAACAGGGTAGATAGAAGAAGTAAGAAGTGGAGAGGAGAATTACATCGTAACATGGCTGAAGAGCGTGGAGCTGCAGAGTGGAAGGAAGAGATAATGGCCTGTGAGGCTTCTTCCCCTCCTTACAGCAGTCAAGCCATCGCGGGCTTGCTGCAGAGGCTGGAATAATCCCTCTTTGAGAAACAGACACTCAACTGGAATGTAACTGCTGCAACAGTGAGCTCTGAAATGGGCTAGAAAAGAAGGTTTAAGGAGGTTACGAAAACCAAAGGATAGGTGGTGTGTTTGCGTTTATAGCACTGGATTTTCATATTGTGGAAGAGGCAGAAAGTGGGCGGGGTCATTTTCTACAATGACTGCCCCACATTTATTTAACCAGAGCAAAGAACATAGAAAGGGAGGTAGAGTTTATAAATGTGCGCACGAGCCAGAACATTTCCTCTCAACACTGTAAACTATAATGACCCAGTTCCATAATTCAGATGAATGTGGAAGCCCTGTTATAGCTACAGCTCATAGCTGATCTGTTATCCTGGGTTACCTTCAGATTGCGTCAATATAACTTCTCACTGATGGATTCAGACTCTCTGCCATTCATCTATGTTTCCCGATTCACGGAAAATAGCACAGGAAAACCCAAGGAATGGACTCTTTAACCTACGCTGACTGAGGATACGGTCATGCATGAACACACACACGCACACACACGCACACACACGCACACACATACTTATATAAAAGGTAATGACCCCCTCTGCTTTCCTCCCATAAAATCCGCCTGTGTAAATAAATAGTTGCAACATACATCATAGCTGCATCCCTGCAGTCAGGCAGAACGTGCAGTGAGTTTCAATCAGTGTGCATTAGAAACACACGAAACCTGCGAGTAGAAGCCTATGTGGATACACATGTATCTGTATTTCGGTATTCTAGAGGCTGAGGTGAACTGAGCTAGCGAGTGTTTGTTTAGGAGGGAGAAGACACTAAAACAGCAGTCGGCTTAAGCGCAAATTTAAGAGATGCTGTCAGAAAGCTGAGTGATTGGGATTGGAGCTGTTCTTAAAAGCTCACCCACATCACTGTCAAAGACTGGATTAACAAATACTTTGATATAAGCATCTACACACATGCGCGCGCACAGTGTACACGAAGTCGAGATATTTAATTCGAAGTTTTCCCTTTGAGTTGCATGCTCCTGCTCTGCACAGCAGTAATTTTATTTGTTAGCTACAGAAAACAGACTGCTATTAAGGTACTTTAACAGGCATACATGACAAAAAAGGGCTTAAATAATCAAATAGACTAGTATAAAATGTATTTCTACATCATTTACACAACTCGACATGTACAAAATAATGTGACTTGATTAAAAAAACAAAAGAAATTCTATATCAGAAGTGTGTACTGATTGCATCTTTTTGCTGAAAGATGGTCAAATGCAATGCAATGCCCAGCAGGTGAAGAAGGATGCAATCCAATTTCTGGAAATTAAAAACACACTGCAGACTGGGGCAGACTGCCAATCAGCCAGTCTCATCTTTATATCAGATACTGCACAATTTACCGACTAGCAGATCAGGTGATCTCAACAGGTCGGTGTTAACGTTATTCAGTGCTGAGCCACCAAAGGCAGACAGAGTTCTTTATGAGGGACAGAATATGTGCTATAATATCCAAATGAAATGAACATTTGCCTTGCTGGAAGCCCAGAGCAGCACTGGGTGAGGTCTGAAATACTAAAGATGCTGGGAAGTTGTACTTTCTTCATAATCTAGTGATTCTAAGATGTAGTCGGCCTATGCTCAGTCCCGGCTTTGTCCATTTCCTGAGAAAATAGAATAATTGTGTTATAAGTTTTGTGATTTGGAGTCACTAAATGCTACGGGCTGACTCTTAGTGCGTGCTTTGCGAGCGTGCTCGTGTATTCCCATTCTTACCCTGCGTCGGCTAAGGCTGCCTGGACTGGTTGGGGAGGGGCTGGGAGATTTTCCCGAATGAGGAGTTGACAGCTGACTGGCCGGCGTCCCGTTCACTGGAGGGAGAAAAGAAAGGAGAGAAAAAACGGAGCAGGATGGATGAGAGTGGAGCGACCACTTTAAAAAACAAACAAACAAAAAAAAAACACATAAATATTGTAATAGATGACTCCTTAAATGAAAATGCCTATTTTTTTAGAACAGCTATATTAGTGTCTAGCAACAGCCTACACTTCCGCCCTCAGCATCTCTCCATTAACATGAATGAGGCAGAGGAAGAGGAGAGCAAGGGAGAGAGTGAGGGAGAAAGATAAAGAAGAGCACCGAAGTCCACACTAGTTTTTTTTTCTTTTTTCAGTCTAACAAAACAATCATCGCCATCATCATCATCATTATCATCATTAAAACATAAAAAAATAAAGAAACCCTTCTCCTAAAGCTCTTCATTGATGAAATTCAACATCACGGCGTTACGCACACAGGCAGACACTCCTCCTGGTTACACAACAAAAGCATTAACATTTTAACGGCAGCTCTCACTGACCTCTTACCAGAAAAATCCCTACACGACACTTTACAAAGTCAGCAGCTTGGCATGTGTTGCGGTGACACGGCGGACACAATCAGAGGTGTCCAAAAATGATCCGATCCAGGGACAATTAAAGTTTTACGTTACCCGGGGAAATGGTATTATAAAAGCTGCATGCATTACAGGGGTTTATTTTCTGGATGGGATGGTTTCCTACCTTCCACTTCCAGCATGATGAAAAGCACAGTGATAATCCAAAATGGGATAAAGAGAGGAGGAGGAAGAACAGCACCTTTGTACTCGCTCCGTCCGAGTGTGATAATAAACTGTGGTGAATGGGAGAGACGGAGCAGGGCTGTAGTGTACTACACAGAGAGGCGGAGAGGCTGCTTGCGCAAACTCTGACGCGCACCAGTGAGCAGAGACAGAGAGAGAGAGAGAGAGAGAGAGAGAGGAGGGGGGTGTAGTACAAAAAAATAACATCTATATTTTAAATATCTATCCACTGGCCTCCTTGCTTGTATGAGACAAGCTGAGAAAGGGGCGGATTAGAACTGATAATATAACTAATGCAGTAGATATAGATCCAACCAAGGAGGCTGTAATGCTCAGGAGCAGCCTGTCCTACTTTAAGAGCTTTACACTTCCTCGTGGAAACATCCTCAGGAAAAATCAAGAACAATAATTCTTCTATTTATTAGAAGTCTCACCCAAAGCAGCAGCCATTGCACCAGCGTCCTCTGCATGTCTTTAGGTTTTATCATTCCTCAAGTTACATGGCCAAACTAGAGGATACTGCAAACAAGATTCACCCAGACCTACTGGAGCTATTTTCTAATTTTGGCTGTAAATGAAAAAAATAAAATCTCATCCTTCAGGAAGCATTTGAATTTTCTCTCTAGCCCAGACTGGTTGAGGAGTTACAGCAAGGTGACACACAGATGATGAAATCTCTTTCTATCAGTGTTCAGCTAGCAGTGCCTTATGAATGCCTTGTGCTACTATGATACATTAAATATCTCCGTAAAGCTCGTCTTATCTACTTTCAGAAACCGTTTGAGTTTTGTCTCAACAATAACAGGATTATGATCATTTAAAAAGTGCTTGTAAAATGGGCCCACCTTAGGCTAAATGTTGAAACAACTCCACCACAAAAGCTCTGGAAGACTTTCTGGTAAGACCAGTTAATGGAGAAGTTTGTGGTTGTGATACACAGGCAGGTTTTTTCTCCCAGTATGTGTCGCCAGGTTGTAAAGCGAACGGTTCCAAATGAATTCAGTGTAACTTGTTTTCTTTCTAGGTTCATTTTTCCAGCGTGACTCAACATTCACACATGAGGAGATCCACTGTTGGAGTAAGGATACCAATTTGGCCACAATGCAGCCACAAAAAGACGCTGTTTTTCAGCTTCTTTCACACCTACTGTGTTAAATGCAGCAAGTGTTATGCTTAGAAAAAAACAACAACAATAATAATAATATTAATGACAAGTGAGCTGGGCTAGTATCGAAGATTGAAAAGCACCTCGTGTGCTCCTGTCTCCTGCTGAGTGATGCCCTGATTGATGCACTGGCTGCATATTATGTAAGACTCTTGAAAAAAGAAATAAAAACACAGCCTCAGAGTGAATGTGAAGTATATCCAGGAGATCTGTCACTGCTATTGACGAGCAGTGTGACAGTACAATGTTCATTGTTTAAATAACCCATTACACGGAGCCGACGTAAAGCCTGCGAGTTAATTAAAGTGTTTTCGGTTCCTAAGTAGAAAACAAGACAGCACCGTTCTTCATCTGGGAACTGTAAATTTCTGTGACAGAGCGGACCAAGTATAGACCAACACTGCCTTTCCTCAAGTCGAGACATTAATGCGTCTAAAAATTCAATTTAATCCACACAAGCATAAAATAATGCCTGCTCAATTATGGTACCCAGCAGCAACACATTCAGCTATTACAAGCTGTATGGGTAAACAAGCACAGTGGTTTAAAACTGTTATTTAATAATGTCAGTATAAGAGAAAAATGTGTGATCTTGATTTTCTACATTGTCATCGGCTCACATCCTCCTCCATATGAGGAATTTGGAAGCTTGTGTGTATCCAGCCTTTATTCTTAGATCCAAATATGCACACTCTGTTCTAAAAATTGAATATTTTCAGCATATTTGAGCAAATTCTATAGATAAAATCATGCATGAAGGCAGGTTTTGGGACAACACAGTGAAACATTACAAATTCTCATATGACTCAATTCTCAATTCTCAAATGACATAACAGAAGTCAATAAAAGCACCAGAGCAGCTCTGTTTCATAACACCAAAGCTGCCTGAAAGGATGTGTCCTTATGCATTTAGTGCTGTTGTTTTGTATTTGTTGCATCCCCTCTGCTCAAAGTACATTCGGGCCTTTCATGATTGGATTTTTCCGAGCAAGAGATGTGTTGAAGGCTGCAGACATCATGTGTTCACAGTTCAGAAGCTGCCGCTGCCAGCAGGGAATCCTCTCGAGACACCCTGCATTTATTTTTGGGTCAGCTGCCCCAAACACTTCAGCGTGAAGTCTCTCCATTCACGAGGAGCCGCTTATGACGGAAAGCACGAGGTGAGACGCCGAGGCAGCGAGAGAGCGATTCTTCCTGACTACATCTGCACTTCTCAGTTAATTTTAGCTGACATGAGGCATTCGAGGAGAGCCGGGGGACAGATGGTAAAATGGAGGGGAGGGGAAGGAGAAACTATGTATGAGTGCAAAATGTTTTCTCACTTTATTTTGGGTTTGTGTGCTTGTGACATCATCTCAGAGCGACGCTCGAGTGACAATGTCAGCCTGAGAAGCAACAATCTGCCGACACACAACCAAAAGACTAATGCTAAATACGACCACCGTCAATACGAAAGGGGAACGAGGCAGCATCCAAGCGACGCATTAAAATTGCAAGGTTGAATAATTTTAAATGGAATTTGTAACATAACATTTAATTTTCCTTCACTTTGATGCCTTCTCGTTAATTTCAAATTATTCTATTTCTGTGCAATTATGATTCATCGGCGAGACAGAGCATGATTCACCTAACAAACATTCAGCACACAAGTCTCTGAGCTTTGATGTTCTTCGGTACGTACAAGGACGGAGAGTTAAACTTCATCTGTGCTGGGAAGCGGGACGAGAAGTTGTTTGTTCTGCATTGATTCAGCATATTTCTCAGAAGGCTTTCTGTTCATGAAAGAGACCAAAGACAACGTGTTTTTCTAGTCTGATAAAGGAACGCAAAGGCTGCACCATCCTTTTTTTGCTCCATCACATATCCAACATAAATCCGATACTCGACAGAGATGCTTTTACATATATTCCATTCACTTTTGTGTGTTGCAGTTTATATGGAGTATAATCTCACTGTGAGCAATACACAACTGTGACTGCTTTGTTGATCACTATACAAGCGCTGTTTATCACAAATCCTTAGTGTGAACCTTTTAGATCTAATGCTTATTAAAAATAGAATGATTTTTTTGAATAGCTGCTTTCTTCTGAAAACACAGTAAAATTGTTAAAAAGTTAGGGATTAGTCAAGAAAGCGTTTTTTCAGAGTGAACCAGACTCGTGGTAAATAGACCGATTCTTATATAGAGCTTCTCTACTCTACCGGAGCACTTAAAGTATTTTATACAACATGCCTCATTCACATAAACACTTTCTTCTATGCTTAAGTTCTTTCTTTCTAACATTCACACACATTCATACTCATAGCAACTTGGGGTTAGTATCTTGCATATTTGGCATGCAGACTGGAGCAGCCAGGGATTCTTATCAGTAGATGACCTGCTCCACATACTGCACAGCAGGTCTGTAGAGTAGCTCTACCTAATCGTTTGCTGCCTATTCCCACCACACAAGTCACATAACTTCTCCATCCATCCATTACCTTCTGATTATCTAAAGTTGATAAGATGACAAGACAAACCAGATGTGGTACATAATCTCTCCAGTGAGTTTTGGGTGTCCTCCCAGTGAGGGGTGCCTGGAAAACCTCTAATGGGAATTGCCCAGGAGGCATCCTAACCACCTTCTTTCAGCATGGAAGAGCTTGGAGCTTTTCCCCGTGTTTTTTTTTTTGTTTGGTTGGGGTTTTTTTATACAGTCTCCTTAATGCCCAGATGTGTCTGGGATGCAAGGAACAAAAGCAAATACAGGAAAAAGGTGCTGTGTCCTGGACTATTGGAGTACACTGAACATTTGCATTTGTTTCACAGTTAGCTGTTAGCTGGTGTAGACTTTTGCACATCTATAGTATCTTGCCGCGTCTCAGAATGCAAAGCACACGGGGTTATAGTTTTTTTTTTTAGCTATAACTTACAACATACACCTGGTAGCTGGTTGGGATCCTGATTGGATGAGGTTCACACCAAAAACCAACCACTCTGGAGTTCATTTAGAAACGCAACGAGACCAACTCCTCCAAAGGTCTTGCGATCACTGCGTCGACACACCTGCACAAGCGAACCGCACAAAGTCAGAAAACTAAACACCACACCTGTGCCTTATGTGGATACATTTTAAAAGCTCTGATTTCAGTTTGATTCTCCCGATCGCATTCTTTGTCTCCGTATGAGTGTGCGGTTGTCTATAGCTCGCTTGTTTTGCTTTTCTGTGCCTCTTTAGTGGTGTCCAGGTCTACCCTGCAAACGTGCAGAATGAGGAGCAGCCAGACACACACAAAGAACACCAGGTGGTGCTTAGCAGCACACGTGTTGTGTTACGTGCACTCACTATCTGGCTTTCACTACCTTGCAGATAATTCTCGCCTCACATCTGCTCTGTGCAGCTCCTCAGGTCCAGCTTATTATATGTGATCAAGAATTTTATGTCTGTGTTGGCTGAAGGGAAAATTAATGTGGGAATTCAAGGCTGCTTTTTCAGCACACCCAAAGACCCGGAGCAAGGTTAAAAACTATAGGAGATCGTCATCATGCACTGACATCATGGATGAAAAATAACACTTCTACTGTCTGCCAAGAGTCTTTCTGATGTCGAAGTCTTATTTCCACTGTGAAGATGTCCATCCATAACTAACAGCAATATGATCACACAGTGATTTTTGAGTAATTTGTTGCATTTTAACTCTGAGGATTTATTCAACTTTAACTAATACGTTGCCGCACACAGGACTACAATGGAGAAAATTAGCCTTGGCTTTCAAGTGAATGTAACTGTCCAAAATGTGATGTCTTTTATGATGTTTATTTGAAAGACCTAACTCTAATTTGTGTCCTGATATCAGGAGGCTGTGAACTCAAAGCTCAGGAATAGCAGGTTACTGCTCAAAATGTCTCTATTTTGAGAAAATGTGTTGATGATGTAAGATCACATGCTCCCCAGATCTCAGTTTTTGTTATATTTATTCTAATTTAGGACTAAGAATAAGCTTCACGGCTAATTAATCTGTTAATTTCTCTCTTGATTTACTGATTAAATGCTTGTAGTCTATAATTACCCAAAATACTCAAAATTTCCAAAAATCCCAAGTTGACATCTGTAAATAGCAGTCCAATAACCATAACGTGTCCGATCAGAATGATATAAAACAGAGTAAAGAAACACTTGTGATCAAATATTTCAGCAGTAGTAATACTTAAACCTGCAAATTGCACATAGCAAGAGGAGACGGCACACACTGGGAAACTGCACCACTGAACTTGCCTTTAACGCAACACTTTAGATGTAAATAAAGTTTGTAAATAAATACATTGTCTTTATTTTCATTACCAGTGATGAGACCTGATCACAGTAACGCCTATCAAATGTCATTGGACATTGACACAGTCCCCCATTTTCAGACGCTCAAAAGTAATTGAACAAAATAACATGATTTTAAATATAAAGACTGTTTTCAGTGCTTAGATGAAAATCGTGAGTGCCTGAAGTCTAGAAACCACAGATATCACCAAATGCTGTGTTTTCTTTAGACCTTTACATCATCTTCAGATGTGTTTTTGTGGGTCTCTCTGTCTTCAGTTTTTCTTCAGTAACTGAAAAGCATGCTCTCAAGTCTGAGCAGAGTACAGCCCTGTACGCCTTATCACAGTCCATCTGCTATCATTTCTACCAGCAGTCACATCATCGACACACACTAGTAAACTGGTTTCACTGGCAGACATCCATGCTCATGCCATAACACTGACTCCACCATGTTTGGCAGATACTGTGGATCAGATCATGAGCTATTGTTCTCCTTCTCTTACTTTTCTCCTCCCCAAAGTTCATTTTGGTTTCATCTGTCCAAAGAATTTGCTTCAGAAGTGTGCAGGCTGTTTTGGATGTTTTCTGGCAAAGCCTAATGTGGATGGATGTCTTGCTCTTGAGCCAAACCAGTAGTTTGCACAAGTGTCTGTTTATATTTTTGAAGGTGTCTTTTGATTGTTGACCTTGACAATGATACTGCTATCTCCCCAAGAGTGTTGGTCTTGACTTGGCTTGATGTTATGAAGTTGTTTTTCTTTGGGAACATATTCTCTGATCATCCACTTTAGTTCTCCTCTGTGATCTTTCTGGTCTTTCGGTGTTGCTGAGCTGGCCAGTTCATTCCTTCTTTTTAAGAATGGATCTTTAAACCTCATATTGAGAGGTCCAGTGAACAGCTTCCAAATTCAAATTTTAACACTTGGAATGAGCTCAAGGAATAACAGCAGAACAGGCCTCACATGGCCATTAAACTGCTTGTTAGACGAATGTCCAATTACTTTAGAGCCTCTAAAAATTGGGGACTGTGTATAAAAAAAAGTGATTCCTAAAGAGTTAATGGAATACATTTGCTGAGCCCCTTGAATTAAAGCTGGAAGTCTATGGTTCAGTCACACAGTGATTGTTTGATTTAAAATCCACAGAAAACTACAATAATTGTGTCTTTGTCCAAAGAAAATATGAACCTAACTGTACATACAGATTGATAAGTGAATGTGCTCCTGGTTCAGCAGTATCAGCTGTTGTTCACTACTATAACAGAACATGTTGTCCTCAAGGGGAGGGAACACGATGTGCTTTTAACATTTGAATAAAAGAGCAGCAGAAGGTTAGTCAGGGTCAGACAGATTTCCACTGCTGTTTTGTTCCTGACCAACAATGTCTGAGGGAGTAAATACAAACAGAAAACAGTCAACACCAGTCAGGGAATATTTGATCATGTTAAGCAGCGGAAGCAACACCAGAAGGTGAACATTTTGGCGACGTGAAAAAAACGCAGGGACGTTCTGAGTCAGGGCGAGGGCCGAACGTCAGTCAGCTCCTCTCCCCTCTGCAGGCCATTTCACAGGAAGTCCCTGCCATATATGGTTGTCACAGGCCATTGTGTCTGTAGCTACATGCTCCTACTGTGCTATGTTCCCATGGCAACCAAGACGAATCAGTCCCTCCCTCCGCCAGTCTCTTGTTTTCTCTTTCTCTCTCTCTCTCACACACACAGACACACACACACACACACACACACACACCAGGATACACCTTTATTCCAGACTTTGCTGCAGCCAGCGAGATCAGATGGTGGTGTATGACTCACTCTCATAACCTTTCCCCAAAGTTTTCAAGCCTTCAGCATCCAGAAGTTTCTCTCCTTACCCCAGCTGTTTACATCCTTCTTCCTATTCAGGTCAACAAAAAATCCAGCAGCAAATGTTCGCGTTCGTTCTGCGTGGTCACGTTACGGTTACGATTTAAGGTTAAAATAATAATAATAATAATAAAGAAATAAATGGTGCCTCTGGACTTCAGCAGCAGGTGGAACAAATTCTTCTTTAGTAGTTTCTGTGTGTTGCATCAGCCACTCAATAACCCCCCTACCAAAAAAAACCCCAATAGGTCTTTATACGCGTACAAATCATAAAATGATTACAGTGTGGAGGAAAAGTTAAGTGCACTGTTGCATAACCAGGCATATTACACACAACCAAAGCTCAAGCTGTGCAATCAGACAATGCCTGATTTTGTTCAAAGCTCTAAACTAATCATCAAGTTCTCGCCAGCTCTGAGACAGACCGAATGAATGTTTGGCCTCTTAAACACACACACACACACACACACACACACACACACACACACACACACACACACACACACACACACACACACACACACACACACACACACACACACACACACACAAACAGTTGTGGTGCATTAATGAAAGCTGCATTCATCTATCAGAATGATTGTTTTCACACACGTTTGGTCTGTTGTTATCTCAAAAGGACTTCTAGACAGACTCTCAGGCACAAACAATAAGAGCAGGCACCAGTGCAAGCTTATTACATTTCATTAGTATGTCAGGTGAAGCACGGCTTGTTGGGGAGCTGCAGGATTGAGTCACCAGCCCCGTTCATCTTTCCCTCTCATCTTCACTCCTTCCACCCTCCCTCTCTCTCTCTTTTTTTTGTTGCTTTTTACCTCTCTCATCCCTGTTTGCCTTTTTCTCTCCTCCCTTGTGAAAACATTCTCATTTGAATTCACATTCAAGCAACAAGGCGCAGCTCACATATGTACGCCGCGAGACACTCCACAGAGCTCAGATTTCATCGTGTTCATTCATACTGCGCTGAGATGCCGATTAAGTGACGATCTAGAAAACACCAAGCAATCAGACGATGAGCTATTATTACACAAACAACTCCCGACCACGGCGAACGCATCTGAGGTGCTGCAGACATGCACAAGCTCAAAAAAAAGGCAGGGGATGAGTTACAGGGTGTGTTAAACTACTTAAAGAGAGGACTAGAAGAAGACAGAAACTTTTGCTGTCTTACCAGATGCAGGCGACTTGCTGCGCAGCGATTGGACAACAGTTCTGGGGGAGCCTCGGTTCAAAGAGCCTGACATCCTCCCATAGATCAATGATTTCATCATACGACACTCTGCAAGCACAAAGAGAGGACAGATAGAGGTGTTCAGGGACTGTTTAGCAAATATTAATCCACTCACCTTTATGTATTCATCCAGTGCGCTGAAATCCAAAATGTGTAAGCTGTAGAAATTCAAATCCTAAGGAGGTAGCAGCTTTTTTACCTTCTTGCAGCACTCGGGATTTCATGCTCAAATAAACTGACATTAGGTGTGCGACACTGTAACATGACACTGGTTTGTGGCACAGAAACAGCCTTAATATTACACCATCAGAGCACTCGAACAACACGACAGCTCTGTTAGTCTGAAATGAAAAGTTTATGGATTTTAAGCCAGCTACTGTTTTAATATTGTTTTTGAGTGAGTCTAACCTTTAGCCATGCAAGAAAACAGCAAACCACTAATGTATCGCCACACTTGTAATTGGTTTTACCTTCAGGTCCCCCTGCAAAAACGAGCCCTGACCTTCAGTGGGCTCGTTTTCCAAACGCAATTATTGTGGTGCTTCAGAAGTGACAGCTATGACTCACGGAGGTCTTACAGACACACACACACACACAGCGCTAGTAAATGAGCCATGTGATGGTATTAAAACACACGCTCCGTGTCGGCTCCATCCCCAAAACTTTACTCCTCCACTGTTCATTAACCCAGCCCCATTATAGCTCATTGCCATTATAGACCAGTGGGAAAGACAAATTGTACAGCTTGCCCCGCACATGTCTGTGTGCGTGCGTGTGTGTGTGTGTGCATGCGTGCGTGCATATGAGAGCCTGGCTGTGTGTCTGTCTGTATTTGCATTTGCTTGTGTGGCAGACGTTTGTGGCCCAGTGATTAATGTACAATACCGAGTGTTAACATGATGACAGTGTGCCAGAGCTGAGGCAGAGGCGATAATTATAGCGATGCTGAGAGGAGGCGAAGTTGTCTGCAGCTCTGACTCCAGATGTCTCTCTGTTACGCTGTCTGTTTCGTTTGTCGCTCTCCGTTCCTGTCTGTCTATTTCTGCCTCTTGCTCTCTGTCTGCCAGCGCATGATGAGGTGTCAAATCATGCTCTGTGTCTATAAAACATTAGATATGGCTGTGTTATAATCACTGTTTTTGGGGGGGAAATGTGGTTCAGACGAATTCTCCTGACGAAAATCGACCTATGTAGAAGAGTCTGTGTAACGTTTTTAACGGTGTTGATTGTGCCCAAACTTTCATAAAGGACATTTGGGATGTTTAGAGAACATTCCCATACTGCCCCTCAATGGTCACATGAGATCATTTAATTGAGAAATTAAACAAAGGATCCTACGTGGGTAAAAGCTGAATGTATACTCTCCATTCTCAGTAAGATTTTTAAAAAGATCATTTTCATTCCTTTATGGTCATGTTGCAGCATTTCATAGCAGACATTTGGTATCTTTGGGGTACATTTTCTTATGGTAATCTGTTATTCACAATATTTACATGAGGACCTTTCATACGAGACTAGTGGAAACATTTTGGATATGAAGAAGATGTTCCCTATAAATGTAAGAGATTGCACCCTTTTTCGTTTTAATAAAAGTTAAATGAAACTGAAGTTTAATAAATATTGGATATGGTTGGGGATGGAGCAAGGAGTAGTCTGATTACAACAATTATCACAACAATCAGATAATGTTACATCTGGCTATTTGCAACTAGAAGTGTTGCATTTAAATGCATTTGGCACACATTCTTGGGAAATACTGGGAGAGATCGGGGGACAGTTGATATATGGTACCATGTATTGAGCCATTACTAATTTGGTTTAGTTTTCCAGGCTTTCTGAAGGTCTTTCAAAGTTTTTCTTTGGACATTGGCTGCTTTATCACTGCTCATTTTTGTACCGGACCATTCTCACAGGAATGTTTTTATTCATTAATTATTAAGCCACTTAACACTGACCCATGAATCATTCAGGCTTAAAAAACGCACATAACACAAGGAATGACCAGTGTTGTGTCCACACGTAACGGATAACACAGAATCCATTTTAAATAGTATCTTTAGCCACTTTGTTACTAGGAGCCTGAACAAAACACATTATTTGTTCCAATTTCTTTAGATGAGTCTATGAAAAATAATACAGATAACACAGTTTGACAGACTTAAAATAGTATTTTTGTACCAACAACATCTGTCCCTTCAGTTAATAAATCTAATGCTCACTGAAGTCTCATCAGAAATGGTCTTAATGGAAGTGTACCTGTTAAGAAGCCATTCTCAAGGAAGATAAATAGAGAACAAAGACTTATGGATGCCAAATTACACAAGAACTGAACGGAAAATTAGTGACAACAGGTCTTATGCGAAAGATCCCAAACACACTCCCGCTGCCGTAAAGCACACCTGAATAGAAAAACACACAAACTCTATATCAGTCATGGATTGGCCTCTCCAGAGCCTGAACCTTAATATTACTGAAGCAGCGTGAGATCATCTTGACAGAAAACAGAAAAAAAAGGAAGCTTTGAACATCCTTCAAGAAGCCTGGAGAACTATTCCTGAAGACTACTTAAAAGATGGCTTGCCTAAGAGCATTCAGGCTGTGTGCAAGAATAAAGATGGGAATACCAAACATTGACTTTCAGGCTCATTAGATTTATACAACCTCAGTTTTTGCCTGTTATTATGTATTTGCACAAATGCATCTTTGGACCTATTTCACACTTTTCTAGCAAAATATAAACATGGGCGCCTGAAAACTTTCCTTTAGATCACTATAGTATAATTAACTGAATTACGATTACATTACCAGGCCTTTATGTCCTTCACACATTAAATAGTCAACACAAGGTCAGAAATCAACGCTTGAAGTTTAAACGCAGTTTTAGGTGAAAGTTAGAGATGTACAGGCTTGAGTTTGACATATCTGGATTCTTCAAACACGTGTTTTCATCAGGGAGCTGTCTGACTAGTCTTCACTCAGTAGCATGACAGCAGCCTACGATACAGGCAGAGACACAAGAACAAGCAGCCCTGCAACCACTTCTGTGGTCCCCACAGAGCCCTTATTTCAACATCATTGAGACAAACTGGGAATACATGAAAAGAAACCGAAAACAGGCAGCTGAACTCCACAGATTTACAGTGTTTCAAAGAGGACTGGAGCTCTTTTCACAACAGCAGCTCAAAAAACGAATTTGGAGGAAGCTTTGAGGCGGAAATGACCCTATTGTATTCTTCCAGCAAGAAAATACAGCAAATCCTGATGTACTAGAAAATGTACTAATGTACTCTACGAACTCTAAGAGCAAGGACGACAGTGGGCATGCTTGCTGTGCTGTTAGTGTGTTTTTTGTTCACACACAGTTGTAGCAAGCGTGGGCAGATAATTAAATTTTCATCACACGGATAAGAGGTGCTTCTTAGCTATAAGTGATTGGTTTAAAATGCTTATGGAGACAATCGTCAGTAATTAATTAAACATAGTCGAATCACAGGCTTATAAACCTTGCTGCATGAAGGAAAAAGTTTTGTTGTTATCATTCTCAAGACAGAGGAAGGTTACCAAAGGAAGACATAGCTAATGAAAGCAGGAAGGCACAATGTGCTCCAAATGAAAGAACAGTGAGGAGGAGGAGTGAGGGGAAAAGGGAGACAAAAGAGGGTAGGGGGCGGAGGTTTGCAACCATGGCGGGATGGATACCTGGGAAACAGATAAATTGAATAAACCTTTCAACAAAACCCAGTGCACACTCATTCATGTAGGAGACAGGAAGAGAGATGAGAGGGTAAGAATACAGATGAGCACTAAATGGCAGGAGTGAAGGGAAGGGGGAGAGAGACAGGCAGCAGCACACACAGATGGGTAAAGTGAGGACAGAACACATCCTCAGTGGATAGCGGTGGGGAGACAGGCAGAAAAGAGGGAGAGGAACAATGGTAAAATAGGTTAGACGGTGGTTTAAGTGCAGTGGACCGAGAGGAGAGGATGAAGTAGACAGCCTACAGCTGGGGTGTCGAACATGAGGCCCGGTGGCCAGAATGGGCCTTTCAAAAACTCCAGTTTGGCCCATGCAATGGCTTCGGAAAAAATGTATGAGGACATAAATTTCGGTTATTGAACTGCTTTTTAGTTTTACAGCCTTTGCTACATTTGTACAACACCAGTTAAAAAGTAATAGAAAAAACAATTAAATGACAGAAAAGATCTTGTTTTATTTTAGTGAGACAAATCGTGCTGTGAATTAGCAAAACTCTTCTGTGTTACAATTCCAACACAGTCAGGGCAACAAGCTACCAAACCTTTTTTTTATTGCAATTTTATACATTTATTTCTTGCAACTTTAGCCCAAAGTGTCAGCAGCATTGCTTCATCATGAAGAGAAACAGACAGTTTTTATATGAAGATATCTCCAGGGTGAAATGTGTACTTAAATTTCTTTTACACTGACAGAAATGGGACTTTCACTGGTCAAAGTGGGCTGTTTGTGGCCCAAAATTTAAAATGTGTTGGACATCAAGCAGAGGGTTGAACCAGGAAGATTACCGGTAATGTTTTTTTTATTTTATTCACTGAAATGTTTTATGATGACGTGCATGTACTTAGCCCTTTATCACCCAAGTATCATGCAGGACCCTGGACTTATTTTGTAATTTTGGCTGTAAAATGTCAAAATAATTGTTATCGTTCAGGAATCCTTTGAATTTTCTCTCTAGCCTAAAGTGGTTGAGAAGTTATGCTAATGAAGGAAGAGCTGTGTTCAGAAAGCAGTACCTTATGACAGCTCTGTGCTGCCATGATACACCAAATATCTTCTATTCTTTCCAAAAGTATTTTCCTTTTGTCTCTAGCACAAATAGTAACTGTCACACCCAGCAGGATCAGTGTCCAGCTGATCTGAGGTTTTTTCTATCTTTCTCTCCAACTTCCACTCTCTCTCTCTCCTCTTGTCATTGTGGGTTCACGCCCTCGGTGGGAGGAAACAACTGAGCCTAATCAGGGCGGTCAGCATTTAAGCCAGGAGGTGACTGCTGTTCTTCGCTGGATCGTTGTCTGCCACGCGTTAGTGAAAGTCAAGTCTACAGCAAAGCTAAGTCAAATGTTTAGAAGTGAACTGTGTAACTATTCCTCGTCTCCCCGTCTCTCCTCCTGGATTCCCTCCCCGTGTGATTCTTTGTGTCGAGTGTGGATGAGTGAACCTGTGGCCGTGAGTGTGGAGAGTTGGAGAACGCGTGACTACCCCCTTGGATTTCCCCAGAGCCCCGTCGCTCACTTAATTGTATATAGCACTGCCCTGCACTTCCTGTAAATACACAAGGTGGATTCTGTAAATAAATTATTGTGTATAGCTGATTCTGGAGTCCTGCGCTTGAGTTCTCCCCGTCAAACCGTAACAATAACAAAGTTGGGGTCATTTAAAGAGTGCTTATAAAATGACTAATGGTTTAAAAAAAAAGATTTGGTTAATTTGATAGAAAATAGAAAGTAAGGAAGGGAGGGAAGAATAAAATAGGAAACGTGAGGATAGAAATGTAAGAGAAGGTATTTCTCACCACTTTCATCCAGCATCAAGTCATCTTGATAGCGGAACTTCTCTGGTCCACAAGCCACGAAGATGTCCTCGTCACCAAAGAAGTCCTGCAGGCATGACACCTGAAAAGATGGAAGAGTTCAGTTTTTGTAAGGTTGGATAAATGCTCAACGTTTTATTCAGGAAAATGAGATTTTCTGACAACAGCAATTTGCTAACATGTTGGCAAATTTAGTCACATAGTCTACTTTAGTCACTTGTAAGCTGCTGATAGTGTTTGTATGTATACATTGCAAACTGCGAGAGCCACTCACATACTCTGCATTGTGCATGCTCACAACACTGGCTTCCTCTGCCTGTGCTCGGGTGAAGGGGCACATTCACTGAGCCCGAGGACTGTGAAGAACACCAGAGGTGTGTGCGTGCTGGTTTTGTTTGGTTCATTTTGTGTGCTCGCCAAACCTCTTTATAGACAGTCCATGTTCCCGACAAGTCCCCAAGCAGCAGCGCTGTGCTGCTTCTGCACCTAATCAGTCTATCAGTAACTATAATGGGACCTTGCTGACTCACTAATTTGTTGATGCACCGTAGCTCATGCACCGGACATCCAGAGAAGCAAGTGGGGTTAAATGAAGGCCAGTATCTTATAAATGGTGGTGAATAACAAAGAGAAGGATGGATGAGGTAGACGGACCTACGGATAAAAGGACTCTGAAGGCGTCGCTGTCATTATTTGATGAGCTCCCTAATGTGCAGTTAAAACCAAAGCCACAGATTTGGTTAACACCACAGTTAGTGTTGGATTATTTTTTAAGGCTGTCTACAGATGGACACCATTTCATTAAGACATGCCTAATAAACACATTGTTCACAAATCTTCAGCTGCAGCACAAGACAGGTGTTATGTGCCTTTTTAATTTGTAAGATCACTGGTTCTCTACCAGGAAGAAACCTCAGCAATGGGCTGTTTATGATGACAAACAGGATGAAAAGCACACCACCGTTCATTTTTTTCCTATTTGATTTAGTCAACAGCTAATTCCATATCTGATCTAAACGCTGCGTGAATTGCTCAAATAACTTTAATTACACCCCAAAGGCCAACCATCACACTTCAATTCCAAGACATCAATATTCCAAATGATATTTCTCCACTGGAAACGGTACAGTCAGAAAGGGATTTACTGGAAGACAATAGTTCATTCATCTAGTATGACAAATCTCCTACCAAAAACCTATTAGGAGCTATTATAGTTTAGGCTGCATGCAAGTGTAACACCGCCTGAAGTTAGCACACAAACACAAAGCTTCAGTTATTGCATTTTCATGGCAATTAGCATCTAAGAATCCATTTAGATTCCCATTAGCCACCAATCAGTGCCCCAAAAGAAAGTCACAAATGATGTAACAGCATTATCAGCAAAATGCCAAATAAACAGCAAAGAGGCCATTCTGTGTGTGCGTCTGTGTGTGTCAAGAAGGGAGTTGTCCTGCTTTACCCCCCGTAGACCCACAGATGAGCCAGCGGGGAGATAGAAAACAAGTTTAATCTCAGGCACAGGCTCTCTGTGGAGTATGGATCACTTTCATTTAACTTTTTAAATTAATGCTTGTGTGTGTCTGCATATGTGTGCGTGTGTGTGTGTGTGTGTGTCTGCATATGTGTGCGTGTGTGTGTGTGTGTGTGTGTGTCTGCATATGTGTGCGTGTGTGTGTGTGTGTGTCTGCATATGTGTGTGCGTGTGTGTGTGTGTGTGTGTGTGTGTGTGTGTGTGTGTGTGTGTGTGTGTGTGTGTGTGTCTGCGTGTGGAAATGATATTACTCCAGTTTCATAACAGAGTGCATATTGCTTTGTTCCCTGATGTCCCCTGATAGCGCTGGTGATTAACTTCCTAACAAGATGGCGTGATACAGATGCCGGAAACATTTCCCAAGTGCGTCAGTGCTGACGACTTGGCCACTTCTCTAAAGGTAAAGTTTTTTAATTCGAGTATTTTTCACATTTTTTTCGAAGTGATATCAGATTTTGTGCTTACAGTACACTGAACACAACTTCTACTTTGAAAGCACAGCGATTACTGAAAAGTTTGTCACTGATAATGTTATTGGCTGCTTCAGGCTCAGGCAAACTTTGGTCTCACATACACTCGTGTTTAGTTGCAGCAAGCTGAATCTGTCACCTGTGATGCTCCAATGAACGCATCTCTCTTTGTCTTTACACAGCCTACGTTACATCAGTCACTCTCTAATGACGCATGCTGCTTGGTCAATTAATTAATGAGCTGACTGAAAGAAAATGAATTGCCAATTGTTTAGATAATCAAACACAATTGTGACCTTGTTTTTGAGAGAGAGATGAGAGATGTTGAGCTTCTGAGTCCTGATGATATCTTTGCAATTTGAACTACTGATCTGACAGGGTGAAACAAATGTCAAAGATGCTTTGCTATAAGCTGAAGCAACTGGATGTAATGGCTTTCTTGTCATAATCAAGGACAGGCGAGGTGGTGAGAGTGCTCACTTTCCTGGGAACCCTTCAGTAGGTGTGTCAAGGTTACCTGAGTGGTGAAGACAAGGTTAGGGTTTACCTGCAAGCCATCTTGAGCCGCTCTCAGCTGCTGTGGCAGTGTCCCCTATCAGCTGTATGGGCTCAGTGGTTAACTTCTTGCAGCATGTGTGGTCGCAGCAAGCACTCTGACCACTGATGTCTGCAGGAAACCCAAGTCAGCTGAGAGAAATAACCTCTCCAGAGTATCCTGGGTCTGCTCTGCATCCCCCTCCCAGCAGAACATGCCTGAAACATCTCATCTAGGAGGTGAAAAGGAGGTCCCCTAGCCAGATGCCCAAAGCACCTCATCTAACTCCAAGAGGCCAGCCAGGCACAGCCCAAAAGCACGACATGGACTTGCCATCCTATGGGCTCACCATATGCTATATTGTGTATTTCTCATTTACGTCCCTAAAAACAAGAAAAAAGTGCAACCACACAGATTTTGTCTCCAGGTGTATAACAGACAGCATAACATAAACCAACACATGTGGCTCTCTCCTTTTTGCAAAAACTGCCAAACTGTCCTCGCCCTCTACCTTTTGCCCTCTTGTACTGCATGCAATTATAGTAATTATCATGCTAAGTCTCAGCACCTTTGCACTTTTTTTTAAACACAGAAAAATTACTTTAAACAAATATTTCTTTTGATGGTTTTAGTTTAATACAGCCTTGCATTTGCACAACTGTTTATTAATCAATATGAACCAGTATATTTTTGTGTGTTCATCCATACCAGAGACTGTAGAAATGACTCTTATATATGCATTTTTATGCACAAATCTATGATCTCTAAAAAAGTTTCTTTATTAGAGCTATTCTAACAATGTTTATGTTGTATACACTATATAAAAGAAAATGAGCCAACAATGCTCTCTGATTTGAGGAGCTACAACTGCAAAATGTTGAGTGCAAATATTGATCCACTAGTTGTTTCATCTCTAATGGAAAGATTTTTCTTTTGACGTCTAAGACTCTTCGTTTGAGCCTCATCGATTTAAAACTTGGGCTCTTTTGAAATCTGTGATCTTTATTGGCATGACGCACATCCTGTTGTTCCAATCAATTTGTGCAGGACTGGAGCAGAGGGCTCTATATATCTGTATACATCTGCTGCTCTGAAGCAGTTAGATTGAGTCCTTAAGCCAGGACTGCTGCTATTTAACAAAGACCCTTGTTTGAAATTAGGATATTTGAAGCATATCAACCTGAGAACAACAAAAATACTGGGCAAACACGGAGGGGAAAAAGCAGAGTGTAATAAGATAAATAAGCGAAAGAATGAGGATTCAGGGATGATAAGGACGGGAAGATAAGGACGAGTTTCATCTGGGGCAGCTAATGAGCAACACACAAACACAAACTGTCTACTGAGACTGGTGAGTAAAAGTATAGCTGCCATGGTGATGATGCCCTTAAGGCACTGTTGCATGGTTGATGCATGCCACTGACTGCAACAATGCGTACATGGTGATAAGAGAGCTCCATTATTAATATTTTACCTACTATGAGTATGATTTGCTCATAGTATGATATGATCTGCTTCATTCACACAAATGCAGAAACACGCCCTTGTGGCAAATGACCTGGTTAATGGTGAAAAAAAGATGTTGCGAGAGGAAGAAGCGCTTTTCTGAAACACTCAGGAAGATGGATCAACTGATGATGAAGAGATGAGTGAGCTGGTAAAGGTGAAGAGAACAAAAGGAAAAGAAAACAATCAAAAAGAAAATCAGAGAGAGATTAAACCAAATCATCAAATCCCCTGAGTTAGAGAGGAAGCAAACAGAAGGGGGGGCAGCGGAGAAGATTTATTCCTGACTGCTGCTCCGAGCCCTTATCCGAGCCCAATGACAAAACAAGCCACTTTGATGTTTCTGATGCTCCCTTCTCCCAGAGAACCAGCACAGTTACACAACATCTACTGCTGCTATAAACAAGGCCGGGGTGAGAGAAACGGAGCACCGGAGGAAAAGACTCATCTAAATCTAATCTAGTCTAAAACAGTGAGAGGAGAGCAGAGGAGTGTGGAGATTTCATAATCTTCCCATCAGCTCAGCACCAGTAAGGAAAAAAATGTCAGCTTATTCTTTGCTGGGCCTTATGGGCCTGACCCTGAACTTCTTCCTTTACTGTCCACTGCTATCACGCTTAACAGGCCAGTTTAATAGGTATCACTGTGTTTTATATAACAATGGGGGCAAGTTTTGTTTATTTTCCACAATGGAAAAAAAAAACAGTTAGAGAAATCCTTGCAGAATAAGCCTCCAGCTCCCGATCATCGTGCATAAAACAACCAACAGGCCATTATGAAGCTGTTTTATGTCGCCACTGCGCCATCTAGTGTAGAATCACCTAACTCCATGACGTGTCTGTTCCTCGCTCTTTCTTCTATTTGCTTTTCATTTTGTCTTTCAGCACAAATACAAATCATATCTGGGGAAACCTGCAGGTTTTGGTCTTACACGGTGTCGCAGCTAATGCAATGTCCAGAACATCACAGCAAAGGTGGATGAGAAACTGACGCAGGGAAATAACTGCCACCACACGGTGGCGCTGGTTAATAATCACAGGAAGAGGACACAGCCAGTACAAAATCCCACAAATGAAAAAAGAAATTGACTCAATTTACCTTGAATCAAGAGAACTGAAGCACATAAATGTAATGACAAAAGAACAACCTACAATTGAAATTAAACATATGCAAATGTATTCACCTAAATTCGCCTACGTAAAGCTTAAGTAGGAACATCTGGGACTCAAAAGAACTTTAAAAAACACATGAAAACAGTTTAAGTATGCAGATTAATCTACTGTGAGTCATAGCATCTATCCTGTTTTTTATAAGATCGCACATAACATATGGCATATACAGTGTTAATGCTTATTTGGCAAGGAAAAATGCACACACACACATTTAAATCAAAGCATCTGCCTGGCTCTCACTTTCCATCCGCTCTCGTGAATCATATGCTGGTAGCAAATGATCAGTGACAACACTTCTCGCTCTACTCATTTGGATCGCCTATTTATGTCCCTCTGTCTGATTTCAGGAGCTGACAGGTGGAAGACACACCTGTCAGCTCCTGTCACATTTTAGTGGGAATTTCTGACAGCCAATCATAGATAGAGACGATAATGTGCAACTACGTGAGGCTGCATGCAATTGTATTTACTACTAGGTAACAGGAGGTTGAATTCTGCTTAAATTTCACTTAGTTCGTACTCTTGATTTCACATCACTAGTCACTCAGTTGATATTGTTGGCTTTTGAACACATCAGCATAGGTGGGAGTTTGTGATTTTGATCATTCAATGACTTTTATGAACCAGAAATAATCCCAATTAATTAAAAAAGAAAACAAAAATACAAATGAGTCTGTACCCTTCCTGCACCTCATTTTTGGGTACTTTTTAAAATGTTTTTTCTTTCTCTGTTAACAAACTTAGTCAAACATATGGCTACAATTCCAGAATTTAAAAAAAAAAGAAACAAGAGCAGAAGGAGAAGAAAAGAAGATTCAACCACTAATCTTTTGCACCACAATAGATGGTGAGGTCAACATAATCCAGCCCACGGAAATGCCACGTCTCAGACTGAGGAGGAGCTGTCTGTGGTGCTGAATCGACCGTAGCGAGCCAACAGGGCCTTTCACGCTGCTCTGAAAAAAACTTTCCTTGTAAGGATACCGAAGATGGGAGGGTAGACAGATGGAACTGACAGACACACAGACTGACGGATTAACTGACAGATGCTCTGACACAAATATGGATATACAGAAACAACAAAGGGTAAAGTGTTTGTTTCTATCATTCAGAGCCTCTGATGTGAAGAAAAAAAAACCATGACACTGACTGACAAAGCTTTAATATTTAAGCAGCAATAAAGCATCACCAAAAACATTCTCACATGAAACAACTAAAGCTAATTTCCTTATTCTTCTAATCACCTCTTAATGTCCTCGTAGACCCAGAGGAGACGCAGAGAAGTGCAGAGCCACCTGACTAAAGGACAGAGAGACAGTGATCTAACAGAGATCAGGACACTGTCCGTACCCTGACGGTGAATTTACACGTGACCTCCCGCTGATTTAATCAGCACAACGCAAAGAGCCCAGTTTCACCAGAAACTGAATGTGAACTGACAGAGAGGAGCGGGGAACAAGGGATGGCAGGAAGAACCGGGGGGAAAGCAAACAGAAGAAACAAAAAGCAGCATTGATGTGGGGCCAAGTAACTGTGCAGCAGGCTGAGTTGGCGCTGGTGTTACTGCGTTCACCTCAAACCAGAGCAGCAGGCTGCCTGCCTGCCTGGCTGGATGCTTTGTTGCATAACAGCTTGTGTAACTGTTTCTGGCCTCCACAGGGGGAAAGCAAACTTTCTTGTGAAGCTGTTTGATGCACGTCTTTCTAAATTTGACAACATCTTCCTGTCATTCATTTGTGTAAAGATGTTTTTCCTCCTTCTTTCTCTTTCAAGCTACTGGTTTCAGCCAATAGTGGGAAACCGGTGCGCGTGCAGGAGCACGTGTGTGTGATGCATAAAATACGAATGTATGCTGAATTAATGAGCTAAAACAGGTTTTTAGAGCCTAAGTAAGCGGGTGCCATGGGATCAATTAAGTGAGCAGCGAGGAAGCAGTCTAACTAACTGCTAAGCAGAACAAACTTGAGGGCTGAGATGGAATACTCTTTCATGGTTGATTCACCTGCTGATCACGCTCTCAATTAATCCATAAAATGTAAATTCCATCATACTTTTTTCTGACAAATGCTTTGAAATGTCTTATTTTGCTCAACTAACAGAAGAAAATAAAACCTGTGGCAAGGATTCAAAATCAGGTTAATTATTATACAAAACGAGGCTGGATAAGGATGCGGTCCCAATATGCTACTTGCAATAAACATAAACAAACATTTACCAATAAATCAAGAACAAATAAGTCGTCAGTCCAAGTCTGACTGACTCAACCACGGCTAAACAAATCTTCCAATATGGCTTCCAATTAAAATGTAACTTCAGCCTTTTTTAACTGCAATAATAGAGGAAAGACAAACATGCACTACTCTATAATGCATAACATGCAGATTAAACTCTGACCTTTTGAAGTTGATGCTGATAGACAGAAATAAAGAACAATGAGCAATAGTGCAGGCTCTGATGATGGTTTAAAAAACATTCATGACACCATTAAAAAAATGCATAATAATAAGTGTAGTGAGTTGTGCTGACTACCCACTACTGCATTAAATACAACTCTTGGTCATAAAGGATGCAAAGATTTTGCTTCTGAAGGTTTGGTTCTGTTAGCCACACATTAACATTTATCTTTTGCGATTTTAAAACTTCTGAGGTGTTTATTAACAAAGCACGGCATTTTTGCCTTCCAGCTGGCCTGGATAAGCTTTGTTCAAATAAGATATATCTTCTGTCACATTAGACAAAATCTAATCTGACAGATGATATGTGTCAGTCCGACTCTTTAAGCAGCCAAAAGCATGAAGCTGGAATCCAATCTTTCAAATGCAGATTCATTTGAGGCAGATTAGAGAATGAGTGACTCAGGAAGTGAATGAGTCAGACTGTATATGTATATGTATATGCATGTGCGTGTGCGTGTGTGCGTGTGATAAAGTTGTGGTGTGACTAAGTCCTGAACAGTCTGCCAGGGCTGGAAACGTCTGCCATCGATCCTAATTTGGCAGCAGATCCTCTGACTACAATAGGCTCTCCAATCTGCTACAGTCACTCTTCACTGGTGGACCAAGACACACACACACACAGACTGGTTTACCAAACCAGAAGGAAACAGACGGACAGACAGACAGCCTGACAAAAAAGCCTTCTATATTGCCTGTTTACACACAAAAACAGCAGTATAGTCTTAGCATTTCTGCTTGGGAATGCAAAACTACACTCCACAGTAACAAATTGACTATGTACTAGCAACAAATACACATATCCACACTGTGCTGAGTAACTGTGACTCAGCAGAACAGCAGGAGCAGATGGGGGCTCTGCTTCCCACGATCCTCATATACAGAAAAGGTGACATCATCAACATTAAATACATCCCGCAGCGAATAACAAGATCTAATGCTTTGCATATGAGCATAACATAATTGCTGTCCTTGCGTTCTGTAAGTATCACTAATGTAGCACCTTGTCTATAGTCACTGCAGAGCTGGATTCAGACTCAGAGGGAGAAAGGAGACAGGCACAATTAAAACAATGAAAAACAAAGCAAATATGGAGTAATGTGCAAAAAAAAAAAAGGAGGGTGGGTAGGGAGGGTGGGGGGGCAGAAAGAGCAATGCCATATGTTGCAGCCTCTTGGATTTGGGGATGCATGTCGAGTGTGCTAATTAAATGAAGACTAGACAGCCATGAAAAAAAGAAAACAGCGGAAGGCTGCCAGCAAAGTGACAGACACACTGAGAAAAGTTAGGAGAGAGGACATATAAGACCAGAGGACGTAAAGATGTGGGGATTGAAAACTGGGTGATGAGGATGAATAATATATGAAGATGCAAATAGAACAGATGCAGTCATGGGTGGAGAGAAAATTTTAAAAGGGGGCGTGGTGGAGAAAAAGGAGGTTGCAGAGGAAACAGAAGATGACGATAAAAGGATATAAGAGATTCTTTTGCCTTGCCAACAAGCAGAAGGACAAGCCAACAATGCAGTTAAAGAAGCGAGAGCTGCACTGCAGATAGTGAACAAGTAGTTCATCACTCCTACAAGTAACCTCTACCTCACCTTAAGAGACGTTATTATGTTGTTTTTTAATACCAAATGTAAAAGAGGGTTGACATAAGAATATAATGGAAAAGGAGATGAACAGTGCATAACCTCTTTAAATTAAATCAAATTAATTGGCAGCAAACAGCAACTTACATGTAACAGTGTTGTGGTTTTTTTCTATAATTTAGCATAATTTCATCATTGAAGGGACGAACAAGTAGACAGGCTGATCCCATTAACCCTAAAGCAACATGGCCACCATGGCATTAAACTTAATGATATGATATGATGCTTTAGGAGAAGTGTGGACTCAAGTAATGTTCCACCTTGTTCAGTTTAGAGAACAAAAATAGCATATCAGCCTATGCTGCTTAATTTACCAATGATTTAAAATATTTCATGGTTTTTTTTGTCTTCTAACTTTATGGAAGTTAATTGACTGTTTGCCAGCTCCTCTTCTTTAGCAGTTTTTTCTCTTTGTTTTGCATATTTTTTCCATTTTAAAACCTTTTCTGTAAGCATTTATACCACTTTGGGTAAGTGTCCCCTTTTTTATGCGTGTTTTAGCTTTAGCATTAGCATTAGCGCTTAATGTGAGAATGCTACTATTTCCCTGTGCTCAACCCCCTGAGGTACAAACTACAAGGTCTGAGTAATGAGACTCTGAATAATAGAATGCAACCGACCTTAGAAATGAGTAATCAGCATCAAGTGCCTGCAGTTAATGGCCAGCGATGCATGAGCAGAAATCTAAATGAATCCATTCAAAAAAGGGTGTGTGTCACTATCCATGCTAAGTGGCCTCAGCAGGCTCAAGGCTGGCAGCTGGGGTCCTACATAATGTGTGTGTGTGTGTGTGTGTGTGTGTGTGTGTGTGTGTGTGTGTGTGTGTGTGTGTGTGTGTGTGTGTGTGTGTGTGTGTGTGTGTGTGTAAACACAGCTCAAAAGTATTAATAGGCCAGCCGTGTCTGTGTCCTAAGCCACTTATGGCTCGTCTCTGTTCTCCTAAGACCGACCAAGCTACACAATCCCACCATGCTATGATATCACATCAGGTTTGCTGGTTCCTAAGCAACTAGATCAAATCTTCATAGAAACTGGCAGGGTTAAGAGTTTGCCGAGAAATAGGAGATTTGTGGTAACCCCAAAGGCGAAAGGATGGAGCTAAAAATAACAGCTATCAGATACTAAGAGACCAGCATGTTAGCATCAATGTAGCAGTATAGTGGGGGTCGGAACTTGATCTAGATTCTTGCATTACAGTCGGAAATATGATATCCAAATGGACACGGTGGAATGAGCTCACGGAGAGAGTTCACAACTTGTCCAATCTCCATCGCATGCATTATTGCATACATGCATTACTGTAGATAAACACGTAGGTATGCAGGATTTAGAACATCCTAATACTTTATTATTACTGACTAAAATGTACTGGCGGCACTAAGTGCAGAAATGTGTTACTTAATGCCTGTTCAAACTAAGAATCAGATCTAATTTATATTATATGTAGTATGTATTTCTTAATCGGGGCATGTTATTATAAGACTGTTTGAGATTACATAACATACTAACATAACAAGCACTGCAGAAATATCCCAGCGTTTCCCAAAGACGATTGCTTTCATTTCAACCAAAAGACCTGAAACACTGCACACAGTCAGGTACAGATTCATACATGCACCTGAACCTGCATATAGAAATGAACAGGTGTAACCAAATGACTGACAGCTAAACACATTCCCTCAGCAGCATCTATATGCATGTTTTTCCTTGAACTGAACTTCTGAAGATCGTTTTTCACGTACACGTAAACCCTTCCGCACTGACTCTGTCCTCATTACAGGGGTTAATGAAGGAAAGAAGCCCAAGCTCTGGTTTTCACAAGCTCTCTCTCTCTCTCTCTCTCTCTCTCTCTCTCTCTCTCTCTCTCTAGGCTCTGCAGCTCTGTTGGGACTCGACGCTACTGCCAGCAAGGCCCAGAAACCTACTTCTGCCGTAGGCTCAATGACTGACGCGGCTCAGCTGACGGCAGCAGGCCACACAGGCAAAACCATGCAAGGACGCGAGCATGCACCTGCGCGCACACTCTACTTAAACCTTAAAGTCCCTTTATCCTTAGGAAATTACCTTTGGCACACTTCTGATATGTCAAAAGGTACATTAGGTAACCCCTGCCATTATTTATCCAAAATGTTACTCCTATGCTTATTCAGACATAATAGTTCATTCATTGGTACTTAAAAAAAAACATGCTGAGGTTAAATTTCTTTAATGAGTTCCCCTTTTTGTAGCCACGCAAAAATGTTCTGAACCCTTTTGCTCGCTGCTTATTCACCAGTAATTCCCACCTTACAAGTTGAATCCCACATTCTCCCCTTTTTCTCCTCTCTTAATAACATAATCGCAAACTCTCCCACAGGCATTAATCGACACCTACGTACAAAATCAGACATAAAAATGCGAAGGAGCTGGATCTGCACTCAGCCCAGCCCAGCTAATTTGGCAGTGTGCGTGTTACCATGCCGATCAATACTTTAACTAAAAATAGCATAGCCGTAATACGCTTACTTCAAATTGCAGAAGGCTGAACGTGGCAGGAGCAGAATTTATTCTGTAATTTCCAACATAAGTGTAACCAGTGGCAGAGGAAGTGGGCACTGGGCAAAAGTGTGAGTTTAATCCCCGACAGGAGGTTTCTTAAGGCGATTCCAGGATGTTATTGGCTGGGCCTGCGTTCAAACAGCAGGTCACTTCCTGCTGGGTTAGCGGTGGATCATTAAATAGACAGTGTGGCTTCAGAAATGGGATCATAAACCAGTGCGAACACATGCAGATCAATGATTAGAGTTGGGATAGATGCTAGCGCAGTGTATCAAAATGCCTATTAAGCATGAAAATACCACAAGGCAAAGAGAATATTTGTTAAGACGAGTCAAACAGCGCCCTATTAGGAGATAGCTGTATGACACCAAGTAGCCAGACACCCTTTACATCCAGTACAATCTGTTTAACTGATGCTCCTGCTGGCGGTGCATTCAATAACTTACGACATGACCTAGAGAGAGGCAGAGAGAGAGACGGGGGGAGCATGGACAGATGCACAGACAGAAACGATGATGATGATGATGATGTGGGCTGGCGTGAGGGATGGAGTTGGGGACATGAAAGCAAACAGGAAGAGACTGGGGAGTTAAAGCATGTCAGAAGTATAAGCTAAAACCTGACACGCTGGCAGAGACGGCCTCTTTCTCTCTGCACCGTCCTCTTGTTGACACACAGGTGTGAGAAAGAGCACTTGATCTCACACGGCTGCCACGCAGGTCAAGTCCAGTGCTGTTTCCACTCAGACATAAAGAGAGGAATATGTGTGATCCGCGTACACACACTACGTCTGCGTACACAACTGGTTTAAACCCTGTTCTTTTTATAGTGTCTGCCTCCCACCCACTGAGAGAGGAAGCGGGTTAGGTGGGTGGACTATCAAGGGGGGGTATGACTATGATTTCTGGCACACATCGCTGCAGCGTGGGTGAGAACTCAGACTCCATTCATAGATTTCTTTTTTTTCCCTTCATTTGACCTCTTTCAGTCTCTGTGCCGCTCTTTCCCTACACAGCTCCGGCTGTGAACGGGGACAAAAATGTTCGTCATTCATAAAAGGCTCAGGATCGTGTTCATTAAATATTTACACCCTTTTTTTGATTCCTTTACCAGACCATAGATCTTCAGTTCCCTTCTCCAATCCAGTCTAAAACAGCCATATAATATCTCCCTCTTTTTCTGAGTGTGTCTCTCAGTGGAGACACTCATCATGTGTGACACATCTCCCACTGGCTCCATTGTGAGATTTAGTTCGAATTTAATACAGGCTAACAGCCAATGTCATCCACAATAAAACCAATTCAAAGCCACGTCTAATGTTCTTTGATACCATGCAAACACTAACAGGCTGCTTATCTTCTGCAAGCGCAATTCTATTTACTCCATACAACTACAAATCAGTGAACCGTGTAAGGAATTCTCACCCGTTTGCCATCCACCGTGTAGATCTTCTTCACCACTCCAGAGTCGAGCTTTATGGCGTCTGTGATGTCGGTAAGGACCTGTTCATAGGAATGGGCTGTTTTCTTGTTCAGAAGAATCCTCACTGCTTTCCGGGGCTTCACTCCGCTCCGCACCACCGTCACAAGCTTCGGACGGATGAAGTCCTTGCTTTCGCGACCCTCTGAGGCGGTGGTCTTGGTGCTGCCCAGAGACGGAAGCCCGCGGGACGATGCTGCCGCAGCCTTGACGTTCACTGACCAGTTGGGGTTCACGTTCTTTGCGTAATCCAACTTTTTGTAGGCTTCGGTCGAACTGCAAACATAGCTTTCACCTATTGGGATGGGGGGTTGGAAAAAAGAGAGGGTATCAAAGATGGATTATTTAGAAAACAGCCAAACAAAAGAGATAATCTTTAGGCTTCTTTTGGCAAAAGAAATAGATTATAAAGAGTAAAAACTATATATTTGGGTGAGAATCTAAAGGTAAACTCTACTGAAGGGGTGAACACCATTCTTTAAAAAAATATACACTCTTATTTGTTCTGCTATATTCAGAGCGACGTGCATATAAAGGATATGATTAACATTGGTTTCAGATCCCTCAAACCATTCAGTGACCCCTGGTGCCCTTTAAATCCTGGAGGAGGCCACTCCCGTCACAATAGAGATGTTTCATCACTGGACGAATGCGATTACTCAGATCAGCTTTGTATTGATCTGAAGCGACCTTTCCATCTCAGGCGATAATTATGCCAGAGTCAGTGGACCCTATCAATGTTGAGGTCAAAGGTTTGTTTTTTTTTCTTTACTGTTTGCACATAATCAACAGTCCATATCATCTAAACCTGCTGCCAACAGCTTAGAGCTCTTCCTCTTTCACCCCTCCTGACCTAATGATATTGGCTTGTAACTTTTAGAGAGTAAAACAGACCAAGATAACCTGAGCTGACACACCGGATATCTGGACCGCCATCTGGCCATCAAATGAGTTGCATAATCTTAAAGCAGTCATCTACAGTGTGCTCACTGGGTTAGGCTTTTTTGTGTGAAGAAATGCCCCCTAAAAGTATCATGTACAGGCTGTTTCATATTATCTATCATTGGGGCTTCTTACTTTACATTTACAGTCTTGTTAGTGACCTTACTCTATGCAGCAGGAGGGGGAGCAAGGGAAGATCACATAACACCACAGCTCACAGGTCAGGGAGTGTTTACTCTTTTAGAGAGTAGAAGAGAGGCATCCTATTATGTTAGATAACCACAAACATGTTGATAAGGTCATAGATGAGAGGAAGTGTGTCTCAGTGCTTTGAATTGTCGCAGATATACATATGTATTTATACTGACCTTCTACTAGCTGTTCAATATTGGTGATTTTCTTTGACCCATCCAGGGTGTATATGGTCCGGACGCCCTGAGGCAGGTTGACATTGTCGGATAGGGAACGGGTCAGGTCCGCCAGCAGGGCGTCAAAGGTCCGGAACCTGTCAGCAGAAATGGCGTACACAATCCCATTGAAGTACCGGTCTCCATTGCGGTAGAAGCGGACTTTCTTGGCTCTCTTCTCCGCACTCAGTGTCTTCAGGGTCCGGGTCCGGTACAGACTGCAGTGGGCGCTGTGTGTGGGACTCAGCACACCGTTCATCTTCGCACTAGAGCGGCTGTGCCTCTGACCTTTGTCCCGCTCGTCAAAATGCTCCATCTCCATTTCGCTACCGAGGCTCACAAGTACGGCAGTACTGTCTGGGAAACAACAAAGAGGAGGGGAGGGGAGGGAGAAGATAAAGTTTGAACTACCGAATAACAAATGAAAAGGAGGTGCCGAAAATGAATATCCGACCCAAGAGAGGTTCGGAAGGCTGATATAACCGCCAGCCGGTATCCGTCGCTGGCGCACTGTCTCAAAATACCCCACTAATGACAGATTAAGTGCTCTTAAGCCGAGCAGTGGACAGTGCGCTTCTTGACGACCCACGCTGTGTGTGACAGTGCGCCCGAGCTACTGTGACGCGCAGATGGCTGGAGAGCCTCGGTCACGAATCGATAATAACCTATTAATTTGGCCCTATAAATATTCAGAAGAGCCGCAGCTGGACCAACATCCCTCCTGGGCCGGAGTTAAAACACAACATCGCGGTCCCGTTATAGATGCCCATCATTAAAATATGCCAGGTTATATTCTGCAGTCCCAAAAAGACTCGTTAAAAACATATAAAAGTGTGTTTCAAGACTTTGCAGCAAACCACAAATAAAACAGTTAATCACGCTGGTATGAGATGATAATAATAATTTTAAAAAGCAACTGCTCAGGCTTACCTACGCGAGCAATTAACGCTTCTGTGACGGTCACCTCCAGTCTGACTGACGCTTTAATTCCCAGCAGATGTGAGAAAGGAGTTCAGTGCGCTCGTCCCTGACACTGGACGCCGGTGATATGTGATGCTGTCCTGGCTGCAGTGTGTGAGCCCCCCCTGTGCGTCTCTTTGTTGTCCGGTTGATGTGCCCCACCACACCAAACCAGTGAATACGTGCGTGTGTGTGCTTGTGTGCGCGTTGTGAGAAAGCAAGCAGCAGAGGCTGGACTGGAAATGGACTTGGTAGCAGCTGCTTCCCCTCCCATTCTCTTTTCTGTTTTTTTTTTTTACACCCACCCTTTCTCTCTCCTCCTCCACGTCACTCTGTCGTGATTTTCATTCGGCGCCCCCACCCCTCATTAGGATGCAACCACACGCTTCCCACCCGTGCTGGGGAGGATGTTGGTCCTGCACCCCCACCCAGCCCCTCAAAAGCACGCGTCAACTGAGGTGGGTGGATGGTGGTGTCAACCCTGCTTTGTGGCATTTTAAATCATCACTGTGGTGCTCAGTAAAGAGAGAAAACAGATATTTTTCTGTGATTATTTTCCAGTTTAATTCCCTCCTCATATTTCACATAAATCATTATTTATAGCTTAACTGATCGTAAATGCAGCATTGTGTTTAACCCACATTTGCACGTGGGTTGTTATGTAATACTTTAACTCTATACACAAACCCACATGCTGTATTTCTTCTACAATGACTTACTGTTGTTGCTGTATGAAGACTTTTTTTTCTTGGGAATTAAATGTATGGATGAGCTCAAAAGAGGTTCAGTTACACTGAATTCATCAACGCAGAGAACTGAGAGATGTAAATGATGCTTCTGTCTCGTTTCTTCCTATGAGCTTTGAAATTTGAGGTTAAGACAGGAACCAGTCTCACAGTGCAGGAAGAGATAAAGACCGCTGACCTACATCATAGACTCCAGAGACTACAAAAATCCCACTCCACCACTCACTAATGAACCACACACATGCATGTGCGTATTATCTAACATTTATATGTGCCAGTGATGATGATAAAAAAAAAGAAGAACAAGAAGGTGCCGTCAATTTCTCACATCTTTGCCATTCGTTTATTTTATTTACAGCGTTATGTTTTGATGATGTCACTTTCATCAGTAATAATACAGAGTCTTTCTCTGTGTCTTTGTGTGTGATAATGAAACACCACAGCCTACCATGCTAGCCATGATCATCCCTTTATGACCACAGTGCTCCCATATTCTCATGGCTGCTTCCATCAGAAGATGGGTCCTTCCAGCAGGATAACATACCGTGTCCCAAAGCTCAGATCAACACAAACTGGTGTCTTGAACATGACAATGAGTTCAGTGCACTCGAATGTCCTCAACAGTCACCAGATTTCAGTCCACTAAAGTTCCTTTGGGATGTAGTTTAAGGAGGTTATGATGGATGTGCAACCAATAAATCTGCAGCAACTGTGTGACACTATCCTGTCAATATGGTACAAACTCTCAGAGGAACGTGTCCAGCACCTTGCTGAATTTGCGCCACAACAAAATAAGCATTGTTGAGAGCAATGTGTGTAAATGTGGGTCCAACCCAGTACTTGTACCTGATAAAGTGGCCTGTGAGTGCCCATGAATTCTTTACTGTGTGAGAGTGAAAGACAAATAAATACATTTAAAATAAAATAATTTAAAAAAACACACCCACAATTTTTTTTCTATTTTGGGGACTTGGTGTGCGTCACAAACAGAGAGGAGATGACACTCTCAGACATAATGTGATTTTCAAAAGAGAGTCAGATATGTCAGATTTATAAATTTCCACATTTTGTTCAAATAACAGATGAGAGCGCAGAGAAATGGATTTTGGTGTTGTGGTAGACTTAAAACAAACATATCTGATATTAGAACTGACAAAATGTGAGGTACACTGTGAAAGCAGCTCTGTTTGTCTTAGGATCATACAGTATCTTGCAGTTAGCAAGCAGCATTTCATAGTAATCAAGCATTTCAAACATATATTGCTTCCATCTACATTTGTGTCACCAGTGCCACTGACTAATTACAGACCGGGTGGAACAAAATCAGAATGAAATAAGCTTGGAAATACTGCATCCATACTAATTAGGTAAGTTCTTCATTTCTTCAATTCTTCATAGAGGCCAACTCTTGAAGCGTAGCACAGCATGACTCGTAGCAGATATAAAGAGAAGTGTGTGTGGTTAAGACTTTTAAGCCTCCATGTGGGCATGTATGATTTTATTTGTATATTATGTATGTAAGTGGACAGTTTTACAATCATAAAAACATATTTTTATGCCAAGCTCCTTTTCTCAGTAATGTGCATAACGGCCACGTTTTCATTCAAATGTTAGAAAAACACAAAAAGGCACGATGTAGAACACTTCTGCAAATACACTTCTGTGAGGTTATGATAAAGAAGCTGAAGCTCAATTGGATGGATTTATGGACTGATAACTGATATTGAAGTCTCATCTGGAGTAATTAAAACCTGCTTTCAATTTACAACCTGTGATTAATGTATTTTGATGCAATGCTTTCACACTACACAGAAGGGTGTGTGAACACGTGTGCTACCACAAAAGTGCGCGAGCCAAATGAATTAGCATAGTAATGCAGCAGTATTGTGAATCATTGTGTTTTGAGAGTCGCTGTTGTGATTTGTCATTCTCTTTCACCTGTCAGGAGAAGATATTTGGGTAGTTCCTCTGTGGCTGTGTGATTCATCGGCAAGACGCATTGAGTTGTAATAAATTAAAAAAGCTTATACGTGAAATTGAGATGGCAGAAGACTAGAGACTAGTTAGAAGGAGAGAGTGGTACACTGCAAATGTGCTCAGTGTTTCATGAGGCGATGTGAACTGGCTATGTCTAAATGAAGTCATGAATCTAAGATAAACAAGCTGTTGTGGATCACACTTAGAAGCGTACACCAAGTCAGCCATATCAAAAAGTAAATACCAGCTCAATAAACAAATTCCTCCCGTGGAAATTGAAGCATTAGGACTCGAGCTGATCAGGCGATACTTTTCAGAGGATTTACAGGGACAGGACAAAAAAATTAAATTATACAATTTATGCCTATGGCACCATGTTGTCCGCTTTGTGATTTTGTTTTAATTCAGTGTAATTCAGCAAGGCTGAGAAGAACTGAAACCATCCTACACGTTTCACAAATACAACTGAAGCAGTACTCCTGGTGTTTGTTTTTTTTGTTGTTTTTTTCCTATTCACTACTTCATCTCATATCGATAGTTTTCTGACACCCACATTTGAAAAGGTGGTCAGTAGGTGGGACATGGGTGACTGTTTGCTCTGTGGAGAAACTACAAACAGCGAGAGCGGTGATGTGGTGCTGCATACGTAATGTGAATCGTAGGAGGTGTTAAAAAAAACTGCAGTGACACAAGAAATGTTCAACTTGGCAGGCTTGTAGCACACTAGACTCAAAGCCTTCAGCTTGTTTCCTGTCCTGAAATAAAGGCCTTAGCCACAAAAGTTTAAAAACCCATATTTGAAACATTTCTCTTTTTAAATAATTCATCTCCTTGTTCAAAGAAACACGTAAGAAAACACTAAGCCCACACTTTGTTGTGAATGTAGCCTTTTATAGCTTGACATCAGGTTAATACTGTGGTTACCTTATCAAATGAAAAAAAATACAAAAATAAAAACACAATACCAACTGCAGCAAATGGACAGAAAAAACAAAATACATTCACATTCATGTTATTAAGTATGCCAGCTGAACTGCTTGTTAACACAAATATTTAATCAGCCAATCACACGACAGCAATTCAAAGCATTTAGGCATATGGACATGATCAAATTGATCTGCCAAAGTTCAAATTGAGCATCAGAATGGGGAATAAAGGTGGTTTCAGTGACTTTGAATGTGGCCTGGTTGTTTGTGCCAGAGAGTATTTCAGAAACTGCCGATCTACTGGGATCTTCCCACACAACCATCTTGAGAGTTTACAGAGAATGGTCAGAAAAAGAGAAAATATCCAATGAGTAGCAGTTCTCAGGTTGAAAATGTCTTGTTGATGTCAAAGGTCCGAGGAGAATGGACTTCTTCAAATTGAAGGCAACAGTAACTCAAATAACCAGAAGAGCATCTCTGAACACGCAACACGTTGAACCTTGAAGCAAACGAGCTACTGAAGTAGAATACCGCACCTCAGTATGGTATTACTTGCTATTTTTGGCCAGGATGTGTCCTTCAATACGCATATTAAACAAATATGTAGGACTGCTTCCTTGCATTTGCACAACATCTCTAAAATTAGAAACATCCTGTGTCAGAGTAATGCTGGAAAAACAAATTCTAGGCTGGACTACTGTAATTCATTATTATCAGGATGTCCTAAAAACTCCCTAAAAAGCCTTTGGCTGATCTAAAATGCTGCATCAAGAGTCCTGACAAGAGAAAGACAGTATTTCTCCCATTTTAGGTCCTCTTAATTGGCTCCATGTTAAATCCCGAATCAAATCTAAAGGTCCATCTCATATCAAAGACCTCATAGTACCACATAGAGCACTCAGACTGCTATCTTACTTGCGGTTCTGATTTTGTTTTGGTGACAGACACCCTCTCTGATTTTAGGATCAGGCCTGGTGACCCTGAATCCTCCCACTGCAGCACTGCAATAGGCTTAGGTTGCTGGGGGATTCCCATGATTCACTGAGCAATTCTCATTCATTCACCTGTTCTTGCTCATTATGTGTTTATCCACCACTTTACTTTTAATCATTAGTCATTATTAATCTCTGGCTCTTCTCCACACCGTGTCTTTTGTCCTGTCTCCCTCCCCTCACCCCCAACCAGCTGCTGCAGGTGGTTGCCCCTCCCTCAAAATTGGTTCTGATGGGGGTTCCTTCTGATTGTTTGGGTTTTCTCTGTATTACTGTGGGCTCTCAACCTTACAATATAAAGTGCCTTGTGATGACTGAGAACTATATAAATAAAATTTAACTGAATCGAAAAAGGGCTCACAAAAATTGGACGACAGAAGATAGGAAAAATGTCGTCTGGCAAGATGAGTCTTGCCACTGAAACATTTAGCTGGCAGCATCAGAATTTGGTATAAACAATTTGAAAGCATGGATCCATCATACCTTTTGTCAGCAGTTCAGGCTGCTGGAGGTGGTGTAATGGTGTGAGAGATATTTTCTTGGCACACGTTGGGTCAATTAGTATCAGCGCTGTATTGTTTAAACACCACAGCCTGCCTGAGTGTTGTTGCTAATAATCTGTTTATGACCACTGTGTACCCATCTTCTGATGGCTGCTTGCAGCAGGACACTGCATCATGTCACAAAGCTCAAATCACCTCAAATTTTACTCAAATGTCTTCAACAATCACCAGATCTCAATCCAGTACAGCAACTTTGAGTTGTGGTGAAATGGGATATTTAGATCATGGATGTGCAGCCAACAAATGTACAGCCACTGCATGATGCAAAAAGGACCAAAATCTGTGAGGAATTATTCTAGCAGGTTGTTGAATCAATACCATAAAGAATTGTGGCAGCTCTTAAAGAAAAAGGAGGTCCAGCTGAGTACTGGACAATACAAAGTGTACCTAATTAAGTGGCTGGTTAGTGTAGAAACTGCAGTATTTCAACATAATCAGTCGCAATGTGAACTAAAGCATAACCAAAAGCAACATGACTAAGTTTGGGTTACGGATCGTGCTTCGGGTTGTGCTTAAGCGTGGGTAACCTGCTTTTCCTTTGTAATTTCTTCTCTCCTTTTCTCTCTGCTATTCTTCCACCATCACCTCCTCCTCTTTCTTTCACAAAGGCCTCGCCACCATCTTCTTCTCCTCCCTCTTTTCCTTTCTTAGAATCAGCCTCTGCCTTCCTGCCAGTCTGCTTCCCTCTAAGCAACAGGAGATGAAAGGGAGAAAAGTACAATTTATATCTACCAAAATTGCTTTGATTAAAACAACAATGTCAGTGGCTTTATCTAACAGTCATTATGTCAATAATAGCCTTAGAAAATGTCAGAATCTATTTATTTATTTACAGCATGAATTGTTTGTCAAGCATGAATACACAGTTAAGGAGTTGAGGGAAAACTGATTTCAGTGACACATGTATTGCTTCCTCCCAAATTAATAAGTGAAGCTCATTCTGCATTCATTCTATAAAGCATGTTATTGCGCTGCAGTTTATGTTATTTTGTCCATAATCTGTGGGCCTTGTGCTTCACAGACCTCATTTGTTTGCTCTCTGGTGCCCTCTGTGGCTGTGCAAAGTACTGTCTTCTTTGAGCTTCA
The DNA here is from genome assembly GCF_963969265.1 of Rhamphochromis sp. 'chilingali'. Classification (NCBI taxonomy): domain Eukaryota; kingdom Metazoa; phylum Chordata; class Actinopteri; order Cichliformes; family Cichlidae; genus Rhamphochromis; species Rhamphochromis sp. 'chilingali'. The sequence goes on from NC_137946.1 coordinate 18,026,062, forward strand.
TGGGTAGATGACAGCTGTAGGAGAAGAGAACCGATTAGTAATTCAAGTCCACTCTAGACCAGGAGTGTCAAACAAAAGGTCCGTGGGCAGGAATTGGCCCAGTAAAGACTCAAATCTGGCTCACTGGAAGGCTTTGAAAAATGTGAAGAAGTGCATAGATTTTGAACTTTTAACTTTATTTTCATCAGTTTTACAGCTGGGCAAGCAATGAGCTACCAGAACCTTTTTCTGTAATTTTACACATTATTATGAAGAAAAACGTAAATGCACCATTAAACTGACATTTTTGTACATTAAAGACATCTCAGTGATTAAATCTTCAGTTAAATGTACTTTTCTGGTCTGGCCCACTTAAGATCAGAGTGTGCTATATGTGGCCCATGATGTAAAATGAGTTTGACATCCCTGCTGTAGACACATGATGTAAAGCTGCAGTAACTGTGACCTATGGTCTCTAAAACACAGTTTCACTTCAGCTTGCGCTCTGCAGAAACCTGTTTTGTTGCAACATACAGAGGAAAGTCCTTGACTTCCTTTTTTGCCTGAGCAGACTGACCTGTTATATAACAGGAGAATAAATGAGAGCTGCATGAAAAAAGCAGAAACACAGTATGCAGAGTATGTCATTAGAAGTATAACACTTACTGTAACACTTACCAGAGCATGTGTTTAGCAGTCAAGGATTAGTCGTTAACGGGTATTTGCTTAAGATTGTGACTGCTTACCTTAGCAATTTCTGACAGGTATGCCCGCCTCTCATCATTGGTTTTATGAAAAGCCTGAAATTTGGAAAAAACAGCAAGCTATACCGTCACAAATTTGTATTCATGAGCCACGCTTGTTCTATCAGGCAATAATCTATCTGCTCGTGGGTACAATGTGTGTATGTTTGTGTGTGCACTTCTCAAGTCTTCAATGTTAATTAGCAACAGGGATTACTGACTGCACGTGTCGTTTGCTAAACCAGCATTCAGCGAATATCTCTCTCTTTGTTGAGCAGAACAATAAACAAAACTAAATCTTTCTCAATCCACTGCTAATGGTGGCTACTCACAAGTAAACTATTTATTACCTGGAAAAAACTAAAGCTGCTTGTCTAAGAAATTAAAAAAAACAAAACATAAGTAGAACAGCAGACGTTGTGACCTCAAACAATCCCTCTCACTGTTCTATGTCAAAAGGGACAGCTAGGAGTCACACCTTTCCTTCTTGTTCAATTTGAAGATGACAATCCATTAGCTGACTCTGGAGGTCAGATTTCTCCCCGGTCAGGAGCTTCAGACGTTGTCTCAGTGTTTCCTGTGCCAAAGCGTTCCCGTTAATTAGAAACAAATCACGACAAAGAGGCCACAGAGTACGAGGGTGTCACGCTGCTGAATTACCAATCAATTTGTTCTTGAATTGCACTGTGCTGCCTGACGGGATCAAACAATAGCAGCATCGTTAATGCAGAAAACACGAGTACAAAAATGGACTGAGCTCATACGTATTTTAATAACCATATAAACACATTAGCCCTGTGAAATGGTAAGATTTATAGCCCAGAAAAGACCAGTAAGACCTTTGCAATTTTCTAGGTTTGGAACAGTCTGCTTCTTTTCATTGTGCACCTGAGAGGAGAGTGTTTTAAGGTTGCAATACTTGAAATCTATGAGTACCACTCTCTGAATATCAGTCTGATGTCTTCGGATCAGCCAAGTGTTCTTTTCTGCTTGGTTAGATCACATTTTTTTTCTTCCTAATCATTAATTGTGTTAGAGTTGTATGCCACTAAGAGGATGCATTTGAGGCACTGAGATCACTAATCAGAAATATTCTTAGCCTCATTCTTTAGAGCTTTAGACATAGTAGCATGCTCTTGTATTGCTTACTTTACCAGAACACTTTCATTTACCTCCATATTAACAGTATCGTGATAACATTCCTCTCACATGCTCACTCTCTCATACTGTCATGCTCAGTTTGTCTAAAGACTTCCAGTATGCAATATTGTTTCCTTGGTTACACTAATAAGCATCTGTTAGCACTGCTCTAAGAAATACACACATATTTAGACTGTATTGTGCAACCTTTGGTGTGCCTTAAAGTATTGTAATTAGTGTGTATTACTCTCCCATGGTTTGTAATCCTGTGATTACAGCGCTGTGATTAAACTCTGGCTTATTCATCCTGCATCAGCAGGAGAATAGAGAGCAGCTGGCCAAACAGTTCTGCCTGTGCTGTCCACTCTCTTTAACCGATTCTGCATCTCTGGCTCTATCTTGTGGCGCGTGCTTCTGTCTTACACTTGCAGCTCCCTCTCGCTTTGTCAAACTGTCCTTGGAAAAAAAATATCAAATTTAACAAAACTGATAAAGACAAACCCTCAGTGGAAAATGAACATTTGCGCTCACCACTGGCATGTCCTCATACGACCGAATAGAAGCCAGTCGGTCTGCAAAAAAAAGCAAGAGCATTTGAGTATTATGTGTGTATGCATAATACTGAAAAAAAAAACTTCTCGAGATGGGTGGAAGTATTCCATCTTGTCTTATTTATTGCACTAAATGGAAAAAGAGAGTTTATTTGAAAAATAAATATTTTCCTCCCAAGTTGCCTATTTTACACGAGCAACATCATCATCACAAATGCTTCATGTATTGGAAATGTTGAGCTCATATATTTAAAAGAGTTTTTGCAGATGACACTACTCTTGATCTGGAGAAAGATAACCACACTATACACAGAGGTATAGTGTTGTTACTTACAAACACTTGTGAAAAAACTGCAACATAATGAATGTGCTTTCACAGTAAAGTTTTTTGAAAGCCTGAGAACTTACCCACAGGGTTTCCTCTTATGTCTTCCAGTCTCTCACGGATGAGTGAGATCTGCCGTTCCAGCTGCCCATTTAGCTCTACCTGTGTCTCATACCTTGTCCTCCACTCATTTCCTGATACATCAGCAGAAACATAGAAAACCATCATAATATAGTCCTTTTGAGGACTGAAGACATTACCGACAACAAAAAGAGAACCATGTCTGACCTTTATTTTTTTTTCTGGAGGTCCTAATGTAATATCATGTGGTAAACAGTACTCAAGCTAACATACATTTAAACACATACACTCACTAGACAGTTTATTACACCTGTTCAAGCGCTCTTTAGCACGGATATTTAGTCAACCAATTGACCAACCAATTCTACCAGTCACTTTAATTTTGCTTACCTTCCCCATCAACACTGTGCAGTCTTTCTTGGAGTTCACTCGTGGTACTCCGCAGATCAGACACTGACTCTTCAAGCATTTCTCTACGACCAAGAACTAAATTATACTATTCTTGCAGTGTGTAAGTTAACATTTATTTAAACAAACAAAAAAGGTCTTTCTGTTGTTATTTCAGACTTACTTCATCCCCCTCTCCTTTTCCAGTTCTACCTGCAGCCGTGCCAACGCGTATTTACAGTCCTCGCTAGCTTTAGCCATGTTTCTGAAAAAAATCCAAGCTTTGTTTGGGTTTCTACGGAAACCGCCGTTTCCGGTGTTGTGCCAAAAAGTGATCGCGTGCCAAAAAATGATATCCAGTGTTTTTTGTGTTTTTTATTTGTGTTTTTTATGTGGAATATCTTTACGTATCTTGGTAGAGAGACCTCCGTGAACAGGGTTTACAAAGGGGTTATATATCAAATCATAAAATTAGATGTTTTTTTAAGTATCTTTATAACTCCCTCTATTGTACTTACATTATAACCAACCCGGTCCATTTTGTCCACTTAAAGTATGTTTACAGAACTATTGTTATATTTGTTGCAATATCTGCTATCCTCTTGGCCAGATTACTCTTAAAAACACGTTTTTAATATCAACCAGATTTTTATAACTGGAAAAATTAAGGATATATAGAAGTCACTGCCAAAAACAGACGCTTCTACCTTGTTACACGAATGTTGTTTGTGGCTCAAGATGACTTGATATCCTCCACGAGGGATACATGTGACATATGTTTCACATATTATAGACCAACAAGTTATTCATAGTTTAAATACGTGCAGTTTTTGGCAGACGACCTTTTTTTTTTTGGCACAGCTTATCAGGAAACGTCGACAAGGGCGCAGGAGTTTTTGGTTTGTTGCTTTTCTGTTTTCCTGACAGACATTTTATAAATTCATCTCTTGCTTAAATGCGCCTAAAAACGTTTAATCACATTAGTAAAAGAATACATACATTCAAGGCTGAAGACTATCTGTACATATAACATGAATATCTTAATATCTGTATATAAATAAAACACAGACTTAAATAACTTAAAATTAGAAGCAAAACTCCATTCAGTGTTAAATTAATTCTAGTATGTTCACATGGACATGACAAAATATAGCAAAGAACTGAAAGGTCTATTTTTCATAAGATCCCTATCAAAGATAAAACATGCAGGAAGGCATTAAGATGCACTGGAAATCTATTTTTTCTTCTCTTCTTCCTTGTTCTTCTGTACATCTTTTGCCTCAGCCTCATCCTCTTGTACTTCCTTCTGCAACTTTTTCTCTTCATTTGATTTTGCGGCCAATTCCTTGACCGTGCATTTGCCGGCCTTCTTGAAAAAGGCTTTGATGCCTACATTATCGATGTTGTTTGCAGTCACGCCAATGTTGATCACCGACTGGAGACCAGTGTCTGTGGCTTCGCCTGCATTGTTGCCGTACCTTCACCACAATTAATGTGGTGAGGTTACAGAAATGGTGGTAGAGTTGTGTGATGGAAGAAAATTTAATGAGCATGTGAATTGAAATCTGGGGCAAGTTTGTTTACTACAGTCATTCACATAAAAAAGACAAAAGAATTAGGAAAACACAGTCATATCATTATTTATAGCTGTTTATTAACAACAAACTATGGAAAATATCTACAGATAAATAGTATGAAGAGCATAAGCATCACCACCCAGCACAAGCTGACATGTAACAGTAACATGGACAGACCCAGAAAGACACCTGATATTTATATTGTGTCTACACAGAAGCCACAGCTCAAACAGAACATTAGCCCAGTAGCACCAACTCCAGGGATGTATTTGTCTACACAGAAGGTGTTCAGACATATCACTGAGTGTAGGTCACCTATGTTTTCAAAGCCATTACTGTTCTTTGAATAACACACAGAGGGAATTAGACACGAAGCATAAAAGCAGTGTTGCATTTATGGGGCTAGAGCAAAGGAAACACCCAATCTGTTACGTATCCTGTTTAGGCAAGGTTTTAAATTACAAAGAGTCAAAACAGAAACCAAAACACATACTTTCTGTGTCTGACATGTATGACTAAGAAATGCCATTTTGATTAAGTTAGTTCCGCGTTATGTTGTTGTATTTATCTTGTTGACAGTTTACTGCTGTGTGCATGAAAGGGTTGAGCAGGTACACGTGTTAGTTTACAAGCCTTTTCCTTTAGTCCGCTGTGCAGTCATATGTTTCTGGACAAGTTTAAAAGATTCTCTAAGCCCCTAAATCTGAAAAGAAATAGGTGTGAAAAGCAGGTCAGAGCACCACCATCCCAAGAAGAAAGAGGCAAAGTAGGTAAGAATCAGACTGGTTTCTGATCCAGCTTGGTACTGATGTTTAAAATGACCAAACAGGTTCAGAAACAAGATGGAAACAAAAGATAACATTAATCCACTCATGATACTAAAGCATGAATTAATTAAAATATATGAACTTACTTGTAAGTGACAGTTGAGACCGTCTCTGCTGCCACACTTTTCCCAACAAGTTTTGCTCCAGTCTCCAGACTGGACCAAATGGTAGCCAAACCTAGTTCAAAATATCACCGATTTTAGAAACCTTATACGTTAGAACTTTAATGTGATAGTTAGTGCTAGTGATGATATGAGAATTGTATCAGTCTATGCACAATTTTTTAACTGATTAACATTTAGTGTCTTGAAAAAACATCTGCCCTCTCCTTGAGTTTTTGCATATTTGTCACGCAGGTGTTGTTTCAGATCATCAATCAAATTTTAATATTGGACAAAGATAAGTAAATGCCCTCTAAACCTAATAACTGGTTCTGTTAGCTTTAAGTTCAGACTTTCACTATGGCACTTCAAGACATTTATTTGGGGGGTTTTAATCATTCAGACGTGGACTTGCTGGTGAGTTTCAGGTCACTGTCCTGCTGCATAACTCAAACACAGTTCTGCTTCAGGATGTGAACTGATGGCCTGATATTCTCCTTCAAGATTTTCTAATACAGAGCATAATTGATTTCCATCAAGTTCTCCAGGTCCTGAAGCATCAAACCAGTCTCCAGACCATCACACTACCACCACCATGTTTGACTAATAGTATGATCTTCTTTTTACTAATGCTATGTTAGCTTTATGGCAGACAAGAGGATTCAAACCCTCCAAAAAATTGTCTCATCAATTCACAGAATATTTTTCCAAAAGTCTTGAGAATCATCAGGATGTTTTTTTTTTTGGTAAATGTGAAACAAGTCCACTCATTTCAGTACTTTTTTTTTACTGCACTGTAACCTTGTTGTGAACATCCTGAAGTCTTGTACATACCATGCACAGTGCTGACCGCTACAAACTTGGCTCCATCCATTTTGGAAGCTTGGCCGTCTTCTTTCTTCTTCAAAGCTTCTGGAACCAGTTTTGCACCATGTTTCTTCACATGAGGTGCCATCTTTTCTGCCAGTTTTTCTGCCACTGTGCCTACACCATTCACTAAAGATACAGAAAGGTAATCATTATTATTTTGGAAGTAGAGTTCAGAGATTCCATGACTTAAAAACATGATGTCTTGGATTATTTCAAAGTAGTGCTCACCCAAGAACTGGCTGACTCGAACAGCACCCCCAGTGGCCTTTCTGGCCATCTCCAGACGTTTGGTGGTACTGGGGCTGACCTCTGAAGGAGTCTCTTCAGGTGTGAGTTGGTCTCGAATCTTGGCTGCTCCTTTGTGAATGGCCCTACCAGTAGCTTCTGCTCCTTTTATCAGTGAATCACTCAACCGAAGCGCTCCTATGGAGATATATTTGAGATAGTGAATGTACAACAGCAAAGAAACTGTCATTTAAAAAATTTCTAATAAAACTATATGAAAGCTATTTCAACAACATTTTCTTTGAAGCACTGAAGGGCATTACAAAGATAAACAACACCCACTAGTGGGCATTTTTTTATACAGAGGGATGTCTAATGTATAAGAATTCAATACAACACTTTGAAGGGATATATACAAGTTATTTTTTTCCCCTTCATTAGGACTCTTGCTTATAAACTCACCTGTCAAGATTCCTTGACCCATCTTCTCACTCCATCCAGGAAGTGGTAGTTTTTCCTGCTCTCCTGCTGATGTAGTCGGTTCTACTTGCTCTTTTGTGGGATTAAGGGGGACTTTCGTACTCAAGTTGACTACCTCTGACTCTGTGCCCTCTGGACCCTGTTAAGTCAAGGGACAAAAACAGTGGGTGGGTTGCTTTAAAAAAAAAAAAAAAAAAAGTACGCCCAAACAGAGTTGGCATATTTTTTTACCTACAACATGACATAACCACTTCATTCCTCCTGTGTCAAAGAAGTGTCAAAGAAAAATGTGTTTCTAGTATATCTAGTGTAACAACTTAAACCAGCCACAACATGAGTTTTCAGTTTCCACAAAAAGGTTCAATTAATGCTTTTACTAAGACAACTCACTAAGACACTGAGTTTGTTTTGCATCGTTTCCAGTTATTAAATCAGGGCTTGTTTAAATGCATGGACACAATATAACAAACTGCTTTGAATGTAGAGTTTCACAAGGCTTTTAATTCAGTTTGACAGTTTTGGGTAGTTTTACAGCTAACCTTTGTGATAGAGACAATAAGACAGGTAAAAATGGAGAGATAAAATCATTACACCCTCACATACCCAATGATCATTTTTGGGCACAAATAAATAGCAGACCTCAAAAAGCTTCATCTTCCCTGTACTAGTTAGCAAATTGACAGTATATGTATGTATAAAATTTCCAAGGCGCCATCAGGAGCTACTACCTACAAGGTCTTTCTGTTTCCAAACCAGGAGAAACATCCTATAAAAATTGCACCAAAGCTCCGCTCCAACACATACACACCCTTGCATTTGTTTCCTAAAGGAAGTAAAAGCTGACCTGGATCCTGAATTCAGCAAGCTGTGACAGGAGGTCCTGAAAAGTCTGCAGGTCTGCAGGAGGCAGTTCAGAAGACAACACTATACCCGCATAGCACCCTGGCATTTCTGCCAAGGAGTCAGGGAACATAAAGATCCCGGAGTTAGCCAGCAGCACTGGGGTGTCTTTTGTCAGTGGGTACATCCAATCGCATACCTGGAAAACACAATGACATTAAAATATGTAGGTGATGAATGTTAAGAGTCCTTGAAATTAGATCCACATCTGCTGTTTATAACAGAAACCTGAAATCTTTAATATGACACAGAGAGTGAGAAATGACAACATCTGCTGAGTGTTTGTTTCCATGAGGGGGAATATGTCCCATATGCAATTTATTTCATCAAATAACTTCACTGGAAGATATTATAAGATTTGGTTTGAAGGGTTTCCCAAGGATTTGTGCTTTCTTTTTCTCTTTTGAGCATAAAACTGTACTCTCATTTCCAAGTATTTACAATTTCCTCTAGTCTGTTTATAGACACGTTGTAGGATTTAAGGATTCAGGATTAATGTCACTTCTCAACTGAGGCAAAATACAGACACTTGCTGCATCGTACCACTGGTATGCCGGCTGATAACATGACCCCTGTGAGGGCACAGGACACTGAACAGCAATACAACAGAAGCGCAGAGTCATCTGTTAATGGGACCATTGTCTTGGCCCAAAACAAAGCAAGGACAGAATACAGGAGCAGCCTACCAGCCTGGTCGGGTGGGAAACAAGAGTCATGGGTTGCAGTGCAGTTTACAGCACAGCATAATACAGGCTTTGTAAAGGTGCCAGAATAGATTGGTATTTTATATAAACTCAATACAAAAGCCATCACACAGAAGGTTGCCAGAAAGCACAAAGTAAAAAGGATATGAATGGATATAAAGTAGATAAAATCACACTGTTGCACAGGAAAGATTAAGCAACGAATATCTGCTCTATAGATGAACAAGCTATAATAAGTCTCAAATGAAACAGTCTAGTTTTCTGTTAAATGAAAACTAGACTGTTATTCATTTAAGAGTCTAATAAATAATAAGCATTTGTACTTCAGCAACCAATTTCATCTGCAACATTGCTGTTTCAGTGTAACAACAATGATGGGATTGCAAGCTGAGGGTGAAGCATTTGGGCAATCTATCAATTGGTGGCATGATTAAAACTTAATATGTAACTATTTTAATATTTTTTTTAAAAAATGTTAAAGGCCTTTTTTCAGAAAAGAAATACATCTAATCCACCATTTGTTGCTAAAAAAAAAAAAAAAGGTGTAAGAAATCAGTTAACAACACTGCCTTTTTAGCATTCAGTTCCAACATTTTGTAGACACACATACTTATTGTTGAACTAAACATATCCATAAATTGCAGTCTACAAAAAAACTTAAGACTTTATAATACCATAATTTACTAATAAAAGTGGCACCTTTTAATTTTCTCACACTACATTACTATAAAAAGTAAGTATAAATTACGTAAACCTTGCATATAGCATAAATTATAATATGAAACATGAGTCCCACACTGTCTTGTTCGACTTGTACATAAAAAAATACATTTAAAAGGTGTATTTATTATTGTAGGGAACTTCTCTTGTGTTTTAAGTGGTTAAGGAATGTGTCAAAAACACGTCATCATTTGTAAGAGGAACATTTCTTTGACTCAGAGTTATGAAAGGCTTCTCAAACAGAAGAAACAATTCCCCTGAGGTCACACCTGCTTGCTCTTCAGGACACACGCCCAAAATAAAAATGCTTTTCTAAAATACACACTCTCACAGGTTAACATACACTTAACAATAAATATACTTACATGTAAAAACACTGCAGGTTTTTCAGCAGGGGAATCCTGCTGACTGTTCACCACAATGATGCGAAGGTAGCCTGGAGAGGAGAGTGAGCTGACTTGCCCGTTTGGTGCCACAAAAAACAGCTGCACCCCGGAAGGGATGCACAGCAGTTCAGTTCCATTTTCTCCTGCTACTGCTGCAGTCTGTCTTCCTGGACAAAAGCCACCTTCAACAGGAGCATAAGCCAGGATACGGTGCCCATCTGTGGGCTGTGGTGTGTATGCTGGAGGCTGCTCTGCTGGACTGGCCATGGCTATAGTTTTTGAAACCACTGCAGGGAGTGTGTCTGGAGCAGGAGGGGTCGCAGGACTGACAGGGACTGTGTTGGGGGTTGGGACAATGTTGTGGGTGGTAGCAGGTATGGTGGGGTAGAGATGGTGGACAGAGTTTTGGGGAGGCTGGCCGTTAGGTGCCAGGTCTGGATAAAGTTGGGGAACAGAAAGATCCTTCAACAGCTGGTCTCTCTGGTTTGCTGTTATAGTAAGCTGAGATGTTTCCAGGTCAGAAAGGTGGTTCTCAATTGTCTTTAAAGTATCCCTCATCTTCTGTTGAAGCCGCCGGGCTGTGTCCCAGTTCGCTCCCTGCTGCCCTCCAGTGGGAACCTCCAGTCCCTGAGTGAGGTGCAGCCGACCCTTCCTGTAATACTCGAGGGCCTCGGCTCTTTTCTCTGCCTCTTCAGCAGCCAGTCCACGACTCAAAGAATGAAACGCCAGCTCATACTGGTCCCTGATGAGCAGTAATTCAGCAGGTTCACCCATTGCCTACCACTGAGGAAAGGGCGCAAGAAAACTAGAGAGGAGATAATGAAAGCTTGTTAGCTCTCTTCTGTGTGTGTATAGTACCTGTTCTAGAAAGAAAATGTAGTCAGTGGCACTAATTCAGATCTTACGTACTCTGTGACAGCAGCGTTTATGAGTTACGTGAGAAAAATCTCAGCAATGTAACTGTTATTGGCAGCTGTTGCCAGCAGAGAGGTTAAACGGCAGGTTTTACCTGAACAACAAGACCTGCGTGCGAGCTTTCTAAAGCTTTCCCACACATCACTGGGAGACTACTAGGAAACTGAACTTCAATTACTGCCAAAAAAAAAAAGAAAATGCTTCAAAGAGTCGTTATTTGAATCTTCAAGTGTTCTACTGACATTTAGGTTTGAAAATCCCCTCCTCATATCAGTTTTCTCTTAACTCTGCGGCGTCTTCTCGCGCTCCACCAGCCTCGCGCATCAAAGTAACCGGGATAGGCGCGAGAAAAAAAAAAAACCCTTCCGGCCAGTCCTTTCAAAGTAAACTCCAAACCGATTGTCCGTCTTTTAACTGTTGTAGATGCCTTGCCAGTCTAAAATCTACGAAACATATGTCAGTCCCGTCTGAATGATGATGACGATAAAGCCGTTTAGACCCCCAAATCACGGACTTTTATACATCCTTTAATTATACCTTTAAAAATTAAAGATGTCATTTTAAAGATGACAAATTAAAAACGCCGAAAATCCCGGTGTGATATTTAATTTACAATTTAATGCACAATTGTAACGGCGAATATGTAAAGCTATCTCATATTCACGTAATATGACATTTGTGCTTTTATTTTGGTAACTTTCTATGTGACCGGAAGTGAATGATGTAACGGTAAACAACTTGATGTGCAAAAGAGACGGAAGAAAACGGAAAACTAATGCTAACGGAGAAAAGGGAGAGAAGAATATAGTTAAATTGTACAAAAACGAATGGTTCTAGCTACAGTCGACAGGGGAACAAGGTTTGTAATGTATATGATTTAATTTGAGCAATCTGAAATGCATAATATGTATTATATAGTTTAATAGAAAACGGTTAGACCAGCGTAATGAGCGGTTAAGATGCTGTTACATGAATAATATGTTAATTGTTTTATTCGTTTGTCTAGCTCTTACGTTGGTTCGTTGTCTGATACACGGCAAGGAATAATAAAGGTCATTCAACAACCATCAGTTCTGGCCTTCTCAGTTCGACTGGATGCTACAACAATATTTAAACATTGCAATTTAAATGCATTAAGAATTTCATTCAGAAGAAGAAATAAAACACAGTGACAAAAACTCTTGTGAAACTATGAACTTTTATTGAAAAGTTCATACTATCTAAAAACATTTTTCAATCAGTCATAATACATAATTCTAGTAAACTACCACTAAATACTACCTTCCAAAACTTTTTCCATTGCCACCATGTACATATAAAAAGTGGCTTTTAGTTCACTTTTACATTAACTGCGCAGAATGGTGCCTTAGTTCAGGCTTAAAAGGCGGTTTGTTTTAATGCAAATCATTTTCTGTGTTAACATAAATCTTGCGGTTTGTGTTTGCAAGTATGTATTGCACATGTACAAGTGCTGTAGAAAAAAAAAGTTAATAAAAGTTTAAAAAGCACACACTGCAAATATATACAAATGTAAAAAGCAAATATTCTGCATGAAAAGACAATAGTGTGTGATGCAGGAAACCTTCTGAGGTAACCACTTCTACGGCATCTTACCAGAAAACAGACATTTTCATGCAAAACAACTCGAAAAATATCAGACATGGCTTATTATTGCAGATATCTGGATCATCTGGACAGGTTATTTTCATCTGCATAAATTTAAAAAAAAAAAAAGTCCAGATCGGCTTATATGAATAGTCTTGGCAGCAAATGCCACTTTGCTTGCTTGGTTTTTTTTTGTTTGTTTTGTTCTTCATTTCATTGTGTCAGATGGGTGTAGCAGTGAGTCACGGGAAAAACAAAAAAGCAGGGGGAGTGATCCATGAAACGCCACAGTACCTGTAAACGGAGACAGAAAACATCATAAGGAAAGACAGAAAATAAGACATGCAAAACTGCACATGACAGGCTTTCATCTTATCATAGTTGTTTTTAAAGTGGTTTGAATTTTAAAATACATAAACCATTCCTTACTTTGAATTTTTGTACTTTTCTCTGATGCCCTGTAGTGGGCGACTCTCTGCGCTGGCGTATAGCTTGTACAGGTGAGTCAGGCAGGGAGAAATGTCAGCCATCGTGTATCCGCTAAAAGCCACTAAAGAATCGGGCTAAAGCAGAAAAACACAGGTTAAAAGTCACATTTTTTTTCCTAATTTCTTAAGAAATTTCAATAAAATTAGATTAACCAAATAAAATATTAAACTTACCCATAAAGACGTATTTATGGTGTAGGAAGCTAGGCAGTAGGCTGCAGCAGCAACCATAGATGGGCTGTACTGTAGAAATGGATCCATTTCCAGCAGGCTTAACTCCGCCACATACTAGAAAGCAGAAATAAAAAAAAAATACAATAAATAAAAATAGAAAATCATATCCATATTCCTTAAAGGCATTTGGCCTGACTATTGTTAAATGGTTCAATTTACTCACCAGGGCCAGGTTTTTGGTGTTGGCACAGACAGACTGGATGGCCATGAAAAGGTGAAGGAACGAGTTTATGGTGGGTGCCGCCAAGTTGAAGCCCAGCACACTTAGAAATGCTTGCTCCATCCGAAGCAGCTGTTTCTTAGTGTAGGTGTTGTCTGTGATGGTCACAAATTGGTCGAGTTTAGGAGGTGACTTCTCCTCATATTTTCTAAAAAAAAAAAAAAGTAGCAGATCAGATGGCATGTTATATGTAAGGTTGACTATTAGCACAGACTATTAGCAAAAAAGAAAAGGGAAAAAAAAGCATTGATCATTAGAAACAAACAGTGACTTACGCAGCAATCACCAAGGCAGCCGTGCCAACCAGCTGCAGCTTGCCTCGTTTCACATTTCCGATGAGGGAGAGAAATCGGTCCAAGTAATTGATAGCAAGATGAAGAGTTTCAGCTTGAAGTTGGAATTCCTGCGCCACCTCAGCCATCCAGTCCACCAGAACGACGCGCATATCATCCGTGATCTCTGGGTGTCTTTCTAAATACTTTGGCCTTGGCCTGAATGCAATCTGCAATCAGAAGCCAAAACATTATATAGTGAACTAAAGAACAACAAGTCACAATTACATTGCAATAAGGTTGAAAGAAATTATGGAGGTCACTGGGCAAATAAATAAATAAAAATAACCAAACATACAAACAAAAAAATTCAAACCTCATTATTCCTCAAGTGCTGGTGAATATCTCTGGCATACTCCACACAAAAAACCTCCTCAGATTCAGAAGGCGTAGAAGCATCCTGGCATGGACCTATAAAAGTAAAAAGTAATGAGCATTAAGGAAAGAGGAAAAAACAGCAAGTTTTCTTGGTAGATTCTTTTTTAATCTGTCATACTCACTTGAACTCAGCTCCAGCATGATTACCATATCTTCATTGTGCAGGGCATTGGTTTCCTCATCTTGGTAATTACGGTGTCCGACAACTTCTTCGCCAGAAGCCGCAAGGACAACTTCGCAAGCCTCTTCCACGTACACATCAAAGCTGGAGCTGGAAGGGCAGCCCAGACAGTTGAGTTGAGAGCTTTCTGAGGTTGAGCTGTGTCTGGAAAACTGGCCACCCTGAAAATGATAATAACCCAACATGATGGCCTTGGTTCCTTAAAAAGAAGAGAGCTGGATTTCTTGCGTGATGTTTCCCTTCTCCTCCACGAGTCTTGTTCAGTTTTGAAATAACAGAGGAGAGAACTTCCAGATATATAAACCCCCAGTGGGACTTGGTCCTGAGAGTCGCTGAGTGAAGGTATGAAAAAGGGGCGTTGATCATTACTGAGAATGGGGACAAAGGGTGAAGCCTCTATCTACCATTGTCCCATTCATCATCGTTTGATTTGTTAAAATTATCTGAGGCAACTTGATTGGCAGCTGAAACTCCTGAGAAAGCTTCCCAAGTCGTCAACCACCACCCGTTTTCAACGATGGTCGTTCACAGTGGACAAAGGCAAGGCAAGGCAAGGCAAGTTTATTTGTATAGCACAATTCAACAACAAGGTGATTCAAAGTGCTTTACAGAGACATTAGAAACAAGAACAAATAAAAAGCATGATTTAAAATTGATTAAAACAAGCAAATAAACTAACTAACTAATTAACAAACAAACAAACAAACAAACAAACAAACAAACAAAACAGTATATAAAATCAAAACAGATAAAATCAGAACAGTAGATAAAATCAGTAGTTAAATGTAAGTTTTGAAATTTAAGCTTAAAGTGTGGATTTGGTGCTTTATTCAAATGCAGCTGAGAACAGGTGAGTCTTCAACCTGGATTTAAATAAACTGAGTGTTTCAGCTGATCTGAGGCTTTCTGGGAGTTTGTTCCAGATATAAGGAGCATAAAAGCTGAATGCAGCTTCTCCGTGTCTGGTTCTGACTCTGGGAACTGATAAAAGACCGGATCCAGATGACCTGAGGGATCTGGAAGGTTCATACTGGGTTAGGAGGTCATTGATGTATTTTGGTCCTAAACCATTCAGAGCTTTATAGGCCAGCATCAGAACTTTAAAGTCTATCCTCTGACGGACAGGCAGCCAGTGTAAGGACCTCAGAGCTGGACTGATGTGGTCCACTTTTTTGGTCTTAGTGAGGACTCGAGCAGCAGAGTTCTGAATGAGCTGTAGTTGTCTGACTGATTTTTTAGGTAGACCTGTAAAGATGCTGTTACAGTAATCAAGCCTACTAAAGATGAATGCATGGACTAGTTTTTCCAGGTCCTGTTGAGACATCAGATCTTTTATCCTTGATATATTCTTGAGGTGATAGTAAGCTGACTTTGTTATTGTCTTAATGTGTTTTTCTAAGTTTAGGTCTGCATCCATCACTACACCCAAATTTCTCGCCTGGTTTGTGGTTTTTAGATGTATAGATTGAAGTTCTCTGGTGACCTGTAATCGTTTTTCTTTGGCGCCAAAGACTAAGGCCTCCTTTACACCTTTCTCAAACCGTCTGTTTTCTCAGTCCAGACATTGTGAACATTAGCGAGAGTTTCCTTTCTCCTTTGATCAATCTAGTGGAGTCTTGTGTTGCACTGGCACTGATCAAAGCTTTTATTCATGCAGTGCTTAACAAATTTATCCGACCAACTCCTAGTGTAAGGTTTATTACTCATCCACCCTAAATCAGCAGTATTGATAATAACCAAAAACACTTTTCTAATTCATTTCTAGTCTTAATTTTTATTTTTATTTCATTTTAACCTTTTGCTTCAAGTCAAATGTTTCAGTCTTAGTTTTAGTTGTTAGTTGTTAGTAATTCACTTTATTATGGTGGGCACATACCAGAGACAAGATTTAAGGACATCAGTAAATACATTACAATAACGACCCATTACCTTTTGAAAGCAGTTGACACAGTCATCCACAGTCTCAATAAACACAACTATCAAAGCCTCATGAGGCAATTTCTGATAAAAAAAAAAAAAAAACACTATTTATTATTATTTATTTTATTTAGTTTTCCAAGTTCACAAAGTAATTTAACTTTTTTTCAAAGGTCTGCTTTTTAGTTTTTTGTGTCTAGTTTTAATTTTCAGTTTAGATTTAACAACCTTGGTTTCTGTAATATTAATCTACCAATACGCATAAGCTCTTTAATCAGAATGACAATTTTAAGTATAAAATATAATTATTACTGTTATTTTGGTGAACAGTTCATTTTCAATTTTACTGTTTTACAAAAAAGCAGGAAAATGATGTGATTACGAAGCCAAACTAAAATTATTTACTTGCATTCCTGAACAGAAAAATCCATTTTAGATGTTAAATCTTATGCTTGATTAATTTCTGGCTTCTCAGACAAGACCAGTATGTTGGTAAATACAGTAATTGCTAGTTTTATAAAGGTTTTGAGGTATTTCTAAAATATTTAATTTTTCTTGTTTTTATGGTGTAATAAATTTGCTGTACCTGGCTCATGTGACAATAGTAGCTCAGTGACCTTCGGGATGACATCCAATGGCACAATCTCCATTAGAGGTTGAATATCAAATGAAGAAGCCTCTTAAATGAAAGCTGAAACATTTACTTTGTCCTAGATGACTGAGAACCAACATAGACAAGCTAACATGATTGTCACGTTAACAGCGGTGGGGAGTGTTTTTTCTCTGTCACCTACCTGGCTGAGGGATCGACCTCGCAGTTCATTTTCTGACAAGACTCCGAGCACCGTCCGCTGTTTGGACCTCTGCAGTGTATCTACTCTGGCTGAGGGTGCCATATTTTCTTTGCTGGCTCGACTGCGTTGACTTTTGCTAAAGTTCATCTTTAAACAAAGACATTGGAAAAGAACAAGTAAAAAATATGCTTTTTTTTATCCAGAAAGATTATAATGATTATCAGGTCTCTGTCAATTTCCTGTATACATTGGCAAACACAGCAAGCAAGTATGAAGACTTTACTTTCAGAGTAAAAATGCTTTAAAGCAGTATAGCAGCCAAACAGGATTGCAAGTGACTGATTTTAAGTTAGAGAAATGTTGGAAAACACATTACAGGTTTCGCAGCGCTAAAGTGGATGAAGTTGTTTGTTTTTTATAATAAAACTATCACATAGAAAATATCATATAAGGGAGATCAACTACAGTTTTAGTCAGAAGTTTATACGCATTCATCATGTGCATCAAAGTCATGGTCACTTTGGGCTTTTAATTATCACTTTCAACTGCTCTTTTAACAGGGTGCAATATTTGTACAGCATCTTTAATAGCTTTCTATAATTCTCACAGGCTCAAAAGTACACACACAGGCTTTAAAATATACATACACACCCCACTAACCTATGGTATAAGTTTCTCTTTGGTTAAATGTCTCTTAGCATGTTGTGGCTCAACCACATGCTTTTGGTAGCCATCAACGAGTTTCTGGCATAATTCTGGGTAGATCTCTTCTTGACAGAATTGGTAGGGTTCATATTTAAACTAGGGTGGACATGTGTCACAGATTATCAGTCGTGTTGAGGTCAGGGCTTTGGGAAGGCCATTCCAGAAGCTTAATTTTAGCCTGCTTTATCCATTACAAAACCAGTTTTGTGTTTGGGATCACAGTTCACACCCGACTGTGTCCAAGCTTCAGCCATCTAACTGTTGTTTTGATGTGAAGTTGATGAATTACATATCATTATTCCTTACTACATTTACTTGTCATTGAGGCCAAATAGCTTAATCTTTGTCTATGATTACGTGGATAAGCTCGAGTCGTTAGCCAACACCCGTTTTGAACGATGGTCGTTCACAGATGGGGGCTTTGGTTTCCTTTACTGCTTTCTCAAACCGTCTGTCTTCTCTGGCCCAGAATGTAAACCCTGCCAAGAGTGTCCTTCCCTCTTTGAGTCATGATCAACATAGCCAAGTCTTTTTCTGATGAGATGACGTGCCTCTGGAGTGTAACGATTAAAGCTTTTATTCCTATATTGCTTAACAAATTTATCAGACCCCCTCCCAATGTAAGGGTTGTTCCTAAACCCCTCTGGCCATAAAACATTTCTCCAACAGGAATTTGGGTCATCCATGTATGCACTTGCAAATTTCAGATGAGCACGAAGGTGAAAGTTTGTGTCTTCTTCCAGACTTCAGGCACATCTGAATAACTTGTACTTATATAGTCTAGTTTGAATTGATGATCTTGGAATCTGCAGGTTTCTAGAAATTGTTTAGCGACGTTCCCAACTTCTGTAACTCTACAATTCTCCGTCTTAGATCTTCACTGAGTTTCTTAGACGTCCCTATTGTTCTGTGCATTGGTCAATCCAATGAGTGCTGTCAAACAAATCTTTTTTGTCCTGGCAAATGAAAATAACAGTTGTAGTCGACCATAATCACTAATAATGAGTTAACACTCCTTGGCCTTTTCAAGACTTTGTACAACTTTTTGACCACTTATAAAAAGATTTAAGTGAATGCATGTATTTGAGCCCGTATGTATAATTGTGACCCTGTGTGGATTAGAGAAAAGTCAATTCAAACTTCTGACCACAGCTGAATGTCCTTTTAGTTTCTCCAATGTAGAATATAGTTACTGTTTGTGTCCCTGCTGGCATCATGGGTGGAATTTCTATATAAAATTTGTACTGTTCCCTTTTTAAAGCTCTACTGATTCTAGTTTGTCACAGATTTCCAGCTCATTTTGACTCCAATCACTCTCCACCTCCTGTTTTTCTAAAAACAGGAGGTGGAGCATGTATGGCAGGGATGATGCTCAGTGTTGTGCTGCGTATACTATAATTAAAACTGCTTTTACTGAAACTGTTTGGTTGAAGATGGCAAAACCCAAAATTAGCAGGGCATTCATGTCATTGATAAGTAAATGTAAACTTCTAACCACAACTGTAGCTATCAAATACAAGAGGCAGGGACCGGTGAAGCTACGTGAAAAAAAAAATGCATGGATTGATCAGTTTACTATTACTAAAAACTGCTGGTATTAAATGAGTTAAACAACTAAAAGTTGAAAAGTGAATCTTTCATCTCTGCAATTAAAAATACACAAAAAAAATGGTAAAAGAGAGAAAAGTCATAGGTCATCTTAAATCTACACCAACTGAGGTCATAGCAACAAAAAAACTGTTTGCAAAAGTGTTACACCGTGTATTCCTGAGCATGTCCTTTTTCAATACTACAGTGAGAGAGAATGGGTTTGTAACTCTTACAAATGACATCTTGATGTCATTTTTACTCACTTTGGCAAGGACTGCCTAAAGCTAGTGCGTGAGTAAGATGGCGGATCACAGGAACCGAGATTCAGTCGCGGATTGCAGAAAAATTACGAGTCTAAATCTATAAATGAAATCCTCTGTTAAGGGTCTCCAAGCTTCACAAATCATAGAGTCACCTGCTAAACAAACAGGTGAGACAGTTTTGTTTTGTTTTTACCATTAATGTACTAAAAATCAGAGGAAAAGCAGATCCAATAAAGACTTTGAGATAAGTAAACTCTTCAAAATGTATCTGAATTTAAAGTATGAGATCAGGCAGTAAAGGAAATTTGATCTACTTTTGATCTAATAATCAGAAGTTGTGTGTCACAAACATCAACACACTATGTAGACAAATATGGCATAAACATGGGCGTGCCATAAGTTCCCCAGTTTCACCTAGAATGTCTACTTTGCATATGGAGGAAGTGAAAGAAGGGGTCTATTATCCTGTTCTGAAATACCACTGAGCCATATAAATATATCAGGACACAGTTCGCTAATTACATTAACTCATGGTCATTGATTAGTGGTCATGACAACTGTATACAGTCATAAAACTGAACTCACAGCCCATCGTTAGTCAGTGCATGCGCTGTTTAGAAGGGTGGGAAAACCTGGAGTCAGCTAAGACTGAAGAAGTCATTGGGATGAGTGGTGAAACGTTTCTCCCACTGAAAATGCGACGCCCAGATGAACAGAATCAACTTTCTGTGACTTCAGAAGCATAATCCACTATTAGGATGTTAAAAAGTATAAAAGTTCCCATTCACTAAGCGTGTGAACACAGTGTCTTTTCAGTAATTCTATTTTTTAAAAAGGCATGTTTTTAATCTTTCAGTAAGGAAAGATTAGTATGCATTGTTTTCATATTTTCTAAAAATGAAATAAAGAATCATTTACAGTGGTGTGAAAAGTCTTGAGCCACCCTTCCTTTCTTTATATTTTAGAAAAATTTTAAAAAAGAAGGTTTTTTGGAGGACAGATTTATTGAAATGTGCAAACATACATGCAAATGCAGGATACATTTCAAAATTTTCGACTGAAAATTCTTCGCCAAAAAAAGCAGTTAGAATAAATTATGATGTTTTTGTGTCGGCCTTTTTAAGTATGATATTAAAAATTGTTTATTTGCTAAGTTGTTGTAGATGCAACATTGATATATTATTTTTAAGCTTTAATCATTCGTGTCAGTGTTAAGTGCCTTATCAAACAAACAAATAAATAAAAGAAACCCGAAGAAAACAAAAATATTACTCGGACCGGACAGAAAATGGGTGAAAAAAAAAACACTGTGAAAGCTCTTTAGAAAGCCTGGAGAGCTACTGCTCAAGACCACTTAAAAAATACAAGACAGTCTGGATCATTGGAGGAAAAATATCCAGGAATCAGGGGTGACTCAGGACCTGCACGGCACTATGAATATTCCCGGTGCAATTATGGTCTCACATTGCCATGGTTACTAAAAATTAGCAGAAGGAATCAGTCAGAAAAAAATCAAGGAAAACAGGATGTTGCACTGTGAAAACACAGTGCATCACCCCGATGTATCACAGACCACTGCCAGCTCATGGTTACATGTACTTTTTAGTGTATTTGTTCCTAACTGTAAACTCACCATTATCAGGATCAGTGCAGTTAGCAGTTTAGCGTTTCAGCGTCACCACCACCGACCAAGTCGGACAATCGACAGCTGCCCCTGACTTGGTTGTTAATAATCTGTACCAACAGCGCCCTCTGGATCTCTTCGCGTGACTTGAAGCAGGTTTCTGGGTGTAGCAGGGTTTTTTTTACTTTCTTTCGGCGATGTTTGCCTCGAAAATCAGCTATTTCCTCCTGAGTCTCTGTCCAATCACGTGGCAGAACGCAACCGCCGACGGTCAACGTCACATGGGTTACTGGATTTATCCGCTCAATATTTTCCCGTGATTGATTAGTTTTATTTGAACTCTTCACAACTTCGACTCTACATATTATAGATCAATCTTAACTGATGCCCTGAGGCGAGAAAAATGAGTTGTGTTCGGTCAGTGTGTTTTATTAAATCTACAGGTGCTGCAGGGGCTGTAGGAGAATTATTGAACAGGAAGGCTGCCTGCATGTATAAGTTATTAATACTCTTCGCCATACTCCACATATAAATAGTCTTTGCCAAAAAAGGGAAAAGAAGAAAAAGAAAAGATTATTTCTGTGAATCGTAGAGGACTTTATCATTTTATAACATGCTGAAAAAACTGCTTGACAGAGAATCTCACTTGGCCTTTTTCCCTCTTCTGCTTTATGAATAATGTTAAATATTATTTTTAAATTCACTTTCTTACCATATTCGTCATCTATAAAGTTGTGGGTGTTACAAAAATATACACACTGATTAACCCTAACTTTTGTAAAGTTTTGAGTACAAAATCTATTTACCTACTTTTATTTTCACAACTATAAATATAAATATTATATTATATTATAAATAATATTAACGTTGTGTCTTCTCTCACTCACGTGCTAAAACATGGGAAACCTGGTAATGGATGGAGGAACAATGTGACAGCAGAAAGTAAAGATGACATTTATCTGGGTCACTGTTTAAATCTGCTGACTCCATCAAGCAGCATTTGGTGAAACACCTGAAGCTGTACAGGCCTGATTACACAACCATGTGTGGTCAGAAGTTTACTTTCAGTCATCATGGACATGGATGTCATAGCAATTTGTGGGATTTTGATGATTTCTTTCAATTTCTCAATCAGATGCTTTTAGAAGCCATCATAAGGAGATGTAGGACTGTAGGACTGGATTCTCTCATACATCACATCAATGCACATGCACTCTAATAATAATAACATGATGTACCTCATTACTATACCTCAGTAACCTGTTTACTCCACTGTAAACTGTTACTTTGCACACTGTTTATTTGCACAGTTTTTTATAATTTCTTCAATTTGTTTATTGCACATTTTATTTTAAAATGTAACTTTCATTCTTAGTTCAAACTTTACTTCTTAGGTTAAATTCTTAATTTATTCTTTACATATTATTCTTTACAAGCTTACTTCAATGTTTTGTTTTGTTTTATCTATTATGCAACTCTTATATCCGTTTTCCTGTAAATGTTTCCTGTAGTTTTATGGTCGGGCATTGCAGAGCAACAAGCATTTCACTGCATGTCGTACTGTGTATGATTGTGAATGTGACAAATAAAATTTGAAATGTGAAATTTGAACTTTCATGGCAGAATTGACTGAGTTCATTTAAATGGGTTGATTTTCTGGCACTGAGCCATCTTTTAAGCTGTAGTCAATAAAGATCCATAAGTAGAAGACAAGTTATCATGTTAAAAGACTTTTGTAGAACCTTCAGCACCACGTCTTGATGCAGGCTCAATCATGCAGGTAAGGAAGTCACAGAAAGTTGATTTTGTTCATCTTGATGTAGCGTTTTCAGTGGGAGAAATGTTTCCTTACTCAGGTTTCCTGAAGGCTTCCCCAAACCTATAAACAGTACCTCTGCACAATGACTGAAACTAGCACCTCTGGTGAACAATGGGCTGTGAGGTCAGTTCTTTGATCATTAATATGCAAATTGTCATGACCATTGATCAACAGCCACTGATCAAAGACAAGCAGCAATGCAAATAATATCTTTTACATTTTTAAGATGACACATTGTCGGAGTCACAACTGATCCATTATTAGATAACTACACCAAAAAAACAAAAACAAACAAGCAGAAAACAAAGCGGAAACATTCATATCCAAACATTAAAATGTATTCCAAGAAACTATAAATTGCTAGAAGCTAAAAAATACCTTTATGTAATGTGCCCCTGAACAGGGAGTTTCCATGTACATAAGTATAAACACAAAAATGTGTAGTCAGTGGATTCACAGAGAATGAATGATCTTTATTGAAGCCTGTGTGTGTTTTGCCTGAGAAAAATGAGTGCACATTTTGTGTAGTCCATCAGGTGGCAGGCTTTCTCTTCAGTCATGGTGCAAGGAAATAATAATAATAAGATTTGAATAAAATTCTAAGCATATGACACTGTGACCCTGTTAAATTTAATTTAGCAAAAAAGCCCTGAACTTTTGCCCACTCGGGAAAGGAGGTGATGCAAATTGAGGAAATGTTCAGCTAATTAAAATTCCAAAGTGTCTCAAAGTCTATGTCTTTCTTTGGCAACAGACCTTGTGGAATAATCTTGAGTTGTTGTTTTTATTAGTGTTATTTAGTCACAGCAGGAACTACAGGTATAGAGGTATTTAGGAAGCAGTCATGCTGCTGCTGAGTTTAGAAATTCCCACTTTTAGCCTTTCGGTCACAAGGATGCTTCTTTAGCCTCGAGTCAATCATTGCTCTTAATATGTTCTGACACTAGTATTTGATGTAAGGGTCCTTCGCTTGTAGCCGACTGTGCCTTTTTACGGGCACATTACCAAACCTTCCACCTTTAAACAGAGTCCACAGTGTCTCAAAACGACCCTTTTTAGACATGTTTTCCTCACACATATAACAATATATTCATGTATTTAAAATTCATGTTTGATGATTTGGATTTAAACAGTGTTTTCATGCCACAGCAGAGGAAGGAGCATCTTTCTTCCACTGTTATTGGTCATTTTTAAACTCAGCTGTGTATTCTTTTCCTCCAAAGTAATGTAATGTAAATTGATACGTTAAAATTTGAATCATCCGTCATCTGTTGAATCAGTGTGTGGGAGAAACAAACACAAACAGGAGGATGTTACGTCGAGGGAGAGCAGTAATTTTCTTTCTAACAGGAAAAATGCTTTTGGAACTTTGTTCTACCAAAGACCTGATAATATATCCTTGCCTATTTTATACAGTAGGCATGGGGGATAAGGTTTCCTGATGTGGTTATTTTCTTCTGTTAAAATAAAATCAATATCTGCACAGGCACCAGCTCATGGGACACAAAGTCTGTCCGTCTTCCTCTGTTTTCCTAATCTCTCATTCTCATTTCCGTTCATTCCCTAAGCAGATGCAGATTGCCCGTGACAGATAGCATAGGGCTGGTACCATTTCATTAGTGGGATGCATTGCCAGTGAAAGGCTTGGATGCATCAGATGTGCTGGGGGTTTGAGCAGGACAGTCCAGGAGACACCAAGCTGAGGACGAGTTTCATATCTCTAGGAGGCCTTTGGTCCAGAGGTGTTACAGTGCTGAGAGGGACCAGAGCTGAGACTGTCTCCCATCCTGAGCACAGAAAAGTTCAAAAATAGAAGCAAGGATGATGAAAGTTGCCACTAACTTGAAGGATAAGGAGATGAAAAGGCATCCCCAATCTGCTGAGGATTATTCTTGCTGGACAGATATTTTCAAATTCACTGGTTTTTGCAAGAAGAAAAAAGATTTAATTGGTCATGAATGTATCATCAGAGTCCAGTGAATCATCCCAGTGATGGCACATTTAGAGGATGGCAAACTGGAATGTAGTCAGATATATCTTCTTACAGTTGCCTTTTACCTTTTGTCATTTTCATGCTACAGCTGCTCAAAGAAGAGGAAATATTATGTAGCTAACCTACACTGGCAGCTCAGCCTGATTAAGCTTATCCCAATCCCTATTCCCACAAGCCCATTGTATGGCGTTGTCTCTGCAGCCTATCTGCACACGCAAACACCACACAGAAGAGGTCTTTAACTCTAGCATTGCTTTGTTAGTTGCTGCCAACACAGGCCTCGTGTGGGGTTGAAAACTGATCAGCAGCAGTGACTGGCTCTTAAAGAAGGCAATCAGTGCTTTAATAAGCACATTTTCAAACCAGAGAACTCCAAAGAGGACAAATCATCTGTGCCAAACTGAAGAAAACTGCAGGACGGAGTCTAAGTGCTCGCAGGAGATGCCAACAACCTACATTAAATATGATGACTACAATCTTCCTCCCTTGTCTCTTAACTAAAGGTCATATTGTTTCCCACCGTCCACCCACTCTATTTATTGTTTACTTATAAGCTGTCATGTAGATTTAAGGACTTTTTAATCAGGGATATGATGCGGAAGCTTGGTGCCAGTCTGATTCATTAAGAGGTCCATCACTGCAGTAAACCAGAGGCATGAAAGGAAAATTAGCACAGAGAGCAGGGGTGTGCTATTGTCTGTTTCTTATAATGGCAGGATAATTATGTTGCTTAAATCAGGATGCCGTATAACACACACACACACACACACACACACACAGGCTGTTCAGTTTATAACCCCAAGCCTACACTTTATATCACGGCGTGCCACAATAACAAACCTTTGACAAAAACTTTGTTTACTGCTTTTTTCTTCTTCTTTTTTTCCCTTTTCATTAATTAAAAAAATGAGAGGAAAACATAAAGGAGGAGAGAGCAGAACAGAAAACAAAGTCAACCACTTGATATTCACAGCAAAGACAAAACGATTCAGTAATCACGCTGAAAGACAAAGTGCCGCGTTTTGTCCTTGTATCCCCAGTACCTTCTGCGGACTGCTCATACATCAAATATCTCCCAGTCAGAGCTGTGGGACATATGAATTATGAATGTCTGAGTAAGAGACTAAGGGCTTCTATTTTTTTTTTTTTTTTTTGCAATTTAAGGGCCTCAAATCTTTTGGTGCAGTAAATTATTCATATATTCAAATGAATCTGACTTTGAGGATGTTTTTCTTTCTTCTCCTCTTTCATGAATTTAGAGTGTACCCTGCAGAAGGAGAGCGCCAAAAAATTGCAAAGTGCTATTAATGGTGAAGTTTGGAGTAGGATGGTGCCTCGGTCGGCTGTCGGACTTTTGAGCTTACGCTTGTGCTCTTGTGGTCGAGCTGCCCGCACTGCTAGGGGGTGGTTTGAGACAGCCCCAGTATCACATTGCTATCTCTCATTGTTATTCTGGACAAGTGCTCGCCTATCAGGCTTCTGTCCTCTGTGTGTGTGTGCGTGGACATGTGGGTGTGTCACTGATACGCCTCAGTATGTTCGTTCTGCTCCACGCTCTCAGATCTCTGAAGATCACTCTGATTGGCACGCCACCGCCATGAGACGAAAAGCGGCAGTGTGCTGCATATTTATTGGTTTCAGAATCTTTCAAATGTCACTAATAATTTCGTACATCTTGGAGACAAAGGCACGCTGCCTCCCCGTGATTAAAGACGCAGCAATACTTTCTCCTGCAGTCAGGAGAGGATATGAAGCAGTTTTCCTGTGCTCATCACAGAGGGAAATTTTGTTTTTTATGAGCCTCCCTCTCAGCGGGATGCTCGGCAAATTGGTTCAAATTACCAGAGGGATGTAAATCATATCTTGCGGCACATCTAAAATGTACGCATCTTGGAACATAATCCGTAACTAATATTGTGACACTTTCCTGCCGTTTATCTCAGAGTTCATAGTTGTGTTCACACGGGTTTTAGCAAACAGAGATTTCCTTTGCAGCTGTACCCTGACTGCTGCATGTTTCTTCTCATTAACATGCAGTGCAGAGACTGGTGTCCTTACAAGGGCAGCTCTAGGATGGCATGGACTGAGAACAGGCTGGGAAATCAGGGAATGACATGGAATCGGCAGCTACTTCTTCGCCTTCTGGGATTAGTGACAAAAGCCAGCTGAGGCCGAAGCGCTTATCTCTATCCTTCAGTCCTCTTTCTTGCTCTTACACACACACACACACACACATGAAACAAAAACGCACACAAGAACATTTGAGTTTGCACAGAGTGAGGGTGCATGTACTCCCATTGCCTTAATTAGCTTTGCCTAGCATATTCCCTATTTAGAAAAAAAGTTGTCCGCAGTGATTCCCTTTGATAGGTTTAGAAATAGTCTTCTATGGTGTGAGATCAGGCCAAATAATTATTAGAGTAGTTAAATGAAATGCAAAACCAGCTTCTTATTGGGTTGCCAATCAAAATATAGTCATATATATATTTGTGCAGATCCAATAAATCAAAGCCCTTTTTCTAGCATAGCTGTCAGAGTACGTACACCTGAATACCAGCGGTGATGTTTGCCGATGCTGGATTTGGATGTTAAATAAAGTCATCTCATCTCTGCCCTGCGTTCTTCTTTGCTGCTATTCCTCTCTGGTGCGCATGTCAGCGGGCAGATGGCAGGAGATAGAGGCATCTGTGGAGGAGGAGGAGGTGCCTTTTTCCCTTCACAGAGCAGAGACAGGTGACATCTGCCACACAATTAACACCTCATGAATACCATTAAGGTGCTAACAAGCATAATTTATGCTAAGTCAGATGAGACTGGATTTTATTTGGAGTGCTTTACACCAAAAGAAGACATATCTAGTGCCAAACAAAGCAATTTAAACGTCAGTTCATCCAGATAAAATAAATCATTTTTGAAAAGTCAGGTAAAGTAGGGGGCGGGGCATTTCAAAGTGTGGTAAGAATTTTAAATAATTATAAACACATTAAATAATTATAATTAATGGGTTGAAATCTTTGATAGAGACATGTAAAGAATGAATTCAGTAGCTTTTCCTCTAGAGGCTTTGAGCCTTTCCCTTTTTAGTGAAATATTTCAGTTCCAGCAGCACCTGAGGTTACTGGACCCTTCATTTAATGACACGATCAAGCTCAATTTTAATGAAGTAAATGATCAATAGCATGCTAACATGCTAAACAGGCATGGTGCACACAATAAGAATTTTATCTAGTTAAAATTAACACACTGGCATCATTTTCTTAAAAGGTTTTAGCATGCTGAAATTAGCATATCAATCTAGTCAAATCACAGCTGTGCCTTAGTCTCAAAAACCATGTGCAGCACAGGTTGGAGGCCACAGATGGAGAGCAGGCGATGAAAAACGGCTGAGGCTTCTGGGCAAGCAGATAGGCAGAGGCTACTGTGAGGAACAAGCAGGTTTAAAAAATGACAGGCAGCCAGGCGTAAAAGAAGCTGGTCTGTTGTTAGTAGCAGAAAGATAGTTGGGATGTTGGTAGGTGTGCAGTCGTGTGATCGTGGCTGGCAGGGCAAATCTACAAAGTTCTAATGGAATGCAGGGACCTATTAAGAGAGCGAGAGTGGCCTAGAGCAGGGACAGAGACGGAAATTGTAACAGCCACCAGTCTGCTTTAAATCTCTGCTGTCAAGCTGCAGACACATATTTCAAAGCCTGTCCCAATAAATCCAGAGTGGTTGACACCACTGGCAGAGTGTTTCTCCTGCTTATAAATCGACATAGTTTGTCGAGAATACGATCCTCTCTGTTTCATCACTCGATGAAATACAGCAAGTGATAAGTTATGGGAAGCCTTTTTTAAAAAGGCGCCTCGTTTCATGTGTAATTTGCGGCATGTGTCCATACTCAGTTCACATAAAAAGACTTTTCACCAGAACAGATGCGCTTAGCCGCTGCTAACTGGTTTGAGGAGGTGAAGGAGAAAAAAGAGAGAAGAGAGACTGGAGTGAAAACACGAGATAAGAGCTTTAAGATGAAGGGAGGTGAGAAAGAGATGTTGAATGCTACGACTTTCCACTTGGGCTCCCCCCCCCCCCCCCCCCCCCCCACGTTTTTTTTTTTTTGTTGTTGTTCATTCATCCACAGGTCTGGGGTCTCATTTAAACAGCTCGGTAGCTCCATGCCCTCCTGGGTTTTAATTGCACCTTAGAACACATATGCATCAACACTACAATGAGCGGGTGGAGGGAGGTTTGGAGTCTTCTCCCACCCCCATTCTCTGCGGCCTGCTGGAGCGGGAGGGCTAGTAGGAGGAGTTGGCCGTCCGACTGCGGTCTGGGGTGTGGGGCCTCCCTGCTGCTGCGGAGTCGGGGTGGTCTGCCTCTCCCCACCGCAGGGAAAAGGGTAACACCACCTGGGTCTGGGTGCAATTCCCCCCTCCAGGGGCAAGGGTACCTAGACCCGGTTTGTAGAGTACGCTTGGGGAGTGTGATTGTGTGTACAGCGTCTCTTTATGTCTGTCTCCACGTTGGTTGAGTGTGGAGTGAGTGCATATGAGAGCATGAGGGTGGGAATGGATGTTTGTGTCTGTGTGTGCCTGTATGTCTGTGTCTATATGTCAGGTTGGGTATCAGACGCCACCTCTCTGGGGACACCTCAGGCCCTCCAAGGTTTGGAGGCCTATCTCCACCCACCACCACTTCCCCTGCCGGTGGCGGACTCCCTCAGGTGTCGGTGTGTTGGTGGTTCTTTGTGTCTGGGGGTGGGCGTCCGGGTGCACACCGGCTCACTCCTTGGCGGCCGCTTGTCGGGGCCTGGGGCCTGGGGCTCGCTCGGGCCCCTTTGGAGGTGGGGTGCCCCCGGCCTCTCGGCCTAGGGCTCGGTCACTCAGGCGCAGCTGGGGGCCGGCGGAGCTCACGGGCGCGTCACTGCAACTCCCCCTGACTTCTGCTCCGCGGCTGCTGGGCGAGCCCTCATCTGGGACTCTCCTCAGCTCTTACTGGGACAGTGGCGCGGCTGCCCCTCTGTTGGTCTTCCATGGTCTCTTGTGTTCTGGGGGCCTCTGGATGTCTGGAGTTTTGATCTCCTCCATACCCGCTTCACACCCTGGAGGACGGGGCTGTGGCCCCCCCCACACTCCCTAGCAGATCATTACATGGAGAAACCTTTGGAATGCAAGCATGCTGATCCACACAGGTATGCACACATGGGTATTCACAGACGCGGACTAAAGCTTTCTTGGCTGCTGCCTCAAAGCACACTGTGCGCTGTCTATCTTGCGTGCTGCACAATATCGTTTATTACTTAGTAAATACTGATATCTATGACTAGCTAGTTTATTGTGATGGTGCTTTGTTTTCTCTATTATTATGTTGCTCTTTGTTGTTTGCTGTCTCCTCTGTTTGTTTTTGTTTGTTTGTTTTTTTTGTTTTTTTTTTCTCCATACAGGTGACCCAGGAGTTTGTTTTTTTTTTCTCTCTCTTCCCCCCCCTTCTCACCGTCTCTTCTCCCCTTTGGTTTTCTTTCTTTCTCTCCCCCTCTCTCTCTCATTCATTCCCCCTGTCCTATTTATTAAAAAAAAAAAAAAAAAAAAAAAAAATGACAAAGGATGAACTGAAGCTCTGCCATCACGTAATGTCGCATACTGCTGTTTCTGATGTCATTTAAAAAAAAAAAACAAAAAAAAAAAACAGCTCGGTCTGCCTCTCCACAACAGCAGCCGGTTATTACTCACCACTGGATGCTGTCTACTGACACAGTTTAGCTGAGAGCACAGAGCTGGGCCGTGTGTCCCTCACACAAACGGAAGAGCCAAAGCAAAGGCGGCTCAATTGTGTGTTTGAGCACACAATGACAGAAATGTATTAAAATGGCTAAAACTGTCATTTCATTTACTTGCGTGTCTGTCGGACAACTTGTGGTGTGGCGTTAACAGGCTTCGCGAACAGCTTATTAACTGCTCTGTGAATGTGTCTGATCGTTGGTGTGATCGTTATTGAAGCTGATGAGCAAGCAAAGAGAAAAGTGGGAGGGTGGAGACGGAGAAGTGGAAAGGGGAGAGAGGTGAGGATGGAATTAAAATTTCCTCTCTTCTGCCCATCTTTGCTGCTTCTCAAGGAAAGGAAGTGTCAGTACATTTAAGCAGCCACAGTTTTTGTTGTAGGCCTTTTATATGTGTCACTCCATTTCTAGAAGGGACCCATATGTGACTGCTTCGTCTCTGGCTGACGAGCCTGTGCGGCCGTGTTTCACACTGAATGACAGAGAGAGAGAGAGAGAGAGAGAGCAAGAGAGAGAGAGAGAGAGAGCAAGAGAGAGAGAGAGAGCAAGAGAGAGAGAGGGAGAGGGGAGGCTCACAGGGAAGCTCTGAGGGGCAACAGATCTGGTTTGCTCGGCTGAAAGACCAAACAAGAGATGGATTTTTGCACAACGTGAGAGAGGAGCAGCTGCTTCACATAAGAAAAATAAAGGTCTGTATCTATTCCTCTTTCTTTTCTCAGCAACTGCATGCATGCTGCTGATGCTTCAGGCTACTTTGTTTTATTTTACAACATTTTTCCAAATTATTATAATGAACCAGACAGAGCAGGGAATCTGTTGATGAGATCTATAAGGAAGGATCCTGCTAAACACAGAGAGATTATTCAGCTTGAACTCATCTCTTCATTCACAGACAACTTTATTTATGGTTTATCAACACCCGCAGAGCTGCGGTGAAGCTGCTGTCACCGGCAGCCTTTCTGTCAAAGTCAGAGAGATTTAAAAGGAAAAGTGTGCGAGATGTACGCATGCATGGCGGGAAGAATTCATTTTAGTCACCAACTTGGAAGGTGAGCGGGATTCCGGTGTGACAGTTGGGAAAAGGAGGAAAAGCGTGACAAGCGATGAGTGGGGCAATTGTTCCCCCCAAGAGGGTGAGGAAAGCGTCCTTTCAGAGCAATCCTGACAAGAGCGGGGTTTGTTTGCATTTGAACTGATGTATGACTCACTCAGCTCATCATAATAATCAGAGAGTAAATGAGCTGCACAGGCAGAGTAACTCAGCATCGGGTTTTATGCCACGGCGCTCAGAAATATCAGGAGTAATTAACAGATATGAGAATGAGGTGTAAAAATACACTTTACCACAGGGATGAACTAACAGACACACACACATACACACAGTGAAACATCAAAGCAAGGAGCTCATTATCCACACTGGCCACTGACCAAAAAAATCGTCCAGTGCTTCCTATTCATGATGATCACTGTTCCTGTCTGCTCGTGGGTTAACTCATGCTACCTTATTGTCAGTTAGATTAAACCCTTCGCAGCACCTTTGAGATCTCACTCCAATTTGGCCTTTTGAAAGCAGCACTTTCATGCCCTGAATATCTGAGAGAATCAGATAGCAGCTTGAACACCGGGGCACGACCCCCAGTAAAGCTTTGAGTGCAGTCAGGTGCGCTTCGAGATTTTGCTATTGAAATGTAAAAAGCTCAGAATAGAAGCTGCAGTTTGCTCTTTAGTAGTTTTGCAGTCAGTTCAACTCCTCCTTTTTCTAAATCTGGAGCCTCTTCAGTTATGTTTATATTTGTGCACATTTTTTTAATGCTTTGCTTAAGTGCACAAAAAACTGGAGATGATGTTTGTTGTCATGCTAAACAAGAAGAGCGGAGAAACGGTTTACAGCTTCTGGTGAATATTGTAACATCTGTTTCTTCATACTTTCATCATTCCTGCATATCTCTGACCCTTTGTGCGTTATCTGTGGTATTTGCAACTGCAGAAGCAAATTGGAATTCATGTGGTGAGGCTTAGGTCTGCTTTCAGCTGATCTGGCTTTGAATGTAAGATACGTAGCATGGCTGAAATCCAGGTTACTTTTATCTCCTGGTAATCTGCTATTTGGACTATAGAAGTATACATACGCATGTGCAAGTGTTGCATGCCTCCAATACAATGTATATCCCCAGGATTTCTGGTTTTTTTTGGCTCCTCTTGTGTGCTTTTTCGTGCATGAAAAAGTATGTGCGCATCGACACACATGCACACACTTCCACAAAAGAATATGGTCCAAATGCCATGACATTTTGAAACACATGGATGTTGTCCATTATTCATGAAGTGAAGGGCTAGTACCAGAACTAAACAAACACGAGAATCCATCTCAGTGGGAACTTTCAGTTTTAGTAAATATTTGCATAAGCCGCATGCATGGATTGTTAAAATTCCAGCAATGGCCGGGCCTATTTTCTTTCTCGGACACCACAAGGTTTAATAAAAAGTTGCAGAGAGGCTCCAAGGCTGTCTCTGTTTGGCCCTGAATGAGCATGAATGGTGCTGAATGTGAAAAAAAAAAAAGACTTGCGTAAAGACTGAACATTTATTAATCAAGTAATTAATATTAGACTCATACAAGGCTTACAAGAAAGCACAGTAAGATTTGCTTTGTTCTATGATTTTATCGACACATCGGGTATAAAACTGCAAAGACGTGCACTGTCCAGCAATATCAACAAGCATAGAAGAAAAAAAAAGACGATACGCACTAAGAAATGAAAACATGCAAAATAGGACAAGAGGGCTGATGGGGACGAATGGGCAGAGGCATAAGCTGAATGGTGACCGTGAAGAAGATTACACAGAGATGATGAGAAAATTAGGAGGGTGTTGGGTGAAGAACAGATTGAGAAAGTGGAGCACGGGAAGCTACGCGGCACCGTGTCTCAGAAGGAGTTTGGCTGAACATACTCCAGTAGCAGAGGATGAGGTTGTTTGAGGAGAGACCTCGAGAAATTGTGCAGATCAAAGAGAAGGAGTTTGATCAGGAAAAAGAGAGAGCCTTGGGAATCGAGGCTCACTGTCTATAGAGATAGACCAGTGGCAAAAATATAAAGTCTAAGAAAGCAACAGTGAAGATACGCAGAGAAATTTGCTGAAGTGTGCAGCAGACAGCCGTGTCTATACAGAACATATTTCAAGTTCATGACAAAGCCCAGAAACCAATGCTGCTATAGGAATAAAAAGCTGAAATACTTAATCAGACACAAGTCATATCAGAGAGCAAAAAAAAGAGAGCACTTCAGCAAGAACCCACTGATGAGCTCCAGGCTGCTAGACTCAAGAGGAAACATGAGAATAAGAGGACTAAAAGGCAGAACAGTCTCACAGTGCTGAACTCTGTGCAACCCTGACTGGGAGTAAAACTGGGAGAAAAGTATTAAAGGACAGAGATGTAAGTCATGTCAAGTAAAGTTTGCTGATGTCCAGCCTCAAGGTACGGCCCTCACTCATCCTATTTCCTCTCAGAGGAGCAGCTACCAGCAGTGGTGTTCATTCTCTGTTGGAGAGGCTGTCCAACAGAGGGGCCATTCTGGCTTTAAAAAAGCAGCTTCTGCTCAGAGGGAGGTGTGAGAGCAGTCCAGATCACACTTCAGTGAATCTGAGATGTGGCAAGAATAGGAAGACATTGACAGCATGGATAGAAAAAAATGTTATATTGTGTCTATTAAAAAAAGTGTCTCTCTGAGCAACAATTTAAAATCACAAAGCTTTTAATTATGTTGCTGACCTTACACCTAGAAAATAAATCCTGTTTATTTGTAATGATGTAAGGATTTTCATGAGGTATTAAGCATGCCTCTTGCCCCCAAAATGGGCTTGAATATCTGATATCCATGTTTATGAGCAATCTTAATAAAAATCATGAATTACTGAGCAGATACATCATTTTTTGAGACGACAACTCTGTGGGAGACACATAAAAAGATGGGAATAAAGCGCACACATTAAAACAGGCAAAAGAAATTAAGTCCATCTTCAGCAGCCAGCGTTTTATCTTTAACCCCCTGTCAGAGAAAGGAGGTGTAGGCTCAAGGGCAAATAACCAACGATCTGTCCAAAGTCAGCAGAATGAATAGTGAGCAAGGCCTGATTGCAGCAAAACATTATACATTATACAAAACCCAGATCCAGCACAACCAGAGAAAAACAAGAGATAAGACGAAGGCCACTTAAAATTTTAACTTAACACAGTGTAAATATTTTTGCTGACAGCCTTCTGGGATCTCGTACACTTGTGCACTACATCACTCTGGATGCAGTTAAGGATCAACAAAGAAAACTTTTGCAACAGACTTGATACATAAAGTCAATGACTTGGGTTTCTACCTGACACTAAAATGTGAATTTAGTGTAACCTTCAGAAGGAAGAAAAACCATAAATTTGTTAACAGAAGCATGTGATGTGAGATTGCTGACTCACTGGAGGCAGGAATAAACAACTCATGTTCCAACACGTGAAAGGCAAGCCACTTTTAAAATTCATATAATTTTCCTGTATAAAGATAGCTCATTTTCCCAATTAGTCCTCTGTGTTCTCTGTACTACATTTGCAGCAATTCCTAAGGAAAATAGCTACTGGTATTTATTATATGTAGGCGGGTGTGTGCATGTGTGTGTGTGTGCATGTGTATGGCTCACCTCTCCAGAGTCAGAAGGACTGCATGGCCTGCCCTCTTAAAGTAGATTAGCTTGAAAAAAAGAACTGAGCGTGCATCGTTGCCTGGATACAAAAAGCATCATTAAGCACAATTATCAGCCACTTCAGCTCACAATGAACAAGCTTCAGTGCAAATTTCAAAACAACATATCA
Source organism: Rhamphochromis sp. 'chilingali' (assembly GCF_963969265.1). NCBI lineage: Eukaryota > Metazoa > Chordata > Actinopteri > Cichliformes > Cichlidae > Rhamphochromis > Rhamphochromis sp. 'chilingali'. Next base: position 18,061,726 of record NC_137946.1, read on the forward strand.
TTAAAATCAACAACCTATACAGAGGAGGAAAGAGTGGTATGGAAAGATGAGGCCAACAGGTAAGATGAGGAAATGTGGCTGAGAAGAAGGAGAAGAAGAGAGATTTGAAGATAGATAAGTAGGCAGGAGTTCACTGGCAAGTTTTTGGGGATGTTTCAGATGTATACACAACTAATTACTGACATTTTTTTTTACCTCAATATATTGGAAATCTAATGTGACCAAAACATTTTATGCACTAAATGAAAGATGTCAGGTTGGGAGAGAAAACAGTACAGAGAACGATGCATTGCAAAAAGACAGCAGAAGCAATGAAAGGCAATGTGAGCAGCGTGTGCAGGGAATATCAATACAAGTTTCCAAAAGAGTCTGGGGGAAAAAGAGAGGCACTATAAGCTAACAAAAGTGGCAAGACAGTTTTTCACTGGGCCAGGACAACCATTGGGAGCGTTTGATAAAGAATACAGAGTTAGGGCAAGAGAGCACGCAATCACAGAAAGGCTGCAGCCCAACTCATTCCTCCTCATTATGCTGTGCATCTCCCTGAAGGTAGTTTGGGTTTTAAATTAAAGAGAGCTAGAGTTATTGCCAAATGTACCATCCAGAGAGAGACAGTAAGAGAATAAAATGGAGTGAATACGTAGGGAAGAAAAGATTCTGGGAATGGAGTGCCAAATTGCCAAACTTCATAAGCAAAAATCATCACAGAAAGTTTTGTACCAAATGAAATTATCTGAAACTTTGTGCAACAAAACAGATTGTATATAAAAGATGGATATAGCCACTGTTTGTCACCCACTGGTTTGCACATTCAGTTCAGTTTTGTTTATACAGAGCAATCTCAGATTAACAACTGCCTGAAAGCGCTTTACATTGTAAGGTACATAACTCAGATATTAGACAGAAAACCCAAACAATCCGATGATCCCATATTAATAAGCACTTGGTGACAGTGGGGAGGAAGAACTCCTTTTTAACAAAAAGAAACCTCTAGTAGAACCAGCCTCAAGGCCACGACAGGAGAGCATAGTGGAGGACAAGGACAAAACATAAACTATTCAGCAATATGTAGAATATAGTCAAGTAAAGAAGAAAGTAGAAAAGTGAGTTTCCAGAAGTGAAAATCCCCCTCATTTTCCCCACTGGGATTTTGATTTGGAGTCACTATATTGTAACCATTCAGCTATCCACTGTTACTAAGTGGAACATTGTGGCATGGTGCTATGTGTTGCTGTGGAAACCTATCAACTTTGTGTTATTAATAAAAAAGTGTTTAATTTGCAGTGCTGTGGAAAAGAACTCTACCCACAATCCTCAGCTGAAACAGAGATCTCTTTGATTGGTGGAGGTTACTGTTATCATGGAAATGTTTAAACTTCAGAGAGCGCAAAATCTTAGAAAGTGAGAGCGGTGGATGCAGTTAGGAGCACCATATCAATATTTAACTACACACACAACACACATAATATATATATATATATATATATATGTATATATATATATATATATATATATATATATATATATATATATATATATATATATATATATATATATATACACACACAAAACTATTATTATTATTAGACGTAGTAGTAGTATACAATATTTTAGATGAAAACAACTCCATTCGTGAAGGCTTGAAGTTAGTCCCTTTGGAAGCTGGTATTTGGTGTGCATTTTGGCATGATTAGTTCATTCACTGCCAAATGTATTTAAGTTGCACAGTCTTTTCACTTTCTTTTATTTATTTATTTATTTATTTATTATCCAAATCAAATCTTTTAATGGTCATATTCACTTAGTAGCTTATTGGCTTGGTTCAAGTCTTATAACTCTTTGAGTAATGATTTTCCAAAGCGTCAGTGGATAAAATGAAGCTCTTAAAAAAGTGGGCAGGCAGCCTTAACTGTAAACTTTATCAAAAAGGAGCCTAATCTTTTACACCTCCCACCATTTATTACCTTATCTGAAAGAAAGGCAGCACGGTGGCACAGTGGTTAGCACTGCCGGGGTCTTTCTGTGTGGAGTTTGCATGTTCTCCCCGTGTTTGCGTGGGTACTCCGGCTTCCTCCCACCGTCCAAAGACATGCAGCTTGTGGGGATAGGTTAATTGGATAATCCAAATTGTCACTAGGTGTGAATGTGCGAATGAATGTGAATGCAAATGGTTGTCTGTCCCTGTGTGTTGGCCCTGCGACAGACTGGCGACCTGTCCAGGTTGTACCCTGCCTCTCGCCCTATGACAGCTGGGATAGGCTCCAGCGCCCCCCGCGACCCTGAAAAAGGAGAAGCGGAAGCGGATGGATGAAAGAAAGCATGGAGTGCTAAGCTAATAAGCATCAGTTGTTAGCTAATGTTTTAGCAAACTTCGTTTGCTAAGACTATCCACAAATGGCTAATTAGATGTAAGCAACTTGCTAATAAGATTTGAACTTTCGGTTTACTGTGTGCTACTTAATCAACTGCATGACAGGGAATTATTTGTTAGATAACAAACAGGATCGAACAGAAGTAGAAATTTCTCAATATTTCAAGTTTTCACTGAGTAGCTTGCAGTTTGTAGTCACTTCTGGGTAAATCCAAATTTAGAGATGACTTATTTAAAATTTAGTGTGAATGTCTTGAGATACTAACCAAAACTTTTGGCCTACTGATGAAAAATGCAATTAATTAATCAAAATAGTGTCAAAAAGAAGCTTCCATAAGGTTAGCATGGACTTCAGTTGCTCAAATGTCCATTTGAAGAATTTCAGTTTTGTACGTCTGTATTATCATTTTTCAGACCCAGGGGTTTGCTGCTTGGGATTCATCAGTGTATAATAATATATAAAAAATACTAATGACTGTAACAATGTAGCATTATGAGCGTTTAATAGATTGAAAATGCTTATAACTTGCATTCACTAGCTATTCAACTTGCATCATTTAATCTCTGCCAATTCAGAATAACAAGCAGCTAGTTCAAGCTTAGTTAACTAATTAGCTTATGAAGGTTAAATCTACTAGCTAACTGTCCCTTTGTAGTATTATTAAATTTAAAACACAGTGTTCATTGGTCAGGTTAAATAAATGATTATTAGTCCACATCAAACTGATTTGGTGTCTGAGCAGCAAACTACAAAATTGAGAGAACACTTTGTGACACTGAGACAAGTTTATAATGTTTTTATTAATATTGTCAGAGCAACATTCCCAATTTCCGGAATGAAACATCATAATGAAATGAAATGGCAAAGCATTTAAAGTGAAACCTTCCAGTTTCTAACATGTTTTTACATTGTAGCTACTTCCGCAGTTTTCAGCAGCACTGATCTGATTAACAGAGGTTATTACTGCAGATCAAAAGGCAGGAGTATAATTTTCTCCAGCCTCAATATCGCACGAGTGGCCGGGCTCACATATGGGGCATGCTGAAATGTAGGCTATAAAAAATGGGGAGAAAAGGAGGCCAGGAACAGAAGATAAGAAAGAAGTTGAGCTCATACCACTGGGAGATGAAAAGTGTGCTGCTGACCTCTAGCTTTCATACCGGTCATGGTCATTTATTCCTCGCTTTGAAGTGTCTTTCCTCTGCTGTCATAGATCAAGTCAAGACACAAGGCTGGTCTAACCCAAATTCAGCACAGCCCCCTTCCCCTCTGTGTCTCACCAGCACAAAGACTCTGACTGCTCCTCCAGCGGTCGCTCGCATTTCCTCGCCAGTTTCGTGCCATGCAGTAATTTGTGATGGAATATTATTAACAATATTAATATACAGTGGAGGAGGATTGGTTTTCATCTGTCTTTGTGAAAGCTGATTATAAGGGGTTTAATTTCATCAGATAAGGATGGCTTCATTTATGAGCACGCACAGCTTTGGGCACCGAGCCTGACAGGCATTCAATAAGACAAGCACTCCCCCTGCTGTTCATGGCAGTGTCATCGGCATAAATAAAGTAAAACAAAAAGCTTCCTGACTTTTAATCTGAACAAAAATCCTTTTTTTAATTGATCATTTCCAACCAAGGCTGTTTGGGATTATGTGAGGGTGTGGGCATCAGGAAGCATCTCCCATTCTTCAGCAGACAAAGAGAAATCACTTTTTAAAGGCTTTTTGTAAATACTGGATTTTTAAACTAAACGTCTTTTTGCTCCTCAATAAATTTCCCTCCTCTTCCTTTTGTCTCTCTTGTTATTCCATGACGAAACAACAGTCAGGATGTCTGGGATTGACGTTCCGTTGATGGACCAAAATGAGACCGGAATCTCGTCAGTAGACAATGGGACTTTCCTCCGTTTCTCCCCGACCTCTGCCTCCACATCTGCGGCCGCCTCATCTCCGGGGCGTCCAGGGAATGTTTATGTTTATGTATGGCTCTTTCTCGGCCTGCTGGTGTTCCTTCTGACGCTGCTCGTCATTTCCCTACACAGGCTCAAGAACATCATCTCCTCTTCTTCCTCTGTCCCCGACTGCAGCAGCGAGGGAGGAAGCTCCTTCACCAACATGGAGATATGTAGCATCTCATCTCAGAGGTCCACCATCTCTGCACTCTCCACCTGAGGGATGTGGGAGGGAGCACATACAGTACAGACATATGCACATGTGCTCTCATTGGTGCATGCCCATGCAAACAAAGGCAAGCATGCGCACACATATAAAGCACACAGAGGTCCAGCACCTCCTCACTGTGACATACAAACACAAAAACCTTTTGTCAGCCCCAAAGAAGCTGACATAATGGCATTACAGTCCGTGCATGCATATTCTAATTCTGGCGGGGCCATGCAATCTGCATAGGCACAGGGGAAATATCTGCTCATAATGTGATGAAGAGGTCTTGAAGGGTGAGTGTGAATGCACCCTTCTGAGTCTTACTTTCACAATTAAGACAAATGAATCTGAGATTCTGCTTTCCCTTTGCGGGGAACAGCATAATGAGGGACTCATTATCTTTTCTCCTCTTTTTTCTTTTTGTCATTTCTCGTATTGCACTCGTGTTCAACTTAGAAGAAATACTATTGTTTGAAGTGAAGCTTTGTACAGCAAGCTTCATAATGTCTGTAGACTACATTGCAAACTCGGTATAAAAATCCTATTAAAGCTCTTTAACTTTGTACATGAAGTACATAGATGTGTCTCAGCTGTTCAGTAAGGTTTTGGAAATGAAAAGGCAAGATACATCCAAACTGTGATCACGTCAGGCTTGTAATCATTCAAAGTATGAAGAAAGGAGGTTGCACAAGAAGAGGACCGATAACGGTGATGTGGATGTGAAGGTAAGAAAGAAATGACGCTTGGAGACTTGACAGACAGGCACCCACGGACTCCAGCTCCAGACAGGCCAGGTCAAAAGTGCCATCAACTACAAGAGGAAATTCCGAGCCTGAAAGACAGGTCTACCAGCGCGACAGATTACCACTCTTGCCTGTCAATTTATAAGGCGTCCGATCCCGGTCTCCATAGAGACTACAGCAGCTCTGTGCTGCCATCAGCTTTTATTCCAGGCTTCGGTTAGAGAAATGGTTGTTTACTCTGAAAATACATCATTTACTTGTTTGTTATTTTTTTAATATTGTGAGTTGAAGTCTTTTTGACACTGTGACAAAAATGTATGGCACGTACAGAGAGAATTATTTGAAAACGGTTCATTCATCTTTGCCACACTTTGTCAGAAAAGTCAATAAACTGTAAAGACCACAAAGGCTCACAGATGGCAGCCGCAAGCAATAAAAACAGCCAGAGCTGTCAGACTCCTTGACAAATCCTCACTGTTCTCCAATTAATCTGTGTATTTCAAGTGGTACGGTCTGACAGACTCAGCACTCCCCCATGTATAAACTTTAATCACAAAATCCCTTTAACTTCTATACATGCTGAAACATCACACTAATTAAAAAAGAGATTAGTGGCAATGCTTTCGTTTATCATTCCAGTTATAATTGAGGTGTTAATGGATTTGTTTGTCTTGCAAAATTAGGAAAATGGCTGTAGTACTAAGCATAAGATAAAGCATCAAATATACTGTAAACAAATTGGATGTAATTATTAGCTTTGCTGTAGTTTCACTTCAGCTCATTCTTCCCAATCCACGAATCCCTGGATTTTAATTTTTTTTTAAATGATTGAAAAAATGCCACATACAACCCAAAAATATATACAAAAATATGTATCCATTCATCTTTTATTATTAATATGTGGCCAATTCTGGTAATATCTTTATAAAAACTGTGCTAGATACATCAATAAGATGCCATAATTAGGTATACAAGACCTTAATAATTGAATTTTCGGTGGCTATACAGCTCAGTGGAAACAAAAGTGGGTACACAATATAGTAATAAAGCAATAATAACCATAAATAGAGTGCGGTATTGAACGTAGTTTTTAGGTGAGCAATGGTAGATGTAGTATAGTATAAAGTATAAATAAAGAGATTAATAACTAGGGCTGATAATGTGCAAATAAAAGTAAGTGTAATTTGTAATTGTACAGTTAATGTTTTACAGTATGATAATATGTAAACATATTGGCCTGATTTAAGGTTATTACAAAGTAATAACTACTGCAAATATTTCCAGGTAACATTGATAGCATTAAATAGCACATTCAAATACAGATTCTTTTAAAACATGAGGTGGTATTAATTTTAATATTAAAATAGTGACCATAGCCTTGTTATTTTACTATATTTCTTATTGTAATCGGATTAATAAACACCCAGGTCAGTCAGTCAATCAGATTGTAAAGTTCTGGTCATTTTAAAGTAATTAGTTTTAAATCTAATAAAAAAAAAAAAATAGAAATCAAAATGTTTCAGTATAAAATTAAGTCATATCATTTTAATATTTCATTTATAATTTTAGACTATAAAATTCACTTTTAGTGGCATAAATTGATACTTAAACTAGTGTTATTTTCTACTGCCTGGTCATTTTAACTGTTTGGCATGTAAATTTTATCAAAACCAATGTTTCTCTTATTTAGAAGCACTTAAAACATAAAGAGACATATATTCTATATATTTATGAACAAAGAGCTGAGGCATGTTTAAAATCTGCAGACCTAGTATCACAGAGTAAGTGGCTTACTGAAGTGTCCATGGGCAAGACATTGAACCCCCAAGTTACTCCCAATGGCCGGTCAGTGACTTACATTTGATGCACTGGGTGAATATGAAAGGTGCGTTTTAGAAACTTTATTAGAAAACAAACAATTTCTTTCTTCCTGTTAAAAGGGCGTTTTTCCTTCCCACTGCTGCCATGTGCTTGCTCCCAGGGGGTCATCTGATTGTTGGGGTTTTCTCTTTATTATTGTAGTCTTTACATTATAAAGCGCTTTGAGGCAAGTTGTGTTTTGGCACTATGTAAATAAAATGGAATTTAATTGAAACTGAAGCTACAGTTGGTAAGGGCTCACAACAGAAGATTGGAAAAACGATGCATGGATCCATCCTGCCTTGTATTAACAGTTCAGGCTGCTTAATGAATAAATAAAACTGAATTGAATCAAATTATTAAATGATGTTTGATGAGAGCAATGTGTGGCCATTTTTTATAAGCAGCCAAGCAAGCAAGATTGTGTTTTTTAAGAGTTGCAGCAAAGCAGTAAAATAATAATCTGTTTATAGTTTCACAGCGAAAGTTCACAAATTCAACAACTAGTGTATAATTTTAGCTTTTAGTTTAATTTTGCACATAAAGATGTTCAGCTATGAGAACAAATGACTATTTTAAACTGGTGAAATAAAAGAAAATAGATAAAACTGAACCTCTAATGTCGTCTGTGAAATTTCAGGTTGTATAATCACTGTGACAACTTTCAGTGAGGACGGCTGTTCTGTTCCTGTGTTATTTGAAGAAGCTCCACAGGAGTAGGTTTAAATGGGTTCTTTAGAAAAGAACAATGCAGGAAATGCTGAAAACTGAAAGTGGTAATTTTGTACTACTAACAGGGTATTGATGTCTGTGATGCAGGATGTTGCTATTTTCACAAACAGGAAAGAAAAAAAAACAGCAGGTAGTTCAACGAATGACAAGTGTGTGCAAAATGCAGCGTTTTAACTAGAAATTGCATTTATGGAAGTAAGATTTCACTCAAAATGGCAATAAATCTACGCGTGATACACGGTTGTGATCAATGAAAAGCCAAGTCATCAAATTCTTTGCATATTTTATTTTCTTATCATGATTTTTTTTCCAACTCACACGTCATATTTTACATCTTTGCAATAAAACATGAATACAATAGTTTTTTTTTTAGGGTTTCATAGATCCAAAAATATTTAACCTTTTTTTGGATACGTAAGTTGAACCTGTCGATAGAGTATGTGCATGTGCGCATTTGATCAAGATGGCTTCACACATACGGTACATCTCACATTTCATCCTCTCTCTCCGCCCTCCGCCCCGCCTCTATCAGCTACAGAATCATGATATTGCTTACAACTGTGAGGTTGTAAAACTTATAATCACAGATGAGCTCAACGTTTTAAATACAAACATCAATGCACAAATTATCCCGTAGGAAAATGGACCTAAACGAAATGGCAGCCGACCAGAAAGAACCAAGCTAATAAATAATGATATGTGATTGGTGCAAAGTGCAAATACAAAACAAAACTTTTACATTGATTTGATTCTCTCTCTCTTTTTTTTTTTTTTTAAATAATCAACAAATGTGGGTAAGTGAAAGTTTGCGCTTCCAGTCTTATTCAGCTGATCAAGTCTCCCGCCAAGCCTGAACCGAGACTATATGTACATATTTGACAGAACGATCACCAAATATACAAAGGAAATCATGTCAGTCTTGTGTTCGTCATCCTTGGTGGCACTGGTAAGACCTCTTTATCATTACCTTCCCTGGCAAAACATTTACCACCGTTATTACCATCAGCCTTGTCAACATTATAATAATTATTACACAGTATTTTACATACAGCAAGTCATTAATAAATTAAAGGTGATAAGCGCAGTTCGTGTAGTGAAAGTAGAAGTGTAGACTCTGAAGGAAGCAGAGCCTTATTTACATAAAAATCTGATTTAAGCCTGCTGAGGGTAAAGAACAAAAAAAACCTAAATGAATATTCAAAAAAAGAAAAGAAAAGAATAAAACAGGTGAAATTAAACAAGATTAAGCAATTTTTCAAGGGTGAATTTAAGATCAAGCCAATAGCACCTGTTTTTGAACAATGGGTAGAGCTAGTTCATTTCTGACCATTTCTTATCAGTTTAGATACATATTTCATTAATTATCCACCCAATAAGCGATGTGCTGGCATCTCCTCAAATGAAAAGTAAAGAACAAAATGTTAAACATAGCCAAAAGAAAAGAAAAGAAAACCTAGGATGTCTTTGAGGAACAGCAAATGTACCAGTCCTGTGAGTGGTACAGGTATGAAAAACCTCTACAATATCTGCTCACCTTGCCTCCCCCTCCCCACTCTGCAGTCTTCTTATTCTATTAGCAGGTTTTGGTGTGTATCTTCTGGGTATTAAGTGTCTGTGGTTACACACGTGTGTGTGCGCGTACATACACGTATGCACAGAGGAAGCAGTTTCCACCAGCGCCGTCGCATCCTAAAATCAAGTGAACTTCACAAGGGAATACAGCCTAAGGTCCGGTACTTGTTTTTCCATCGTCTCTGAACCTGTAGTTTCCCCTGTGCTGCAGATACACAGCAGAATGCATCACCTCCTCGCCTCCCTCCATCGTCCTCTTCCTCGCACTGTCCTCAGTACCTGTTCTGGTGTTCGTAGTGCCAGCGGTTGAAGTCTATGTTGAATGCCACAATGCTGCCAGACGCCATGCCAGTGATCAAAGTCCTGAGGGCAGAGAACACAGTAAATCACATCTCCGAACCATCGAAACTTTTGCAATCACATCACAAAGGTGACGCAGTCTTTGTCCTCTTCCTGTTTTACCTCTGGTCGTGTGATAGGTCCATGGCACGGATTCCGGCATCACAGCCCGGATAGATGTAAAGCTGTTTGAAGTCACACGCCTGCCACACCTCAACAACTCCATTATCGCCTCCTGTCACCAAATTCTGCCCGTCACTACTTAGCAGGATTGCCTGGAAAAGAAAAAAAAGAGTCCAAGTTAAAAGAAGCTCTTGGTTTATGGCTGAATAATGCGAACACCAGTGTATGAAAATGTTTGCATTCGAGTAACCCTGACAGCTTTACCCGTGTCGAATCGTTGACCTCCATTTGTGCCAGCAGTTTTCCATTTATGCTGAAGTTGCAGAAGCGGCCTCTCTCATAGTAGATGATGCAGTGTCCCTCGCTAGACACCGAGATGAGGCGTGGCTGCTGGCACAGCTCTGGACCCTCCAGGGCTCTGAGCAGGTCCCCTGTGATAGTGTGGACGAGGCACGGGCCCTCTGAGGGAAAAGATCAAAGCAAGATAGTGTAAAGCTTTGGCAAAAGCAACATTCACTGTGATTAACGTTCACTGCGTCCACGCCACTGTTCTCTGATGTGCATCTTTTATAATTAAATTAAATATTTATTTGCAAATAAACCTCTTCTGGGCAAAGACATATAAAGATGTACAAACCTTTGGCTCCACTAATAACCAATCCCAGCTCCGCGCAGACGGACACACACACCACCTCGTGGTCATGTCCTGTCAGTACTGCTCTGGGAGCAGGATAGTCACCTGAGGAAAACACAGTTAAGAGTCAAACCACTACATTTGCAGTAAAAATGTTTCCATTGCTGTAAATATACAATAAACATGCTCTAATTATTCAACTTAATGTTTGACCTTGAAGCGCATTCATGCACTCATGTCCCAAACAACGACTAGTTAACTTGCACACATTCTGTATCCACCATTTCACCACTCACTGTTGTTAGGGTTGTCCCCTATAATATGGTGCCGCCCACTCCAGTACCACAGAAGAAGAGTGGCATCTCTGGATCCTGACACGATGTAGCAGTCTCCTCCAATGTAAGACTCTGACCTAGCCAGACACGTCACCACATCCCAGTGGCCAAAAACTATCTGGGTCAGCTTTCCTGTGGAGAGCAGGGAGGTAGACAAGTTTGCCAACGTGTGTGTGCCTCTCCTTATCAAACTCCTGGAAGGCGACGGTGGGATAAAAATGCTTCGTGATGATAACTTAATCAAGCCGTGTCTCCTTTTAAACCCGAGGATCAGTAAAAACAGCATCTACCTCCATGTGCCTGCATGTATTTCCAAAAAAGCCTGCATCTCTTCTATGTAATAAATTAATAAACATGCAAAGCAAAGACTCTGACAGAATCATAAATTTAAGCTTCAAAAAGGAAGCTGACAGCCTCGAGGAAATGCTTGCTGTACTTAGTGCTTGACATGACTTATAAATAATACAAAAACCAACCAGTTTCTGTGGAGTAAACACGGAAGCTCTTGTCCCAGAAGCCGCAGACGAGGATGTAACGGTTATCAGCAGTAACCACAAAACAGTGTGTGTTAATTTGGATGCTCTGGTCCACCAGGTCAGTGATCTGACGCTTGTTCACGCCTGAGTTGTTTGCTACATGGGAAGAAAAAGATGTAATCAGGCTAATGAGGGCAGAAAAATGGAAAATGGTTAACCGTATATCTAAATTCCCGATGCATCACGTGATGCTTTTGGCCACAGCTCCCCCAGTGATCTGGAAATTCCCTTTATCTACTTACAGAACATGTGTATCAAAACTATGGTCTGCAACTGCTTATATAAAAACAAGAGCTGCATATAAGCATCTGTGATAAATTCTGCAATAACCTATAATATTAAAAACTCCTTGATTCAGATCTGCATCTGGGCCACATCCCACCTCTGGTCAATAAAATACGACATAAATTGCATCTATAACTTTTTGAATGGATAAAATGCTGTGAATATGTGTGAGAACTGACCAATGAGAGGGTCCATCTCAATGGGCAGATGATGAGCTTGTTCTAGGGAGTATCCTGGAGCTCCACGGAGGCCTGAAGGGTTTGAGGCACAAATATTACACAGTCATACATACGCACATCTTCAAGTGGTGAAGAAGGCCTGATCCAGTGCTCTCTGATGGGAGCTCTGATGCAAGCGTACATTAAAAATTAAGTGCCTCGTGTGGCAGTCGGTACTAAAAGCCACTTAAGCTGCCCGTGATCCTGTATAATCACATTACCATGATTAATTACACGTAGTCTGTTGCGCTAATGAGGTCATTAATAAGGTTAATTGAAGCTTTAATTAACAAATATTTCTATGTCAACATCGAGGGTGTGAACAAAACAGGACTAAAGGGCATTATGAAACAACAAGAGCAAATGCTTCAGGCTCAGCTGTAAGTATACAAGCATTACCGGCTTTGGGAAATCAGTCGCAAAAATTCTTTAATAATTTAAATTTTACACAGACTTCCATCAACGTACACTCACCGACAGTGTTGTGCCAGCGGTTTACGGCGAACAGCCGGCTACATGTGACCGTCACGGCTGCTGGTATGCTGAGGTGGGGGAGCGTGTTGGCCGCGACGTGTGTCACGGGAGAGTTGGAGGGAAACTTGAGCACCATGATGACATCCTGCTGCATCTGATCCTTAAACATCAGAGGGCTCTGGGGAAGGAAACACTGGTGAGACAGACAGAGAAAGAGAAAGGGAGAGAGAGAAAGGGCAAGAGGGTAGGTTGGAGGAAGGGGGATGGAGACGAAGGGAGAGGGACAGACAGAACAGATGGGACAGAGGGACGGCAGGGGAAACGGTATATTAGTGGGAGCACAGGGTCAGAGCAGGTACACACACTGAGGGCGGCTCTAGGTCTAGGAAAGGAGGCGGATGCACCGGTTGCTGAGGGCTCGGGGTCTGACGGGTTTGGGTTGACATTGATGGCTCTGATGTAGAGAAGCAGAGGCCTCATGCTGCTGAGAGTAGCAGGGACTACAGAGAGGCTACAAACACCATTACATACTACTGTATGTAATAAAACTTCAAATAGCTTACATCTTGCTAATGGAAGCTATTCCTCTCGGAGAATGCGGACTAAAAATAATTGATGCACTGGGTAGAAATGTTTTAAAAATATGATAAATAAATGAAAACAATGAAGATTCAAAGCACTGCTAGCTCAGTAGCTCTGCAGCGCTCCTACAGTTGACTTGGTGTTTTCATCAGGTGTTTGTCTGTAAGTGCGTGCCAAGATGTGCTAAGGCTGTTGAGGTATCTCACCAGGTGCATGGCGGAGGACCGAGGTGGGTGTGGCTCGATCAGCAGCTGGGAGGGCACCTGACCACTAAGCTGAATCTGGGCCTCAATCAGCTGGAATCAGAGAGGAAGAGATGGGCTTACCACGCACAAGTTCGATTTCTGCACTTTAATGATAATCGTCAACAAACCTCACGCTGTACAGCATCTAGATTGTCTAGGTTGACTGCTCCCTCGTAGGATAAGAAGTTGAACACATTGAGAGCTCGCACCGCTTCTGGCCCTCGCTGCTTGTAGCCAAATATTAGATCAATCCACTGGTGAAGCTGGCACGACACGAACTCGCTCTCCAATGCCTGGAGAGAGGGAAAGAATCAGAGAGAGAGAATATTCGCAGTTTATCTCCAGATTTGAAGGTGAGGCAAAGAAAAAAAAGAAACAAAACTTCCAGGTTTAGTATTAAAAAAAACAAGTCTCTGTTTTTCTCACCATGCGGTTAATGCGAACAAAATCCTCGGGTTTCTTGGCCCAGACGGGAAGCTCCACATCACTTACAGGAACTGCATCGTCGCGCATCCCGAGCTCATATTCATTACTGTTGACGAACATCTCGGGCAAGTAGTAGAACTCTGGGATCAGCTCCTTATGGACACGAGCAAAAACACATTGTTCAGTCACTGCCTCTTTTTGAGGAGCATGCTGTGCCATGTGGTGGCTTAAGCTTGCTTAATGTCTGCATATCTTACTGGAAAGGAGACACAAATGATATTGTAACTGATTTTGAGTACATCATAAACAAAAAAGCACAATTAAATAAATAGAAAAAATAAAGACCTGAAGAGTACAGCCTACTTACGATGGGGAAATATTGTTCTTCTGCAAAATTACCAGGTAATTAAACAATACCGAAAATTACTTAAGCAGTACTTAAAATTACTTACAGTATAATTTGTATCTCCTTTCCAATAAAACAGAAACAATTTCGGTTAAGCCACTCTATAATACAGCCCACACACAGGTACAGCCTACTTGCTCTGTAAGATGGCAAAATATTATTTTGTTTTCTGCCAAATTACCAGAAAATTATGCAGTACTTGAAAATAATTATGCAGCACTTAAAATTACTTACAGTATAATTATTTCTTTGTTACATGTAAAAAACCAACTCGTTATTTGTTGTTTTAGTGGAAGCTAAATTTAATTTCAATGCATTTTCATATAAAAAAACATTGAAATTGTTATATTATAAAACGAACACCCCAAGATCAGAAACAAACAGCCAACAAACCAAAATCACACAAAATACCTAGCCTGGTGAACATCTAACAATCCACCCTCTGCACTCTCAGTATAATAACAGGCTATGCTGCTGCTTTAGTTAACTGGATCTAAGAAAAATTCACATCAATTATTGACGCTCCTTTAGCAAATTATTATCAAATATTTCACATATGGTACTTTCAGCTGCTCCCTTATTTCCCAAGGGGTCACCACAGCAAACGGCTCCACATGTCTGATCTGGCACAGATTTGTCACCAGATGCCTTTTCCTTCCCTGCAAAACTCCCATTTATCCTGGAGTGCGACCACCGCTGACTTGCAAACCCTTAAAACTGGGGTTGTGCCTCCTCCTGGAATTAAGCTGAGGACCTTTCCTCATATGCAAAACAAATATGTTAACCACTTGAGGCCATAAGGCCACTTCTAAATACTTTCAAATTGGAAATGAAAGAAGAAAATCATAATTTCATGCTCCTGGTGTTAGGTCTCAGTGCGGATGGATTTTATGTTGAATACATCTAGTCCAACAACCTCAAACCAGTCACTTCAGTAGGTTGTTCCACGTTACCTTCACATCAGCCGTGTCCCTCTGGCAGTTCCTCCACGAGCGACCGATGCCAGAAAAGGCTCTCTCTGGATGGTCGAACTTACCATCATTAGCGCTGAGGAAAAATGTGGTAAAGGGCTCCTACAGGAACAGAAAACAGACACGTTCATGTGAAAAGCAGCCCTGAGTGTCTGGCGTGTGTTTAGTTAGCTGTTTCCAGTTTATAAGTGTGTTAAGTAGGCACTCACTATTCTGAGCATCCACATCAGTGTTGAATGAGCTGTGGAGTATAAGGTTGTGTAGTGGTGAGGAGGTGCGCTGTCGTCATCCCATGTCTCGTAGCGCTCAGCATAAAATGCTGCTCGTTTGGGATTCAGGGCACCGATTGGCTAGAAGAAATCAGAGAGAAATAACTGGATGAATACTTTGAAGAGAAACCACACATTAGCGTTCTTCTGCATAGCGGGGTGTATACGCTCTTGGTGGGGATGTGATAAGGAGAGATTTGTGCTATTCCTTGGTACATTATGTACCGTAAATGCTATTTTGTGACTTTGATTCATTTGAGTTGATAGCATCTCCAAGTAGCACACACGCAGGAAATTGGAAAAGGTGCATAAAGAGTTTTATGGGTGGGAGCTCTAACCTTGGAAAGGTCTCTGAAGTTGCCCGGTAGTGTGAGATCGAGCTCCTCTGAATCATAGTTGGTCAAGACCCAAGGAAAGACAGGGTACTGGTTCAAATCATTATAGGTCCTCCCTGCAGAAGACACAACAGCCATCAGCGACAACAGTGTGGCGTTAGTCTTGTTATAAACTGCAAGGACACACACACACACACACACACACACACACACACACACACACACACACACACACACACACACACACACACACACACACACACACACACACACACACACACCTCTTAGATTATAACAAACTATAAAATGTCTGTGTAAATGTTACTCTGGGAAAAGAAACGTTGCTATAAATATTTTAAAATCTTACACATCCATTATGCCGGACTCGTGCTGAAATATTAACGAACCGCTGAGCCCAGATGAAATGTTATACACACATTAACTAAAGACGCATGTTTTTAGTTAAAAAAAAGAAAGTCAAGCAGAGAGATAAAAGTACAAACTGTTGATAAATGATGTCAGGAGTTAAACAAATATTCACTCAGTTTCTTTGTGTGCTTCTGACACTTACTCAGTATCTCAATATGTATTAAAACAAGTGGTTTTATTCATTTTTCTAAATCTGTTTTCTAGTATATAAAGAACAATTTGGCAAACTGCAGACAAAGCATTCATCTTATTACAAATCTGTCACCTTCTTTGTCTGCCCTCTTCATTAAAGTGTTTATAGAATCACCAATGAAGGAAATACACAATGGAAGTGTGCGTTTTCTATCCTTGGCAATCGAAGCAACCAAATAAGTTTAAACTGCTAAAAAACTTCACAGTGAATAAGAAATGTCCGTATGACTCAGCAGAAATGTTTGGACATATCAGCCAGATTTGTGTGCTTGACCGATCTTCTGTTCACACGTATATCATTGACAGGTCCAGAGGTAGAAGAGTCAGCGCTCATTTAAAGTGGACTTCACCTGCAATAGTGTTGAGGAACATGAGGTACTCAAAGTTAGAGATCTCTCTCCGCTGCCAGCGCTGCGTCATGTTGGATGACTTGAACAGCTGGCGAGGAGTGGCCAAGGAAATCCGCCTGAAATGTACACACACACGAAATGTAATTCTCCATTTATCAAATCTTGGCATTGCCCTTCGAAGACAGAGCTGTGCATACCTGGCCTGTGGCAGACCATAACTCGTTCCTACACCGACCCGCGGGAGACTGTAGACAACCCGTTTAACGGTGGCCTGGTCGGGGAAGTTAAACATCACAGATGCTAGAGGGAGAACAAGATACAGTTAATGCTGATTTAAAATGAACCACTCACTTAACACTGAGCTAATATCCAAGAGTACATTTAAACAGATCAGGTAGTGTAGTCATTCTATACTAAAGCGGGTTAATTGCAGTGTCACCTGTGAGTATGATCGTTTCAGTAAGAACTCTGGAGACTTACTTCTGTTGGCCATGAAGACTTCTAGTCCAGTGTTCTGTAGCAGGTATCGTCTGGAGAACACAGCTCGGATCTCACTGAACATCCATTTGCCATGCAAACCCTCCGAGTACGCAAGCACCTAATGAAGATGCACATTATTGGGAAAAAAAGCACAAAGAAAGACTTATAAGTTAACCCTGTAATTTACCGGTTTTCCTCCTCTCTCTTTCTGTGCACTGATCACTTATAAAGAAAAATGATTTGTTCTTACTTTAGGGTCCATCTTCTTAAACGCAGTATCTTCTTCATCTACCTCAAAGTAGATCTCAGTAGTAGTGATGGACAGAGTGCCTCGAGCCACCACCACTGGTGCTACCAACTGAGCTGGAGTACTCAGAACCACCGGACCTGTGGGGACAAATTCAAGGGTCAGGCATTACTATCGGTAGTTATACAAGTATCCGGGTCATGCCAATAAGCATGATCACAGGAGAATATAAAACAGCACATTAGGGTCATTTCATGTTAGTTAAGATTGACCAATCATTGGCTTCTTTCCCCTCTGTTGGAAACAACCGATCGGTTATGAAAGCCAGGGAGGAATCACTGGATTAAACAAGGTGTTTGATCTGATTTGCATCAGTTTTTAGTGAATTGTGATTTAATCTTCTGTGAGATAAATCAGCCAGACGGTTAGATTAGCTGCAAAGCTTTCAAATGTCAAACTTGCCTTTGGAGATAAAAAGTCTCGGACGAAAACGTACTAAAAACAAGAGTCAGAGAGTTTATTGTTCAGCTGGACTGTAACAAAGTCTGTGTGTGTGTGTGTGTCTGTGTGTGTGTGTGTTTGTTTGTTTCTTACCAGCGAGGTTATCGATCTCTTTTTCCTGCAGCAGACTAACAGCGTCATCGTCTCCCTCCAGCATGAGCTCTGCCTCCGGGTTTTGGGTGACCACCGACTGACTCCGGAAATTCTTTTTTTTGAGTCCCTTCTCCTCGTCTTCTGTACCTGTTTATGTTTAAGTGAGCATGTTAGAATATGCAGGAAAAAAACAAAACAAAGCAATATTTGTATGTTAGTAAACATTACTGACTGTACTCATCGAGAGCTTTGAGCGGCATGTCGGCGTGAGTAGATCCAAAGGCATTTCGCACGAATCTCCGCCTCCTCCTGAGGTCGTCCTCCCAGTAGTCTAGACGCCAGAAGTCGTGTAATTGGCTGAAAGTCGGGAGGAAAAAAGATGAGCAATTTCAGTTGAGGCACTTGTCTAAAGACAGAGATGACGTTATATGTGACGTTTATGCTAAAAACCACCCAAACTAATTTCCTACAGTCTAAAAGGTTCCTCGTTATTAGGATAAAGGGCATCATTTGACCATGAGGGCTTTTCCAACTCTACAAACACCAATAACGGGCTTTTAGATAAAGAGGAAGAACAAATATTGTTGAGTTATGAACTGTAAACAACCAACAGTTTCTTTAATAGTGGCATAACGGATGAAGGATGGATAAGGTTAGATGTTACATGTTACATCACATGTGGCCGCCAGCCTGTAGGAAGGTCTGGATGAGCAAATGCTGAAGTGCATTAAAACAAAATAAGGACATCAGTCTCTTGATGCTTCCAGGCAGTAAATATATTAGGAGTCAGATACTGCACATTTTTATTACCCATTTCATTAATTTATATCAAAATCTGACTCCTTACTCATACTCCTGCAGGGATCGCTCGTGAGATTACACAGTGATGGTCTACCTCTGTGACATTGTTCCCCATGCTCCGTGCTTATTGGTCAGGATGTTGAGGATCTTCTGTTTCAGCTGGTTAGCAGTCACATGATCTCTGTGCTTAGCGGCGCTGATGAGGTGATCACACATTTTCTCCTCCTCCCTTCGGTCTGCAGCGTACTGCGCACAGTTAGACTGGAGGAGAAGGGGACGTGGAAAGTTAAACAAGGACCAGAAACAGTAAGACCGTGGACCATTACTGTGACGAGGACATGGTTCTAACAAGGAGTCAGTAGGTGATCAGATGAGGATCCTTAGTATTTACACATCAGGCCGATACACGCGTGGATAACTGCTTATCTTATATTGCACATATGCTAACAAGATTTATCTGAAGTTATTCCGAAACTGTCAATTGCAATCTAATGTAAAAAAAAAAAAACTGTAAAAAATGTTTATATAAAAAAATATACTGATAGTCCATTTACTCTTAAATATCAACAATTAGTTGATTATCATTTTCTTGGAGGATCAAGGCTGTTTGTCAACCCTGAGATGAGAAAAAACTGAGTTTTCTGTTCCAAAAAGAGTTGAATAAAACTTTGAGGCATTTATTGCGGTAACAGACTCTGTGAACCTGTCTGCTGTCTGGTTTTAGTTCCTCATTTGTAAGGCTGATAGAAAAAATGAATAGCAGAGTGAATTCATCGCACAATTTTACGTCTTTGCAGACATGAAATCCCAATTATATACGGTATTAGCTTCATGTTATATTTCACACAAGTGCTTTTATGATCAATCAGTCAATGATGTCAGCGCATAGACAGCAATCAGTGGACATCATGGATTTATGAACAGTTTAAAATAACAGGCTACATCTTTCTAACTCCGTGATTCTTTGAACAATAATGCAGCTGTTTTTTCTAAAGAAAAAAAGTGTTTTTTCAAGTCACTTCACTTCAGTGACAGCAATATTTGCAAATGTTTTAAAACTAAAGTTTAAATATTAAATTTAAACACAATAATTTGTGATGCTGTAATCGCTCACAGTGACAGAAAAAGTGGGAGCATGACAATAAAACAGAACGAAACTTTGTAAAGTTAAACAGGCTGCAAATATATGCCTCGATATGCATCGATTATACATTGATATGCAGTTACTAGATGCATAATTTGTAAAGGTTTCAGTGTCTGAAAATTCACAGTTTGAAAACTTTGGGGCCATTTCCACTAAAAATCATCTAAATCGGTGATACTGGGTGTAAAAATTTGATTTAGAAATCAGTGTACGGTCCGACACTCAGCTGCGGTCATAAGCTGTGGGTAGTGGCTTATCCACAGAGACTGCTGACCCAAACCCAGACGATGGTTGAATTGACTCTTTTCTCATAAGATAAAAGTCATGGCCCACACCGACTCACACTCATATTCCAATGGATAAAAATAAGCTCTGCTTATTATTTACTTGTTGCCATGGTGACTCTTGGTATCAGAGCTCCATTAATGATGGCTTTTTGCTCCATTACTTATGCATGCTCTTAACGCAGAGTTTACTGACCTTATTTCTGGAGCTGAAAACTTAAATTTGTCCAACCCAGAGTTCAAAGTTAGTTTGTTGAACCTGCTTTCTGGAAAATGGACCAGATAAACCTGAACAATATTTACCTGAAGCCCTCACAAAACAAAAGGACTTCACTTATCTGCACTGATTTTTTAAAAAACGTTGAAAACAATACATATCGTCCAGTTTCTGTGGCTTCTTGCTCGCATACATACAGCAAGTGACAAACAGAAGTTGTATTTTGTGCTTATACCTCAAATTCAGCATGTTTGTGTACATCCTCAGCCCTCTGTCTGTTCAGGATGAACTCCGCTTCATTCGCAACGCGCACAATATGATCCTTCATGGCATGGCACAGGAGTCTGGCAGTGGGAGTAAGTGGAAAAAGAGCAAAAGAATAAAATAAAATGGAAGGAACCATCTCTATTTAGAGAAAACATAAATTCTCAACAAGATGGGATGTGCAGCAATAAGAATGGCTAATGATTTCAGCTAACATCTGCTTCATTTTCAATGCAATGCTGTCGTTTTCCACTTTGTGCTTTCTTTGTTGGGTTTGCACTGATACTCGGGTAGTTTGGAGTAAAAAGGAAAAGCAAAACTGCAAGCACTGAAATTAGACCGGCTCAAATCAGCTGTAAATGTAATTGCACAATAATGATTCGACTTCCTGCTGGTCACACATGGCACTGTGCACTTATCCTGGCAAGGTTCTCATTAGGGCTCTATCACACCCATTAGTTGTTAAGCACTGATACAGAATTAGTGTTAATGTGTGAATTACAGAGTGATGTGCTG
The DNA here is from genome assembly GCF_963969265.1 of Rhamphochromis sp. 'chilingali'. NCBI lineage: Eukaryota > Metazoa > Chordata > Actinopteri > Cichliformes > Cichlidae > Rhamphochromis > Rhamphochromis sp. 'chilingali'. Next base: position 18,082,863 of record NC_137946.1, read on the forward strand.
CGATAATCATTAAGTGTGATGGATTACCTTCCCTCATTGATAAGCTCAATGAAAGCGAGTCCAGCATTCTTCTGAATTGAGTTCTGCCACTCCTAAGTGTAGAAGAGACACCAAAAAGAGTACGATGAACCACAGCTGGGAGTAAAAAAGGGTAAATGATGAACAGGTCATGCCATGCACACACCTCTACGGGTCATTTTATACTGGTTTTATTCATGTTCTAAACATGTAGTCAGTTTATTTTGGAGACTAAAGAATGTTAATTCATTTACTGTTGGTTTTACAATGGCTCATGAAAGTGGATCAGAGCATCAGAATGACTAGTGGCGCAATATACAATTACCCAAATACTTCAATAAAATATGAAATAAAACATATGATTTACAAGTATTTTACTTGAGTGTTTCTGTGCTATGCTGCCTTCTACTTCTGCTCTCCATTTCTTTGTTTTAAAGAATTAAATTGTAATCCTTGAACACTCACAGGTAATCTTACTACGATACACAAAATCTATGTTTGGGTGTCTGTTTGTTTGCAAACTCCTCTTAGCTCATCAGGAGTTGAGCAGCCAAACTTGGCATGCAGGTACATCTTGGTGCCCCGATGGTTCTTATCCATATCAGACACTATGGCGTCATCATGTTGCCTAGCAACAAGCTAAAATAATCCATTTATGCACCTGTGAAATCTTATAAAATGTATCATATAATTTTGTCACAAACACATTTTCTTTATATTGCCAGAATCTAAATTAGCGTACTCCCTTCTGAGTCACCTGTGCTAGATCAGAAAGGATGCTATATTATGATGCTGTTATATTGCCTAGCAACCACATCTACCGCCCCATTTTTAAACATTTCTCAAGTTTATCAAGTAAATCAGTTTGGAACCAGCACCGACAGGCCAAACAATATTATAGCACGGGCATGCAAATGCAATGCAATGCAAAGTATATACACATGTAGTATCTACTACAGCTTACACTACATATCAGTATATACAGGATTAACAATTTATAATATATTTGTACCATATTCAGAGTTACATCTGAATATCTTTGTATTTGATGAAAAACAAAGAAAACACATGACGGTTCAGTTCCCATAAACATGTTTTAATGGAGTGTTGAATTTAATTTTTCTTTTAGCCTGCAGTAGGTTGAAGTTCCTGCCTGGGAAACCTGCTGAAAGCACCTCAGAAACGCAGTGACAGCAGATGCCAGAGCAGCTTCACTGATCCGATATTGATCGCGTGGAACTCTACAGGAGGGATGATTATTCCAAACGATATTCCCTCATTTGGTGTCTTGATAGTGAAAGTGGAGAAAACTGGTCTCCCAGAATTCATCTGCTATAGGCGTTCAATATCGTTGTGATCTAGTGACCTTCATACTCAAACTTTCACTGAGCTCTCGTGACATGCAATGGGGGCACTGTCATATACTGGAAAGGATCTCTCTCATCAGGATAGAGAAGTTTCAATACAGGACAAAACTGATCTGCAGCCAGCATTTCCTCAAACCATGACAACACAAGTGTCCTGCTTTCTTGGCCTTCTTGTTTTCATTAAACATCAACCTAATGACCAGCATCACAGTGATAAAATATGTGTTGGTAATTGATATTTTCAACCAATAATACTGAAGTATTTTTTCCACTAATCTAAAATCATCCAGGCCATCCTTTTAAACTATGATTCCTGCTTCAAAGCCACTTATCTTCAATGATGCTGATTAAAACAACAACAACTATGCCTTCTTGGCTTTTTAGTACATGCCAGAAACCCTTGATTATTAATACACAGTACTGCAGTGAACCTGTGTGAAGGCATCTGCATTTGTTATATCGGGGATTTCCTTTAATTGGTCAAACATTTGTTCATTCTTCCACAGTAAATGCTGTTACATCATCAGACCCTGACTGGACGAGCTGATCAACACGTAAAAGGCTTAAAAAAGAAATTTAAAAAAAGCTTTATTTCAGAGGACATAAACGGTTTCATCATTTACCATTGACTGTGTGAAAAGTGCACAGTAGTGCAACACTGATCAAAGGAAAGATGAAAGAAACAAGTAAAAATGCTCCTGTCTGTGAGAGAATGGAGAGTGGAGAAGGGTAAGAGTGCTGCTGAAAGCCTCAAACTATCAGACCTCCATTAGCTCCACTGGCTCTTAAGGCTGTGAAGGACACGTGGGACTATCTCCTGTTACATCCCCCCATCCGGAGGATCGATTTCTGGGCTAGGGTTTGCTCTCCCGGGTCTCTAATGGCAGACAAGGCCGGAGCCAATGGTAATACTATACATGCTGACGAGCAGCCACCCAGAAGTGGAACAGAGAGGAAAAGAAAAGGGAGTGGTAAAGAGAAGGGCAGTGTGGAGAGTGGTACGAGATGAAAGCAGTTGCTCCTGAAACACCGATTTAAAAATGACCACGGCTGAAGATGTAAGAGGACAAAAGGCGAGAGAGAAGATGACATAGGTAAAGATGAAGAAAATGGAGAGCGAGAGGATGGAAATGAACACCTAAAAGAACAAGAGCGCTTTGAGAAACTTTACAACTTAAAAGAAAAGAAAAGCTGGTGACAGGTTCCACTTGTGAAAGGCTCTGCGAAGGTAAGTGTCACTCTCGCTTTGAGTTTTATGGAGTTTTATTGAAGTAAACTGAGCTTACTGGCTTACTGTGATAGCAGACGGATAAATGAGCCAGACAAAACGAATTAAGATGTAACGTCTGTGACATAATGTGTTTTTATGTAAAACTTAAACCTTGCATATGTCACAATTCTAGCCCTGATTTTATTATTATTGAGGGAAAACTATGCTGTGATATTAGATTACATCTGCAATGCGCTTATTACACAGTCGTCCCTGCCTCACAGGGCAGATCAATAACTCTGAAGCTTCCGGTGTGCTCTAACCCCCCCACCCGAAAAAAAAAGCCTTTCAAAAACACTTAGGCACGTCAGGTTTTGACAAAACTGATTGAAAGCGTGAGGACATTTCATCAAGACACAGAGAGGAGAGGTGAGAAGTTACCAACCTGAGAACAGAGCAGCATTACGAGCTCCACCACAGACGTGCTAGACTTCATACAGACCAGACCTGTGGCACAGACACATACAACACAGTCAGGAGCCTCTCTTTTATTCTCTGTGACACACACACGCACGCACGCACGCACGCACGCACGCACACACGCACACACGCACACCACTGCAAGATACAAAAATATCATCAAGAAGACACTGTAGTGTCAGCGGTTTCTGCTGCTGTGCACAATCATCGTTTAAAAAAAGCATGCCACAGAAAAGACAAGAACAAACGGTGGAGAAAAAGATGAGGGACACCAGGAAGCAGGTGAGCAGAGGCAGGACTGCAACGCATTTAGTACAATCTCTTACACCCGTAACGCTAAAACTGGCATAATCTTATCTAAAAATATTGACACATCTAGCTAGCTGAATAGAAACAGTGCAAAATCCTACCTGCTTGACGAATGGGTGAAGCAGCCAGTTCAAAGACAGACACACACACACACACACACACACCACCTCGTTCTCAACCCTCCACTCACTCTTTTTCGATCTCACTCTGTCTCGCGCACACATACATTACTGTGAGGGACAGTGAATGAGGAGACTCCACAGAGAGACGCCAGTTAGAGAAAAAGGAGCCGTGTACAGCACCTGTACCTTCTATGAGCAGCTCCTGCCCATGGCTACCCAGCAGCGTCCTGGACAGGAACGGAGCAAAGTCCACAAATATCTCCCTGAGCAAAGGGGCCACCTTCTCCAAAGCGCGCTCCAGCTTTGTGGTGATACTGTGGCGGAGATAATCGAGAGACAAGGATGAAAACGATAGGCGGGCCGATAACATGAGCAACATACAGATGAGGGTACAAGAGCGTTTGAGGAAAAATCTCAGGGGATATACAGTAGGCGAGAAGGGACAAATGTGAATGAAAGAAATATGTGGAGACACGTGAGAACAAGGAAGGGAGGCACAGGACACAGGAGAAGAGAAAAAGCAGGTGAAGGAAACAGAAAAAAGTGCAAGTCGGACACAGAATGTAGAAAAAAACGATGGTGTGGTATGGAAGCAGTATGTCTGTATTAGTATTACTAGGAAAAAGATGAGTTAGAAAGGATAATTGTTAGCCGGTCAGCTTAGCACTGTGGGATGAGTGAAGGTTAAAGTGTGATAAAAACTGAACCTGAAAAACTGCCAGACTTGTCTCTTGAATGGTATACTGCGTCTTTATGTGTGTACAGCTGCATTTTAAATGCTTTTCCATTCTTTAGAAATTGAGACATGAAGAGTACAAAGCAGCAGACTCAATTATGGAGCCGCGATGGCAGTGAAGTTTATATTCCTGGCTTTGTAGGTAATGCGATCTCTGAAACAGACCTGGGTCGCTAATCTACCAATTGTGGTTTTGTTTTAACCTGCTCGGAGAACCAGATGATTTGCGAAAGCTGCGGTGAAGGTTAAAACAAGCATCTCGACTCAGGTCTGGCCTGGAGTTTGGGGTTAGTGTGAGGAGATGACCATGCCAGAAATGACAGAGTTGACTCTGCTACTGAAAAATTGTTGAAGCTGTTGAGGAAGTCGGCCCTTTCTTGCATGGCATTCTGGGAACATTTAGTAGTGGTTGGGCGTGGCAGAGGGTGTGTGGTGGAGGAGGGGCAGAGGGAGGGGCATGGGGACAGGACGAGTATCTCCTTGCCTAAAACACTGTCCTGCATCTCGGGGGGCTGCCTGGAAGCCAGCCAGAGAGCTAAAAGACTTGAGCTCAGGGGGCGTCTGACCGCTGCGCAGCGCACACTGCGCCACCTCACAATAGGCACTGCAATACAAACCACACACACACATAAAAACACACGTGCAGACATGCGCACTGATTAAGGGAGACATGCACACGCATCCCACCCACTCCTGTGTGTGTGCACTTTTAGAAGAACATGTGCAGCCATGTGAAAAAAACTTTTTACACAACTATATGGAGTCCTGTGAAAAACCTGTGAAAGTAAACCCCACGATTCACCTTACAGAGCAAAGTAATGATTTCCTGATTTCCTTATCAGTCTCTTGCATCGCTGTGTGGCGATTTTGGCCCACTCTTCTTTACAGCACTGCTTGACTTCACTGAAGATTTCAGGCATTCATTTATGCACAGCTCTCTTGAGGGCCCACCACATTTAATCAGGTTGAGGTCTGAGCTTTGATCATTTTCTTTTTCAGCCATTCTGTTGTAGATTTGCTGCTGTGCTCGGGATCATTGCCCTGCTGCATGACCCAATTTGGGCCACGCTTTATCTGACAGACAGATGGCCTCATGTTTTACTCTAAAATACTTTGGTATAACAAAAGGAGCCAAAAAGCAGGTTCTTTGGCTGAAAAACAAGCAACATTACACCCCTCCACCACCGTGCTGACAAGCATGGTGCTGTGCATTACAGCTAAACATCTCCACTTGATCTCGTTGTGGTTTGTTCAGCTGTGCAAACCTAAGCAGTGTTACTATGTGGAGTCTGAGATGTAGTTCTTGAGTTTTCTGCAGTTTCCCTAAGCATTGCACATTCTGACGTTGGAGTAAACTTGGGGAAGATTGCGGCATTGTGCTTAAACACACCTGAATGCTCCAGAGCAGCAAACTGCCAAAGCATCTGCTTTCATAGAGATGCTCACACGTGGCGATGATCAATTAATCAGGTGCATTCGATTAGCAGCACCTGGCTGCGACTTACCTTCTTAATTCCGTGAAGGTGTACTTAGTTTTTTTCACAGGACTGCACAGATTCCTGCGAAAACTTGCTTTTACACATGACTGTATCTGCTAACATGTCTAAGTAGAGTACAACAAAAATGTTACAGTGCAAACTCCTACAATGGTAAAGGAACACTGCTAATCACGCTAACTGGTAATTAGTAAAGACCTCATGTTGCAGATGATCATAATTTTTTTAGTGACACCTATAAAGTCTGAAGACAAAACAGATTTTTGTTAATGACAAGTTCATTTACATGTTTACAAATACAAAAAAAAGACTGTTGAGCCTAAGACATTAACGGTCTTAATTAGTAAGTGGTGACGTTTTCATACAAAGTTTTCATATCAGAGGTGATGAGCATCATACTGTACGGTAAGTGAGAAGTGTCAGGGGTGCGTGTGCATGACAACATATAATATGTGTGGCTAGAAGATGATTAATATTAGCTGATATTAGCTGATGGAACGATACCTGAACCCGTCTTTTGCGGTTGATTAGTTTAGCATGTCAAATGTGGTGTGTCTTACATGAGCCTAATAAAAATGTCCACAGCCACATCAGTCCAGAAAAAACTTCATCTTACCCTATAATCCTGTAATGAACGTGTAAGTGAAGTGAGAAATCTTTAGGGAGGATGAAGGGACAGGAATGAGGCAGGAAAAAAGACAATTTAACATAAAAAACAAAAGCCGGAGACAGGGGGACAAAATAAAGTAGGATGGAACTGAACCTATGAAATGAAATGGCCAAAGGCTGTATGATGGCGAGAGTTCTGACCTCATATTCTCCATGGTGTCTTCTGGCATTGGTGCCACTGTCTGCACCGCTGGCAGATTCTTACTAGTTGCACCATTGACAAAAGATGAAGAGGAAGATGAGGATGAGGAGGCCGAATCTGCGGCACCTGGACAGGAGGGAAAATAGTAACAAGAACCAAGATTAGTATGAAGTTAACAGTAATGGTAGTAATAAAGGAACTGGACATGCTGCTGCTTGTCCTTTTGGTAATGGCCCCGGTTTGAGAAAAAAGCTTTTCAATCAATATACAGAATCCATTCCAGAGAACAAATCCCTTCCTTATCCATTATGCATGTATGATAAAGTACAATATGTCTAACAGGCTGACAAAGCCTCAAATAGAAATCCACTCTGCTGCAGTGGATCTGCTGAGCATGATTCTACTCAGAAAGGATGATCTGCAAGTCTGCTGATGTTGTCGTTATCCTAAATTTGGGTCAAGGATCATCTAATAGACAATATCTCTCTGTTTTTTCTGCATTCAGTATTAAGTATGAGCCATATGTGCAACGTCCACCATAAGATAAGTATCTTATAGTTGCTGCGCAGTCTGCAACTTCCTTCATCTGCCCTCATATACAAGCTAAAACTAACCCTGAAAGGATCTGCTGGTTCAGTTTGCTCTGCCTGTTAAAGGACAAAAGCATGAAGCTTCAAAGACTTTTTGTAACAAAAGAAGAAATTCAACCCTGCTTGATTGAGCGGTTTCTGAGCTGCTTGAGGCCTTTTACACAAACACCTTTGTCATGCTGCAGTTCTCTATGTGCTCTATCTCCTTTAGCACACACACTACCAACTGGGCAAAAGTCTTTATGAGTAAAATATCGAATATATGCACGTCGAAATTACACGAGTAGGTTCAAAAAGACATGGGTGGGTTAAGTGTGCGCTACAGCTGTGTGTTCTCTCCCACCTGTAGTGTTGATCATGCTCTTGGGTGTTGCTGTTGCAGCAGCAAAAATGTTGGGTGTGCTGCCAGCTGAGGCTCCTCCGCTAGTGGTGGGCGTGCCCACAGTGTTGACTGACAGGCTGCCGGGTGGAGGCTTTTTGACTGGAACCACGACACTCCTGTGAAAGACGAGACATAAAGGCATCAGGCAAACATGTATCCATGTATTTGTTACGTCTAGACCTTGAAATAGGCTTATTGTAAAAGTACAGTGAGAGATAGTTCAGGAGACATTCACCTTCTCCATTTTCAAGACTTATCTTAAAACTATGCTTTCTAATAAACCCTGTAGGTCAGGTGACCCTGAATCATCCCTAAGTTAAGCTTCTACAGTATAAGCTCAGACTGTTGAGGGACATCCCATGACGCTCTGAGTGTTTCACGTCCACTACCCTCTGAATTCTCCATATATGCATATACGACCACTGCATGCGATGTGGTGCATCCCATTTGCTGTTTGCCATTTCTCTATGATCCTCTTTTCTGTTTTGTCTCCGTCCTAAACCCCAACCAGTCATGTCAGATGGCTGTCCTTCACTAAGCCCGGTTCTGTTGGAGGTCTCTTGCTGTTGAACGGGAGTTCTTCCTCCCCACTGTCGCCTAGTGCATGGTCAGACTGTCAAATCACTGGGTTTTACTGTATGCTACAGCACCAAATAAATAAAATAGAATAGAATAAACTCTTTTCCCCACGAAGATGACATTTGAAAACGTCCTTTGTAACACTAATGATGAGTTTTGACACCTCAGTATATATCAATAAAGTTAGAATAGTTTCTGAGTTTTTCCAAGGGTAGACCACCCTCACTAACTTCTTCCTATTAGGCTTTCAAGGGGTAAGTTCTTCTTCAGACAGATGTGCAAACATCAATTCAATTCAGTTGTATTTATATAGCGCCAAATCACAGCAACAGTCGCTTCAAGGTGCTTTCATATCGTAAGGCAGACCCTACAACGTGGGTAGACAACTCCAGGCCTCGAGTGCTGTGTTGGATCAAGGATCTAAAACCTGCAGGACACCGGCCCTCGAGACCTGGAGTTGCTCATCCATGCCCTATAATAATACATACAGAGAAAAAAACCCAACAATCATATGATCCCTATTAGCAAGCACTTTGGGGACAGTGGGAAGGAAAAACTCCCTTTTAACAGGAAGAAACCTCCAGCATAAGCAGGCTCAGGGAGGGGTCTTTCAATGTAGAAACTACGGTTTCTTAATTTAATTAATGTATTAATTGACCTAAGAAACAGAAAACTTTCTTTTAGCAAACTCAATTTTTCTACCTATGAATCATCATCGTTACATTTTTTTCACATTCCTTTTAGTACCAGTGAATTTCAGGGCCCAGTAATGTCCCCAAAGATATCGAGACATCCTCTCAAAGAGTAATTTCTGCTTTTTATTCATAACAGCTGACAAAAATCAGGGAGCAACAAGGACATTTATTTTTCAGATGTAGAGACTACTGGGAGCTTAGCAGCAATATTAGAGACTATTTTAAATGTCAAAGTAGGTAAAACTATTGCGAACATGCTTTTTCTTTTTTTAAAACAAGTGCAGGTCTTTCTTTTGTGCAGAGATACAGAGGGAGATCTGATTAATCTTCCAAAAATGTCAACATAGCAGTCAAAACTGAAAGGGCGAGCACGCATTTCAAAACTACTAATAATACAGATGTGATTGTTTCCTGTTTCTGTACAGGAGATATCAGCATGTCGTCAGCAAAAAAACTGAAACCTTTTTTTAAACTTATCATCCCCCATCGTGTCCAAGTATCTAAATCTAAAATCCAAACTATCCTGCTATCACTGCTGATAAACAAAAATTAACATTACTGGGGGGTTTTTTAAAACTGAATTTTCAAACTAATGCATCCATTTTACTCAAACCACTCAGCTGCATTTGCCTTTCTTGTCTTTGTGCCATTGTAGTCACCATCAAACAAAACATATCACAGACTGCTGGCAGGGGAGCACAATGTGTGTATTTGTAAATGTTACCATCAAAAGAACTTTGTTCAAAGTGAGAATTATCCACATATGAGGCAACGATCGTTTTCTGCACCCACTGTTTTTCTAAAACTGGTACAAAGCAACTTGACAAACAGCACTACACTAAACAATGTAGTCTCTGTACCCAAAATCGTTTAACTGATGGATGTGTCAGGCTGCACCGAAGCTAATATCTCTGCTTGTTTTATGCCCCACGTAGGTCCAAAAACTGGGACTGACCTGTCGAAGGAGTGGAACTGCATGGGCAGCATGGGGTGCGTCTTCAAGGCAGGGTCTGGGTGATAGGGAGTTGGCCCAGACTCCTGTCCCAAGTCCCCTCCATCAACGGGAGCTGCCACCAGGCTCTTCAGGATTTCCTGCATTCCCGAGAGCAGCGAACGAGAGACAGAACACGATACTTATGAGGCGTATCACTAAATTTTGCTTTGAATGGTGGTTTTATTTTGTTCTTTTATCTAACATGGAAAAGTGAGTATGTTCTAATCACACATAAGCTCACTGAAAGGAGCATCTAAGCTCAGGTAATCAACCAGCTACAAATACAGGCGATAAAAGTAATAGAAAATTCACGTGACCTCTACAGTATAGGGTAAACATAAATGGATACATACATTTGGACTGCATTAAACCAGATTTCTATTAGTTAAAATAAAACACAGTGATTTTCAAATATTTAAAGAAACTACAACTGAGAGATCTAAAGATATGTGCTGACTATTGTTTTCTCAGAATTAGGCTCATGTGGATGCTGGAATCACACGCCCACCTTGACATTGATGCCTTTGTTTGTTTGACTGATGCTGGAGATGGACGAAGGCGGGGCTTGACTAGCGTTGGGGGTGGAGCCGGGGTTATGGGGAGAATCCAAAAGGCTCTCCTGTGACCTTCTAACATCAGATGACAGACTGCATAACAGATCTGTGCCTCCTCCCCCACTTCCTCCTCCGATGTCTCTGTCTCTATCTTTATCCGTCTCTCTCCCCACCAGGCCCAGCCCGAGTCCAAGACCCATCTCCGAACCGTTTAGCGATCCGCTCACATGGCCCTCTTCTCCAATGCCCGAGTCTGTGTGTGGAAGGCCGGCACGAGGGGAGTCATCCACAGGGGTGGGGGTCTGTTTGTCGCGGTCGGGGAAGGCTGTGGATGGATGTTCTGGAGAAATTTGGAAGAAATTTTTTTTTTATGGATAAACACTGATACAATTAAAGAAGTATATTTTCTCAGTGCAGATTGGATTATCAAGAAATTCCACAACATACTGACCTTTGATGTTCAACTGAAAAAAAAAAGACTAATGCTTTAAAGCATTTTTTCAAGTAACACCCTTATTTTCTCTTTTTTTTATTTTATTGGTGTCATATTGATTCTTCTTATCAGTATCATTGTTTGGTCAAACAATGCAAACATCCAAAATCATGCTTGCATGTGGAGGATGATGGAGCAAAAGAAAAACAAAGGTCACCTGTACTGGTTGGAGAGTTAATCTCGTGGCGGATGCTTCTCCCGGATAAGCTGGTAGATCTGCCAATCTCTCGCTGGGGTTCCAAAATGTCCCGGTACTTCGAAACCATGAGAACTGAGATAAAGTAAACAACTGCCAGCGCCAGAAACTGAGCCTGCTTACTGTCATCCTGCAGCAAAACAACACACGCACACAAAGTTATTCAGCAGAGAAACACTCAGGCATCTTCTTTTTTTTTTTTTGCTCCCTGTATCTATAACCAGACGAATACTGTATATACCAAAAATACACCCGCACGCTTACCACATCTCTGAAAACCACAGCTCGGAGACGATTAATGTCTACATCCTGGAGAAGTCTGTCTGGATCCTGCTAAATATGGAAGACAGGATATCAAAAGGTGGCGTGTCATACATATGCATGTTTCTGTGACAGTTTTAGGTGTTGCTGAATGCGTCCTCGATTCATGCGTGTGCTACCTTGCTGGCGGTGGAGGCACTGTGGAGGCTGTCCTGTGACTTGCTGCTGGTTAAGGAGGACTTGCAACTCCGATCTCTCTGTCTCTGCCTGCACTCCAGGCAGTTCCTAACCGCCACACAACATACTGAACGAGACAGAGAGGTAGAGGAAAAAAACAGGTAAGTATAGTGTAATGGAGTCGGCTTTTACATTTCAAGAAAAAACAAACAGGGGATGTCCTGAAGTCATGCATGTCATGACTGCAGCGTGTATAAGCATTTATTTAAAGCACACATACATGCACCCATACATTACAAACAAAGAACGATTTTTATTTTGTGATGTGATCATTTCTCTGCCCTACATCAGAAATGACATTACAATATGGTGTAGCAGAAATGTAAGGTCATCCTAGAAATACTCCACTTACAATAATCTAAGAAATTAAGTAAACTGATGTGCTCTGCCAGCAATCAAATATTTCTGTGAGAAAAACCACTTGATTATAAAACACTGAACAAGTCAATAATCAGCTAATTAACCAATCACTGGAGCTCTCAAACTGAGGAACTGCCTTCCATCTTTCCTCCTTAGAAAGGTACAGCGACAGAAAGACTCAGAGATTAAATATAAGTAATCTGGATCCACTGGAAGCACCCTGTGATGAACCTCCTACTGAGGCGGTCGTGGCCTGCTTTCACCGGCTAAAGCAGCTCACCTGGGTTTTCCACTCAAGTTCATGTTTGTTTTCTCTCTAATGAATGTTTTATTTACATAAACCTCTTGCATGGATTCCTTGTTAGTCAGCTTGAGCCAGCTTGTGAAAAATGGGGGTCATCTGGGATTGAGACCTGGGATTTGTCACAAGCTGCTAAATGATAAAAAGGTGGTCCACAACAGAGACAGCCAATTATTAGCAAGAGTTAGCCAGGACTGCCTCCAACATGGTGTAAAGGGAATCAACAATTATTTTGGAATGAAAGCTTGTTGCGGTTATTTTGCCAATTAGCAAAAAATGAATTTGTTTTTTTATTTTCAAATCTCCAGTGGTTGTCCCTCTCTTTCTCTAAGCTCTCTAAATGGCCTGCATTTGTATAGCGCTTTTCTAGTCCATAGGACCCCAAAGCGCTTTACACTACATTCAGTCATCCACCCATTCACACACCCAAGGTGCCTCCAATTCCCCAAAACCTGAATTGGCTAAGCAGATAAAAATGGATGGACTTATCTACAGTATATCTGTATAATTTAAAAATACTTATTCCAATAGCGATAAACAAAAAAGCATTTTAAACCTCAGGGAAATAAAAACTGGCATATTTTCATATGTTTAACTTTAAAACTACACATTTAATTTGAAAACTGTTCAGTAATCTTAATGCTGACATAAGTAACTTTCAGTTCCAGTCATATGCAACAAGGCCATGAAGCAGTTTGTTTTTTTGCACGAGCCTTCAGAAGCTGATAGTTGCCAAAACACAACAGCTGCCTTATAATTTAGCTTGACCTGGTCACCCATGCTCCTCCTGCACTTCTTCCTGCGGCCCTCGTAGTTGAGAACTGCTGGTCTCGACTAAGAATCAGCTCATCTAAACATTTTATAAACACTGAAGAGATTCAACTCGGACGCACCGAGGCGGAGGCACTGCCTCATCAGTCCTCCTGACGACATGTTCTTCTCCGCTTCAATCTCACTGAAGTTGAGGGAGCTGGCAAACACCAGCACGTCCACCATGGCCATGAGACGAGAGAGGAAAGTGACGGCCGTCTCTGAAGACATCCCCTGCGTCGCCTCGATGTTCTCCAACTCCGTCTGCGAAAGAGGGAAAACACAACACGTGCTCGCCAGTTATTCAGTGAAAAACTGGCACTTAAACACAACGCACTGGATGCTCTCAGAAGTTAGGAGGGATGAAGAAATCCTGAGTTATCTTATTATTTTAACAAACAACAGAAAAAACCTATGCAGTCGCGCCTTGCAATGAGCAGGACCAAAACGGTCACGGCTGGCTGTTGCACAACAAACACGGAAGGCAACCTTGAGTGTCATGCTGGTTTAGTGAAAAACATACTTATAATGATGACGTTTGGCAACATGAGGTGTTCTACAAAACACAAAGTACAGCCTGGTGACACACATATCATGGTGACAGTGGGGTTGTGGCAAAGACAGTGTGGGTTTTTAGCATTAACAGCAGTAGTGTGGACACACTTGGGCTAGCCTTGAATATCTTATGGGCCCCTTGATTTATCAAACTGTGGTGCGACTACATTGAAAATCTGAAGGCAGCATTGCAGGGGTCAAAACCAAGCGGTGTAGTTTTCTGTGTCTCTGCTTCAGTAAGCAGGACGTGCAGGGCTGTGGAGAGCTGACAGCGCAAGCATCTGGTGGCTCATCAGAGCAAGTGAGCACAGACATTTTGGGGGATAACAGACACACAAGGTGAAGACAGAAGGGCTTGGGTTGGTGCTCTTAGCTCTTCTGGTGATGATGAGAGTCTCAAGCTCTTTACGCACCTCTCCCCCTGCGCCTCCTCCCCCAGGAACAGGGGTCACCTCCTCTCCCTTTGACCCCCTCTGGGGTCCGGCTCCTCCTGCCTTCTTTAGCGTTGATACAAATGGGACAGGCTTAGCAGATGAAACCCCCAAGGACGTTTGGAAATACTCTCTCTCGTAAAATATATAAGCAGACTATATACCCCCCAAATAATCTTCTCCCTTTTGTTTCTTATTGATCCATGCTGTGGCTTTTTAGGCTTTTTCACCCCCTATATATTCACATAGTATTCTAACTGGGTTGACATACTTAATCTTTATGAACAGAGACTAAGAAATCAATAGATTTAGACAATATAAGGTAAGCAGCAGAGGAGCACAACACGCAGAAACACTATGGATGTCAGACAAGCAAGGGTTAGTGTCAGTCACAATGGTTAATAAACCAGAGCTAAGTATTAGTAGAATAGAAAAAGAGGAAGAAACTGCAAACTTACAGTGTTGGCACTACTCTTAGAATTCTGCACATGCAAAACAGACAAAAACAGAGAGAAAAAAAGACAAGAAAATACACAAAACACATGTAACACAGAGAGGAAAAGAAAGGTTAAAATGCAAAAACGCTTAAAACAATAGGCTATCAAGCTAACGAAAACGGTTAATTGAAGGGATTAGAACTAAATATTGTTAAGAAGGGTTAGGTTGACAGTTGCACATACTGGTTTAATTGGGAGTTAAATTCGTTTACAAGTCTTTTTTTTATTTTATTTTGTCTACTGTGATTTTCTAGATTAATTCAGGGAAATAGCCCTATCAAGGCACACAAGATCTGTGCTGCAAGGGGAACTAAAAAAACCACACACACATACAAAAAAAAAAAAAAAAAAAAAAGTCTGTGTGGGCTTTAACGCTCCAGTAACAGGCCTGTGAAAGAGCTGTCGACCTGCAGTTTTCCCTCCTACCACAGAGGGGTGCAGAAGAGCCACTTACGGAAGGGGAGGTGGCAGCAGACAGGAGAGGCAGAATGCCTCCACAGGCAATGATGATGTTGTCCACCATCTGAGAAATGAGGTGGATCGTGTTGTGGACGAAGATGATGTTTTCATTGCTGTTCACAAAGTCCATCACCGACTTTGTGGAGTGGCTGGAAGAGAATAAAATGCAAACCGTTTGAAAGTAAGACATAGTTTCTAACAGGAAAACACAATATAGCTGTCACATGAATCAGATCTTTAGCATAATCAGTTTATTTAAAACGAGGCGTAAAATGACTAAAAATGGTCAACTAACACACACCTGGCGAACACAGCATCGAACTCACCTCCTCCACACATGCACATCTGTCTCCAGGGCAAACAGCAGGTCAGTGAGCAACCTCTGGTGCATTGGAGACCATTTGAATTCTGGGATTCGGAACATGGTCGTACGCGGGCCTGGGCTGAACTGACGCCGCTGCTCCTCCGTCATGGGCATACCCCTGAAACCCAAATCAACGCGTAGGTCCCTCTCCAACTGGGCTGCAGTGCGACCGTGGAGGGCCTGTAACAGTTGTTGAATAAGCAAGTGAAGCTCATTTGGTCTAATATAAGACTTGGCATACACGCATCGATGAAATTCAATTTCATTTAAGGTGTCAAAACCACAGGAAAAAAGCCCCCCAAAAAACACAGAAGACTCTCATTGTGCATTCACTGATCGGTTGCTGAAACTTAGCTCGTGTGTGGGCAGCTTCTCAGCTTTTTGGCCGGGAAAACAGGACTGCTGCTGAACTTTTTATTTTAATCACAACACAAATCACATTGGACAGGGTAGAGAGGCAGGCTTGTGACCAGTGGCTCACTTGTTCAGTCCTTAAACTGAGAGGATAAATCTCAGTGGGGGAGGTGAAAAAGCACTTTCCCCAGCTTTCTGTGATTTTATTACCCAAAATTCCAACAAGCAAGGGTAACATAATGAGGCACTGCAGCCACTTGAAAGTCATGAGGTATTAGATGAAAGACAATAGGTATTAATGTGATTTATAAGGATGATTACACACTTTTTTCTATTTTTATTTTAATGCATTCACATTATAATTTTTTTTAACATTTTGATAAATGCAGCGAAGGAAATAAAAAAAATCACTCATATGTGCAGGATAACACCTCATGGCAGAGTTACTTAGTTTATTTGCTGACCAGTGTGTACACAACATGTGAGGAGCTCCCTCTTAACCAGCTGAACACACTTAAACACACCTGAGTGGTTGCAGTAGTTTGGATCTTCTTTGTGTCCTTGTCTTTCCCATCATCTGACCTCTCTGTGTCAGAGGTGGTGCTGGCTGTATCTCCTCCAGTCTTAAGCCCTGCAGTCTCTCCGTCTGCACCGTCTGTGCCCTCTCCCTCTGGGAAATCTGGTCTAGAGGTTCCCTGGGTCTGGCTCTCAGCCTCAGCAATTGAGCTGATGTCAGCAAGAGGGCTTTGGATTTTGAAGGGCCCATCCTCTGGAAGTTCCCCGGTAGTGTGGCTTTGGGTTTGTGTTAAATCAGAGCCGCAGCTGGTCATGTGGGCCAGCAGGCTGAGGTCATCACTAGCGCTGGTGGTGGAGTGAGCTGGGGCTGGGCCGGATGGAGTGGGCTGATCTGGACTGGGCAGTACAAGGGGGTCTGTGGCTGCCAAAGCTGGAAGCAACTTCTCATCAACCTGGAAGGAATGAATGGGGAAAAATGGGAAAACAGTACAGCTTCAGGTTTGAGGAAAACTTAGAAACATTATTTGGGAGAGTAAAAAGGACTAAGAAGGATTAGGCAGCACAGTAATACTAATCCTACCTTACTGAAGAGAAATCCGTTGTTGCTCGGGACACTGTCTTTCTCATCCGCCAATGTGATGAGGGGACCCATGTTCCCATCATCATCCAGGCTGACTCCTGAAAGCCCGAGGTTTGTCCCCATTCCAACCCCCGAACCAGATGTGTCATCTTTAGGCGCCAGATTCCCATTTAGGTTCTGAACCACACTGCAATAAGCACTGTCCAAGAGAGAATCTACCTCAACCAGAGGTCCATTTTCCATTCCTCCCCCACCTCCTCCACCTACACTTCCACCAAGACCTTCAGGAGAGAGGTCCAGGTCATCCAGCTTTACTTCCGTGGCTTCTACTTTCTCTGCTTTAATGTCTACCAGAAGGTCATGGACCTCCACTCTCACGCCTGGACCTGCACTTTGCTCCCCAGGTGTAAGTGCTTCTCCGTTAGGTCTCTTCACCGCGCCTTCTGCGAGGAGGTTGCGTGAGTCTGCGCCGGCCCCCTCGCTGTACTCCGCCTCACTCTCAGGTGTCTGCGTCTGGGAGTTGTCATCGATCTCCAAGTTGCCATTGACGACAGGCGCAGGTGTGGCAGAGAGGCCGGAGATGGTGGAAACTGAGCCTTTCTTTCCCTTCTTCATGTTTTCCTCCTCCTGTCGCTGGTACTCCTCATACATCTTCGCCAAATACTCCTTATGGGCTTCATAGGTCACCTGTGACAGATGGTAGATTATAACTGGTAATGTTATCGGCACACAAGCACTAACAAAAGTGAATCTTCACATCAATAGCCACACGGTAGTCCAAAGGAGACTCATAGATCAT
Source organism: Rhamphochromis sp. 'chilingali' (assembly GCF_963969265.1). Lineage (NCBI taxonomy): Eukaryota > Metazoa > Chordata > Actinopteri > Cichliformes > Cichlidae > Rhamphochromis > Rhamphochromis sp. 'chilingali'. Next base: position 18,100,419 of record NC_137946.1, read on the forward strand.
TTACACCAAAGTGCAGAAAACTGGGACACTAGCCTTCCGGGGCCATTAGACCATTACCCATAATGCCCCTTCACTTTTACCCCGAGATGAGAAAAAAGGGCGAGTTAAAGTTCTGTCACTGAACAGTGAAAAGAGAGGTGATCAGTTTCTGAAAGTGTCTCAATGCTGGGTCATTCTGGCCCTGGAAGATGTTGAAACAACACATAACAGTGGTCAAATTGCACAAATCACCAGGTTTCTGTACAGCTTATAAGCAGCTTGAATCAGAATATCAGCACCTGGAAAATCCCCATTAATATCTGCTCATTTGTAGCCAAACAGCAGACAAGAAAGTCAAGCTCAACCGGCAGTGCTGCACAACAGCTGTCATCAGTGGCAGCCCACATGAGCTTAAGCCCTATCTAAGGCTCCTATTGGACAATCTCCCATTAGCTCGCTTGCAGTTGTTACCGATCTGCAAGCCACTTTGCACTCCCCTCTACTACAGCTCCTCCTTTTTATTTGCCATTTCTGATTTTTACTAATGTCACGTTTGCTTTTATTGACACCTTCACTGCTCTTGCTCGGTCTTATTGCCAATCTCGCCATCTTTGGCATTCATGTATGTACATGGAAGGCTTTGGAAGTCCCAGGACAGAGACATACCACCAAATCTAAAATACAGCAGAAATAACATAATCGAAATAACAAGCTATACTTGTACTAAACGAAATAAGACTACTGGGAACTGTTATTGAATTGTGCATTTCCCACTCTTACCTTGGAGTGTGCTATTGAAAGGGTGTCCACCCAGACCCTCCATCCTCCCCATTCGTATTTGATGGCATGGTAGAGAAGGATCCTAAATATGTTGTACACCATCTCGGTTATTTTCTGCTCTTCTGGGTTCTTGGGGTTGATGTATCCGAGGGAGAACATCCAGTCCTGCCACACGGAGCACTGCAGCAAGCAGCTGGTGCACAAAACAGGCAGCATGTGAGATGAGCTGTAGCATGAGTTTGATTTCAAAATAAAAGCCACAGTGAGGAGCTAATGAACACGGCTGGATAAGTGCAGGTACAGTGATTTGTGTGCTTTTTACCGGCGATTCTCGCGGCTGTTACTGAAGAGTTTTATCATGTCAGAAAGAAAAAGTCTCCTGACTTCCATCAGCTCCACACTGGGACTGGAGTTCTTCAGCAAGGTGGCCACCACTTTCAGAATCACTGGGTGTGAGGTAAAAAGAAAACCAAGTAAAGGGAAGAGAAGAACAAGATGAGAGAGAAGGAGAAGCAAATACTTTTAAAGCATTTGGAATGAGATCAAGAAGTGGAAGATGGCAGCAGTGTCAGCTTCTCAATTTACGCTTTGTTGTTTGTTTACTCGCATTAAGAAAAGGCAAAACAAACAAAACACTCCATTACTGGCAGACCAAAGACCGCAGAGAGACACAGATGCGAGGTGAAGTGCTTATACACTTACTGGGATTCTGGATCTTGACAGTGGAGTCGGGGTCTGGGTGTGGTTTGTGAACAACCTGAGTGCAGACCTGCTCAGTCAGAATCTGCACGGTTAGAAGATTGACAGTAGTCATTAAATTCTAAACACACAGATCCCAACAACTCAGATCCGATGGCTTGATCCATTGTAATATTTACTGACATTCACCTACCTCGTACAGAGTATTGTAGGTGGTGATAGAGACGGTGTTGGTGTGCATCATCAGCCTCTCTCCCAGCAGCGTGAATAGGCTGTGTGTGTGCATGATCTCAACCTTTCTCCTGCAGGGAAACAAACACACACATTTGTAAAGGCTTTATGACAGTTGAAACTGACACTGATTGTCACTGACCGGGTGACGGTCTGATATTGGCAGGTGGCACCATGTGGCCCTGTCAGCGATGATGGGACCAGAGAGGATACGAATTGAATACCAACAAGAGAAATTAACAAGAGGCATTAACAATACGACGACACCATAGGAGGCAGCGGGGCAATGCTCATATGGCTGTGAATGATTAACTTTTATTAGTTACCTTGCCGGTGGGTAAAAATTGTGCTTATAAAAGAGGGTTTAAACTTGAGAGGCTCAGGAATCAGGGATGAATAACTTCTGAGTATTTTACAATTGAATTAAATGAATAATGCTTGAAGCGCCTTCATATTCCTGACCAAAGCCTTTGGAGGATTTAATCACACGCGCATATACAGTCAAAATAATGAGTCACTTTAGCTACTATTGTGCCGTTTTAAATGATATTTTCCAAAAACATACTCTCATTTAGAGAAATTGGTTTTGACATCAGCTCAAACTTCCAACTTTGTTTAAAAAAATGGAATAAACTCGAGGCAAAATGGCTTATAAATAAAAGCATCGTCTATATACCTGGCTGTCATAATAAGGCAAGTCTATAGATTCAGTGTAACCGTACTCAAGAAGCTGTTACCGAGTCTGGCAGGCTATTGTAGAGGATGGCAGTGAAGACGACTACGACAGGTATTAAACTACCGTGCTGTTGAAAAGTCTTGAGCTACTCCTCATTTCTTTATATTTTGCAGGGAAAATGGAAAAAAGATCCAGCGATTTACTGAAACGTGCAAACACACATGGAAGTACACTGTTTGTACAATTCTGAGCCAAAATTTGTTGTAATTTCTTTAAGTAGTCTTCAGGAATAGAATAATTCTTGAAGCACATTTGAAACTCTTCTGTGGATGTTTGCTGCCTTTTATTCTGTTCTCTCCCACGATGATCCCACACTTCAGTAATGTTGAGGTCCGCGCTCTGGGGAGACCAATCCATGACTAACAGTCTCCCATCCATACATGCTTTCACTGCACTGACAGTGTATGGGACCACTGTCATTCTGGCAATTAAGGCTGCTTTCCAGGCGGCATTGCATGGTGGATCAAAATCTGGCGCGTTTCTGCATTTGTGCCACTGATTTTTAGTCCATTTCTTATGTAATTTGGCACAATTCACTCTTTTTTTCCCTGTTTCCTCAAGTATGGCTTCTTGACAGCCACCCTTCCACAGAGACCATTTCTGATGAGGTTTCAGGGAACAGTAGATGGATCAACTAGCTAGAGCTAGATCTACCAAGTCTTGTGTCAGTTTATTGCTGGATTTTCTCCTATTCCTTGACATGACTTTCAGATACTGCTGCAGATAGCTCAGCTGAACATGGTCAGGTACAAGGACTGGACTGAAAATGGCTGAAAAAGCAGCCAATGTCCAAAAGAACTTGGTAAACTTGAAAAGCCTGGAGAACTCAAGACCACTTTAAGGACTTGAGGGATGGCTCAAGACCTGCGCACAGTTCTGCATTATGCCGCATGATTAAAGTAGGCCATCTGCCTTTTAGGAGTAGCTGCACTTTGAGTTGACTGACAGCTGGAAAAAACCTTCCCAAGAAACACAGCAGCAGACGTGTATTTATTTAAATATAAAGTCGACAGCTACCTAGATCGCTCTTACAGTGGACATCGCATGAACTTTAAAGATTTTGCTCTGGCTACATCAGACATTTATATTCAAAATGTCACTGGCTTTTAAGACGTTATCATAGCAGAACCCTGATTTTTTTATTGTGCTTTCTTTTTTTAATATGAGAAATCAGATTATCAGTAAATCTAATACCACCTGACAATGTTCAGTATATTTAAGAATATTTGAAGATTATTAGGAAAAGCACTTTTTACTTTACTGTAACGTATGCATGATTGGCTTTACTATTTAATTTAAGACTGATGTACTGATTAGGATCGATATTAAATTTCCATATGCAGTGAAATGACATGTAGACTGAAAGGGGCAGCCCTACGGGATGTTTGGCTAAAGCAGATGTTAAGTAGGTGGGGGGCTGACGGTGCAGGGCTCAGGTGCATTATGGCAGCCTGCTCTCATGTCAGGCAGCGAGAGGCGCGGCTGTCACATGGGATGAATAAATCCCCCAGCATTCACTACTGCTCATCAAGGTTCCACCTCCCTGCCAGTGCACACTGTCAAAAGGATTATTCCGCCTGGACATGATGACGAGGGCATTATCTTGGTGTACACACAAACAAACAGTCTTTCTAAGGTTCAGTGGAGACTGCACTGTTGCAGCTTTACTGCAGTGTCTTTCCACACACTCAAACCTACACTATGCGTGGCACATCTCCATCTCCCTCCACTGATGCAGCATTTTGGGGGGGGGGTTTAGTAGTAAAAGATAAAAGGATTATAGGAAAATATCAAGTACTCCCTCACTTCAGTGCTGCAGAAAACCACACAAAGGAAATATACCAGGAAAGCTCAGCAAGCAGTACTGACTTGTGACCAAGGTGCTTGAGGAAGTAGCCCAGAACTTTGAGTGCCTGGACCCGGATACTCTCACTCTTAGAGGCCAGGAGCTTGCAGATTACCCTGTAACATGTGAGACAGAGTCACAGGTCAGAGAGACAGTTATAACATCTTTCTTTACTACAATAGCAAACATCAAGCAAACAAAAAAACAAGAGCAAAATTAGGGGTTCTTCACTGTGTAGTAAACACCTGCTGCCTGAAACTCAGCAAACATTCTTAAGAGTCACAGTTTGCAACACGAGCGCTGACTGAAACATTTTCTTCAAAGAAGCGTGCACACAGTACATCAAAAAAAAAAAAAAAAAAAAAAAAAAAAGAGGAACAAGCCACAGTTTGCAACTAGCTCTCTAGCAACAGAAGAATTACCATAGCAACCAAAAAGACATCCATGTGTCGTCGTGCTTTGGGGGAATTACAAGCACAGCAAGGGTACGTCTTTGAAAAAGCCTGCGTAGTTCGAGCTACTCGAGAAACATAATGTGAAACTACAGGAATTTTATCTGAATTAAACAATTAAACTAATACTATTGAGTAAATTTTAAATCTATGTCTAAATCTTTCACTGGTTTTAGAAAGGGGCTTCATACCAAAAACCAACACATTCTCCACACCCCCTTTCTATTACTGTAAAGCAGCCCACTGTGAAAACATTCACATTTTTATGGATGATGAACAGAACAGACTGACACAAGGGTAATTACTAGAGTGGTGCTGATATATCAGTATCAGGATTTATAACATCCAATAAATGAAACTTTAAAAAGTAAAGAGATGGGAGAAACACCCTTCAACCACGAATACTGACATTGCACAGTTTGTCCACCAGAGGGCACAGGCGTTTGCAACACCACAAATAAAACCAGCTAGGCAGTCAGGCAGAGCATAAGTAATATTTGGCTTTTGAATATCTACACATATCAAATTTTAGGAAAAAAAACTGGCCAATATGTCAGATATATAAATGACCAAATATTGATCTTAAAAATCCTATATCAGTCGGGCTCATCCCATCTCAGTTTTCCCACATTCAATTAGTCTGCTGTTACAAAGGATCTCTTCTTATGAATCAAAGAAACACATCCGCCCACCTACCACCTTAATGCAATGCCTTTGTTAGTAAGAAGGCCCCAATGATGATTCTGACCTCTGGCTCGATGAATTTAACCTTTCGGACAACAGGTCCTTTTCTTTCTGAACAATTTGCAACGTAATTCTTACTGGTACAGAAGTGAAAAGTCAAACATCGATGGCCTAATTTCCTGCAATCTTCACACTTCAGCAGGTCACATTCGAACTTTTGTTGGTGTATGCCTTGATTTGACCGACCTGCTCTTAAACATTTATTTCTGGCTGCTCCCTTGTCACAAGGGGTCGCCACAGTGGGTGGGCCAGCGTGTTTGACTTTTAAACCAGGTGCCCTTCCTGACACAACTCCAAAAACGACTTGTTTCTCCAGCAATCTTTGGTTTGCCAAGCAAATGTGTAATTCACTACACTATGGAGACACTTGTTAAATATCCTACTACAATATACTAAATCTCTATTTGTTTCTTTGTCCCCAAACTCCTCCTATACCACCAGGAGCTGAGCAACCAAACTTGGCACATAGGTAAATCTTAGACCCCCGAAGGTTCTTATCTACATCAGATAATATAACATCATCATGTTGCCTTCTAGCCACCTGCCAACAGGTTAAAATGGTCAGCTTTTAGCGTTTATACACCTACATCACCCTTTAAAAGCATTGTACAATTTTTATTTTATGACACTAACCTTTAACTCGTCTACAAAAGTTAAATTATGCATGTTGAAATTATGACGCTATCATGCTGCCTGGCAACCAAGTAGCAATTTGTTAAACTGCCATATTTTCAACCTTTATGCACCTATAAAACCTTATGAAAGCATCCTGTCGTTTTAATTTCAAACAATAAATTGCCAAGAAAGAAACTAAAATGATTTTTAATGTATAAACCACATCTACCATTCCTATTCTTTTAAAAGTTTGCCAAGGAGGCAAATAGTAATAATAATAAGAAACACAACACCTATGACGCAGCAGTTTGGGGATTTATGAAAGATATTACACTTTTCTGAATGAACACTATCTACTTCAATTAAATTATTCATAATAAATCATGGGTTTTCTTATAACAAAATAATATATAATACTAATATAGATATCGACATAGATGCATATGGATGCCTATGTTGACACAAACAGCATAGCTCTAACCATAAACTTATTTTTTCAGGTTCTGGTGTTGTGTAAAACCTTTTTAATATGTATGCAGATGTGTGAGCAGCATTCACCTTATGCCGTTTCTCTGGTCAAATGCGGGGATCATGGACGCCGGGTGTTCAGACATAAGGGCCACTAACAGCTGGAGCACGTCGTGAATATTCTCATCCTGCAAAGAAAGGAAAGATGAAGCAGGTGAGATGGAGAAAGCCCTGTGGGACAGACGGACACAGGGTTAAGAGGACAAAGAGAGTTGTAAGGGTGGACGCGGAGGGGGTGGATTACAGAATGGCAGGTGGTATTTCAGAGCAAGAATAGATATAATTGTTACAGAAGAGAACATTCTGTTCAGTTCATTGTTGCTCCATTTTTCATGCGGTCACAGCACTGAAGCTGACTCACACTCACTTGTTTAAGTGGACCATAACTTCAGCCCACAAATTATAATGCACATTTTGCCACCAGCTCCACTCAACCGCTCTCACAGTCTCTCCGTTTCCCTCTTTTGCCCTCTCTCAGTGTCTATTTTAATACAGAATTTAGCATTTACCTCATGCATGGTCAGTAGATAGTTGAGAATGCTCTGCAGCTCGTCCTCCTTCACGCCCCGGTCCTGTGAAAACCAGACATTCAGTTAAACATTCGTGATCTCCTGTTGTTTTTTACCTCTTATTACCTACACACCGCTTCATTAATTCTGTTTCTGGCTGCATTTTTACCATGAAGCAGTAACAACCTCCTTACACACACACACGCGCGCGCAAATACAGGAACAAATCAATATCAGAGCGCACAAACACAAAAGCTACAGTGTTTTATTCACGCTGCAAATCTATAATGCAATTCTCCACACACACATTTTAGATTAAGCCAACAGTCCCCAGGAGAAAAAACAACAGAGGACATAATAGGAAAAGAAAGCTAAAAAAGAAGCGATTTCTTGGATCTTATGCGATGAAGATCACGGTAAATCGGTTTCTCTCATTTTACCTTGAGTATGAGTTGTTTGAGGAAGAGGAGCATGAAGGCTCTGAGTGAGATGATCTCCTTTTGGGACGGTCGTGGTCCATCTAGACAAAGACGCGCAAACACAAAATTAATTTCCTGTTAAAAATACATTTTTACACTCGATAATGATCGGCTAAATAAGCCCACCACTGAGCCTTGGTGTTTACTGATATTGGATTTTATTAGGCTTCCTGGAGAGCAGAGAAAAACACGTTAACACAAACACGCTCGCACACACTCACTCTGCTATATGACTGTAAATAACTGTCATTAACTCTAGTGGCAATTTGGATATTTTATGATTGTACTAATCTAACGTATTACAGCAAAGACGCAGTAATTCACAAAAATGTGATCCAAACCAAACAACCGCTGTAATCCACTGTATATACTTTACAGCTTTGGTACTGGATGAGTTGTTTGCTGTGGTGGTTTACACACAAATAATCGAGCTAAAAAAACACAACAGTATTTTCCGTGTAAGTTTACTTTCACAGAAGGCAAAGAGCATGCCCTTATAAAAGGTCTTCATCCGATGCTTTGAAATACTCTGGTTCTAACTCAAGTGATGTTAACCAAGAAGAAGTCATGTGCAAAGCAAAACATTGAATTATTCTTTTAAGATGTATCTGTCCCACTGCGCAAGTGTCCAGTGAAGGGGGGCATGGCTACGCGGAGGCTGGAAGGGGAAGTAGAAGTTTTTGGAGGGTCGGTTTCTTCTTGTGTGGAGGAACGAAAGAAGGCAACCATTAAAGTTGGAGTTAACATACCAGTTGTGTGATTATTGGACTAACAATTCCACCACCTGAAAACACACCACAAACTGCAGTGTGATAAATGCATGAAGACCAAGAAAAACAGTGCAGTGCTTTGTAACGTGAACTGTCCATCGCGAACTCAAACGTCCGTAAAAACGAGCCTGTACAGTGCATCTGCAAATCCACCGAGCACACAAAGAAGCCCTTAAATAACCAACACATTCCCCTTCGTTTAGGCCAAAAATGTGCACCCATTAAACACAGTGAGTAATGAAGGCTTCAGGAAAATGGTCAACATACTTGTCAAAAGACATGTTCTCCCCTTGAGCAATTATTTTTCCAATGTGGCAAAATCTGCACTGTATGCAGGAGGGAAAAGAGCTGTCGACTACTCTGCTACGAGTTTTAGTCACATCCATCACGCTGGTACGATGAATGAAGTGAAAGAGTTTCTATTATTTATCTGCATAGTTTAATTTATGAAGATTAACTTAATGTAGAACTATGTAAAGATGAAAGCAGCGCCCTGTTGATTTAATGCTGTGCCATTTTTTTTGTTTTTTAAACCAAATGATGCAAAAATGATTTAAAATGTATTTTTGAGAGCGGCACAGTGTGTCTCTTGTCCCGCATCCCTCCACTCATCCCCAACCAGTCACGACAGCTGGCCGCCTGTCCCTGACACTGGTTCTGCTGGAGGTTTCTTCTTGTTAAAAGGGAGTTTTTCCTTCCCCCTGTTACCGAGTTCTTGCTCATAGGGAGGTCATCTGATTGTTGGGTTTCTCTGTATTATTGTGCTGTCTTTACCTTGAAATATAAAGCAGGCTGAGGAGACTGTTGTGGTGACTTGGCGGAATATAACTAAAATTGAATTACTAAAGTTCTGTTAAGGTTCAGGAAAAGGTGCATGCTTTCTATAGCAGATACATCTAGAACTGGGCAACTTACACACACACATGCAAAAAGAGCAATAGTGTTTGTTTCTTCTGCGTCAAAGCTTCACAACTCTATCACTTTTAAAATGATTAAGACAAAAAAACTGACAACTCAGATGATGGCATTAAATTTTAATTGATGTAACTGTATTTCATTCTTTTTTTTAAGTGTTTAATGTGCACGTCAGATACAGTTGAATTTATAGCTGTGATGAATCGGCTCAAAACAGCTGCCAAATAACTAGCTAATGGAAAGCGGTGCCAGGAAGCCTAAAAATGCATTGATTTAGATCAAAACAAGAATGATATAAGACCCACCCTTCAAAAACAAGGACATTTATCCTCTGAATCCCACTGCAGTCAGATAAAGTTCCCTTCTTCCTTTCCTACTTTTTTTTTTTTACTTATTCTCCATTTTCCTCAACTACTCTATTTTTTGTATCGATGCCTTTAGCAACCAAGCACCCACAATGCAACCCAATAAACCTCAAATGCTACGTGTCCTCATCACTCCCGACAGAATTGTTCTGTTTATTAGAACCAGTAAACATTTATGATGTCCAGTTTGTGTGTATTTGTCATTTCACACGTTGCTGTGTCAGGGTGTTTGAAACTATCCCTTATTATGTATTCCTCAAAGGAAGAGAAATACAATCGCAAACAGTGTTTATTGTAAACGGAATAAAATGCACCACGTCCTCTCAGAAACAAGACTTGACCCACTGTTGCTTAGCCAGCAGAAGTAGGCTCACGAGAAACATAAAAGGCCGAGGGTGTGAAAGGAAGACGATGTGAAGCCTGTCCCTCCATTTCTTTGTCACGCTCTGCTGCCCTTCAATCACGCGAGTGTGTACGTGTTTCAGTCTGTTCTCCTGCTCTTCACGGAGCCAAAACATGACACCCAAGCAATCCACTGCGATCCATCATCCTTATCTGTCAAGCTGGTGCGTGTAGCCTGAACGGTGACACTGACCATCCATCATGTTTACCCAGCCACTCTGCATTAAATGACCAGGTGAAAGCGGTGTGAGTGGAACCTCCTTATTTAAAGCTCTTATGTCATAAGACGCCTTGAATAAAGCTTATATTCTTCTAAACAGCTTTCCTTGGGCAGGTTTAATTACCATCACTTACTCTTTGAAATTAATTTTCGTCTTTGTGTGCTCCTAGTCTGGCTGCACAGTTTTATCTAGTCTAATTTACGATAACAAACGAGTAGTTTTTATTTTAACTGGATAATGGCAAGCTTTCGAGAGATAAAGAGGTTTAAAGTGGTGCGATTTTGTTCTGACTTTGGGCCCTTTGCCACAACTACACACACACAAACACACGCTTCAGATTTGATCTAAAAAGAAAATGAATTTCCTCAAGATTTGCCCATTTTACAACAATTAACACAAAGTACATAGAAAAAGTCACGGAAGTTGGCTGAACGAGGCTTAATACATAAAGAAAAAAGTGTATAGACAGAAAAAAAAAAAGAGATTTGTCATGACTAAGACACTCACTGGCCACTTTATTAGGTATACCTGTCAGCTCATAACAATCTGAAGAATGGCCAGTTTACTTTGAGCTGACAGGAAGACAACAGTAACTCAAATAATCACTCGTCACAACCAAGGTATTATTGCAGAAGAGCATCTCTGACTGCAGATCGACTACAAGCAACAGAAGACCACACTGGGTTAATAGGGACAATTGAGATTAAACAAAAACTTGCCAAAATTGATAATCACCTGATCAATTCCGTTTTAATGACAAAATCAAAATTTAGTGTGAAACATGAACCTGAAAGCACGGCTCCATCCTGCCTTGTATATTCGGTTCAGACTGATGGTGGCACACTTCAGGTCCCTTGGTACCAACTGAGCATGGTTTAAACACCATGACTTGACTGACTATTGTTGCACACCATGTCCTTCAATTTAAGACCACAGTGTACCACCTTCTGACGGATACCACACCATGTCTCAAAGCTCAAATCATATCAAAATGCTTTATGAAACATGACAAGGAGTTCACTGTCATCAAATGGTCTCACCATTCACCAGATCCAGGCGAGCAAATTTGGGATGTGATGGAACAGAAGACTCATCACAACAAATCTGCAGCAACTCTTTGAGGCTATCACGTCAATGCAGAAAGAAAATGTCAGAGGACTTCCAGGACCTCATTGAATCTCTGACATGAAGAATTAAGGCAGCTCTGGAGGGAAAATGAGCTCCAGCCTGGTACTAACAAGTCGTACGTTAAGTGTCCGCTGAGTGTAATTCATTTAGAGCCCCTTCCTTTCTTTTTTTTTTAATTCAGTGGAGGACATCTGATTATAGTTAATGCAATTTAAGAGCAAAAGACCCAAGAGGTTTTATTGTGAAGACTACACACTCTTTCCTTGGAACTTCCAACCACCACCTAATTTAGCCATTTGTAAAATACACAGTTAAAGGAATTTGGTATTTTAAGCTCAGTCCAAGTCTGGTGCAAGATAAAAAAGAAAATACTAAAAATACAAAATTGTCCTTCCAACTCGGATTCAAGCCCATTCTTCAGCTAGTTGAATGCATTTTTATCCACAAAGCTCGTGGTATGAGCAACATAACTGTCCATTACTATGCAAATGAGTGCATATCACATTCATACAGTATAGTCAAGTGCATACATTTGCAGGCTTTCAAACCACAACTAGCTGCTTTTAGCTTTGAACTACAGTACGAATGTGTCTGAGGCTAATTGCTGCTATACTGTTATCTGCGCCTTTTTTTTTTTATGGGGCTAAATCCCAGCAGGCAAACAGTAATATCGCCAAACAGAAAAGAAGCCAGACAGCCACTTGATTAGAAATTCCAAAAGCTCCCTTGGATCTGCCAATCACATGTCTGTTACCATGGAGACATGGGATGCGTACTCATAGTCAGCGGAGGGTCCCGGGCAAAAGGAGAGGTTGATTAAAGTGTGAGGCTTCCTCCGACCTTTTGCTGCTACAGAGCGTGACAACAGCGGCGGTGCTAGCACTGCTAGCTGTTCCCTGCTCTATTACAAAGGCAAAGAAAATTGAATATCTGAGTCAGCCCTGTGTTATTTTAAAATAGATATGTTTTATAGTGGCTTTATAAAAAAAAAAAACCATGGACAAGTCTTTGAGACCTTTTTCCAAAAAAACTGCATTCACAAGAAGCACAAGGTGTGGGTACATTTAAGGAAATATAAAAGATTTATTTACACAGGTGTCACAGCTATCACCTGTTCTGTTCTTAAGAAATAAAATGCAGCAGTTGGAAAAGAGAACATGCAGTGTCTGCTTCTGAAATGGTCTTATTCACTCTTAAATACACAAAAGAAGCCGCTCAGCCATTCCCATAAACACCAGTGGTTGTTGGGAAAAACTCTGAATGTGTGTGTGTCTGTGTGTGTATACATGTATTACTCATATTGTGGAGGCATAAATCTGTTTCACCCTGTGGAGAACTGCAAAAGAAAGTATTGGTGATCAAAAGAAAGTGCCCACAATGTAGATATCTTAATAAAATTTATATTTTAGTCCAAAGATTTAGGTTGGGTCAAGTTCAGTTTATTTTTAGGGTCACTTGGATGAGTGACGAAACGTTTCTCCCACTGAAAAACTACGTCCAGATGAACAGAATCAACTTTTGGGGATTTACTTACCTGGATGATTGAGCATACATCAAGACAACTGTGTAATATATAGCAGAAATGATCATTTTCTTTACTGTATATACATTCATAGCTTTAACTATTTGAAATGACTGAGTACGATGTCACTGCAAATTTGTACGGCAATTTGAAGTTATTAATCACTTATTCGGGTATTGAGGTGACCTTTAGTTGTCAACTGTCAGCAAAAAACTCCCTTTCACAATTTAAAAACCTCTTGAGCTGCATTTCTAAAACTATTTTTTTGCAAGGCCCATCTCCATCTTTTAAGAAAAAAAAGCAAGTGCACCACTATTACAGCACAATAAAAATCAAATGAAAATGATTAACAAGAAGCTCAAAATTACTGCTCATAACTGTGAAAGAAAACATTCCTTAAATCTCACATAATCATGATTTTAAGAGTCGTTTAAATGTTAAACTGATGTGGTTCAAACGGGCGACTGTCAGGCTTTTAAGAAGAGAATATTTTACTGTATATTCTAGCAAATATCTTCTGTCCGAGCTCTGAATTATTTACTCTCTATTTTCATGACAAGTGTGAAATTCATTTGTTAACCGAGACAACAAAAACAACAACGCCACGAGGCAGGAGATGAAGCGTTTTAACACAACCAAGGAAAGAAGGAAGTCATTAACAGGCGTGTAAAGGTAACAATTATCGTATTAATTTAGAAATAATGGAGATTTAGAGCAAAACACAGTAAAAGAAACTTCCTGGATAGACGACTGGAAGCCTTTATGTGGTCATGTATTAATGCTAGAAAGTTAAGTCTGTTAAACTAAGGTAATAGACCAGCTAAACTGCGCATTAGTTTGGCTGTAACTGTATCAGTTCTGTGATGTGTGTGACAGCAGCCTCTTTAAATATTTGAATCACAGAGGATGGGATCTGACAAATTAGCAAAAAAAATAAAAGAAGCAAAGCCAGAGCAGCTGTGGCTCAGTCCACATAACAAACTGTCCTTGGACCTGATACTGAACCGTAAAACTGCGCACAATTTATCACTTGTGTGTGTGTGTGTGTGTGTGTGTGTGTGTGTGTGTGTGTGTGTGTGTGTGTGTGTGTGTGTGTGTGTGTGTGTGTGTGTGTGTGTGTGTGGCAGAGTGCACCGTATGCACTGTCTTTGAGTCCCTAGTGGTGAAGTGATGGAAACACTGTGAGCATGTGAGCTGTGAGCCTAAGGGACTGTCATTGCTCCTTATTCACTCTTGTCTTTCTTCTTACAGCGAGCATGCCTTTGTGTTCATGCAAACTGTGTGCACTGTAAACATACCAAGACCTTTGGGGGTGATTCCACTGCACTCCAGGGGGTTGATTGCCCAGTAGTAGTACTTCAGAGTGTGCATCAGCTGCAGGACGGTGCCGATGCGGCGAATGGTGGTGTAGATGGTGGCAGTGCCGATGAACTCCGATGACAGGTATGTGTACAGGGACAGCTGGACCTGGAAATACACAAAATACATTCAAACAACACATGCACGGTACGTGCGTTGTCTTTATATGCGCATGTTGACGGACAAGTAGTTTGGGGAGAGAAATAAATCATCACTTTGTGTTTATGATATTCATGAAAAAAGCTGTTTAACAGTGAAAGGACGGCCACAGCGGAAACTTCCCTCCAGTAAAAGCACCAGTGTTTTCCTGCTTTGTGTTATTTTGATGTTTCTGTGCCTGAAGCTCTTCGAGCCTCATATGAGGAGGCAGTTACTGACTCTGGCATTTGAGGCGTGCGTTCTCCAATCGCTAATTTGCTCCTTTCCTCCTTTTATGTTCCGTTTAAAAAGAAAAAAAAAAAAAGTAAAAAGTAAAAAGTCCCCCCCTTCTATTGATATTCCACTAACAAATCCTCTCAATCGCACTTTCATAGATTGGAGCGTGCTGTACGCTCAGAAATCTCTGAGCTCATTACAGTGACCGTGACGCTAAGGACCAGCCTTAACGAGTTAGCTCTGTTTAGACGGATGAAATTAGCAGGGTGCCACTGCCTGACCATACCACATCACAGCTCATCTAAAAAGGAGAGTGCACTCAGATGACTTAAATGGCCTTCATTATATTACATTTCTCACATTAAGCTGTTTATCTGGTGCAATTTAAAACCATCTCAGCAGAACTTACGAAAATTCTTGATCGTATTGCAACACTTCGGGCTCCGCTGCTCCAACAATGGCTTATTAAAACAAAAACAAGAAGAATATATATTCCTCCCTCTCTGAAAGGACTGTGTTTACCAGGAGAAACGGGCTCTTTTAAAACTGAGCAGGGGACACATTATGAGAGACGGGCGATGTGATTCACATGTGATTTCTTCAAGTGTTTCATTAAGTCCTGAACATGACCGAGGCTATTTTCGCCAATAACAAAGGTAATGATAATACACTGAGAGGCAGAAAATAATAACACTCAGTGGGAGGCAGAACGGTACAAAGGAAGTAAGATTAAAGGATTTTAAGATTTCTTGTGTGTGTGGGGCTGCTTAGTATGTTTATTATGCTGTTCTTATTGTGACCTTAATTATTATCATGTAATAAGAACTTATCGTCTTTCCTGCAGTGGCACTCAATTGCAGGTAAAAAAAAAAAACAAAAAACAATATGTAATCACATACTTCAGTCACTTTGAATCTCTGAGATAAAAGCCAAGATCAATACGCTGTATTTGTACAGTGTTGCATTCTGACATTCGCACACTCCTCCATCTCCTGAGAAGCTTGCATAGCTTCTGTTTTTACTCCAGGACGCCGTCGGCTGCACCGCTATACCCAGAGGCC
Organism: Rhamphochromis sp. 'chilingali'; assembly: GCF_963969265.1. Taxonomy (NCBI): domain Eukaryota; kingdom Metazoa; phylum Chordata; class Actinopteri; order Cichliformes; family Cichlidae; genus Rhamphochromis; species Rhamphochromis sp. 'chilingali'. The sequence goes on from NC_137946.1 coordinate 18,116,135, forward strand.
AATCAGCTCTCGGGGTCAGAGGGAAGGAGACAGGGAGCCAGGAAGATTTGAGAATAAATGGAGGCAAGAGCTGAGGGGCCCTTCAGCGATGCCACATCGAGTTCAGAGTGAGGAGGAAAAGAGGAACAACACATCGCTCTCTGTCCCGAGGTCTTTTCAAATGTCACTTTTTCTTATTGTTTCCCCTCGTTCGCGTGTTCTGTCCTTCTCCTGTGTAATGCCCCAGCCCCTCCCCCCAATGTCTTCTTCCATCCTTGTTTATTATATTATTGTAAAGGGCAAAAGCCAGTGAGAGATATCAGCCCCTCCATCTTTCTTTTATGATGTTTACATGTCTCTCTTTTTTCCTGAATTCAGACCAAACCTAGAGCACACAATAATCAGAAAAAAACAGTATCTCTTGCTTTCTTTTTATGTTTTATGTTCTTCCCTCTGCTGGTTATTTTTTTACAGGCCTCCAGACCTTTATTTTCTTTGCAGCAAGGTCATGTAAAACACACTCGCACACATTTTTAGGAGATGCCTGAAAATAAACAGACCTTGGCGGGGGTGTGTATCCAGATGGCAGCGTTGAAGAGGACATGGTCACAGAGCTGTTTGAGGAGTGGCGCTCCATGAGGTAAACCATCCAGATACTTGGCAAAGGACAGGAACTGCTCAAGCACTGCCCTGGTGATGTGGACCCGTGAAGACTAGGAAAAGAGCACGCAATTATAGGTTTGAAGCTGATAAAAGAAAAAAGCTGATAAACACTCTTTTAAATTATTATTATTAACGTTTTATTTGCTGTCATCCTACAGTACAGCCAGTGTAACCACGGATACAGCCAATCACCTGCTGAATGACGCTTTTCAATACATAATTTTAGGTACCTAAGCTAGAGTTCAACACAGGTCTCAGGTAATTAATTTACACCATCTGTTTTGTTAAGAAGTGTGCATATGATATCGCTGTCTCTTTCCTCTGCACATTTCTATCTTCGCACAACAACTTCTAATACCTACACTGCACCGAGGCCTTGAGACAACGCTCCTTTCTTTACGTTTTTCTAGAAGAATGGGAAACATATACACAACTAAATCATATTCTAAAAAGCTTGTAAGTCAATATTTGATATGACCACCTTATTAGCACAGCCTGGACTCTCTTAGGTAAGCTTTCCTGTAATGTCTTTAAGCAGAATAGCTCTCCAGCCTTCTTAAAGGACATTCAAAGCTCTTTTATGCTGCCTTTTGTTCTGTTCTTTGTCAATATGATCCCACGCTGCTTTAGTAATATTGTGGCGTGAGCTCTGGGGAGGCCGATCCATGACCGACAGTGTTTCAGTGTGTTTTTCTATCCAGGTATGCTTTTACTAGATTGGCGTTTGGGATCATTATCATGCTGAAATGTTTTCACTGATAAAGATGTTGCAGATGGTACTGCATGGTAAAAGTCTCCAGCGTGTTTTACAGATGGCTGTAGACACTGCTGTACCTCTCTCCTAACTTCACATATTTAAATTTGGATTCATCGCTCCATAAGACTTGTTGTCACTGATTTTTAGTCCAATTATTCTAATGTAATTTAGCATATCTCAGCCTTCCCCACCCATTTCTCTTCCTTAAGTATGGCTTCTTGACAGCCACTCTTCCACTCAGACCATTTCTGATGAGGCTTCAGTGAACAGTAAATGGATCAACTTAAGATCCAGATACATCTCTCAGGTCCTGTGGCAGGTCTTTGCTGGATTTTGTCCTATTTCTTAAGGACCTGACTCACATACTGTTCATCTGCTGTATGATTTTTCAGCCTGCCACTTCTGCTTTTGTCCTCCACTAGTCCATTTTCCTCTCACCAAGTTGTACACGCAGTATAATGTGGAAATATGCCACATTATTGGCTAATAGCTCTCTGGAAATAACTAACTAACGAACTAACTAACTAATAATACTATTTTATGTCAGATTTGTCTTGGAAATTTACAGATTCAACAGCAGAAATGGGAAACAAATTATGTGTTTTGTGACAGGCTGCTAGTAACTAAATGCTAAATTTGCTAAATTGCGGTTCATGTGTAGACACAACACTGGTTTATCTCGTGATTCATAGGTACACTAACAAACAAAAGCATTTCTCTGAAGATGGTCAAATACAAGGACTGGACTGAAAATGAGTGGAAAAGCAACCAATGTCCAAATAAAACTTTGAAAGACCTTCGGAAAGCTTGAAAACATACATGCAAACATGTATATCAGGAATTTCTGGCTCATTAGAAGCGAAACATAAAGGAAAGACAGGTGGCTCAAGACTTTTGCACAGTTCTGTAATACTGATGAAATGCAATCAACACTGCAATAAATTTGACCTTTAATATCGCACTGAATAAAATAAAAGAAACACCTGTCAGTATAGCCCAAAACATTTTAACAAAACAACAAATGACAAAAATATTGTTGCATCACGCCGCATCAGGTTTAAATAGCTATATACATATAAGCTACCTAGCAGAGAATACAGCGGAAATGTAAGTAAAGCTTGATAAAAAACCCTGATGAACTTAATGGAGCTCAAATAGAATGCAAACTCTTTCCTGGAGGCTCTTGTACTGACCTTCTCGAGCAGGTATCCGATCACCAGAAAGCCTTTACCGCCCAGCATTTGCTCCTGCATGGCCACTGAGCTTTTCAGCAGCTCCACCAGGAATGCCAGCAGAGTAGCACTGCAACATAAGCACACACCAGCAATGCTGCATTGAAATCACTACTGGACAAACATGTTTACTACTGCAGGCAAGACGATCCATGCCGTGTTTGCTTCATCACTCTTCAGACCCACATTCACATACCCCAGCATATATTTTTAATAAGCAAGGTGCTTTGCTGTTTCTTATTGTCATTTCCTTGATGATATATTTTTTAAATAATCGGACTGCAAAGCTGCTCGATACTGGATGTAACTGGATTAATACTGATGAGATGGGGCGGTTTAGGGGAATCTCGGAGCAAGGAGAACACGTTGACTTTCTAAAACACCTTGCTCTTCCTCCTTTTACTCTCTGTAATCAGTTATTTTGTAGCCTGCAGCACAACCGAGGTTATAATGGTCAAATGCAGACCTTATTATCTCCCCAGAGAATTCACTTCGATCATACTCACTGCCGTGTATATACCCCCCGACGCTAATGCTAGGTTGGCCATGAAAGAACTTTCTGCAGCCATTAACAAACACCAGAATAAACACCCCGAGGCTGCTTTTATTGTTGCTGGCGACTTCAACCACACCAACTTAAAGACAGTCCTCCCCAGATTCCACCAACATGTCTCCTGCCACACCAGAGGAGACAAGACTTTAGACCATGTGTATTCCAACCTGGCTGGAGCCTACAAAGCCACACCCCTCCCCCACATTGGACAATCGGACCATCTCTCCCTGTTCCTCACACCTCGGTATTCACCACTCATCCAACGTGTGAAACCTGCTGTGAGGACAATTAAAGTGTGGCCAGAGGGGACAGACGCAGTGCTCCAGGACAGATTTAAAAACACAGACTGGAATATGTTCACCCACACAGACCTGGACCAGTACGCCTCATCTGTACTGGATTACATCTCCAAAACCACAGACAGTGTCACCACCCAGAAACGGATCACCATGTACCCCAACCAGAAGCCTTGGATGAACCGGGATGTTCGTCTCCTCCTGAAGGCCCGCAACACTGCCTTTAGGTCAGGAGATGCACACGCCTACAGTACAGCCAGGGCTAATCTAAAGAAGGGCATCAAAAAAGCCAAACACCATTACAAAAAGAAGGTAGAAGAACACTTCTCCAACTCCAACCCCCGACGCATGTGGCAAGGACTCCAGACCATCACAGACTACAGGACCACCAAACCCTCCCCCGCATCCTCTGATGTCTCCTTCCTCAACGAGCTCAACAACTTTTATGCTCGTTTTGAGCGAGGGAACCCCACAACCACAACCAAAGCAGACGTGACGCCAGACCACCAACCTCTGACTCTCTCCCCCACCGATGTAGGAGCGGTGCTGAGCAGGATCAATGTCCACAAGGCTGCAGGCCCTGATGGCATCCCCGGGCGTGTTCTCAGAGCGTGTTCTGGGGAGCTTGCAGGAGTGCTCACAGACATATTCAATCTGTCCTTGGCCCACGCTGTGGTACCGGCCTGCTTCAAATCCACCTCCATCGTCCCGATACCCAAAAACTCCAACCCATCTTGCCTCAATGATTACTGCCCGGTAGCACTCACCCCCATCATCACTAAGTGCTTAGAGCGACTGGTCCTAGCACACTTCAAATCCTGTCTCCCCCCCACCCTGGACCCCCACCAATTCGCATACCGCCGGAACAGGAGCACAGAGGATGCAGTCTCCATCGCAATGCACTCTGTCCTCTCACACCTGGACAACAACAACACCTACGCCAGAATGCTGTTTATAGACTTCAGTTCAGCATTCAATACAATCCACCCCTCACAACTCATCAGGAAACTGACAGACCTGGGTATCAGTTCCCTCATCTGCAAATGGTTACTGGACTTCCTGACCAACCGCCCCCAACATGTCCGGCTGGATAACCGCTGCTCATCTACCATCACAATGAACACCGGTGTACCACAAGGCTGTGTGATGAGCCCTTTCCTCTACTCCCTCTTCACCCACGACTGCAGACCTGCTGATGGTTCCAACACCATCATTAAGTTTGCAGATGACACCACGGTGATTGGCCTCATCAGTGACAACGATGAGGCCGCCTACAGGGAGGAGGTGGATCGTCTGGCTGAGTGGTGCGACAGAAACAACCTGCTGCTTAACACCGAGAAGACCAAGGAGCTCATCGTGGACTACAGGAGGAATGCTGACCCACATCCACCCATCCACATTAAGGGGACGGCTGTGGAGCGTGTGAGCAGCTTCAAGTTCCTGGGAGTCCACATCTCCGAGGATCTCACCTGGACGACCAACTGCTCCAAGCTGGTCAAGAAGGCTCACCAGCGCCTCTTCTTCTTGAGGACTCTGAGGAAGAACCACCTGTCCTCAGACATCCTGGTGAACTTCTATCGCTGCACCATCGAGAGCATCCTGACCAACTGTATAACAGTCTGGTACGGGAACTGCTCTGCCTCGGACCGGAAGGCGTTGCAGAGGGTCGTGAAAACTGCCCAGCGCATCGCCGGAGCACCACTTCCTGCCATAAAAGACATCTACAGGAAGCGGTGTCTGAAAAGGGCTGGGAAAATCATCAAAGACCCCAGTCACCCATCACATGGACTCTTCACCCTCCTGCCCTCTGGGAGGCGCCACAGGAGCCTCCGGACTAAGACCACCAGGTACCGGAACAGCTTCTTCCCCACAGCTGTCAGACTCCTGAACTCTGCCTCCTGACATCTGACCCACGTTAAACTCATGGACTGAACATACACACACCCACAATGGACAACTGTACCCTCAAACACAATAATAACATGGACTGAACCACCACTCACAACCACTAGCACTTTATATAGCCTCTGTAGAAACTATCTACACCCTCACTTATCTTAACTGCACTACTGTATAGCTCTGTGTAAATAATCATTCTGTACATTCGATAATTTTTAATCCTACAACTGTTTACAACTTGCATAGTTCCCATTTCTGTATAGCTGTATATCCCAGATTCTGTAAAGTTATTTATTTCATATTCTGTATAGTTTTTCATATTTATATCCTGTTCATATCCTGTACATAGCTTGTACTCACTACAGCCTGTACATACTTATAGTTATAGAATATTCACAACATACTTCATACCGTGTACATTATAACATACCATAATAGACCCATTTCTGTAATATACTCACATATCTATATTATTGCTAATATATATTGTAATATATCTATATCACTAAAGCACTTCTGGATGGATGCAAACTGCATTTCGTTGCCCTGTACCTGTGCATGTGCAATGACAATAAAGTTGAATTCTATTCTATTCTATTCTATTCTTTTAAAAGAAAGACAACTCTCCCACATACGACATTTACCTTTCTCTAATGTCAACCATTGTCTATATTTACTTCTTCTCATTTTCCCTAGTTTGTTTCGGGGTCCCTACCAGGATCAGCTGCAGCACTGCATAGCAAACAAAACATGTAATATTTTGAAGCTTCAGCCTGATTTCCTCTGCTGGAAAAGAAAAAATGGTGCAGTTGATATAAGTGCTCTTCAGACAGCCATCAGGTTCTCTGTATTTATGCAGATGACTCACCAGACAGTGGTGTCCACGCTGCTGTCATTGAGCTGCTTGTAGTCCAGCTGTGCAAAGAGAGGGAACAGGACCTGTATGCCTCCTATAGAGTGAATGGCACTGTGGATGGAGTGGGTAACAATAGCCTTCACATCCTGGGGGTTGGAAAAAAGACTGTTAGCGCTGACTTTATTTGACATGTTCACACAGTAGAAATCACATGCTCACTTCCACTATTAAAGAGCAAACAGCTCTCATATGCAGACTTAACAATAGAAAATGTTGCAGACATTTTTTTATTCCACATATGGTAATTTAAGACTCGCTTCTTTTCACACACACATTTAGTGCATCTATTGTTTTGTTTTTTTAAAGACTAGTTTTAGATCCCACAGAGACAAATTGAAACAATTTACTTCAAAATAATTTTAATTATCTCAAAACGGAGCATTTCCTTAGGGCTATAAATGGTACCTGTGTACCACTTTAAGCTGTTTTAACCCACTGAACTAAAATCATGAAAAAGGCGACTGCAAGACCTTCCTTAACTAAATTAACTGGATAAGAAAACAGGACTCCCTTTGTGCCCTCATAATTATAAAATAGAGAATTTGCTGCCTGAATGGTTGGTGCATTTTTCACACACTGTGCAACTGAGGGAATTCTCAGAAATCAGGAGATTTTTTTTTAAGAAAAGAAAAGCACCACTGGTTGAGCAGACCTCCATCAACCTTGAAAGATATATGCTTAAACATAACTACAAGCAGTATCCTTCAAAGAAGGTTAAACTAAGATCTAAGAGTCCTGTCAAAATCAAATCTGTTTTCTATATTTTCTTAAATATCATATCAGCTATAATATCTTATACTGAGGAAATCCCTTATATCTACAGTACTCCAAGCAAGGTAAATACCACTTATTTTTCACAAATGCAATTGAGGCGAGCGTGAGTCAGCCTATGAAAAACTAGCTTGATAATCACACTGAGCAATCACTTCATTCCACTTCAGTCATTCACATATGCATTACTAAACACATCAAGAGCTGTGGGCTGTGATTTAGAGCGAGCTCTCTCAGAAGAAACAAGCCAAACTAACCTGTAGCATGAGTGCGTGCGGTGAGTGGACAAAGATGGAAGGGTTTTCCCTGGGCGACGACTCCAGGCAGAGCTGGGCATCCGTTGCCTTGGCGTTGTAGGTGAAAGAGATGGAGCTGGCCAGCTTTCCGTCATACAACACCTGCTTGTGGTGCTCAGCCAAGTGGATGTCGCTCTCGGACTTGAACTTGAAAGTGCTCTGCAGTGGCGGTGGAGGTGGAGGAGGAGGAAGAAGAAGATGTCAAGGGTTGTGTGAGGAAACCATTGAATCAGACAGACAAATGACTTTCCCCGAGACGACAGAAGCGCGTCTCTGTGTGCACAAGTTCAACACCCAAAATGGAGTCTGCTTAATTGCAGCATGAGCCGTGTGTAAACAACACAGCATTAGCTTAATGAACACAGCGCTAACCCGGGCACTAATTCAATTAGCCCAGAATAAGAGATGGATGGGGGAGCGGATGTGTGGGAGAGGAGCACTCAGAGAGAGATAAATTTGGATCTCCTTGTAGTCCACCAACACCAAACACACAAAAGAGAAGGGAAACATTATTTACATTTATCCCACAAAAAAAAACAACAAAAAACCCACACAGCCTGGAATCTAAAATAGCTTTACTTTGGATCATTTTCTCACTTTTCTGTTCCTCCACTGACATTATGGACGAATGTAACACAGCAGTATGTTGAAACCAGGACACGCGGTCTAAAGATAGACGCATTTCTTTAGTCCACGCACAAATTGTAGGAACTGTAGGTTGCACTTCATCTGTATCTATATCCGTCTATCTGCACAGGTCTCTGGGTTCATGTGTCCTGCAGCAGTGCTGCTACACACAAAGTATAAAGCCCAGCAGATGAAAGGCCAGCGGACTGATCTGCCACCCTCTGCAGCAGCTCTAGGCGGGGGCCGCTCTCCACCTACAAGCGTCTGGGTCCCCAGGTACCTCACTCAGCCTGACTGCACAGGAAAACCGCGGGCCGATGACAGACCTGCAGGCCCGTCTTCTTCTAAACCTTTCATCTGAGGTCTAGCGTAAAAAAAGATTAAAAATGCCCTGAGCAGTTTTAACCATGCACCACTAAATGTAACATCCTTATTTCCATCCAAGGGCTGAATACAAATTTACACTAAACCTTCTCTGATTCAGTTACGAGAAACACAAAACGCTTCCTTGCATGGACACGCAAAGAGGAGCCGGGAGAGGCCACTAATCTGCATCTAAAGCCACTTTTCACACAGTCTTCACAGCACAGCATTGTTTGCAAGAGTAATTAATGGTAATTACAGCATGCTTCTATTTTCTGAATTAAGAAGATATTACTTTAGTCAGATACGGGAGCTGATGACCCCGTGTTAAACAGCTCCTCTGTGAAGCAGCGTGTGTCAATAAGCTTATCTGTTAAAAATTGTCTGAAATTCTGCAATAATTCTTCACAATCACTAATAAAAAGCCTCTTCAGTTTATTTTGGAGCGGGCCCTACAAAAGTATTGTATAGCCTGAATGTGAAATTAATGCACTTATTAGGATGCAGATTTATTGCAGCGTCAGCCTGTTTATTGTGCTGTACTTACAAGGTGTGTGTGTGTGTGTATGTATAGACGCAGCTCTTTTAAATGTGAGCTTGCATTCAGGTTGCCATAGTAAAAAGGGGGAAGGCGGGCTGCTGAAAGCGTGAAAGATCTTTGCTGACTCTTCAAAGTACGAAGACATAAGGGGATATCCGTCAGGTGGAAGGAGGAACATGCATTAAAGCGTGGGTTTTTACATATGTAAAGCCTTACGCGGCTGCACTTAAAAACATGTGTCCCCTCACACCGAAAGGAATGAAAGCGACAACTCTTGCCTTTTTCGCACCTGACAGATGCAGATGCGACATGGCCTGCAGTGATAACGGCGCACGAGCCCGTGCACGCACGCTTAAACCATTCAGCTCATCCTTCGCCTGCCTGCAACTCCAGACAGTTTACTGAATGACGGCCAACTCTTCAGGATGAGAATTCCAGCATCTGACAGAAATGTTTCCTGACTTATTATAAGCTATTTATAAAAAAAAAAAAAATCTAAATCTAGGACTGGCTATCTGTAAATATTCAAAACTAAATGTCAACTCTAAACACTTTCTAAAACTGAATTAGAGCAAAAATATCAGAAATCTACCAAGACATTTGTAGCCAGCGTTAGTCACACATGTTAATCTGCACAGAAATCTAAAGGTTCAACATTAACAACTCGCACCACAAAAAAAGATTGTGAATGTCACTATAATGAAACATATGAGACATACACACAACAACACACACAAGCGCACAATGCAGGTGTCCAGATACATACTCGCATGGTTCATTAATTAAGTTGTGGCCAGATTGCTGGCAGAGCTCTGCAACGAGGACATCTGGACCTCCTATAAACAGTGTAACCAATGACATATTCAACACATGAGTGGCAGGACATATACAGAACACACACATACACACGCAGAGGAAGATAAAAATAACACCAGAGCTTCCTTTCAACCGTGGCCCGCACAGGAAAAACAAGACGTTATGTCCCGTCTTCTTCTGTCATTAGGAGAACATGGAAGTGCTGAACTGCGCACGCAGACATTTAGCACAAACAGCGTGTCAGCCATCATAAGCCTCGTCGAACCGGAACACCACGCGCACCCTCACTGTGCTAAAGCAGAGTGTCTGTCTGCTTCCTGTTCCTCATTACTGAACAGTAACACTGACAGTGGCCGGGACTAAGAAGCCGCATACGGCTGCGCGCACACATACTGTGTGTATATATGTGGATACAGTTCGATTAAACACAGACTAGGCAAAACCCAAGAAGAAACGTATAACACACACACACATACGTCCACATATGCGTGAAGCCACGGGAACGAGGACCGACCTACATTCGAGTTAAGACAGGAAGCTGCGTGACACAAACAGACCCACTGGCGTCCCTCCTTTGGCTGAGCGAAAAGCCCACGCACTTGTCATTACAATGCCAGCGCCGAGGCCTGTGGCTTTAAAACAACTGAGCCATTTAATGGTCTCTTCTGGGCATCTGAGAAGCCCATTCTAAGCCATGCAGAGAGGCAATCATCTGACTGATCAGCCTCAGGAAACTGTGGGCTGTGACAGAGAGAGGAATCAGTATTCATGGCAGAGAAACAGCAAACTCCATGCATGCGATCATTTCGAGGAGCACAAGAGAAGTCTAGTTCATCAAATGCCTCGATGATTAAAAGAAAAAAGGAAAGGTGTAAAGGCCACATGTATGATTCAGCGCTCGTATATGAGAGACAGCTCTAACTCCTGCATTCTATATACTGCATCTTTCCCCGTCAGCGTCACAGTGACAATTTCAAATCCCTTCACCGGTGCGCCTGTAGTTTCACTTTCAGGCCGGCCAGATCTTTACTGCATCCCATTCACCTGTTCTCCTTCCCCCAGATCGCTCATGTATACACACAGCTGCCATCTAATACATGCAAACATGCCAAAGAAAAACATTATTTAAAAGAACAAAATCTGATTAAGGATATTTTCTTTCTAATAAGCAGCTGAAATCACATCAGCTGCCTTATCCCCATGACGACTCGCGGTTTTTAAAATTCTGACATCTTTGGACACCTTCATAAACAAGTCGTAAGTGGCCTGAGGCGTGCGAGTGTGCCAAAACAAGAAGCAGACAGCTGGCAAGGCATTTCAGCTGCCACTGATAGCCAGACCAAAAGGCAGAAACTGTGATTTCTAAAGCAATCAGAGCTCAACACCCAACATTGTGAAGCCTCATTTAAATAACTTTAATAACCACAGGAACACAAAGTCCTAAAAAAAAAACCAAAAAACACTTGAGTTAAAATGTGGCATGTATGGATAGTTCTGTATTTGCCTTTTGTGCCTTTTTAACCTCAAGGAAATGAGTGCAACCAAAAAAAAAAAAACTAGGTGTATGAGTAAATCTAGGCATTCAAAAAGCTCACTGAGAAGGAAGGTAGATGAACTCAAGCTGTACAACATCATCTGCTGCTGTCTTCACAAACTGATGTTGATGACACTGAAACTGACAGAAGCACGATGAATCAAATGGAAAAACTCCTGCACCTTTTAGATTACATTACTGATGACCTCTATGAGAAAGCCTGGCTTTGAACAATAACGTTTGATGTATATTTTTACATTTAGTTTTCTAAGACGTGCGTTTTCTATACTGGAATAAACTTGGTATTATTGTTAAAAATGTGTACAGATGTTTTTACCTGCTTTCAAGTTACGGCTTCACACATTAGAGCTAAAAAGCAAGAAGTAGCTTCAACTTAAACCAAGACAACGGACACGTCAACAGTAGCAGCAGAGAAAAGTCTTATAAACAGATAAATGTTTGAAGTGCCTAAAAAAATGTTCTTATTTAAAATACTACTTCTAATCAGCTCGTTAAACACACTTCATATTCTAGTACTGGGATGAAGTACTTCATAATGTCTTCAACAGGGTCCTGAAAACCAGATGTTTTTCCAAGCTTCTATCCAGTGTTGGTTTTGTAGCCTTCTTAGTTTTTTTAAAGTTCAACCCTGCCTTTAACTTTAAAATAGTGCAATAATTAAGATTTGTGGTCTGTGGTGAGGCCCCAATATTTCAAGATCGCCTTGATTTATGATATTACATTTAATCAAACACCGTTATTGTTTGTGTTTAAATCAGCACACAGCAGGTACCAGTGCACAGTGCAGACTTTGAAGATACAGGTAAAATCCTCAGGTTATAAACAACAACATGAATGGAAACCGACAGCATATAGAAACATTAAATAATAGTCAGGAGGCCGGGATGTTCTAACTGTGACACTGAAGCACTGCAAAGCATTTGGAGAACATGTGCTATAGTGGTGATAAGCATGGATGCGGGCGCTATCTCACCTTGTATCCTGGGCCGAGCTGGTGAATAGCAAAAATCTGAGCTGGGTTGAGAGCTTCACTGAAAACGTAAATGGCCCCCAGCTGACCGCAGAACACCCTGTTAGCATCTGCTGTCTCTGATGAACCCAGGAAACACTTGTCGTAACTCTGAAGGAAAGACAGAGCACAAGATAATGTTACCTTTCAGACATAATCAAACAGAAATGTAATCAGAGTAATCGACAGTTTGGAGAAAAATAATATGTTTTGAAGTTTGCTGATCTTTACAGTGATCTGAAAGACAGATATGGTTCATTTTGAATCATAAGATCTCTGAAGCTATAAACAGTGGATGGTGGAAAACAGATAAACCTTTGATAGCTGCTGGTTCCTAATCGCTCGGTCCCAACTCTACTCTCACCTGCTATTACATTTGTCCCGTTCGCTCTCATAGCCCTTATCACAATGAAATCTTTACTCCTCTGCCTTTTTTCAAAATGAGGACAAACGTTTTATCTTCGGCCCTCAGGACCAAACAAACCCCGATACCGTCGACGTTTTCCGAGACCCTTGATTTCAAGTCTCTGAATGAGCTGCATGAACAGCAAAACCCTCTCCCTCAGTTTCTTACAACAACGTCAACCTTCAATACCAGCAGAAATGTCAAAAGCTGGCCAGGATGGAAGGGGAACAAAGGCCGTGCAGCTACCTGTCACCTGCTAAATGGAAAAGTTGGAAGTTGGAGTTTGGGTGAGCTATGTTGGAAAGAGGCCCAAGGACAACTTTGTTCCTGCTGACAAATGCAGAGGGCAAACCTCAGATGTCTGCCAATATCACAACAGGAGAGAGGTGTGAAGTAGAGCCAGGCCAGTACTGGATTTCTGACAGTGCTGCGGAAATCCTTATTTTGAAGCTAAATCTATTTTTTTAAGCAATCGTCAAATAGAAGCAGCTGAATAATGAACTCCACGTTCATAATCAACTGTGCACGCTACCACGTAAAATCCACAGCAAACAACATCAGCGCCCTTACATCGTTGGTGTTGACGTGCCAGGCCATATCACCATAGGAGACCAGCTGACCGTTCACATAGCAACGGATCTCGGAGTTCCTCCAGCGGTTGTAGATGTGGACGATGCTGATCATATACCACTGAAAAATTGAAAAAACACATTAAAATAAAACACACACACACAAGATGATTAATCAAAACAAGAAAAGCATCACTGCACCAAATTACCAAAACAAGAACTAAATGTTCTTTGATTTACCTGAGGCTTTTATATTTGTGGGAGTTCTTCAGAACTGTTTCGTGACGACTGAGACCTTTCTTGTTTTGGTTTTTTTCGTTTTTATATACAACCAGAACGGTATTTTAATCGATTTTATTCCTCTGCCTCTGCTCTCACCTTGGCTATTACTGACAGTTGTTTGTCCATCAGACGCATTACATCCAAACCCTCAGGGCTGAATTGAAACTAAATTGAAACTTAGTGAAAAGGTGACGCATTCATACTGAGAACTGAGAAATACGGCAACGGCCTTGGCGTATAATGTTTACTGCTACGGGGGTCGGGCGGTCCACAGCGATGACACCTGAGTCCCGTGCTGCAATGGCACTTTTTGGGATTTCCTATTTTTATACCTCATCTGCTTTTGAAATGCAGAGCGAGTTATAGCCTGTTGTCATGTGTTTGTTGGGGTGTTGTGCTGTGACAGCAGAGAGGAAAACCAAGAGTGAAACACACAACGACAAAAAAAAAAAAAAAACACAAAAAAGGGCTCACAAGTTAGGCAAATAATTTGCTTTTTTTATTCTTTTTTTTTTTCCCTTTTGCTTCTCAGAGAGAGTGAAGGGATCTCTCGGGGTTGCAAGTAATAGAAGGAAAAACACTGTCAGCCTTGATTGCTCCAAAATATCTGGTACACTGATGTTGTTGATTTGGACAATGGCTCTGTTGGTGGCTGAATGCATCATACAGACTACTAAGCTACTGTAAAAGCAAACCAGTTGAAGCCTGTGGTGAACAAAATGTGTTACTTGCACCTTTGCACTTGTTATTTAATAAACACAAACTACTGAAAGATATTGACAAAAGCCTCCTGCTGTATCCACTACTGTATGTTTTCATCAAGACTTTATTTTATTTCCTAGCTTAGTGAAAATTCATATCTTTGTAATACAGAGAATACTCACTCTCACTGCCCTCTACTTTAGCTCACTATAAGAAGGTCAGCTAACATGAATTACAACAGTGTTGAACTCATTTACTCAACAGAACGCTTGTTGTTCTCTCTCTTTTTTCACTTTGCCCACCTTTATAGTGCATGGCTACAGCAATATGCTTGTGTGCCTTCATTAGAAAACATCTTCCCTGGTGATAATACACACAGGTTCCCTGGAGAGAGACTGCAATGGGGAACAGGAGTGCAAAGGGGAGGGTGGGGAAGCTATAATTTTGCAGGTGCATGTATACATGGGGAGTAGGGAGCACAAAGTGTGCGTTGCCAGCGTTCAGTCTCTCGTACATGCATGCACACACGCATTAACGCATGTGCACGACAAGGCAAAACGCTGTGAGACACGGTGGCTTTGAAATTTATCAAATGGAACCACTGGGAACTTCGTTAGGCGGTGCAGGGATTCTACTGGGTCAGCAAATCCTCTGGAAGGCCATCTCATCAAGTAATGTGTGTTTGTTTATGTGCGCGTGCGAGGATGTGTGCGAGCGCGTGTGTGGGACAGTGGCAAAATGCTGACAGCGCGGTACAGGGGCAGCGTGCAGGTCTTAATTGACAGACCTTATCTGGACTCATCAACATTCGGCGTGTGTGCAGAGAGATGGGGGAGAGCAGCAGCACTCTCCTGATGCTGTGTCATTTAACAAGTGGCACAGGAGCTCCAGAAAATGGGTGTTTCTTTTTCTTACCTTGCGGGGCTGGAAATCATATTTCACGCAGTGCTGAAAGCCTTTTCCTTTCGACTTCAACGATGTCACAATGAGGCAGTTTCCCACAAAGTGCGCGGAGTAACCGATTCCTTTACTGGTGCGAAAACTGAAGAAGAATGAGAAAGAGAAACACTCATTTCACTTTGGTGTAGAGTCGAGATACGAGTCTGAAAATGGCTGTGATAAGTTTTCAGCTAGCTGTAAATGAAAACAAATTAGCTTAGGCTAACTTTATGAATGAGCTGTCCCTCTTAATGGCATGTGAACCATGAAGCTGCTTAGACTAAAAGAGCTGGATTTTATTTCACAAATACAACTGCACCTCAAGATACCCTTACTACTGAAATACATGCACAAGGCACCTTTCACAGCCACATATCGCATCTTTTAGGGTCACAAAAAGCAGGATTTTAAGGTGCTTTCTTTTCAGCGATGCCAAGGGTCCCAGATTGTAGGTTTGTGAGAAACACCAGTAATCCCTCCATTTTACCCGCATAATTTTTCTCTTCCCGCGCTTGTAACCTCCACATAAAACCTAGTCTCACAGCTAAGCTTCTTCCTGAAACAAGCAGACATATTTTCTTTTTAAAATAGACCCAGAAGGATCGCGCATACAGCAGGAAGGAGATATAAATCCCTCTCAAGTGAATCCCTGGTACACATTAGTAGGACACGTACTGCGTTATCACGGCCTTCATGCAGCTGCTGAGGCCAATATCAGACAGGCAGCTGGAGTAGCAGCTGCATCTGGGGGAGGATGATAAGACCGGGGCCAGAGAAGAGGAGGCTGCCCTCCCTCTCTCGCACCCTGCTTACCATGACAACCTGACAAACCAAACTGTTACTAAGGAAACAAGATTACATCTGAGCACTTTTCCTGATTAGCACTCATCTCCGAGATAGTATCTGGAGGATATATGGATGCACATCGCGCTTCCGTAGACGACTTCACAACCGTTTCCCTCCGTAATGAATCAGAGGGAGGAGAGGTGAAGGCAGGACGGCGCTAGTTAGTGTCAAAGAGCGAAGAGGTAGAGAGAAGAAGCCAAGCAGTGGCGTGAGGGAGTTCAATTAAATAAAAGGTCAAAGCTAATGAAGCTTCATAGCAGCTAACGGCTTGCACTTGCAACACTAACGGTGAGGCCAGCGAGGGCCAGAGCTGCACAGCGAGGAGGAGGCATCCACCCAACAGGTCACTTATAATGGAGTGTGTTGACATTTAAAGTTATGTTCTAATTTATTATCTGTTTATCTATTAACTTCCTAACCATGTCATTCAGTCTGACTAGTTAACTCATTATATTAAATGTTTCACTGAAGACACTCAAAAGCTGAACAAATGTAACGCTGGAAAAAGATTTGAATAGATCTGATTGTTTAGGATTCGGGAGCTATGTGATCATCGCTGTGTCTGTGGCCAGCTGACAACACAACACTTTAACACTCCTAAGATGACAAAAAGATGGAAGTGAGGTGTTAGAAGAGCTGATCTGTTTCCTACGAGTCTCGCAGTACTGAAATTGCTGAAAAACACCATAAGAATGGACTCAAACAACTTCAGCATTTTTCTACATCTGATTTTAGACCAAAAATCCTCATTTTTATTTCCCTTTTCACAAATATAATATGGATTACGCGTCTAAACAGAAACATGATTAAAACAATGTCTTAACGCCTGTTGCAAATCAAAACAAACTATCACAATTTGTTTGCGATAGTCAACAGCGAGTGCTAACAGTTTGTTACTTGTCTAAAGCCGTCTGAGTATTTACTTGTATTAAAAAAAATTATTAAAAACCTACAAATGCAACTTGTTGTGATGATTGAAAACATGAAAAAAAATGCTTGTCTGATTTTCAGATTTTTTTATTTTTTTTTTTAATCTTGTAACAGCTGCACTTTGACCCCATGACTCCGCGACAAGTTCCCACGGTGAGAGTTCTTAGGAATAGATAGACAGACACTTTGTTGATCCCACAAGGGAAACTGTGCTTGCTGTTGTGAACCCTTCTGAACAAGCCAAAAGTAGCTTTTGTTGCCTAAAGACAACAACAACTTCAGTTCATCCTCTGTCTCACACAAGCAGTTTGACCTCCCGTTCCTTTAACCCAGAATTCTTTTGATTCATTCAGTTTCTGACGTGACGTTAAAACCCATCACGTGCGTGCACCCTGACGGAAATCTGTCCACTCAACCTTTCCAAAAGCACCGATTGAAACCTTTCTTACATGCACATTTGTGAACCTATCCTGTATGGCGTTCATACAGATTGCGACAGATTGCAGTCTGCAGTATATTAAGTGCTTTCGCATACTGTGATTAAGTGCAGCACACTTTCAAACTGTGTCATCCGTGTTCACCTCAGGTTAGTTTTCTTTCAACTGTAACTATAATGCTTTTTGACATCCAGAAGGAACAGGCCTGAACTTGCTTTGTGCAGCTATGTCGGCTCCTCTGCTTGGATCAATAGTGAAAGCACAAGGACGTCTGTACGAACTAAAACCACTTCGTACACAAGTAAAATTTCTTTAAACTGAGAACACTAGCGAGTGCTGCCACTATAGAAATTTGCTCATGTCTGAGCCTCTTTTGTCATTTTCTTTTTCTCAAACCTATCTAGAGTTTTTTTTTTTTTAAAGCATACCAAGAGTCTACAAAGAAATCCTGTGCTTTTGTGATCCCGGAGGGCTGATAAAAAAACCCAACTTGGCGACGTTTGGATTCCTTTTCCTCGATTTAACGCCTCTCTAACACAATAATATCAGGGTGACATCATTAGGTCAACAAGTCAGGGAAATAAGTGCAAGATTCACAGCTAACAGAAACTCTTTAACAGTACTCGAGCTGATTTTTCATTGAAATTCAAGAAAACGTACATGTTTGAAGATGTTTAACTTTTTCAACAGTCCAGATGAATGAACTTACCAGTAGAGGTACGGCTTGTCTTTATCCACATTGATGTTGTTGAGTGGATCCTGCCTGAACCAAGTGTTGATAGTGAATCCGTTCTGGTATGGCCATTTGGCAATTGGTGGTAAAGCTATAGCCTGGAGCAGAACAATCAGCTATCACTACACTCATACGCACGAGAAAATGCCCTTTAATATGAGCTGACTGACTGCAAACAAGCATAGATTAATCTGGATAAAAAAGAATTATTCTGATAGATAAGTGGTGTATAAGTGGTTAGTGCGTGCTGGTCGGTCTCACCGCTGCACTCCGGCCTGGAAAGTTGAAAAAGGTGTCCGGGCCGTGTCTCTGTGGCATCTGGTTCAACACTGACAACAGCTTGATAGCGTGTCTTGGCTGGAGGAGAGGAGGGAAGACCAAAGTGACTGCCATTATTAAGTGACAGATGCTCCCTATCAGGGGCACAGGAGAGAGTAAGACTGTTAAAAAAAAAAAAAAAAACAACAACATGGTGTGACATCACATCTCTACCACAACCCAGCTGGATCAATAACTCTTCAATCACCTCCGTCCTACCCCCGACAACACCTCATCAATACCATGGCAACCCTTAATCGATCTGTCTCTGGAGAGGGCTGCTGAGGGGAGGAGGAATCGGAAAAGATGGGAAAACAGCGGTAGGTGGATGGGTTAGTGATAGATATTGGACAGCAGAGAGCAGTGGACTGCTGATCAGTGACCAGAGGTTGCTGATGGAGGTTGCCCTGGAGCCTGCCTAGAAGGGGGGATTGCCGAAGAAGTGGCAAGGATTCACAGGATGAGTTAACAAACACCGAATCATCGCACACTCTGCAAACCTTGCTAAAACTACAGTCAGTAAGGATGTCATAGGAGACGGTTTAGACTCATAAAACCCTCGTTAATCTTCACAGTACAGTTTTAAAACATCCGCTCTGAGTCAGCTAAACCGTCCGACTAGAAGGTGGGCCAATGAGCAAACTACAGGGAGCTGTTAAGCTTACAACAAGAAGCAATGTAAGCTGAGATTGCACTAAGCACTCCCAAATCTAAGCTCCTGAATTAATCCCATTTTCAGGTACTGGCGTTTGTAGCTCTAAAAGTAAGCATGAATCAGCAATAGCAGAAGCCAATTTAAGCAGAAATTCGACAATAAACAGCATACGGGTTTCAGTATAAAAGCCTGAAGCAACCAAAGTGCAAGAGTGGTTCGTGTTGCCGTTTCAATAAAGGAGGAAATGTATTAATCAAACTCTCTTCCAATTGCCTGCAAAGCAATTCACTGAGAATACAAATTGGCAGGTTGTGATAACAGACGTTTATTTGGCTCACTGTGCAAGAGTAAAGAAAGTTTGAGGTAAGGAGAAGTAAAGAAGAAGAAATGGAAATCCCCGAACAAAGCATTCAGCTTCATAGAGCGGTTCAGATGATTATATGTGTCCTGAATGTGACTCTACTGGACTCTACTGGCTCCTTCACCTTCACACCTGATTAAGCTTTCACTGTCACTTTTTTTTTTTCACCATGCTTCTCTTCAATTACACTAATAAAATCAATTACAAGCAAAAACAAAAACAAGAACACAAGCTAAAGTGTCTTAACAAACATACAAAAATGAATCCTAATATGGAGTCAAAGGTATACACACCCATCCTGCATTATTCTAGTGCATTAGCACAAACATCTCACTAAGTGACATCCAGACTAATGACACGCAGACAAACTCATGCTGTATGGCTAATATAGTTTGCATTTTTTAAGCTTCCACAGCAAGTGAATACCAGTAAATCAAAAACAGTGAAATGTCTAATTCAGCAGCAAATGTGACATCTGTAAAAACAAAAAACCTAAAAAGATCAAACATATCCAAGGTTACAACATCCCAATAATCATCAGTGTTGGCAGAGAAAATTAATATTGCTTCGTGAATACCAGCTCCTCTCAAACCAGACATGAATCTTCAATAATGTTCTGATATATTTGTTGGTCTGCTGCCATCTGAGCAAACAAAGGGTTTCTGACTGAAGCTCCTTCTGTCGTTGAATTGTCCCCTGAGGTACACCACATCAGAAATGCTCCCAATATGAAACACATGACATACATCAAAAAATTTTTTGCAGTGTTGATATTTGTTAAACTGTAAAGAACCATTAAGTGCATGAGTCTTAGCCCGTAGCTAATGGTGCGTGTCACGCCACTTCCCGGCATTGGCCTGCAGGAGAACTCGCTAGATTGGATGACGTACTTTATTCTCTACAGCTACAACCATGCAAACCATAATCTGCACCCTACTGGATGAACTCGTGTGGGCTGTCTGGTTCCAGATCTTTTTAAACCGAGACCAAAGTGGCAGCTCGTTTCCAAATAAGCTCTCTAAGACTGGCGCAGAGGTAAACACATGAAATAGCCCTGCTTCATGACCAGGTAGAGACACAATTTCAGTCTCATGGGGGTGGGGGTCACAAGCCAGGATAAATGGGAGGCTTGTGTTAGGAAGGGTATCCAGCATGAAATCTGTGCCAAATCAAACACGCGGCCCCCTTGGGGAATAAGAGAGCAGCCCAAAGTAGCTTTAGTGTAACAAAATGTGTTTCTGCAAGAATTTAAGACCTGCAGTTGCTGTTGCTGTCGTTGTCGACTGACAACAGCTAGTTTTCAGTTTATAGAGGCTTTGAGTTGCGCTGGATGCCCTTGATTTGCATGAAGGAGCCTAGACCACAACACTGCTCACCTGCTTACACAGACAATGAATGGAAGTCGTGGAAATGACAGATCCTGCGGAGACGTACCCACAATCTAAAATTCTAATCGCTTCTTAAATCACCACCAAAACTTACCCAGATGCCGTTTTCGCCCCTCAGCATACTAAAGAGCAGCTTCAACTCCTTGACTGTGATGCTGTAGCTGGCCATGACTCCCAGCATGTCCACCAGAAGGTCTGACAACAAAGAAAACACACACACAAACAAAAGGCAGAAAGTAAGTGTAAGACAGCAGAGATATCCTGAATGTGCATGCTCCTATGAGTTTGTGTGTGAGTCAGCGTTTGGAAGTCTCTCTACTGACATTTCTGATAGAATATGGTGAGGGCATAAGACACTGACAGGTTGTTCTACTGTCAGTTGAGCAATTTATTATTCAGAGAAGTAAAAATCAGCGGCGCTTCATCCAAGTACTCAGAGCTACTGCCATGTAAACAAAACACACACAACCTCAAACCTCAACGAGTGTTGCTTTTCACAGCACTGCTAAATACGGTCAGAGTACACATGACAACGGATAAAGCTCCATTAATACATAATGATCTTAATACATCAGGGAATAGAAGGCCAAACAACTGAGAAAGGGCTAAATACATTGTCAGCTGTGACAGCGTTAATTATGATTCACAAATATAGCTGTGGTCAAACGTTTACATGTTGTGGTGATTTGGGGCTTTTAATGATTTCTTTGAACTGTTCTTTTTCCAGAGTGCAATGACTGTACAGCTTACATCTTTAATCACTTTAAGAACATGAAGTGAGTTTTGATTTTCTCTAATCCACACAGGGTCACAATTGTACATACGGGCTCGACTATACACATACATCACCTCTACTCCCACTTGGGTAAACATCACTTAGCAGGGTGCACCTCAATCAGACAGTTTTGACAGCCATCAAAAAGCTTCTGATATAATTTTGGATGGACTGGTGGGATTCATCTAAACTGGTTGGCTTCTTGGTACAGACCCAACGTTCCTATGTTTGAAAGCTCATGTCATTGTGGCCAGTTAGCTCAATCTTTGTCTCCTCTGACCACAAAACGTTTCTCCAAAAGCCATTTGGCTGATTCATGTGGACAGCTGCAAATTCCAGTCTAGCTCGAAGGTGTCGAATTTGGAACAGGAGCTTCTTGTTTGTTCTGGATCTCCTCAGTCCATGGCAAAAGCTCACTCCACTATGGCCAGTGAAGCCAGTGTTCCAACAGTTTCCAGTTCATGGCAGGCTTGTTGGGTTGTCTGAACATCCTAACCTAACCAAATATCCTCTCATCTGAGGGTGACGCATCTGAATATCCTGTATTTACATACAATTGTTTATTTATGTAAATCTACACAATCCTCCTTAAATCTTCACAGAGTTCCTTCCTATTGTTCTGAGCATTGGTCCAATACCAATTTTTAACCTGGCAAAATCAATTATAATCACTCACAAGAAGTTAACAGACCTTGGACTTGTCAGGTTAACCCTTTAAGCCTGAACTGTGAAATAAGTGTGAGAATAAAAAAAAATAATTAATGAATTCAATATTAATTTGCAGATATGATCTTTAACTTGTATCAGGCTTTACAGGGTTAAAAGGCACCGAAGAAGCTACAGCATAACTTAAAAGATTTGAGTATAGGAAAATATTAGAGGCCCTACATTTTTAAATGTTGATCCTGTGTCGATTAGATAAAATCCAAACCAAATTCAAACGTGTGCACCCACTTCCCTTTTTTTAAAGTAATTAAAGATGCTGTACAATGATGAGTGTCTGTAAACTTCTGACCACACATGTCATTTAACTGCTAATAGTACAAAAAACAGCATGCAGAGTAGTATTAATCTCCTTTTAGCAAATAAACCCCAAAGAAACAAAAAACAAATATTCATATTCACCAAAATCATAATCTATTCCTTTAATTTGTTCACATTTTAACAGACAATAGTGGCAAACCTCCCTCTCTAAGGCTGCGAAAGAGCTTTTGTTTAATGGCTACATGTCATGAAATGATAAAAACAAGACTTTAAATACAATTCCCTCTCAATATTCAAGCATATAATTAAATACCACATTGAGGCTTTTGTTTAGCCCAAATGACCTTCCTGCTTCATTGACTTTCACTTTACACAACCACAACAGATCAGTGTGGATATGGCAGAGAGACAGCACAGCTCTCTCAGAGGGAGCCAATCTGCTTAGAAAGGCTTTTCTTTCCCATTAGGCCTGCTAGATATGAATAGAGTCTTCCCATAATATTTCATTAGCCAAAGCCTAGCGACAGGGAATAAAGGAGAGGGATATCTCACTGAGGTGCTGGGTATGAGAGGAAAATGCAATACACAATGTCCTAGATTCAAAACCCCTAAGCTCTGTTTTTGTTGTGTTCAATTCATGTGGGTCATTTTGCATAGGTTTGGAAAAATGTTATAATCACAGCTCTCTGGAAGAATCGGCATTAAATTGATTTAAGTGGCGTATACTCTGCTGTAGTGAGCAGTAATAAGTCAAAGAAGTTATAAAACACATCATCCTGCGGCGCTAGCTAGGGCAGAGAGGACACTGGGGGGGTGGAGCAAAAGATGTGCACTCCGAGGCATCATTAAAGGGAAGCCAAGGTCAATACGTTCATGTAAAGAGGTGAATGTGCAATCAAGCCCCGTGAACAAATGGCAGTGAGCACACAGAAACACATCGAGGTTAGTATTTTGCTTTTGCTGCACCGAAGGGTTTTATGGATGTTTCACTGCAGGGCAAACACTCATGGACACGTGGAATAGGTTTTGATATAAGGGAAAAACATCTGAGTTTTTTCCATCAAGGTGGAGGCACGTTTACAGATTCAGCTGGTTGTTGCTTCGTCAACACGATTACAAGGTTGAGAGGTTGGGCATCTGTTAAAGAACAGCCCATTAGGTTTTGGTATGGATCCCCATCACTTTCGTTAAAGTAGAGAGATAGGCCACTGGCCTTGGTAGAGGACTTCTTTCCTCTCTGTCAGCAAGGTTATGCAAAAAGTGCAGAACAAAGTGCATGAAACTTGGACGCACAGTGGAGAGCTGGAGTTTACAGAAGGAACTCATTACATATAAATGCAGATTTAGACACTGACCTTAGCACAGACTCTGCTCTTCTAGTCTGAGTCTTACCTATTTTTCAGTATCAGAGAAGTTTTACACCAAGCGTGCAATTCAAAATAAGTGGTTCCTGAAAATTCCATGGGTGACGTTTTGGGTCTTCTTCCAGAACTTAACAAAGTTTTGACACATTCGACTTTCTGTAGTCACAGTTTGAAGATGTCCCCTGAACGCCTCACATGCAAACAGTCATTGTGAAGGCATGCATACAGATAACGCTGGTGGCCTAATAGCTATAAGGTGGGTGTGTGTGTGTGTCACTGCAACTGAATAAAAAACACATGCTATTAAAAGTAAAAGCTAATGGTAACCAAGGCAGCTGTGTTCAATCCCAAACTTTGATTTAAGGCCTATTAACCATTTAAATAATAATAATAATAATAATAATATCATAATATTTTGTTAGCATTTGTTTCAAATACCAATAAGTTAGAATCAATAAGCGATACATCCGCATGTTTCTCTCCTCAAGCACTACCATCATCATAAACTAAGTGTGACCAGTAAGTTCTTCAGCCATAAAGAGCAAAAGCCTTTATTTAAATATGGCTGATCTTCTCTTCAAAGTGATGTCATAGTCCACCTCTGTGCCACTGCCAGTGTTTTTTGAAAGCTCTCTGGAAGTCCCGTTCCAGACTAATTGCACTTGTGTATCTGCAATGTGTGCTGGATCCCCTACACTGTCCCGAAACAGCATGAGGTTGGAAGAAGAGTAATTTAGAGAGTATCCTTTGTAGTTACTGACAACTGTGTTCATGTTTCATATTAAAAAAAAACACCAGAATTTTCAGTGTGCTGAGAGCAGGTGCACAATGGCACGATCCAGTTGTTTGTGTCCTCAGACCCCACAGAAGGCAAAATTTTTGCGTTGACAGTTTGACTCTGGGATGAATTCACAGTGCCAAGCCCAGTAAAAAAGACATTAATATGTTTGGACACGGACACTGAAGACGCTTCCTCTGTAAGCTGTTTGGACCTGGTTCAAAGCCACAAATTTGAGGTCATATTAAAATTGTGGTAATTCGGGGAATTATCTAAAAACAGTCAGGCGTGGTTTTTGCTATTACAGGGTGGAGTTAATTCAGGGGAATTAAGCTGTAAAGTTATCATTATATCCCACTATATTCTCATTTTATAGGTTGTCCAATCTTGAAAAAAAGTGATCAAAATACAAAGTATGTGCGCATGTATCCATACCCACTGCTCACCTGCAATCATGTCGTCCACAGTGCTCATCTTCAGCAACACCTGCTGGATGAGGCCAACCTCGGTGCTGGTCTGCAGGTTGCGCACACTCTTGCGGAGTATGGCTGTGAACATGCTCCAGATCTCCGCCTGGCACGTCACCTCGCAGTGGGAAAGCAGCTCCACCATGCAGCCGATGCTCTCCGCCTCCTGGATGATGAAGTTCATCTCCAGGTCAAACTCGCCGCCCACCAGCTTTAGGAGAAGAAGTGGGAAGGGGGAGAAGGGGGAGGGTTTGGGAAGGGAACAGACGTAGAGCAGGAATGGGGGGGGGGGAGGGTGGAGAGAGAGAACACGAAGAGTGAATGATTTAGTGTAGCATTTAACCTTATGTCTGAAGGAGAGGTAAGCCTGGCATCTGATGGATGCTGATTGTGGTTGGGAAAGCATCTCTTCTGCCCGGGGCCTCATATGCTGCAACAAATAAACGTCCACACACACACACACACACACACACACACACACACACACACACACACACACACACACACACACACACACACACACACACACACACAGATCGTCCTTCCTCTCCTTCCTCTCTTCCTCCAATTACTCTCAGAATACAGCAGGCATAAATATGCCCCTCTCTACCACCTCAGATGCACAACACCAATTGAACACATACAAAGTTAACGCACATGTCAGTCCCTCTCCTCTCTGATGGCATTAGTGTGAGGAGACCGCACTTTAAAAACTAAATGCAAATGATTTTCCGTCTCTTAATGGCTGGCAACTATAATTACTTGGGTAAGTACAGCAACAACACGCTAGCACATTAACTAACACGCCACATGAACACAGCCATACCCACACAGTTCACCCTCAGCACGCTACGCTATCCAGGAAACGGTAGCCATAGCAACCAGCAAGCTATGAGAACACCACAGGGGTTATTAAATCAGATGGAAAAGAAACATGCAATAGATTATCAGAAGCTAGCAAGACAGCAAACAGGATAAACATTATGACTATTGTGGTGTTTACACGGCATGAGAGAATAAAACTAATCGATAAATCAAGGAGAGTCGGTCTGTTTCACAATGTGATTAAACTGGAGGGGCAGCAGGGCTGTGGTGTGCTGTCTGCAGTCAGGAGCGGGAAGACGCAGATAATGCTGGTGCTGTTCAATAAAGGGTTTATTTTCAATAATTCATTCTGCATGTGGTTAAACGACCCTTAAGCAAAAACTATTACAAGCTCAGCGGGGAATGTAAAGTTATACTCTGCGCACTCTTGCTATCTTTAAGAGATGATCACATAGCAATTTACAAACTGTGTTGTTTTTGGATCACTGTTAAAAAAAAATAAGTTTCACACACTTAGCTTCAAAATGAAACTTTTAAAGAACCAATACACAATAATATTCATCTGACAAATCAACAAATCTGTATTCGACAGCAGCTAAACACATCCCGGATGAATCAATACACCTTGTGAGACATTTAGATTCACTTCATTGTGTCCAGCACTGTTTTCCACCAAGAGTCTTCCTGGCAATTGTCTAAAACAAAAGGCAATCGTTTGTGTTCACTGACAAATAATACACCTCCTGTTGCAGATGAACCAAATGTTCTCAGCAAGAGAACTTATAGAGGATAGAGCAGATTATTGAAATGAAGGAATTAAATGCGTCTGGTTATTCCGGAGCATTCCCGGAGTTACTGCCGATGTGTTCATCGTAGTGTGTATGTGTGTGAATCTTAGCTCGAAAGCACTTAGATAGAAATGTGCGTGTGAATGGGTGACTCATACAAGTTGTATAGAGCGTTCTGAGTGCTCATGTAGAGTAGAAAAGCACTATGGAAGAACCAGTCCATTTACCTTAAAGCTGTTTATGAACAGCTCATCTTTGCCTCATTTGCTGCATATGAAATTTTATGTTTCAGCCTGTTACAGATAGCACATCTCTGTCCCTGGTATGAGCATCATAACCGCAGGGATGATGAGGGTTGAGCAATAAGTTAATTAACCTACTAGAATTTTAAAAAAATAATTAATTGATTATCAAAGACAAGAAAACAATTCTGTTGGTAGAAGGGCTAACAAATAATCCAAGGACACAGAAGGGGAACTGAAGTTGTTGTAGTCACCACAATGTTGGTTCAACTTTCATTTTCATCATCAAAATGTTTGGTCGGTTTGAATATTACACGTACAGACGCATGAATCGATCAGCTAGGGACCAGAATCAACCAATTTCTATAATTCTCGGGCCTCATCTGTGACTGGCCAATCTCACATGTGCCCGATTACAAGCCAGTCTATTTCATGCGTGCATAGCAGCACAACCAAACACACACACACACAAACACACACACACAGCCTAATGCTAACATGTCGTTAGCATGGTGGAAGCATCTCAGTGTGAGTAAAAACACAAACCTTTCCAAAACCCAATCAGACTCTTAACAGACCAAACCGAACTTGGATATTTTAAAGAAAAAAAACAACAAAGGAAAAGTGGCTAACGCTAAAGCTATCCAGAGCCTCGGTATGAGCAAAAGCTGAGCAAGAGGAAAATTATAGAAACAAGGGGAAAAAGTGCAAAGGGTCGATATCCTATTATCTGCTGACTTTATAAAAATACTGGAAAAATAATGCAAGTATCTGACATTTATTTTGTTATATAAATCTATTACCACTGCCTTTTTTCGGTAGGGTAAGCAAGAGAAGATCCTACACTTAATGATTGATTTTATAATGAAAATAACATTTTACCATGAAGAAAAGTTTATTTTTGTCTGCTTATGCTGTCAGTTGTAGTTACAAAGCAAATAAGAATTGGGAAAAATAAATCAGTATCAGTGGGTCTCATTTAGGCACACCAAGAAAACTTCAGAGCTTTTATAATTACAAGCAACTTTGCAAACAAGCATAGTCTTTGATTATGTCATCCTACTTTCCTACCTGTATAAATGTCATACCCAGCAATGTAAGCTCACCCTATGCTGGAATACCAATAAACACTCCACTACAGCAAACTTTAACACAGACAGGAGAAATGTGTGGGAAGAGAGCAGAGGAGTGACATGTAGTAAAAGACCAGCTGCTGGGGAATGGAACAAGGGACACGCTGCTGTCACCATTTATTAGTGCACAGATGTTTTGCTACCTAAACTGACAAAATCTGAGCAAGTACGCTTCAGTTTAACAGCCAGTAGTTACAGCACTGCAAAAGACTGTTATTAGAAAAAATAATAATAGTTGAAAGTCAAAATTTAGAAAACCTGACTTATGAATACATTTCAAACAAACAAACATCAAACAATGAACACTAATGTAACCCATTTGTCACCGAAGCTCCTGCAAACCTGGCTTTGATCTCACTTTAAAGAAAAATGACGCTGCCATATATAATATTGACATAAAAAAGGTGCGGCAATCATTAGCAACACCAACATTTGTCATGTGCTGCCCCATCCAATGACTTTCTGTGAGTCTCAGGCTCACAGAACTATAAGATTAAAGGTTGGTCCTTATCCATAATATCCATCATGCTTCTTTTCCCTTCCTTTTACAGACCTGCACCTTTTTCAATTCTTCAACACTTCCAAGTGTACAATCAGCATGTTACTTGCTCTTACCTCCCTCTCATTCCTGCCTCTTTCTTATTCTTCCCTATGTCTCTCCTCCCCCCTTTCAGTGATAAGAATTGATCCGCTGCACTCCGTGAATGCACAGATTAGAGTGGACCCCTGAATGAGGTATGGAATAAAAAGAGGAAGAATTAACTCATCCCACATTGAATTTCCCCTTCTCCTCTGAGGTTCCCAATTACAGAGCTCACTGGGGACCACTGTGTTGTATTACATCTATACAGCCTGTCCGTCTGAAGACGCTCAGTATTACATGTAATAGAGGCTTAAGGGGGGGAGGCGGCGTAATTATTTTTTTCTGCAGAAACCTGCTCACGGATACGGAGCAACTTGAACAGAGAAACGCATACATCCCCGGGCCAAACCTACACGTGTACAGCACAAGAATCTCGCTGTGCATACTGCTTCCCACCCGTGTGAGGAAGATCACACCAAGATGAGAGGGGTGATGCAAACGACTGCAACGAATTGAGTCTCGTGACAAACAATAAGGAGGGGGGAAAGCGCGAGTGCAGAAAGCGCAGTGGGAGAAATAGAAGTGTCTGAATAATTATTATTATGTCTGCTCTACCAGAAACAACATCTGGGGGGAAAGAAAAGAAAAACAACAACCTGGATGACACCGCCAAAAACCGCCTGAACCTCAAAACGTAAAAAGGAAGGAAAGTCAGACTGAAAAAGACTTCTTCAGTATAAAAATGTTCCAGTCAAAATTAATGTTCTCCATTTCATGAGACTTCAATAAAAGTGATAGATGCCTGAGTCCATTATTTGCTGGAATGGGGTTTTTAATTGATGTATAAATAAACACGCCACCTAAATAGCAATAAGGCTCATCACAAACAGCCTGAGCACACTCGAGCGCACTCAAGCACCATCACCGCCTCCATCGTGCACAGCCACAAAAGATTCCTAATTAGTTTTATGAGGGAACATGATTCTTTTGCATAAAGACTCGTAACCTTCAATCTTTCTTTTCACCCCCGGTCCACGTGTCTACAGTGTCGGTTCCCACCCATAACGACAATGCCCTCACAAATCAATGAGCACACACAAGAGGCCTTTACTACCCACCCTGGTGGGTAAAAGACACAAACCAGGGAGGGAGCCACATTGCTCCTCATGCATCACGATAAACAGGCATGGCAGTGCCACCCACTCGCTGACCTCACCGTCTTCCTGGCAACTGCTAGAAGACGTTTGCGTTGGCTCCATTACGGCAACGATTGCTCCCAGAGCACGCCGTCCAGGGCTGGATGTTCCATTCACATGCACGCACGCACGCACGCACATACACAGAAAAAGAGAGCAAGGCAACCAGCTAGAGTTCACATTTGACAGGTAAACACTGGAATGCATATGAACAGAAGCCTACTTGTTATATGCCTACACTGTAGAGTACACTCTTCTGATCACTGAGCATGTGCTGTTTAACCTTGAAACATACTCAGCAGCAGTCTGAAATGTAAGAATATCTCCCACAGGGCTCATGACTGATGAGTAATCTCCTTATATTGTGGTGTATTTATGGGCTTGAGAAGTGTTTGTCTGCCAGACACCACTCGTTCTCACTTTTTCACTCTGTGACTGAGGTGATTATAAAAGTCAGTTATTCCTGCAATGTACCAGCTCTATAATTGTTCACTTATGTGTTGCCGTTTCACCCCCCCACCGCCCGAAACCACGCCCGTTCTCCCATTTCTATTGCTGTACTGTTTGGCCTTGCAGCACTGCTCATTCAGACCCCAACGGGAGCTGGCACTGGGAGCTTGGCATCATCCGTACTGTGTCAGGGAAGTGGGAGTTTCAAGAAGGCTGGGGTGGGGGTGGAGGGTGCCAGGACCGTCACACCACAAAGGGCTTATACGGGCAGGCTCCTTGGCCAGCCAAAACCAGCTCTCATAAGAGCTCGGTAAAACAAACAGTCCCTCTGTCCCTCCGAGCGGTTCTCGCCAGCAACACTGCTCACAGATAATCCAGAGCAGCTCCAAGGGTCATCGGCATTTTCAAGCTAAGACAGGTCAGAATTTCAAAAGCTTTAAGTAATAAAATAAATGACACCCTGGGGGCCCAGTATTGTTCATATTAAATGAGTTTAACATAATCATGCCTTAAAGGGACACTTAACAGTATGAAGCCATTAATAATGTCGTTATCATTGAGTAACCAACTTAAATTGTGAAAAATAAACATTTTGTTATCTTAACGGCAATTATCTGGATGTTTTTGGCTACGATCTACTCATTTCTTGGACTACACAAGCTTTTGAGTCTCTTCCATCCATCCATCCATCCATTTTCATCCGCTTTGTCCGGGGCCGGGTCGCGGGGGCAGCAGCCTAAGCAAAGAGGCCCAGACCTCCCTCTCCCCAGCCACCTCCTCCAGCTTATCCGGGGGAATACCAAGGCGTTCCCAGGCCAGCCGAGAGATATAATCTCTCCAGCGTGTCCTGGGTCTGCCCCGGGGCCTCCTCCCGGTGGGACATGCCTGGAACACCTCACCCAGGAGGCGCCCAGGGGGCATCCTTGTCAGATGCCCGAACCACCTCAGCTGGCTCCTTTCGATGTGGAGCAGCAGCTGCTCTACTCTGAGCCCCTCCCGGATGGCCGAACTTCTCACCCGATCTCTAAGGGAGAGGCCAGCCACCCTTCGGAGGAAGCTCATTTCTGCCGCTTGTATCCGCGATCTCGTTATTTCGGTCACTACCCACAGCTCGTGGCCATAGGTGAGGGTAGGGACGTAGATCGACCGGTAAATTGAGAGCTTCGCTTTTACACTCAGCTCCCTCTTCACCACGACGGACCGGTGCAGCGTCCGCATTACTGCAGCTGCAGCCCCAATCCGTCTGTCGATCTCCGGCTCCCTTCTCCCATCACTCGCGAACAAGACCCCGAGATACTTGAACTCCTCCACTTGGGGCAGGAACTCATCCCCGACCCGGAGTGGGCACTCCACCCTTTTCCGGCTGAGAACCATGGCCTCAGATTTGGAGGTGCTGATCCTCATTCCCGCTGCTTCACACTCGGCTGCGAACCGTTCCAGTGCGAGCTGGAGGCCCTCACCCGATGAAGCCAACAGAACCACATCATCTGCAAAAATCAGAGATGAGATTCTGAGGCCACCAAAGCGAAAGCCCTCCGCCACTTGGCTGCGCCTAGAAATCCTGTCCATAAAAATTATGAACAGAACCGGAGACAAAGGGCAGCCCTGGCGGAGCCCATCACCCACCGGGAACGAGTCTCTTAATCAGCGATATTACCTGCTAGCAGTCGCTCAATGTCATTCTGAGGTGCAGCTCATTTGACCAATGTGTAACTTTGGTGCCTTTTGAGAACAAATCACACTTTCCTATTTATAATAGTAAAAAATGAAACGTTACGCTGTATAAGTTTGGTCATTTTTATGGAGAGAAAATCATTACAGAGAGAATTTGTGGCTGTGTCTGTGAATCAACTGTATTCCTTGTAGATGCCACTCCTGCAGTCACTGATGTCATTGCTTCCAGGAATTTCGAGGCATCTTGGTAGTGCCAGATTTTGGCGGAGACATGTGAAATCAGCGGTGAATCACATGGGTCTGAGTCCGCCCCAGACCATTTTCCTGAATTTCCTACTCTCCTTGCCTGTTAACTCTCTCTGCAGTGTCCAATATGATGAAGGCCAAAAATAAAAATGAAAGTTTTTAAGGTTTTGTGTAAATGAAAATGAAACTTATGAGTAATCTAATGCAATGAAAGCAATTCATAAAATGCCCTGTTCTATTCAAGTGTCCTTGTAATGGGGAAATTATTCATCGGCAGCTTTTGACTGCTCATCTCCACACAGAGAGTATTTACTGCCAGATGGGGGCAGTATAGAAAATATGTGGTACAACCTCTTTCCGGGCTAGTCTTATCAGTCTGTCAGCCAGCCATGAAGAAGAATGAATAATGAATAACAATCATAACAAAGAGCTGAAGTGAGACCAAGTGTTAAAAACAATGATAAATATCTGCTGTAGCCACTGTCTGCACTTTTCTTACTGCATTTTTTTTTTTATCCTTGATGGTTTTTTGTCTCTGCCATTCTCTGTGAAACCTGCTGTCACATCCATTTTCAAGCCCACCTGTCAACCAATCAACATTCGACTGACCCACAGTGTCATCCACGTCAAGCAAAGTGCAGTTGGGATTTTGGATGACTGCATGGGAGCACGTTTGTGTTGGTTGAAAACCGCTTTCCGTGGGCTCGCTGTAGGCAAGAACTTGCACACGAATCGCGGCATAAATTAAGGATAAGACATAACAACGACACAGAAAACACATTTCTCGCCACTCTTAAACGAAAGCACCATTCAGGCATTAGTGATCTGACTTCTTCTGCCTCTGCTTATTCTTAGCTTGACATGAAAAGGTCTTGACGTGACATGAAGACAATAGCTATCTTACCACACGCCATTTTTTTTGTTAATGATTGTGCTTCATCATTTATAAGCACCTATTTACCGTTAATTTTTTTGTTACTTTCTAGTTCGTTTACAAATCCTTTTAATTAAAATTCTTATTTTATCACCTTAATTTAAGCCTTTAAACACAGCTATTCTGAGCATTAACTGAATGTGAAAATTCATCTCAGTAATTATTATTTAATCGAAAACAATCTCTCACAGACCCACCGCAGCCCATTATGTAGTGCTGTGATGGCACATCAAACAAGCGATTATGCTGGCTGATTACTACGACTGACTGTTGAATATTGGATAACTATCAAGGCCAAACCTGGCAAAAGAGGCACCTGTTGCTCATTATGGCTGTCAGAGAGATGACAGGTCAGGGAGGTGAGTGGACGGTCAATAGCCACCTCTTCTGCTTCTGCACATTCAATTGAGCCTTTGGAAATGGCATCATCAATATGCAACTTCAAAGCCCCCGGGAGTGTGCTGGAGAGGTGCGGCCATGTGTACGTGTGTGTTTATTTGGCGTGTGTGAGAGTGCGCGCATGTGTGAGTCATTACTCATTTGTGTCCCCTGAGTGAGTCGTGGCCATTCAAGCCCTTTGTGTGCAGAGTGAGAGGAGACGAGAGGCCCATCTAGACATGAGATCACAGATTATACACTTAACGCTTCGCCAAGAGGGCTCAACAGAGCGCAGGAGAGCAAAATTGAAGGAGAGCGAGGAAAAAAAGGGGAAAAAAAGGGGGAATCAGAGAGGGAGATGATGAGAGAAAAACAAACAACAGAGTGAATGGTGTGAACTGCAAAGGGGCAAGAGGAAGCGGCTTGCACTGAAGGGAAACAGTGATGAGAAAGAGTGCGTTTGTGAGAGCGAACGGGCGAGATGGAGCGAAAAAGAAAATGAGGGCGAGACAGCGGCCGAATGCTATTGTGCTTTTCTTATCAGGCCGGCAGAGCGATTTTATTGCCCGCAGCTTTACAATGAGCAGTTGAGGGTTTAGTGCTCCAGTGATGACCATAGCAAATCTCTGCAAAGATATGGATTACACTAGGGCTAAACTGGCCACTAAACACTCAATAATCCACATTCTGTATCCTGCATGACCTCATTTTCTGGAAAACTGCATTGATAAGAGCCTCAGTTAATTTTATCACTAGCGCAGATTCACAGGATAAACTTCTTCTTAATCTTGTTTTTTTATACCTTTAGGTTGAAAATATATGAGGGGCCCAACGGTGGTTGGAGGAGACAGGCATATTTCCAACAACATATTCTAAAAAAAAGTTGATTAATGGATTGCACTATGAGAGAGAATGAGATTTGATTAATTCTATAAGTGATTAACTACTAATGGTAGTGTTTTGGATATGTAATCAGACAACCCAGCAGGATGAATACGATGTATTATTTTGAAGCTCTGTGAACCAACAGTGTGATATAAAATGTAATATTTTTTTTAAAAAGGGGGTTATTTTTTGAAAAATATATAGCTAACCAGGACCAATACAGTCAAATAGAATAAACAAAAATATAATTAATGTGTAAACAATCAAAATAAATGGCAAAAAAAATGATAGTTGGCATTTTAATCCAGTTTCAGCTGCAACAGGATCCAGCCTCCTCCACCCCCCCACCCCCACCCCCCAGAGAAAACAGCATGATAAAAAGTAGAAGAAGAAGAAAGAAAAGAGGATGAGATGTTGAAATAAAAAGGGCAATGCATGTGTCTCTCCCTCTTCCTCTGTGATTGTGATTAACAATGACATGTTGACTGACTGGAGCCTCTAGACACATAGGGAGGAGGGGATAGCCTCCAAGACTGCATTTCCCATGGGCCTTCGTAACAGCGTCTGCACAGATGGCAGATGGGATGAGAAACTCATGAAGCCTCATTCAAAACAACAATCACACAATCACACAGTCAGCACACACACACGTACACGCACACACACCCAGTGAGTCAGCAAAATAAACATGATCAGCCATGAGTGTGTGGAATATCTAAAGGCTGTCATGCATAAAGTGTAGGGCTTTCACTTCAAGCTTTGGAGTGCGATGAAGAGAGAGAAGTGAAGATAACTGCAGAAATGTCAGACACACGCACACACCAGATACTGCAAGAATTACATAAATCCACACTAGGGGGGTGGATATATGGGTGGTTTGGACCAGTAAAAACTGGTGAGGTCACCCTGTGATCAGCGTAGCTATTTTTAAGGTCACAAATATAAAAAGAAAAAAAAAAAATCAAAGACGCAGGCATGTGGGATGAGTCGGAGATGCAGGACAAAAACAAAAGAGTGGCAGTAAAGCCTGTGCAAAGAAATGAAGATGACAGCATTCGCCAAAACCAGACGATAAGTTGACGGCATGAAAATCTGCCATAACTACACAAACTGGTACTGTACACTAAGCGGATGTGCAGTATTTATACTTATATACTTAAAGTTCACCACATCAGTTGTGACTGAAATAACTACTTAAAGGACTGCCAAGCCACAGCCATTAATGGGCCTGAAACAATGAATCCTACTGACATGATTCCCTTCCTCTCCCTCCGTCCAGGCTGACAGGTGCACTTTCGGTTTTGGACTGTAATGCTTTAAAAGCTTCTAGACAGCTTGACTCATAAACGTTCCCATTTTTCTAAGGAGGAAATAACTTTGATCGTCTATAACTGATTTTAAGAGTCAGATTTTTTTTATTTTCTTGAACAGTTTACGGAAATTTAGTCTGCATATGAATGAGAATGACGGATGCAGGATTTCTAAGACCCCAAACTCTTTTTACTTTAAGATTTTTATTTATCAGCATTTATTGGCAAATAGCCAATATGGACCGATATGTCAGCTGGGCCAATATATATCTATTGGTCAAGTTCTAATGAAAATAAAGCATAACCAAAATTTTAGGTATGGGAAGCTTTCTGGTTCCTTTTGCATTCTGTTTGTAGTCCTGTAATCCATGCAGGTAAACAGTGCGTGTTAATATGCTAACCTGAAAATGGTGATGGACAGAGAAATAAAAATGTGTGGTAGACATCACTATGGACGTACTGCTACTAGGCATGGTATAGTATATCCTCACATAGACTCAACACTCTCATTTTATAAATAAATAAATAAACAAAAAAACTACAGCATCTCTTTAGGAGCTGACACAAAATGACATGTTTTCAACCAGCCACTCAAAAACTGCATTGAAGCTAATGTGGCAACAGAGCACCATCTTTCATCTTCCACCAATACATATGAGTATACATC
Source organism: Rhamphochromis sp. 'chilingali' (assembly GCF_963969265.1). Classification (NCBI taxonomy): domain Eukaryota; kingdom Metazoa; phylum Chordata; class Actinopteri; order Cichliformes; family Cichlidae; genus Rhamphochromis; species Rhamphochromis sp. 'chilingali'. Next base: position 18,152,653 of record NC_137946.1, read on the forward strand.
TATAAGAAAACAACAAAAAGCATCGGGGAGCTTTAAACATCTCATAGAACTTGCCACACAAAATGCACTTTCTTAATACGCACTTTGCGTTTTCCCCGAAGAAGAGTGCAGATGGCCGTTTATTACAAGCTGATACGTCAGCCACATACAGCAGCTCCATGCAGCAACATCAACACTGTTCTCATCCCTCTCACTTTTTTTCCTCTCACACATAAGCCATCCAATCACAGGTCTGACACACAGAAAACCGGAGAAAATAAACTGGGCTTAACGTCTGATTGAGAGTGCTTATCCGACGCGCTTATCTTGGGCCAGGGCTTGTAAGATTTCATGTTTCCCCAAACGATTTGCTCGTTTCTCACTTATCATGTTTCCCACTTGTAGTAGTAAACACGGGCCACATTTGGTTTGAATAAGGCAAATACGAATGTATTTATAGGCGTGTTTTTTTGTGTGTGTTGCATTAATGTATGCAATAACTTTGAGCCATAATGCACCAAATTAAAAATTAGGTATTCAGTCCTTGTACCATTTCAGGACTTAATTTGGGTAAAGCCCTGTATGCATAAATATTTAGGCCCATGGGCAAAGAAGGCTTGTTTCCCATCAGTTAGTGTAATCCTGTCAAGGGTGCTGTGTGGGTAAGGTGACGAATTCCAATCAAGCATGTGCTGCCTCCAATTAAGCAAATAAGTGAAAGCTCTACATTTGCATTACATAAAAAAGAAATGCATTTAAAAAAAACAAAACAACTGCATTTTGGTTCTCAGTGCCAGGAGCTGTACCCTGGGCACGTTTTCCACAAAAATAAGCATGAATGTGCGTCTGTACATGCATCAAAGAGAAGCAAAGCTATTGAGCACTCCCATGTACCGGCTTGTCTGTTTCTATTAGCACCGCCAGCAACCAAAGAGGGAGAGCTGCATAAAAGAGGAGTGAGAAAAGGCAAGATAAGACAGTAATACCTGCTGAGATGTGTTTCTTATGACAGCCACTACAAAGTCTCCAGTTCGCTGCAGACCAGTTCAGTGTGCCTTTTCCCGCTTCCTGACTCAAACCTTATCAAGTGCTAGCTTAAAACATACTGTGCACACACGCAGACAAGTGAGCGCAAACACTCGGACGCCGCTGTTAAAGTCGGCCAAAGCCAGCACACATACTCAGCATTCACAGGGCTAAAGGCCTTTAAACAATTCATTGCAAAATGTCTTGTAGGTCTTAGTCATTCGCACTCTCGCTTGATTCGTCACCAACACACAGCAGTAGCAGCAATTCACATGAATGACAGCATGAGTAAACACAAAGAAAAGAGAAAAGAGAGAGAGAAGGGAGGAGATAACTGGAAGAGAACTGCAGGGATGCGGAGAGTCTTCCCAAAATAATCCAATAATAATGAGCCACCATTTCATTAGCATTTGAGTAGCTTGTAAAAGAAAAAAAAAGATTTTTCAGAAGTCTGTTTACTGGAGCAGAAGTGAAGGGAAAAAGAGCTTTTAACAGAAGAAGAGATCAAGAGTGGAAAGGGAGATGGAAATAAAGTGAGGTCAGATGTCACCAACAGGGCAGAAAGGAAAAACTGCAGAAAGAGTAACAGTGTGAATGTTTGCTTGGGGGAAATGACAGATAAAGAGAGAAGACGGACAGATACAGCGGACTCTTTTCAGCACAGCGGACAGCTCCTGCTCTCTCTGCTGACAGATACACTGACTAAGAGAAGCTGCATTGGAAATCCTTCATTTGGGCGGAAAAAGTCATTGACAAACAGCTGAAGCTGCAACTGCACTAATTGCTGTATTAATACCACCAGGATCTTTTCAAGGTCTAAGAGTGCGTGGCGGCAAAATACGACCAAAGATGCGAAAGCCCCGCTCTTTGCAGGAGCCCCCGCAGCAGAGCAGAGCCATACTCAGCACGGCTGATATTATATTCAGGGGGGAAAAAATCCAGGTCAGAAAGATGTGCACGTACGCACACACACACTGCAGGGATTGGAGGATTGCAGCCAAGTGATCGCAAAGCTGACTTCATCCAACTGCAGTTTAAAATGTCTGCCACCTGATTGGCTAAAGAGGCTTAGTAACGGATCTTGCAATAAGCCTTGTCACATGCTATTGGGTAACAAACAAAAACAAAACAAAAAAAAACTTTTTTTTGCTCTTTCGTGTTATAGATCACGCCCTGATACTCTTTCACAAACACATTATTAAAAACCACGTTTCCGATTCAAAAAGCTATAAAAACATCACACTGAAATGATGCAGTACTGAGTAGTAGGTATAGCAGTAACAGTAGCTCAGACTTTTGATTAAAGTTAGGCACAGCTCGTTTGGCTGTTTATCAGTGGGATCTTTAAAAAATGCTTTTTTAAGTTTATGTAATAAATTTGAAGATTAGGAAAGCCTGAGCGCCAATGAAAGTTTGAGATTTTTGGATTTTCTTCCAATAAAAGCCTGCTGCATGGTGCTACTTTTTTAATTTATTTATTTTAGCCAGGGAATTAAAAAAAGGAGTTGGATATATAAAATTAAAATGCATGTGCATCCCCTACATAAAACCATTTATCATAGAAATCTGAAAGCATGTGCTTGAGACTGACAGCGCTGAACTGCTAGAACCGTGCCTCTCAGCTAAAATAATAAGCCGATGCACTTTCTCATGAATAAATTTACATCTTTCTTTATACAACACAATTCAGTCGATGGCCTTTTCAGTTCAGTTTGCTCTTGTTGTTCAGTTGATCCCTTTCATCTAGTGTTAACTGGGTCCTGGACCCAGGAATAAGTAAGTAGGACGCAAAGAAAAAATAAAAAAGTGGTATAGTCATATCGTGCTATTGTTGGGTGCGGCAGCCACCCTCAGCAACATATCCTTTCTACAAAGACGTGTATAAAGTCAAACAGCTGCACTTTAAATCTATAGTGTAGTCGTCTCTAACCATTTGCTTGGCAAGTGGCAGGTTGCTCGTTCGATTCCAGCCATAGACGCAAATCCTTTTGGGATTGTGTCAGAAAGGGCATCTGGAGTAAAAGCTCTGCCAAATCAAACACGCATCACCACCTGCTGTGGCAACCCCATGTGACAATGGAGCAGCCAATGACACTTTATTCTGTACTGAAGGAACTGACTATACAATTTTAATAACTTAGTGTGTGTCTTTCAAGCGTAGCCTCCAGAGTGGCGTCATCTGAGAAATTCGAGGTTCGTAGTCGTTCCGATTTCTTCTACGCTGGTTGTGTTTTTATTTACTTTTGTGATAAAGCTGCAAAACTGTGACACCATAAGGACTGCTCTCCACTTAATGCCACGAGAGAGGTGAAAAGCTTGTCATGTTCATAGAAAATATCAGATCAAGTATTTTAAGTGAACTGTAATCAAGAGGCAGCACCAGAATGTAAACTGACTTTTAAGCTAATCAAGTTAATGAGGGCAATTAAGGCAATCGGCTGCCTTTTGAGCTGCTTGTTTTTGTAAAAGAAATGTTTTTTCACAGAATGGCAACAGCGTTAGCTTCATCATTTCTGGAAAGTACAGATCGATAAATCGTTAAATAAATATGCCAGAGTCACCACGTGCTGCACTTAGCTTTGCTCATTTAACACCTGAAACCAAAGGAATGAATGAACACGGGTGTAACTTCTTCATACACTCTGGAGACAACCTAAGAGCTGCAGTAAGGAAGCACTGCCTGGGCCTTTTACCAGAACACAACTTTTATGATTTATGTGTTAAGGCCAAAAAAATAAAAAATAAAATAAAATGCCTGGAAGTCACGAGTGGGAGAGCGAAAAAGTATCTAAAGTAGAAAGGCTCAAAGAGAGAAAAAATAGAAAGGGCCAAGGAGAGAAGTGAAATCAAGGACATGTTCTCACCGTGGGAAGGACTGCATCAAACAAATGAGAGATGCTGCTGAAGCCGGGTGAAGGCATTAGTTAAACCGTGAGGTGCTGAAGTGGAACTTTAAGGACCCTTCTTTCAGCATTTTTCTCCTCTTCCACTTGGAAACAGCAGATTCTGTCTAGGAACTGATGTAACTTAATTTCTCTTTTCAGTTTTTCCTCAAGACAGGAAGTAACAAGGGCATGCTTGTGCGTTATGTCATGGGAGCCTCAGAAGGAAGCACTCGAGGCTTGCGTTCTGTACTTTAACAAGGCCTTTCGCAACTTGTCTCCTGATTTCACTCAAAATGTGATAATTTCAAAGCTGAGAGGAAGTGAAGTCCTACAGGGCATCCAGCGTGTTGCTTACACCTCACTGGGTGTAAGTCACTATGTGCTCCTTGTTCTTTCTCAGCCTCCGCAAGGAATGATTGATCAGAGCAACTTGTTTGCAGTATGCAAGTAGTCTGGCGTTTTATATGTGCAAGTGTGTTTCTTTTTGGCTCCATATTCAGTTATGTGATGATTGCCTTTTTACGGAATGCGTTTGAGTGTGTGCGTCTTTGTGTGTCTGTGAGATGAGGCCGCTGTAGACTAGCTGATGTTAAGTTCAAAGATCACTAGATAAGACCCAGCAGACCTGCCTCGCATCAAGCTGGTGGCAATTCAGGATCGCTAATCTGTTTGCTTGGTTTGGTTTGTCGTGCATGCACTACATCAGATAGGATGTGTGCATGCACAGTGTGTGTGTGTGAGTACTCACACACAAACGCATGCCTCCGTGCATGTTCGCCATCAGCTGAAACAATGGAGAGTACTGTTCCATTGAACCGCAGTTGATGGAGGATAAGAGCGGGAGCAAGCAGCTCCAGTGGGTCTCAGTAATCCATCATCATAAGACACAGTCAGGAATGACACACTCAAATGCGCGCGCACACAAAATACGGCTGAGGGGTTAGCGGACCATGATGTACTTTGCGTTATTGTACAAAAAAAAAAAGATCACACACAGTGTGCACACACACCCAAGACAATCAAAAGTCAAGCCAGACAATTACAAAACTGAACACAAAGAAGCCAAATTTGCTGAAGCCAAACTCGGCTCTGACGTATTTCATTATATAATTATTCTCTAACAATTCCAAAATGTGCTTTTTAATAAAAGACGGCCAAAAGAATGAGCTCAGGCCTCAACTACACATCTGTTGTGGTGCTGTACCAGTACAGGCCTGTCCATCAGCTTTACTTCAGACTCGTCCTCCACGCTGGACAGTGGTGAACATGAGGCGTTTGAAGTAAAACAAAAACAGCGGTAAGAGAGAAGCAGTTGTCAGAAGCTCGTGCTTTGGAAATAAAACCTTGAAAGACAACCAATTGAAGTTTGTGCTGGTGTTGATCATTTTAGATTCAAATCAAGTCAGTTTTGGCCAGTTCTTTTTTTTACATAAACCATGTTTTCAAGTCATCTCCTTCTGTCCTTTGCATTATTTGCATGCCTTTAGGGGATTTAATACATTAATACTTTATCTCTCATAGCTTCAATTTATCTGATGACTTCTGTTTTGGTGCATGCCATCATCCTGGAGGAGATTTTCTTGGATGCTATTAGATACAGTGGGGCAAAAAAGTATTTAGTCAGCCACCGATTGTGCAAGTTCCCCCACTTAAAATGATGACAGAGGTCAGTAATTTGCACCAGAGGTACACTTCAACTGTGAGAGACAGAATGTGAAAAAAAAATCCATGAATCCACATGGTAGGATTTGTAAAGAATTTATTCGTAAATTAGGGTGGAAAATAAGTATTTGGTCACCTCAAACAAGGAAAATCTCTGGCTCTCACAGACCTGTAACGTCTTCTGTAAGAAGCTTTTCTGTCCCCCACTCGTTACCTGTATGAATGGCACCTGTTTGAACTCATCATCTGTATAAAAGACACCTGTCCACAGCCTCAAACAGTCAGACTCCAAACTCCGCCATGGCCAAGACCAAAGAGCTTTCGAAGGACACCAGGAAAAGTATTGTAGACCTGCACCAGACTGGGAAGAGTGAATCTACAATAGGCAAGCAGCTTGGTGTGAAAAAATCAACTGTGGGAGCAATCATCAGAAAATGGAAGACATACAAGACCACTGATAATCTCCCTCGATCTGGGGCTCCACGCAAGATCTCATCCCGTGGGGTCAAAATGATCATGAGAACGGTGAGCAAAGATCCCAGAACCACACGGGGGGACCTGGTGAATGACCTGCAGAGAGCTGGGACCAAAGTAACAAAGGTCACCATCAGTAACACACTACAACGGCAGGGAATCAAATCCCGCAGTGCCAGACGTGTTCCGCTGCTGAAGCCAGTGCATGTCCAGGCCCGTCTGAAGTTTGCCAGAGAGCACATGGATGATACAGCAGAGGATTGGGAGAATGTCATGTGGTCAGATGAAACCAAAGTAGAACTTTTTGGTATAAACTCAACTACTGGTCAACAGGTCAACCATACCTACTGTGAAGCATGGGGGTGGAAACATCATGCTATGGGGCTGTTTTTCTGCCAAGGGGACAGGACGACTGATCCGTGTTAAGGACAGAATGAATGGGGCCATGTATCGTGAGATTTTGAGCCAAAACCTCCTTCCATCAGTGAGAACTTTGAAGATGAAACGAGGCTGGGTCTTCCAACATGACAATGATCCAAAACACACCGCCCGGGCAACAAAGGAGTGGCTCCGTAAGAAGCATTTGAAAGTCCTGGAGTGGCCTAGCCAGTCTCCAGACCTCAACCCCATAGAAAATCTGTGGCGGGAGTTGAAAGTCCGTGTTGCTCGGCGACAGCCCCAAAACATCACTGCTCTCGAGAAGATCTGCATGGAGGAGTGGGCCAAAATACCAGCTACTGTGTGTGCAAACCTGGTAAAGACCTATAGTAAACGTTTGACCACTGTTATTGCCAACAAAGGTTATGTTACAAAGTATTGAGTTGTATTTTTGTTATTGACCAAATACTTATTTTCCACCCTGATTTACGAATAAATTCTTTACAAATCCTACCATGTGGATTCATGGATTTTTTTTTCACATTCTGTCTCTCACAGTTGAAGTGTACCTCTGGTGCAAATTACTGACCTCTGTCATCATTTTACACGTACACGAAATGTTTAAGTGTCGGTTATGATAAAGTTACAAAAATATAAAAACCCAGATAATGATCTCATGAATGTCAAATTCACTCACACACACAAACTATTTCCAATCAAAAGGTCATATCAACACAAAATCCATTCTCAAATATCACAGAGCCATGCCAGCATGCACGCTCTCTTTGCCAAGAAGGCCTCACACTTGAAATAAGAGAGTAAACACACGGAAAGATTAGGATTTTTAGAAAAGAAAAAAAGAAAGACTGCAGTGACTAAAATTATGTCATGGGAGGAATAACTCCTGGCAGGAGTCAGCAGTGACATTCAAATACAGACATCTCATGAATCATTTGTAGCAGCTTTGGAGATAAACATTTCAGTGCAATTCCAGTTCCTTAGGCAAGCAACAAAATCACATTTTAGGTACCCATCCATCCATCTGACTATCTATGCACACACACACACACACACACACACACACACACACACACACACACACACACACACACACACACACACACACACACACACTCTCTCACAAATCGATGTCTGTATGATTCTTGTCAGCAATGCCAGATTTTTCATTTAGGTCACTGTGCAACTGGGAATGAAACAATTTCCATGCGTGACCCCCACGGTACAATGCACAGGGTGAGACTCAGCCATCTATTGAATCCATACATTAACTTGATTATAAGAGCCTCCATCTCTGCACTCAGATAAAATAATCCAACCCTTACCCTGAGCTGACCGCATTCAGAGCTTGAATGTGGCGAGTGCAGGGTAAGGGGTCAGTGGATATAGAGGGGTGGGTTGGTGAGGCACAGGGGCTTTTGGAGGTTAGTACAGTGAGTCACCAACACTGTCAGATATTGGCTTCAAAATGACTTCTTGTACCTCTCTCCTCGAGGGTTTCCGAGTGTGAAAGTGCCTGAAGGAGGGGTGAGGATAAACCATGACATAGTGCTACAGGATCATGGTTGTCCTGCTGGTATCAGAAACGAACATTTCTACATGTGGTTACGTCTTATTTGAATAACTGGTTTGTGTCATTTTACTCATAAATACCAAAAACTTATAAATGTCAATTATAACATAAATGTTTTTTTTCTCTCCAATATTTATTTGTACAACTAGTCAGAGTTAATTTAATTCAACCAGTACATGCCAGTGCTTCAGTATTGTTTACTTCATGATGTTAGTTGTTGGCTGGTTACTAGGCAACATCTTGATGTCATAATATATCATGGATTATTTAAGTTTTGGGGATAATTAATGAGATGACACTGTTATGGAATTAAAATGATACAACACAAGATGTTACAGGTGCATAAACGCTACAAACAGGTCTCTTTAGCCTATTGGGAAATGGTTGCTAGGCAACATGATGACGTTTCTTCAGTGCCTGAACTTAATTTCATTATAAAAGAAATGTGTAAACTTTACAATTCCTCCAAATTGCATTAAGCTGCAGGATCATCTTCTCTCCCTGAAACAATTGAAAATAAAGTGCTCTTTAACTATAAATAATTAATTGTAAACAGTTAGTTATAAATAATTCACTGGAAATGAGCCGCTCTACAGCCACCTTTATGTGACATATTTTACCTTCCCAAACAAAAGCAATTGCAACAGATTTATATAACAATGTCAGGTTTTTAAATCATTTCCCAGCATGTTTACGGGACATTGGTGCTTTTCTCCTTGTAATTGCATTGATGCTTTGCTCATACTGAGGCTGCTAGCTAGTTCTGTGTTCCTTCTAGCTTTAGCTTTGACCATTTTCCCTTTGCTAGCTTCTTTAAAGTGTTCATATATAGTTGTGTGAAGGTGATTTGAGTGACTGGGTTTATTGTTAGGAGTATTTTCATGACGGTGGTCCTCCCATGGTTTACTTTGGCAAACTTTACGAGGCGCTTCAATGCTAATTACATGTTGTGTGGCTGTGAGTGTTTGTCTGAAACCAAATTTCTGCTGAAAAATAAATAAATAAAATGGCACACCCAGCTTAGTTGAAAACTGGCTTTTATTTTCTCAGGTTAAAACAAATGAGTGATTTTTTTAATGCATTTTCTACACATATTTGATTTAAGTCACAAAACAGTTTTTTTCTTTTTATATGCTTTGTAAAAGGTCTTATGACAGCACAGCTTTTTTTAAATGTGATAATTTAGCACTTTACCATCACAAACACTACTCCACATGCTGTTAAGAGTTTCAGTGGATTTTGAGCCTTTTGTGACATGGTTTATTTTTCCTCAATTACTATGAAATAGGTTTAGGAATGTCACACAGATGCTTCTAGCTAAGGGCAGGATGGGCTTTACAAACATCTTGTTCTCCATCAATCATTAGTTCTTTTCTTCCATCCTAAGGAGAAATACCGAAACATCAGCACCTTTTCAACTTTTGGTTGGTGGGCAAATACAGAGGTCAGGCAAAACAGGCCACACTGTCATGAAGCGTTTCCAAAGGTGTTCAATTAAGTCTGTTAAATTCAAAGATGTACTAGGTTTTGCATCTTTTCTGACTGGCTGCTGGGCACCGAGAGTGAGCCTGCCACTGTCTTTGTGTTTTAACTTTTTAATTAGATGTGTGCTATATATATTATCTGTAATATTCTTGTGTACTTGTATGGAATAACTGCCTCAAATGAGCAGCATAACAACAAAAATAAGCTCTTTATCTAATGAGCAGTCTAAGAAAAGCCATTATTTATACTTACATGTAAACTGGAGGAGTAGACTTTCAGTGAAGCGATGACATTTTTTTTTTTAACTTTACCCACTGACTATATTTTATCCTGCTTTTAATGCAAATACTGCAAGAGCATTGATTATAGCAGCATTTGTGATCTAACACACATATACACCCTGATATGCTTCAGAGGGTTTGTTTTGCATGTGCTTACAGTTTCTCTGTTCCAGAGAATAAATGGAGTGAGGCTGATTTTTGCAGTAACTGCTGTTTTTGAGGCTGAGGTTATTATAGTTAACTAAAACTAACTGAAATGATTTTTTGAATTTGGAAAAACACAAAAAAAATCCTTAGTTTTAGTTTTTATTAGTTTGGTAAAAATGTTACAACCTGTCTGATGAGGCACTGATTTCAAGACATTCTGTGTTTTTATTGCAATACCTAAATTTTGACTCTGACACTGATGACTAATAAAACCTCATCTAAAATAAGGAAATCAACAGGAAAATCAACTCTGGATTAAAAGCAAAAATTCAGAAACCAAACTGATTTAAAAACAACCAGTCAAAATGAAATCTAATATATGTATAGCTGGTTTTTGGGTCATTGCAATTATTTTGTTAGAGCTACAAACGAAAAAACTAAATACAAAACAAGGAAAAAACAAAAACAAAAAAACAGGTCGACAGGTTACTAGTCGGCTACTATAATTTCCGGTATTGGCTTTTCCACGTTTCCACCTAATACAGTATTTCTAGCTGCCCACGCTAACATAGATGACTAGAAAGGTGCTAGATCCAAACATCAGTCAATAAACTTTTGTACCAGATGGTTACTAGATGTAAAACAAAGTAAGTTCTTACACATTCCCACCCAGAAGAACAGGCTTCAATGGCCCTGGCTTAATACAGACTAGTTGAACTCTGCTACAGGTGATGTAGCAGTCCTCTCACTATAAACGACTTCAAACCCGGCATATAGGCTTGCACAGGAAACAACACTGCAGCAACCGTCTTTGTGTTTGTCGTCGTGTTGGCACATTTACAACTGACACCACAGCCAAAGCTGCCGCAAAATGATTCTCCTCGTAAGTCCAGTTGATCCTACACCTCAATGGACACAGAACAGCTGATTAAGAGGGTCGATCGTGTAAATATACGCTCCACGTAGCACCTACTCCAAGCACCTGCACTGGAAAGACCCCACATGTAAGATTTGTCATGGCCCGAACTGCTTTCTTATCAGTTGTCGACACTACTGACTGATATCCAGCCCACCTACACAATGTTATTGCCAAATAAGGACTCTACAGTAGATTATGATACTGTTCTTATTTCCCTTGATGATATGAACCATGGCTCACACTCCTAACTTCATTTTGTGAGCCAAAACCAGCGCTGCTACGCTAACGGCATCACCTCCACAAAAAAGGAAGACACACACAAAAAAAAGCATACAGTGTCACTGTGGCCTGGGTAACTAGTGTTCTTATTCTTACTTAGGAAAAAAACAACAAGTTTTAAGTCTAATATATATACACTATTTCAAGTCTATGTCATGTGGTGGCCATGTCGTCCTGATATGTTCTTCACTCACTGTGTAACAGGGTGGAAAGCAAAAAGCAGACAATGATTTGCTGTGATGCAGAGCAGAACTACTAACCAGTGTAATGTGGTGTTAAATGACAACTTCTGACACCGTTTTCAGGCTGTAGGGGATGCACGAACATACCTCAGAGATCCTAGATATCTAATATAGAATACTAAAATTACACACACACACACTACAAACTTGGCTATAATCAACCGTCGGCCACTGCAATATGCAGCATGATGAATAGGTACACAGTTAGCTATACTTCCAGTAAGGCAAGTGTGTGTGTGTTTAGAGCCAAGGGAGTGAGGCGAAGTAGGCCAGCATGAATATAAAATCACCCCTGCCAGGGAATGATGTGGGCTACAAAAAGGAAGAGAGCAGAGAGTGTGTGTGTGTGTGTGTGTGTGTGTGTGTGTGTGTGTGTGTGTGTGTGTGTGTGTGTGTGTGTGTGTGTGTGTGTGTTGCCAGAGAAAATGTGCAGATGAAGGTGTAGGAAACTAAAGCAGGGGTTCTGTAGGAACACTCATTTCTCCTCTTTCTGGGATGTTGGGGGCGCACCCTCGCCGGCACACAAAAACCAGGTAAATCAAACAAAGCAGCTTGTTATAATTTTGGAGATTACTGCATTGTCATTGTGCCAGATGTAAATGCACGCACACACACGCATACACCGATGCAAAACAAACAAGATTCTCAACAGTGTTTTTGATCCAAATGTTTTGTATTAAGATGACATAGGAATTATATTGTTATGGCCCCTCCCATCTCACTACAATCACACGCAGACAATGCACACTTTTGGGGGAGAAAAAAAAAAAAAACACACACACACACACACACAAAAAAAACCAAAACATAATAGAGGCAGACACAAAAGCATGAAGCAGCCAGACACACAGACACAATGGTGTTGAAGCAAGGAGCACAGCAGAGGACAACCAGAACAATCGAGAACATATGCTTCCTGGAGCTCTTAATGTGAAGCTGTGAAAATGAATTATGCATTAGGCCAGAGAAAAAAAGCTGATATTAAATTAATCAATTAATATTTTATATCTTAAGGAATTTAAGAGAAATCTCAAAGTCCAGCTGGTTACACTTTTACAAATGCAAAGGGACGAGTTGGTTATCTTTGGTTAAGTACTTTACACAGTATTAATATGCGGACCTTACTTCTATTCACGGATACTTTTGATGCAGCGAATTACTAACAGGGCTGAGTGTTTCAGGTTTCAGGTCACATTTACGCCTAAACTAATAACACACAAACAGCTGCCCTTTTAATGTCTTTATTGAAAACCTTGGGTCGTCAATCACAGCGCAGACTGGAAAAAGTAACTGAACCTCTGTGCTAATGACTTTGCTAATGATGCGAATCATGTGTTGAATCACATTTTAGATTTGCTGAAGTGTACTCAGTGTTCAGTCCTTAACCTAACAAATCTCATATTAGCATATTGAGGCATTAAAAAAAATCAATAAAAGTTGAATTATTTATGAGTGGTAATTATAACAAATTCAATCAAAAAATTATCAAGATTGATAATGGAGCCTTAAAGCATACAGCAAACACAGAAGGTGACTGTTCGGTTCAAAAGCGATTACATTTTCAGCTCGATAATTGCCAACAAGCATGTGCTTCCCTTATGCAATTCATTCATAATTCATAAAACCTGCTCTTGCTTAATTAAGACCCCTATGCCGATGGTGTTTTAAAGAAATCAAACTCTAGACATAAAATCCCCTCTATGACAATTTATAGCATTGCAGGTAAAAGCCAGGCCTGAGCGCCTTATGTCATCTCCTTATTGCACTTCTCTTCCATCTGCAGTTGCATTTACAAAAACCTAGCAACAGTAGGTAAGAGGTGATGACAGGACAACACAAAGTCTCCCTCCAGACCTTCTAATGCTCAAAGACGAGAAGACGGAGAAAGTATTCCGAGAATAAGAACCAGTGAGGGGTGGCGCTGCAGACAGCTCCATTACCTAATCATAAAAGGGATCATCTACATTCATCCAACGGCCGCTTCACCCAGCCAGGGAGCCAAAGAGCGAGACAAGATTACACCAGTGGGTAAGGGGAAGTGGATGTGCTTAGAGGAGATGAACAATCTAGAGGGATGGAGGAAGTGACAGAGAAGCCACTTCCTCCCTCCTCCCCACCAAACCTCTGCCCCTTGTTTTCTTCCCATTCTCAGAAGACATGCTCACCCAAATCTTACACGGCTTATCCTTGGAAAAACCCCACATCTGGAAATAGCTGCTAACAAAGGATGAGAAGGAATTTAGAGAAGCGAAGCAGAATTTAGGAGCCTTAAGACAGAGAGGTGAACGTTTTTAGCCCGGATGCCTAATACACACGCATACAAATCAGTCTGGTTTGAGTTTAGCGCAAATCGTGTTTTAATTCAAGCTAAAAAGGCTGAAAAAGAAATGATAATGAAAGCGGGCCTCAGCATTATGCCTTAAAAGAGATTCTTTGGTTCAGAAGCAGATCATTCTGGAGGAGCTTGGTAATAAGAGGATTTGGGAGCAACAAGGTTTGTAGTTTAATGGACAACCTGGCATTTATACTTCTAATTGGGTATTTTCCTTCCCCAGAAATTTGCAACACTATGAAAAGAGTTTGTAGATTTGTCCGGACTGCGGGAGAATCTGAGAGGTGCAGATCTCGGCTCTGGAAGAACGCTAGCCATGCTAACAAAGTAGTACAAGTTAATTCCACGCTGTGACAAGTGATCGATGAAGAAAAATGGCCAATTAAAAGTTTAAATGTGAGCGAAGTCTCACATTTTCCCTGGTTTATGGGACTCCCAACTACATTTCCCTGCTGTACCCAAAAGAGCAGAGGAAAGAGGAGAACAGTGATACCCACAGCATGATGAGGCTCCGCAGGGGGGCTGGAACTCATCAGACCCCCACAGAACATCATACAGCTGGACCTATGTTACACTCAAGAATAAAAGAGCACCTGAAGGACAATCACAAACTGAACCGCTCTGAATCCTTTTCATCATTTCTCACCCTTTAGTTCACCATCTTTCTCCTTCAACCGCATTTTGTTCTTTTCTTTTTTAAAGTACAAGATGAGCATCCTTCCACATCATCGTTTTCTTCCTGGCTTTCATGCTCCCTGTCTCTCCTTTGGCTCATGCAGAGGTCAGGACAACCCAGCTGTGTGATAGATAGCAAAGTCATCCATGACCTTGCAGCAGAAGCCACACCTTCTGTCCTCTAGCTCTTCCTTACATAGGGGTGTGTGTGTGTGTGTGTGTGTGTGTGTGTGTGTGTGTGTGTGTGTGTGTGTGTGTGTGTGTATATATATATATATATATATATATATATATATATATATATATATATATATATATATATATATATATATATATATATATATATATATATATAGTATACTCATTTAGGGAAACAAAATAAGAGAGCGTTCATGCAGTGTTTTTGTCCAGCACTGTTTACATCGTTAGCTAACGCTGCTTACTGCCTGTGGACCCTAGGCACAAACTGGCAACCATAAGCTTCTCTGCAGCTTTACAGCAGCTAATCTTTCCCAAAAATAACCACCTCAATATCATCTTGCAGAAGATGGGAAAACAGTTTTTGAAAAAACAAAGTGGAGCTGGCAGATTTAAAACATATGTGTGCATATCAGACAATATACATACCAATACTTATATTATATGACAGTCCAATATGGGCCAGCAGTACTGAACGGTTAAAAAAAACAACAACTTTCAATCAGATCTTTGTCTTTGTGTCTTTAAAACTACTCACTATACTCAAAAGTCCATTTAAACCACGCTAGCAAGAGAGCACATGATTTAAATGACTGTTCAAGTCTGTTAGCTGATGCTTGTTAATACGCTCATCTCCACGGTTGTGCGAGCACCAGATGACGCATTGTTATTCCACCGCAAGGCCATGCAAGAAGATCACAGTGCTGCAGGGAAATAGTTAACCTATGCCCTAGGTATGCAGCCACAGGGCACCCTTGAAAAACGGTTCATTTAAACTGAGTTTTGTGCTGATGTCTCAAACCACCTCAGGGCAAAGTACAATGGCACAAAATGCATCTTGAAAATGGGTGACCTATTCCTTTACAAATTCATGAAGCATAAATCAGCATGCCAGAGTCGCAGCGCACCAGACAGAGATTCAAAGACACAGAGCGAGTCTCTGTGATGCATTTGTTCCTCCATTTATAACCTCGATGAATGGATTGAAGTGTGCCTGCATTCACCTCGGTGTATTTTTATAATCAGGATGTGTCTGACTTGGTGTGCTGTGCCGAGTCTCGCTCTGCCGGCTGAGGACTCAGGATCAGGTGACCTTGGTGATTGTGGAACGTGTGGACAAGAATAATGAGACGTTTGCTAACAGAGAGTCAGTGGGACCACTGAGGAGGCTCAGGTGGGGATTGACACTGCCAGAAGATATTGCATCTGACCGAGGAGGATGGCAAAGGAGGAAAGGAAAAGCAAAGAAGGTGGCATAAAAACTAAGAGTGAGCCAGAGTGTGTCACCAATCATTTTCTATCCCAGATAAACACGCCGTTTTGATCCCAAAAAAAGCATTACAACTAGATAAAGCCGCCTATAAATAAGCCCAGCTGGTGCTGTACTGAGGCAGAGGGACTGACAGTATTGCCTGTAGATGCATTTGAAATATATGTCTCAGTTCTTCAAACAAAGAATAGATATGACAGTACGGTTCAGACAGATAAGTCACACATCAACACTCTTCTCTCTGTCAACAAAAATTGCTTCTCACCTGGCTTTCTTCCACCAGCATCACAACGTGTCACACAAATAACCAGCGACTGGGTGGAAGAAGTGGCTGAACATTAACTGGAAAGATTTTAGGGTTAAAATCTACAGAACAAACAGTGCAGTGAGGCAAACGACAGGAAGTTCTTGGAAGGGGAAAACTCAACTGTGAAATGGGCCCAATCAAACAGACTGAAGTATCCCATCGTGGAGAGGGCTGCCCATAAGAGTGGTGCCTAAACTTTAAATTACTGCAACACCAGCTGAATATTTCCAGGTCAGCTGAAGAGATCTGGGTTCCCAGTTTTACTTGGGACCTAAAAATGTCAAACTACTCAGTAATTCTTAAGGATAGAAAAAAAAAGCAAAAGATTAAATGAACGTCTGAAAAAATAAATCTGCTTACTGCTCCCCTCCCCTATTAATCATCTTATGATCCCTCGGAAAGGGCCTCAACTCCTAGACTGAGAACCATTGATCTGTAAAATCTACATTAGGCGGTTTGATGTACATCTACTTACCTACAGACAGGTGACAAATTTAAGAGAAAGACTGAATAAATTAGAACACAAACACATCCATCATAGATGCCTCCACATAGGGCTCAGCGAGGTATGAAAATCACATGCTATGGACTTAACAATTGCCAGATTTCAAGTCAATCTTAACCCCAATGGGAGATACAATAAGTAAAAAAGTAACTCATCGCCTGTTCTGTACTTTAAGATATATTAAGCACATAAACAGGAGACTGACAAAGGCAGCTAGAGAGAGAGGGAGAGCAAAGAAACGCTGTGGAAGAGTGCTGTGTGAGAAGTCCGGAAGTGCAGAGCAACACCAGGTGGTGGAGCGTCTGGATGCAGGCAATCAAAGACCGGTGTTGCCTTGACAACTGTGATGCCTTGTTGATGATAATTGCTGAGCACCTTGCTGTCAGCACCCCCCCACACCTAGTGAAGGTCTATTAGTCTATGTGTGTGGACTTATTAAAAGATTAAGAATAAACAAGGGCAGCACTGAAGTGTTCGGGCTCAAAGTTGATTTCTCAACTGTTCTTCTCTTTCTTTCTACACAGTTTCATGTCGCCGTACAGACCAAGGAGCATATCTGATACAGCAGACAGGCCCATCTGTTCACTCCAGCCGCAGTGGGATCTGATCAATAAAGCCCCGGTGGAGGAGAATGTGGCTGCTGTGGTCTCCCACACTGATTGGAATAATGGATCAGCTTTTGGGTCACAGTGGACTCATTGTACCAGCAGCATGACCACTGAGGTTTCCTGCCTCCACACCTCTTTGTTTCAACTCTTTTAATTAAGGAGCTGGGCAGCCGAATTCCCTAACAGGCTTAGCTATTGGCAGCCTTGCAACCAGAACTGATTGTTCAATTCAGGATTTAGCAAGTAAAGCTTTGTATGACCAACACACGCTGCTTTAATTTGTCAGCGTGTCGGGCCTAATGCAACACTTGCAAATAAACATTAAGGCCTTAAAAGCGGGTTATTTACAGAAAATGATGCAGAGTGCATTTCAGCTGAATGCTCTGATGGGCTTTCACTGATCTGATGTGGACCAGTCCTGTCCTCTTCCGCTGCATCAGCTGGTGATTTTCTGAGCACATAGCCACTGCAGCATCCTACCACCTCCTCCTCCTCCACTCTCTCTTCTCCTCCCCCACCCTCCCTCAACCCCTCTCCACCTGCTTTTAAATGCATGGCGCTGCCCTGCCAACCTAGTCTATGCAGGCAGCATCACTCCTCTCAGTCCCTCCAGAGTGAAGGAGGAGGCTGTGGAACAGGATGGATGGTTATCAGCTTGTGCAACCCGGGGGGTTGTAAAAGAAGGAGACAAGATTGGAGTGAGCCAGCGAAAGCCCCTCTGCACTTCCCCGTAGTACCAATAATCGATTGGGGAGATGAGAGGCGACCTGAATCAGAATGGCTCACCACAGTCTGACTGAGATCAAACTGGTTTGGCTCAACTGTAGGCTGTCCTGCTCCAAGCATCCAGTGAGTTAACAGGCCGTCAGACTCGCTGCACTGTAATCGGGTAAAAAATTCATTATCAAGTCATTATTATTCTACCTTCAAAAGAAAATCAATAATGATCAGACCCCCTCCTCCTCTTCTCCATGCTAGATGCATGTAATATCATGCAGCACACGCCATCGCCTGATAGATGAAGGAGGGGGACACAGCCAACGCGCACACGTCCTATACCTCTCCCCAAAAGCATTAGTCTTCCAGACCTACATCGGCTGTACATTTTGCTCATCTGTTTCGTAACAGTACACACCAGTCATGGGAAAAAAAAAGAAGAAAAAAAACCCAGCTGGATTAAATCCTCTGATCTAGGCCCTGCATCGCCGACACAAGCCTCCGATGGAGGGGTAAAGATGGAAGAGGGGTGGAAACGTATATGTGCTCCAGAAATAATGGCTGCTTGAAGCAGAGTAATATAAACCATTAACAGCTCCAAAGCCACCTATACACAAACGTATATGTGACTCCTTTGGGCTCGGGATGCAGGGCCCTGCCTCCAACAATAGGCCTGTGCATAATTTTGACCCATTCTCATACACACACACATATGTCGATGGTAGCATAATGCTAGTCGGCCTTTGTCCGCGTTGGATCTGTTTGTTTTTGTGCTGCCAGGACGTGCACACATGCATGATTTTGCCCGTTTAGGGACACGAATGGAGTACGTTGTAGGGGTCCTGATGTTGTGCGCAACATTAAAACCACTCGCGGCTTGTTACAATCTGCCTATGCATCACTTCAGGGTACATATCGGGGTCAGGAGAATAGCCTGCATAGACTTTTTCAGTATCCCCCACAGTTTGACTGCGAATGTCTCCGGTTGTTGTAGCTACCGCAAACGGGTCATTTAGTCAACAATGGCCGGTGATTAGACTACCCTCAGAGCCTCGGTGGGGTCACATGCTTCATTCAACTTCTCTGGTCTTAAATATAACACACTATTATTTCTTACAGCGGCCTTGTTTCATCTAAAGGAAATAAAAGAGAAATATCAACCACCTCTCGAACAAACAAATGACATCATCCCCTGAAAGCCACACAACCAGGAGAGAGCGAAGCATCGTAAATAAAACATAGCGGGTTGGGGCGCAGCGACTGTGCTGTGCTCTATGGCTTCCTTTCAGCGTTTTCCAGGACTGCTCGGTCCTGCTCCCACTCACCAGGTTCAGCACCGTCTCCACGATGTCCCTGTTGCTAACCTCCCCGACCTGGATCAGGCCCACCAGCACGGCAAATTTCATCTGGATATTCCTTATCGGAACAGCGGGGTTGATCACCCCAGCCGGGAGGACCATAGAGCCGGCTGCAGACACCATCCTTTCCCCGGTGGTGCCGGAGCCAGAGCCCGCGGCGACCTGCTGCTGCGGTGGCGGCGGCTGCTGCGTGGAGGAGCCCGCCGGAGGATGGGACTCTCGGTCCGTGTCCGTGAGCGAAGAAGCAGAGCCCGGTGGTACTGAAACCGGCTTCTCGCTCGACATTTCCCCTCGGAAACAGGGAGGAGAGGAGCGGTCGCCGCTGTCCCTCACACCTGCTCTACAAGCTCGGGCGTCTGCTGCTGCCGCCGAACAAAAACCATCCACTGCGCAGGTGAAACAAGGGGGAGCGGCGTTTGAAAAACTCTGGAAATTCACCCTATCCACCTGAAAATGTGTAGGGACTCATAGGTGTAGGAGAAAAAAATGATGGAAGCTTGACAGGAATGGAAACCTACGCTTCTCTCGCTTTCTCTCCTCTTTCTGTCTCTCCTCTCTCGCTCTCTCTCTCATTGGCAGGTTGCAGTCAGTGCGGTCGTGGAGGAGACAGCGCCATGTTAACGCCCCCTGTCTGCGGTAGCGCGCTTAAGCCGCGCATGCGCAGTGTGGGGATTTCTGGGAGGGTGCTGAAGCGGAATAACATGGAGCCATCCATGCATGGGTTCACACAGAACACAGCACAGTCGAAACAACTGTGTGTTATTGTGAGTTTTAAAAATATATATAATATATAAATATTGTTTTACTTGTAAATATTTAATAGTGCGAGGGTGCGAACATGGATTAATGATGGAACTTTCATTACATTTCTTTAAGTAGCAGAAATAGGCTGGGTCAACCTCCACAGATGTATTTTGGGTGTAGTGCAGGGGTAAATCCAGATGGAGTTTAGGGCGCTTGGTTTCCAGACAGAGGCTGTTTATATATTCAGAAGCCATCCATTTGTCCCACTTACCTCTGTCCCCCAGTTCAGCTCTGGTGCCTTTGTTTATCCATTAAGCATCCCACTATTGTTCTCCTGACACTAATCTGTTCTTGTGTGATTTTCTCATTTTCCCCGTTTTTTTTTATGTCGTCATCAACTGTCTTCCCCTTCAAGAAATTAATTTTGTCTTTTCACTTTCACACTTTCCTTACCTCATCACCTCTCCATCCTTATTTTGCCTTCTGGTTTGCAAAGCGTGGTCCTTACTATACTGCCTAACTTAAAATAATAATAATAATAATAATAATAATAATAATAATAATAATAATAATAATAATAATAATAATAATACTACGGCTAATTGTTCTGATATCTTTGTATGACAGGAAATAAAGTAAAAAACCTTCTATTTTCACTTCTCTGTTTTTGTATCCCTTCTGGCTGAAACTAACAGAATGTGCAAATATTTGCCTGGAGATGTGTTTACAAGCAGTTGCCATGGAAACTGTTTTTCGTAATTGTACGTGGATTATCTTAAAATAATATAACATAATGTGTGTATGTGAGTGTGTGTGTATGGGGGGGCATTTAATTATGCATTAAATTAACATATATGACGGGTATTGCATACAATAATACAATATCTCAGCTGTCACATGGCCCATGTGTTGGTGATCTACTCAGGTTCAGGTGTGTTTATGAGAGAGGAACTAAAAACCTGAGCAGTAATAGAAGTGAATGTGTTTTGTGTCAAATTCAAAATGTTTTATAGGCTATATGTCTTCCATGGCTTCATTGTGTTTATGGCTCCTTCATAAGCTATAGTTATGACTTGATCCTTTATGAATCTTACCCTATATGATCATAGTGTATATCTGTATTTCTGTAACTCCTCCTAAACATGTCTGGATGAAACGTAATACTTAAGCTGCCTAGAGTACCAGGTAGTGCTGTGTAATACTGCATTCTTTTATATCTGTCGTATAATGAGTAAATACAGAGCCGGTATTGCGAATGCCAACACTTTTAATTTATAAAGCCAGCTTATGTAGGGAAGAGCAGTGTGGTGTGACTTATGCAAATTATGAACACATTTTACTGACCAGTAAGTTACTGTGATTTTTACATTCCATAAAAATTGGTCAACACAACAAAGCACTCCTTTCAGCGTACATAAAAATACATGAAAAGCTGAAAGGTAAATGTGCCTGTCCCTGAAGCTCTTTGGGTTGTTGTTTAAATGACCTATAACCAAAATAGACATGACAGTCAACACAAAAAAGGTTATAGATGCATACTTTTACATTTCTGGAAAAAATTGTTTTTAACACAGTTCGGTGGGCTACATATTGTATTTAGAGGATAGGAACAAAATATCGATCCTATCATTCTAGTGTCGATCTGATACTGATATCAACATCTATAGTTCTTTTGGAAAACATTTTTAAAACCACCAAATCCTTATAAATCGCAGCCGATCTCAAAACGAACGTGTATGTTAGTTGTAAGTTGCTGTTTACGAATAAATTTTGCCAAAATGCAGTGACACGTGTCACAGGAATATGATGTTGCGCATATCAAACAAGCAGTGATGCGAATAGCGCCTGCACCACAGCTTCCAAAGACGAAGAAATATATTTAGCCTATTTATTATTAATTTCTTTGGTGTCCATGAACTCTTTTTTTTGCTACCTGACCGTAAACAGTCGTATAATGAAGATAAAAAGAAGAACATGATAAATTAACATACATGTCTGTGTTCTACACAGCAGCCGCAGGCCTGGAAAAACCTCCCGCAGGGCAATTCTTTGCTAGTGTTTATGATTAACAAATGATTAATGGTACAGAAACCAAAATGCACTTAGGATTAATAGGATGGGTTGGCAATACTAAACACATACACTCACCAGCCGCTTCATTAAGTACAGCTGTTCAGCTGCTCGGTCTAATCAGCCAGTCACATGGCAGCAAATCAATGCATTTGGGCATGTAGACATGGTCAGGATAACCTGCTGCAGTTCAAATGATAGAAAGGTGATTTCAGTCACTTTGAATGTGGCATGGTTGGTGGTGTCAAAAGGACTGGTTTGAGCATTTCAGAAAGCGCTCGTCTACTGGAATTTTCCTCAAAACATTTATTGAGAATGGTCGGAAAAAGAGAAATTATCCAGTGAGCAGCAACTCTCTGGGTTTATGCCAGAAGTCTGAGGAGAATGGTCAGACTGCTTTGAGCTGATAGGAAAGCAGTAACAGTAACTCAAAAAGAAAATGCTTGTTATACCAAGGCATGTACAACATGAAGAAGCTTGAAGCAGAGGGCTACAACAACACCAGGTGACATTTAGAAATAGCATCAGGTTTTTATGATCAAATAGCTGCTAAGAAACCACTACTAAGGAAAAGCAACAAGCAAAAGAGATTTGTTTAGGCCAAGAAACACAAGGAATGGACATTAGACCAGTGGAAATCTGTGCTTTGGTCCAATGAGTCCAAATTTGAGATTTCTGGTTCCACCCACCGTATCTTTGTGCAACGCAGGAAAGGTGACCGGATGGTCTCGACATGCATGAAGGAGGAGGTGTGATGGTGTGGGGGGTGGTTTGCTGGTGACACTGTTGGGGATTGATTCAAAATTGAAGGTACACTGAAGCAGCATGACTACCACAGCATCCTGCAGCAACATGCCATCTCATCTGGTTTGCGTTTAGTTGAACCATCATTTATATTTCAACAGCACAATGACCACAAACACACCTCCAGGCTATGTAAGGGCCATTTGACTAAGGAGAGTGATGGAGTGCTGCACCAGATTGCCTGGCCTCCACACTCCTGACCTAAACCCAGTCGAGGTGGTTTCGGGATGAGATGGACCGCAGAGTGAAGGCAAAAGGGGAGACAAGTGCTCAGAATTTCTGGGAACTCCTTCGACACGGTTGGAAAGCCGTGTCAGGTAACTACCTCATGAAGCTCACAGAGGGAATGCCAAGAGTGTGGAAAGCAGTAATCAAAGCAAAGGGTGGCTGTTTTGAAGAATCTAAAATATAAAACATGTTTTGAGTTATTTCACATTTTCTTGTTTAATATATATATCCATCCACTGCTTTTATTCATCAGTTTTTTAGAAAATCTAATGAGGCTTGATGTCAGTGCAAGCTGGAGATGCTATTAGCTCAAGTAAATTCATGACAATTCATGATGTTTTACATGACTGGATGGCTTTTAATGCATGAATTCAAGTGTCAGTTTATGTACCCTTCTTGCAAATTGTTACCATTTCCATCAATTCAGTCGATGTCTCGGCTGCTTAACCGCGTCTGGATTTTATTCCTTTTAGGTTTTTTAGGTCATGCACTCATTTGAGTCTCTTTGAGCAGTGACTCACAGGTCCAGCCACAGCGTCTCACAAACACATAACTCACACACCTACACTATCCTCTGGTGGCTGAACAGACCGTGGCTACTGGCACCTGTGTGTGCACACATAAGCCTGTTTTACACTCCACGTGTTCTTCCAGAAGGCCACATCTGCCGGGTTGGATTTCCATTAACAAGGCAGCTATAGAGGCTGATTCATTACTCTTCTGGAGCATGTCTGAGTGTGTTTTCACAGAGGACGCGATGTCTCTTGGATGTCTTGCTTCATATCTTGAGATGCTGACCGTTGACAGGAGTGGGAGCTGGGGGTGATGTGGGAGGGGCATTTTGTAATGGTGTGTGTGTGCACGCAAGTGTATTTCACACTGTGTGAAATCATTAAAGAATGTTACAGATGAACAGAGGCCATCATACACACCCCTCCCCCGACCCAATCTTCAGCAAAAAGGAGACAAGCGCACACACACACACTCCAACAAACGCACACTGCGTACAACAGTTGTATCTGTTACTCACTTCCCCACACTCAAGAGAAGCAATTTCTCAAGCCAATACATGTGATTTTGCTCTTGGATGTGAACACACTTGGGTTCACACACACACACACACACACACACACACACACACACACACACACACACACACACACACACACACAGATATACAACTACAATAGCAAGCTCTCTTTCTTTCTCTCTCACACACACGCGCACACACTTCTCTTTGTTTTCAGACAAAGGCTTGCTTTTTCAGCTTTGTCATGATTCCACAAAAGACTTCTTTGGGAGAAAGAGAGGTCTTAACCGGGATCTGGCTGGCGATTGGGTAAAAGCATTAACATTGTTCCCCTCTTTCGTTCTTTCTCTCAGTCTCTCTCCCCCTCATCTGTCCTCCACCTCATGCCTTTCCTTCCCTCACCTCCAGCAGAGCTGCAGTACTTGCAGGCGGGCAGTTATTATCCTCTCTGTTCCGGTGTACCTTTGTAGAGATGTGTGGAGGTAGTGCCAGCGTCCTGTGTGGGCTGATGATCAGAGAGCTCGAGCTTCAGAGGGGACTGGGACTCAGTGAAGATCAGGCAGAGAGAGTGCAGAAGAGGTGATGTCTGTCAGGGAAGGTTTGATCAGCACATACAGGAGACAATACAGTTTGAATGTTAGGGATGATTCTTAGATTGATAATAGTTGCAGCTAGATTTGGTTTGACAGGAAACTACTATCAGCTGTTTGTCTTTAAAATAAGTGATTATTATAAATTGCATCAATATGATTGTATTTGGTCCCCCTTTACAAGCTGGCTTTCTGTAACTTGAAGAATAGAAGAGTAATGACAGAGTGGTGGTGTGGGGATTGGTGTGCGAAGAAAGAATAGGATAACTTTCCTTTGTTTTTTGTTTTTTTGGGGGTTTTTTTGTTGTTGTGTTTTTGTTGTTGTTGTTGTTGTTGTTGTTGTTTTTGTTTGTTTTTTAAACTATTTATTTATGTAGTTATCCTTAAGTTCTGTTATTGAAGTTTAAAATGAAATAAATAAAAATTGTTGATGACAAAAACTAAGTGATTATTTATACAAAGTTGCATGAAAGTAATGCCACATTTTCAGTTTTTACTGGCTGTATGAGCCACTGCTTGTTATCTGTTCTATATGTAAAGGACTCTAAAGTCCACTTGGGCAAAAAATGAAAGAGAAAAATAAAATAGAGTAAATAAAAAACTTTGCAAAAAAATATAATTTTTTTTTATAAATTTTCAAAACAAAAAAATTGAAAAATTAATTAAATATAAATGAAAAATAAGTTAGAAAATGAAATGAAAGTGTTTATTGTCATGTGTCACAAGGGGAAAAGGCATTTCTCTGTGCAATGAAATTCTTTGTTTGCTGTCCACCCCCATATATACAATAGAAATAGAACATATAAATACAAATAGTACAAGTAAATAAATGAAGACAGAAAGAGAGACAAAATATGGAGATTCGAAACAGAGTTGTGTGCAAAAGAGCTATAGCTTAATATGCTGGCTTAATATGTAGGATGACCTGATGTGCAAAACAATTATTATTACTGTCAAAAATAGGTCAGCTGTTCAAGAATCTGATGGCACAAACGTCCAAATGCCACTTCCTGTTTGTCAGGAGAAGCCACTCAAGCCACAGCACCACCAGTCACAAGATACGATCCATGTCAGGTAACATTCAGATAGACCAAGTCTCATTATGGGGCGACTGTGGCTCAAGAGTTGGGAGTTCGCCTTGTAATCAGAAGGTTGCCGGTTCGAGCCCCGGCTTGGACATTGGTCGTTGTGTCCTTAGGCAAGACACTTCACCCATTTGCCTGCTGGTGGTGGTCAGAGGGCCTGGTGGCGCCAGTGTCCGGCAGCCTCGCCTCTGTCAGTGCGCCCCAGGGTGGCTGTGGCTACTATGTAGCTTGCCATCACGTGTGTGTGAATGGGTGAATGACTGGATATGGGGTCCTTAGGGACTAGTAAAGCGCTATATAAATACCATTAATTAATAAGGTTTCCCAACGTCCTTCACCACTTTGTCTTTTAGCTTACTTGAGACGACAACAGTCCTTCTTTCTTTTTTCAGTAGTTATGTTTTTAAAATGTATTTTCTGATAAAACTGCTTTCAATGGTAGGGTATCAGAAGGAGTCGCATAAGACAGGGAACTCCACGTTTGCTTTAGCAGAGTTTTACACCAGATGTTCTTCCTGACACAACCTTAAAAGGGATTTGTGTCTCCAGGTGAATACGAACCAGAAACCTTCCACTTGCCAAGCAGTCGTGGTTACCACTACACCATGGAGTCACTATATCACTTTTCGAGGGGTCATATTAATTACATTTTATTACATATCAAATGTTAGATGATGAAGATATTTATATGCAATACTAAAGAGATGCACAGGCAAACGCCCCCTTTTGCAAGTTTAGTGTATTTACAGATAAAGCTGAGACCTCTGCTGCATACTTCTGGACAAACTATAAGAAATTGAGTACATGGAAACTTCAGGCAGCTTATAATGATGCTGAGATGGTTCAGTAGCTGCTGAATTCAGTACATATAAGGCCGCATTAAAAAATTTCATGTATTGATTAATCAGACAGGATCAGTGCTTCTGTAAATTAAGTTCACGTGAGTATAAGATTTAGTGACATGCATTATCGATCCAGGCTGTGCAGACAGTTCAGCGATCTTTCTGTAGATAAATGATTTTTGTGTTTTTATTTGGTTCTCTTTTCATGTTTTATATTATGCAATCTTCCTGTTCTATTCAGATCTTTGAGTCTATATTAAAGATTGAGTCAGTGTTCAAGATTGAATTACTTAGATGTTACTTTTGTCTGTTCTGCTTCTCTGTCTCTGTCTCTGCTATTAGGAGAATTGAAAAGCAGACTTGCTGATGTGCACAGGAATGACCTCAGACAGTGACATAGTTACAGGTAATAACTTCCTGTTTCCATAGACATAGACAGATATGAGTCACTATCAAGATAGCCTTGCACATTTTCGTTTTAGTACATGTCCATAAATGTGTGTGCCTGTGCGTGTGTGTAAAGGAGACCATGACAGAGGTGGGAAATGGGGAAAAAAACACTGATTGCAGAGGTGGCACAACACTGCAACTCTGAGATTTTCAATTCGATTTCTGTGAATCGGCCAACTATCTTTTTCTCCCACGTGAAGGAAAAATGTTCACAAGCATTACAAACTTTCCTCTTCTGATTTAAAAAAAAGTTGTTTTATTTTATTTTTTTTAGAAATGCTTGAATAAGCAGTACTACAATGATAATCGTGAAAGATTTCCTTACAAAAGTACAGTCATCTTTACACTGGTCCCCTCATAGTGCAATTACTGTCCATTTGTCATGCCTATTTTTCTAAAACTTATTGTGCACATGAAGGAATAGATCAATAGATTAAATCTAGGTGAAGGACATTTCTCCTCAATGCGAGGACCTTGAAACTAACAAAGCACTTAGTGTGCAGTTATTTTTGATGTTATCAATAATACCTGTGCTTTTCCTGCTATAACAAATTATGTGCAATAAAATAAAGTCTGTAGGCTAAAACACATTCTGATATTAAATGAGATTTTCTGATCAGCTCCTTTACTTGGATACTCTGCAATCTTGAGGATAAATACTTTCAGAATTGAGAAGGTGATTCACAAAAGACACCACAGGGTAGCTTATCATAGGTTAAGCATTTTTTTTTTTTTTAAATCACTTTTATATTGGGCTGAAGGAAAAAGCACACATAGAGGAAAAAGCCAGCCTGTTAAAATCTAATAACTAGACTATTGGTCATTGTATTGTTTTAAGGATTACATGCTCCTCTGTGGCTTAAGAAGATAAGACCATCTTTGCTCTTATGATTCCCTTCCATGCGCTGCCTGGATGAACTCATACGTGTGCAGTGTGATAATGTTTTAGTTCAAGAAAATTTTAAATACAAAGAATACCTAATGGAGAGTAACAAAATATTCCAATATCATATATTTTTAACTGTCAGCTATGGCATTATTTGTCATTTTCATGATCTGTATGATGACAGGCCATAATTTATGAAACCACTCACTTTCTTGTTTGCAAACGGGAAGTAGCTCTTTGGAAAAGTCTCTGGGTTACTGGGACATGGAGCTCCTCAGCTATTGCTTGAGACAAAAAACTCTTCAATTTTTATAGAAAAGCTTAGGTACACAGATCATCAAAAACATAAAAAATGTATTCAATATTGCATAACTCTTCATCATAGTCTTAACAAGAATTTGTCAAAGGATTAAATTCAATAAAATTTCTTTTTTTTAATCTCCTGCCAATTTACAGCCAATAGTTGTTTCAAGACCCTTTATATTATAAGATAAAGATCCTACAATATCAGAAAAATACAACAATCAAGCAACCTTCTATGAGCAAACACTTGGTGACAGTGGGAAGGAAAACCTCCCTTCTGACAGGAAGAAACAGGAAATGATGGGAAATGAAGAGAGCAAAGTGAGATGGGACGAAAGGCAAACTATGGGAGAGAGAGAGCCATAGTTTTATAGTTGCAAATTAGTAAATACAGTCATTGGTGGAAACACGCGAGGAGTGGAATAAGATGAGTGAAGAAGAAAGAGTCAGTGCATCATTGGAAGCCTTCCCAGCAGTTTGATCCTACAGCATTGTAACCAAGGGTTCGGAGTCATCATATCCAGCCTTAACTATAAGCTTTGTCAGAAAGGAAAGTTTTGAGTCTAATCTTAAAAGTAAATCCAAGCAGGGAGCTGGCTCCACAGAAGAGGGACATGAAAATGAAGGCTCTGCATGGCTCACATCCTCAGAACTTTAAAAAAAAAACTCCAGATCTCAAGATTTCCATAAAAATCAGGCTGAATTAATGGTGAAGCAGAACACCAGGATTTACTGTGGGATAATTAACTCTTAACCTAAAAGAATATTGAGTTTTTACTCCACGCTGGTGTGAGCTTTAGAGGCAGTGGGATATTGGGAATTGTACTTAAGAGCTTAACTTGTTGAACAGTGGGTTCACTTTTCTTAGTGACTGTACTGGAAATTAGGCAGATGGAAATATTTAAGAAAGCCGGATGTACTCCAGAAGTGAAAATCAGAGTTTCCAAAAGTTGATTCTGTTCATATGGACGTAGGGTTTTCAGTGGGAGAAACGCTACGTCAAGATGAACAGAATCAACTTTTGGAGATTTACTTACCTGGATGATTGAGAATGCATCGAGACGAAAATCAGAGTTTCGATTATTTTGTGCAAACGGAGACAAAATTCTTATTGATCAGTGTTAAGTGTGAGAGTTAGTTGTGTTCACAGGTTGTGCTGCACCAACAACCTTTTACTGGCAGCTTAGTGAAGGTCCAGCCTACAATTACCAATGCAATATAAAAACATTTTAAAGACATGCAGGCACGCCTCTGCATATAGCAAAAACTAGGCCTGGATTGCAGCTGCAAGTGTAGCAAAACCTGACTGTGCTGTGCACTTGGCACTGCTCTGATAACATTTCCCACAGACTCCTGCCATGCAGTAACACACATTTAACTACATTCTGCAGAAGATGTGACTCATTTTCTAAATTCAAATATGTTCGTTGTAAATGTCAGTGTTTTTAAGTTTAACTGTAAGTGTTTATCATTTATAATAGTGTATGTATAGATGCTGCTTTTGAATGTAAACAGAGTTAATCATCTGTGGAGGGTCATATAACAGAGCAGTCATGCCAAAACTTTGCTTTTGGCTGTGCATAAATTTATGTGCAGATGCAGAAGAAAGTCAAACTTGTTTTGCCTAGCCTTTTTTGCTTTTGTGTGTATGAGAATATTCACTGAGGATTCTGGACACTTTCACATAAACCATAATCCCTCAAACGACCTTTACTTTATTCACAAGTAATGGCTGCCCCTGAGACAGATGCACTGTGGGACTAAATCTCGAAGAGGGTTTGACTTTTACAGTGTAACACCCATTAGACTTATTTTAATAACATACTAAGTTGCCAGAAACAGATGTTATTAATGACTGGATTTCTATTAGCTGTTCCTGTACCTGATTCCTGAAATTGCGCTTGCTTGGATGACTCGTACGGTTCTCTGAATGCGTAAATGGAGTGAAGCCATCATTTGAGCTATTAGTTGCACTTTCACTCCTATAACCACTCGAAATGTCAGCCATTACTCCAATGAAATGGAGCTCGATCAGGTGCCATTACAATTCAGCCAGATCATTCTGAATGTGGCCGGCTTGGTCATTCACTCAGATTTCACTCAGGCAACTTGGATAAAAGTGTGCTGCATAGCATTGGCTAAAATGTATATGTTATCTACTCTGCTTTGCTTTTCTGTGTAAGTCACAAAAACACTGATACTTCATTTGTACATTAGATGTATAGGTAAGCAACACGAACAGTTAATTTGGAAATGCAGAAAAAACACTTTCTCTTATGGCACAATGCCTCCCTTGTATGTATTACTTACAGCACACTTCATTTCATTAAATGAAGCTTTAGTTGTATGGAACAATTTGAACATGTAATTGAGGATACTACACAGAACTGCCAACATGGTCTCATCAATGATTCATTTGTTGGATAATTTATTCATTAATGACCTTATCGTGGATGTCTGGAAAGAGACATTAGATTAGCCGGTCTCAGAGGACATGCATATGTTTTCATTGTCTGTCTGTCTTGCATTTTTCATAATGTGAACATGGTGCAGATAAGCAGCAACAAAGTTCTAAAAGTTCATCCCTGCAAACTGAGTTCTTCAGTGTGAAAAATATTTTATGACACCATTTCAGAGATTTGATTCAGTTCAATTCAGGTTTATTTATATAGCACCAAATCACAATAACAGTTGCCTCAAGGCTCAAGGCCCCTTATAATGGAAGGTATAGATCCTCCCGGATTCTGGAGAACATCCCAACAATCAGATGGCTCCATATGAGCCAGCACCCTTACAACAGGATGAAACCTCCAGCAGAACCAGGGTCAGGAAGGTGGGAAGTAAACTGAGGTGATGTGGTACTATGAGGTCTTTAAAATAAAATGGGGCCTGATTATTCAAGACCTTGTATGTCAGGGGAAGAGGTTTAACCTCCTGGGACCTGGGGTCCACATATGTGGACATCACATTTTGGGTTATTTAGACCAAAATACTCAATTTTGCTCTACAAGGGCCTGATATCCACTTACGAGGACATTATACTGCTACTGTTTTATCAAAATTTTAAATGAATATCCTCATATGTGGCTCTCATCATTCTTAGAAACAAAAATTAGGTAAAAAACAAAAATCTTGTAATCCTTTGTTTGAAATTAAAAATGCATGCCGTGGAAGAGTTCAGGTCTTAGGAGGTTAAATTTGATTATGGATATAACAGGGAGCCCCTAATATGGAATAATCTCCTGTCAGTACTCTCTCTGCAGCATTTTGTATCAACTGACAGCTTTTCTGGGAACTTTTAGAAGAACATGATAATAATGAGTTAAAATAACCCAACCTAGAAATAACAAATGCATAAACAATTAGTTTTTCAGCATCCGTCTGAGACAGGATGCTTCTTTATAGATATTGTAAGAAAGCAGTCCTGCATATGTATTAAATATGCTTATATTGTATCATATCCTGGTCAAAAATGGCTCCAAGATTCCTCACAGTGCTGCTGGAGACCAAGTAATTGCCATCCAGAGAACATATCTGGTTTCTAAGATTTTTAGGCCCAAATATAGTGACCTCGATTTTATCTCATCTTTTGAAAATTATGGTACATCCAGGCCTTCTCCAGTCTTCTCATTACCTCAGTCTCATCTATAACTGATTCATTTTTGTCACCTGACTTAATATGTAACTTCATATATAATATGACAGTTATATAAGAAAGAATGCATTACAACTGGCCAACTGCAGTAACTCTTGTATTTGTGACAGAGGCCAGAACACAAAGTGAGTAAAAGCAAAGAAGAAAAGCCCCAGTTGGCTTTGAAGTGTATCTATCACAAATACGTCTGTCAACAACTCTGGAACTCTATTATATATTGTCAAGTTTTCAAAAAGTCCTCAGAAGGATTCTGAGAAGAAAGTACAATAAAGCACATAAGGACTTGAATGTATTTAGACATCACAAAACAAATGCTGTTAAACTGAATACTGTGCATACTGGAACATGTTAGATAACTAAACTATATCAAGTCAATAAATAATGAACTGAATTTTAACAAAGACTTTTTAAGCACGAGCCTTTATTGATTTAGACTGATTGTTACTGTCTCATACAGACACACATGACTAACAAAGTAGAAATGCAGAATGTGGAAAGATGACATGGGCAATTGCATTAAAAAGTAATTTGACATGATAAAATAAGCCTCCAGCTCACACTGCTTGTACTCCTGCTCGTCTTCTTCGGCCTCGCGATCTCCTCATGTTTAAAACCTCTGCAAATGAACACAAAGTAAATTTAAACATGACAAAACGGTGCCCTACATACCAGATTATTTAGAGTGATGGTGCAGCAGCTGGACTTCCTGTTCCCTCCAGAAGAGGTCCCCCCCCTCTCTAATCATTTTGCAGGGTCATCCTGTGTGAGAAAAATATTGATGCTGTTTTAAATCCCTCTGTATTTTTCTGCACATATTGAAGGCCATCATGTCACATCAGTTTTCTGTTACACAGACCATGGCTTCATTTATTGCTTAGACCTCTGCGGCTCCAAGAAAAAAACAAAAGAAAAAGGATTCATGGGAAAACTATTGATTCAGTAACATTTTTTTTTTCATAGTGTAATTTGCAACATGGTGTTTCTCATTTGTCAGCGCCCATGGAGTAGTGTAGCTGAAGCACACCCACAGCGCAGAGGATCATTGACATGCAGGGGATGTTACTGCATGCCCTACTTTCCTGATAAAACCACTGACATGTTAAATGAGGTAGAAGTTAAAGTAGTGTTTCTGTGTTGTCACAAGAATAACAGACAGGGGAGCTGAGAGGAGCAGCAGTCTGTGTTCAAACACCTTCGCTGCCCTCTGCGAGAGTCCCCATCTAACATGGCTAAGTAGGTAAATGTGATGGAGTATTGATCTGAGCATCGGAGTTTTAGTTCCCATCCATTAGTTGAAATGACTCAAGGAGAGAAGAGTGAAAAAGTCCTCAGGGATGCCCCCCCTGATGCTGTGATGACTCTTCATTAACTCAGTTATCTAAAAATACTTTCCATGGCATACTTTCCAGATTCATTCAGACTCCTCAGGGGCAACAGCACCCCTCAGTGGACATGAGGATATATAACACCTGATATTCTTGAATTTACTGAATAATTTACACAAATCAGAGACAGAAAAACTGAAGACGACATTTCATTTTTGTTGACATTTGATATTTTTATTCTCATGTTCAGTAACCACGGTTCTGTTTTCTGTCACTTTATCAGAAATAGTCAAGCATAAATCAACCAGGCCTACCCAGCTAGGTTTGAAGCCTCATCACACACGGCTGAGGGTTCACGTCAAAGACTCTCACTCATTGTCTGTCTTATTATCGCTCACATACACACATCTAGACACACACGCGTCACACTGTTCCCCAGCGAAAGGCATCCGCGCGGGATTATGCCAGCACTGTAAAAATATTATAGCCTATCATAGTAACACCGTAGCAGCGCCGCCTACAGCTGAAACAATAAGAGCCACAAAGCTTTAGTCTGCTATTGCTTTAGTAGGATAATATATGGAAGGTTCACATTTCAGCATATATCAATATGATAGGAAGACCCTGAAAAACTATGGTGTTTGATCTGCTGGCACAGAAAGCATTGCAGATATTTACAGTACAGCCTGTACATATATTCAGAATGCAGATACACAGGCATCACCGTGCACACTCGCAAACATTTCAAACATGCTTCCCAGAAGCAGAGCAATGGTCACATGTCTTAGACATTGTATAATATGAGAGCAAAAAAAACAAACAAAACAAGCAACAGTGACACAATATACAGAAAGGTAATGACAACAATAACTTTAAAATGGCATTTCATTTAGATAACACTGTAAATAGTGACAATAGAGAACAAAATAAACAGTAATCTCCACAAAATGTATGCTGAGCACGTTCACGGACCCGATGAGTGTTTTCCCTTTATGTGATTCAGATCCTTGTGAAAGTCATTTCACCTGAAACTAGTGCAGCTTTCACAACACAGTGCTGACACGTAACTATGTGCTGGTCTTGGTATTTTTAGAGCACAGATGTTTTCTTTGCATTTTTACAGTATGTGTAGTTTTTCATTTAATAACTACATGTGTATTAATTAATAAAGGAGCAAACCTGCATGTCATGGAGGTTTGCACGAGTGTATTATTAGTTTAGATTTGAAGATCATCACATACTATCAATGCTGTGTGATTGTTTTTTTTATATAAATACTCTACAATGGAATCAGAATAGAAGTAACATTATCTATTTTCTATTAATAGAAAACATTGTGAAATGCTTTGATCAAATTTGTCATGTATATTTGTCAGGCAGGTCATGTAAAATTAGTTAAGATAATTAATATCTGTTGTATTTATATTCATATAATTTATATTATATGTTCTAATATAACTTATATTTAACTTCGGTGTACATTTCTGTTAGGTACTCTGTTACAGTAACCATGAAAGTGATCAGGTGAAGGTTAAACACTAACCCAACCACTGCAGCAGCATCGTCATGATCATACCTGCTGGTGCTGGCTTCCTTACCTCGTCACTGGAAGATTTGGAAGATTAAATCAGAGAAATATAATAATATAATAATGTAGTTCCAATAATCTACATGGATACATGAGACCTGGTGTCAAATCACTAAATTACTTTACTGGAAACAAACACTGAATCTGTGTTTTTTAAAGGCTTGGAAAATAATGATTTATGATAAAAATAAGTAGTGATATGTTGTTTAAAGACACCTGATAAAATGACACAAATACTCTTTCCTTCAGTGTGTGTGTCTGTGTGTGGTACAGTAAAGCTTCCTATGCCTCAGCACCGTGAAAAGGCTGAAGTCCACTGCCTGGGTGATTATCCTCCTGGGTCACTGGTTCTCAGGCTCAGCTGCTTTGGCAGTGTGACCCAAGACAAAGCTTAATTTCTGGGGTTCAGAGCTTGGCCTCAGGGCTTGTCTGGTCAACGGGGAGAAAAGAAGAGCGGATCCTCTGGGCTTCGTTAACACATAGGTGACCAAATGCCTTGTTGTACCATTCTGGAGATCTTCCCCTGTAACAAGAAACACACTCATTAGCGACTGCAGACGAGGTTGAAACATAAGACTTTAAAAACCCTGGAGGTGCATCCACACCTGAGGTCCACTCTGCAGATATGGGTGAGTCTGGTCCTCCCCGTCCCACAGGGCTCTAAGAGGTACTGTGACTCCAGCACAACCCCCCTCACTGATCCTATCGGTGGGCTGTCTTCATGATCGACAGACACACTAACAAGCGCAGAGGAGCCTTTACAGAGGTCTGTACGCCATGATCTAAAGGACACAAGCAAGGAGTCAATTTGAGGTATTCTTTCTTATTAGGGCTTCAACTATCAATGGTTTATTTTCAGGAACAATTTCATGTAAATTCTCGGGCGATTACATTTTTGAAACAGGCAATCAAAATGTTCATATTATTAAATAATAAATGTCTCGTCTTGCCAAGAATAAAAGCTGCAAACTGTCACATATGAAGAACCTGCCCCCATTACATTTGTAGGAGTTGGAGAACATATCAATTTTCTTTCCAACAACTAATCAGCCGCTTGTCACAGCTCTTCTTTTTACCCAGTGTGGTATTTTAAAAATTCTCCTGTATGTAAAGCCCTGTTTAAACAGACATACTGTTGCTCTTTCTGCTTAATCTTTTCATTCAACACGTCAGTCTTTATGTGAGGGAGAACACCGATTGCAAAAAGAAAATGCAAACGAAATTTAGTTTCCCTGACCTTAGTACCACATATTCACAGGTGGGTTGAGGTGGCATGTTGCAGCAGGAGTACAGGTACACATCCGTCTGTTTGTCCAGCGTCTCCAGAATCTTCTCCTGCTGTAATTCAGTCTCCCACAGCGGGCGTTCTCTCAGCAGCCGATGCAGCACCTCAGCGGGAGCTGCCGACACCTCGACACACACTCTCCACCTCCTCAGAGGGTTACCGTCTCCTACCTTAGAGAGAAACACATTGGAAGAGCGAAATATTATGTAAAGGTGTATCTCAAGGGCAATACTAGAAACTTTATAGATTTGATTTTCCTAGACCAGACTAAGTGGTTAGATGTAGATGTAATCAGTATATGTTTCTGATAATCTGCTTGCACAGACATGAATAAGAACAATATTTTTCTGATTTCCACTTCAAGCCGAAGTCACAGAGGTCAAGAGACTAGTCAGAAAAAACCTGAGCAACGTTCTGTTGCTAAAGAAAAATATGCATTTTCTAATTAGTTGGCAAGTGGCTGCTGGCTGTAGCTAGGTTTAAATCACATGCAAATATAGAGATGGTCAAACCCCCCCCCCCAAAAAACTTTTGTTACTAGCAAACTACAGTGATCAGTATTTGTATGGAAGATGCTGACTCTGCAAACAGTTTACCATCTCTTCACGTTGTAGTAAAACTTGAAAAAGTGCATCTTAAACTGGAAATGGCCTCATTCCAAAAGATTCAGCTTTCCAACATTTGTAGTTTGCATCATCATCGAGCAAGTAGTTTGCAAGTGTTTGCAGAAATTTCACTGCTGCAATTGCCAGGATCCTCTCAGTCACAACCACTAGCCAACTGGTTGTGCAACATACACTTTTCCCCAGCAATTGAGTGTTACTGGGCGTTACTGACAGCTTCTATGCCTGTATGACTGTGGTCCTTGCTCTGCATCCAGTTTCTTCCAAACCCTCCCAATATCCATCCATTATTCTAGAGATTCAGTAGCCACACATACCTTTTTAAATGACAGTTCTGTATGGTCAGTAGTTGAGCGAGACACCCAGCCTTTGCTCTTATCTTTGGCCTCTTTCAGCAGGTTCTGGATCAGCCTTTCTAGGTGTGCATGATAGGATCCTTCCTCATCTTCTTCTTCCTCGTCCACATCCACTTCCTCCTCGTGAGCTTTGCAAAGCTCGTCCAGCGGGGGCACCATCAGCTCAGCTTCCATGTAGGAGTTGTGGGACTGGGTCACCATTTCCTCTGGGATCTGTGGAACAGCCAGAGAAAGTGAATCAGATCACACAGCACCACTTCAGCTAAATACAAAAACTTTTACAGAGGAAAATGAACTGTAGTTATAAGTTTAATAGTGTATTACAGCAGCTCCTGTCAGTTTGGTAAAACGTTTTAATATCCATTATCTTCTAAACATAACCTCACTGGTCATTTCCCTGTGTTGGAGGAATTCTGCAGTCCTCTGTGGGTTAAGAAGAGCTAATCATTCAGTCCTGTATGAAAACCCTTCAAACCGCATGCATAGTAATCAAATCTGTTTGTCTTTCTCCCTGAAAGCAGCAGCATACTGTACACGCTGACAGCCTCAAAGTAATGATGAGCTACAGTTTTAGAAATGAGCTCATTAAATGCAATTATAACGTGGCCTTGGCTACTAACCACGCAGCAGGGCAAACATCAGTCAGCTTCATGTTTGTTTGTCAGTGTCTTACATAAAGATAGAGTCGTGTATTATTTCTTTGTGAACAGAAATAAATAGTGGCGTATTTGATCCTGACCTGAAACAGACGTTGGCACTCGGTGATCATGTGTGCCAGGCCCTGAGTGGCAGCCAGGTTCTCGCTGAGGTCTTTCTGATCGGGTTGGCCTGTAGTGTACTTCCTCTGAATTGACCTTGAGGAACACAAATTATTATTGATTAAAGCTGCAAGCAGCGTTATGAGGGCCCTCGCACCCCCGGCGCGTCGAGCCACGCCCAACACCTAAAACCAGCACGTCCGATCTGATGTCACATTGATGGAATTCATGCATTTAACCACCAGCTAACATTTCAACTCATTCATTCGTGATTAGTTAGTCATTCCACTAGGTGGCGCTCTAACCATTATGTACAAATGACATAACAAACATTTCCGAGCTCGAGTCTCATCACGCCTATGAGCTTTGGGAGACATTGGACATTGTGTTTTTGAGTGACAGCAGATTTGTGCTTTTTGGCGAGTGACTGAAACTCTACGTGCCGCCATGACCACCCCGTTTCCCTGAATGTAAAAAGCTTCGCAATTTAACATCACAAAGGTCTTTAGATTCCACACACAGGAGATTGCATCAATCTGATGAAATCCCTTGGAGGAGTACGTCAAAGCACGGTGCCTGAAAAGAGGGGAAAATGTTGCCAAAATTGCACATTAATTTTAAAATGGCTGACTTCCTGTTGGATTTGGGATATTGCTCCAAGAGACTTTTTTGTACATCTTGATATCTCCTATAAGCCTACCAGGTTTCAGATTCATACATAAAACACAGAGCTGGGGCTGTGGTTTTGAAATTTTGTAGGGGGCGCTGTGGAGCCATTTTGGGATATTCAATGAAAATGATCACATGACAACAAAGCCTTCATCACATTGGAGGTGTGTGCCAAATTTCAAGCCTCTATAAACTTGCCAAGACCCTCAAAAGCCACTTCATTTTTCATGGTGAACAGCGTTGCCACCAGGGTGCGCCGTTCAGTTTAAAGTCACAATTTTTGCACTGAAACATCACGAGCGACTGATGTTGATATTCACCGCTTTTGAGGTGGCCACGATGAACCTGTGAAAATCAGTACAACAAAATTAAAGCCATGACATTTCCTGTTGCCACTAGGTGGCGCTGTACGTATTCCCGACAATGGGCACATCAATCTGTTCAGGGCGGGTCTGACATCATGCCTGTAAAGTCTGGTACTGAACAGACTGGATTTCATTGAGTTATACTAATTTGTTTCTTCATGGCGTGACATCAAAGTTCGC
Source organism: Rhamphochromis sp. 'chilingali' (assembly GCF_963969265.1). Lineage (NCBI taxonomy): Eukaryota > Metazoa > Chordata > Actinopteri > Cichliformes > Cichlidae > Rhamphochromis > Rhamphochromis sp. 'chilingali'. The sequence goes on from NC_137946.1 coordinate 18,191,807, forward strand.
CATGCTGCTGGGGTCACACCCTTTTGCGAAAAGTCACAGTTTTCACTGTAACCCAAGACCAACTCCTTACGCCTTTCCTGGAGAAATTTGAGGCTGCAGGTGTCACCCATCACTATACTGTACCCCAAAGTGTAAAACATGACATTTCCTGTTCCCACTAGGTGGCGCTGTCCCTGGTGTCAAATATGGCAGTTGAAATATGTTCAGGGGTGGAGTCTTATCATATGTGTTCACTTTGGTCAAGGTCAGAAAATGTATGACAAAATGAGAGGCAATAAGATTTTCATGGCGAGTCATCGAAATTCGCCATGGCGCCACGGCCTCATAGTATTGTGAAAACTCAAAAGCTCCGCAATTTAACATGGCACAAGGGTGTAGTTGGCACTGACCAAATATGAAGGTTATGAAATCAAACCCCAAGGAGGAGTTCGTCAAAGTTCGAGGCATGGAAATGGTAAAATCAGAGCCAAAATGTCACCTTCAATCCAAAATGGCGGACTTCCTGTTGGGTTTAGGACATTGCCATAATAGACTTTTTTGTTCGACTCTGAACATTATATAGGTGTACCGACTTTCAAACTTGTAGGCCATACCCATACCGGGGGCTCGCGTTTTTCATTTTTCTAGGTGGCGCTACTGAGCTAATTTTCCCTGGCCATGTCTGAGAACATTAAAATACGTAAATTTTCACCAGACCTGACGCGTGTGCAAAATTTCATGAGTTTTCGAGCATGTTTAGGCCCTCAAACGGCCAATTCATTTGCCGAAATAATAATAATAATAATAATAATAATAATAATAATAAACAGAGCAATTACAATAGGGCCTTCGCACTATCAGTGCTCGGGCCCTAAATATACAGAACTGTACAACAGGTGATATATACGGAGTCATTAATGGACAGAATTAAGTCCAGATCCCTAACATACAAATGATCTTCATGCAAATTATAGCAAACATTACAACAAGGAAGGAGAATCAGAGTGGTAGCACGACAAACAATCTTTATAAGGGTGGTTACACCGTTTGATTAGCAGAACCTTGCTGCTACTTACCCCATTATTTTCTATGGAGGAAGAAATAAATGTGTACTTCTCTTTTCACAGTGTGTCTGCACTTTTTCTTCAATTTTAATAAATAAATAATGACACACCTGAAGTTTTAAACATCTAATTTTAACACCTGGTAAGGACCAAGTACTATTGAATTTTATCCTCAAACATGAAACCTTATAACTGAAATGGGACGTATCTTCTTTTTTACCATGATTGTTGATTTTCTAAATGTACTGACACATAATTACAATCTTCGTTTACACTGACATTTTTACACTGCTCAGAATAATCCATAACTGTGAACAAAACTGAGAACCAACTGAATCCTTCTTTTGTTAACTGATGACTGTAATAGTCAAATGTTTAGTAGTATTTAGATTTGCTCAATTAACAAAGCATAAAATCAGTTACCAATATCCAAAAGTTAAAAAGAGAAATTTGAGCGATATTTTTATATGCAAGGAAATATTTGTAAAGACTAGTGTTGTGTGGCATCAGATTTTAGCAAAAGGAGTAAATTTGTGGAATTTATGGAGAACTAAAAACAATTAAAACAGTGTAATTAAATGTAATCAAATGTTTAAGGCAAATACGAGTTATTAATTTCACTTTCATCAGCTTCTACGTTTTTTATGCAAGAATCAGCGTGTTCATCATCCCATATGCGCACCTTGGTGATAAGGCTTCGCTCTTCAGTATGCTGAGGTGGAAGAGCGACGGCCCCAGACAAACAGCCAGGTTCATGGGTGTCATCTGGTTCTCCTCCACCATTGATGTAACGTCACGCAGGAAGTAGAGCAGCGTCTGCAGAACCTCCCTGTTTTCGTCTGGCATTAACAAGATGGCCGCTCGGACGGCCTGCAGTCTCTGCTCCTTTGGGACATCTGAAGAAAAATATGGACGTGAGGAGGAGTGATGGGTCAAATAAACAATGTGGTTAAGGTTTTAAACAATAGAAATTCTTCATTATATAGCAAATACTGTTTTCAATATTTGACTGAATATGATTTATGATTTTGGATACAATTAACAACGTTGTTTTATAGCATATCGTTGATTAAAGATTGAAGCAGTTTTTTACTGGTTCAGAAATTAAAATGTGATTTTAATTTTTGATTAGAAGAACAAACAGATCACATATACTGTGTTTGCCTGTTTACTAAGGCCAACTAAACCATTAAAGCTATTTACAGTCACATGCAAATGACTGCAGGTGTGCCTCTGAGGTGGCTTACACTGATAAATATGCAGGAAGGTTTCTCCTAGCTTGCTTGTGAGGAGAGGTTCAGGCAGGTCTCTGAAGAACTGTTTGACCATGTCGGCAACATCGTAAGCTGATTGGTCTTCATAGTTCACACAGTCAGGAGACAACTCGCACTGCTGCCTCAACGCCTGAATACGAGACTTCACGCCGGACTTCCTGAACAATCCAACCTAAGAGAAGAAGACCAGAAGGGAAGGGACAGTCACGGGAAAGAGACAGGCAGGGCATTAACTGTTTATCGGCTTATTCACGCCTTCAGTAGCGCTTTAAGAAGGACAAAGTTTTATTGATTCTAACCTGGTCCAGACAATGTGTTCTGAGGTGGCTGAGGGCTTGCTGTAAACACAAGGGGAGTGGAAAACCACAGCGCTGGACATGGACAATGAGGGGAACCCCGAACACACTCTTCTCTTTGTAGTCTGGCACCTTCATGCGCTTCATAAACTTTGGCACAGACCTGAAAGCAATAGAGAGAATTAAGTGTGTGGCAGAAAAAGTGGCACATACTTTGATTATCTTCTCTTTATTTAAATGCCGGTTGACAGGAGTAAACAAAGGTCACCGTAAACAAGTCAAAGCTTGCGTTTCGAGAGCATAATCAACTGATGAAAGTGTGTGGGGGTGACAACCTAAAGCCAGTTTGTTCAAACACTGCGGCATGCACGAGCCCAACTGCATGCATGTTTTGAAACCAAATGAAGCTGATGGTTGGCCATATGGTCCTGCTGTTTCAGCTCTTCTGCAGAGTTAATGGAAGCAGTAAAAATAACCACTGCAAAAAGTGTCACGCGTATAGAACATACTGTACCTTGCTAACCTGGACCACATAAGGAAAAACCAAAAAGATGGTTTATATTTTTTATATTTGAGGAAAAAAAGACGGGGAGATGAAGAAAGAGGTTTGATAAAGAAATGTATAAAACAGTTTGAGATACTTTGCGTGTATGTTTGACAGGTTGTGAATGTCTAGTTTTATAATAAATGAATGACTGAAAGACAAACGTAGACTTGAAATTGTGCAGTGATTGTAATGCACGCCCACCACGTCCAGCCGTGTTTGTTGGACATCGAGTATTTCTCCATGATGGCGGTGAGGCGGAGCAGGGAAAACTTTTGCAGCAGGCTGAGCTGGCCCGCTGATTGGCTGCTGATCTGCAGAGAAGATGCCGGCTGGTTGAGATGATCTGAAGTTCTGAAACTGGGCCATCGTAGACTGGGATGGGAAGAAAATACCAGCAAACAATCAGACACTGTGATTCAGTCACTGTAAATATGAGTCTAGTTTATTTTGAGTCTTGTTATTATAGTTTTGTGGAACTAGCGTTTAGGGAAGAATATAATTGTACTGGTTTAAAACAAAACTTCAGGTTAGACAGATTTGATTTGCTGAAGGCAGCCAGTAGAAACATTACCCAACCTGTTCAATGTTAAAGAGGAGGTCCTTGATTAAAAATCAACCATTCAACCATCAGGGGCTCTTATGATTCTCCAGCAGAGAGTAGGAGAAGCATATATTACTTTTCTTAATGAACTTAGTAAGAACTGTTCAAAGGTGGAGGACAAAGTGCTGATGTGGAGTGAGAAGACTTCAGCTTTGAAAGGCACCCACTTGATTCATCAAGCACAGGCTGCTGGAGCCGATTTTAACTTCAGAGGAACCATGCAATATTATTTGGACTCCCAACATTTATAGTACATGTCCAGAGAGGCATATATGGACAACAAAGGGCATCGCACCAATTTCCCAGTACTGGATACTTGACAGAGGTGTTGCTAGGCAGCAGTTAAGCCTGATGTCTATCTATTAGCTATTTACTCTTACGCAGGCAAGAGAAAATGAAACATACAAGCAGTAACTGACCCTTTTTTTATGGTTTATCATTTAGAATCTATACCACCAATGAAAGTGAACAACGAGCTGTAAATATAAACACAATTTAACCCAGGATCACCACCCTTTTTACTGTGCACTGCTTCATTAACACTTTGGTTGTGCTCTTTTGTTTTTTCCCCAAATAAACTGTTGCTTATATACATCATGAGTACTTTGGTGTGCTTCAAGATCTCAGCCATGATTGTAGTGATTACACTGTTAATATAATCAATACAATTTAGGGCCAAAACTATAAAAACACAACTCAAGTAGTAATAAAACCATAATTATCCTTTAAAAAGCTGAAGGGCTGCTCACCGTGGTCTTGTGAGGGAGGCCCCAACTCCAGAGTCTCTCCTCTCCCGGCTGGTCCCCGTTGAATCTGTGTCATTTAAGGAGACCCCGTCTCTCTCACCTTCGCTGGGAGTGGTCCGGCCCTCCCCTTCCTCCTCCCCCTCCCCCGTCTCCCCTTCGGGCAGCACGCTACGGCTCCAGTGGTTCACAATTTGCTGCAGACCACTGACATGCTGGATAATGTCATCCAGGTGAGGGAACAGATTGTCCTCTTTCTCCAAGTCCAGCAGGTCTCCTGTGCTGGCATACAAATGGGAGCCTGGCACGTTGTCATAAACACTCACTCTGCTGCCCCGTGGAGCTCCAGGACAGGGTTTAGACAAAGGTTTACCAGACCAGGGTTCACCCAGGCCATTGTCACGGGGAGAAGTTCGGGCATGCACGTGAGAGTCGTTGTTTCTGTCACCAGGGGAAGGCGCCAGGCTTTCTATGGAGAGGGCTTTTGGAAATGTGCCTGGTTTATGGTCTTTGGGGATGTGAATGAGGAGGTTTTCATATGAGTGAAACTGGTGTCTGCCAAACTGGCTCTGACCTTCGGTCCTTTTACCCTGAGAAGGCAACACCATATCCTCCAGATACATGCTGCTTCTCTTGCTGGCAGTGCGGGGCTTTATGCACACAGGCTCCTTCACAGGGAGCTCCACAGTCTCATTGCTGGGGCTCACACTCACTGTGACCTGGTCTTTACAATCCTTGCTAAGAGAGTCAGGGGAAATGTCACCATCAGTTTGGTGGTTGTGTTTAGGGCTCTGTTCTAATTGGCTGATAGGCGTACACTGGAGCATCTGCAGCGCCTGAGGTTCCTCCCCCTGTAACACCGGCCCGCTGATGACCAGCGGTGGCCTGCGGTTTGAGCCCTTGCGCCTCGTCGATGGCCCCCAAGTACGCATTATTTCCATTCGCCGCAAAAACTCTTTGGCTTTATTCCGCCTCCCTTGCCCGTGGCGGCTGCTTTTGATCGGCAGGGAGTTATAGTGTGGGAGCTCCCGTGGTGGTTGATAGGAAGCAGAGAGGGAGGCCATCGATATGGAGTCGGGCATGGCAGAGGCAGAGTCCTCACTGTGTAGCGAGGAGATTTCCGTGATCTCCTGCTCACTCAGGTCTGTCAGCACGCTCTCACTGCTCACTGTGCTGTGCAGACCCTCCCCCTGACCTGTCGGGCTGCTTTCATTGGTGCTGTCAGACAGGAAGTCTTGTAGGCGAGACCAGCGTCGGCTGCTCCACTCGAACGTCCACCTTTTACTGATAGCCAATGGATCATCTTCATCGGAGTCATCACCCTGTGGAAGGAAAAAGGAAGTATGAGCTTCTACTGTCTTAAGTTTAGGATACTAGAAAATAAAAATAGCTTAAATTTATTGAAAGATTTGGGATCCATTGTTGAACAAGCTAACAATTTTACAGTATGAATCAAAATGCATTTCATCACAGTGACTGACAGTACACCACACCATAATTTTCAGGCAAGCAAGTACTGTAGCTGTGTATAGTAATTGAGGAACAACAATCAAGCTGCAAAAACCTCTGTTCTTGTAATTCATTGGCAAAATTTTTGACTTACTTTCTTCTTGGGTTGACTGACGTCCAGTTTCATGGAGGCGCACTTGTTCAGAGTATTCAGACGCCTGCAACAGACAAGCGCACAGTCAAATGCTGCATCTAAAGCTGCTCTTCTGGATGCGATTTGTCTGTTGTGTGTCTCTATCCATCTGCACTCTGACGCCGCTCCCTTTCAGTCTCTTTTCTTGCTTTTCACTACCACCTTCTCACATCCCTGCTGGGTCCACTTTCAGATATGCTTCTTCACTGCCTGCTTTAAACTTCTTCTCAGACACTATCTTCATTGTAGTCTGTCTACACACATGTTCCACGCTGATTTTCTTCTTCTCTTCTTCTACTTTTCTCTGCTGGCATCACACCCCTGAAATTGATTCTCAGTCCCGAACACGGCCAGCTCCTCCCCTTCACTTTTCTCCCTTCACCCTGAGGAAAGCTTCCACTGTCTCCACCTTCATTTAGGATGTGATGAGTGGCTCTTTAGCGGGGTGGTGTCTGTGTCCGTGCCTTTAAGACGGGATTGTTAAAAACACGTTTCAGGGCTCATGACCTCTGTCATTTGAAAGGATTTCAGCCCTCTAACAACACAGTAGGAAATCCTCCTTCGTTCACTGTAAACCTCTCTGTCCTCTCATACAAATGGCCAGACAAGAATTGCTCTGCACAACTTGTGTCATAGCGAAAATGACTATATAATTTAACATTTAAACAACACATTATGAGCATGTTTTATAGCTCTTGAGACACTTTCAGGGGATCTGATGTGTGTTCTCTCACGGTATAGCTGTCAGGAGCCACTAACGTTTTAATTACCACACCCTCCTCTGCCATAGACACTGGGGAGATGGGGGGTAAGCAGGAGAGAGAAAAGAAGCAGATAAGGAGCAGGATAAGCTGTTGCAACCATGTAAAGCTTTAATAAAATGAAAACAGGAGATCTGAAGAGGAAAAATCAAATACATGTGGAAAGAAACACCACAAAGTTGGGAAGTGTTGGGAAGTACTGGCATCCCTTCACTCCTTCCCCACTACTCTCACCCATTCCTCGCCCCCTGCTTTTCCCCCGAGGGTCTCTCCTCTTTGAATGGGAGATCAGAGTTCGACAGAGGGGAGGGGAGGTGACCAGATCAAAGCTTCAAAGTATATGGGTGGGAGACGTGGAAGGGGAGTTCATTAGGGAGAGGGAGGTCAGACATCTAATGAGTAGCAGTTAGCATGAGGCCGCAGGACAAGCCAGAGAACTGAGCAGGAAAAGGAAGCTAGAATTTTTCTGGTCTTAAGTGTGTACGGGTGGAGGCATAAGTGTAAACACTGAAACGCGTCGACGTGCCGGCGTTCTTACCGACAAAGAGGCTCCACCAGATCCCGGTCCAAAAAGTCGTGGTCCCTTTTAACAGACGAAATGTCAAGCGGAAACTGGGAATCTGGATGAAAGAGACAGAGAAAATGAGTTTTTTAGTTAATGACTAACAGATAACATGAGTCTGCATATTCCTCTTTGAGTTAACTGTTAAAGAAGTCTGCTGCCACCACTGTTAACACTCCTCATCTGCATCTCAAGTTTTCTGAATGCACACACATACGCACACGCTTTCAAATCCCAAAATAGCTCAAATCCCACAGAGCGCCAATGCTAAAATGACTCAAGCTTTTTTTTATTTTGGTGATTCTCAGCGTGTGGTTGCAGACTGCAGGCTTCATGTTTGCCTGGGGAGCAGCCACAGAGTCCCAGAGCCCGGCATCCACAACCCAACATTACTGAAGCTCTCAAGTTTTCTCAGAGAAGCTGTGTGTGTGCATATGTGTGCATGTGTGTGTGTGTGTTGCTAAAGATGGACTGTTGTGCTTTAAGAGCAACTTCTTAGATTAGGCCATTTCCTGTTTATGTTTGAAACGTATAAAAAATCATCACATGAATAATTGCTATTAAGAAAGAAAGAAAGAAAGAAAGAAAGAAAGAAAGAAAGAAAGAAAGAAAGAAAGAAAGAAAGAAAGAAAGATGGGTAGATGACTATAAGAAAAGTGGTGGGTGAGGAAGGGCACAAGGAGAAAGGTGGGAGAAAGAAGACAGAAGTAGAAGCTATGAGAGTCCCAGCAGTGATAACAAGGCCTTTCCCATGACCCCTCCCTCCAGACAGGAACTGAAGCCTGGAAATAGAACGCAGTGGCCCAGAAGACGAGGATACAAGGATGGAGAGATGGCAGAAAGAGAGAGAGAAGCACAGATGGTGGAAAAATAAAACAGAGAAAGAACACAGAACGCAGAGAATAAACAAAAGGAGAGATCTGAAAGAGGAGGTCCTTGTGTGAAACAAGTCAGCTGGGTAAAAGCTGAACTTTGGCTCCTCTGTGTGCGTGATACCTTCATACAGCTGAGCGTACTGTGGAAATCCCGCTGCTCGAAGCCAGTCGCAAGCCTCCTTAGCCTCAATCTCTGAAAAGCAAAGAAAGCAGTAGAGGCATGTTGAGAGCAAACATCAACATATGCATGTTTATTTTATCATGTAGGATCTCTACTGTTCAACTATATTTTTAGTACGATGTATTTTTACAAATTTACAGCTTCTAGTTTGCATTATATATCACCACAACCAAATTTTATGGAGGAAAGTCCCCAAATGATTTCCTTTCTGAGAATCGCAGCCGAACAAGGTCAACATTTTGAAAGTCTTAATTAATAAATTGAAAAACATGATAAATCAAATTAAAGACAGACTCGCAGTGACTCATTTTCCATGATCCATCTCTGAGCGTGTTACGGAAACAGAGGAGGAACATCTCAGAAAACGAGACTTCCCTCTGGGAATTAAGAAGAATGATGAGACTGGAAAAGCTGGAAATTTGCCAGAGAAGGATGCACATTATCTTGAGTGGACAAAGGAAGCAGCGTACATTGTCTAACATTACATCTGTACTACAGATATAGATACACCAGCCTTCAGAATTGAAAGTATAAATGTATAAAGAATAAAACAGGTCAGCACGGTGCCGCCAACACCTTGAGACATTTTACAGGCATTTGTTTTACTACTTTTTTCCACAAGCCTATGTACTGCACACACCTCTAAACTGGCAGCCCTGAAATGCACAAGTGTGTGGGTATGTGTGTGTACAGTACGCTCACTTTATGAGCAGACACTTATTAAACCGCTCTGCAGCGCCTCTTTGTGCTGACAAAGACATCTTAATAATCTGGTGACAGCAATCATGTGTTTTAGGTGCAATATGACTTAAAATGCGCACTGAGACATGCTAGAAAAATACAAAAATCATAAATAATAAGGAAGTGAAAAGAATGGGAAGGAATTTACATGTGAAAAAAATGAAATGTTAAATGATAAGTATTAAAGGTCAAATAAGAGCAACTGTAACTTCATCATTTTACTTTCATGGCTCTTATCTGATCTCTCTGTCAAAGCCACACTCATTCACTCTCACGTGTCTCATTCACTCTCACAGAGGTGCTGGCACTGCCTGAGAAAGTCACCGCAGAACCACAGAGGACAAAGTTCAGCAGGGAAATAAAACAAATGTCAGACTTCACCCTCAGAGATGAGAATGGCCAGAGGAAATGATCCCATTACCACAATCCAGCAATTACAACCCTCTTCCAACATTCTCAGCATAACTCCTCTCTCTAAGTCACATATGAAGCAGCGCTCGGGGTAAAAATATTTCCAGTTCTCTGAAAATAGACTGCAGAGACCGAGAGATCCCAGAGAGAAGCATTTCATGGGCGAGAGGCTTTCAGGAGAAACGTGAAAACTTACTGGGAGCTCTCATGGTGTAGGTGATGACATGCTTCTATGCCTTTGTCCTTTGCTCAGACTGACGTTTCCTCTCCATCCCGTGGCACGTCCAGTCGCTGCTATGCAGCTTTCCGTCAAGTGGCATTGATTTTGCGCTTTCTTCCCCGCTGCCTTTCCAACCCGTGTGTTTACAACTCTGCCTCCCTCTTCCAGCCTGCCCCATGCAGGTTTTCTCTTCCCTCTAATTTTCTCCTCAACCTCCTCTCTCGCACTTTCATATTAGTTAGGATCTACATACAACATCTCTCTACTTTTACAGACTTTCTGCTTTAGGCTCTTCTTGTCATGCTTTAATTTCTTACTAATTCCTCAGATTTTTATGTGCTCATTTAAACTTATTTACTTACTTTTGCCCTCACTGCGCTCTTTCTACATCCTTCTTCTTATCAACCTTTCCTACCACATCCTCCTCTGAATCCTTCTCTCAACAAAGGATGTAGCCGCCCCGTTTGCTTCTTCCATTAAATTTACTCATCCTTGTTCCTGTCAATTGCACATCTTCACGTCACACCATGATTGTCATTACCAGAAGTGATGTTGCCCCATGAATTCCATGAAGAAATAATTTCAGTTGACGTTTGCATCAGCCAGACCCCGAGGTCGCAGCCTGACAAGTGGTGGATGCCAACTTCACATGTCAGCTGGACCTACTGGCTGGTTAGCAAGGACGCTCGAACCTTCCGTCTCTGGGTTTATAGCACAAGCCTACACATCCGAGCAACAAATGTGTACGAACACACATGCATTAGACACACTAGACATTTAGAAGAGTCCAGATGTTGCCTCCAGTGAGTCAGAGAATGCAACAAGGGTGAGACAGACAGCTGGGGTGGGGAGTGGCAGCTGAGATGGACCCTGTGGGAACACCACAAGGAGGAAGCCATACCACACCAGCTGTCTGCTTAGTGTATGTTGAGATTTTAAACACTAAAATGCGTGCATGCACAGGTTAAAAAATATGCACCACAAAGAGATTTCAGGTTTTGAATGTGAGGATGGTGATCTAGCTTGATGATCTTCTTTAAGTATGGTTTCTTGACAGCCACCCTTCCACTGAGATCATTTCTGATGAGGTTTCAGTAACAGTAGATGGATCAAATGAAGGGTCAGATGCATCTCACAGGTCCTGTATCAGGTCTTTGCTTTAACTAAAGAAGTGAGAACAACTTCTGTGTTTTTCTGACAGGATGCTAGTAACAAGGTGCTTAAGCATAACATTTAAAATGGGTTCTTTGCTAAGTTTTCTGTTATGTGTAGACACAACGCTGGCTCATTCCTTGAGTTAGGTGTCTTTTTATGCTTGAATGATTCACAAGTTAATAAAAAAAAATGTACCTCTGAAAATGGTCAAGTACAAACACTGGACTGAAAATGAGTGAAAAAGCAGCCAATGTCAAAAGAAAAAAGTTGAAAAGCCTAGAATACAAACACACACACAATGGCATACTTCATTGCTATGTTTGTGCATGTGTAATTGGCAACGGCAAAGCTGCTCTCAGCACAGGAACAAAGCACTGCCATTCATCTGTGCAGAATTTAATCAAGAGATTAATTAGTACACAAACATATTATTAGCAGGCCACAAAACACCCCAGTGCACGCAGTCAGACGGAGCTAATCCGAGCTGCCCGCCATGCTGTCTTTCAGCATATCTCACTGCACTGGTGCTGAGGAGAATATACGACAACAGGCAGAAAGCCAACAACAGCCAGACAGATGGTATGTGTACGAGTGCGCTCGACTGTGGGTTGGTCTGTGAGTTATGGTGTTCATGTGTGGGACAAAGAGGCTGTAATTTAATTTCTTACATAACAAGGGTGCCAGCAATCTGACGTAACGCATATATTTCAAACACCCGAATCTCCTCACAGCTTTTTTTAATGAAACTTTCTTTTCTCTACCTTTCATTTCCTGCTTTTCATCCCACACCAGTAACCCTGACTTTTCTGGCAGCCTTTTATCTGTGTTATGTCTGCCTCGTACTGGGTCCCAAGGACCCCAAAGTCCCCTGGATTACATCATTTCCTGTTCTAAATTTCCCATGTGTTCAAAGTGACATGTGAGCTAAGAACAGCAGCAGGAAGTTCCTGGGCTAAAGTGAAGCCCACAAGAGAGCTTTTTTTTTTTTTTTTTTTTAGTTTAATTGAATAGATTTTTTTTATAAGATCTGTCCCTTTAGTCTAAATAACACTGAGCAGTCACAGACTACACACACACACACACACACACACACACACACACACACACACACACACACACACACACACACACACACACACACACACACACACACACACACACACACACAGGATGCCTGGAAAGCTGCCATATTCCTACATACGCTAAAGCACTTAGTCCTTTACTCTTAAAGGTTTTTTTTTAAGGCAGTGAAGAAAATGAAGAAGGAAGCAAAGGACATTAAAGAGGAATATGCCTGTTCTATCTCATGAAGTGCATCTGTGACAAATACCGAGCTTTGGAAATATACTGTGACACAGAATCGGTGGAAGCATGCACACATGAAGGACTGCAGAGTTTACTCAGTCCTACATATATGCGACATGGCACAAATGCGAGGACTGCTGTAATTAAGCAGTTGACCATAATTAATAAAGGCACAGGGCAATACTGAGTGTTACCAGATTAGATTAATAGGATGAGTGAAGAAAAGTGAAGGTCAAGCTGTATGTTTGGTTATGTCATTTTTTCTCCAACAGAGGGTGCTAAAGCATTTTGTTAGAGAAATCAAAAGAAAACCATTATGGTGTTGGCTCTTGCGTCACATATTAGCCCCTTTGTCATTTAGTGATTAGGCTGTTAATTTAAACAGGAAGGATAACATCAGAGCAGAAATGCAGGAGTTGCACTGATTTTATGAATAAAAAATCATGTTAGCATTACATACATGCGCCTCACAATTACCATATTTCAAGCCTTAAACTAAAGAGATGGACTCAATCAACAGTCGGGAGCAATCAGTCAAATAGTTAAGTGGCTGTCGATGAAATCAGATTCAGATTCACAGATTTAGGTAATAATGTCATGTGAACGCTGTGTAGCGTTTGAATCAATTCAATGAAATTCAGTTTTAATTATATAGTGCCAAATCACAACACCAGGAGCTTTTTATTGTAAAGAATAATACAGAGAAAACCCAGTGATCAAAGGACCACTTTTGAACAAGCACTTAGCAAAAGTGGGAAGGAAAAGCCTACTTTTAACAGGAAGAAACCACCAGCAGAACCAGGCTCAGAGGGGGGCAATCTGCTGCAAGACAGTGATTAGATCCACTATGAAAGCCTTTAACACATCTGTATGTCACCCATACACATTTATAAATCAGGGCAGCAGTTTGCACATTTGTTTTATGCATGAAAAGCCAATGGTTTGAGAACAGGAGGAGACACAAACCCCTTTGAGGTTGTGTCAGGAAGGGCATCCAATATAAAAGTAAGTAATCAAATATAGGGGGTTACCTGCTGTGGTAACAACTTGTGAGCAAGGAAGAAGCTCAAAGTAGCTTTATTGTACCTGGAGACATGAATTAAGCACTACTGCTGTTAAAAAGCCTCTGATTTCGGTGACCGACTGTTTAGGTCACTGAGTTGTGTTGTTTTAAAGGCTGCCTCACACTCGACCAGCTGCTGAGGAGTGGAATGCAACAGAAGTGGGTGAAGGAGACAGTGTGTTTGTGTGAGGGCTGAGAAGAGCGAAGTGCATGTAAGAGTGCAAAAATAGGAGTGAGTGAAAGTTAAAAAGTCATACCATCACCCAGCACAGGCATAAACTTGCTTCCCCGTCTACATTCCTGTTCATCTCTCTCCTCCAGCATATCACTGTTTCTTTTAGTTACTTCATATATCATCTGGATTCTTTGAGACCCATTCATCATGAAGCAGGGATAACACGTAGCACAAGACTTAACACGCTTCTGCTCCTAATTATGTGGCATGGCATTTTGAGGGAGAAAAAAAATTGACCACTAACTGCCTGATGTGTTTCAAGAGCACCAACAATGCAGCCTTACAGAGAAAGAGCATGCTGTCGTTTTCAATGAACACAGGCGGCCTTTGCGGTGACAGTGTTGTTCTGTTAAATTTACTCCTTGGGAAGCTTGAGTCACGTGACAGGAAGTGCAGGAAGTGCAGGAAGTAACCAGTCGGGTAGGGGGAAGAGACAAAAACAAGAACACTACAGCCCTCAAGCATTTGTTATGGCTTCTTTCAGATTTATGAAAGACATCTTTGGAGTGGAAGTGGCTCCACATGTCTGACTAGATGATGTTTCTTGGAATTTAGAAGTGGAAGAACCACTTCAGGTGGTTACCCTTTCATAGATTTCCCACTGAAGCATAATTAAGGCATCAGGTGGGAACCACTGTGGAATAGGCCCAATTCCAAACAGGGGAGACGCAATCTAACATTAAAGCCCTGCAATCAGAATCTTCCTTCCCCTGTTTAACAGCTGGAACACTTATCAAAGCACTTTGTGTAAATGTGCACCCAGCACTTTCCTCTCTCTTTCAATGGACAGAACAAGTGATGAGTGACATTTACACTTGGTAGGCTTCAAAGATCTAATGAGAGGTTTTTCAGTTTACTTATCAACCTATTGTCACCCCCTTTTTTAAGAAAGACACACATGTGAGAAAAACAAAAAACAAAAAAAGTTCAAAACTGCATTGACATACTTTCTTATGTTTTACTGAGGCATGAGATTGAATTTAAATCAAAGGCATTAAAACATCTTCTCCATAGCTACCTTGTGCCAGCCTCCGCAGAAGCTGCTTGCGAGCAATGATGCGCGAGAGGCGCAGGGCAGAGCGCCGTTGAGGGGTGTCGCCCAGCCTCAGGTAGTAGTCCTGCCCATCGGGTGTCATGGCCTCCAGGCAGGTACTCTCACCGCTGCTCTCACAGTCACTCTCACTGTCATTACTGGCGCCCTTGGAACTGTGATCCCCGCAGTCTGTACTGTCACCGATTTCCATGTTCCTACTGTTTGTGACATCAGCACAGTCTGCACTGTCCTCTGTGCACATGCTGTCAGCGCTCTCATCCCTCGTATTGTCCACACTGTCAGCAGCGGTTAAACTCCTCGTGTCCTCATTCGCATGTTTAGCAGTTTCTGTTACGTTTGCTGTCTCTTCATTCCTTGCAGAATCTGCTCTGTCTGCATCTTCACAGTGCACTAAGCCAGCCCTGTGGACTGTACTCACTGCAGCTTCCATGTCATCCATAAGGGCCATAGTGATGTCTCCAGTCTCCATAACATAACGTTTAATCTACACTCCAAGTCTCAGGGTGGTGGATTGTAGAGTGAGCACTCCTTGTAAATTCCTGCCTTTAACATGTCCTTACTGGAAGCCAAATCAGCTCTTCTCCCTCCTGGCTCCTCCTTCCGAATCACCACAGTCTAACAAACACGCAGGTTTCATCACACCACCTGACTCAGATGGTAAACACAGGCTGACTGCTCAGCTGAGTTTGAGATGGGAGGAAGACCGACTTTCACAAGGTCCTTCCTTTGGTCACATGACCAGCAACCAATGCCCTGAGCGCTCAGGGAACGCTGCACCGCTTCCTGAGGATCTGCCAAAGAATCAATTTTGGTACGCGCCCCAGGCATTAGTGGGGATATCTGTGAGGGGACACGTAATCAGGACAGGGAAGGGGATAGGCCTGGAAAAATATACAATGCCAGCAGCCATATCCCAGTGCGAAACGGGAAGGAACAAACAGAACAATAGAGCATGTGGATTTGTGAGACGGTGCAGAGGAATGTAAGTAGGAGTAAGATGTTTGCTGCTTATGCTGAGTAGGACTGCAATGCCATTGAAGAATAAACCCACACCATCACATTTAGACCACATGACAGATATACATCACCCACTTTCCCTGCTAACACTCCTTTCACATACCAATACATCTAAATAAATCTACCATGTAGCAGATATAGTAAGCTGAAGTCTTTAATATGTGACTGAAAGTTGCCACAGAGTAACGAAACTAGGGGATAAATGTGTGGAAAGAAGTGAGTGGAAGTAGAGAAGCCATAGTTTGACCCAGATTTGCAGAATAATGGTTTACCAAGACCCGAGGACCCAAGCTGTCACCTGAATTTATTTTAGGGAGGTAATAATCGGCAGGTGAGGTAAGAGAGGGTGTGAAAAAAGCGCCATAGCAAAGTCACTTACAGGTCAGCAGTTACAGGACAGTTTTTCTTTAGCCTGCAGGCCATATACTGTGAGAAAGCTGGAAGCTACGAGTCCGAAATCCCAGAAATGCCAAATTACTCCCAGTCAAACAAGTGAAACTGTGAAACATAAAATCTGTGATTGGGTTTGATTACACCGCCCTCTTGAGGAAATCAAAATCATGATCTGCACAATTTCTCTGCAAAAGTGGAAGTTTGGACTATCTCTGTTTTCACTCGAGATAAACCGACAAAGAAAAATAAATTTGAAACACTAAGCAGGGCACTGAGTAAACGTCCCATGTGATCTTTGGCACAGACGGTTGGCATAATAATGTAATGGAGAGCTAAGTAATGGAGATGTGTGCAACCAAAGCGGCAAAGGGCAGGGCTGTAGTAAGCAGTGAGTAATATAATATTCATCGCTTTCAGTTACAGCAGGCCACGACAAGACCGAAGCTACATCGACTAGAGATGAGCCTGAAAACTCAGCTACAGCTAAAGTTTAATTAAATACGCAGCTGGAGGACACAAGAAGACCTAAAAGGACAGTACGAGGAAATGTGAAGAACCTGCTTGTTGTGAGACCTGAAATTATTGTTGAAATTATGTCAGCATGACAGCTGATTTATGCATTATTTAAAACCTGTTCTTCTCATTTACAATATAAAGCATTATTGATATAAGACATCCTACTATGTCTAACCTCTGAAAATGTTGTTTTGGTCTGTAGTTTCATTGATTTTGAGCAAGCTGTGTTTATGGCATTACTTCCATTTCTTTGTTAAGTCATCTGATGTGTCATTATCCCATTTACAGTCACGAATGGGCAAATCCTGGAGGATGTATTTAGGTCTTAAAGCAAATGAGATATTGATCAAAAAGTAGTAGCAGCACTTATTGCAGTTAACATTATGAAGCCTTTAAGTGCAAAATATCTTTGTGACAAAATAAATGAGATCACCAGATGCTCATAAATCATTTATGTGTGTGAGCATTAAGAAAGAAAAAGAGTTAATATTAGGAAAAAAAGCTGGAGTTCTTATTTTTGACCTTTGATAAGGTTTTAAAGTCATTTTTAAGGACAGTACTAAAGTAAACACTCTGACCTTCACAGCCAGGCAGACTTCACAATTCTGAACATCAACGCGAGGTCACCTTTAACCTAAAGACCAAAAACTAAGGAGCTTCATGCCCAAATATTCAAGGCTCTATTAGCTCTTTGAGATGATCTAAAAAGCAGTCAGGACCATTACAGAGAAATGGACTTTAAACAGCAGGAAGCCCTGAGCCATCCAGCGGCAGATAAAATGCAGCTGGGTTTTACTTAAAGCTGGCTGAGTATTTTCAGCGCAGAAGTCAAAGGTCATCCTGAGTACGAGGCAAAGTGAGCGCCACGTCCAGTTTACAGAGCAGTGAAAATAAATCCTAGTAGGAAAGAGATGATTCAAGATCATTTCACACAGGGCCGTGCAGAAGTTTTGAGCTACTCCTGATTTTATTGTATTTTCCAAGGAAAATGGCAAATGGGTGCAAACGTGTGCAAATGGACATACCGTATATACGTTTTTTTAATGAAATTTGGAAATACAAACACAGCAGCGTGAACGCCTACCATCTCATATACTCACAGCAGTGAGCGTCATCATTTAGTTCACTTAATTGTTGCCAAGTTGCCAAATTTGCTGCATGATTAAGCAACAGTATTCTCAAAAAATACTTTCTAGAGAAATACAGTATTGTGCAAGTGTCTCATGCCACTGCGTATTTCTTTCTATTTTCCTGGGAAAATAAGAAATAGGCACAGTGATTTATGCTCAATCATAAATGCAAATACAGTATATAAGGCAAAAACAGAGTCTGTACAGCTCTGATGAGCGATTTGGCACGACCGCCTTTGTTCTTCAACATAGCCTGAACTCTGTTAGATAAGCTTTCTTGTAATATCTTTAAGTAGATTCTTTTTTTAAAAGATCCCACACTGCTTCAGTTGGGATCATTTTCATGATGAAAGTGAAGCTGTTGCTGATCAGATACATTTTAGATGGTATTGCATGATGAATCGAACTCTGATGGTGGTTTTCTGTATTTGTAATTCCATCAGTTTTGACCATATCTCCAAAACACCAAATCACAACAGAGCCTCAACTGTACTTTACATATCACTGTAGATACTCCTCCTGACATCCAGAAACAGTTCAAACTTATGGAAATCTAGATTCCATATGACCTGTTGCCACCGATTTTCAGTCCAGTTCTTGTGTAATTTGGCATACCTCACCCTTTATTCTGTTTCCCTCCTTTAAAATGGCTTCTTGACAACCACCCCTCCAATGAGATCATATCTGATGAGGCTTGAACAGTAGATGGCTCAACTGACAGGTCAGACTCATCTCTGAGGTCATGTGTCAGGATTTTTTTTCAGATACTGGTCATCTCCTGTAATCTTTAGGATTACAGCAAATGAACCAAAAAGATCTTCCCAAAGATGTTTGGGATCATTTAGAATCACACTGGTTGAAACTTTAACTACTATCAAACTATGTTATGTTTGGTATTTTTCATAAATTAACTAAAGAAATGGGAACAAATTATGTATTTTTCCAACAGGCAGCGAGTATGACAGTGAATCAGTTCTTTGCTAAATTGTTATCTATGGACACAAACACAAGTAATGTGCCTTTTTTCTGTTTAATAGTCAGGTACAAGGATTGGACTGAAAATTAGTGAAAAAGCAACCAATGTCCAAAGAAAACCTATGAAAGACCTTCAGAAAATCTGGAGAACTATCACTCGACCACTTTAAAATGACAACAACGTTTGGCTCCTGAAAACAAAATATGACAAAATGCATGGTGGTTCAAGACTTTTGCACGTTCCTGTGTGTTTGTGTAAATTCTTTCTTCTGCATCGGTGTTTTCTAACAAACCGACACGCACACGAACACATAAACTCCCACACCAAAGAAACTCAGGCTCGCAAAAGCCACATTCAAAGGGAGACCCACACTTACTACTAACTCAAAAATCTGTGGAATTACAACTAAATCCAGGTGCTATGCTGTACTCTCAATTCTCTCTCTCACACACAAAGATACACACACTCTCTGCTTTTTTGCATCTGCCTCTTGACTTTTGCTTAATATGCACAATCTTTGAATTACATCTGGTAATCAGTGCAGGGTTTCTTTTTTTTAAAAAGATGCTCACATTATTTGCCATGACTACATGTCAGTGAATTTAATCCTGTGCTGTTTATCACCATCAAAATAAAATCAGCCTCGTCTGGAAAATTACTTACAGTATTTCTCTCCCCCCCCACCAAACAAAAATACAAAACAGGTTTAAATTCATAACATTTGACTAGCATGGATTCTCCAGATATTCCACTGTCCTGACTAATTCATAGGGTGGAAAATGCACTTCTGAATGCCAGCATAACTGTAAGGCCAGATGTGCACATTTTTAAGGATTCCCCATCCCCATATCAGATCCAGACAGATGTGAACTGTGTGCCTTTGAGCTGATGCGTTCAGCAGTAGGATGAAGGAGGGGTGCTGGATGAGGGGCTGTGGGTTTGGGGCTCTGAAAGGAGGATGGAAGGGCTAGAAATAAGGAAAAAGAGGATTACACAGCCAGCAGGTGTTCTCTGATGCTTCCTTAGGCAGATACTCTCTTTCTAATTGTGCACAAAGATTCACTAAAGCAACAAACACTGTAGTAGCTGTCCTTCATGCAATGCTGAAAACAATCTTTAGCAGGGCTCCAGCATCATTTTGCTGGCCGTGCATGCAATCTATCACTGCTAAGCACTGTAATACACCATGAATAGGCACACTGACTTTGACCGACATCCTGGTCTGTGGTGGTTTGTGTTGTCGTGAATGTGGGAATGTTCATCGTTTAATTTGCTTAAGAGGCGCACATCTCGGTAATTACATTAAACTGAGGGGACAGCTGTAGCTCTCTGACGCACAGTTTAGAGAGGGGGAGAGAGAGATGGTAAACTCTGCGCATCCAGGCCAAATACAGAGCAAACCCAGCGACCCTTCCAAAAAAAAAAAAAAAAGGGGGGGGGGGGGGGGGGGGGGGGGAACCTGCTGCATTGTGAGAATATTTCACTCCTTCTCCGGACGACATAATCCGAAATAATAAACAGCGAGAATAAAATAAGTGAAAGTAAACCAGAGTCCGGATTAGAACAACAGAAAGTGAATGATTGGCATCTGGACCCCCCTTCTTTGGACTCCTGTCCACAGCACATGCCTGGGTGCTGTTTTGAGGACTAAATTTGACAATGACCTTCCCAAAATACCAGGGTGCGCGCTGCTGTGACGCTACAGGCAAACAGCTCTATATGCAGCACATAGGCTGAAGATAAACTTCTGTCTTCTAATAATATTATAAGGTCTAAAGGAATAAATACGATGGTGCGTAAAATCATACAACCAAAGAGTGAGGGAAAAATAAGGCAAATGTTCAACCACTTAGAAAGAAAACAGAAAAAAATCTGAATTTTCAGACCAGGATTTTATGAAAAAAAGTAAGTGGTGGTTTAATGTAGCCTAGCACGTCATTATTCTTACTGTGGTTACAGTTAGGCTGTTTCATCTGTGAGGACAAGCTGCATCCCGCATATTTGTATTTGGCTCTGACCTGCTAACCGTCTCTCCCGGACATTTCTCCACAGCAGATCCCAAGCCTTGGACGTTGAGTCCCGCAGCTGCTCGCTGATCGACCGCCGCAGCTGTAGCTTGGCAGACTTTCGCTGGGTTGTCATTGCTGTGCAGCCGGACTCATATTCCCCCGACTATTAAAAAAACGAAACCACTGCTCTTGTCAACCACACGCTCATTCCTCAGCTCCTTTATTCCGCTATGCGAACAGCCCGGGATGAGGCAGTGCGCCCCGGCTTCTGCGTCTGGCTGCCGCAATAGTCGTCACTGCTACACCTGGTATACAGCTCCTCTAGCGCTGCGTCACCTTCCTGTACCAGTGGAGGCGGATGAGGTCCTACCGGCAGGATCCTGACCCCCTCTAAAAAATGATGTACTGATTTAACAAATTCTGCATTTCTGCCCTACTCGTCCACGTCTGTAGGGCGGAGATGCAGAAATGTTAAAACATAACTTCTGCATGTGAGGCGTGAACTCTGACAAGGCGAGCCAGATGTGAGAGGCGGCCCCCCGCCACAAGGGTTGGACTCGCTCTCTCTCAAACACATGCAAACACACACACAAGAACCAAACCTAGTCTACGCGTTCTCCACGCCACAAACCCACCCACTCACCCAAACAAGGATCTCTTTCAATCCCAGTAGGCTACTGGTAACACAGCCAGGACAGACGAGCCTAAAATAAAAACACACCGGCATGCTGTGCTGAATCTAAGAGTTTAAAATGATTTAACTGAACGCACAGGATGTGATTTGGAGCTGTGTGTCGACCAATCCTGTCTATGTTTTGGGAATCTTAAATTGCATGAATAATTATTGAAATTGCTTGATCAATTCAGCAAGAATCTCAAACTCAGTGGAAAGACATCTGCAAATATCAGCAAGCAGCAACCACAGATTATCTCCAGGTAAAGAGCAGATTTTCCTTCGTGTTAACCATTAACTTGTGAGTGGAGGTTAACGAGGTAGAGAATATGCATAATTAAAGTCTGTTTGTGTTTAGAATTGTGGTATTGTAAAAATTGAAAAATAAAATATGTCTTTCTGTTGCTGGCTACAGCGTGCCCCTTGATATTTTGGGACTGAATCTGTGCTTTGGTCACAGGTCTGACCTCAGAGAGCAGCTGAGAGGGCTTTGGTACTCAGGAACTTAATTTTTTGTCCTCCGTTTCTGTTTCTTTTAAATTCTGTCAGAAATTATGACAACTAGCTAAGACAATCTTTAAAACTCGAGGTGATGTTTCCAACACGTTTGCAATTACCAATAGAAAGCATCAGCAAATTCTCAAATTTAAAATGCTGAATCATGATGTGGCTGCTTTAAAAATGTCTGTCTGTGATCTTAACACCATACAAGCTGCCAGTTTTGTACAGGACAAAGAAAAATTGCAATAAAGCTCTCACAGATGTGTTTTGTGCTTCAGGGAGTTTCTAACTTTACCTGTAACAGCACTAACTGGTGATTGAGTAACTGACTTTTTCTTGACTAACTGAGATAAAGTCGCGTACTGCTGCTGCCAGCAGCCTAAAGTGAAAGTGCTCGAGCATGTGAGCTGCCTCTCTTTCAGAGCCACATTCACCCCTCTGACAGGTTAAGAGGTGGGAATTTCAGAGATTCCCATGTCATTCCAGGAATGCCAGACCGAGCGATCAGACCGACCAGGACGCTCCTCGGTTGCCGTCTGCCTGATACCATCGGATGTCCTGTTTGTGGTGTTAAATTGCAGGTCAGCAGGGATCCAGTGAGCAGAGACCTGATTCAATAGTTCATCTTGTCGAAACACGTGTTTCGACAAGATGAACTATTGAATCAGGTCTCTGCTCACTGGATCCCTGAGCAGTCAGCAGAATCCTGAGGTTATCTGGCTGCCAAATGCTGCTTTACTGGCACGGCTCACCATCTTAGTCGAAGCACTGAGCAAATATTTGGCGACATAATTCCACCCAGAATGTGACTTGTGCAGCTGAAATTGCTCCACATTAAAGACGGTGAAGGTGAAGGTGATGGAGGCTGGTCTAACTTTCCCTGCTTTGCCCTGCATGACACAGAGTAAGTTGACAGTTTAGCTGCAGAGTGTCCCATTGATTCATATTCTTTCACTTCTGAGACTGGAGTATGAACCTGTAGTCGAACAGCTGGAAGGATAAAAGAGGGGAACATGTGCATGGGAGGAAAAAAAGAAGAGGGGCAGAACTACTTAAAGATGAGAGAATGCAAAGATAACATTAAATCATTTGCTTTATAATTCCTGTTTTCATTACTTTAATCAAACAAGCAAGTAATATTTTTGCAAAAAGAGGATAAGACAAATGCCGATCTGTCTTTTACATTTACACATACTCAAAACAGAAACAGAAAAATGAAAGAGGAGAAGGGGGGAGGATGCCAGGCAGCCCCCATAGAAATGTAGGTGTGTACTAATGATGCTGAGAATGCTGGGAGGCTATGCGGAGGCAGTGCACCTGTGTGTCATCCAAGGAATTGTGAATTAAATAAAATATATGATGATAATGATGACAGCATGCAAAAAGAATAAGGCTGTGCAGAAGTTAAGCATGTATGTGCCTTTAAAACAAGTAACACATGTCTTAAGGGGAGCCATGAAAAGCACAAACAAGGTTCTTATTTCCAGCTGCAGGCATCTGGAGTAAAGCAAAGCCAGATTCCGCAGCACTCTTTGGTTCACAAAAACATAAACATTAACTCTTTCCATTCACATAAAAAAAAAAAAATCTAGTGTACATGTTGCAGCAAAGCACAGCTGACAAACTAAAGAGAAGCTGGGTTACGTGGAAAAGCAGAAAGCGTGTGCCGTGGGTCACTTTACAGAGTGCTGCAGGTAAAACCAAACCTTTGCTGTCATTAGAGCTCACTGGTTGAATATGTAAATAGACGACACTAAACGAGGGAATATATTTTGGAAAAGAAAAATTTAATGAGTCTTACACTTTGTTGCTATTGAAGGCATTCACAGTGTGCAGCGTGTCCTTAAAAATTATGAATAAACTGGACAAGAGAATACAAAAGATGTGGTGGGCTAAAATAATCTCCAGCAGACGAACAGTGTCTGAAAATGTCCATAAGAAACAGTAAATAATCCACCAAAGAGCTGCCACGGGACCTGAGAGATGTATCTGGATGTTCACTGAGGTCATTCTTAAGGAAGGGAAACAGGGAGTAAAAGGTGACGTATGCAAAGTTACAGAAGAACTGGACTAAAAATCAGTGGCAACAGGTCTTCATGAAGTGATGAATCCAAATTTGAACCTTTTATCTAAAATAACTGAGATTATATATGTATAATACTATCACGATCTGGAGGAATGTACAACAGTGAGTATCTACACGCATGTGTAAAACACGGTGGAGGCTCTGTCATGGCTTGGGGAACTAATAAATTAAATTTAAAACCTTTACCTTCTAGTTTTAGAGTGGCCCACTGTGTTTGAACACTTATGTACATCTATTAATGCATAGCTGAAACTGGGTAACTAATGAATTATTATTTTTACAAAACAATTAATAAAGAAGAATACTAATAATAATAATTAACCAAGAAACATGAAATAATTACATACTGTGTTTACAAAAAACCCACATAATAACGCACTTATGAGGTTCTTCTGTGTTGTTTGTATATATCAGTACAATGAGAGTGAAAAACTGGTCTCTGACTGCACTTCTCTGAAAACTGCATCCCGGGAGTTGGATCCACAGTCCGTCAGTTTTGGGCAGAGGTGTGGACTCGAATCACATGACTTGGACTCGAGTCAGACTCGAGTCATTAATTTTATGACTTTAGACTTGACTTGAAAAAATGTTCTAAGACTTGTGACTTGACTTGGACTTTTACACCAATGACTTGGGACTTGAATTGGACTTGAACCGGTTTACTTGAAAAGACTTGATATTTTACCCCAAATATAAAATTTAACATGCATATTATATGGAGATTGAAAATGTGACGTCATTCACGGGTAGAACCGCAAAGGATTCTGGGAACTCGTGGCAAGCGGTACTAGCGCACGCAGGCTTTCAATTAAAATCAGTTACACAGCGATAAAAAGAAACACAAAAATGTCAAGAAGCTGTTGTATTATTAACTGCAATAGCCGGTCGCATGACAGCCACGGGAAGCCGACGGGTAAAGAGATCGGTTGTTATCGGATTACGTCGTTGAAGAGAAATTGTTCAGCCATGTTTCCAAAGTAACAAAGACGCGACTGGATTGCAGCCATTCAAAGATCAAATATAACGTCCCAGAACACTCCAGCTCACAGGTTAGTCTGCTCCAAGCATTTACACGGAGGTCAGTCTGCTGTTGTAGTTAATGCGTCATTTTCATAACATAATTGGTGATATAGGTTACAAGCAAGTCTGGCGCTGAACAGAAATTGTCGCGCTATGCTCCTTTATTTATTGTGCATAAATAGTGAATTGTCCTGACACAATATTGCGTTTCGCCTCTGTTATTATGGTACATTGACAAAAACATATACTTTTATTCACAGGATAAAACAGGTTTTTTGTATCACTAATTGCCCAGTACGATTACAGCATACAATATTATTGTCACTGCTACATTTCTGTGATGGGTACCAGAAATTATTTCCACTGCTAATTAATTACCGTTGAGCTCAAAGGTCCTATTAATAAACGGTTAATGAATGTGTATTTATGACGACAATTTGTGAGACTGGTAAACTTATGATACGTACGATGGTCTTTCGTTCTACACGGTGCATTTCAAGGTCCTGCACCCATCCGTCGGTAAACTGTACCTGGGCTTGTTGCAGTGACCTGAAGTTACTAAACTTCATGAGTGTATGCACTCACTCCAAGAACCGTATAATTATAAATATGCATATAAATATGCTACGATGAGATAGCTGACTTCATCTAACTAGCAAATGTTGTCCAGGCTACGTTGGTGATACAGTTTTTTTAATGTGTATGATATTTTTGTCATGCGATTTTAAAGCTGGTCCTACAACCGCATCCAAGAATAACATGCAGCTTATCTCAGAACTGTCGGTGAAAATTATTCTTGGAGCTAGGTTTAATTGAGCTGCATTTTAAAGAGGTGCAATTTCACAATTTGTGTATATTTTCTACGTTCACTTTTGTCATGTGTTGAGAAAAACACAGATTTAAAATTACATGGTCTAATATTTACATTTAGCATATAACTGCAACATTATTTTTTCGTTGTTTTTTTTTTTAAAGACTCGAAAGGACTTGAAATTCAAAGTTTCAGACTTGTGACTTGACTCGGACTTTTACACCAGTGACTTGAGACTCGACTCTGACTTGCCTGACATTACTTGAGACTTGACTTGAGACTTGAGGATAAAGACTTGAGACTTACTTGAGACTTGCAAAACAATGACTTGGTCCCACCTCTGGTTTTGGGTTTCATCCCTGTGATGTCGAAGGCTGTGATATGTGGATGCTAAGCTGGTCCGTGAGGTCAACCTCTGCTTTGGGCAGAGAGAACGAGCACCACAGGATCACCGTCTCTCACAGCAGCAGGCAATCAAAACACCAAACCCAACACATTCCAGCTCTCAAACAGCCAATCAAAGCAGCACAACTGATATTTTCTGGGCAGACCCTGTATCTGAATTTCTGAACAAATACACAGCAGAGCATGGGCGTCTCCACCAGGGGAGCAATCAGATCTTGCAGTGGCTACAAAAAAAAGAATGTACAGGGATGGTTTGGGAAAGGCTGCTGTCTTCCAGGGGCAGAGGAGGAGGAGGAGGAAGAACAGGAAGAGAAATCAAGTTTCTCCTGCTTTTTTCCTATCAGGTCATTTAAGGTTGCAAAGATCGTGCAGCCAGTGCCCGTGCATGTACTGATCACAAAGACCATTACACGCACTGTCTTTTTTTCCATCCATATGCTTATGTACATAGTCATCTTCTAAGGCCTGCACATTCTTTCCCAGAAAAATGTAACCCTGTCGAAGGCTTCGCTCATTCACCGCAATAAAATTACTGTAAAAAGTCAATAGCTGCACACAGAGACTGGGTTAGCGAGTTCAGTCTAATCAATGATTTAACAGATCACGTGACCAAAGACCGTGACAAAACCATCTCACCAAACTACTCTCTCAACGTTTCTTTAAATGCTCCATGTCCTCTCAGCTAACATGTACCCTCTATCCATTTCTCCTCCTCTTGCACTAGCTCATTTTTCTTTTCCTCATCCCTGCTACTCCCTCCCTGCTCCCTGTCTTCTATTTTCAGCAACACTCAGTCATTCAGGCCAAGCAGCAAAGCTCGCTGGACCCAACAGTTTGAGCTTGAAGAGCATGCATATAACCTCCTTTTTCCCCCCCTGTGTCACTTACAAAGGCTTACCTCATCTGTGTGTGGCAAAAATACTCATTTCAGTCAGTAAATTTAATTGTCATCGTGTCACCTGCAGTGAGTACCAGCAGCCCACTTGAGTGGAAAACCTTCAGATTAAATGAAACCATTGAACAGATGGCACTGTGTGACCTCGACCTAAATTCCTACCTCATACTATGTGTTTTAGTTATCCATGAGAGCACACACACACACACACACTTACACGCCCACCCACAGACACACACACGTAATCATCTTACACTGAATCACAGTTATTCCATATGCTCACATCCTCAGAAAGTATTATGAAGACTAACTCTTTAGGATTCAGATCACATCTGTTAATGTGCTCAATCTTGGTTGTGTACTTTACCTTTAGCAGCCTAACATGAAATAAAAATACTGCCCTTTACAAGTAACCCAGCCACAGAAAAGGGCGGGTCACAAGCCAGGGCACTCGTAGTACTGGTCACAATGCTGAAAAAATAAGAAGGGTTGCATCAGGAAGGGCGTAAGGCGTAAAATCTTTGATCAAGAATGAGATTCATTCCCAATGGAAACTATGCGACTGCTGGAGGAAGACAAAGAAAGGAGAGACGGAAAGGGAAGAGTGTCAGGGTGAGAGTAGAGACATTAAATTCAGGGACTAAATGTAGGTAGAGGGCTGGCTGATGTGATGGAGAGAATGAAGCTGGATATACCTGTGCATGCAGGAAACAAGAGGAATGAAAGTCAGTATAAGCAAGACAGAACACATGTGTGTGAATGAGCAAGAGGTGTAGTTAGTAAAGGTGGATGGGTTTAAATACCTGGAGTTAACCACCCACAACAGACATTGCAAGAGAGAGGTGAAGAAAAGAGTGCAGGCTTACACAATGATAGGTTTAGATGGTAGTGAGCCCTGATATGATGTATGGTTTGGAGACGGTGGCACTGATGAAAAGGTGGCAGAGTTTAAGGATGAGATTAGAAATGAGTTGGTTTTTTAGATGGTTTAGACATGTACAGGGAAGACATAGTTGAAATAGTAGGCAAAGGATGTTGAAGATAGATCTGCCAGGCAGGAGGAAAAGAGGAAGAGCACAGCAAGCATTTTTGGATGTAGTGAAGGCGGACATGCACAGGGTTGGTGTGACAGAAGAAGAAACTAGGGATAGAGCTGATGCTGTGGAGACTCCTACGGGGAACAGCCAAAAGAATAAGACAACACTACCATGTACACGTCACTGTTGCTTCTATTTAAGGATACAAGTTTCCACAGAGGTAAATATAAAAAAAACATGAAACATCCTCAAAGAAAAGTAGGCCTTTCTCTTAGTGCTAGCTTTTATGACTGACAAAAGCTGCAGTGTTTAGTATTCAGAACTGATATTGCTGTTTTGACCTTTGAAACATCAGAGCGATGCTGTGATTGGCAGGTGCTTCCAGCAACAGCAGACAGTGAACCCTCAGCATGAGCGGAAATAAGTAGTGGGGACAGACAGACAATGGTGGCACTCAGACGAGAACAGAGATAAACCCAAATAAGACAAAAAAGTCAAATGAGATGTAAAATCTGTTTACCAAAAATCTTGAAGATATTAAATTTTCAAGAGAAAAAAAAAGCCTGAGTGAAAATGATTCTTTTCCTAGACCCGGTTTGTAGAGTACGCTTGGGGAGTGTGATCGTGTGTACAGCGTCTCTTTATGTCTGTCTCCACGTTGGTTGAGTGTGGAGTGAGTGCATATGAGAGCATGAGGGTGGGAATGGATGTTTGTATCTGTGTGTGCCTGTATGCCTGTGTCTATGTGTCAGGTTGGGTATCTGACGCCACCTTTCTGGGGACACCTCAGGACCTCTAAGATATGGAGGCCTATCTCCCCCTACCACCACTTCCCCTGCCAGTGGCAGACGCCCTCAGACATCGGTGCGTTGGTGGTTCTTTGTGTCCGGGGATGGGCGTCCAGGTACACACCGGCTCACTCCTTGGCGGCCACTTATCGGGGCCTGGAGCCTGGGGCTCGCTCGGGCCACTTCGGAGGTGGGGTGCCCCCGGCCTCTCGGCCTGGGGCTCGGTCACTCAGGCGCGGCTGGCTGCCGGCGGAGCTCACGGGCGCGTCACTGCAACTCCCCCTGGCTTCTGCTCCGCGGCTGCTGAGTGAGCCCTCATCTGGGACTCTCCTCAGCTCTTTCTGGGACAGTGGCGCGGCTGCCCCTCTGTTGGTCTTCCTTGGTCTCTTGTGTTCTGGGGGCCTCTGGATGTCTGGAGTTTTGATCTCCTCCATACCCGCTTCATGCCCTGGAGGACGGGGCTGTGGCCCCCCCACACCCTCTAGCAGATCATTACATGAAGGAACCTTTTAAAAAACAAAAAACAAGCGCGTCCATGCTCACAGGTGTACACACGGGTGATCACACCCACAAACTACACCCTTTTTGGCTCCTACCTCAAAGCACACTGTGTTCTGTTGATCTGATGTGCTGCACAATAATGTTTAATATTTAGTATTTACTGTCATATTCCCATATATCATTGTGATGCTGTTTATTCTATTACTCTTGTTCTCTTCTGCTTGTTTTCTTTTTTCTTTCTCAGCAGGTGACCCAGGTGATTGATATATGCATTTTTTTTTCTGCCCGTTCTGTTGGTTTTTGTCTTTTGCCCTTCTCCCCCGTCCCTCTTCTCAGCTGTTTCTCTTTCCCTCTTTCTTTCTCCCCTTCTTTCCCCCAGTCAAGTCTGTCCCGTATTCAGTAAGTGAAAATAAAATAAACAATAAAAGGTGAATCAAATGGACCATTATGGCAAGGCTGGGATGGTCAATTTGGTAAAGTAAATCCGTTGGGCATCTTTCTTTGCCTTTAGACAACAATTCTGATGGCAAAAGAGCCAAACGGGACAGGCAAAAAGAAAAAAAAAGATTCTTTGATGTTTCTGCATCAGTCATTGAGGAATGCTGTACTCCGGTCACCTCCCTCAGAAAAAAGAGCCGGAGGAGGGGAAAGTGGGTCAGGAGCTCATTCAGAGTTTCTATCCGCACACTCTCCAGTAACAACAACAACAACTTCCCTTGTCCAGCCTGTGAAGATAAGTCTGTTGATACTGTCCACCTCCTATTCTGGGGACTGGATCACCTACAGGATATGGCTATTACTGTGGCCCACCCGAGGCGTGAGACACAAAGTGATGGTCTTGGCATGTGGACCAAAGGGGAGAGACGATGCAGATGGGAAAAAGAGGAAAGCAGGCTCGAAGGAGACAGAGGAGGAGAGAGACGAGGGGGTTTGCAAGCTAAATGGAGAAGACCATGGGGTGCAGACTGTGGCATGGAAGAAGAAGGACCTGGGGCATGACCGGGAGGGGGGTCTATAGGGAAACTCCACAGGTCATTGAAGTGCAGATCATATGCTGATAAGACCTCCTTATTGCCCTCTGTCTCGTTTTAAAGACACTAGCTGTTAAAATAAACATTTTTTACCTGGAAAATCCTCAAGGACTAACTTCCTTCCTGGAGCCCTCAGTGTTGGGATAGGGTTTCAAGACCACACACAGTAAACACATAAGTTTGCATAAGATAAACATAAAAACATACCACCAATACTCACACCAAAATATACATAGAAATACACAAGTAGTACAGTTGAATGTTTGAAGCGTTTGTTACAATTAACTACAAGTGTATGATTACGGTGAAACATTTAGACTAATCAGACTGAAACTCGAGTCGCCGTGTCTTCTTCACGTTCGCTATATTTAGTCAGTCTGTTTGTCTAAGACTGGCTGAATGTTTACATAACAGCAGCTGTTATTAATATTTTCACATTATTAATAAATCAAATGGTGTTTTGTGTGTTAAAGGATGTGACAAGCTCACAGAGTTATCATCCATCTCAGTTCTGCTCCGCTCTGAGCACTTGTGGAGCATTTTATGCCTTGACCTGCTCGTTGTTTTTTGGTGATTGATTATGACCTGTGGCACAGCTCCGAGGCCTGTGCTATGAAGCAAGTTCAACATACAGAGGATGTCATTCCGTTATCTCGATTCACGTACCCTAAGTAAACCCAGGCTTTCCCTCTGTGTGTTCACATGAGCAGAGACTCGTTGGCAGCATCTGACCAATCACAATTACTTAAGTGTAATGTTTAAGAGTAAGTGTACTGGCAACCGAGTGGCTGACTTTCCAAAGGAGGATGAAACGATATGATGGGCCAATGTGAAGAGGTTAATCACACAGAAAGAAAAACACAGAGTATTTGAGAGGAGAATCGTTGTAATGTAAAAGCGTGCGCTTTATCTTCTTTGGTCAGTCACATTGGGATAGAGACGATATATTAATAACGTTTAGCCTATTTGAAGCCAGGAAAGAAAGTTGGTAAAAATGCCTAATGCCAAAAACTGATCACATATCACACATATCACAGCTCTGTTAGTAAGACAGAATAATCTGAGAATCTGAGAGAATTCCTGGGGAATTCTGGTTTTATATCTATACCCTGGGGTATATTATGCTGCTGGTTCTTGTGCCTGAGTTTCAGTTTTGCACTTTCAGTAATTATTCCTGTTTGGGGTCTTGGTTTCTGTCTTTTAATTCGCAGGCCTTAGCTTGATCATAGCTATCTGGAGTCTGCTCAGGTTTAGAGTTTTCAGTTTATTTTACATTCCCTGTGTTTCCCGAATCCTAATGTCAAGTATGTGTGGTGGGTGTTTTTAGGACTTATTTCCAGTTTTATTTTGATAGTTTCTTCTTCTTCTTTTCTATTTAGTTTTGTTTCTCCTCTCTTGTTTTCCCTCATTAGTGTCTACTGTGTCTCCCAGACGTCTCCACTCTGCCCCAGTCACCCTTCTGTCTATATTTTCTTTCATCTGTATTTAACATTTGGATGGTTCTCACTGTTTGTTACATTTTCTGTTGTCATTTCTGGACACATTTTAATTAAATAAGTAAAACTAACTGCAAGACTCTAAAGTCCGTACTGACGTTAATTGTGGAAACAAAAGAATTTATGTCATTATTTTTGTAGCATAAGTAACCATCTTTGTAGCACTGAAAACCCAGGGCTAACTGTGAACTTACCTGGATAAGACAAAATCTTGCTTTGTAGTGCAGAGGTCTGTATTATAAAGAGAGAAAATAAGAGTATGATAGTATTAGAAGAGCACGTCAATTTTAACTTTATTTTATATTTTAATTTTGTGTAATATGGGAATATTTATATATTAGAGCTATTATGCAATATTTGGGAATATATTGTATTATTTAATATTAGTGCTTTAACTTGATTGCTGCTGTTCTTACTGTATTGGGCCAACTGCGATTTCTTCTGGGATTAATAAAGTATTCTGATGCTTAAACAGCAAGAATACCTGTTCACTGAATCAAATTAATTTCTTTTGTTAATCTGTAACAAACTGAAGCAATGTCCAAACTTTAATGTGGATACACTTGGATACACTACATGGACACTTTAAAATTTCGGCTGTGACCTTAGAAATAAACAGAAGAACTGAGAGCGCAATTAGTGATAAAATAATTAATTGGAATTAAAATCTTTCTTTTACCAATCTCTGTGCTTAATTACCAGGTTAACGATTTTCTTCAGCATTCCTCTCTGGTTCTTTTGGCAACAGTAGGAAGCACTCATAGGGATCATTTTCTGTACATGAAGAGTCATATGACACGTGTAATACCTTTTTTAGATTGATCAGATGCTGCCAAGACCACCCTTTCATGTGAACGTGCAGGGTAAACCCTGGGTTAACTTAACAAGTTGATAACGAGCTTTGTGTGACTGCTTATCCTGATCACCCAACACAATGTTAGGAATTCAGGAATGCAACTGAATCCAGATAATGGAAAGATACCCTGAGTATGTGGAACTCACTTCATAGTACAGGGTTCAGGCCTTTGATCATTGGTAGGCATCTTTCTGAACTTTGCTACTCTAACTGTACACTAACTGCTGTGCAGCAAAGAGCCATCAGCAACCAGCTACCAGGTGAACATAGCATTGCTGCCAAGTAGCGGCTGTGGACAAAGTGGCAACATGGAAATGCCAAAAACTAAAGTGGCCACTTGAGCGTGGCTCCGAAGGGTGGATTCAATCGCCTTCAAGACAACAGGGAGTATATTTTTATATAAAGACTGAAAGTCGTGCATTATACGGTTCAAACACAAGTGTCATTAACTGGAAGCTGTCTGCTACGCTTCACATCAGCTAATTCAAGTCCCTGAACTGGACCTCTCAATGACGGGCGTGGTAGCCGTGCCTTTGGGAGTGTTTTAATGCAATTACCTGGTAAATAATATGGCTTGCTGTGTGGTTAATTGAACTACATCCTGCCCAAGTCTCCAAGTCTGAGCTTTTAGGGTGAGGGAGAGTCTTTTATTTTATATTGAAACATTAAAACAAAAAAAAGAAATTCACTGTGGGAGTTTAGAAATTCAACAGAGACAGCAGAGGGCAGAAGGACAGCAGAAAAATGAAAAGGGAGGTGAAGGAGGGAAGAGCAGGAGAGAGCTGGACTACAGCCAAATCCACTTCCAGACTTGTTAAAGCACTGCTGCATATTGCAGCAATATTTACACACACACAAACACACACTGTAGCACACATGCCAAGCAAAAGCTTTATAAGGGACCTCCTACATCAGACTACAAACCTTTAATGTTTGCTGAGGGTGGGTCTGCACATCACATTAAGTTATAAAGGTTTATTGCAACATAATTGCTGAGCAAACTTCTACTCATCCAAAACACACAGCAGCAGAATTTTACAGTCAAACTGAAACATGTTTTATGTTAAATAGGATGATTTTTGTCACTTTAACAATAACTACAATTATGTTTTTTAAACATTTGGGCTAAATATCAGCAGAAAATGTGAACCAGAAGCCAGCAGGAGCTGCAGGTTAGCCAGACATTTTTAAAACATATCACAGACCGACAAAAGACACACTTAAAGGGCAGCGGGCCATAGGCTACTCACATCCTCCCTAAGCACCTTTCAATCATGAAAAAATACTGATGGATTATATGTTATGTATAATCCTGGGCTGCAGTGAAAATGGGGAGAATGTGTGTCAGTGTGCATTTTTTAAACCAAGGTCATCTGTAGCTTATCGGCTGCTATAAAATAGCTGCGCTCTACTTAAATACCTTTGCCAGAGAAGTGACAGTGTGTGGCCTGTCTGAAAAAATGCAAAACCCAAAAAGGGTAATTTCATGAAGTGGACTTTCAACACATAAGAGTTCCTGTTATTGATACTAGGAAGAATGAGGTCACTGCTTTGCTTAATAAAGTCCCAGGTCTGCACCTTTCTATCTGCTTTAAGGAGATTAGCTGCTGCAACATTACTTTGTTTGGAATCCATCATCCATTCTCTTCCATTTATCCAATTTACAGTCGTGGGGGAGCCTATCCCAGCTGTCATAGTGCGAGAGGCAGGGTATACCCTGGAGAGGTCACTACTCTGTCGCAGGACTAACACGGAGAGAAACCATTCACACCTACAATTTAGAATCACCAGTTAATCTAACCTAACCTAATTAGAACATTTTAATCAGGATAACGCGGTAGATTGACAGATTACTCTGGGAAATGACACTTCGGTTAAACAAAATGATCACAGTTGTCCTCATTTTAAGTTTCTAAGTGGGTTAAGGTGCAGAAAAGTGCAACATTCAGCGATGCTGATGTAAGACGCCACAGGCACTACGAAGGGAACCTTCACATGCAAATTAATTTAAGATCAAAAGTGCGTAAATGCCTGTTACTGCATATTCATGTTGAAAGCATAACCTTTGCAGGGATTAAGGTGTTTTTCTCCACAGGCTTGAAAAACGCATGAGTTGCAAATGCATACCATCCCCTGTGATACGCGGCCACAGATATTCAATAAACCTGTCACAATGAATAAATACACACTGAGGAAAATTACAATAATCTGCAAACAAACAAGGAGAGATCCCTCACAGAACGCAGTATGGCTGCCATTAGTTGTGTTTAAAGCAAATGCAAAAAAATCCCTGTTTATCTGTCAGAGAGCACAGGGTGAATGTCAGCAATGGGAGCAGAGATATGACTGTAACACACGTATGCTGCCGCTGGCAAATCTAATCTGGACTCCTCCCTCGGCGCGCCACGTCTGTATAA
Organism: Rhamphochromis sp. 'chilingali'; assembly: GCF_963969265.1. Classification (NCBI taxonomy): domain Eukaryota; kingdom Metazoa; phylum Chordata; class Actinopteri; order Cichliformes; family Cichlidae; genus Rhamphochromis; species Rhamphochromis sp. 'chilingali'. The sequence continues at coordinate 18,227,074 of NC_137946.1, forward strand.
AAATTTTCTTACTTATAAATACACAAACATCCCCGTCACACGCCACTCACAGCATCGCCTCTGACTGCGTTACCTCTGACCTCCCCGCGGCCTCCAAGGATTCATTGCGCACACCAGACGTCTGACTGGATGCAATACATCTGAGACACTCCGAGCGTTACACAAACGTACATACAGGTACACACACATGCAGACAAAACACACAAAAGCAAACAATTCCACAGTGCAGCGAATGTGACCCTGTCACCAAGACATCTCCCTGGGTTGCACTTAACTATAGTAGCTGTGACGCCTGTGCATGTCAATCAAAGGACACACACTGTGAGGATAAGAGATACGGACGGGGGCAGAGCTGTGCTCATTAATCATCTACCCAGACCTTTGTATCACAGTGTGTGGGAATGCGATGACCAGAGAGAAACAAAAGAAAAGATATTTTTGATTAAAGACCTTTTTTTGTGTGTTTTGTTGACTGAGATGTTAAACCTCTGTTTGTTATCACATAAAAAATTCCACCAAACCACAGCTTCAAAGCAGAGATGGCTTGTGTGTTTTACTATCTATGGCTTTGCAACTAAATATACATGTGTATGCGTGTGCGTGCGTGTGTGTGTGTGCATTTTCAGCAGAAACAGTATATCATTACGTCTGAGTGGCTGACCTACTGGCTGGAAATCCTGAGGGAGATATTCCCAGAAGCCAGCTTTATCCCAAAGTGGGAATGCAAACAATCCAACAGAAAGGACAGTGAAAGTACACAGCCGCCAACTCACACACACAAGCACACACACTCTTGTTGTAAAAGGTATCGTACCTGCCGAGTCGCTGGTCATCTTTCCAGTAGCCTGGCGTGGAAAAAGAGAAGAGGAAAAAATAGGAGTTAAGTACAAATGCCGTGTAAAACAGTGCAGAGTAATCTCATTGTTTCCCTCATACACGCTTTTCGTACAGCAGCAGTAGCTACACTGGGAATATGACTCAAATTCCAAATCTGTCTCAAATAAGAGAAACATATTTCATGACTGTTTATGCCATACGATCTCATGAAAACCCACAAAGCCCAGACAGCTTATTTACTAGTATTACCAAAGATTTATTGGGAATTAAAAGGAAAAAGTGTCACATGTGAAGGATATGTGGTACACTCGCTGACATGCTTTTGGTGATTGAGGCAGAGGGCTGTCTGAGAAAAAGCTACTTAAATCATCGTAAATCATTCCATTAAACTTGAGTACAGTGGATAGATTTTAGTCCCTGTGTGATTTTCTGACAGCACAAGTCAGAACAAAAGGTTAGACTCGGATGAGGAGATGAGCATTACACATGCAGTTAGCATCCTTGTTCACAAAAATTGATAAACTGAAAGATTTGGGATCCCAAGAGTCCAATTTCCTCTGTGTGGGAAACTTCATCCTGACACAGACAGTGTGCAACGAATGGAAAACCCCACATCCATGCAAAAAAGCTGAGATTCACTGAACTTCAGTGTGATCATCCTGGGTTTTCCTGAGGTCAAACTGTGTATTACTCAAATCGTTATCTCTACTGTCAGTTCACAATTAAAAAGGACAGATGCATAGTAAAAGTGAAGTTTCACATGAAAGCAGTTATTTATATTGTCTAAATGGTCAGTTATGCTTTCAAAATAAAAGCACTTCAATGCTCATTTTAACAAAACAGTCTTGTTTGCTGACAATCATATGATAGATGATTGTCAGCAATGTCTGCTATATATGTAATAATGTAAAAACATTCTAATTGATCCACAAAGTCAGAAGGTGAGAGTAGCAGTAGATTTTTGTTTAATGTTTCATGCTCGGTGCTGAAACAGTAGTGTATAGCAGCCCCTCAATCAGCTCCTACAAGCTTTTTATCTGAATGTTGCTGTTTTAAAGTTCACAGCTGAAAAGTGAACAAAGGAAGGGTGGATCAGCTTATTTTCAGAAAAGCTTTTACAAATAGCTTTGATGCAAATGTGCCTTTGATCTGATCTTGATCTCTCTCGTGCTTGTGTGTGTGTGTGTGTGTGTGTTCGTGTCTGTGTGAGAAAGAAAGAGAGAAAGTTTAGGCAGCTGTGCTTTATCAGTCATGGTTAGAAGAAAATAAATCCACGCCTCTGCATCAGTTTGATCCCATGGTCCCTAGAGCTCCCTCTACCTCCATCCAAACACACACACAAACTTTAACCCTAACCATCAAAAATGCCTAAACGTAACCATAACCTAACTGTAACCCATTAAAACACTAAACACTAAAACCACATTTTGAGCCTCAAAAATGGCTTCGAACTCGTGGGGATGGGCATTTTGTCCCCATAAGGGACTGTTGGTCCCCACAAGTATATTAACATTCCAATTTTTGGTCCCCACAAACATATGTGCAGACAAACATATACACAACTAAAAATTGACCTGCATACAGACCAAAGAGTTGTATCAGGGCTGGATGCATCTCTTAAGTCCTGCATCAGGTATTTGCTAGATTTTTTTCTGTCCAGTTTCACAGTTATTTTAAAACTCACATTGAACTCCATGCTAGGATACAGTAGGTTTTCAGCTAATGTCTGTTTAGGATTCACCTTGTTGATAACAAAATACTATTTTACGTTACGTTTTTGAAACAGTCTGCTAGTAACAAAGCACCTAAACATATAATTTCAAATAGCTTGTTTGCTGAGTTGTAAAGAGACACAACACTGGCTCTTCTCTTGAGTTAGAAGCCTTATTTATATGAACGGTTCGTATCATTCCTCTGAACATGCTCAGGCAGATAGACTGGACTGAAAATCAGTGAAAAACATCCAAAGAAAACCTTTGAAAGCCCTTCAGTAAGACTGGAAAACAATTTATCAAGTCCTCTTTAAAAAACTACAAGAAAGTGTGTCTCCTTGGAAGTAAAATATAAAGAAACATGGAGAGCCTCAAGACTTTTTAAAAGGACTGCACACATCATTCGTTAAAAAAACTATATTTCAATAACAAAAATGTATGGGGAGGTTGTGGACTATAACTCCCCCTTTCCTTATTTCTGGCCTCCACTCATTGGTGGATGAGCAGTGGTGTATTTGTGATAGTTTGTGTTGCTGCTGCAGTGCTGACAGAGAAAACAGTGACCTTGCATACTGCCGGATGGAGCGGAGCTGTCTCCTAATTTGACTTTCGCCTTATTTACACAACAGCAGGGGTAATGCAGACTAGACAGAGGCCCAGAAAAAGGCAGGGGATAAATCCTGACTAGTAGTCAAAACAATAAACAAGCAGACGCATTCCTTAAAAGCTCTGCCTAGAAATTCCCAATATTAGACATAAAATACAAGAGGAAGTGCAAAGATTGTTCACAATTACACATCGCAGCCTAAAGGTTTTACTCAGTTGGTGTTACAAATTGAAAACATTTCCCGAAATAACTGACCTCAGCTGAATCAGACAGACTATATATCTGCAGAGCCGGTCTACAGGATCATCTTTTGTGTGTTTATCAAAAAAGTAACTCAGGAGTAACTGCTGGAAAGATTCTAGGTTTGCATTAATTTAATCAAAGTGAGACATCTTATCACCTTGTGTCTGAGGATGTAATGTATTAATCTGTAATCAAACTGAGCAAAAAGGGCTTTTTCATGTTGAAGACTGCAGCTTTTTGACTGCAGCTCATATCCTTCCAAACACCTTCCTGTTACCTCGTCTACAGTATTAATGATTATCAGGAGCACTGCACTCATTTTAATCCACTGACTTCACAGCAAAGACTCATTCAGTTAGACAAGCAGATGTGTCACTCTCACCTCACAAACTCACACACATAGAAACTCAGCCTAACTCACCCTAGCCCGGCGGGCCTGCAGGTGTATAGGGGATGAGAGGGACGAGCGCGTCAGTGGTCTGCTGCGGGTCAAAGGTCTTGAGCAGCGCCTGGACAGTGGCTCAGATTTGTCTGGAAATCTGGAGGTTCCCTGATCCTGATTTACTCGGCTTACCATCCTGTCTACAGCCACAGAACCCTCGGAGGACCAAAGGGAAGAAAAACAGTGAGATGGAGCAGCATGAGACTTCAAGCCAGCTGAAGGTTCAGTGTCACTTTTAAAAGCAGCAGCTGAAGAAAAATCCAACAACAAATTCAGCTCACTCGTCATCAGAACACAAAATGATTTCAAAGCTTTTAAAGGACATACATGATTTTATTTAGCATTATATTTAGATTTTATTTTGACAATAAGCGATTAAAAAAAATAAATACATGTTGACCATCAAGAATTAAAACTATAAGGAAGAACAGAAGAAATGAAGTCAAAACATGTTTCATAACCAATGGTAATCCCTGATTTCTGAAAATTTTTTATGGCATGGTGAACAACAAAATCTTAATTCCTCATGACAAATGCCAGTTTAAATAACATAACTCTAATTTTCTTTATAGAAAGTTTCCATGTAGTTGTGTCCCCTTCAATTTCTTACCCCAGTCCCTGTCCTCATGTCACCTGTCTCTTCAGCAGCTCTCTGGTTTCTGTGGAGTATTTCGTGGAGCTGGTGTTGGTGGTGCGTGATGAAAGACATAAGACACTGGTAATGATATATCTGCCCTTCTCTTATTCTGAAAAATCCCCCTTTATGCCATAAGTATCTCCGCTCAGTGACAACACTGGAAAGTCCAGCTTGACCTGATTGCTCAACTACTGTACCCAGCAGTGGGAAGACCCGCCGTCATGCTTCCCGCTCTTCCCTCCTGTCCATCGCTGAGTTGATAACAGGGATGTGTGTGCAAATGTGAGCGTGTGTAACTGAAGCAGGGATGGCATTCGTGTCTGTAAACGGCATGCTGATTTCCCCACCAAGATTTCCATCTACAAGTGCATGGATAGAGAGCCACATTTTCTCTTTATTACAGCACACAAGGCTTGTCTGTGCAGAAAATTCCCCCTCTGACCTTGCAGAGCATTGCCATCATAGAGATGGCATGATGCTGTTGCTAGTTTTATATAACTGTGTGGTCAAAGTTACATAAAAACATCAGGGACACCGTGTCCCCAAAACTAATCTTTAATTTTAATTGTGTTACTCTTACGTAAAAAGGTTTGTTTGACTTTGATATTTCGGTTCTTTCTATGAACTAGCCGGGCACTGAGGATATTACCACAGTGCACACCTCTTCATTACACAAAAGCAGCTCTAGCAGCTCTGAACAGTGCAGCATGAAGCATGAACATTAGTTCACTGGAAGGTTTCTGTCACAATTCCTCCTGAGGTGCACTTAAATGTGCCCTGAGATTCACTGTAATTCGTTCATTTCACTAAAAGGCATAAATATGAACCTCATGGCTGCATTAGATGAAAGTCACTCAGTCATGTTGACTATGTGAGAACCCAACAACATCCCTAACCGCCCTATCAAAATGTCACAGTGATCAATTTAATAGTTGAGATATTGCAGTCGGGATCCAAATGCTTGACTGGGACCATCACCCATGTGAGCTGTGATTCTATGACTATCATGACAAAAGCAAGGACACAAATAACAACTTTTTACACCGACATAGCTAACGCAATTCTGGAAAGTATAATGAGCATGTAGGGTACTTCATGATTGCAGGACAGTGTCTGAGGAAAGAATGAAAGAGAATATTATTTGGAGCACTGAACTCACTAGTTTTTCTATATTGAGCACATGACCTTAAACTTTGGGCCAAATCAAAGGCAAGACTGATGAAGAGTGTTGTTTAGAGGAATAACGTGGCAGTATATACCAGGAACCTTTGATATTTAGCTGGATATTGCATATTTTTAACTCATATAAATACCTCTGTTGTGCTCCAAAACAAGGATGACCTTTTTGCTATAAAAAAAGAAGAAGAAAGAAATAGATTGCAAGTCATTGGGTTTAGTGAATCTATAAAAGAGATTCTGTGCTTCTTCCACCATAAGACGGCTAAATTCACCACTTGTATTCAAAATGCTGCTGTCACTGAAAATAAAAGTGTGTTTACGTGCTCCACAGAGAATGTGGCACATAAAGCTAAAAACAGAGAGATACTGTAAACGCGCTTTATTGCTGTTTCCAGACAGTTTGGATGAGATTAGCGCGATTAAATACCACCATTTTATTACATTCCTGAAGTTCTGTGCTGCTGGTTAAAGAGCTTTTGAGGTTACCAGATTTACACTTGGTAAGCGTAATGAGGCAGCTGGAATGCTGTGTGAGAGCAGAGCAGCACAGCCATCCGCAGACCGTGTTCCTCTTCCAAAAACTATGTTAAATACACCTGTAAAATAACAGCGAGCCGAAATGATGAGCTCAGCTCCTGTAATCTGCTTTCTGGAGACACGGCGCTTTATCCAGGTGGATGCCAAATGAGTCAAGATCTGTTTGATTTGTGAAATGCCTTAATGATGGAAAAACAACAGGCTTGGAGAACATCCAAACTAATATTCTTAGCTATGCTGCCTTGTTAAATGAAAGGTGGGTAGCTTAACAGGGGGGAGGAGATAGAAAACTGAGGCCTGTCTAACATGTGTGAATGGTACATTCTGTGTTGATGATGAATATACGCAGTCAGTAAAATGTTGCTAAAGCTTTGTTTAAAAAGCAATCATTTTTGCTATAACCAAAGCAGTGGCCCACACAATACTCAATTTAATATTTCACTTAGAATTCAAACTTTGTGCAGCAAATCAACCAGTGAAAAAAAAAATCAGCTTATCTGATACAACAAATTTGTCTTGAGTGGTCATTACTGAGTTTTATCATTGATTTACCCGCTGACTTTGAGTGAGAGGCAGTTTCCAACCTGGATGATATTGGCAGTCCAACAAAGGGCTGAGAGAGAGATATAACCGTTCATGGCCTTCACACTCATCCATTTATAATTAAAAATCACTGGTAAACACATACATGTGTTCAGTCTGTGAGGAGGAAACCAAAACAAGACAAGATGCCTCCGTCACCACGCTGCACAAACTGTGCTACAAAAACTAACAACTGTGGTGTTAAAACGTCTCTTTCCTCTTGACTTGGTGACTGCACTGAATACCACAGTATTGTGCAAAAAACCCAAATGTGGAATTTTGACTCAAATTGTTGACTTCATGCATGTTTAATATGTGTTATGTCCAGTATGTACTGTATGTATAATGCATATGAAGATCAGGAGAGATGTACAACAGTGAGTGTCTACAGACATCTGAGGCTCAGGCTGCAATTCAGTCAGTAGTGTTGGAGATAAAAATTGATGGAATTAGGCTCACGGGAACATTCAGACTTTAATTCACCATAAATAAATACCACAGAAAAAAAGGCAGCCAATATCCAGAAAAGAGCTTTGAATGCCCTTCAGGAATCCTGGAGAACTATCCGTGAAGACACAAGCAATAAATTACAGGAAAGCTGCCTGAGAGACGTCTTCCTATACTGAGGAATAATGGTTCATACAAACACTGACTCTCAAACTTGTTAGAATTGTACAGTTATCCTTATGTACTGTATTTCTGTTTTTCTATGCACACTTTTTAATAAATCACCTGTTTCCCATTTTCAAAGCAAAACATATAGAAATGAGGGGTGACTCATGACTTTTGCATATGCTGTAGTTTTAATATTGATAAATTCCCTCATTTAATACCTCCCGAACAGAGAATCTCTCCAGGTTTAATGTCTTCTCTTCATCAGCAGAATGCATTCAGTTGCAATCTCAACTTGAATGCGTGCATAAAAAACCTGCGTAAATCAGTGAACTTCTACATTTTACAAGCCTCACTGTCTAAGTTTCTCTAAGTGATGCACAGCGTACTTGCTACATGTGAATGTGTATTAAGAAATGCTTCACCTTTATGTTCCTTCAGCTTTAAGTCTGTGAGTTTCTTTTTAATCACCACGTATAATCTTCATTCATTCAAAGCATTCTGAGAGCCTGATGTGAATAAACATAACATTACTTGTACTTGACTCACTGTGGTGCTCTGCTGCTCCTCATCAGCACTGGCCTCATTTGAGTAGGAGGAAATTGCGCCTTGGACTTCTTGGATGCCCTCATTGAGGTGGTCCAACTTTTTCATCAGCAGGGTCATGGAGTCATACGCAGAAGCCTGAACGTATAGGTAAAAAAACAAAAAAAACAAATGCAGGAAAATATTTCTCAAGGACAAGCTCTGGGGATAATCTTACACTACGCCTTTCGTGTATGCTGAACCTAAAACCATATACTCCTCTTCCTCATTCTTCTACTCCACCTTTCACTCCCTATAGGGCTCCTTAGAGATGAACATTGGGCTTTTTCAGCCTAACTAAGGGTAGACTTTGCAGTCTAATCATGTCTCAGTGTGATTTTTGTAGAGCAGATACATTTTTGTCAAGTCAATGTCAAAGACTGTCGCCTGTAAGGAGTAAGCTTTGCTTCATATCACAGCAGCACTGCATGTTATGTAAATGTGTAGTATCTCTCCAGACCAATAGTCATGCACTACACCCTCAATTTCCCTCGCTTTCCTTCTACACCCATTGGTCACGGGCTCTGACTGAGACACTTGTTCACTCGCCTTCCAGGAAATGAACAAACTGCTTTGTTCGGGGCTCTGCTGCCAACCCCAGAGTCCCAGGGGCTGATAGTAGCACATAGGGCCCCTTTGAGGAGCTTGAAATCCAAAAACAGCCCCCTCACTCACACACACACATGCATAGCTATACACAAGCATGCGCTCACCCACCCACTTACGGACACAAACACACCCTTCTGTCCACTCCCTTTCCCAAAGCCATCATGTTGACCAGTTTGAAAAATATCAGCAATAAGGGCTTTGGCAGCAAAGTCATTTCCTGCACGTTACGGCCCCCACATCTCCAGATTCCACACACGGGAACACAGAAGGGTTTCTATCACCGGGGTGCTATTTTTACCCTCACTGTGGGTGACAGAGTGACGGGAGAACACATCTAGTGGAGGCTTTTCAATGGCACGAGTGACTGCAGACACAAGCATGTGAATGTAAATGTGCCAACACGAACACAAATGCACACCATAGCATACACAAGCACAGACAGAGTGCTCTCAAAGCTCATGAAATGTTAATATACTTCTCTCTGAGGGATCAGAGAAGATAGAGCTTTTAATGCATCCTGACATATTTGCTAAAAGACCTTTTCATTATATGGAGAGGCTAAGATGCCTGTTATTTTGATATAGTTTTTTTCCTGCAGCTTTATCATTGATAAATACTTTCATATACAGTCTGTTTGCCTGTTGTACTTACATGTTTTAGATCATCAAACAAATTTTTATATCAGACAAAGTAACCCAAGGAAATACAAAATGATGATTTAATTTATTAAGGGTTATCACACCCTTGCGCCCTCTTGTTAAATCATAATTTAACTCTGATTAACCACATTTTTTTTGGCAAGCTGAGTTCGATTTCAGTAGACGCACCCAAGCCCGATTACTTCCAGACCTGCTGAATCAAGGAATCACTTAAATAGACCCCGTCTGACAATGTGAGGTAGACTAACAGATAAAGAAAAATCAACACATCATGCCACAATCTAAAGAAACAGCTGAGAAACAAAGTCGACATCTGTCAGTTTGATAAGGGTTACAGAGACACTTCAAAGGCTTTGGGTATCCACTCAACCACAGTGAGCCATTAACCACAAATAGAGGAAACTTGGAACACCTTCCCAGGAGTGGCTGACCTGCCAAAATTACTCCAACAGGACACTGACGACTCATCCAGGAAGTCGTGAGAGAACCCAGAAGAAGATTTAAAGAACTGCAGGCCTCACTTGCCTCAGTTAAAGTCAGAGGTCACAATTCAACAATAATGTTGAATGTCAACATAGACACAAGTCAAAAGACTGGGACTGGTTAGAAGACTCATTTCACATTTGCCAAAAAACATCTCAATGATCCCCAAGACTTTTGAGAAAATATTCTGTCGACTGATGAGACAAACCTCAAACTTTTGGAGGGTTTGTGTCCTGTGACATCTGCATAAACTAACACAGCATCACACCAGCAGTCCAACATGGTAATGTAGTGTGATGGTCTGGGGCTGCTTTGCTGGACATGGAAGACTTCCTGCAATTGTTGGATCCATGAATTCTCCTCTCTAACATTAGTAGAGAGCATTAGTTTGTGTCTTCAAGCTGAAGCACACTCCAGTTCTGAAGCAGGACAATAATCCAAAACACACCAGCAAGTCCACATCTGAATGGCTCAAAAAAAATCTAAAATGAATGTTTATGGGGTGGCCTCATACAGGTCTGGAGTCATGTTAGTTGAGGTGCTTTGCTATGAGCTTAAACTGGTCATTCATGCTGGAAAACCCTCTAATGTGGATGAAATAAAACAATTCTGCAAAGAAGAGTGGGTTAAAATTCCCCCACAGTGATGTGAAAGACTCATTTCCACTTATGACAAACAGTTTTAACATTTCAGCTCTTGATGCCAAAAATGACACAAACAGTAACTACTTTTTTACAAAATGGCCAGATAGCTTTGGGTAGCTTTTCCCCCTTAATAAATGAAATCAAATAGCAAATACTATTTTCTCTTTTTACTTCACGCAGCTGAATATTATCTTGTAAGTGGACCTAATAAAAACATGGCTTAAGTCTTGTCCAATACTCTTTAAAGGGTATCTAGACTTGGTCTAAATGTCAGCCCAGACAAAGGGTAAAGTACTAGCTGGCCTAACTGTAATTCCCTTATAGTACTTCATCTTCTTTCATTATCCCAAACACAATTAACCAGATTGTAACTTGAATTAGAGATGGGAAGTCTCCAATAATGCTTTTGCTTTCTTAAGTATTAGGTGTACTTTGACATTTGTAAGCACTGGTAGTAGAGGTGCAAAGTAATTCTACAATATTCATCCAAATTCAGAAAACTACAGATATTAAGGGTTATCTCAGGCGAAATAATACTCACACAGACACAAATTCAAGAAAGTGAAGTCATATCATTATCTGTAAAAACACAGATTTATTTTTCTCAAGTTTCGGGGCATGACAGCAGGCTGCCAGAGACTAACGACAAATCTGTGGCAACGATTAATACACCTTCACATCTGAGCTATTAATAAGGCAGAATAATTATCACCAAGCCTGCAAGACACATTTTATTCCAAGCAAAGTTTAATTACTTGCTTTTAAACATTTAATTTGGCAAAAATGTCGTCCACATTCAGGGGATGTGTCCAAACTGCTCAGGCCAAAATATTCCAGGAATGTGTGAAACAGCAGTGGGGTTCCCTTCAATTAAACAGGTATTCAAATGAGCCCCGGCCTCAGTCTGTCAATAAGTAACTTGAAAAGCTACTTGGTCATAATCCTTTTATTTCAGGCCAAGGCGGGAAAGCTGCGTACAGCAAACCAGAGGACTGTTGTGGAAACGTGCCAGCAGCTGAGGGCTGCTCTGACAGGTGTGAGAACACAGTCAGGGGCACTGTCACACTACGGGAAGCCTGCTGGTGTGTTGCATGCTGGGAGGATTGGAGATGCTGGGCCAGACCAGGCCAGGCCAGGCCAAGGGAAATATGGGAGGAATTTCTAACAGGGGGGAACCTGCTGAAAGATTCCTATTTACTTAGACTCTCTTTTTTTTTAATTGAATTGAAGAAATAATGCAAAGATTTAGTAGCACACAAAAATGGAAGCTTTTTTTTTTTTTAAGTTTTATGCATTTAATAAAAAGAAAGAACAAAACAGGCTACTTTAAAAAATTCAAATACATTGTGCAGACCCCCTGCTGCCCTGCATCTATAGCCTAAATACAGCACTGGATCAGCACATGACAACTTGCTGTGCACGCAGCACACGAATGCAATGAATATTTTCCTCAAAGATGATATGAAAGTATTCCTATTTAGGAAATTCACTCCTGGCCCTCAAATGAAATCAAGTTCGAAATGTTTTGACGTTGCTGCCCTCTGGTGGCGCCTGTAGGGATCACAGTTGCAAAAAAAGATTTTAGCTGCAGGCATTCTGGCAGGTCTCTTTAGGAAACTAGAGGGGCGACATAATAAGATTAATTGTGGCTAAAATTGGCGTTACAGTCCAGGCTGCCTTGGCTCACTTGAATACTTGAATGGAGCAGTTGTTAATTTCACGAGTAAAACTTGTGCTTTTCCTGCTATGACCGGATCCCTCTCTGCTGTGGAAAAAGGATCAGGCTTTCCGCAGTGCAATTTAACACAGGATAAAGGCTTTTCAAGTGCTTTCTCTGGCTGTTCTACTAAGTGAACAAGACTTCTTTGTTTTTTATTATTGCCCAAGCCCCCCTCTTATTTTCCTTACCTGTTTTCCATTCTTCTCCCATGTGTCCTCCTCCTCCTGGCTACCTGTGAACCCAGGTTTGCCCTTGTTGAGTTTTTGCCAGTCAAATGGTGTGCTGTTAGGCTGGGCATCCTGTCTCCTCCTTAAGCACTTCCTGTTCCTGCTCAAGTTTCTACGACGACGGCTGACCAGGAATTCCTTATATTGTAACGTTGCAGGAAAGTCATCATCATCACCGTCTTCGCCCTCCGCCTCTTTAGAAGTGGATGACGATGACTCTCCGCCATCAGAGCTCTCGTTGATGACCTGATTGCCAGTCCCACAGTCGTAATCACAGAACACAATGGCGCTTGGGTGGTGTTTTACTACTCTTAGCACGTCCTCTGGTGTATTCATAGATGCAGGCAGACGTTTATGACAACATTTGTCCAGGACTGTTGGGGTCTCTGCAGGGCTCTCATCTTTCTGCTGAGGTATTTTAGCTCCACAGTCTTTTACATTCTCTGCCTCCATCTGAGAATCACTATGAACAGCTGCTCTGCGATCCAGGGATGACACCTCCATGTCCTGACCTGCTCCAGGAGACATGTCTGAACTCTGTCTGCATTCACAATGTCCATTCTGTCTGAAATCAGACACAGGAGCATCATGCAGGGAGCTCTTGTCCATTTTCAGCTCGTTCCATTTTGTGGTATGACTGGTTACAGGATCCAGAGCACAAAGCAGCAAAGGAACAGACTCAGACATGCTTCTTAGATGGCCGATGGAGGCTTGAGGCAGGAAAGTAGCTCGACCTTGAAGGTCACCCAACAGAAGATCGACAACCTGATGGTAAGTATGCCTGTTTGACTATTCCAGCACAGGCAATGCAGCTGATGGACCTTCATACATCTCTACTGAACCATCTGTAAGGAGCTGAACTGGACCAGCTGCAGCTGATAAACTGAAAGTACGCATGGATGATATTTACAGTTTGGACCAAATTTAAATGGCCCAAAGTTCTTTGATGCCTGAGTTATAGAGAAGAGGAAAGAAAAACAGAAATCGGTTAATCAAGAATACATTTAAAAATCCATCCATTCAATAACCCCTTTATACATAAATTCCAAAACATGAAGGATGTAGCACATAATATACAAATTCATACTCATATATGCAAATTAATCAATATTTTTTGACTGTCAGACGGTTCAATAAGCACTCAGTTGTCAAAACATTTGAATTTTCTGCCAATTATTTCATGAGCCAGCAGGGTCAAACCAGGAGCCCTCTTGCTTTAAGGCAACAGTACCAACCACCGCATCGCCACATGCAGTTTTAAAATAAAACAGATAGATTAAAAAAACACATGATTTGAGTATAAATCATTCTCCTACAAAGATAAAGCTCCTCCAGTGTTCCTCAGGTGAAACAGAGTGTGCATATTTGGGTAAACTGATCGATGTTCACATGTACGCGGGACGAAAAATATATATGAATGTGTAACAGAGAGCTATTTGTTTTGTAAATGGATGTAGAGGAACTTACGTGAAGCGCTCATGAAACTGCTGCTTGGGCAGTTTTCAGAGGCCCATTCTGTGAATTCATTAGTTTTGTTTTAATGAATAACTCTCGGGGTAACGAGCAAAGGTTAGTGCTCCATTAAAATCTGCTGTCGATTCAACACTGCATACAGGACACTTAAAATGAATTAAAATAGCTCAGCGGCAGTGTGCTTTTACAAGATTACTTTAATATGTAGAAAAATATTTTTCCATTTTTAGTGAAATTATGTGACTCATATCAGTCACATCATGAATGTGATTGTTGGCTGATTCCTCTGTAACTCTGACATTTTCATTATTTTTCTTTTCTCGCATTTTTCTCAAACGCATTGTTTTTTCCTGCAACATAGCTATTTTTGTCTGGAGCCAACACACCCTTTCCTACCCTGGTTCTCAATGTTTTCGTTGCCTTTCAGACACACACACACAGACACACTCATGTTTAACCCTCAAATTACATAGAAATACTTATTCACTGTAGAGCACAGAGAGTATTTACATGCAAAAATCCTTTCCAACATAGAGGATTAATACAGCAATGTCGCAAATGTCACTATTTCCCACATGTTAGCTGAGATGTGAAACATCATCAACATCATTTCAATCCTCTCTAACTGACAGAATATGAGAGAATTTGGGATTCTGACCTACTTCTTAAAAAACGCACACACATAAATGAAAGCACGCTGCATTGTAAACAAACACAGACTCATATTTACAACATACCAGACATTTTAGCACAAAGGTTGTGTCACCCAGGAAGTCTTCCCTCAGAGCAGGCTGAAGATCAGGGGGTAGCAGATCTAACAAAGTGACCTGTGCGTTTATACAGCGTGAAACCGACTAAGTTTATGTGGGGAAAGACGTGAAATGCTGAGAGGGGAGGAGAGTGAAAGAAGGGCTGAGGAATGCTTTTCCCTCCTACATTACCTCACCGAGAACACATAGAGAGCTCCACGGGCAGGTGTTTAGATTATTTGTGTAAGCGTGCCTGTCTGAAGTGCGGCTGTTATTTATTATTTTTCATGTGAATGAAAGTTTGTGCGAGGCAAAAAAAAGAAAAAAAGGGTAAATGATTCACTCCAGACAAAGGAAATCAAATCTTTTTGTTGGTCGATCGAGCAGATTAAATATCTGCACGAAGACAAACCAGACTCCCTCCCTCCTCTGTTCACTCATTGCTATACAATATGGCCCAGAGCAAAAGATTTTTCACCTCAGAAGCAGATTCCTCAACAGCACATGAGGTAATGCTTCAAACTCTTCTTATCTTCTGTAAATGTCTCGCCTTCCAGACTATTTCTAACAGCCTGTGCGCTTTCATCAACAACTGAAAGACCTGTGATATTTACAGAGAAGTGGATGGACTGAAAAGTTTTCAGGATTGTTTGAAAACACAGATTTTCCCATTTTGGAGGGAACCTCTGTGGTCTGGGGTGAAGCTCTGCTATTTGTATGTTAACCTTGAAAATGATCCCGCCTGTTGAGGCCCGTTTTTTGGGAGAAGAGGTCCGGACAAGGGGGAAGACCGTAGAAGTCTCTTTGCTTACTGTGACATCAACTTCTCAGGGTATTACTTAATTACTTAAGCCGTTACATTAGGCATCAGCAATGTAATAAAATCCTAACCAGAATAACTTCAAAGTTTCACATCCAAATCTTTGGTTCATCAGGAACATCGTGACTTATTTAAATGTTGAGATTAACATTTACTTTAAATTGTGACGATCGCGATTAATGTTTTACTGTTTTGAAGAACTTCACATTCATGAGAGCGATCCTGTTTGAAGAATCTTGATAAACCTTCCCCAGATGTTTCACAGCTCCACTGTGCTGTGATGATTTATCTCCAGTCTATTAATAAAACATGCACGTATTTCAATACAAGCTACGCTAACCTGCTGAGACACGCTTCGTGTAGCATTCCTGTGAAAAAAAAGGTATAGTCGCCTGGATCAGGTTGAGCAGAGTAAAAAGAAAAGAATAAAAACAAAATGGAGAAAAACAGACATCAAGGTCATGTTTGATGGGTAAAGTTTGAATGTTTAGAGGGAAAAAAAACATGTTTCTGGTATTTTAAGTGTACAAATCAATTCCACGGAGGGGTCACACCAAACATTTATGAGGAGTAGCTGCAGAAAGAAATAACTGCTTTATCTTGACAGTGTTGAATGTATATACTGTTTGAAATGCAAAAGAGAATAAATCCTCATTTTGACAGCAAACATTCAGTCAGATCAGAGAAGAAAAACGACCTTTTGAACTCTGTTGTTGCAGAAAACAAGGTATTAAAATTCTGAACCTGTTCTTCTGATAAAGGAGGGAAATATAATGACTCATAGAGAAACACGCTTCTGTTCTGTGGATGTGAGCCTGAGCGTACACTCAAAGCATGCATTTATTGTTCATTTATATCGGCCAGTCACATGGTAGCAGCTCACTGAGTAGACATGGTCCAGACGACCTGCTGGAGGTCAAACTGAGCATCAGAATGGGGAAGAGAGGTGATTTTGACAGACAGGCTGCTCTGAGTATTTAAGAAAATGCTGATCTACGGGGATTTTCCCAAACAACCATCTCTAGCATTCATAAAAACAAATGCCCTGAAAAAGAGAAAACATCTGGTGAGCAGCAGTTCTCAGGGTGAAAAGGCTAGACTGCATTGAACTGATAGGAGGGTAACAGTACTCAATAAAATCATTAGAATCAAGCTGTGTGGAGTAGCATTTCTGAATACATAACAAGACAAATCCTGAAGCTACAGCAGCAGCTAAGAACATGAAACTGAGGTTAATTTTAACACAGGTTCATCAAAATTGGACAAAAGTTTGGAAAACTGTCACCTGGTGTCTCATAAGTTTTGATTTTTGCTAGTAGGGTCAGATTTTGGTGTAAATAACATGAAACCATGGATCCACCCTGCCTTGTATAAGCAGCTCAGGCTGCTGCTGCTGGTGGTGTAATGGTGTCACGGGTATTTTCTTGGCACACTTTAGGTCCCTTAGTACCAGCTGAGCATGGTTTAAATGCTACAGACTACTGATCATGTCCATCCCTTTATGATCATAGCATATGTATCTTCTGATGGCTGCTTCCAGCTGGATAACACACCATGTCACAAAGCTCAAATCATCTCAAACTGGTTTCTTGAGCATTAAAAAAAACTGTCTGTACTCAAATGACCTCCAGAGGCATCTCTGATATGTTACCAATGTTAACATATGGACCCATATCACAAAGAACAAAGACAGTTCTGAAAGCAAAAGGGATCCAAACCCAGTACAATGCTTGCCTACTAAAGTATATATAGTGTATATTTTCTTCTGCTTTTCTTTCTTTTCTTTTTTTACTTTTTCACTTTTATGAATGATGCAAAACCAGAGTCGTGGGTTAAAGAAAAAGGTGCTCTGACCAAATAATGATCACAGAGATAGAAAACGCAAATAATTGTACAGTAAGGTCAGCTCCTCTAGAAAAAAATCCCCAAAACTAAAAACTACGCACTCATACCTTTTCATTGTCAAATGACAGCTTTGTTTTTGCAGCATGGGATTAACTGTCTCACATTCCTCTGTGATATTAGTCTGTTTTCCATGAACAAATCCTTTATATCGCTTCCACCCAGTAAGGCATGTCATCTGCTGTAAAGACGATGACATGAATGTCCGTTTGCACCTGGACACGAGAGATGTCACGCATGAGTGGCACAAGCAAAGGTCATTTGGTATCGCCTGTTTAGAGGAATTACACACAGTTTTAAAGACAAATGTGCTGACTGCGAATGTGTGACTCCACAGAACTCTCAATAGTAGTAGCTAAAAAGCTAAATAAATCACATATAAAGTGTATTTTAGAATGTGGAGGGAATAAAAAAATCACATTTTAGCGCATTCACAGATTATTGAATTACTGAGTTACGTTATTTTACTGAGTCCTATATAAAAAAAAATATCTGTTTTGTTTTTGTTTTTTTGCGCAATGAAAATTCCGGTTTACCTACGCGCCTGTAGCAGATTTGTCCTCTCCGTCTCTCCGTAGCCGAGCAGGAACCAGTCGCGCGGGTTGCTGTGTGAATAACATTTCGCGGGAGATTAGCAAGCGGAGAGTGTGTCTGCTGTCAACACGGACGACTGTAACGTTTTACTGAATCCATAGCAGAATGAGTTTGTGGGTGGACAAATATCGTCCGTCGTCCCTCGGGAAACTGGACTTTCATAAAGAGCAGGCGGCGCAGCTCAAAAACCTGGTAAGAGAAATAAGCTCCTCCATGATGGCTGTTTATTCAGATTGGCGGTAGCGTCGTAAATAATGCTGCATGTGAGCAGGCATGATCGACAAGTTTAGCTTTGCAAGACAATTGTGGGGGGATTTACTGAGCTGGTTAAGAGGTTTTTGTGTACAGCTTGTAAAACAACCCCGTTCATGCTATCGTGGACGTTACTAGCTATGTGCAACTTGTTCCACTTTGACACTATAATGGAGCCAGAACCTCACAGTATTGACCAAGAGGGAAAATAGATCCCTATATCTGATGGAGCAAATGCCATTTTAATAAGGCTTCACATCCGCTTAAAGATGATCTCATCCTCTCACACTTTCTGTATACACATCACACACACCATCCTTTCCTAGACAGAGTATTGTGCACACACAACTTGTGTTTTTGAAGTGCTTGTTCACATATGTTCATCGTTTAGGAGGTACTATTCATACTTTTTGTGTTTCTTATTCCATTCATGTGAATGCTTGAAAATGGTGTTTTCAAAAACATACAGTTTTGGTGAGAAAATTTAATCCACTGACGTCTTGGTCATGAGTGTAATGGTAATATTGAGCTTTTAATCATTCCATCCATCTATCCATCCATCCAAACTATTGTTCTTCCAAGTTGGAATGATTGCATGGTGCATATCTTTTATGACTTTAAAAATAATTGGTTGTAAAAGTTTGAATTTATTTTAGATTTTCTCTCATCTCTGAAGAGTTCATTTAAATTGGTTGATTTCTAGCATGGACCCGGCTTTTAAGCATAGTCCACAAAAGGGTTCAGTTTAGCCAGGAGCTTTTAGTAGTTTAGCCTGCTTTTCCAAACCAGCTTTGGTTTATTTTTAGGATGATTGTCCTGTTACAGCACCCAATTTTGTCCAAGTTTCAACCATCTAGATTTTGGATGTAGTCCCCCTTCTCCATTATTCCATCCACTCTGTGCAGTGTACCGCTACCACTGGCACATCTTCAATTACTGACTTTGGCATTTTACATTGTTCTGAGTATTGGTCAGTCCAATGAGTGCTGTCAAACAAATCCTTTCTATGCTGGCAAAGAGAAACTACCAGTTGTAGTCGACTGTGATAACTAATGAGAAGTTAATAGGTCTGAAGTTAACCTTCAGCACCATCAATAAAATAAATTTAAACTTGTTCACCCAATTCTTGTTTTTTGGGTTGTTGTCTTGTGTTTTGGTCATTTAAGATGTATACTGCACAACGTTTTTACGCTGGAGAAACAAAATCCCAAAATAACCATGACATGACCTTGATAATTCATGAGTTGACGTAAACTCCTGAACAAGAACAGCTAAGAAAAAGTAATATAAAAAGGTATATAATATACTGTAGATAATGAAAAGTAAAGTTTAATAACAGTTGTTACATTTTCTTTGCATGCAGAGCAGTGTTGCTCTCATTGGCAACATAACGCAATGTTGGTAATATTTAAAAGCAAAGATATAATGTCTGATTCTTTAGAAAAAAAAACTTCAAACACAAGGAAAAAAGAAAGAAAAACTACAAATTTTGTGTTAATGTTTCAGGTTCAGGGTGGTGACTTCCCACACTTGTTGGTGTACGGTCCATCAGGTGCAGGCAAGAAGACTCGCATCATGTGTCTGCTGAGGGAGCTCTACGGTCCTGGGGTGGAAAAGCTTCGCATTGAGCACCAGACCATTGTGGTAAGAGGGAAAATAATTAAACAATCACTCTCCCCAAGCGAGTAACTTCTGTAAAATACACCTTTCACATGCTGTATTTAGAGTCACATCTCTGATCAATCTTCAACTTTTTAGACTTACAACTTAAAGATTTAGTTGATTTCCCAGTTTGTGGTTTTTGTCTGCAGGCTCCCTCAAAGAAGAAAATTGAGATTAACACCATAGCCAGCAACTATCACTTGGAAGTAAATCCAAGGTGAGGAGATATTCTTACTTGATAGTTGCACTCCTGTATCTTTACTTTTTCCCTCCAGTACATGTGACAACTATAGTTGCTATAAAAGGCCTTTTTGCTTCAGCTTTAATGTTTGTTTATTGTATTTCTGTTCTGTGCTGTACAGTGATGCGGGGAACCAGGACCGCGTGGTGATTCAAGAGCTGATCAAAACTGTGGCACAGTCTCAGCAAATCCAGTCGAGCACACAGAGAGACTTCAAAGGTAGAAGTGTGCTAATTTAGCCTGTAGTCAAATGTATGAAGACTTAACCGTTAAGAGTAAAAATGTAGACTTGCGGGATTATGTTTTATCTGTGAACTCATTTCACCTATTTACCATTTAGCTCTGTGAAGTCACAGCATCTACCTGTCACTTATTTAGCAATTGGCACCCTTATCTTTTTCTTTTTCTCAGTGGTGTTGCTAACAGAGGTGGACAGACTGACGAAGGATGCCCAGCACGCTTTGCGTCGGACGATGGAAAAGTACATGGCCACCTGCAGACTCATCCTCTGCTCCACCTCTACATCCAAAGTCATCGGGCCAATTAGGAGCCGTTGTCTGGCGATTAGAGTTCCTCTGCCGAGCACAGAAGAGGTGAGACGAATTTGGTGTCTTTTGGCGTGCTCTTACTAATCTACATTATTTGGAACTTGTGTTTTTGTTCATTAAAGTAACTTTTTCTCTGCTGTATTCTTGTTTTTTAAGGTTTGTAATGTTCTTACGTCCGTCTGTAAAAAGGAGGGTCTCGTCCTCCCGCCTGAGCTGGCCAAGCAAATCGGCGAGAAATCTGGTCGCAACCTCCGTAAAGCGCTTTTGATGTGCGAAGCCTGCCGAGTGCAGCAGTAAGTTGTGGCAAAACTTACTATTTTCTTTCTTATGTTGGAATTAAACCTAAACACATACTTATTTAGCATATCTTATTATTCACAGGTATCCATTCTCAGTGGACCAAGACGTCCCGGAGACAGACTGGGAGGTTTATCTTAGAGAAACGGCTAATGCCATCGTCAGCCAGCAGAGTCCTCAAAGGTACATGTGACAGAGATTTGGTTCTGTTAGAGATCAAACTTGTGGAGATACTTTGATGAAAATTCCCACCCGTGTTTGTTCCAGGTTGTTGGAGGTCCGAGCCAGACTGTATGAGCTCCTGACCCACTGCATCCCTCCTGAGATTATCATGAAGGTATCGTTTACTTCACGTTATCTCCTGTGAAAGTGCAGTTTGTGGTTGTCTTTAATGAAGAGGCTGTAAAAGTGTCCTTGTTCATTCCTCTAACAGTGTCTCGTGAAAGAGTTGCTTAATAACTGTGATGGGCAGCTGAAGACGGAGGTGGCTCACATTGCAGCCTACTATGAGCACAGACTACAGCTGGGGAGCAAAGCCATCTACCACCTGGAGGCGTTCACTGCCAAGTTCATGGCCATCTACAAGAAGTTCATGGAAGATGGTCTGGATGCGATGATGTTTTGACTTTAAGTGGACTTTAAATAGACCGATATTTTTCTGGTCAGGAGTTTAACAGCTGCGTTTCTTTGTTGCCTCCACAACTTTCACTGGACTTGAGACAGGCTTCTGTTCTTTTTAGGCATTGTGGTGATGCTGACACAGTTTACTCCACAATAAGTCTTACAGTTTCTGGCTTTATGCGTAGTTGCCCAAAACCCTCAGCGCTAAACGCTGTTAGTAAACTTTGATCTCTCTGTGTAGTCGTGTAAACTACTAATAGGGGTGGTGTGATGACCACCCCGGGGGGGGGGGGATTCACATTGTACTGAACAAAACAATAAATTGCTTTGATTACAGATATTCTGATCTGTATGCTGTATGGATGTGACCAAATCTATAATGATTATCATAAACACTGAGCCTTTTTTTTAACCTGAAATCGAGATATTGATGCATGGTACGTATGAGCAAAGGGGGATGTAACGCATCATATTTCAGGATGAGTCAGCCTGTAGTAAATGGATAACAAGATTGCCCAAACTAGGGTGAATACAATTACAGATGGGTGATACATTCATTCATGTATGCACAGCTCGCTGAAGGTCCCTCCACACCATTTCCATCAGGCCTCAGTGTGGACTTTGGGTCATTGGAGCACTTTATTTTCTTTTTTCAGCCTCTCTGTTGTAAATTTGTTGCTGTGTTTGGGATCGTTGTCCTATTGCTTGTCCTAATTTCACCAGAATACTTTGGCATACAGAGGAGTTTGTGGCCACTTCACGGTCCTGTGGCTGCAAAACGAGCCCAGATCATCAGCCCTCCACTAGTTGGTATGAGGTGTTTGAGCTGATATGCTAATTGGCTTTTGTTAAAAGTAATGCTGTGCAGCATGACCAACATCTGCATTTTTGTTTTTCCTGTCGAAAGAAAATTGTTCCAGAAGTCTTGTGGTTTGTTCAGATGCATCTGAGCTGTGCTGCCATGTTCCTTTTAGAGAGGCTTTCTCCTGGCAGTCCTTCCAAAGACGCTGCATGTGTTCAGCCTTTTTTTAATTGTATTGTCATGAATTCTAACATTTAACCTGCTAACTGAGGACTATGAGTCTGAGCTGTAGGCCACTCCTGGGAAAACTGTACACGTGTAAACGCACAGCTTAGTGCTCCAGAGCAGCAAACTCAAAATTTCTGCTTTTATAGAGGAGTTACTCTTGCAACCTACTTTATTCCTGTGGAAGTGCACTTAGAGTGTAGTGTGTACTTGGTTTTTCACAGGCCTGCATAGACTCCTGTGAAAACTTTCTTTTTCACAGCTGTACGTACTGTATGTAAAGGCAGCTGGAACAAGGGCGTAATGCAACATGTTTCCAGGGTGAGCCAAAGCATGTGTGCTGCAGGTATGTAATTATATAACTGTGGGCTCTAACCACATTACTTCAGGACACACAAACAGAGATTCACTTGCACTAACAAAAATGGCCAAACTAATGCAAATAATACAAAAAAGCTGAATTATAGAGCTTAATTTACACTTTTTGTTAAGTGTCCAAATAAATAATTACATGTCTTTTAAAAGCTCACTGTCCTGTAATCTTTCTTGTTAAACTCAAAGTAACTTAGAGGTGGAATGAATGCGGTTTGTGTCCTGCGAATCAAAATTAATTTTGTGACTGTCAGACCTTTGATCCCAACTCTAACATGTCTGCGCAGCTTCATTTGTGATTCTCTTTCAGCCACTTCTTAGTTCTTGTAGCATTTGCTTAATTTTGTTTATTTAGTACTCGTCTTGGAGAAAGAATGTGTCACCCTGGACAGACCATTATTTGTGAACTTGTTAATCCTCTGCACTCTCTCCATACAATGAAAACAAATAGACGTATTGGAGACGTAAGGTTATCTAAAATAGAGATGTTTTATTAACACCAGCATTACTTAGTGACATATAAAGCCTAAAATGTGAGGCTGATTGCAGCATGTCTTACATCAAACCTCCTTTAGCATCAAATCCAAACTATTACAGTCTGAACAGACTGCACTGCTGCAAGCACACTTTTGGTCGAAGCAGCTCCTGCCATCAGTAACATTCCTTGTGTCTCTTGGCTGTATAGTAAATAATGAGGCCCAGGGTGATCAGCACCCCTGAACCTACCAGAATCAAGAAGCCCATCACAGGACTCTTGCCCAGGACGTGGCAGCTACGGCAGGGCGGTGCCACACTGGGACACAGCTGTGGCTCTGCTCCTTGAATCGGGAAGCCGTTATGCTCGATGATGTTGCGATAGTTGGAAAGAGAGGCTTTGACAATGACTTCCTCGTGGACTTGGCCATACAAGCCGAACCCCGGGTCTCTCTGATCGTTCAGGGCATAGGCAAAGTAACCCTTCAGGTTTACACCATCCAGAGTGTATGCTGTGGAGGACAGAGGAGGAAAGGCAGCATGTTAGATATTGAGTCTTCTTTTGGTTGCTTCCTTTAGGGGTCACCACAACAGATCATCTGACTCTATCTCAAACTCTTACAAGCCTCCATAAATCTTCTCTGAGGTCTTTGTCTTTTCCTCTTGAGTGACAGGAGAAAAGAATAAACTTAGTCAATCTCTGACCTAATCCCACCCCCACCTTAAACCTGTCTGTCTCGCTGTCCTCATACATGTCCTTCACCTACCTCACACACTTCTCTGCTGCTCCTGACTTTCTTGTGGAGTACCACAGTTCCTCTCTTGGCACCCTATCCAAGAGAGGAACCTCAGCACCTTAGCTGTACTTTCCCAGTCATCTTTCTCTACCACCCAGTCTTCTGCAACCTCAGATATTCAGTATGAATAAAAGTAAATAAAACATTAATGCCCTATACAGCCAACAACACATAAATACTACAGTTATTCTATAATTCATTAACTCAAACATATGCAGCTAGATATTGCTCTACATTTGCGCTTCAGGAGCTTAATAAAAATTGCTCTAACCTGTGTATATAAACTACTTTGAAAAAGACCAAATAAGCATAGATGCTGTCGCCGTATTAAGAATAAGTTACCTACAAATGCTCTCCTTACAGCCTGAGATAACAGCTGTCCAACCAAGTGAAGTAAAAAAACATTTCTAGCTATAACCTCCAGCCTAGGTTGGCTAAGCAATTGACATCGACCTTCACTGTTGACGCCCAAGGCCAAATGATCTTGAAAAATAATTTCGACAAACCCTCTTGAGCAATATTTCATATCAAACGGCAAAGTGAGAGCAGTAGAGCGCACTTTTTTATGTCACCTTATGTCACTCCATAAGGTTTTGCAAAACCACACCCTGCATGAATATATCTTAATATATCTTTTAAAAGTTTTTACATCTTATAGAAGCCAAAGATTTTAGCCAGTTCTGCTCCAGTCATAAGGGTAAAGATAATTAAATACACCATTTTATTATAGAATTCTTCGAGGTCATAGGTCAAATCAGGGTCACAAAAATGAGGAAAAACCCTTAGTTTCCATGGTTATCTCCAAACTTTAAAGCAACATATTAGTGATTGGAGGACATAAGCACTTTGTGTGTTTGAGCTCTTTAAGACATTATTTTTCAGTACAACATTCATATTACCAATGCTGACATCAGCATAAAACAAAGTTTAAGTATAGCTCTTTCTCTTCGGGTGGAGCTGCGCTGTCTGAGTGCTCTTGTTATTTCCTGTACTTTGGCAAAAGTCAAAGTGCATGTGAAAATGTCTCTCCCATCGCTTTTCTTAAAAAAATGACTAATAATAAACTTAATGTGGCTCCAGCAACACTACAAGATATCATCCTTTGGTGTAACACAGTAAGCTTTACAAGGGCAGGGACCTGACTCAAAACTTCAGCGTGGACTGTGCGTGCATCTCTGTTGATATTTGTGTTTGCAGTTACGTGGGTCCAAGTCAGCTGACTGAGCTGGGATCAGTGACCTAAATAGCTGTCTAATAATTAAACTGCATTGAGGCCACAGAGGGGAGAAGACTTTATCTCTACAGGATTGTACACAAGTTGCATGACATTAATCCACAAAAAAGTCTCACCTTTAAGTGCCTCGTTGATATAGTTGTACAGGTAGTAAACTCTCAGGCTGTCCTTGAAGCGGGCCGGATCTTCCTGGACCCCGTTAGCCATCACGTAGACGGGCACGTCGCTGTAGTGCTCTTTCACCTTACAGAGCAAAAAAAAAAACAGAGCCTCTTATGCTGCTATTACACTGAAACAACATCTGACCTGAAAGTTTTCATCCACTCAGTATGAAAACACATAACTGCAACGGGAAACAGATGGTTGCACACCACAACCATCACAACAGTCTTACCCAGTTGAGGGCTTTCCTCAGTCCCCAGGGCACGACAGGTCTTGGGGACATGATCCACGTGGTATCAATCATGTGTTGGACTTCAAGCATTGCTGTGTAGGTGTATCTGTAGATGTAGAAAATAAGAGTGACTAAAGAACTTCCTATTAGTTAATAAATAATTTCTGATGAGCATGGATAGTGTTGAAGTCATATTAAAACAGAGTGGAGTGTCCAGAGGAGTGAGGTCGTACGAGTCTTCCTTGGCGTGAGTCACAAGCTTGGTACTGAAGTGGCTGATGGCAAAGAAGTCATACGTCCCTTTAACCAGCTGTCTGTCGTCCTTCTTGAAAACTGGCAGTCTGTGGAAGCACATAAAATATAACTAAAATTTAACTGCGTACACTTAATATTACACACAAGGCTTTAAAACTGTACCACACTGTGAATGAAGGATTTGTACTCGAGTGAGTTCAGCTGCCGCAGCCAGCTCCTCATCCCCACAGGATAGTCCCCACTGCCAAAGATTGGCTCTGCGAACCAGCCGACGCAGAAGTCTAAAACCCTTTTAGCCGGCTCCACGTCTTTTCGGCTGAATGAAAATGCCGGCTCCACCCAGTCCATATGCAAAGCCAGAGACACCTGATATTACACAAAGCATGCCAAGTTCAGGTGAGCATCTGAGAATATTTCTTTCTCCTGGTGTCCACACCAGGGGCGGATCTAGAAGGGTGGCACGGGGTGGCAAGTGCCACCCTAAAATGATCCCTTGCCACCCCAAGTGCCACCCCAGTTTTACATATGACAGTGTTGTTTATGAAAATAAGATAGCATTAACAGTTTGAGTGTAGTTACAGTCAACAGTGAATATAAATGCTAAAACTGAATATATTGGATAGTGTCCCGTCCCCCCCACCACCATTAATAAATGGTTCAGCCCATAGCAGGACCTGCTTTTTTCTTGTTTTTAGTAGCAAGCGATGCTTGTGATTGTGCCAGAGCACATTTTGAACAACACCATGGGAATTTTGGCTTTTACACAGGTGGTTGGATGTTGCACTCTGGAAATGGAAGGAAGGTGAGTGTTATTAACCCTCTGTGGTCCACGGACACGCTGCACCTCCAAATCACATGACTATTTTAAACTTTTTTTTACTGGCACACGTCATTTGTGGGGCATCTTACTGCAAAACCTGATTGTTCTCTCATTTTAGTTTTAGTAATATTTTTAAATGGTTGTAGAAAATGAAAAAAAAAAAACCTGGCAGGTGTATTGGCTGCATTTTTAGATAAATAGCTGTACATTTTGTAAACATATACAGAATTTATATTTGCAATTCAAGTTATAAAAATGTACTCAACATGTCTGTGGGGTTTTTTTACAGTAAAAAAAATACTACTAGGATTTTAAGTTCTTTGTGTGATTTCAGATCAGTAATAGTACTATTAATAGTAATAGTAGTACTAATGCAGTATGTCAGTGAAAAAAATAACTAAATTCAGTTGAGCTGAAAAGATACCAAACAAGGCAAGGGGGAAAAAATAAAATGAAACAATCTGAGGGTGAAACGTAAACTCAAAAGGAGTCAAAAATGGCCGTTTGTATTTCAGACCTCAGTGGGTTAATCCAACAAATCGTGAAAAATTAGGTTTAAATTTTTGTTCATCACAGTGCAGATTTCTGAAATTTTGTGTAATTTAAGCTGTAACTATGTGATTGTTTTCTAACAAAAAACAGTGTGAAACTTAAGTTAGACTTGTTTTTGTAAACGAACCGCCCCATGTTGTGTAGCTTTCTGGATTTTATACTTATTGGGCTACATATTTATTTATTATACACGCTATACAGTACATAACATCAAAACTCACATGTTTTATGTAACTAAAGTGTGTAATTATGTGGGCTACAGACAATAATTAAGTTATAGACTATATTTATATGAAAAACGTGTATGCTTACTGAATCATTCTAACCATATGTAACCACCTGCATATGTGTTTGGGGGGGGAGGCTTTGATTTTGCCACCCCATTTGATTTCTTTGCCACCCTCATGCCACCCTAAGAAAGCTTCTCTAGATCCGCCCCTGGTCCACACAGAACCAGCACTTCACTGACCTTTCCTCCCTGTGCATATCTGAACTCGCGGTCGTAAGCATGCCAGGCCAGCGCGTGAGCCCGC
Source organism: Rhamphochromis sp. 'chilingali' (assembly GCF_963969265.1). Classification (NCBI taxonomy): domain Eukaryota; kingdom Metazoa; phylum Chordata; class Actinopteri; order Cichliformes; family Cichlidae; genus Rhamphochromis; species Rhamphochromis sp. 'chilingali'. The sequence goes on from NC_137946.1 coordinate 18,255,006, forward strand.
AGCATCTCATGGCCCTCCGGGTAGCTCACCATCTCATCGTTTGGTTCGTTCAGGGTGATCCATATCTTCACATAGGCCCCTAGCTCTCTGTAGCAAAGCCTGGCATAGTCTGCAAAGGCCTCTGGAGTCTTACTGTTACAAGGGAAAACAATATCTACATTAAGAAACTGAAATGGAAGTAATCTTGCTGCTCTGATATATCTAATAAAAAATAAGTATATACACAGTATAAGTATGTGCTGTGGCTCAAGACTTTTGCACAGTGACAACATTCAGGCACTTACATGTGATTTCAAAAAATAATAATGGTGGCTATCATTCTACTTTAAAAACAACGTCAGATGTCACTAATGGAGTTAAAAATGCCAGCACATCAGACTTTCAAATATTGGGATTGCTGGTTTTAGTATCTCTTTATTACAGGAAGAGAAAACACGGAGCAGTCAGCGATCACGCAGGTGAAAACATGGACACACTGTTCCTGGAAACATCGCCGCATGTTTGCTTTTATATCACACCACTCTGCCCATTACTGTAAGCTGTGATAAACCATGACTCATAGAAATTAAGGTGTATTTGTTCTGTATTCGGAGCAAATTTTCAAGCTCAAACGGTGTTTATATAAGCGCTCTATCTGACCTGTTCAGCCACTTGTTGGCAGTATCCAGCGGGGCCGGCAGGCTGCTGCGCTGGCGGGTGTGGTGCCAAAGAGTGACCACAGGTGTGACATTAGCCTGGAGCAGCTGACGTGAGAAACAGCGATAGTACCCCAGCAGGGTGGTGTTAGGATGAGCCACATCCCCTGTAGGCACCAGAGCTGACCAGTTGAGGGAGAAGTGGAAGTGGTTTACTCCAATCTGCCTGATTTCTTCCACCTAGGGAGGAGAAGGAGGAGGGATACACACTGAAACTAAGAAACCTCCCTCAAACCTTTACATGCTGTAACCCAAAAAAGAGCCAAAACAGGTGGCAGGTGGGTAAAATGGCCAACCTGCTGGCGGATGGTGGCGTAATCGGCACAGTGTGGGGTTCGATGTAGAGGCGGCGCGCTGAAGTCCTCCAGCTTCAGCAGCTCTCCGTTGTTGGAGATGTTCCAGAGGTAAACGTTTGGGTCTGCAAACTGGGTGGGCGTGGTCTCCACCTGTGCGAATAACGATGCAAAACGATCAAAGCAGTTTTGCAGGATGTCTCTGAGGGTTCATGTGGTTTATGATTAAGAGAGGGTTAATTACTGTCCCTGTTTCTAAGTTGGACTTTCACCATAGAAAACGCAGGCTGGAAGTAATGTAATCCACACGATGCAAGTTCGATCAGGGCAAGAGAAATACTTTCAAATAAGATATTATAATCACTGCATAAATCTTCAAAATGTCCAACAGAGCCGTCATGTTAAATATGTTATAGATATCAGCCCCACAGATGGTAGAAACAGGTAAACAGGTCCATTGTCAGCTCTATTGTGAGTCCCTGAATCAAAGCTGAGACAGTTAAGTTAATATTTTCTTGAGTTGACATCTCCAAGGAAGCATGTAACATGGTAGACGAATGTACCTGTATTAATTCAGCTCCATATTGTTTTTTGAAGTTGCACTGGGTTGGGAGTGGTTGTGTCACATTTTTGGTGAGCCAATGGCTGTAATGGGGCTGGACTAATTAGAGGCAGGTGTACCTGATTGCACTGATACACTGGTCTACTTATAGCCCACACTACAAACACTGCTGTGTCATTTTGTCTTTCTCTGCAGGTGTGTAAAATGGTAAATGGCCTGTATTTATATAGCGCTTTACTGTGTAATGTAATGAAATCTGATATGTTTGGGATGGATGGGTTTTGCACTGTGAGTTATATAGTGAGTGTTTCATTTTGTCTCTCTGTGCAGGCCAGGGCCTATTATATGCCACAGCCTAAAGGCAGCAGAGTTGCAGAGGCTGTAGTGACCACTGGCTATCTACTTGCAGGGTGGTGCTAACCCCTGTTGAAGTCAACATGTGGAGTGCAACAGGCATTGTGGCATAGCTGGCTCTGGCCTTGGGACTGTGTGTATTTACTTGATTTGCAAATGGGACACTGGACTGTTTTATCTTTTGATTATCGTGTCAATAAATTATCTTTTAGAATTTTATTGACTATCATCTTTTTGCCCACGGCTGAGACGGTTGGTCAGACCTGGAATCTTTTTTGGGTGTGTTACAAGCATTCTAATCGCCTTTCATTCATTATCCGACCTCTGGCCCGCCATGACTTCCGCATCCATCTGCAAAACCCCCTGCAGTGCCTACACACCATCTCCTCCCGGGCTCAGTTTACATGCACAAACACCCACAAGCACCTGGATTGAGTTGGCTGACACACCCCAGGCGAAATCACAGGGGAAGGATCCTTGTACTGGTCTGTTCTCAGGAAGTTCTGGGAAACCGTTGCTCTGGATGACGTTTCTGTAGGAATGATGACAGCGGCACAAACTTTCTTCCTTTATTGTGTCTCTTTACTGTGTTTGTAAGACATAATTGTGATTTTTTTTATATATATAAAAAGAGAAGAGTCCTTAACTGAACCAAGATGAAACGGTTACTGCAGATATGTTGTGCTGTCTAACCTTCTCTACATCTTCTCCATCAATGATCTCAAAGTAAACATCCCATTTCTTGGTACTGGTGCTTACTGATCATTAAATCTCTTCTTAATCCAGCTTCAACAACTCTTTCCCACTACATGAAGGTAGTGGAAATGAGTTGTTGGTGTGGCTCATCAGCTTTATCGCTCTGCTGTGCTGCTGTACAGCATTTTATTATCATAGTAACTTATTCTGCTGTTGGAGGAATTCAACAGATACCTGCACAAAATGATAAGAACTGAACACATGCCTGTAAAAGGTGGCAGATGTCTTTGGCTCCCTCTTCATGTCAGGAGTGTTGAAGTCCACATGGTAAAGCCCCCGTCGTATCCCGTATTCCCTGTGCCACTCAAAGCCGTCTATCAGAGACCAGGCGGTGTATCCAATCACGTTCACTCCATCTATGACGATTGCTGGATTACAAACACAACAGCGCAGATGACCCATATTTAGTTTCAGTGTGAAGATATCGGGTTGCCATTGTTTTTATGACCACTTATGCTGATATGAGAATGTCAATGCACGACACTGGACTTACACTTTAGCGCCTCGGCGATGAACCTCTTGAGGTAGTACATGTGTTTTGGGTCTTTTGTCTTGGTGTTGCCGAGGACGTACCTGCATGGAAACCAAGACGTTCAACAGAGACATGAGGTGGCATCAAAGAGGTGCTGTGCAATCAGCAGAGCGTCTACACCTACCAACCACTCTGCACCACAAAGATGGGGGGGTTGTCATACTCCGTGTTGACCCAGTATAGCAGCATCCTCAGGTCCAGATCCTCCTGCTGCCCAAACTTGAGGCTGTCGTTGATCAGATGGAAGCTCAGCGCCGCTCCGTGAGAGAGGGCAAAAAAGTCAGCTGTTCCTTTCACCTGTTCACTTTCTTCCGGCGTGAAGGAGGGCAGACGTGAGCCCAGCCTTGACTTCATGCAGGGAGGGTAGTCCCCATCTATGAACAGTGGCCGGGCGAACCAACCCAGGACGTGGTCCAGGGAGCACTGACATTCTCTCAGGCTTTCCAGGCGAGTGCGGCTGGGCTTGATCCAGTGAGAGGCCAGCGCCATGGACAGTTTGCCATGGTGTCGTGGACGGTAGTGGCGGTCGTAGAGATGCCAAGCAGCTGCGTGAGCCTGGAGGAGGGAGAAGCACAGAAAAAGAGGGGAGATGGGTGGATGGGATGTAGGCATAAATGCTGGGAAGGATGACACAAAACAAATATAACATTAATAATATTAAATATTATAAGGCCTTGAGATTTATTATTTTCACAGCAGCCCAGAAACAAATACATTATTACTCATGAGAGCAGCTCGATCAAATATTCGTTCCTACACAATCAGGTTATCCACGATGATGGAGTTTATAGATTAACAGTTTTAAAGAAAAAAACTTGTCATTGCTCCACCCGCTTCGTCTTCATGTAAGTCATACATTTCAAGCATCTTGAAACGTTCTACACTCCAGTAAACAAGACCATAAAAAAAGATATACATAATTTTTAAGAGAGTCCAAATCCAAATAAGCATGGCGAGCCAAAGCCATGAGCTTCGCTGTCAGCAGGTCGGTAAAGATCCTCAGGCAGAAAATGATAAGGAGTTACTCATGGTGCTGAGAAAAATTAAGAAAACAATCAACATAGTAAGATATTTGTTTCTGTGAGGTTATTGTCTGCAATAGCTTTGCTTATTTGTGAACTAATGTGTAGTCAGCAGGATTTACAAAGACGTTATATATAAAATAATGACATGTTTTGCAAGTATCTTTACGACTCTGTGTGATTGTACCTGCAATATAATAAATCAAGTCCTTTTTGACCATTTAAATTTCTTTATAATACTGTGATGTCATATTTTTGTTGCAATTTCTTGGCTAGATCTTGCTTTAAAAAGACTTTTGTAACCCTTTAAAGACTAAACTGGGAAATAATGGCATACATGAGTTTTAATTTGTATCAAATTTGCTACATCTAGCTTTTTTTTTTCTTTTTTGCTTTAAAATGCATTTCCCATTAACAGAAGTGTTCTTTATGCCCCAAACTGACAGGTTGGATGGAAACAAGTCATTTACAATAAATACTTCAGGCAATCTTAGTTTAAGTGTTATAATTTTTTTAGATTTGTTGGCCTGTACTCTGTCAAAAATATCTCCCCTGAATGATATCAAGTGAATTTGAGAAAGAACATTCCCTTCACAAGGCATAAGCGCCAGTCAGTTTTTGGTAAAGTGACTGTTATATGACTTTATATCATCCTAAAATGTCTCATTGACATTAAAAATGTCCTTTTTATGGGAGAGCTGGCCCAGAGAGCAGAAAATGTAACGTAAAGATGCTTTAAGTATTGGATTGGCTACAGAGTCAAATGAATACTTACAAAACAGGTAATTTCTTTATTTTAGAAATAACCTCTTCAAATCCTCTTCACTAAAGTTGCTTTAATAATGTAAGCACATATTTTAGATATTTTAAAAAACACACATACACACAGGAACAACATAGAATCACCTTGAGCAGGTTGTGTCCAACCCGGAATGGAAGATCAGGGTCGGTCTTTATCCCGGGAGCCACCACTCCGGTGCCATATCCGTGTCTCGCCACCACAAAGGGGTTATCGATGGTGATCCAGTACTTTACGTCATCCCCGAAAGCCTGGAAACAGAAATCGGCGTAGTCTTTGAAAATCCCCACGAGCTCCGGGTTGCTCCATCCGCCGAGGGTCTGCTGCAGGTGGTCTGGCAGGTCCCAGTGGTAGAGCGTGACCACCGGCTCCACGCGGATCTCCTTCAGCTTCTTAATGAGTGTCCGGTAGTAGTTGGTGCCGATTTCGTTGTAACTGCCACGGGTACCGTTGGGAAAAATCCTGGACCAGGACAGGGAAAATCTGTAGTGGCTGACCCCTAGCTGTTTAATGGCTCGGATGTCAGCGTTGATGTTGTGGTAGCTGTCGCTGCCCACGTCTCCGGTGATCATTCGGGTGCCGCCGCGCGTAAAAGTGTCCCAAATGGAGAGCCCCTTCCCGTCCTTTTCGAATGCGCCCTCCACCTGGTACGCGGCCGTACCCACCGCCCATATGAAGTCCTTGGGGAAGGTGTCATAGAGGAAAGCCTTGTCTGCCGGATAGGGCAGCTTATTGAAGCGACCCCAGGTTTTCAAGCCAGCGTTAGGCTTTGCGGTCACGGGGGTGAAGAAGCCAAGAAATGTCACGAAGGTGAGCAAAGCCTTCATGGTGGCCGTCAATACTGGCTTTGGATGTCCAGTTTTGTCCCTTAAAGGGGCTCTTATTTAATCATGCTTGGAGCTTTTCAGTCACTAAACACGGGACTGTGGAGCGCAGTCAGCCAGCTGTGAACCCACCACACGCCGCCTCTCCAAATCTATCAATTATTAGCCAAAGCACCTGACGCAACGAGCTCTCCAGGCACAACCTGATGTTAAGAGCCCCAAATGGCCAATCCTTTGCTTAACCACATTAGTTTTAACAACAACTGATGGGACATGGATACATTAAATATGCTTGTTTTGTCTGTTCAAGCAAGGCCGCAGTTTGGCTTTTTTTTTTTCTTTTTTAGTCTAGATGTGATAAAGTATTCACAGCACAGGAAAGGAGAGTGGCCCAGGTGTAACACCCCTAATATAATCCCAGTAACGGTCCTATTATTATGCATCCTCAGCTGGCACATAATTTCATAACTGTATTCCGGTGTCACACATCAAGCGCAATAAAAGCTCATCGACATTTCTCACCGGATCCGGTTCACTCAGGACCCCACACAGAAAGAGAGGGGGGTGAAGAGGAGATGTATGCAAACAGCAGACTGAGTGTACCCTGCAGCACATCACTTCCTTATCTTCCTGCTCTCAGCTGGGTTGCTTGGAAACTCAGGCCTCTCTTGCTGTCGGCTATTTTGGTCCATATAGCTGCTGCATAAATATGTGAAGAGACATGAGTCTGTTGGTGCTGCTGGCAGCTTCCAGCCTGACACTCCAAATCTAACCTGACCTCCTTAACCTACACCAGACTCTGTATACAGTTCTAATGCCACAATCACATTTCAATGCAGATCGTTTAAATAATATAAAGGCAGCAAACAAATATGTCCAAAAGCATTTCTAATCATACTTGTTTTCTTTAGAAAGAATGTATTATTTATTATTCCTGTTTGCACACAATAAGAGCTTTATTTCGTTTTATTGAGCCATGGCACAAACCACCACTGTGCAATGATGTGTTTTATCTTATGCAATCCTCACAGCTTGTAAAATAAGATAAAATTGAGGGTATCTTTGGACCTTGGTCTGTAGTCTTAATAATTATGTCCTCATCTTTACAAATGTAAACAAATATGAAAAGAAGTCATAAACCATATCTCGTAAGGAAATGTATAACTTGATCAAAGAAAGGCTCTATAAAGATGGTATGAGAAGAGTTTGTATGGGGACAGTTTGTCTCATGTTGACTGTCCTGACACGCGAGTGTTCAAATGACCATCTGGACCACTTAATCAAAATTTTAACAAGTGACAGATTTAGTTTGTGATACCGTTTGGAAAAGCTCAGAGTTCACCTGCTGAAATCCAGATTAGTGACATCAAATGAAGCCGGATCCATACTGTGAGAATGATTTTCAGTTTCAGCTTTTTCCTTCTTTGCTTCCTTCCAACCCTCAATTGTTCATCCAGCTAAGGTCATGTGGAGGCTGGTGCATACTCGAACTGAGACTGGGCCAATGAGGTCTTTACAGAATAAAGCAACCATTATCCTCATTACTGGTTAGTCTAATGGGAGGTAAGAAATGCGTGCACACCTTTAACAAACTGTTTTCCTCATTCAGCTCTGTGCATTTGAACAGGGACGTTGGAGATGAGCGTGTAGTCGCTGCTCGTCGGTGCAGCTCAGCTCAGCGGGGGACAGAAGTGCATGCTCTTGTCATTTATTGAATTTGCCTTGAAAGGCAGGTGGTTTATCTAATGCAGGGAAACAGACTCAGCCGGCAGTCGAACAGTATGTGATTAAGGCCTGGCACGGACCATAACCCGAAGGCAGATTGTGGTGTGTGGGTGTTTTTCCACTGAGTTGGGCTACGCTGCAAAAGTTCAAAACTCAAGTACATGTGCATAAGCAACGAGGAGCACAGCTTGCCTCATAAACAACACAGGAAAAGGAGCAACATTGGACGCTTAGCAGCCTCAGAGTGCACAAACACTGGACTGGACAGCGTGAGTGTGCTTTGACTCTCTGCAAATAAATAATTTAAATACACAGACAATCCACATCTGATGCTGCTTGATGTCCACTCTGACAGCAGTTTAAAGTGCAATCTTCATGTTGGGTTAAAATTTAGTTAAGAAGGACACTGACTTATCTGTTTGCATCTCCTTAAAAACTTGAAATCTGCTGATGTCAGTCCATGGATCCTGAAACCAGCCGTGTTACAAATCCTTAGCAGACCCTACCTGCACATGTCTGAGTGTGCAAGGCGTTAATACATAAACTACACAGTTTTGTTTTAAAGCATCACCTCACAAGGTGTTTACTGTAAGATGCATTAGATTACTGTGCTCAAAGAAATGAAGAGAAGATTTTATACAAACATCAAATCTCAATAAACAAAATCATCAACCCTTTGAGGGCTGGATTCATAATCTACAAAAATCAGAATTACTAGCTGAAATTGCTCATCCAGCTTGCATTATACTGTGGCTCAGTTGTGTATGTGGCTGCATTGCAAACCCTGATTCTGATGAGACAGCAGATGGTGTCCCGGGGGACCCCCCCTCCCCTCCAGACCTGGATGCCAGCACCAGTGAGCCTTATTTGGTGACGTCAGTCACTGATTCATAACATCCCAGAGGTTCTTAATTGGATTCAAGTCTGGGAAACGTGTGTCAGTCAGTGGCTTCACTGTCTACATCATCCAGGAATTGAGTAAACTCTGGCAACATGGGCTGGACAGTGTCTTTCACCAGCAGAAGGTCTGACGCTGGGTCTGAGGACATCATCCCAGCGCCTATGAACAGTCACAGCAGTCTGTGTGACCCTCCCAGGAAATCCCTCATCCTCCCCAGTGCAGACATCCTGGATAATGTTTCAGGGGGTGAAACGTTTCATGTGCTCAGTGTGAGCCTGCTCTCCTCTGAAGGGGACGGGTCCAGTTCTGGTGTCTTCAAGCGAATGCCAGCTGAGCTTTGAGGAGAGGTCCGACTAAAACATGCGAGGCCCTCTGACTGAGTGTGTTTGTGACAGCGTGCTCAGATATATGCACGACTAACCTGCTGGAGCTCATGATATAGAGTTTATGAGACTTTCTCCGGCTCTGTCCAGTTCTCCTTGTGTAAGCGCTCATCTTCTAGTATCTCCTCCACACTGTGCTGGGAGGCATAACATATGGATGTGTGATCCTGAAGGATCTGGACTACCTGTGCACCCTGAATGTGCAGCAGGTACTCATAACAAGGACACTAACAAAAAAGCAAGACTGGAGAAAAATCAGTCAAGAAGGATCCAGAGAAAGCAGTGATCTGTTGAACCACCTGTAAAAACCATTTTCTTTTGAGGGTTTTCACCTGCTGTCAATTTCATTTACAACCACCTGGCTAACACCGAGGAGCGCCCCCCCATAAAAGCTCCAACCCAGTACCTTTGGGGCTGTCTTGTGGTGTCATGCAGTCATTCTTCACCAACGGTTTTAAAGTTCTGGTTAAACAGTGCAGTTGTTTTGAAGTCTACTGACATTAAATGTGTTCACATAACTGTTTTGATTACAACTGGATATTATACAAGCCCTTTAAAAAAACGGCTCACCCTTTTCAAACATTCTTAATAGCTAAAATATCTCTATTCACGACAGCCTCTGGCATCAGAGCTAATCATACCGATAAAGCACAAACCACATCAAAGTAAAAGAAAGAGAAAATGAACATGTCAGGTTTTTATAGAGAATTATATTGATACAATGGAGGGTCTGACTGGGTGGATGTGAAGCCAAGTTAATCAGCAGTGACAAAAAAACCAAAACAAAACCAAGAAACTAGCAACACAGCTGCTCATGACTTCCTTCTATCAGCAAGTACAAACCTAAAAATGAGACGCACACTACAATCGTTTCCAGAAGCAACTCTACAGTCGGACAGTTCTGACACTTTCTTTTTCAATGGTTTTAAAAAAAGTTTTTAATATACAGAGCTGTAAACAAAAGAGCACGTTTTATTTCTTTGTTTAAAAGTAAATTCTCACAATTAACATTACATAAAAAAAATAAAATAAAAAAAAAGGTAATGGTTAATCTCTTTCAGTTTTTAAAAGTTGACACGGAGGGAGGTTTGATAAGCAACGCCGCTTTTTGGGAGCACTTTTAATAACATGAGTGGGCAAAGGCTTTACAGCATCCGCCCAGTCAGCGTCAAACACAACAACAGAACATGAAACAGACATAAGAGACTATTTACAAGAGCGATCTATTTTTTTTCCTTTGTTTTTCCTCGTTAAAATCATTTCTACTTAATGTGGCTTAACGTCATCACAATGCAGCACAAAGCAACAACCCACAGCTGACGATGCGGATGTATTGATGTAGTGTGCACGTGGAATATGCAAGTGTGTAAAGTCGGTGTAACAGTAGGAGCGTCGGCTTATGAAAAGTTTTAAAAAGTTCAATGTCCATTTATTTTGTTTCGTTCTTGCGTCATTCCTCCGTGACTCTCGAGGAGACGTGCCGTCTTCTTTTGTCCTCTGTTTTTGTTTTAAAGTTTTTTTAGCTCATCTTCTTCGCCCAGCTGCCTTCTTGCGACCCTGAAATGAAAAAGGATGAAAACTGAACAAATAACCAAGCATATAAACTCCTTTAAAATACTTGAGTTGTTTTAAAAGACACTAAAATGGATGTGACAACACTTGACACCTTCGGTGTTGGCTCATCCTCCTCTTCCTCCACTTCTTCCTCCTCCTCCTCTTCATCTTCTTCCTCAGACTCATCCTTAGTGGCAGCTGCCTTCCATCGGCCCCCGCGCCTGTATCCGCGGACAGAACAGGAACAGCTTAGCGTGCACATATTACATTTTGTGCCCTTGGAGGAGCAGTCGCAGTCGCTGATGTGCATTTTTGCAAAAGTGAATCTTACGTTGGCTTCTTGGCCGCCGGCTGAGCCGATTTAGGCGGACGTCCTCTCCTTTTCTGCGGCGTGGACTCTGCAGAGTCAGATCTGTTAAAGGAAGACAAAACAAAACGACTTCCATCAAAAACGAAGCTCGCTGACAGAACTTTGAAGCACATCTCGTGTTTCTGCGTGCGCCGGCTGTTTTCGTACCCCTGTGATCGTCGTGGCGCCCTGGCTTGCCTTCCTCCCCTGGTCTTCACCTCCATGTTTTCACTGCTCCTGTCGTCGTCCTCGTCTTCATCCTCTACTTCCTCCTCACCCCTCTCCTCGTCCTCCTCCTCTTCCTCCTCATCCTCCTCGGGTGGAGGAGCTGCCTTCTTCCGCCCCCTCCTCCCTTTGGCAGGCGTGTCCTGACTGGGCGTAGCAGACTTCGGAGGCCGGCCCCTGCGGCCTTTCTTGGGCGGACTGTTCTGTTCGTCCTCCGGCCGGTTGTCTTCGTCCCACGGGTCCTCAGAGTCAGCCGCTGCGGTGGTGTTGGCAGTTGCCTTCTTACGTCCACGCTTCGGCTTGCTCTCCTGGTCATCGCCGGAGGTTACGCCCCGTTTGCGACCCCGGGGCTTTTCGATATCCTGCACACAAACTCATTGTTCACCATTTCTTTGTTTCACAGTAAAAAAGACTGAAATTCAGTTTTTACAGCAGCACAAAGAAAAGGAAGAAGAAAAATGGTGATGAGAGATAGAGATTTGAGATCTTTGGAGTGGTTTCTCACACGTGACTGGTGAATTGATCTGTAAGCAATAACACACAGAGCCCTTCTGTGACCTTACCGAAGGCTGAAAAATTACATAAGTCGTCTCGATTCCTGAGGTTAACCCTTCTAAAACCCACAAACTCAGTGAGAAACTCATGTGAAATTCATATTTTTGCATAAAAAGATACCATTACTTTTTTCTGTTGTTTGTTTTGAAAGGAAGGATTTCTGAGTCAGATGAAATCATGCATGCAAAGCAATAATGATGGTTTACACAATTTGTACACGTTAATCTAGTCTCGACTTCAATCCAGCTGGTGTTTGCACAGTCGTATCATAAAGCAGAGACACGGGGATTTACGACAGGCAGCACTCTGCCGAATCACGGCAACGCTCCCTTCACTACTTTCCATCAGCTTCAGTATAATCTTTTATCACGGTTTTGCTTATTTGCTTTTGTTTTACTTTAAAAACAAACAAACGAAAGAAACAAACAAAAACCACCCCACACTAGAAAGAATAACTTACAATAGAGTAAGTCTGCACAGCCTCTTTGCTTTTAGATTACAGTCATATCAATTTCAATCAAGGTTGTAACAATAACTACTCCAATACACTTTTTCAACACATATTATTAAACAATACATCCTGTTAAGATCTCATCAGAAATAAAGACGTGATCGCCACATCGACGTTTATCTTCCAATCAGTCTCGCAGCGCCTAAAGGAGATTTACCTTGTCGACACTGTCTGCTCTCTTTAGGCTGATGTCCTCGTTTTCACTGTGATCCATCTCTGTGCTGTCATGCCTGAAAAATAACATCAATCATTACTTGTTACTATTTTAGTTACAAACAAAACAGGGTGCAACAAGTGACACAGTCTCCTGAATTTTCAACATTTGAAAATGATCCATAGACCCTACAATATTAGAATGAAACCCCAACAGTTAGACAAACCCCTATGAGCAAGTGGTTGGCAACAGTGGGAAGGAAAAACTCTCCTTTAACAGGAAAAAGCCTACGGCAGAGCAGCTACGTATGGAAACATCCTACGTGCAAACACGGAGTGCCTGGAGCTAATCCGAGTCTTTTATCAGACCAAAATATTGCTGATACGTTACGTTTTCTGAGTGTGGGAGTCTTGCCGTTATATCTCCTACCTGCTTTTGCTGCGCTGCGGAGAGCCCGGGTTGGACGAGGAGTCGTTACTGGTGGTCTCCATACGAGAAGCTTTACTCTGGAGTTGTTTGCCCGCTGATGACAAGGGCTTGTTTACCGCCCCCAAAACGTTAGCAGACTTGGGCTTAAATAGGAAGGAGAGGCGGTCAGAGTGGAGCAGTGAGCCGGATGTGTGATCAACAAAACTAGTGAGCCCACATTATCATTTAAAAAGCTCGAGCTTACCTTTCCTGGTGTGAAGAATGCCTTCATCTCTGCTGGGAGATAATTTTTTGTGTTGCTGAAGTTCTGAAAGAGAGAAGCAGAGAGAACAGCAGCAATTAAAACAAAGCAGAAACACAAGCAGACGATCTCATTAGACAAAACATGCCTGCTTTTTTGTTTTTTCCCCCTTTTTTGATAATTTCTCTTCAAACAAGGACACGTTTATACAAAACTTAAGGCAGCTACTTTCTCATAACTCTTCGGAAGGATCTGCTAACACTAGCAATGCTGTCGTTTACTCATTTTAACAAAGTGAAAAATGTTTTGGATGCTTTAAACTCTTCAGAGCGCAGAGACCGACCTTGTCTGGTTTGGTAAAGAAGCGTGATGGCAGCACGGGGTCCTTTGGAGACTCCAGGCTGTAGGTGGTGCTCTTCGACATGATAATGTGCATGGCAACGTCACACACTGTGTAGAGTTTCTGCACAAGGAAGAAACAACAAACGCACGTCAGGGCAGCACTGATGACGGCGGCTGAAACACTGGCTGGATATCTACTGTCCATATTAGCTGCACGTTAAATGAGCACCTCATTCGTTTTGGGATCGGTGGCGGCCTGGGCGTCTTTTGTCTGCTTGATGTTTTCCACCATTTTTCTTATGAAGGCGTGGCTGTTGTTCTCATTCTTGGCCATTATAATCTCGAGGACAAACCACAGAGCCCTATCCAGGACAGCAAGTTTGACATTAAAAGGTACAAGTCATGATTAACCATCATAAAAACAGACTAAAACGTGACTGAAACCACAAACGCCAGGTTGGAATATTAAAAACCCATTTAAGAGATCATACACCGCTTACTCTTTAATTTCCTTTAGCTGCTCGATGTCTTGTACTTTGACATAGTCCGGGTCGTGTGCCAGAAGGTGGATGGTGTAGGGCACCACATACTCCGGCAGCAGAGAGAACAGCTTGTCTGTGGGTACACACACAGTGAATATGACACCACCCTCAAATGTCATCCGAAATCATCAGATATCGTTTGGTTTCTTTACCGCTGAGGGCAGCGTGCTGTTTGAGGTACTCGCGGCGTATGTTGACGTTTTTCACCAGGCACTGGCGAGCGTGAGCCCGCCTCTCCTTAACGGGGTCCTTGGCGCACAGAGCGAACACTGCCATGTATTCCAGCGGTAGCCGCAGACGGCACAGGCCCCGGTGAAGCTTCTGGGCAAAACACTGTCGCACCTGGTAGCACTCATCCTATAGCGCAAAGACGAGGACACGGAGAACAGGAAACGCGATGATGAGGAGGATGAAATGGGACAATATCAGGGAGAAGAGGCAGAGGTGGAATAAAGATGAGCTGCACAGAAAAGGACTTTAACTGAAAACGCAGAGCCGGCAAATTAAATATGGCAGTTCTTACATTAATGACGAGCGCGCACAACTGATATTGCTCCAACGTGATGATTTCGTGGTAGCAGGGCTCCTGTGCCAGCTTCAGCAGGGCGCACGCCGCCGCCAGCCGCAGCCTCGACATGTCCGGTTTGCTAGAGAGAAACAAGAGGAAGCAGATTTATTCATTTATCTACAAACGTTCTTACCATCAAAACCCTCAAAGGTCCAGAGCACCCATTAAAAGTGAGCGCTTCACTGAAAATTGCACGACCTTAATCTGAGGACAAAGCTTTCTTTGAGCTGCTCAAGGGCCTGACACACACAGGACCTTAGGTTTGTCTGAGAAGCAGAGTTTATTTATTTTAATTACCCCATCTTGCCCTGTTCTGTTAGGTCTCCATCGCTGTGTAAGATAGCAGTCAGCATCCTCAGGGTGGAGTTGCCCGATTTGCTCTGGTTGTTCTTCACGCCTAGTAACCACCTCACCATCAGCTTGATGCCCTGGATCTGAATGAGGAAGATGAAAGAGTGAAAGATTAAGTGTTTTGCATTAATACATCAAGAGTGTGACAAAGTAATTAGGAGAATTCTGGCTCAGAGTAATCTTCAGATTAAACTACTTAAAAAACAAAAACAGCAGCCAGACGGAGCTTTTGAAGAGACACACAAACGTTCACTGCTGACCTTGGCCATGGTCTCTGGGGACACTTCATCATCGGGAACCCAAAGTTTGGTTGTTTTCTTTCCTGGGATCTACAAATAACACAAACAATTTGAATAATTCACATAAACTGAGACTTTAGGTCAACACAGCTGGGAATATTTATACAGCACATTTAAGCCAAAGTGCAATCAGAAGAAAACCCCCCACTTATAATAATTAAATGAGTAAAACAAGACTAATTACATCAAAATGAAAAGTAATAAAAAAGTTACAAATAATAATAGTAAAGGAGAAGCACTAATCTTAGGCTCAAAAGGCTAAAGAGAAGAGGCGTGCTTAAACACTGCAGAACAGTAAGAGGTATACGTGGATGCGTGTGTATACCCTGTCGTTCATGAGCAGATCCTTCACAATGAAGTTGGCGACTAGAGATTTGAGAGGTGCGGCAAACTGTTCTGGGGCCAGCTGGGCCAGGTGACCCAGGGTGGTCAAAGGAGTGATGAGCTGCTCCAGGTTAGCAGTGTCCAGACTTTTATGAAGAGGCTGAAGAAACACAACATGTCACTGACACAGTTTTAGGAGCACATAAAAAAAATAAATTAAAAAAATCTCAGGATGGATTTGATGTAAAGTTAATGCAGACGTCACATTGGGGTAAATATTCTGAGCACATCCATGAATGCAGACGGATTCTCTTTGTAACACAAAAAAACAGGAAAATCGGCTGAAATAACACAATTAAAGGGTAAAGCACTCCAAACCACATTGGTTTCCCCTCTTAGATTCAGTTGCTTTGAAAGTTCCAGATAATCAGCAGTCACCCAATACTGGCCCAGAGTTCACTCACCGTCTAAAACAACATGTTTTAGGTCTTTTCGCCTTCCTTTTAAATCGAATTTCATTTTGATTGGCTGCCCGTCACAAACAGGATTTAAGCCAGGGATAGGGATATCCTCTCTCATTGACCACATAGATAAAAACCTGGCACCAAAGTGACTGACCTCAAAGATTTGGGCAAAGTGTGTGTCTCTGTTGCTGAACATGGCGTTGATGCAGTGGATGGCATATTTAGCCTGGCGGGGAGGGCCTCTCTTGGCTTTGGCCTGTAGTACTGGCAGTAGAACACTTGGGGGAGCAGACGGGAGAACACCACGAACAACAAAAACACAGCAGAAAGTTGGGTCACAAGTCATGCACAGAGCAGCGTGTCCTAAGTAAGCGTATAAATAATGCATCCCTGCATTCCAGGAGTGTCACTGCACATTACACAGCGCTGCAAGGCAAACAAATCAGCCAAATTTAGCTCATCAAACTCACGATTTGATGTGAGGAAAACTCTCCTCCATCTTGCTGCCTGTATTCTTGAAGATCTGCAGCGCTGCCTCTGCCACCTTCTCGTCATCCATTTTCAAACAGCCCAGCAGAGACTCAAACGTCTCTGCAGAGTGGAATGACACTGGATGTGTGAATGACAGCACCTGCGAGTGATGAAAGGTGAGTCAAACAGCTGCGCAGAGTACAATCAACACCTTTTCACCTTAGAAAGAAAAGAAACAAGCGTGATTGATATTTTAAGCAAACCGTAAAGGGTCGAAAAGATGTGTGTGTGTTTTACTCATTAATTATCTGTTGTGTTTGTGTCACTATAAAAAGGCAGGACTGCAGGAGACATCATCCATCACCGAGTGCTTCTTTTTCCCCCGTCACTCCACAATTTCAACCAACAACAATTTATATATCACTGATTGCTAGACTGCAGGTAGCAATTGACACGACAGCAGCAGAAGTTACTGAGCGACTGCAGAGCCTATAATTTAGATTAATTCTTGCAGGTATTCTATTTTTGTTAAATGGTGCACTCACGCACGATAATGAAAAGGCTTACAACAGAGTATCCATCGTGTCAATCTGCAGATAAACACCACAGGCGTTCGTGTTTATTACCGATCTTTACCTTCAGCAGTTCCAGCCCTGCTCTGATGGCCTCTTCAGTGGGAACACCTTCCTCTTCGTCATCAGCTGTTCCATCTATAGATTTGTTTACCTGTTTTATCAGAGCACTGAGAGATGATGGTAGAGGTTAAATTTCTGCACGCTAGACTCTGATATGGCTGTTGTTTGCATTCTTTTTATTTATTGAATGAGCTAAAATTTGCATCCTGACGCACAGTACCTGATGGACTCTGTGTCGATGTGCACAGGAGCAATCCTCTCCAACAGGAACTTCACCATTTCCAGGAATGGATTGCTGGGTTGTTTGGGGCTGCCAAGTTTTTTAGTGATGTCTCTCTGAAAGGACGACAATTAAGAACTTCAATTTATTTATGTAGCACCAAACCACAACAATACGAAGACCCTAACAGAGAGAAAACTCCACCAATCAGATGACCCCCTATGAGCAGGCACTTTGTGGCAACGCTTACAGCACCAGCTCAGGGTTTTATGGCCGTAATATTCTCTGTGCCTTTTCAGTATTTCCAAACCAAAGCCACCTGGAGTGATATTTCACAGCTGGACTAAAATCTAATGCTGCTTTTTTTCTTTTTTCTTTTTTTTTCTTTTTTAAAATGTGGAAATACAAACACAGCAGCATGAACGCCCAACATCTCATATACTCACAGCAGTGAGCATCATCATTTAGTTCACTTAATTGTTACCAACTTAGCAAATCTGCCGCAGGATTAAGCAACAAGAAAAAATACCAAAAATACTTTCTAGTGAAATACTCTATTGTGCAAGTGTCTCATGCTTCCCCTCATTTCTTTCCATTTTCCAAGAAAAATGGGAAAGAAGCACAGTGATTTATGTGCAAACAAACGTAAATACAGTGTATAAAGCAAAAACAGAGTCTGTGCAGTTCTAACAGGCTTGAAAGTCAATATTTGGTATGACCACCAACTCTCTTAGCTGATTTTTCCTGTAATTTCTTTAGTTAATCTTCAGGAATACTTCTCCAGACGTCTTGAAGGACATGGCTGCTTTTCGTTCTGTTCTCGGTCAACATGAAAGCACACTGCTTCAATGCTATTGAGGTCAGGGCTCTTGGAAGGTCAATCCTTGACAGATAGTGTTTCATTGTGTGCTTTTCTATCCAGCTATGCTTTTAGTGCACTGGCAGTGTGTTTGTGATCATTGTCATCCTGAAGCTGCTGCCAATCAGATGCTCTCCAGAAGGTACTGCATGCTGGATCAAAATCTGGTGGTACTTTTCTGCATTTGTGCTATTGATTCTCAGTCCAGGTCCTGTATAACTTGGCATACCTGAGCCTTTTCTGTTTCCTTTAAGAATGGCTCTTCCACTGAGACCATTTCTGATGAGGCTTCAGTGAGTAGCAGATGGATCAACTGAAGGTCTCTAGGCATTTCTGAGGTCCTCTGTCAGGGCTTTGATATATTTTCCTCCCCTAATTCTTAAGATGGATCTTTAGGTCTGCCACTTTTTTTTTGGACTCGACTTGTCTAGTTTCCTCAAATTTTAAAGGACACGCTGCACATCATGCTGAGATACGAGTTTTTGGCCAGTAGCTCTTTTCGAATGACCGTCATGTTGCAAAAATACCACGTTGCCAAGACTGTTACCTTTGGCAACGTTCGCAGATTCAACTAACGAAACAGGAAAACGTTTGTTTATGCATCAGGCTGCTACTAACAAAGTGTCTGAGGACGCAACGTAAAATTGTGTCTTTGCTAAGTTGTTTGCGCAGACACAACGCTGGCGCACAGGTGCCTTTTTGTGCTTGAGTGATTCACAGGTCAATGTTTTACAAACAAAAAGAAATCCTCTGTATATGATTAGGTACCATAAATGGATTAAAAATGAGTGAAAGAGCAGCCGACGTCCAAAGAAAAACTTTGAAGGATCTTCAGAAAGCCGGGAGAATTACTGCTCAAGACCGCTACAGTCACACGTCTCAGTCTGTCTTCTGTGTTCGGCGAGACATCAGACAGAGAGACAGAAATTATGGCGGGCAGCCCTAATAACATCCTCCTTACAGCGGAGCAGGGGTGGATTGTTTCAATACATTTCCCCACCGTGACAACGATCGGTCACTAAAACTGTCATGAAACCAAGCTTAAACATTTTAAAACCACCTTTGGAATGTACTCAAGTCGAGTTACTGCTCATTTAAAGGTTATTACAGATTAGATATAATAAAGACAAGGACACTTTGGACTCAAAATACTGACATGTGTATAAAAGTGTTGTCTTATGCACAAAAATTGGAAGATGTGAACTCTATGAACAAATAAGTACATTTACGACTACAGTACCTATATGAAGAATCGGGTCAAATAACACAAAGCTAGTGGAGGGATGAAAGTATTTCGCTTAAAGGAAACCACATCGTTATCTCAAAGGAACTCAACACTCACCACACAGACTTCAGCTTGCTTGCAAGAGCACGCGGGGCTGACCAAGGTTTCTAACTGATCTCTGATTCGCTCATCATCATCCAAGACCTGAGCCAGCTTCTTCACAAAGTCCTGAGCCTTGCCAGGGTCTGGCAGGTTCCCTGTTCACAGAGAAATTTCAGCATGTCACAGTGAAATCGATGTGAAATCAGGGTGAGAAGGTCACCCTGCGATCACTTTTGTTCATTTTTCCTGTTTGAAAGGACGTGCTGAATTCAGAGAGATGCCTTACTTGTGATCACCATGACTTTGGCAAACACAGCCTTGTTGGATGCTTCAGACTGAAAACAAACAAGCACACAGTTACAGAAAAACCTTTTAGAGACAAGTATAGTGCAGTTATTACAGTCTGTGGTGTGCGTTAGTTACCTTGGGTTTTTTGATCAGGTCCAGCAGGTCTTTGACATGGTGTCTCAACAGATTCTGGCACTTCCACATCTCATTCAAAGCTCTGCAGGTGAAAGAAGCAAGGGACACAATGATGTGTTTGCCAGGCCTCCTTTAATACACATGTTGTTGCATAACAATTAAAAACTGACTTACTTAACAGCATTTGTGTCCAGGGTGGCATACAGGTAGTACAGACACTTCATTCTTTCAGTGGTTTCCAGGTTGTGAGGAACCATGTACTGGGCAAAAACCCGCTCCACCAGCAACCTGTACGTACAGAGGGCACATTTTATGGAGAAAATTAAATTAATAATAATAAAATAATAAAAATGTTTGGGTGCGAGTGGTTAG
Organism: Rhamphochromis sp. 'chilingali'; assembly: GCF_963969265.1. Lineage (NCBI taxonomy): Eukaryota > Metazoa > Chordata > Actinopteri > Cichliformes > Cichlidae > Rhamphochromis > Rhamphochromis sp. 'chilingali'. Next base: position 18,275,067 of record NC_137946.1, read on the forward strand.
TAATAGTTAATAGATCCTAGCCGGTACAGAAAGCAGCAGCTGAACCTTTAACTAAAACCAGAAGAGCGATATGACATCACTGAGCATCTCTACACAGGTTACTGATTTGATTTAGTACTCTTACTAATGGCTCCTGGGAGCTTTACTTTACTGCAGACATTACTTCATTACTTATTTAAATTAGCCCATTAGCCTGTGGGCAGCCAGAAACCCTCAACAAAACCCTGCTGGCAGCTCCTGGGTCTAAATTCAAGTCTAGACGGGACTGCGCCTTTAACGTCAGGGCACCTCGGCTCTCGAAGGGCCTGCATTCAGAGCTCAGACCCAAACTGCCATCAGCACATCGACTGATCCTCTAAATACTCTCTTTCACTCTTGCTTCTATCCTTCTGTAACAAATCACCTCTGAATCTCCACCCACTCCACCCTGCCTGGACTAGGGATGGGTATCGAAAACCGGTTCTTGTTGAGAACCGGTTCCCACTGTTTCAACTCCTTGGAATTGTTTGGCATTTTTGCAAACGATTCACTTATTGATTCCAGTCGCCCCGAATGACGTCACCACGTTGCGGAGCGTCATTTACCTGGCAGGAAACACGGCGCCTACGCGGCTCAAACGCTCAAAAGTTTGGTTATACTTTACGAGAACGGATGACAACGGGGCAACTTGCAATACTTGCAAAGTAGATATTTCATTTAAGGGAGGAAACACTACGAATATGCAAAAGCATTTGCTCACAAAACACGTGATAACCTTAAATGAATGTCGTGTTTTTAATTCCACTCCGGACTCGTGAATCTCAACCCAGCAGCAGCGTTAACGTTTGCACGTCCTCTCCCCTTAATACGGCAGGTAAATAATCAACTAACAGTGCATATTATGTTAGCGCGATCTGCCTTATTACAAAACCTGCCATTACTGTACATGTAGGTGACCATGATGAGAGAGACAGACAGAGTCTGGCTCAGATGCTGGCAGTTCTCGCTGCAGTCTACCGGTAGCGTCTCCTTTCAGGCCAGGATAGACGAATGTCACCGAGCAGTGACCAAGTTTGTGGTCAAAGGCTTGCACCCATTTGCCACAGCAGATGCCCCGACATTCGGTATGTGAATGTGTTTAATTGTAGGCAGGGACATTACTGGATATTCTTGTGTAATTGCTACAGAATAATTTATGTTATACTTTGTTATTGCTACAGAAGAATATTTATTTTATTATTTTACATTTACAATTTTTTTTCCTGGGGACCCTGTGACACCCCATTGAAGAGCCGTAGGCTGTGGATCTCTTAAGATCTCACTGCTGGGTTTGTAAGGCCATGTTACTCCTAAATCTCTATCTTGTTCAAAGAGACGATATAAAACAAAGTTCTAAGCTAATCAACCTCAGTGTACTCCTTTTTAAAAAGAATCGATAAAGAATTTAATCGTTAAACAGAATCGAAAATGGAATCGGAATCGTGAAAATCTTATCAATACCCATGCCTAGCCTGGACCGTCTTCTTCACCTCTCTCGTGCACCACCTGCTGCTTTGGATGGCTGACCGCTAGAGCTGGGCGATAGAACGATAACGATATGTATCGCGATATAACTTTTACTCGATAGAGAAATTAAGCTATCGCGATAGACCTCGCCGCTCTTGTCCTCTTTTTTTTTTTTTTTTTTTTAAGTCAGCCAATCCAAATTAAGTAGCGCAGAGCCGAACCAATCACAGCCGCAGCGTCACGTCGCGTGACTTGTTACGTACAGCACAAGTGCCAAGCCGCACATGTGTTTGTTTGGGAAGCAGCCAGCGGGTAATGGAGCCAGCGCGTAATGGAGGAAATGAGTGTGCCGACTAGAAAAATCAACCGAGCGTGACCGAAGAGAAAACAGATGATGGTTCCAATGCCGGAGAGATTGTCGAACGGAAGAGCCATAGAAGTTCTGTAGTGTGAAGGTATTTCGGCTATTTCAAGTCTGACAAAAAAACAGAGTAGCGTGCACTGTAAATTGTGCCGAAAGCAAGTCTGGAAATACAATAAACTGGTGCATGCGTCACACTGTGCGCCACGTTATTGTTTCGGTGAAATGAATTTCTACAATACTGTTACTGTTAATTCTACTCTCTGCAGTGTTTAAATGCTTACATATACACACAGTTACTGTCCCTCCACACATACGACTCGGTTCTGCTTCTATGCCCCAGCTTTGTTTACTTTTTCCCACCGAGGCTTCTAGACTTCTGATTGGCCAACATTTCTGCACGGTTAGGAATCTAGCTCCACCTGCTGCTTTGGCATGTTCATAGCAGCGTTTTCCTTCATTTCTGCCTTTATGTGTGGACGGGATTATTTTTTAAAACGAAAGCGGAAAATCTCCGTTTTCAAAAATACCCGTGTACGTGTGGACGTAGCCTCAGTCTCTGACTGGAAGCGCTAATTCGTCATTCGGCTTTTGTCAGACTAAAGTAACTGTTAAAACTGTTTGAAAAGCTAAGCTATACAACAAGGAGAGATTGAGAATTTCCTTTTAGTTCTCAGTTTATTTGATATTGACAAAAGTTAGTCAGTTTTGTCTGTTCTTCTGTAAAACAAACTAAGATTTATTTTTAGAATTAATATTTTGTTTCTAAGTGGAATTGACAATTTAGTCTGTTTTGTTTGTTCTATTTTGAAACTTAAACGCTTTAGCGGCTGCCTTTTGTGTAGTTTGCAATATTTGCCTTTATTTATCTGAAAAAGTCTCATGTTCCTTAAGTACATCTACCCTGTTGAACTTATTATGGGAAATAAATATTTAAATAAAAACAAGCTGCTGATTATTTCACATTTTACTTGTGAGCAACGGCACATTTAAATCTTACAAATATAGTTATTTGGCTTATATCGTGATAGATATCGTTATCGCCTGAAATGAAAAAAACATATCGTGATATGAAAAAATCTCATATCGCCCAGCTCTACTGACCACACATATTTAAACTCACTCGCTTAAACACACTTCCTGCCTCCCTCTCATTCACACACGAGTATTCTGACTTCCTTCTATTGACTTTCATTCCTCTTTACTCCACATCATACCTCCACCTCTCCAGGGTGTCTTCCACCTACTCCCACTTAAGATCAGCCTTCTGTCACTGTCTCTCAGCCCTCATGGTGCTGCACCACCATCACACACCTCACTGATATGTAAATTAATTAATTCAAACATAAGCTCAAATGTCAACACTCGTCACAACAACAACGACAACAACAAAAAACCCTTTTCAGCCTTTATGTGCTGAAGTTTTAGAGCTTTTCAAGGGGAAACTGCTGAACCAACACAAGTAAAGCTACCCTGCTGTTCACACAACACACATGCATACACTCCGACCACATCGGGCACTTTCCTGCCAGCAGCTGAGTGACTCCACAGCAGCAGAGATCACCTACACCCACAGAAAGTCCACTGAGATTCGAGTCCGACGCCTCGTTCTCTTCCTCTCCCTTTTCTTTTACTCAATTTAGGCTTTAAAAACCCATCTCAGTTTGCCTCGTATCATCTAATCTACTTCTAATTCAGCTGGTGACATTTTGCAGAATGATGGTTTCCATGTTGAGTAAGTGTAGGTGGAGAGATGGAGAAACAATCACACACCATCAAAGGAATGCTGCTCAAAGAATAATAAAAAGTCCCACGCACACAACTCGCTTACAAAAATATTTGGGACTGCTCTACATTATGAGCCTCGGCAGGGTGACAGAACCAGTCTCTCTTCCTCCATACAGCTATGACACCGCACTGATAAATGCAGTGCAGAGAAAGGTGGATATTAAAGGCAGATTTTAATGTTTCTGCTGGGAAAAAACTTATTAGAGCTCATTTTCTACATTCAGTTAGTTATGCACAGAGCAGGAATTGTTCATCACAGTAAATTAAGACTCTGAAATGCACCACTACCAGCTTTTTCCTCTGCAATCACACAAAAAGTTAAAAAGTTAAACTCCCAGGTACTAAATGAATACATTTTGAACTGTAGCCAACAGAAAAACATGCACACAAACCTGTCATCAATGCTGTTCTGGTAGTAGATGTGCAGCAGCTTGTCTTTGATCCAGGAAATCTGTTTTGAGGCCTCCCTCCCGCCTTCTCCCTGCAGCGAGTACTTCCTGTAGATCGATGCAAGGCCCATCATGGCCTCCTTACGCACGCGCCACTGACGGCAAATTAAAAAGAAAACGTTTCAATGAAACTACTAGTTAGAAAATAAAATATTCAACGGGCAGGTGCAGCGGCTGATGTGACTGTTTACTGCCATTTAAGCCAAACGTGTACCAACAAAAATATTAATAATCAAATTATAAATCTCACTATTAGATCAATAAACCCAAAACAAACAACAACAGTGTAACTATATCTGAAACAATCTGATACATCAATAATAAAATAATACTAATAATAACAACATCATCATCATTATTGACCAGGATTTAAAAAACATGACTTACTCTCTTGTCCAAAGTCCTCTCCTTTACATAATTGAGCAGTGCATCATTGACTAGAGACAAATCCTTCTTGGCAGCAGTTACTATAGAGACAATGACATCATGGCGAATAGCCTCCTCTGGGTCATGTGATCTGACCCTCAAGTATTCTGGGGAAGGAAACAGGAACAAATGAGTGGGACGTGAGAGGACTGGCTACCTCGAACGCAAAGAAAGCACCAGGCAGCTGCTTCTCATTTGACGTCGAGCACACACTCGAGCGGCCTTCACGCACATGCAGTTCTCAGCACACAAAAGCACGAAAGTGTCCGTGTGTTTTTACCTGTAAGGTCTTTGGCCAGGTCTGGGTGGTTCATGAGACAGTGACTGGCGAATTTGACACACTCCAATCTGATAGGCACGTGGATGTCATTAAACCTTTTTTTGATAAAAGAAACGGACGTTAATGTCGGCGACTTTAAAAGGTGGCTCGTACATGAACATAGCTCTAAGAAGACGGCGTCTCATGTGGGTACACAACATACATCAACAAGCTCACTTTATATTACACTCTGTCACATGACTCCCGCCAAACCCTCCCACATATTTTGGACACGCAGTAAAATTCAGGTATATTGGGGCCGAATAAGTCTAACTCTAAGCCAGATAAACTAGCTAAGCTGCACTTGACAGGGTCGAACCCTGTAAAACTAATGAGATACAAATTACAGCCCAGACTCTCTTTGTGGATTAACAACAACATGTAATCTGTTTAACCGTCTACAGACAGGCTTCACCAGACTCTCCCAATGGGTTTAAGAGATATATTAAGGTGAAAAAACTCACACTTCTGGTGTGTGACGTGCTCACACACACCCTGATATAAGAGAACCCAGTAGATTCTATTTTATTTCTCATGGTAAGAGCAGGAAACTGTAGATACGCTGCATGTAAGCAGTCTACTGCTAACGTTTGTTTCCATCCTGTGCTCTCATCTACTCTACTTTAATACATAGTATTATCTATGAGCCATTAAAGGGCCAGTTCACCCACAATTCCACACCTGAAAACTGCTTGATCAGCTGCAGGAAGTATTCTCAACTCTTCCCTTTGTTCTTTGCAAGACTTGATTTTATAATACAATTGTACGACTGTTCAATGCAACACCATGACACGCGTACATTAAAGACAAGCACAGTTCTATTTTTCTCATTTATTTTAATTATCTACGGCCTCGTGCTCACACCCGATTCTCCATCTGTCTTTGTTTTGATCATCTCTCCGGCCTATGGCAAACAGTTCGCTGTGTTTTATCACACAGGATTTGTGTGGCATTTATGTAGTAATAATAAAGTGAAGAATCCAGTGTAACCACAACAAAAAGAAAATATATTTAGTTTTAATATGGTTTAAAATATAGTATTAATCCAAAAGTGAACCAACCAATTGATACTAAATGCAAGCTAAAAAAGAAAAGATGATTCTTTTGTCTCTTTGAAAGCAAAGTTATCAATCAAATCGCGATTATAGAGACATTTGTCAGATCCACAACACTGAATCCCACCTGCCCAGGTAACACTGCCAGAGTGGTTTGTTCTGCGCAGCCAACTCAGAGTCCTTGGCTCCAAACATCTTAGCCAGCAGCTTCACCACCTGCAGCCTCTCATCATTATCATTACTCTGCAGAGACGAGCGGGGAAAGACAAAGAGATGGGGAGAGAAATGATGCACCAAAATCGGCTGAGTCGATTGGAACGAGGTGCCAAGTCATTTACATTAACTACACGGGAAACATTACCGTTTTCATAACAGACAATGGCAGTACTTTCTTTGGTATCAATCTTGTTTGCAAATCAGAAGCAAGACAAAGGGAGACGAGGAAGGAAGAGGAAAGGGGTGAGCATGAAAGAAAGACAAAAGTGCAATAGGGGGAGGAAAGAGGAAAGAAAGAGTGAGAGATAAAAAGATGAAACGAGCGTGAGTGAGAGAAAGGCAAAGGGGGAGCAAGCATCAGAAAGAGAGAGAGAGCGAGAGAGAAAGAGAGCGAGAGGGGTTCTGGTCTAAAGCAGAGAGATTTTATCACAGCTATTATTTTGAGGAGACAGCAGTGATCCTCACTCCCCATGAACAGTTAATGAGCGTTATCCATCAGCGGGATGCCTTTATGAGACACTGCAGAGGCAACATTATGCTGACTGCTTTATCTTTCTAATATGAATCAACAAACCTGCAGAGAAAGTGAAAATGTGCAGTTCTGTGTGTAATGGCTACAAGACTTAAGGCTTTTGCAGTTTGACTGTAGTTATAATATCAATACTTATTGAAGTATTGCTGCTTAATCTAAAACTACTGCTAACATCACAATGCAACTGCTTTAAAAATATTAAATTCTTGTAAACATCATAATATTATGCAAAACAACTACACAGACAAAGATAAAATAAATAGATAAATGTGGATTTTTTCCCCTATACCTTGAGCTTGAACTCCAGCTGTGGCAGCACTGAGAGCAGCAGGTGGCTGTCTATGTTGTAAAGCTCCAAGATGAGGTCAAAAACGTGCTCGGACAGATCGCTGACTGAGGTCTTTCCCAGCATCAGCACCTGGTTGAAAAACTGATGCAGACGACAGAGCAGGAGGAGTAACGATTACTGATGAAACTCCTACATGATCGCACGACTCAAACTCGGACTGCGTTAGCGGAGAGAGGAGTAAGTACGTGTGTGCAAGACCATAAATCATCTTACGTATCTGAGATCCATCACAGAACAGCTATTGAAGGTGGGAGGGATTCGGTATTTTAACCAAGGACGTGTAAACCACGTGGATTAGGAGGCATTAGAAGTTTGCCGTAATGTTCACCATATCTCTTAGCTTCATTAGCATAGATATGAAACTCCTACAGCACAGAAACATTTCAAGCATGGCAGGCTGTGCTTTAAGTAGAGTTAATATCACATTCTTCATATCACACTACACGCCACCGACTTCAGAGCCACAGTTACACCTCTGAATGTATCACTTTTGAGTGTTATGACTGTTAACAGCTTTAAATATGACTATGTCTCCTGTGTAAAATGAAGTAAAGGATTAAAACAGCACTATAAATAAGAGTGTCAAAGATTTCATCTTACATTGGTGATGTAGGGTTCAATAGCCTGGGCAGTCCTCTTCAGCAGAGCTTTGGCCAGGTCATATGCTTGTTTATTCAAATTCTGGATAACAACAACAAAAACAAATTGGTGAATAAAACAGCAAATCACAGCAATGTTCAGAGATGTGGCTGTGAAAGACGAGGGTGTAGTCCATCATCTCTTGTCTGAATGCCATTTGGATAGTTCGGGAGCAGATGTCCACTTATTCTTGTGGACCAGTGCTTAAGCTGCTTTACCTCTTCCCACCTGCAGGGGTCTCACTGAATTAGAGAGGATGGAAAATCATACTGGCCTCTGTCTAGTGAACATTTCAATTTATTTTTTAAGGTTTTCCTTTACTGAGCCGGTTCTACTTGGATCATCTCTTGTGGCGGTACTACGAGCGCGTTACTGAGACAGTTAAACGGATGCGCATCTGCACTTCACCCGACATACCTTGTGCGCTGGCACTAGATTGACCAACACGGTGTCCAGCAGCTCCTGCGATACGGTGTCTCCCTCACAGATGATGGAGCTCATCAGATCCACCATATGCATGTGCACTTTCTGGTTGTGCCCATTGCTAGGGAAACAATGCACAAAGATTAAGGACGGACTCTTTGTATAACTGATGTGACTTGTTTTTCTGACAGGACCTCTCATTTCAAAAAGTAACCTTCCTCTCAAACAAAACACTATGCGTCTTTGAAAATGCACCGCTCACACAAAGGGTGGGTAAACCTGCTCATAATGATCTGCACTACAGCAGGGCAGCAAAGCTTATTAGCTAAAGTTAAATCTGATTGACTGTCTTCCTTAAAAGTACCAAGCATTACCAGTCTCATTATGTGGCACTCTCTGGAAACACCACTTCCACACATACTAACACCATCTCACCAACACCTGCTGGATCACTGAGAATATTTTAAATGGAAAGCAGGCTTCTTTAGATTCTTTCAATGCAGTAAAAAGAAAATAAAAAGAATTAAGCACCGTGTTGGCACAACCTTGACACAGACAACCACAATCTTTCCAGTGGCAAAGAGCCAGATTCTGTACTGCAGAATTTAGCCCTGGAGGTTGTGTTCAGCACAGTAAAATTGAGAGGTGGGGGTTTAGAAGAAAAAAGAAGAGAGGCGAGAGGGCAATCACTTAGAAACAACTGTACCGCTACTGTGCATTTTTACGATGCAGCAGCAAAGACAATTTTCAGATGTTTGAATCACAGCAGCTTAGTGCTGTCAGGACTGCAGGAAGGCAAAAAAAAAAAAAAAATTAAGGAAGGAATTAGAAAAAATAAAAATCTGGGCACAGACTCACATGCAATACACCATGAAAACCGAGGTGGTTGGTTGTGACTTATAAATAGGGACTCACTTGATGACCTGGAAGAGAGTTCTGTAGAGCTGGGTGAAAATCTCGTTGCTGTCTTCAAGCTCAAAGCAAATGTTGTAGGATTTCACCCATGCGATGTTCTGGGGGGAAAAAAAGAAAAAGAGGCGACAAGATATATATGAAAATATTCATGCAGCACAGCTGTGTTTTCTTGTCAAGTGGTTAAAACACTTATAGGCTTCAAAGTTGATATGGTGACAAAATTCAGCTCTTATGAACGAGCAGCAGCTCAGTGAAGTGTGCATGCGTCTACCTGCTGAATGCTCCTTCCCCCTTTAATTCAATTGTATTTATCTAGCACCAAATCACAGCAGCGGTCTTCTCAAAATGCTTTAAATTGTATCACAGAGATAAAGCCCAACAATCAAAGAGCACCCTTTGAGCAAGCACTTGGCAGTGGGAAGGGGAAAAAAAATCCTGAGAGAACCAGGCTCAAGGAGGAGCAGCAATCTGCTGTAACTGGTTTACCTTCATTTCTGGTCTCCACCAACCTCTGAAGCCCTTTAACAGTTCAACGCTCCAATAAGTGTCTCCCATTAAGTTCACTTCCCATTTTCTGACTGGGTTGAGCTGGAGGTTGGTGCTAAGTGGGTGCTAGGGTTGGGTACTAAAATATTATGCAGGTTCCAAAACCTAATAGGCTGTACAAACAAAAAATATTGTGCCACTTATCATTAATCCATAAATATACACTGTATGGACAAAAGTACTGGGCCACCTGTATATAACATCTACAGGAGCTGCATAGATTAACAGACTGTAGGGTCCAATCCACCTGTCCTTATCATGTAGCTGGTAGAATCCTCCTCTATGGAAGGCTACTGCTACTGTCAATCCAACACATTTGCAGTTGTTGTCAAAACTCATATTGCTTTACAACATTTAATGGAAATGCATCTTGATGCAATACATGCAAAATTGTAGTTTAACATAAGCAGGCAAACACCAACAAGTACGAGAGACTTACAAATAAAGCAATCTTGAAACAATAAGTTGCAGCAAGTCTGACTGCTTTAGAAGTGCCTACTGTACCGGGTACAGTAATGCATGCAATCTTATGCTAATGGAACTTGCTAAACAAGAGGGAAAAAACCAACAAACAAAAAACCAACAGCTATAAATGCAATCATTTCCAGGTAACATTCAGTCTTGTTTTTTAAAATAAGCCTGAGGGTATTCAGCTGTGACACCGTGACCAGGCACCAGCCGCCTCTTAAGAGGACTGAAATTGGACACTAAAATAAAACTCGCACTCAGTCCCAACAGGTAAGGACAAATGACACCAGAGGAAACAGTATTTCAGGGCAGTGACCAAGTTTAATGATAAAGCATATCAATACTGGCCAGTGCAAGGGCTTCAGTGTATTAGGGCTGCATGGCTCTGGATCTGGCTTGCTCTGATACACACAGCAGAAAGCACTGAGATAGCACGACAGTGGAGAAAGCAAATGTTGAGAAAGAGTGAGAAATTGTTCTTCCAAAGCCAACAACTACTCTGTGTGCTGTTAGCACAATTAAAACCTTTGCAGTTGAAAAAGCAATTCAAGTTCTTCATTAAGCCACCCACTTAACATGCTTAAAAGTGACCTTTTCCACTACTCCCACTCTCCACTGATATGTTTTACATATCCACCGCATGCTTTGTAAGGATAACATATATTCTTTAAAGCTAGTTAGTATGAACTTGGCCTGCTTTGAAGTTAGTGTGAGCTGACTCTACTGCAGGAAGATTACTTCTTCATCAGAACTGCTTAATATAAGGCTGAGATGAGCTCACAGTGATCTTGACCATCAAATTTGAATCAGTTCATAAATTAGGCCTGTGCCATATCAAACCATCTGTTATAGTAAGGTAGAGATATTTGTAGTGATATAAAAATGTCAAATCATTGCCATGTGTTTATGTTTCCTAGTGCATTTTACAACACAATAAGCCCAGGCACGTCTGAAAGCGAGAGTTGTGTGTCAGCCTCTGATCCAGTACCTAAAAAGAAAGCTCAACAATGCACAATACTTTGTAAAATATGCAAGAATACTGTTCCCTCTGAAGGTGGAACATTGAAGTTGTTTCACTGCTTGAGGCTAAAACACACCGCCGAGTACCAGCAGTCTACAGAGGAGATACTAACAGCTGGTGACATGTGACCCAAAGGTAAACAGACAACTCCACTGAGCTTCACTGGAGCACTCACTAGCTGCGCTCCATATGACAGTAAGAGCAAACAGTGGATGAAAATTACTGATGCAGCTACATGGTGGCAAAGCAGGGCTTTAAGCATTTGGTTAAAAAGACTGAGCCAAGTCACAACATCTCAGGAAGACAATATTTTCCGATTTCATCACATGGCAGTATTTGTGCAGGTTGTTGAAGTGCTTCAAGGCTAAATTTCGAGCAAAAACATTACCCAGGTAAACGATATCTCTCACGACCATCATGTATTACACACTCCCACAACAGATCATTTGGACTTCACTGTTGCTGTATTAACAATAATCATAAAAAAAAGAAGAATAAAAATGGCAAGATTTCCCTCGTCTTCAAATGGCCCATTTATGCCACAGTTAGAACTGCAGCTTTAATTACAATCCTAATAATCATTACGTTGCATACAAAAGACAATGACTTGCAATTAAAAGCAGTTTGTCTCTTTCAATTTGTGGGGAAATTGCTTCTTGGCACAAACTCATAATTTAATGAAAAACGCACACACACACACCGCAATGAACCACACAAGCAGGAAGACCGAAAAACAAAACAAACCATTAACGAGGGAAAAATCAAATCAGAACGAGATTCTTCAAAGAGCTTCCAAAAATGCTAAAGGTTAATTTAGTTTAAATAAATAATTTTCTGAAGGCGCAGTACATTTTTTAATCCTTTAAACGGAGTTCAGATACGGTTAGCTACAGTCATTTATTATGCAACCAGGAGTGCACACATGCATTAGGCCTCAGTCGCACAAAGTTGGAAGGAAAAGGTGTACTCTCCGACCAAACAGAGAGTGGTTGCTAGGAGTTGCTGAGTGAAATCTATTGCAAAGAGGAAGCCATCCTTTCTCAGTGCACGGCTGACCTTTTACCTGCACAATGCAACGCATGCTGAATGCGGTGGCACTTTAACATGCCTTTCAGAGACATCAGAAATACTACTTTATTGTAAAAAAGCATCTCTGCTGCCATTTAGAGATAGCATCCACACACAGAGCAAAGCCTTCAGCAAAAGAAGTAACCAATATCCAAGTGGCTGTTCCTGACAGTTCTGTGATGCACAAGCCTCCATTGTAGCAACCAGGTGTACACCTCTTGGTATTTAATGTCACAACAAACAACTCCACACACTCCACTGTTGCAATTAAAGAGCCAGGACAGCACAACACAACACCACAAATTTTGTAAAAGCTCAAATTAAACTCCTCGCTGTATTTTGATCAAACTACTTGGGACCAAATTCAATTTACTGTGACCAAAGCCCCAGTGCTACACGTTAGCCACAAAAGCTCAGTCACGCACCTCCAGCAGGTAGAAGTATCTGTTGAACTGTGCGCTTTTAGTGTCCTCCAGGCCTTTCAGTTGTCTGGTGATGAACATGAAAATGTCCTAGACAAAACAAAAACACGCATACAGTGAATCCTTCATGTGAGCAGCTCTACTAAGCAAAATTCAGGCATGATCAAAAAATTACACTAAAGTAAATAGAAATACATTGAAAATGTTCAAACTGTTAATAAAAGGACACACATTGAATGAATTTCAAGTACACCTGTTGACTGAATATATCAATTTGTCCAATTAGCATTAAATTATTCCTCTAGAGAAGCAAAAGCAGAGTTGTCTAATTACAACAGTAACTCTAACAAGACAGAGTGAAGACATTTCGAGAAAATATGAATCACCCTACCTTTAGTTTGTCTGGGGAAGTGTAAGGGGCCTCTGGGGCATAAATCCTGAATATGTCTGCCAGACAGCAGGCCACCAACAGACGCACATCTTTATCTGGGTGTTTGAGAAAGAAGTCTGAGGCCAGGTGGAGGGCCAGGTTCAGGTAGAGCTCCTTCTCTTCCTCAGAGTCCTGGTCCATGTCCATGAAGGTCTTGACGACCATCTAGAAAAGAGATGGGGCATTTTAAATGGGGGAAGGCAAGTCCCCGAGGTTAATGGCCGAGCAAGGGGTAAAACAATCATCACTCCAAGACAATGAGGTTTAAAATGGGTTTATTCAGGTACACCAAGCAAAGTGAAACATTTTGTTTTAAAAAGATGATTATTCTTTCACTGATATATCAGCAATATTCCTCAATAGAAGACGACTCCTAAAACTACTACTGAAGCAGTAATGACCAATCTGACACTGACCTTGAGCCTTCGAACCATTTCCTCCTTGGAGATTTTGTCAGAGATCTCCTTGACCCCCGGGGGGTAGGTCACCTTCCCGTCTGTGGCTCGAGCTTTAGAGTGAGCCATCCTCTTTAGCTCTTCACTGCCTGCAGAGAGACACAAGAGCATTAATTACAAACACAAGAGCAGCAATACTATTTTGACAGAGAGCAAAGGAAGAGAGTCAAACCCCAGAACCTTGAAAACTTGCTGAATCTTGATTTTTTTTTTTTTTTTTTTTTTTTTTTGGGGGGGGGGGGCGCATGAAAAGGCACAATGTTAACTTCTTGAGACCCACAGGAAATCTTTTACTTTAAAGCTTCTAAAGCAGCCTGAAAGAGAGCAACCTCTGAAATATTCAGCGAGATATTCACAGCGCAGCAATAGCTTCCTACAAGCTGTGTCCAGGATGAAATTGCTGCATTCAGAGAGCAAGGCTGATTTTTTTTTTCCCTTCCTTGTGAGCTTCTGCTACCATTGTGCTCCACATTTCATTACCGCAGCCACAAGCATTTCACGGATTTACACCCAGTTTGCGTTTTAGGGCATTCACATGATACAAAATGTGCTTTGACGTCCAATTTAGCTGCTCTTAACCAGATAATACATGCGGCACCTTTCAAACACCTAAATGAACCATTCCCACTGTGGCTTCCCCCCCATTAATGACATTAAAAGCAACAGAAATGTGTGCACCCAGTAAGAAGAATTTACTCTTCACCTAAAGCCTGAATTGTCAGACAAACTAAAGCCCGGCTAAGGTTTATGACTATACCAAGAGCTTGAATGAGCTGAGGGGTGCACTATGAAATCATTTTGACATAGCTAGGCTTTCTTTGTGTTAGCTGGCTTAACAAAATCCCAGTCAGAGATAACAGGTATCACAGAAGCGGTTATCGGCTTTCTTTGTTAACCCGGGATTTCTGCTTCAGGCTCTGTGTGCTCTCAGACAAAAAGAGGCATAATTTAACTCTTCTTCTGCACAAAATGGATTAACTGAGTGCAGCCTACTTCAGTCAGAGACATTATCAGAGGAACATGTGATAGAGATCTACAAAAAAAATGTTACTGCAGAAGTTAACAGTGGCAAATATGGAAAAAGAGCAAAGCTGCAGAAAACGGTTAATCTTTTAAGCAGATATCTGTATTTCCCCCCCCCCCCCAACCCGGTGCACTCTGAGTGCTCTCAGGCTTTATAATTAAAGCATTTAAACATCAGTGCATTCAGTTCTGACATGGTACCACAGTCTAATAACAGAGAAGGTTGAAATCAAATTAGTTTTTAGTCAGATCAAAGTAAAATTAATTTTACAGATTTAAAAAGTTTTGGTGATTCAAATGAACCGATTCATTTTCTCATTTGTGGGCATTACAGCAGTTTAAAAACAGACTTGACAGCTCTTTAGGATCACAAGCCAACTAGAGCTGGGCGATATAAGATTTTTTCATATCACGATATATTTTTTTCATTTCAGGCGATAACGATATCTATCACGATATAAGCCAAATAACTATATTTGTAAGATTTAAATGTGCCGTTGCTCACAAGTAAAATGTGAAATAATCAGCAGCTTGTTTTTATTTAAATATTTATTTCCCATAATAAGTTCAACAGGGTAGATGTACTTAAGGAACACGAGACTTTTTCAGATAAATAAAGGCAAATATTGCAAACTACACAAAAGGCAGCCGCTAAAGCGTTTAAGTTCCAAAATAGAACAAACGAAACAGACTAAATTGTCAATTCCACTTAGAAACAAAATATTAATTCTAAAAATAAATCTTAGTTTGTTTTACAGAAGAACAGACAAAACTGACTAACTTTTGTCAATATCAAATAAACTGAGAACTAAAAGGAAATTTTCAATCTCTCCTTGTTGTATAGCTGAGCTTTTCAAACAGTTTTAACAGTTACTTTAGTCTGACAAAAGCCGAATGACGAATTAGCGCTTCCAGTCAGAGACCGAGGCTACGTCCACACGTACACGGGTATTTTTGAAAACGGAGATTTTCCGTTTTCGTTTTAAAAAATAATCCCGTCCACACATAAAGGCAGAAATGAAGGAAAACGCTGCTATCCACAGAAGGACTGGTAGCTCCCCTTACGATAAGGGTTCAGATCGCGCGAACAGGTGTGGGATTAGAGCTCTGGGTAGCTCCCCAACTGGGTCTAGACTGGGTCTAGAGAGTATTTTAAATTCAGGGAATTTAAAATAGAAAGTAGCTCGTCCACAGAAGGACTGGTAGCTCCCCTTACGATAAGGGTTCAGATCGCGCGAACAGGTGTGAAATGTGTGTGTTTAGTTAGTTAGTTTGTTTGCTTGTTTTAATCAATTTTAAATCATGCTTTTTATTTGTTTTTGTTTCTAATGTCTCTGTAAAGCACTTTGAATCACCTTGTTGTTGAATTGTGCTATACAAATAAATTTGCCTTGCCTTGCCTTATGAACATGCCAAAGCAGCAGGTGGAGCTAGATTCCTAACCGTGCAGAAATGTTGGCCAATCAGAAGTCTAGAAGCCACGGTGGGAAAAAGTAAACAAAGCTGGGGCATAGAAGCAGAACCGAGTCGTATGTGTGGACGGACAGTAACTGTGTGTATATGTAAGCATTTAAACACTGCAGAGAGTAGAATTAACAGTATTGTAGAAATTCATTTCACCGAAACAATAACGTGGCGCAGTGTGACGTCAAAAAATGCGCACACCTTTGTTATGACCCAGTGATTTGTTTGGTGGTATTTTCCCTTTTCTTTCTTTTTCCCTCTCCTAGAAGGTGGACACCTAGGCGTGGCTGCTAAGTATCCGGGTGGAGTCTTTACCTATCCTCGGATTGGATAATTGATGGACCACCTCCAGTACTTAACGTCCGGATGACAGACACCTGGCAGGGTTTTTGGGGAACCCCGTTGACTCGATCACGGAGTTGTGTGTGTGATTATTGTAGTGCAGGCTGGAGTATTCACGTGTACCTCTAGCCTTGCCATGTAAATAATTGTAAATAAGTTAACCAGTGGCGGTCACTTTTTTGTTCCTTTGTTGTATAACTTTCACTGTCGCAGCCTAGTAGGCGTGAGAAGCCGTTTTCTTTTGTTGAACAAGTTTTCTCCTGTTTTTCGTTAGATAGATAGGTAAGTGACTTGTCTTTTGTTTGGCTTCTTTTTATTTTGGTGTAGGGAAGATTAGGGATTGTTTTATAGGGAGTTTTGTTTATTGTTTTGGCATTGCTCACTGCTGAGGAAAATAAATGGCTGCTTAAATACTTAAAAACGGTGTCGTTGTTGGGGTTTTTGCGTGGGTGGGAAGTGAGTGGGGCAAACTATTTGTTACGTTTATTTACTTGCCGGGACCAGAACGTAACATATTGGGGGCTCGTCTCTTTTGTGTTCTTTTTTTGGCTTGTTTTCTTGGTTGGCGGTTTTTTTCTTGTGTGGGGGGGTGTGTGTGTTAGGATGGAGTTTAAGTTGGAGGACTTCACTCTGAGCCCGTCTGCGGAGAAGTTGGACAGGTGTAAAAAGGCTGACCTCTTGCTTGTTGCTGAATTCTTTGATGTGACTGTGCCGTTGACTGCGAAGAAGAAAGAGCTTAGGGAGCTCCTGTGTGTCCAGTTGACGGACAGGGGGTTGTTTGGTGAGCCGGGTCCTGCAGGGGGGGTTGAGCTGGGGGCTGTTGCTGGTGTTTCTGCCCCACTGAAAAATCTCCCTGTTCCGCCTAGCCCTTCTGTGGAGGAGCTGCAGTTAACGCTGCGCATTAAGGAGGTGGAGCTAAAGAAACAGCAGTTGGAGGTGGACGCTATGCACTTGAGGATCAGGGCTCTGGAGGTAGAGAGGGGAGCCTCTGTGTCTGCCAGCCCTCCTGTACCTCGGTTAGCCCCGCAGTCACCATCCCCGCAGGTACCCTCCCCGGAGTCATCATCCCCGCAGGTACCCTCCCCGGGGTCATCATCCCCGCAGTCGCCATCTCCGCAGCCACCGGCCCCGATGCCAGGTGGTGGCTTTGATGTGAGTAAACACATCAAAATGGTGCCGGCGTTTCGGGAAACTGAGGTGGATTCGTATTTCACAGTGTTTGAACGTATCGCAGGTGCGCTGCACTGGCCAAAGGATGTGTGGTCTCTTTTACTCCAATGTAGATTGGTGGGGAAAGCTCAAGAGGTATGCACCGCTCTTTCTCTGGAGGACAGTTTTGACTATGATATGGTGAAGGCTGCTGTCCTACGCGCTTACGAGCTTGTGCCAGAGGCTTACAGGCAGAGATTTAGGGATGGGAAAAAATCCGCCAACCAGACCTATGTGGAGTTTGCCAGAGAAAAGAAAACTCTGTTTGATAAGTGGTGTCATGCTACAGAAGTAAAAACCTTGGAAGACCTGCGTGAGTTGGTGACGTTAGAAGAGTTTAAAAATCAACTACCAGACACTGTGGTAACCTACTTAAACGAACAGAAGGTTACGACTCTCGCCGCTGCTGCTATACGGGCTGATGAGTTTGTGTTGACACATAAAGTGATGTTTTCGGCTCCTGCTCACAGTTTTTCGTCTTCCGGTGGCCCGCCCCGATGGTCTCCAAGGGGCACCCGCCGTGCCATCCCCTCATCCGTTGAGAACCGCGTGTGTTTTTTTTGCCATGAGCAGGGACACCTTATAGCGGTTTGCCCTGCTCTGAAAAGAAAAGAAATGACCAGGAAGGGTGCATCTCCTTCCCCAATAAACCTTCTACAGATAAACCCTCCTCCTTTGGGGGAGGTGATGGTACCCGAAAATGATAAGGTAGATGAGGAGTTTAAGCCATTTGTGTCACACGGTTTTGTTTCCTTGATAGGGGAAGATCGGCGGGCTCCTGTCAGTATTTTGCGAGACACTGGTGCGAAACAGTCGCTCATTCGTGAGGGGGTTTTACCGTTTTCAGCTCAATCCTATTGTGGGGCTGATGTGTTAGCCTGGGGAGTTAGGATGTGTGTAATACGGGTTCCTTTACATTTGGTGCAGCTTTCGTCTCAGTTTTTGTCTGGTGAGGTTAAGCTTGGGGTGCGACCCCAGTTACCGGTGGCAGGTATTGACATCATTTTGGGAAACGATCTAGCTGGCTGCACAGTTTTTCCGTCGCCAGAAGTAGTTGATATACCACTTACAGATAATAGTGGTTTCGCTTGTGCTACATCAAATGCTGTTCCTTTGTTTCCCGTGTGTGCTGTGACACGTGCGCAGGCACGCAAACAGGGTGACGTGGTGGGTCTTAGCGACTTTTTCTTAAGCGCTTCAGACACACTGAGCTTGCAACCCGCCTGTGAAGGTACCCCTGTCTCTGTATCACTTCAGCCGGATGAGGAGACTATGACTCTGTCAGTAGATAAAGACAAGCTTATAGAAATTCAAAAAATGATGAGAGCTTGTCATCTTGTTGGGCGTATGTGACCGAGCCTAAGAGTGGGAGATCTGCGTCCTACCTTATTGAGGATGGGGTGCTGATGCGCTACTGGACTCCCAGTTCTGGCTGCACCCATGAGGGAGTGCAGCAGATTGTTGTTCCGCAGTCGCTTCGTCCCCAGGTCCTAAGCTTGGCACATGACCACATTATGTCCGGTCATTTGGGAATCACAAAAACATATAACCGTGTCCTCCGTTATTTCTTTTGGCCTGGTCTCAAATCTGATGTGGTAAGATTCTGCCGCTCGTGTCACACGTGTCAGCTTGCCGGTAAACCAAATCAGGCGATTCCCGCTGCTCCGCTACAACCCATCCCGGTCGTTGGGGAACCTTTTGAACATGTCATTGTTGACTGTGTGGGTCCTCTTCCTAAAACACAGTCCGGAAATCAATACCTACTTACCATGATGTGTATTACCACTCGTTATCCGGAGGCCATTCCACTACGCTCATTAAAAACCCGTGGGATTGTGAAAGCATTAGTTAAGTTTTTTTCCACTTTCGGGTTGCCTAAACGCATCCAAACTGATCAGGGCACAAACTTTATGTCTAAAATCTTTGCCCAGGTCATGACAGAGCTCGGAGTCACTCATCACACTTCAAGCGCATACCACCCGGAGAGTCAGGGTGCATTAGAAAGGTTCCATCAAACCCTAAAAAACATGCTTCGCAAATTTTGCACGGAGTCTGGCCGTGAGTGGGATGAGGGGGTGCCACTACTGTTGTTTGCCGTCAGGGAGACATGTCAGGAGTCTTTGGGGTTCAGTCCAGCTGATTTGGTTTTTGGCCACACGGTGCGCGGTCCGTTACGTCTCCTGAAAGAGAAATTTCTCTCAGATAGTCATCGGCCGAAAGAAAATATTTTGGACTATGTTAGTTTGTTTAAGGAGAGGCTACATAATGCCTGTGCTTTGGCTCGTGACATGCTGGCAAAGGCTCAGGTTAGAATGAAAACACATTTTGATAAGAAGTCTGTAGTACGGATGTTCCAGTCAGGTGACCGTGTGTTGGCTTTCTTGCCGGTTGTTGTTTTTCCCTGCAAGCAAAGTTTTCCGGTCCGTATGTCATTGAGTGCAAACTAAGTGAGACGGACTATGTGGTGTTAACCCCTGATCGTAAGAGGAAAAGTCGCGTCTGTCACATCAACATGCTAAAGGAATACATTGATCGTGACCGCTCTAGTTTGGCACCTGTTGTGTCACCTATTGTGTCGGTATCCGTTTCTCCACCCTTGTATAGTCCCGGCGATGACGGGTTGGATGACAGGCACACCTCTGTTTCGGGTGCGCGTCTTGGGAACTCTGAAATCTTGGCTGACTTGGATGCCTATTTGGCGCCCCTGTCTGATCCCGCTAAGTCTGATGTCCGTGAGCTCATTACAAACTACTCTGCTCTTTTCGGTGACATCCCCACTCAAACGCATGTATTAAGTCATGATATTGATGTGGGTGACCATAAGCCCATAAAGCAGCATGCATACCGGGTAAATCCCACTAAGCGGGCCATTATGCAGCAAGAAGTCCAGTATCTTCTTGACCACGGTTTTGCTTTCCCCAGTAATAGCTCTTGGAGCTCACCATCACTTCTCGTTCCAAAATCCGATCAAACTCCCCGTTTCTGTAATGATTTCCGAAAAGTAAATGCTGTTACGAAACCCGATTCGTTTCCTCTCCCACGTATGGATGATCTGGTCGATCGTGTGGGTTCGGCAAACTTTGTAACCAAACTTGACCTCTTAAAAGGGTACTGGCAGGTCCCCTTAACTCAACGCGCATCAGAAATCAGTGCCTTTGTTACACCCGATCATTTTTTGCAATATACCGTCATGCCGTTCGGGTTGAGAAATGCCCCCGCCACATTTCAACGACTGATGAACACTGTGTTACAGGGAGTCGTAAATTGCGAAGTGTATCTGGATGATATAGTGGCCTATTCCTCCACCTGGACTGAACACCTCAAGATTCTCAGGGAAATATTTGACCGGTTGCATGATGCCTCTCTGACACTGAATCTGGCTAAGTGTGAATTTGGAAAGGCGGTTGTAACTTATCTAGGGAAACAAGTAGGACAAGGTAGAGTCCTCCCTGTTGCTGTGAAAGTGCAGGCAATAGTAGACTTTCCAGTTCCACAGACTCGCCGGGAGCTGCGGCGTTTTTTGGGCATGGTAGGTTATTACCGTGGGTTCTGCAAAAACTTCTCTGAGGTAGTAGCCCCGTTAACCAGTCTTGCCAGTCCAAAATCGCCATTTGTGTGGACAGAAAAATGTCAGTTCGCTTTCGAAGCTGCTAAAGCTCTCCTTTGTAGTGCTCCGGTGTTGGCCGCCCCTGATTTTACACATCCGTTCAAGCTTGAGGTGGACGCCAGTGTTCTGGGGGCAGGTGCAGTGCTCGTGCAGGAGGATGACAATGGCATTGACCACCCAGTCTGCTTCTTTTCTAGAAAATTTCTAAAACACCAACTGCATTACAGCACGATTGAAAAGGAAGCCTTAGCCTTGCTATTGGCCTTGCAGCACTTTGAAGTGTACCTGGGATCTAGTCCTGTCCCAACCATTGTGTTCTCTGACCATAACCCTCTCCAGTTTCTATCTCGGATGCAAAACAGTAACCAGCGCCTTATGCGTTGGTCCCTACTCCTTCAGGACTTCAACATTGAGATCCGATATAAAAAGGGCTTAGAGAACGTTATGGCTGATGCCCTCTCTAGGGCTTAAATCAAACATCTTTGTGTGGGGTTGGATGTTTGATTTTTTTTTGGGTGGGGGAAAACTGTTATGACCCAGTGATTTGTTTGGTGGTATTTTCCCTTTTCTTTCTTTTTCCCTCTCCTAGAAGGTGGACACCTAGGCGTGGCTGCTAAGTATCCGGGTGGAGTCTTTACCTATCCTCGGATTGGATAATTGATGGACCACCTCCAGTACTTAACGTCCGGATGACAGACACCTGGCAGGGTTTTTGGGGAACCCCGTTGACTCGATCACGGAGTTGTGTGTGTGATTATTGTAGTGCAGGCTGGAGTATTCACGTGTACCTCTAGCCTTGCCATGTAAATAATTGTAAATAAGTTAACCAGTGGCGGTCACTTTTTTGTTCCTTTGTTGTATAACTTTCACTGTCGCAGCCTAGTAGGCGTGAGAAGCCGTTTTCTTTTGTTGAACAAGTTTTCTCCTGTTTTTCGTTAGATAGATAGGTAAGTGACTTGTCTTTTGTTTGGCTTCTTTTTATTTTGGTGTAGGGAAGATTAGGGATTGTTTTATAGGGAGTTTTGTTTATTGTTTTGGCATTGCTCACTGCTGAGGAAAATAAATGGCTGCTTAAATACTTAAAAACGGTGTCGTTGTTGGGGTTTTTGCGTGGGTGGGAAGTGAGTGGGGCAAACTATTTGTTACGTTTATTTACTTGCCGGGACCAGAACGTAACACCTTTGACGCTGCGTTTTCTCCGTTTTTCTAGTCCACAGTAAATGCAAAAATGGAGTTTTTAAAAATCTTTGTTTTCAGTGACCAAAAACGCTGTTTACGTGTGGACGAAAGGTGCAAACGCATAGAAAAATCTAGAGAAAAGTTTATTGTATTTCCAGACTTGCTTTCGGCACAATTTACAGTGCACGCTACTCTGTTTTTTGTCAGACTTGAAATAGCCGAAATACCTTCACGGCGGTACGGTGGCTGGCTGCTTCCCAAACAAATACACATGTGCGGCTTGGCACTTGTGCTGTACGTAACAAGTCATGTGACGTGACGCTGCGGCTGTGATTGGTTCGGCTCTGCGCTACGTAATTTGGATTGGCTGTTCTTTTTTTTTTTTAATTTTTCTATCGAGAAAAAGTTCTATCGCGATACATATCGTTATCGTTCTATCGCCCAGCTCTACGAGCAACCAACTGAATGCATGGGCACCGCTGTGAATAAGAGCTGCATTTTGATCACTTGTGACTTAACCTCTGCAGCATTAGTACGACATGACCCAACAGTTTGCATATATAAAATGCTGATGGCCCTCGCTGCCCCTTTTCTGCCCCCTATCTAATAAAGTCAGAAGCCTGTGACACAATTACTTAAAAATGGTACTCCAGACTATTTCAACTCTTAATGTAACCTGCTTTGGGCCAGGTTTTTCTAGCTAGGCAAAAAGCCAGTCATCTGTAATGTTGAGAACGCAAACTTTAAGCTCGACATACCTCGCTGACTCATTAATTTAGCTTTGCAGTGCTCCCCTGTGGGCACTTCATGACACTCAGTTCTTGTTGTTCTACCCTCCACGACAACACTAATAGCTATAGAGAAAAAAGTGTACATGTGAGAGTACATTGGCATGATTTAGCCAACCCTAATTAGTGGTAATAAGGGTACTAAGTCATAACATCTGTCTTGTTCTTTATAATCTTTGCAGGCTGTTTTTTAAAAACATGTTGTGGCTTAAAGAGAACAGCAGGCTGACATTAACTAACAAAATGTCTGCAGCTCTTGTAGCTTTTGCACAATGTTTAGGCCCAGTGAGCTGCTTGGTTTAAATATATCAAAACCCTGATATTAGAAACTAGAATCCAAGACATGGCAGCTTTCCTCGGTTACAGCTCAGAAATGCTGCTATTAACCAAAACAGTAATTTTCTCCAGACTCACGTCTTGGTCTATTTTCATGTCAGTTTTCTAGCCGTTAACATAAACTCACAAAAACAGCTAACAACGCAGACATGTAAAAATATTTAATAGATGAAGCAGATTAATGTGAATGTAGGTACTTAGCCGAAGATCGTGAGTGCACAGACTCATTTTGCAGTCGTTTACTTTTCCCATTTCAATTCAATTCAATTTCCAGAGAACCATCAGAACATAAAGTCCCCTCAGGATAGCAAGATGGTAAATTGTTGCATCACATGTAATAGGAAGCAATTTATAATTTGCTATGCTGTCCAAAGAAACATTGACTAAAGGAGCCAGTATTCAAAGAGTCATATAATGGGTTTCTCAACAACAAACCAAGCAATCTGAAGACGCTTCCTTTGACTCTATGTAACTCGGGTGGGCCATCTTTTATATACAATTATAATTTACATACATCTCATTATTTCCTTATAATTTTAGTTATTTAAAATAAAAATGAATCAAAATCAAACTTGCACATAGTCAGTCATACATCAGTAATGAAATCAGATCAGATGGCGGTTTAAATAATGCAATCAAGTTTCAGAGCGAGTGATAATGATTACCTTTGTGAGTCATATACAAAAACCACACCGCAAAAGCGTCAGTGTTAACACACACAGGTTAGATGTTCTAGCTTGATATTTCTCTGCAACTTTAGTGGCGGCTATGATAATCAGCAGAGGTGTTAGCTGCTCGCTGTTGTGCGTCGCTGTGGAGGAGTTTGTTTGTTAATTTTCTCAGACTCTCCCACATCTCATAATGAAATTTAGCTCCCTACTTGGGGATGTGATTACTTTGTGTCGTGCCCAAGTATCCGCCCCTTTCCGACTCGCCCGCTGGCATGCACTCACACTGTGCTTAATGATCTGGGTATGCTTCAGTTTGTCTCGCACCTAAACTCCTCACACAAAGTCACTGTCGCTTTCAGTCCTAGACAGTGACATTCGTGATTCTCTGCATTTTCAGGTTTAATGGGGCCCTTTTGAATGTGATGACAGACCGTCCAATCACGTGGCTTATAGATTTGTCAACATGGCAAGGTAGCTGTCCCTGAGGAAGCTTTAGAGTTCCATACTTTAGAGCAGTTAGGGCATCACACCGCACTACTATGCCGATGTACAACCTCTTTAAGCAGCCCCCCCCCCCCAGAAAAAAAAAAACAAAAAACAGAGCATCACCGAAACATCACATGCCATGGAGCAAGCAGCCCTCATGCATATCATGGGGCTTTCAGTTTTTGCAACCTTGCATCTGTGGCATCACCACACACTGAAGGAATGAGTGTATGATAATGATCTAATGATTCATCAGAGCAAAAGATTTCCAGATTATACCAAGGGAGACGTTGGAAAGACAAAAAAAATCCCAAAAGACTTTTGTACTCCAGTAATAACACTGATGTGGAGGTTTTGTATGAGTGGTGACACCTCTGCCGCTTAGGAGAATACTGGAGCCAGCCCAGTGCGCCCTCACTGGTGATATAAATGATGACGTCACTACTTGTGTGCACAATGACCACTGCAGCAACCATAATGAGCCCTTAAGCGGTCATACAAAGGTGGCCATTATCTCAATAAGTCAGGTAAGCATGTTAGATCTCCAGAATAACTTACCATTGCAATGCACCCCACTAAGAATTAGACTCTTAATCACCTGATCACACTGAAAACTGGGTAAAAGCTTGACGGTGCTTGGATCAATCCAAATCTTTCTTCATAGCAAAGGCCTCTGGTGTATTCAGGATATGTTAACATAGCAAAAAACCCATGTGCACTTAGTAGTCGTGAAAATGTTACCTGATTTAATGACACACCAATGATCTTGGCCTTCATTTTGCTCACTGTCACATCCACACTATGATGCTATCCTATTGACAAAATCTGTCCATAAAGAGAGATATGGACACCAGCTAAAGGCACATGAGGCACACTTCAAACCCATTGTGAGTTCACCTTAGGGCAGCAAATTACTGTGCTTTCAATTCAGGATATGCAGGCACATGCTGATAACTTGACTGGAAATTTGGACGTGTAATGTCAGGTCACACAAGCCTAGAGACCAGTCTGCAATCACCTGGCAACCACTGGTCATGAAGGAAAGAAAAATGGAGTATCCACTAGGGCTGGGCCATATTATACCGTTCACGGTAATACCGGTATAATGTTAGGCAACGATAGGAAAATGAAATATCGCGATAGAATGGGAGTAAAACGCGCATGCGCAGTGCCTTTGTTTTCATACGCACATGGCCGATTGTTGAGTGAAACAGATGAACCAGAATTGGTTTGTAAAAATGGTGCAACTTCCGTGATGTGGAACTGGTTTGGTGTTTGTCCGTCAGATACATGACAAAGCACATTTTTTTGCAGAACATGCAAGCGGCCGTTGTTATTGTCATATTTGTCGGACTAAGATGCTCTTAAATCTGGGAGTAATCTGGGTCCTAAACTCCGTATGCTTCAGGTCAAACAACACTGCAGCATCACTTAGAGTTAAAAACTGTCTAAATTCTTTCATCTTTAATAAAACGATCAGCATTGCTGCTTTACCAGGTGTAACTATGAAGTTTAACTTCCAGGCATCCATGAAAACTAAAGTTATTACATTTAACGGAGTTAGACGTTAGCAGGAAGCTAGCGGAAGTTAGCTCGCTAGTTTCGCTAGTTACCTAAGCATGATATAGCATGTTCTGACTGAGAGATTTCTGAAAAAAATCAAACGTACAGTTCTGCTATCACTTCCAACATAAATGAAGACAGGAAACTAAACAGCAGTGACGTTTGTAGGGTTACTGAAGTTGGGCTAGCTGGTATATAATGATGTGCTACGTGATCGCTAGCGACACAGCTATGTTAGCATAACATAAACAGTGAAGCTGGAGGACGAACACTAACACTTTTCCACTTATAAAAGTTAACGTGAAGGTTCTTCATGGTTAGAGACAAATGCAATCGCATGGCAGGATGTTGTAAACGGACCAAACTTCAGTCAGGAGAACAACTGAGATAATCCGTCCACAATATGAGGTTAGTCATTAATATATTGCAACAACATGGGAATAGAGCAGCTGCCAGAGAATTCAACATTAATGAATCAATGGTACAGAAGTGGAGGAAGCAAGAAGAATGAGTTTAATAAAGTTTGATTTATCTGACTGCTTTGTTTCGCTTAATGTGCCTTATAATCCCGTGCACCTTATGGTCCGAAAAATACATACTGCACACTGCAGTTTAATGTTGCAAAGCACCTCTTTTTAACTTCAGTGGATATTATACATGGTTATGCTCAGGATATGTCAGCCCATTTCTACTGGAAATGCCTTTTGGTTAAACTTTCAGCAAGGAATTTGCATTTGCACTGTTACATTTTTATAAAGCTTTAATGTACATAAAAACCAGCTTCTTGTTTAAGTGAAAATAAATGGAAGGTTGTCTTTTTGCGCTAGTAATGTTGTGGAGTTGTATTTTGTCTCGCATCAATTATATCGTCGGTTATATCGTTATCGCAAATTTTCAAATATATATCGTGATAAATATTTTTGGCCATATCGCCCTGCTCTAGTATCCACAACTGGTGAAAACCACCATGCTGCTTTGGTTCCTAGCTGATTCTGCTGTCACTCGTAGTATGCACAGAACACGCCAGCTTGTCTGCAAACACTCGCCAGCTACTCCTCCAGTAGCAGTGATAATGTGAAAACTGCCAAAACTGAGACAGTTTGCCTTCAAAGTACAAACCAGGCCTTTGCAAAACTTGCTGACTGTCGTGCTGAAACAAGTTTTACTCTGAAGGCAAATGCAGTTTTCTTCACACTTTTTCCAAGTTTACTACTGCTCGGCTAGCACGTTTGCAGAGATTTTTGGTGCAGCAAAAATCTCTTCTTTGTAACCAATTTCACCCAATAACCACCAGCAACATCCAGGAATTACTCACCAAGCACCAATATGACAGACAGCTGTCAAGCAATGTGCATGACATGGTGTTACAAACTGCTATATGACTGCAGAAACCCAGACTACGGTTGGGTATTCTGAAAAAAGGGATCATATCCCAATCTTAGTTTCTGCAATCCTGTGGTTATGCGTGCATATAGATCTCTATTCAATTCAATGTTATTTATATAGCAACAAATTACAACAACAGGTACTTTATATTGTAAAGTAAAGATCCTACAATAATATCTATTAATACCTCTGCAATATCTCTCTGTAAAAAGGCATCACGTCTGCTCAAAAGTAAAAACTTATTTCACAAACCCCAGTATCCTACTTGGAGCTTTCAAAATATAACCTTTCAATATAATTCGAAGGTTGGTGATTCGATCCCTGGCTGCTCCAGCCTGCATGCCAAAGTATCCTTGAGCAAGCTACTGAACCACAAGTTGCTCTCTCATGCGTTCATTGGAGTGTGAATGTGTCAAAGTGTTAGACAGAAAGCATTTAAGCTTAGTAAAAAACAACAACAACAACAACAACAACAACAAAAAAACGCTCATATAAATGAGTGTGAATGGGTGAATGAGGAAAGTTGTACAAAGTACTTTGAGTGCTCAAGTAGAAAAGAAAAGCACCATAGAAGAACCAGTCCATTTACCATAACAGATAAGTACCTTTTAGTGGGGAAATCTGTACGATTCCTTTGGAAAGTGCACAAAATGCCAAACCGAGATCCTCCTCATCCAACTGCTCACTTCAGCTTCCCTGACAGGCATTTGTTAGGCTGCCCGATCCACAGTTCAGACCAGGCAGCATGAAATTTAGCCAAATGTTTTTTGTTTTACTTGGCTCTAATATTATCTCCTTCTGCTCCTTAAGAAAAAAAATGTAGTTGTTTTATTCAATACAACTACATAACAAAATACAATTAAAAAAACAAAACACTGCACATATGCAGCTATTAGAAGCCCTGAAAAATGAACAGATTATTTTCTTCTCTCACAACTGAACTGTTTGTTCCTTCAATTTCAGCTACTTTTAACCCCGAAAGAAAAACTGATTTATGAAGCGGCCTCGGTCAGTGGGTCTGCCGTCTGACAAAAGCGCTTGATTTAGAGACCAGACTCCAAAACCTAGTTATGAATCACAACCAAACAGTTTTCTGTAGCTGTAGTTGAGCTTTTACAAAAACACACAGACACACACACAGGACATTGGCAAGCTGCCAGATTGCTTGATTCTGACCTTCTTTTCCACCCACAGCTGCTGCCAAATTTGAGTCCATCCCTCTCTCATTCTGCCACACTGATACACAGTTGAGCTCTGGCAGCCAATCACAGCAGATTATTTCTCAACCTAGGGAGGCTGCGTGGGTACCATCCACCAGGGAACCAGCACTAAATAATCACAAAGGAGCAAGCTGTCCCATACACAACCTCCTGAACATGAGCTACTTTCAGCTTATTACTGGTTTATCACAGTAAAAACACATTTATCCCCCCCACCGAAAGCCTTTCCTGCCCCCCATTAGTTGCTTATGCTCTTCCCACTTTTGTCTTTTAAAGGCAGCTGCCAGCAGAAATGTGAGAACTTTCCATTCTTCGAACCTAATTCGAACTCTGACAGAGACATCCTTGATTTTAACCCCCCTCCCATTTGGGTGATCACAGGGATGAGGGTGAATGTCAGCAAACAGAGAGGGAACCGGACACCGGCCAGCTTTAAGGGCGAACTCGTCAACCTCCGCACGGGCACTCTCACAAAAACAAAGCGATGGAAACTGGCTGAAGAAGGGAAACGCTTTCAAAGAGTTGAGCTTTTCCTCAGATTAAATGAAATGGACAAGTGAAGGCTGAATCACATCTCTACGGGTATTAGGCAGCACACACATCATTACTCCTCTGTATCCATTCACCACAAGGCAACCATCAAAGAGAAACAAACTGAAAATCTTGGTTTTGAAGAGGAAGAGCTTGACTAAACATAATTGAGCTCAGTTTACAATTCAGTTAATGCTTAAAGGAGCACAGCCTGCATTTGATTTTTTAAATAGGGCCAAATTATCTCTTGAAGAAGTGCAAAGCAGCTCCTGATAAATGAGTTCTGCCTGTAGCATTATTTTATTTGCAATTCGCACAAAGAATGAATACATTAAAATCCTATTTGGGATTTTAAATTGTGTTATTTTTAAGAGGATTTTTTTTTAATTTATTAATTTTGTTTGTGTTTGTGTGTGTGTGTAGAGAAATCCATATGAAACAAATATCTAACCCAGCGTTTCATGGCCATGTAATCAGATATTTTAGACTGCTTACAATCTTTAATCCGCTCATCAAAACGCAATGCTGATGATGAAGCGATTTAAAAACAATAGCAATAATAAAATTAAAAACATATACAGAGATTATATTTTTCATATACATATATAGACTGATAGCGGTCACATCAGATGCCCTACAGCTCTCTGGAAGCGACTTAGCTGCAAAAATAAATATGTCCTATTTGATCACACGCTACTTTTTCACCCCCAAAGCTTCTATTTGTGTTCATATTTTCATTGTTGCGCAAACTCGTTAAGTAAAAGTCTTTAAAATCTCGAGAAGCCTTAAATACACAATTACCGCTAGAGGATCAGGTCTCTGCAATTTAAAGAAACAAAAAAAAGTAATGCGCCTTTCACTAAAAGCCCGCAATAATGAGCGTCACAACGAAAATACTACGAGATCACTACCAGAGTTAGGCTAATAATTTATTCTCAAGGCCGATTTCACGTGGGTGAGTTTATTACACAGTCGGGAAGCTGTTCGTGAATAGAGGGTATTGTTATTGGTACAGCAGCGTGTTCAGGCCAGGCTGCCTTATTGCTGTTATGTTGACTGTGGCTAATCCATCTAGCTGCTGTTAGCTCGCTAGTATCCACGCTAAAAACTAGCGTGCCGAGCTAGCGTTAGCAGCAGAGCAATCTCAGTGACAGAGGGCGGACTGAGAGTAACGCTGCACCGAACAAAACACACCGGCTAACTACCGTTATATCCATATCAATATCCCGAGCCCGCTCACACAACCAACCCGACCCCCACTGTCTGTTCGTGCTGCGGGGAGCCCAGTCAGCAGACTACTATTTTACTAGCTAACCATTTTTTTGTTCCGCCGCAGGACCAGGTCAACCAGCGCTGTGAATCGGACAAGGCTGCCGAGAACACAGGCAAGCGAGGCGGGCTCTGCTCCGCCTTTTTTAGCGCTGGAAACCCGGGAGCTCCGCGGATACATCCTGGATCACATCGACTCTGTGGCAACGACGTCCGAAAATATCGCTGCTTTTCAATCAAAACGATTCGCTTCGTTGTGCATTTTCTTACCTGTTACGGTGAATTGTGATAAATCGTGTCCTCCTCTGCAGCTCTCTTCCCCCTCCTAGCTCCAAAATGGCGCCAATATGTATAGATTCAGTGCCCGTGGGTAAAAACCATCGATGGGTGGGTAGCGCCACCTATAGGGCGAGTTCGGGTACTTCTGCTGAGCCCTTCACGTGACGCGCAGAGCGTCTTTTTCAGTTTTTGTTCGTAAAAATTTCCAAAAAGATTTCGAGTATTCAAACACATATAAAATAAAGTTCCTGTAATATATCTAACAGTCCTCGTGAAGCGCACTTTAAAGATAAAAGCAGGTAATTTGCAATAAAAAAAAACCCACACTAAATTAATTTAGAGTGGATTTTATTTAGCACAGGCCTATAAAATACACGAACCCTGCCAAATAAAACATTAGTCTTCTTAAACAGAGATTACATTTAATCCCACAGTTTTAAAAATAGAGTTTTAAACATCCAAACGATAATGTTTTGACACTATTCTTTAAGGCATTGTTGTCTGTTTTGCATATCAAACGGAAAACCCAGGATTCCGACAGAGCCTGAACTCACCACCAACCCATGATTCAACTAAAGGGGTTTGTGCGTGAAAATGATCGCATGAATATGACAGTAATGGTGCATTTACGTTAATCCTGTGTAAACTGGAATTACAAATATAAATAGTTGCTGCTGAATGGCCCTTCTGGCGTTTTAAGTGCACCCCTACTGTTAGAATATATACCATATAAAGTCATTTATTCACACAGACATTTTAAAAATAAAAATCGCATTTATGGGACAATGCCCATGGGTATTTATTTCTCAATTTCCTTTGTTTGCTAACCTACTCATTCACATTTTTAATACGTCTAACACATTTTTGGCTTTCAAATGATAGATTTTCTGACTTCAGTGGCTTTACTAAAAAAGCAATATTACTGAAGTTATACAACCTTCTTGCCAAGCTAGTTCACATAACGTCCAACTAAAAATAAATAAATAAATAAAGATGTAACTGCATGCCTCATTAATCTCCTGCTTGCTTTGTCTTTCTCCGATGGGTCTCTGGCCAACATGAGCCAGCCCATAGAGGGAGCTCCAATATAACATTTCGGATTTGGATCGTTCAAATAAAGCATCGCGCTTGCTGCAGAAGTGGATTGGGCACAGAGTCTTGTTTCAGCAGAGATTTTCTGTAGTTTTTTGATAAAAACAATTTTAATTTAACTTAAATTTTAAAGATGGCCCCAAAAATGTACCACTACACTTTCAAATGCATAGCCAGCCATTCTTGCTGTAGTCAACAGAGCCTTATTATTAATAAATAATAGAGGGCACCGTATCTCTACCTATATTCGAGCCTGCACGCCGCTGTTCTCAATTAACCAATCAGTGCCTAGAGAAGGTACGCGTAGGCTATAAATCTCACGAGCACGAAGTTGGACTGGTTTCATGGCTCCAGGATGGAGGGGTTCCTGTCCACGTTTCCACCATACAATGTATATGGTAACCCTGTCTGCGCTTCCCCGGCTCAGGTCGGCAACTGGGGCAAGAGAGATGGTCGCTTCATGAACCCCCAGAGCCTCAACTACCTGGAGCTCTACAAGACCCTCCTGTCCCAGGTCAACCCCAGTTTACCCCCTCAGCTCAAGAAGGCGAACACCAAAGAGTGCGGCGTGCAAGTGAACGCCAGGGTGGATAAAATTGTCCAGTGCTCTCTGGGCCCCAAAACGCTGTTTTTCGATGAATTTCCCACTCCCTGCAAGCTCCCCATGAGCCCCGATGCGTCCACACCGGAGGAGAAGGCGCAGTGCCACACGCCGCCAATGAGCAACCTGCGCTTCCTGAGGCCCGTGTCCATCTATTCGCCGGTGTTTGACCGCAGGCTCTTCCTAAAGAAACTCGAAGACTGCGCTGGTGAAGGAGAAGGTGAAGCCGCCGCCGAGCAGGCCACGTCCGAGGCCGATGGGGATCAAAGTGGCGAGGAAGCCCCAGAAGACTCCAAGACAGCTTTCCACCGGTCTCCAAAGGGATCCAACTTTCAGGTGGATGCGTGTGGGGCAGTGGCGTCGTTAGGCCTATTTTAGGGGTGCTGAAGCCTCCCTAAAATATTCTTAAGCCCCCCTAAATAATTTGGTGGGGTTTTTTTTTTGTTTTTGTTTTTGTTTTGTTTTTTAACTTATTCGATTTTTTTTTTTACAGAACTTGCAGACAAATTCAATATAAAGATGCAGGAATATGAGTTTAAAGAAATAATAATATAAACCTGTCGCTATTCACACAAATATGATCATAACTCGGTTGGTCCCTTTCGCTTTACATTGTTAAGGTAGCGTCAGTGCTTCGTTATCCAATCCCTTCCAGTTGTTCACAGGGGACATCCACATGACTGAAAATCCAGTCCTCGTTTTCACTGCTACTTTACACTCCGCTCGTATACACCTGCAGAAACACTAGCGTGCATGTGGCAAACGGCAAGAAATCATGGATATACGCAAGTTTTTCAAGAAAGTAAGTTTTCATCACTGGCTGGTAGTAACAATTAGTTAGCTCCAGCTAACAGCAGAGAGTCCCATGTAAATAATGAACCAGGTGCTCCCCATTTTGTAAATAAAAACCTGGCTAGCGCACTAAGTTAAATTGTTAGCATAATGTTAATTTCTGTCACTCGTTTTAGCTCTGAAAAATCCAGCTGAGCTCATTCAGGTATGGTTATCATCAGTGGAAATAATAATAATCACTCCATCCCCATTAACCTGTAGGAGTCAGGGCAGAGGAGCACAGAGAGGCAGAGGGGAGAGACGTCTGCTGGAGAGGTGAGTCAAAGGATGGAGTCATTTGTGATGGAGACAGTCTGATTAGAATTTTATGGGACTCAATATGGATATGAAATATGAAACATTTCAGTCACGGTACAACATATAAGACCTGTTTAACTTGAGCTTTTATTTAGGAGAGTCAAGGTTAAAAAGTGGAGAGAGCAAAGAGAGAGATATGTATATAAGTCAAATTAGCCTGACTCACATATTTTTGAGGGTTCTATTTTAATATTACTTCAATTCAAGTAATTTAGTAATATTTTTCAGGGCTTTAAATTGCAACCATTTTAGTCACATGCGTGCTCAAAATATAATGTTTGTAACTTCAAAATATTTGGGAGCAACAAATTACTGTGGAGCGGGAGCAGAAGTCATGATATTAGCAATTTACATTACAATTCAGTATGTTTTAATGTATCTTGAAGGGTGAGGCAGAAGGAGTGGCTGAGGGAGAAAAAGGTCAACAGGCAAGTTCAAGTCAGAGAGAGCAAGGAGAGACAGAGGAGCTGCAGCAAATAGATCGAGAGGCAGAGGAAGATCAAGTTATTACAGAGAGAGGAGAGCAAACAGGCCAAGAGAGGGAAAATGATGAAGCAGCTGCAGCAACTCATTCTACTACAGGGTTTGATTTAGGTGACAAAGACACAGGGCCCAGACAGGTGAAGCTGAAGAGCTATCCACATGATACTTTTGGTACACAGAAGCGAGCATTTAACCACAGCTGGTTTGAAAAGCACAACTGGTTAGAATATTCAGTCAACCAGAATGCAGCTTTCTGCTTCCCATGTAGAGTGTTTGGCAAAAACATCAAACATGATAGTTTGGTCAGTAACTGTTGCAAGAACTGGAAGAAAGCTTTAGTCATCTTTGGCAAGCATGAGATGGCACAAACACATAAGGACAGTGTTGTTACATGGAAAAGCTACCAGGGAACTAGCAAACAGGGAAACGTTGCACAGATGATAGCAACTGCAAATGTGAGGGAGATAGTCGAAAGAAGAGAGTATCTCAGACGAATTGTTGCAGTCACCTCTATGTTAGGGAGACAGGGACTCCCTTTTCGTGGTCATGATGAAGGTGAAGACAGCCCAAACAGAGGGAATTTTCTTGCGTGCATGGAGCTTTTGAAGGAGTTTGATGCTTTTCTTCAAAAACATAATCCCCCATCAAATGCACAGTATATCTCACCAACATCCCAGAATGACATGATTGACTGTTGTGCCCAGGAAGTTACTAGTGTCATTGTATCTGAAATGACAAAGTCTAAAGTCTATTCCATCATGGTGGATGAGGCAAGGGATAAAAAGGCAGAGCAGTTAGCTGTTTGTGTCAGGTACGTGTCAGAGGGGGCAGTGAAGGAGCGTTTCCTTGCACTTGCAGAGATAAAATCATTTGATGCCCAGTCCATTGCAAATGAGATTCAGCAGCAGATCCAAAACTATGGTCTTGCAGAGCTTAAGTGTGTAGCACAAACATATGATGGTGCAGCCGTTATGAGTGGCTCCACTGGAGGTGTACAAGCACATTTTAGAAGGCTCCATCCTGAGGCTATCTATGTGCATTGTTATGCTCATCAACTCAACCTGGTTTTGTGCAATACTTGCAAGGCTGTCCCAGAGGCTGTGGAGCTTTTCAGCTTGTTGGAGTGTGTGTATTCTTTCTTCAGCACCTCCCTAGTCAATCATCATAAGTTCATGGAGACTCAGGCAAAGCTTGGATTGACAAAAACTGAGCTTGTGCAACTTTCAAACACTCGCTGGGCATGTCAGTTGCGATCAATCAGTGCAGTTCTTGAGACATTGCCTGCCATTTTGGAGTGCCTATCTGCAATTGGATCCCCCATAGCTGTTGGTCTCAGAGCAAAGCTCTACAAGTTCTCAGCAGTCTATGCACTACTGATGTTTCAGTCGATTCTGTCTGTAACCGAAGGACTCCACAAATTCCTGCAGAAAGAGACTTTAGACCTGGCAGAAGCTTTTATCTGCAAACAAGCTGTGTGTGACACACTTAAGGGCAAACACTCAGATGCATTTGCTACAGAGCTGTATGAGAAAACCAAGGCCCTGTGTAACACCCACAGTATCCCTGAACCAGGTGCCAAGACAAGGCACAAACAGAGGAAAATGGAGGATTTTGTCCTGGAGGCAACTGTGGGTTCACGCACTGAATTGAACAACTCAGACACATTGAAAAGAGAGTTACTTTTCCCTTGTGTGGATCGGATGGTTGGCGAGCTTGATCAAAGATTTTGCAGTGTAGATGCAGGGCTGCTAAAAGGCGTCCAGGCATGCAGTCCTAAATCTGAGAACTTCTTGAGTGAACCACACTTGAATGAACTTGCAAAGCACTACAGACTTGACCTGAAAAAAGAGGAGGTTCTGGTGGCCAGAAACTTTCTTACCCGGAAAACAGAGGCTGGATGTCCACCCAAAAATATGTTGTCTGTGTACAACCTCCTTGATTCAGACATGTTTCCCTCTCTGAAGGCAACCATCCAAGTTGCCCTAACAGTGCCTGTCAGCAGCTGCTCGTGCGAACGGTCCTTTAGTGCACTGCGTCGGCTGCACTCCTGGCTGCGTCAAACAATGGGTCAGAAAAGACTTCAC
Source organism: Rhamphochromis sp. 'chilingali' (assembly GCF_963969265.1). Taxonomy (NCBI): domain Eukaryota; kingdom Metazoa; phylum Chordata; class Actinopteri; order Cichliformes; family Cichlidae; genus Rhamphochromis; species Rhamphochromis sp. 'chilingali'. The sequence continues at coordinate 18,311,196 of NC_137946.1, forward strand.
AGTCTTGCAGTCATGTCTATTGAAAAAGACACGCTTCAGCATCTGAGTCACAACAGAGTGATTGACCGATTTGCCACTCTTAAAAACAGACGTCATTCTTTGATGCTTCCACCCACCAAGTAACTGGTGATTGCAGCCAGAAAAATGTACTTTTTTATTTTCAGTTTTTTTCTTGTTATTGATGCAGCAAACACATTTCCTCTGTTTTTTTGTTGTACTGTATTATAAAGCAGACTGAAATAAAACAATAGATCTATTGGTGGCCTAGGATGTTTAATCTGTCCAAAAAAGTAGGAAAACAATTTCTCAGTCTTTGTTTTCTGTTTGTGAAATTTTGTGCTCATTCACTACGTTCGTTCATGTCGTGTGCATCTCTTGGGGGCTAAGCCCCCCCTGTCCTTAAAACCTAGTGACACCCCTGGTGTGGGGAAATGGCAATGAGCACTGTCTTTAGCTTTCCAATCCACGATGTAACTCAGAAAAGTCCCTCAGTCATCTATGGTTCAAGCCCTCAAACTATAGCCTAATTAGTATGACTGTCATTTAAAACCTATTATCCATCCGAAAATATAGATTCTTTTAGTTAATTGGCAAATGTCATCGTAGGCTCATTTAAATTTGTTCTGATTTTAACTCGGTACTTTTTTTACACTAAAAAACATCTAACGAAACTCGATTTATTTAAGATTTAAGAAGTGTAAAAGATCATAACGTGTTCAAAAATACAAAGAAATAAAGGGCAGTATAAGATACTAATTGCCCAGACTGTTCTGTATTTAGAAAAGATAAAAAAATGTTTTTAAATTGAAAAACTATCTTGTTTATTAACTACTTTGTAGTATGAATGGTAACGGGGTAGAGCCATTATTAATGGGAAACTCAAAACATATCACGATAGTTAAGTTCAAAATCTATGCACTCACTCACATTCTCCATAAAAGTATCATCAGAATGTTTACAGTCAGTGCAGCCCACAGGGAAAAACCCAGCTGTGGTAAAAAAAGATTTTGTACAAATTTTATTTATCTTTGTTTTTTCCAGTTCCTGGAGCAGAGGTATGGGTTTTTCCACTGCAAAAAGTGCAACATCCGGTGGGAGAGTGCTTATGTATGGTGCATCTCTGGAACGAGTAAGGTTAGTGGTAACGAGCATTGCACAAACAAATGCCTGCTGAGCTAAAATAGAGCGACTGCTTTGGCAGGTGTACTACAAGCAGCTCTGCCGGAAGTGCCAAGTGGGGTTTAACCCCTACAGAGTGGAATCTATCCTGTGCAAGGTACGTGAACTTGTTTTTGAGGAACTTTCGCAAGATGATTTGTTCACTTGGACTTAAAGTGGAGTCGCAGGGTCAGTCAGATTCTGTGTGGGGCATTTAAATAAACTGGATCACATTTCTAAGGCACTATCAGTCTCAGTAAGGCATTCCTTCTGTAGGGATGAGAAAAGCCTGTGCTGTTTCTTATGCTGGTGATGTTCTTTTACACCCCCTGTCAGGGTTGCTCTCAGACTTGCTGCATCTGTGAGAAGAAGCAGAGGCACATTAACATGAAGAAGCCTCACCGTCAGGACCTGTGCTGTCGCTGCAAGGGAATGAAGCTGTCCTGTGACGCCACCTACAGCTTCAAATACATCGTCTAAGTTGCCCGCCGTGAAAGCCTGAGGTTACACCAATAAGGCTGATGTGTAAAGTCATGCCACAAAGAGAAGCTGCCACCGCCCCCAGTAGCAAACTTGAAGAGTCACTCCAATCGCTGCCCTGGTTTGAGCCAACTTTAAAAATTCATTCCCCCTCACTGATCCTGGTACCTAACATGAAAACTATTTTTGTATGAAGAAATAAACACTGCACCTTAAAAGTTGAGATTCCTGAATGTATACATACACTATGAAGTCAAAATGGAAATGATGGGGTGCTTGCCTATTATACACAGTAGACTATGTTACTCTACTGCAATGATACAATGTTCTCCCATACAAACTGATGGCACAATTTCTAAATTACTCCAAGCTTCTTTTTTTAACAATACTAGCGTGTCTAGCTAAAAATGTTCAGATTTCAAGCTGTTAAGATCAGGAGAAAGAGGATTAGAAATGAATATACCTGAAGGACCATTCAGGTTGAGCATTTTGGAGACACAGTGAAGCAAAGCTGAGAGGGTTTGGACATTTGTAGAGGAGGGATGTTAAAGATGGAGCTGCCAGGAAGGAGGAAGACTGCAGAGAACATTGATAGATGTAGGAAGAGGGCAGAGCCCCTTGAATACAATTAGTTTTTCAGTCATTTATAAAGCACCAAAAGACAACATAAGTTATAGGTCTTTACTTTAACAACTTTTACAGAGCTTCAACTCAAAACAACTTCACAAAGGCTGTGAAAATATTTACAAGGTGAAAAAACAACTACTGTCTTCATCTAAAAAGCTTTAAAAATGTGCAACTTCTTGTTTGGCATGCAAACACATTCTCCCACACACAGGAAAAAGAAAAACATACCCGCGTGAGCTTGTGGCTCCCTTTTGTACCTCATACAAACGTATCTTTCAGATAAAATTATCTTGTTAATAAATATTTCAAACACTCCATACAGTAAACAGAAAATGCATGCATGGCAGTTTGATTTGAGAGAACAAACATCATTATAAAACTTAAGTCAAATAAGTGTCGTTTCATATCTGATCAGATATAAATAGGAAAAGAAGACATTTGCACAGCAACAGCAAAATGATTGCTTGATCCGAACCAAGGGAGAGTCTCTCACACACACACAAAAAGGCTGACAACGACGAGTTCAGATTCAGTAGTGTGTAGCGTGGGTTTCATTTCGCACATCTACAATGAGTGCAGAATGTCAGCATTTCCCTTACGTGTAAGGTAACTACAAACCACACAAACATATCCTACTATGGTTGTGTGACAGTAACGATTAGCAGTATACAGACGGGCAAATACTTGACTGTGTACATGCGCCATCTTCTCTGCATGTGAACAACAAGTCGACAGAAATATAGTGTTTACGCTCACTAAAGATGCTACAGCTAGCCACGGAGGGGTGCACGCCACGCACGGATAATGGCATGATTACTCTACCAATGTTTACAACAGTAGTCAGGGGACAAGTTGATTCACTGATACAGAATATCAATAATAGAAACAGGCCAAAGAGCAGCGTAAAGAAATGCGCTTGAATATTCTGCATCTGCTCTGTCAGCAAGTCTTTCAATCAGGCTGAGGTCAGACGTCTGGGCCAAGCGAAAAGGACAGGACGGGAGCGTACAGTAGAAAGCATTCAGCTGGGTCATGCATTGCACAGTTTCCTCCAGAGGAGGCCTCAGAACAGTAGAGACAAAATCACTCCAGCATTTGGCTTTTCCTTCTTAATAAAAGTGACAGCCTTTTTCTCTCACAGTAACAAAACATACATGATCTCCTTTCTACAACATTTAGAAAAAACGTATAACAAAACTCCACAGAGGAAACTTCTTCCAGTGATGCTACGTAGTGTCACGGCTCATTTCCTCACTGTCTCTTTCATCCTTCCTGAAGGAGGCAGCAAGTGTCAAGCATGTCTAAAAGTTCCTCTGGGAAGCCAGTTTAAGTCCAAGCTAAAAGCCTTCACAGGTCCTCGGAGTGCAGCACAGATTAGATGCTGAATTATGACCGTCAAGCGGGACTTAAACAAGGAGGTACATTATTTTTCACGACATCTAGCTTTAGAAGCAAAGCCTGCGCTTGTATATAATCACATCAGGTCATTCTTATCAGCAGGCAGCAATCTGTAGTATCCAGAGATAAATCCCATTATACATGGGATATGATTCCCTGTCCTTAAACATTTAAAGTGTCCAGTTATTTCTGGTATGTCATTGTCTACTTTTCAGATGCAAAGACCTGATGTTGGATCGTTAGGTCCTCTGGCGTGGTAACTTTAAAGTCTCAGGTTTGGACATCTGACGGTTCAGTATTCAGGAGCCCCCCTACTGTCAGTAAGGGCAGGGCAGCTTGTCCCACCTTCCCCAGGTAGCGAGTCAAAGGCGTAGCAGCACCGCCAAAGGAGCAACAACAACCCCAAGCTGCAGCCTCTCCTGGGCCGGTGGGACAGGGAGGGGGTGGTGGGGGAGGGGGAAGAGATGAACTCGATGAAGGGCTGTGAGTTAAGACCGTGTCACGGCCCGGGTGCAGAATCGAGGACGGGCTTGAGTGTTTGTACGGAGAGCATGGGAAATGGGGAAGATGAGAGCCCCGGGAAGAAATGGGCGATGGGTTCGTGTAAGAGTGTGTGAGCAAGGTGGGCGCTGAGGCCACAGTTGGGAGAGAGCTGGATGTGAGAGATGATATCGGGTGTTTGCTGCAGTGGAAATGTGATTGCGGTAAACTGCATGATGGATGTACTCTGATAGGATAATAAAGGCTTGCGTTCTCATCTAGATAACGTCTCTTTGGCTCTTGTGTGAGCGGCAGTGTAAAATGTGATTGGCCTGGCGTGTTGGAGCTATGAGCAGAGAACAGGTCGGGGGGTTTGGGAAAATTAAGTAAAGAGGTCTCAGAGTTTGCAGTGGATGAGGATGAAGAGTGGAATGAAAGGTTTAATTCAGGTTCTAGTGCTGGGCAGGGTGGTAAGTGGGTATCTGCCTGGAGCTGTGAATCTGGGGCAGCAGACACATAGGAGGCGGCAGGGGCCAGGTATGTGGGTGCTGGGCCCCCTCTGTAAGAGCAGGCTGAGAGGATTGCAGAGGTTGTCTTGGAAGGGTCAATGGCTGCAGTGATGGAGGGAGTAAAGGTGGAGAAGGAGGGGGTGGGGGGCTCCTGAAGTCCTGTCAGAGACTGGTCGCGGAGGCACTTGAATCGGGGAGGTAAGTTGTGACGACCCGGTAACCCTGGGCGTGGCGGATCATGTCGCAGATTTCCCCGTTGAGCTCCAGCAGCTTGGAGCAGATCAGACTGAGGTCCTGCCGGGAGCCGACCAGGGCGATTGTGCCCGTCTGGCCCAACGTTTGGTGACGGAAGTAGACGTTGAGCAGCGTCTGAACCTCACTCTCTGAGCTTCCGCCAAACACTCCGTTGGGCCACTGCCTCCTGAAATGGACACAAAAAGTATTATAATTATTACAGGTAGATATAAAGAGACATACTTTCTATATTCAATATAGCTTGATTCATTGGATCAAGCTACAAAGTATAAATACACAATTAATATATTCAACTTGATAAAATGTGTCCATAAGTACAGGAATGCCACTAGACCCACATCTATACCTTGCCAAATAACACCATATAGAATAAACTACGCAAGTAATTTTTCAGTTCGAACTCTTGCCTAAATATTCTGTAATTTATACAGATGCTATTGTTAAACATATCAGGTCTATCAATTTTGCCTCAGGTTTGGATATTCTCATCTTAACAGCTGCTTTTATATAGCGGTCATTCACCACTCCGGTATATCCCCATAAATAAGAAAATCCCGTATAATCAAATATTTGTTTTAACTTCCCTAACCGTAACTTCAAAACACCTTTATCATATTGATTCTTTGGAAAAATAGACATTAAAAGTACAATTTATTCCTATTTCCATTCGATAATCTAAACCTAAAACCAATCATCCTACATTTAACTTTATCTTTATCAACTTAAATCTCCCCACTTCTTGATCTCAATAAGTCAAATGATAGGGTGAGGCAAGGTCTAAAAATGGTTTCACCCGAAGCTTACGCTGATAATGGACCACACCCTTTTTTTCACACCTTGGATCATGTGATGAGCCACATGAGCAATAGTGGGTCAACGACCCTCTTACGGGGCAATCCCCTCTAGGGCTTAAAATCTGGAAGTCTTCATCATTTGGTCTTAGAACTGAAGAAGCTTCTTGGATGAGAGGTGAAACATCTTCAAGACATTTAAAGAAGTTCAGTTGCTTTTCATTCCAAGCTCCTTAGAACAGGGGTGTCAAACTCAAATACACAGTGGGCCAAAATTCAAAACTGGAACAAAGTCGCGGGCTAACATTAATATTTACTGAAAAAAAAAATCTTCCTCCAGATTTAAGAATGAATCTCTTCTTATGGACTCAAACAAGTTTTGCTGGAAAACTGAATATGGAACAAGCAAAGCTTAATACTAAACAATATATATATTAGCTGTATAATACCAGTAGGCCAGCTCTAATAATAATTTGGTATGGCTTCGCAGGCCAAATGTAATTAGGCTGTGGGCCAAATTTGGCCCGCGGGCCAGAGTTTGACACCTATGCCTTAGATCCTCCTCTACTTGTATTACAGGATTTCCAAATTTAAAGCCACAGAACTGTCCTACTTTACCTCATGCAAACATTACAATTTTACTTTCATTAGGATTTACACTTTCCTGTCTACACAACATCTTTCTACTCCATCTAAAGCCATCTGAAGCTCTGATTCTGTCAATACTACAATATCATCTGCGTACAGAAGCACAAGAGAGATAGATAGACCTCAACATCTCCCAAGCTTAAGTTTCTCAGCCAGGAATGACAGCCCTTTATAATGTCTACTTATTATATACTTCAAAATCATTTGTAAAGATTGGAGAAAGTGATGGGGACACAGTGTGTTCACATGGTCATTTTTTGGATCATTTGTTCTTTTACGTTGAGACAAAATAATAAAATCATTAAATCCCAGGATACACTCATGTATGCTGATGGCCTCGTGCTGCTCACCTGCATTCCTGGATGTAGCGCACGGCTTTGGTGAACTCATGGTTCCTAAGGCACTCCAGTATGGCCTGCACCGCTGCCTCTGAGGTGGGGAAGCTGGGCACAACCATGGCTGCCACCTGGGTGGCGTGTGAGTGAGTGTGGGCCAAGTGTTTGTGTTCCAAGTCGCTGGCTACGGCTGCCTCTGCTGCCTGCAGGCTGCTCTTCAGATCAGTAAGCTCTCGAGACATGTTCAGCAGCTAAGAGGTGGAGGGACAACAGATGGTGGTGGGTGAGTGTGTATGTGAAATTTATGTCTATATTAAAAGATTAAATGCTCAAGATCAAGTCTGCAGTGTAGCAGGGTTTTTCTAAGGGTCAACATCATTTTAATTTAACTAGTAAACCATACATATACTTATAAAAGCATATGTCTATTTAATAGGGGTGCAATGATACTCGTATCGATATTGAACCGTTCGATACAGTGCTTTCGGTTCGGTACGCATATGTATGAACAGTACAAAATTTGTAATTTATTTTATCAACTTTCCTTCTGACGATGCTGTCTGTGTTGAGCGCTCAGTGAATCTGCGTTCGACTACTTCGCCTAGGCTGCACTGTCGAGCGCAGATCCACTGAGAGTTCAACACAGACAGCATCTCAGAAGGAAGAGCGCAGGGCAAGCTAGCGAGACAGAAGCTCTCCTTGCAACATGGCAAATTGAACCTCCCCCACCCTCATTCAGATCTGGCGTTTGGAATTATTTTGGTTTTCATGTGACGTATGACCCTGAAGGTAAGTGCGTCATGGACTAAAGTAAAACAGTATGTTGGATGTGCCACGCAATGCTCAATTACATGGGTGGGAACTAGTGTGTTAGCGCAGTTAGCTCGTTAACGTGTTGGCCGTCTAGCCCCATGCATGCGGCGATCAGGGGTAGCTCGTTAACGGAGATTTGCCGTGTTGTGGCGTTAACGCTGACAGCACTAGTGGGAACACAACGAATATGACTGCACATTTACGCCAACGTCATCCTAGTGCAAAGACAAAAACAACAAGCATGCATGCTACAAACTTTACCCGAGTCATTTAGACAGCCGTTAGCACATGATTCTCCTTATGGGGACCTGATATGTTTAATATTGTGGCGAGCTCAGACAAGGTGGAGACGGAGGTGTCGTTTGGTCTTACTTCCCGTGAGCTAGCCAGGGAGCACAGCCGTTTATTGACATCTGCAGAAGAACACTGCCGCTAGCTAACTGCTCAGCGCGGCAACCGCACAGCAACAACACACAGAGCGCCCTCTGACCCCGGAAGGACACACCGTCGCAGCGAGAAGGCGTCACCCGTCACTATGGCAACATAAACAAAACATAACTGTATAAACAGACCCCCGAACAGCCCTGACCCGCTACATAGCCCCCACCTAAGGGGTCAGTCGTCCCCGACGACCCCATTACCCCACACAAAGTCCTGCAAATGTCCAGGTGCCTTCTTTTGGCGCACCGGCCGGTCACGACCGGTGGGGGAAAAGTCACTCGGGTCAGAACATGGGGTGCCACCATCATCCCACTTCTGACAGCAATGTGGCGAGCTCAGACAAGGAGGAGACGGAGGTGTCGTTGGGTCTTGCTTCCCGTGAGCTAGCCAGGGAGCATAGCCGTTTATTGACATCTGCAGAAGAACACTGCCGCTAGCTAACGGCTCAGCGCGGCAACCGCACAGCAACAACAACACACAGGGCGCCCTCTGACCCCGGAAGGACACACCGTCGCAGCGAGAGGGCGTCACCCGTCACTATGGCAACATAAACAAAACATAACTGTACAAACAGAACCCCGAACAGCCCTGACCCGCTACAATATGCTGCTGAGAATATAACCCAGAAGAAGCGTATAGTATAGCTTTTATTTTGGAAAGAGACATTTCTCTGTAATAAACTCTCTTTTCCAAAGATGAGTGATTCCTCAATCAGATACAGGGCTTGCAAAATCGCTAGCCCGACGTCCCGGGGCTAGCGATCTTTTCCAGTCGGGCTACCAAAATCTATCTCTGCCCTGCCCCTCGGGCTATTGTAGGAAGGAAAAATATATGTCAATGCTTTTGCATTCTTTCGGAAATGTAGCTGGGTAATTATGTCATTGGCATCGGTGAGCCACTGTCAATATGTGACATTGAAATCGCGTTTGAATTTGCGCTTGTGTTTTGCTTTCACTTTGCAAATGTCCAGGTGCCTTCTTTTGGCGCACCGGCCGGTCACGACCGGCGGGGGAAAAGTCACTCGGGTCAGAACATGGGGTGCCACCATCATCCCACTTCTGACAACAATGTGGCGAGCTCAGACAAGGGGGAGACGGAGGTGTCGTTTGGTCTTGCTTCCCGTGAGCTAGCCAGGGAGCACAGCCGTTTATTGACATCTGCAGAAGAACACTGCCGCTAGCTAACTGCTCAGCGTGGCAACCGCACAGCAACAACAACACACAGGGCGCCCTCTGACCCCGGAAGGACACACCGTTGCAGCGAGAGGGCGTCACCCGTCACTATGGCAACATAAACAAAACATAACTGTACAAACAGAACCATGAACAGCCCTGACCCGCTACAATATGCTGCTGAGAATATAGCCCAGAAGAAGCGGATAGTATAGCTTTTATTTTGGAAAGAGCCATTTCTCTGTAATAAACTCTCTTTTCCAAAGATGAGTGATTCCTCAATCAGATACAGGGCTCGCAAAATCGCTAGCCCGACGTCCCGGGGCTAGCGATCTTTTCCAGTCGGGCTACCAAAATCTATCTCTGCCCTGCCCCTCGGGCTATTGTAGGAAGGAAAAATATATGTCAATGCTTTTGCATTCTTTCGGAAATGTAGCTGGGCTGTAGCTGGAAATGTAGCTGGCCATTTGCTTCAAAAAGCAAATGGCCTAGATCTTGGTTCCACTTGTCTCTTACCCGTGACTTCAGTGGAAATTTCAAATTCAGGATCTGACACAGACTGATTCATGTCCTACACAGTTCTTACAAGTTCATAGAAATTTCTGTTCAATTAGAACCAAGTATTTGAGTTGATGATTGTAATTTTTATACAATGTTGTAATTTGTTTTTCAACAATTTTTTGATTAATGTTTTGTTTCCTTTACAATATTATACATTAAAGTATAATATTGTAAAGGAAACAAAACAGGAAACAAAACATCAATCAAAAAATTGCTCTCTTTTTTATTCGGGCTACTTACATTTATTTTGGGTTACCAAAAACTGAAGAGTCCCTGCCCGAAGGGCTACCAGGGATTTTGAAATTTTGAGAACCCTGAGATATATTTATTTTTTTAATTACTTTTGTTTCAGCAACATTAAATTTAAAAACTGTACTTTTGAGTTAAAATATATATTTATAATTTTAATAAATGACAAATTAAAAAGGCATGAACATTTTTTTTGTATCGAAAAAATATCGAACCGTGACACCAAAGTATCGAACTGAACCGAACCGTGAATTTTGTGTATCGTTGCACCCCTACTATTTAAATAAAAATAATGTGGCTCTATATATCATAGACATTTTTCTTAGAATGTTCCTTATCATACAGCTGGATGATACAAGGAAAGACCAAGTCACAAGGGGAAATTGCCCTAGTTGATATCAATCACACTGACCTAGAAAACCTCAAATTTGATGGACATTTAATGTTTAACTAATACATTTAGAACAACAACAGTCATGCAGATCTTGGTATTTAATGTGTTTGATTGTGAATTACTTGGACTCTGAATCCTCTCACATAGACATAAGGGAACCAGCATGTTCCTCTGTTAGCCTGCAAGTCACACTTAATGAAGAATGATTTGACTCACCTCAGGCACAGAGCTTATTGCATGAACTTGACCAATGAGCGAGCAGTAGGACTGGAACAGAAGGAGGAGCTGAAAGTGAAGCTTGTAAAGCCTCTGACAAAGCTCCAGTTGCTGGAAGACACAAGTGACAAAAAAAAGCTAAGATTTATCAGAAGCAGAGATCACAAACAATCACAATCACAAATTGTTGTAAGCACATGCAAAGGAATACAAACACGTGACAACAAAACTGACTGATTCAGTTGTGCAAAGTTAATTAAGCAGTTTAAGAGGAATCTAGAGTGAAGTGAAGAGAACTTACTGCAAGAGACTCCATTTGCTAGACAGCGAGAGAGCATGTTAGGGCATCAAGAGTGAAGTGAGAGGAAGACAAAGTATCAATCAAACACATGCACAGCAAGTTAAAAATCCTGACTGTTTACAGCCAGGCTGCCAAGAATTAATCAACACTGTAGAGAAAAAACAGCAACTTTAAACTTAACGACTCCGGCACGGAAAAGAAATTTCAGGAGGATATAACGATATAGAGACAGAGCCAGCGTGCAAAGAGGGCAAACATTTCAATCCACAGAGAAAGAAAGCCATTAATACAACACAAAGATTAAGCTACATAGACTGAATCAATTTGCCAGTAAAAATCTGTGCTTTCATTGGTACAGTAAATAATAAATAAAGTTGTTTGTACCTTCTCCTCTGAATCTCCAGGTTGGCAGGTAACCACACTGTCACCAGGACATCTGGGAAATGTGTCCTTACAGTTCCTGAGCCACTGAAAGACAATAAACGGAAAACTTCATTGGAAAGAGGAGTGGACAGAAGAAAAGGTGGTAAATATTTTATCTGGCACACATTTGAAGGAGGAAATAAGTAAACGTGCACTTACCAATACAGCAGCCTCCTCTTTGGTGTTGTAAGTATCCAGGTACTCTTGCAGCTCCAGTGCACTGAACTTCATCTTTTCGAGGAGGCCGTAGGACATGATCTATACAGACCAACAAGAAGAAAGGAGCAGTAAAAATGAGCTCAGTATTAGATTTGTCTTTGGGGTTTTTAGACTCCCATAGACTGAAGCAGCTACAATACTGTGATCAGCAAGAAGCCTGCCAACTGTACTCACCGTGTCAGCATCAATGTAAATGGTAGGACAATCTGAGCATGTGGTGAGCATCTGTGAGGACCTGAGAAACTTTGATCCAATGCCTCTTAATCCCTCGCCAAGATAAGTGGCAACATCTTTTGTTAAGGTGCAGAATTTTCCCTGGATGTTCTGGAAAAAGACACTGTACTGTAATTCATGCTAATGGAAGAGATATAATATATTATTATACATAATATGAGTGATAGCTTGAAAAAAATGGGTGTACAAAAAACAAGAAATACAAACATAAAAAACAAAACAAAAAAAAAACCCTAAAGGTAATCCTTCATGTGATGTACCTTAAAGAGTGATGAGAAGACCTGAAATGTGTAGACAGCACATGACCCATCTGAGTCTGTTACAAGCTGGTTGATGTGGCAGCGCCATGCCTCCTCGGCATCGTCACACACCGTGGGTTGGAACGCTGCCAAGATGGCGGAAAAAAATGGAGAGGGGGGAGGAGGAAACCCAAGGTCCTCCAAATCATCAACATCATCACGCAAGCTTTAACAACAGAGATGAGAAAGAAGTGAGTCTGTGCTGTTTGCACCCAGTACGATAAGTATTTGAAAAATGTATCTAACAGGGTTTAATAATATCTCAAAAATGTTAAAAATAGGACAAAATAGGCAAAACATCCATGAATAATGTCCCATTAGGTTTTTTCTGGCTTAGTAGTTACGCTTTGGGAGTCATTTTCTGTTGCACTATTAAACAAAATCTACATTTTCTGCCATTTTTGGTCATTATCAGAGTTTCTATTGTTGATCAAACGCAACAAAACTGGTGATTTTCCTTTGGCTTGAGCGAAAACTTCTTTCCGTGTGCCACCAAAAGTTTTTACGGTAGGAAAAACCCTGACAGAGACTCTGGCAACAATCCAGCAGTGTATTCAGCATGCAGGGATTAATATTTAAATCCTGTCTTTCAAACTTACCTGGGCAGACAGTTTGGGTCTAGAAAATCCAGTGGAGGCTGGCAATAGTCTGGGTTAAGACCACGGTCCAGATTTGGCAGCTGATTTTGAGGTTGCCCCGGCAAATCCAGAGTGAAGCTCTCTCCACAGTCGGAGCCGGGGGGGAGCTCGTTGACACTCAGCGACAGTTCATCATCCTGGGCCTGAGTGTCCTCGTCCTCACCACACACCCTCACCTGAGAAAACAAAAGCATTACATTTTTGATGTTTCAAAATGTATCTAGGCAAACAACACATCCACGTCCAAGTCTATTATTTCTCACATGTAGACCAATGTGATCGTCATGGAGAGCTCCCTGGCTCGGGGTGGTGGCGTTGAGGGACTGGGGGTCAGCAGATGTGTCGTATGAAGTAGACAGAGAATCGGTGTGATTGGTTTCCTCTGATGGAGACGGGTTGGTCTGGAACAGGGAGGCAAATCATGAATGTTGACTCAGGAAAAATAATAAGCCTTTTAAGGCTTCAGAGGATTTTTAATGTGTTGATTCAGCAGCTAAGGCTACACACAAGCTGAGAATGGGAGAGGCTCTGGCTAGTTGAAGACTCCTCTTCCTCTGATGACTCGTCTGAATCGTGAGGGTCTTCGTGACCCAGACTGGGGGTACTGCCTGAGTGCTGGCTCTCCTCCAGCAGGTCGCGCAGCTCTGTGCTGTCCAGAGATCGCCGGCGCACACCCCAGTTAAAGTTATCGACAGTCTCACCCTAGATTTAAAAAAACACAACAACAACAAACACACACATACATGTTGGAAGACATGGACACAATGAACGGTAGAAGTAAAATCCCTGCGATGAAGGGAACATTTTTACTTTAATCTCTCAAAACACAAAATAATTGCTTTAGTTACAAGAACAAGATGCAAGATGGACTGTTATTCATGGCATGAATATATGATTATATGTTGGAAAGGTTGTTTTCAGCCTGTAAAATTATCTTTTATAATAACTATAACATATTTATCTCTATTTAAAAAATAGCAGTGCTGTCATAAATGTCGTTCTGCAATCAAGCCGTGAGAGCAAAATGAAGCACAAAGAGGATTTTGTTTTTACGTTCCAGATCAAAACAAAAGAGGCAGGAACACCAAAGAGCTGATGAAGGCTAATGTTAAGTACTCAATGTGAGGGACTTACCTGGAGCTCCTAGGCAGCGAGGGGAAGAAAGAGAGAGACAGAGTTAGAGAGAAAGAGATGAGGTGGGAGGACAGAGAAATACTTTTCAAATATGTTGAAGAAAGACAGGTGGATAAGTTGAAAGACACAGTAAAGGTAAAATGAAAGAAAGGACCACTGTGTCAGCATAAATCAAATGAACACAGGTGAAATACAGTATTATTGTGACTCTCACCTCTCCATCCTCCAGCTCCACATCCAGGAAGTCAAAGTCTCTGAAAACCCTAAACTGCTGCTCACTGGCGGTGTCATCTAATGTGTCCTCTCTGGTACCACCGTCCTCAGATGACACGCCGCTCTCCCGCACCTCCATCATGTCCAAGTCACCACAGGATGAGAAGATCACCTGACAAGAAGACAGAAACAGGTTTTTAGACTTGTCAGAGGCAATTAGTGAAGCCATCTTAATAACAGAAACATCCCCAGAAAACTTTAGAGGTTTTACTCCCTCTACAAAATAGAAACAAAAAAAACAGAAATACAAGCTTGAATTTTGTTGACTGTGTACATAAAGAACAAGTACAACAAGGAAGTTAGCTTACAGATGGGTTCTTGGTAAGTCCAACTTCTTGTCCACATAGAGACAAAACGCTCACCAGCTTCTCTCTGGTTCTTTTCTGCATGTAGAAGAAAAACTCATCAGTAAAGTGATGGATTTTCTTCTCGCTTCACATGCCTCATGCTTTGATGATCAAGGGATAATTTCTAAGCATGTTATAAACAGAAAGTTTTAAATCTGTTTTTCTTGGGCTATTTGAGGTCAGTATGCTAAAGAAGAATGACTTGATCAACACATTTTAATATAATATTCTTTTACAAGTCTTACAAAACCAAGCAGCACTGATGTGAAACCTTAGTTTTGGGCATTGATGCTACCTGAGATAACTGTGGTCGCCTCCAGCTGACAGGCACCAGAATGGTGTTGGAATTGGATCCAGAAGAAGTGGAGGAAGTACTGCGGGTCACAGCCATGGCTCTGGCTTTCCCCTCTCTACCCCCTGATCCTTGGAGCTCATCAAAACGGCGCCCGATCACCGGTGTCTGGGAAGATAACAAACAGAAAGACATGCAAATTTTTTGATGATTTGCATATTGCATGCGTTGAGGAAATCCTTTTCTATTTATGACCTAGCAAAACATGGGGGTGTACTGTAACTGCAAGTCAATGATGGGCATTTACAAAAAGAAGCTCAGTAGCAGCAGCTTTCTTACCTCAGAGATGTCAAATGTGAAATCCAGAGTTTTCCCAGGGAGAGCTTTAGCAGAGCCGTCCCACACTCTGCTGACCTCTAGGTTGGAAAGATCACCCTGTGTGTGGCCGTACACTGGATGAACAAGGCTGGCAGAGCGTGATACCACCAGCTTCAAGATGTTTAAGGCATCCTTCCAGTGTACTGTCTATAAAGTCACATGTCAAAGACAGAGTAAGAGAAACAGCAGTGCATGCAGTGCATTTCTCTAAAATGAAGACCGAGTACTGTCCGACACTCACCTGGACAAACTTCTCAATGGTCTTCAGGACATCAGCGTTGAACTGTTTGACCTGCACAGCAGTCAGGTCCATGTGGCTAAGCAGACAGTAGATGATTTGGAGGAGAGACTGTTGCATACTGGGAAGTCCCTTATCCAGCAGCTTGGAGAGAGAAAGTCACATTCAGTAAGCACGCAGACATAAACCCAATCTTGCTTAAGGGCAAAGTCAATATGTGTATAACCAACTTGTATAACTTGTATAACTTGACTGTAAATTATTGGATTGTCCTTTAACAACTGGCTGAACAGTGAACAGGACAGGCTTCCAACAAATAATCAGCACAAACCACTCACTCAACATTCTTGCACCAGCTTCCATAGAAACATCCAATAAATGTAAAATCCTAAAAATAGAGAAAGATAAGACATATTTTCATATATAGAAGCACTTACCTCAGCCATATAGGTGACCATGTTGAGCGTTATGTCAGAGAAAGCCTCGTGAAGGTAGCGGCAAACCACGCTGACCCAGGAGAAAGGGTCCCTCGTGTAGGAACGTGTCTTATAGAGCGTCATCACATGTGCCAGATGGGACAGCTTTGTGTTCTTTTCCACCAAACATACCTGAGAAAGTAAACAAAAAAGCAGACAGACACGTTATGTGAGAAATATTGCCTTTTTTGATCTTTTAGTTGTTCTTCTGTGTTTTGAAATGTCAGGTTTTTCCAATCCACTCTGGCTTTTTATCTTTCTCCAAATATACATCTTTACTGTTTGTCTAACAAACCTAAAAAAAAGTCAAAGGAAGTAAAGCAAAAGCAAACTAAAGCCTAGACTCAGCCCACTTGAAGAATCCATAGTATTGCAGTACCTGTGCAATCCTCTCAGCACTTTCCTTACAGAACTGATTTGGGTGGCTAAAGTGCTGGACCAGGTGAGGAAGCAGACACAGCACATTCAGAGGAAAGCCTACACAGGGAGAAGAGTTTGAACTTCAGATACAGCCAGTATAAATAAAAATAAACACGTTGCCGTACGACTACTAAACGATACAATATAAAATCCTCAGTACCTACCTATAGACTGTGAGCTGTCGACAACAGGCACGCGGGAGACTGGCGTGAGCTGGCAGAATAGCTGTAAGGTCAGGTCAGATGTAGCCTGGGAGGTAAATCCCTTCAACAAAAGCTGTTGAATCCCAGAGAACCCGCTCCACCTCAGCTGAGCCTGCAGCTTCTCCAGGCGCTCACGGTTCTCTGCTCTGTCTAAGGGCACCTGGGAAATGAGAGATTTTGGCTTAAGTGAAGCTGAAAGTTGCTTGTGGTACTTATTGTCTTCCACCTGCAAACTGAATATCTGAGATGCTAAAACAATGAATGAATCAATAGCCAGTTGCTAGGTCTGTGGTGGCCTTGAATTAATAGGTTCCAAAGCTTTCTTTCATTTTAAAATAGAAGCAGTGTGAGCGTCTTAGGATGACGTAGTCTTCATGGCATTAAGGGAAAACACAGGTTACAGGGAATGTTTGCTTTCTTCTGCTTAATCTTGGCTTTAAGTTAACTGTTGTTTTTACAGATACATACATTGTCCTCTGTAATCAGCAATTTTTTTTATCTCATCTACCTTTGACAGCAGCTTGTGAACGAGGCGAAGTGACATCTGGTATTCAAACTCGAAGTCTGACTCCATGAGCGACACCGCCACCCAGAAGACTGTGGCCAGTATCGACGAAGGATGAGACACGTGCGCGGGATCCGACAGAACGCTGGGATCAATGCGATTTGTCGATGATGTGCAGGAGCCTGAACTTCTTCCTGTTCGTGCAAGGCCGTGACTGTTGCAAGCCTGTAGACCGAAAGCGAGTACAAAATTAGCATTAAGGATTTAGCATTAAGGTGTCAGATTACACAGCAATTTTCCTTTCTTGCCTGTATGCGATCCAGAGTTGCACTGCGAGGGGGATCACTCGACTGGTTGCAACACTCGCCGAACTTCTTGGGGACAGAATAGGAGCGCTGGTGGCGCTGCGATGACAGGCCGACAAATCCTGGGCCAGGGAAGTTCAGCTGACCTGTGCTCTTTCTGTTCATCAGTTTGTCACTTGTCACAAAGTCTGGAGAGGATGTCCTACAAATCAAACACAATGAAAGCAAAATGTTGAATCTGTTGGAGTATCAAGTAGCTCTGAAACACCAGAAGGAGGCTGTTTAAATCTGTACATATGTTGTAATCTTCAAATTATTATTACTTCCAAAGATTTAACATTCAAAGCAGACTAACCTGGTAAGAGCTGCCATAAGGTCACTGTTTTTCAGACACTCTGCTAGATTCACCACTACTGACTCCAGAGTTAACAGCACCTCCATCACATAGCCCTGAAACAGGTACAGGTATGAACATCAGCAATAATGTGAATCTTCACCAAATGCATCAGGTTGAAAGCACTACATCTCTATTATATGTCTCTTCTCTCACCTGCACCTCGTCTCCATGTTCTCCCACCACCTCAACGAGGCGTGAGACCAGATCAGAGACAGCATGGTTGTTGATCGGCTGTTTGAGAGCTCTAAAGATCTGGAAAGATCTGCCGGCATAGTGACGCGAGGAGCTGCACAGAGCCGTCTGTAAGGCCACGTCACTAAGCTGCTGCTCCAGGTGGAAGTCTGTGAAGATGGACATATTTCACCCCTTGTGCAGGTCTAAAATGAGTCGATTATTGCTCCATTTGTGAAGATTGGGTGAGGTCTGCTGTAGCTGTTATTCAGTGGTTTCTCACCTGACTTGGACTCCTTGAAGACAGAGACAACGTGGCGCAGGAAGTTGCTGAGCTGCTCTGTGCTTTTGGAGTTGGGGTTCTTTGGTGTGATGTCCTCATGCACCCACAGTGGCCCAAATGATCTGTGCAATAACAACACAGTACTCCAAGCACTGTATACCCACCACCAGTAGCACCACATAAACGTTACACGAGCAGCTCACACAGTGTGGACTACAGTGAAATTTAAGCGCACGTCACACCCACACGCAGTGTCCACCTCGAGAACAGCACAAAAGATGACCAGAGTTGTGTTTACCTGGTGGAGAGAAACTCAATGAGTTTGTTCGTCTTCTCATCCGTCTCATTGGGCGCATCTTCAAGATCCTCCAGGTCATCGGGTGTTACAAGGGGCAGATTTCCAACACTGCCGGCTGTGCTGCCACCACCCAGGCTAGCAGAGGATGAGTTGGAGGTGGAGCTGAGACCAGAGTCCACCACGGGAGATGCCTGCCACTCCCGCAAAAAGTCTGGTGCGTCTATAGGAATATTATGACATGCTATAGAGAAGTGTACTGCTACAGTAATATAATTTCTGGAGTCTTTAATCTGATTTTTGTGTACTACACTGTTTAGTTTCTTAGTTTTCCAATGAAAAGTGGTCCATCAGGTCATATCTTTCTAGTAAATGTCAGAGGACTGTTAAATGCTTGTATACACACTCAATATTTTCTACTTACGTGACTGCTGGTACTCTGTGTGGTAGCTGGACTTGATTGTGAGGGTCTTGTTGTCGCTGATCTCTCTCGTCAGCATCAGTACTGAGGCTATTACCTGGACCCCCAAAAAGAAGTGTTGCTCAGTGAATATGTAAAGCTTTGCAGAACTCAGTAAAGTAAGTTTCAGTCCTACTTCATGTAATAAACTGGCCGAATAATAACAAACATTAAAATGGAAATCTGACCTGAAAGTTGTTGTTGCAGGAGAGCGCAATGAGGAGGTGAAGAAGGAGACGTTTGCTGTGTTCATAGACCTCTGACCTGTAGTGGTCCAGACCTAGAAAACGAAGTACACACCGAGTAAGACAACAACAGCTTTTGTAGTATTACAAAGGCTTGTTGTGCCTCAATTTGTGCAACAGTGAATGAAAAAAGCTAAAAAAAATAAAAATCAAATCAAATCAAACATGGATTCCTGGATAACTTCATGCAAAAAGACCAGATGATGCTGAATCTCATGAACTTGAAAGTTAGTATGTAGAATATGCTGAGCGCATAATAATACAGCTGGCATCTGGGTGGGGGTAGGTATGTGTCTACATGCTAGATTGAAAGTGTTTCATTGTGATACTTGAGAACGGCCTGTCCACTTCCACGTCTCTGTGTGATGGCGATAAAACACATCGTCACGCTATGAGCTCAGTGGACGTCACAGAAAATACCTTCAACATCTCAAGGCTATTTTTGTGTGTTTGTTTCGGTGGCAAACACCCTGACACCCGCGCTTTTTGATTTTATCTTGTTTTGGTTCAAGTTCTTTTCGATCTACCACGTGTTTCATTTGCTTTATCAGCGTGAGACTGAGGAATTTTTTATATAACCCATCAAGCACTTCCACATTCTCCAAAATGCATGTAGTACATTCTATGCAGGCGATTTTGGCTTATTTTTCTTCTTACCCCATTTTCCCCAAAATTAATCCATACAGGGTTTAACCGATTCAAGCGTGACATGAGTTCAGTTATGCTTACCTAAGAAGAGGGCATGTAGTAGTAGGGGCAGGTGTAAAGCCCAGTCTTCTCTCACACTGTGGTCTACTACCATCTCGGTCATAAAGATCACTGCAATGTTACACCTGAGGAACACACAAATTTTATGTGAGTACGATAAAATCTTGGCATGTTTGATGGAAACATTTGATGTTTGATGTTTCCTGTAATCTGTGCTAGTGCATGAACTGTACATGGATCATAGATTTCAAAGCTCTCTACAACAGTCTTCATTTTATTTATTTAGAGTATTGATCTCTGAAGTGTCAGGACAGGCAGAGAAGATTAAGTGGGAAAGCTCTTTTAATATGAACTAGTTTCCTAGTAGACCCTGAGCAAGCTGGCTTGGCTTCATTCTGTGCTTGAGTTTATCCAAAAATCTGAAAGTAGGCGTAACATGTCTCTGAAACGCTGTCTGGCCCTGCTGATTGTAACATCACTCTTCTAGCTAAGATCCTGTTTTTTCAGAAGTTTACTAAAGGTCATCTGTGTTTGTTCGTGTGCACCTGTGCAGTGGTCCTCTAGGTGTGATAGTTTCTGGAAGGTAGTCAACCAGAGGTGCCCAGCAGCCTCCATTAACAGGCATGGGTAACGGCTGAGGACGGTTGGTCTCGAGAATACTCAGCAGCCATCCAGCGTAAGGTGGAAGTGGGTCATCTATGAGCACAGAAAGATTTGGTTAGTAAAATCTGAAACATATATCCCACCAAAGCAATAATTCTGAATTAAAAGTAGTGCACAATTAACCATTTCACTTAAAAAGCATAAGGACTGATCCTTTGAGAATCCTCAAAGCACAGGCCGAGGAGGGGGAGTGGCAGCAATCTTCCACTCCAGCTTATTAGTTACCACAGACTTGGAGTTTTAAATCAATTGAAAGCTTAACTTTTTGCCTTGTCCACCATAACTGGAAAACTCAATAAAAAGTGGTATTTGTTTTATTGTAGGGACCTTTACCTTTCCTTAATACTGTAGTTGTGATTCAATTTTGTTGCGACTTCATTTTATTGTGTTTGAAAAATACTACCAACTGTAGCGCATACGAGGTTGTCATTTTTACACTTTGTTTTTTGCATGAATGAAACAAAGAGTAAGCTTGAAAGATGGCGTTTGGAGTCAGTGTTCGGTCTGTAGCTGTGTAGTAGATGGTTGATGAATTGGCCTGTGTGACTGGGGCCTTAGCTAGCTGTTTAAATTATAGGAATCATCTAACCTACTTTGACAAGAATGTCAATGGCTGCTATTACAAGGTGCATGACAACACATTTAAAACATTTGCTTTTAGTCTCTGTATCTGGCCAGAAAAAAAAAAATGTGGGATGAGAAGTTATAGCACAAGAACTGTCAGTAACAATTACCATTAAAGTCTAAAGTTAAAATGGTGAAGATTTATCACTGAAAAGTCTACATCCTCAGAGTCTCTCCAAATAACAGCTGTAAGCTGTGAAAACCCCTGGGCTCTGTGTGTGTCAAAGATTGTACTTTATTCCTCATGAGAACCAAGTCAGGGCTTACTTTTTTCATCCTCATAGGAGCCTCCGGAGCTGTTGCTGTAACGAGACTCCAGTCTGTTGTGAGCCCTCGCCCGGCTGTGAAAAATCCACCACATTTAAAGTCAAACTCAGCATTTCCAGATTTGATTGACAATATCCTCATGGTATTATCATCGCTACATACAGTAACTGATACGATGCTGACATTTTTTAGCTATCTTTATGACAGCCTCTTGAGAGACTGTCTCACCCAAATAAAACACTGTATCACCATGACAACCCATGCTGCAGCTATAAGTATATAAGGTATAAAAAATGACTTACCGTTCTTCACTCTCTCTGACCATCTTGGTCTCATCTGTCTCTGGCAGGTTTTCCTGACCAGCCACTACGGTGTTACTACTGGAGGTGGTGCCTACACATTTAACAGAAACACAGCAGAGTCATCCATCTGTCACATGAAAAAAGCTGTCAAGTTCAAACCAGGGGTAAGTGTTGAGATGAAAATCTAATTTGACTCCACAGACTGTGACAGGAACACATCCCCTCACCTGTCTGGGATGTGGAGGCTTTGTTGCTGGCAGCAAAGCGATAAAATGGAGGATTATCACAGTGCAAAACCACAGGGTTGACAGGGTCGGTCTGCTGCAGCTCAAACAGGAGCTCCTCCATAGTCTGGATGGTGTTATTGCGACACATGTAAATCACCACCTTCTTAATCTACAACAGATGAGCAAGCATTAGTTAGAAATTCTGGGTTATTTGCATTACTTCTGCATATTTGTTATGATATCTTTGTGAGGATTACTGCATTTAACTAAAAAATGCTCTTACATAAGGCAGTAATGTGGTGTCACTGCTAACACCACACAGGCTGATGAGGAACTGCAGGGTGACTCGCAAGTTGTTGCTCCACCTCTCGTTCGACACTAGAGCGTTCCAGGCATTCTCAATCTCTGGTCCGGGAACCTCATCTCCATACTGTAAAGAGAAAAAAATCTAATTAGAAAGCTAGAGGTGCGTTTGGGAGTTTTCACAAGTAAGAATTAACTCGGCTTCCCACCTTAGCAGTCATGAACATGAGGTTGTTGAGCACCAATGATGTTGCCTGCAAGGAGCCCCAGCCGCTGCCTCTCAGGCTGGGGGATGCACTCAGGCCCCGAGCCTGACCTCGAGGTTCTTCCTCTGGTGTGCAGGGACTTGAAGCAGGAGGTAAGAGACCTGTGTCCACTAGCTCAATGTTACTAAGCCAGGGTAGCAGGTAGGATAGCATGATCTGTCTGCCATTAGGATGGGTGGTTGGGAAACGTTGGCTCACCTCTGCAAATACCAGGAGAATTCACTTATTCATTTTTTTTTTAACTTATGCTGCTTCCTTATTAACTTCTCTTCCACATTAAAGTGTAAGGAGATACCTTTTTCTAAAAATGCATATAGATATATTAGTTAGTTTATATTTAACTGTTCTTTTTTGTTGCATTTGTACCATTTGGAAGAATTCCACAGAAGAACAGATGAGAAGAATTTACCTGAGAAAAGAGGCAGCGTGAGCTCTGGGTACATGCTGGCAAGCTGGATGGAGAGCTGCGCAAGGCTGACACTGTACAGAGGAGGGAGGGGGCCGTGCGTCCCATACAAAATATTACCAGGCTTCTGCTCCACCATCCGCTTGGAGTATGCACACAGCTTAGATTCCAGCACCTGCAGGAAACATTTATTTTTAAATCTTTGCCAGGTTTTGGCTTTATGACTTTGTTTAATATGTGCCATGAAAGTGAGCATACCTGCATCAGCTGCATGGAGATTTCATATATTTCCCTGCTGGTGTCTGAGGCTTTGAACAGCACGAGGTTGAGCAAAGTCACAAGGTCACATGGATAATTCCTGGCATAATAAATAGAAAGAGCTATTGGTTACTGTAAGAACTCAACCAATGAGTATTAACAAGCAAGCGGGCATCGTGGTAAATAAAGTAAGCTTTATATCTACATCTGTTCCCTGATGGTAAAAACATCAGGAGTTCAGATTAGAACCAGGGTGTGATTCCCGACCTGTTACCGCACACTGTGGCGATGGCCTTGAAGCAGCCAGATGCAAGCTGGTAAGACCCGGTGAAGCAGCGGTCCACGGCCCAGTTGAACAGGTTGATCTGATCTGGATTCAGTTCTAAAAGCAGAATGACCACCTCACACCCCAGACGATGCACCTAAAGGACGACATGTTATTGTGTTGTGGTGCATGTATTAAAAACTGATTTGTAACTTCTTAGATTAAACTAAAATGCCAAAATACATGTCATAGAGAGCTAACTGTACAACAAGTTAAACCAAGAAATCCTTGAGTCCACCTACCCGTAAGTCATGACAGGCCAAGATGTTGTCAAGCCATTTGTAGAGATAACCATCAGTAGAGAGACCCACGTTGTCAAAAACTGGACCACAGCACAGAACTGCTGACATGGCCTGGGAGACAAAAGCAAAGCAATGCTTATATTTCTGTAAAATATCCTGAATTACTGCAAAAAGAAGTTTGGTGATTTGGGACCTGCTTACCTTGAGAGCACTATACTGGTAGCGAGTGATCTGGTGGTTGCGGTCACTGTACCGGTCAAGAGGCGTAAACATAACACTGAAGGGCCCGGCCCACTGGCTGAAGAGAATGAAGAGATGGTGCCTCAGAGACTGCTGAGGGAAGAGGAAGCGCCTGTGGTGGACTGCACAGACGTGAGAGAAAGAAAGAGAGACACTGAGGGTGAGAACAAGAGACAAAATGACTCCGAAAAGGCCAGTATGTTGCCTGATACTGAAAAATGGACGTGTAGTAGTCAAACTAGAAAATTACTATAAAATTAAAAGGGTAAGAAGTAAAATAATAATCTTACCAGGCACACACTGGATGAGATTGGCTACCATCCCACTGAAATGAGCTCGTATGTCTTTGAGCACGTCCAGTTCTTTCTCATTCTCAGCCTCTAGAAGCATCCGGGTTAAGTCCACGTACTCGAGGAATAAAGCACCCAAGGCCAGGGAATCACGCTCCAGAGCTCCATTAGTGCTACAGGAAAACAAGGAGGAAAATATGACCTTGGTAAACTAAACGAGACTAGAGTTACAGACAGGAGGAGATGAGAGATGAATATAGTCTAACTTTTTGTGTGCATAAGGATCAAAGCCCAGTAAACAAAACGAGATGACTCAGTGCATGATACATGTATGTGCTACCTGTCACTGATGACTCCTGCGTTAGCCAGTAGTTCAAATATCCTCAGCAGCTGCAGCCTGAGAAGATCCCTCCTCTCTCTACGCTTCTTGTTCTGGAAGCACAGACAGGTTGTTAGTTTCCTGCCACAAAGCAGATCCAGGATGTCAAAGTCATTTTACTTCCTGGGCCACAATCCACCAACTCTGACCTTAAGTAGGTCAGACCAGTGAATCTCCCCTTTTTGTCAGTGTAAAAAACTTGAACTACACACTGAATCCCTCAGATATCTTCAGCTAAGAAAAAAGAAGTGCAGTATTTCTGTTTTTCTACAGGATAATGGAATACTGCTGTAGTAAATGGAAGAAATTAGCAATTAACTCTTTCTTTCTATTGTAGATTTTGGACAAAATTGAACTTTTCTGTCATTTAAATGTTCATCTATTACTCCTTTACTTTGGTGTAGTATATATGGCCATGGTCATTTGTCAGTAGGAAAAGCTTTAAAATGTTAAGGAAAAAAAATTACAGTGAAAGTCCAAAATCGAGATTAACCTCCTAGGACCCGGGGTCCACATATGTGGACATCACATTTTGGGTTATTTAGACCAAAATACTCAGTTTTGCTTTACAAGGGCCTGATATCCACTTACAAGGACATTATACTGTTACTGTTCTATTGAAATTTTAAATGAATATCCTTATATGTGGCTCTCATTTGTCTTAGAAACAAAAATTAGGTAAAACAA
This sequence comes from Rhamphochromis sp. 'chilingali', assembly GCF_963969265.1. Classification (NCBI taxonomy): domain Eukaryota; kingdom Metazoa; phylum Chordata; class Actinopteri; order Cichliformes; family Cichlidae; genus Rhamphochromis; species Rhamphochromis sp. 'chilingali'. Next base: position 18,336,446 of record NC_137946.1, read on the forward strand.
AATCTGGTAATTCTTTGTTTTTACATTCATCATGTCCCAATCAGCCCAAAGCATCAGTACAACATGCAGTACTTCTGATTATAGTGGACTGTGGACAAAACCTATATTCCATTTTCATAAACAAAACATTATTAATCTATGGAAAACATCAGCTACAACCCTGATTTTATAGTAATCTAGTTTTATACTTAATCTAGAAAATATTCTCAATTTTGCACAGTCAGTTTTCTCTCACAACCTCGGTGTGTGTTTTACCTCAGGCCTACGTTCCAGTGCTTCTTTCATCAACGGATGGAGTTCTTCGACAAGCTCCCTGTTTGAGGGAGAAAAAAAATCAATCAATCAATGACCTGATTGCCAAAATGCTAAATGAGATATCCTCCCCTGTATATAAATAGTTATTATTCATGGGAACAATGAAGATATGTGACATAAATCTATGCAGTGCAACCCAAATGTCATGTTCCCTAAAACCACTAATCCTCAGACGCCGTAATGACGGAACAAATTTGTCTGGGCAGACCTTAATCTTTTTAATAACAATGAGAGCCTTTTCAGAAAATACTCTAGGTTAAAAATAGCTGATCTCCTTTAGAATGAAAATGCCATCCTGTCACAATGGAACCTCTGTGCTTTGAAAAAATGTGATATGTCTCTGCCCCTCCAAGAATTTCTCTTCTACATCACTGACTCATTTTCTTCTCTCAGTGTCAGGTATGCAGCTCATAAACAGACAGGTGAGAGTAGGTAAGATAAAACCCACTGAAGAATCGTGTCTTTCTCATGGAAGAGATTCAGATCAAATCTGGCATATCATCTACTTAGAACTGTATTTGTTCTGTCTATTCAGTCTTTTTCAGTTCATTCTCTGCCAAAGGCAAGAATAACATTAGCACTGAAACCAAGGCTAACATCATCAAAGCAGGATTTGTGTTTTATTACTGTTGTGTAGGTTATTATTCCAGTACCTGAAGACCAGAGCATTTGTGCATCCGAATCCCAGCACTAGGGACTCTGTGATTTCCAGACTCTCAGCTCTCATCAGTGGGACGAGCTGCTTTAAAAGCCAGGCCACAGAGGGCGTGCCTATAACCTATGAAACGTAAATAAATAAGTAAAACACACGCACACAGAGATCAATCTTTACATTTTAAAATATCACACTTTAAGTCCATTTTGCTCTTTGTTTCCAGATCCAATCATTTAAGCTTTTCATTAGTTGGAAATCAATAAATAATAAGATAAGATAAGATAAGATAAGATAGAACTTTATTAATCCCTCGGGTGGGTTCCTCTGGGAAATTCGATTTCCAAAAAGCACAGCACCGACAGAAGTTACAGAATATTATATATATATATATACACACACACACACACACACATACACATATATAAATACAGAGACAAATATAAATAAAATATATGAAGGGGATAAATAGAATAAATAGGAATAAAAAAAAAATTGTGCACATTTCTAAACTCTACGTCTCTGCTATCAACTGAAGGACAAATGCGCACCTTGTTGTCGTAGGTGACGCTGCCATCAGGTGTGGTGGCAGTGATCTCAGGTGTAGACGCTCTGAGATGGCCAGGTGACATGATGCTTGGCTTAGCCACTCCGAGACAGAGGATTAGGTAATTGCGCCACAGTGAGATGTAGCTGTCGCTGGCGCCTGCCGTGCTCGTCTTCTTAGCGTTCACTGGGCTGCTGCATGAAGACAGGTGAAAATGCATTAGTTTAATCTTTCATACACAAGTTGCTATCATTGCATGTCATTTTATTTAGAGTGAAATCCTTAAAGTGTAATGTAATAAATGTGAATTCATGTACTTGGGATCAACCAGAGGCAGCAGCAGCTGTAGCCGTGTGAAAACGTAGGGCCAGGCGTATCCTAGAGCAACGGGGCAGTGCTTAGGCAGATGCTCTTGCCGCAAAAAGATGTGCAAACAGAGCACCCATGGGTCCTTCACACACTGGGCAAAAATCCAGACATGGCTGGGGCTCTTCACGTCGTACGAACTGCTCACCAGTCGAGCCGTCCACTCCACTAGCCACTGGAGGTCAACGTGGTGGCTGAGAGGCAAGGTGGACTGAGAGAGGCAACAGGAGCAAATAAGTCATTTGTAAAATCACTTATCACATCGATACACTTTTGTTACTGATCACTCTCACATTCTAAGCACAAATATACATACTGAGTCAGAAACAGCCACGTGAACAAAGCTGTCCATTACAGCAGGGCTCAGCTGGTCCATGACCTCTATCATGGGTTTGTCATCGTCCTTTAGGGAAAGACATTTATAGAATCAGCTATTTTTATAACAGCGTCACACAATGCATGTCTAATCACAGCAAGTCAGATGGCTCTCCTTCAATCCTATTTCCATACCCTTTCTCCCTCTTTAATCACAGTTTGTCACAAGATTGCTGTTGCATTTGTTACCGAACTGTTTTTGTATTTTTCTTCACTGCTTTGTTACCGTCTATAAAGTGAGACAAGCTGGTGAGCTGGTAGGAGAAGATGTGAGTTTTCTGTGCTTTACCTCAGCATGTCCCAGTGCCGTGAAGAGACAGCGTATTTCTCTTAACACGCCGACTGCCAGCTTCCTTGTGCTGATCTGACACGAACAGAGGAGCAGCAGAGCAAGGCCCTCCACCGCATGGAGTACTGAACAATGAGGGCTTCGCTCTGGCAGTCTAGGGCTGGCCTGATGGAAAGTTAGGAGGGTTAGTAAAAAGTAATTAAGCATGCATTTTCAGACCGACAAACCCAGAAGACCTCAACAACCTTTCAAGCTCAGTGGCTTCTCTAAATGTTTTTAATATAATTTTAAATACACTGAACATCATGTCTCCTAAAGGAAAGGAAATAGTTGGCTTAAGTGTGACTGTCATAATGATAAAGTACTCTATACAAACCTCAACTCCCCCTCGCATCTTCCCCTGGAGCTGCAGAGCTAACCTCCACTGTGTGAGCAGCTGGAGAAGAAGCTTGACGGATGCATCCTGCAGACACTGATGGGTGTCTTGGACCTGGAAGTATTTAGCATACGACACTCCTGTTGTGAAGTGAACCCCCTTCGGTCATAACTGGTAACAATGTTTTATGGCTAACACTTTGAAATTATGAATAAGCATATAATAAAGAGGTCCTATTGTAAGAAGCTACTATGATGGTTCTAAATGTTCACCTTTCAGTTTAAGGACCACATCACTCTGTGAGAATCTAAATTAGTTCTGGGGAAATGTTTCTAATATGTCACTATGTAGGTAGTATGATTTTAACACTTTAGAAGAGCAGCATGAAAACATCCGAAGGTTGTGCTATACCTCACGTAAAAGGAAATGTGTGTAACCAAAAAGGACGTCTTCCCTCCAGTCTGAGAAATCAAGTAACAGGCTCTGCAGGGAATTCTGGGAAATAAGACGAAGCTCATCGTCCATGTGCACTGTGAGTCTGAGGGACAGACAGACAAAAAATAAGCAAGATTTGTGTTACAAAGCTTGTATTTCACCAAAATTAAACTAAAATTGCAACTGAGTGAAAAGAAATTTGAATAAAAAAAAAGGATAAAACAATAATAAAAATATAAGGAAGCAGGAAATCTGGTTAGTTTTTGTGTATTGTTTGCACTGAATGCCTGTTGTGAAATTCCTACATGTTTCCCCTGAAAATATGCAACCACATTAAGACAAAAAAGCCTTAAAGTAACACAGAAACTAAAAAAACTAAACTGAAACCAAGAACTTGTACTGATATAGTTTGACTTATAATTTAATGTATTCTATTCTTTTAATGATTCAGTTTTTTATTGTATTTGTGAGGAACTTGAGCTAGACCTGAAACTTACCTTGATAGCAAGTCTATGAGCTCAGGCTTGGACATGCCATCAGGAAGGATACGAGGAATGGCAGCCACACATGTCCTGAACAGGTCGATTTTAGGCTTCCTTTCACCACTAAAGATGGAAAACGGAGGAGTACATTGGACACTTATTTTCGATCACGTTTGCAAAATTTCAAACGGAATGAAACTCCACTTTGCAGTTACATACGTGATCATATCCTCTGGCTCTTTGTTGAGCATCTGGACGCTTGTGAGCATCATGCAACGACCCACCTCCTTATCCAAGTGCCTCAGGATGTTGTCCAGAGCTTTTCGCACCTGGGAGTAGTACAAGGACATGCCTGTGGGGAACCAGACAGAAACAGAGACGATGAAGGGGGAGACATTCAAATTACAGCAGCCTCCAGACACCCACACAGACCTATTAGCTTGGCTTCCTCTTCAGTGAGTGTCTTGCTGAGATATGTTTTCTTCTTCTTCAGAGAGTTTCCAGAGGGCAGAGTGGCTCCTGTGTTGGGCATAGGAGGCTCTCCATCCTTCTGTTGGAGAGCATCTGCTATCACCAGGAACGCCCGCAGACCAATGTTCATACGCTGGAAGACAGATACAGCGCCAGTTTTTATGCCAGTTTTTCAAGAGCAATGGAAGATATAAAGCAGAATTCAATGTAGATCAACATTATTACATTGTTTCCCAGTAAGACACAGATCCTGCAGTGAATGTAGCTGAGCGGGATCTATTTATATAACTGTTGATATACTGTCAAAAAGCCTCACTGTGACTGTAAACATCCTTAAACTGTGCAAAGCATACTGCACTGTCAGATTACACCAATCGATAGTTTAGCACATAATGTCCAACACAGGATACGCTCACTGCCAAGTCCATCTCTCCTAACTATTATTAGGTAAAGTGAATATCCTCCGTTTCAGGCTAATTACGTTGAAGCTTCCAGCAGACCACATACTGTTCTTTACATTCCTTTGATAGAAATCAAAGTTGGAATGCTTAGATCTATAAAATGTCCCGGGGAGATCCACTGTTGATCTTTGTGCAACTGAATGCCTGTGTCCGCTCCTTTTTACCTCTGGGTTGAGACTGAAGGCTTTGGCAGGCTTCCCAACACTCAGCAGGTCAAATATGATCTCCTTCATAGCAAAATCGAGTCTCTCCTGAAGAAAGGACAAACATGCTGGAGTTACAGGATTTTAGAGGCAACATGGTGTGAGGCAGCAGGTGTATCTGCTGTCAGCAGTGGGACATTTTAATAAAAACTATTTATAAAAAAAAAATCAAAGAAAAACAACAAACAAAACAGGACACTGAAGGTCTTATTTATACTTCTTATTTTGTCGGAGTCACAGAAACTCATGTCATGTAGCAACTGGGGTTTTACACGGTTGCTACATGACAGCAGCAAATGCAAGAGCAAAGAGTGCGCTGCACTTAAACAGCATTAGAGCAGGTTTCAAAACCCTCTGCCGCTAATTCAGACATCAGATAGAATGTAATCAATTTTGATAATGGATTCTAGTGAAATGTAAAAAAACATCTCATGTCCTACATTGTTGGTCAGCCTCTACTTTTCATTACTGTTTAGCTTTTGAGTAGTTACTGGAACCGTGTCAGCTCAGAATTTTGGATTAATCATTGCATTGGTCTGTTTTTCAGTAACAGTACAGAAAAAAACACTATGCTATGCACACAAATGTGACTTTATTTCTCTGAGCAAGAACAACACTTTATGTGGTTTGGTCACTCATGCCATTTATCAAGGTATTCATTTTTTACAGATAATGAAGGTTATAATCTTGGTTGTTTCTGTGTTTTATTTTTTTCCTCTTTGACTATATTTAACTGGTTTATGGATTTTTATGTGTGTGTGCTATTAATTTATGCAACTTATGAGCGTACCACTTTTCTTCTTGTCCCCGGACACTCTTGAAAAAGAGATTTTTAATCTTAAGAGTTTATTTTTTTCATGGTTAAATAATAATAATAATAATAATAATAATAATAATAATAATAATAATACCTGGGCAATAAACTGGATAATCTTGACAAAAATATTCAGAGGCATGTCTCTGGGCACGACGCTACGACTCCCTTTGGGGAAGAGAGTGGTGGTGATGGACGTCAGGCGACTGAGGGACAAAGAGATGTAAATAATCTTAGCATTGTAATTCCTGATGCATTTGACTATATTTACAAGTGTACCATGTTTAAGGGAAATTCCACTAAATAACTTAATCATACAAGTTATGGCACAATTTTAAAAAAAAGAAGAAGAAGATTATTTCTGGAAAGATAACTAATGATTGCTTAACATGATGATACCGAGCTTCCGATTACATCTTACATGCTATTTTACAGAAAAGTAACAGATGTAGCATTACCTTTGTGTAGCAGTGTTGCTTTCACACTTTATCCGGATCATGTACACCCACAGCAGGCGGTAGAGTGATTCCAGAGCCACTCGTGCCATCTTGGGGTCTTTATTCTGCATTCACACGCATGCAGACAAAAAAACAATTAGACTTAAAACAGGTAGAGTTTGTTACACATTGGTAACAGAAATGTTTTCTCTCAAAACAAACCCTAAGGGGCATTTCTTTCTGTTATTGTACAGGCACAGTATAAATTGTTGCTGTGTGCCCAACATACACTGGATTCTAAAGATTTAAAGTGTAATCATAAACTTTACGAGGCTTTATGAGCCCCGGTCAGTCAGTCTCTAAGCTGCAGTGCTTCACTTGAAGCAATAAACACTGACGGGTGATTTTAAAGCTGAAGGGCTAGCGGGTAGAGCAAATATTTTGTAGTGTTTTGTGCATGTACAGTTCACTTTTCACACATAATTTATTTTTATGAGTATACTGTTTTGGGAAACAAACAGCCCTTTCTACAGTAATTTGTGGATTTGCATCGTACAGACGAAGCAGCTGACCTTGAGGTTCGAGAGGCAGTTGTTGAGAAAAATGTGCCAGCGGCTGAGGAAGAACTGCTTCTGACTGACACACAGCAGGCAGGTCACCAGAGGATACAGGGCCTGGTGCAGGGAGGGAAGACAGATGGGAGAAAATTAAATGAGGCGCATGACAAATTTGGGAGGGATGAACCGACCTGTCAGCCAAACATTGATGTTGATAAACAGCACTTCTCTGATTTGTTACAATTTTACTCTGGATGAAAGCTCAAAGGTAGTGCGATGATGGCACATCAATGCAAATTTCATTACTCATTCTTTCTCCCCAACTACACAAGAGACAGAGACAGTCTGACTAGCTGCAAACTTTAACCCAGGTATTGAAATCCATCTTTGTCCTTTAAAAACAAAAATGTATATCAAACCATCAACAGTGTGAGTTTTCAGAAGTGACTCATATTTACGGATTTTTAACAGAAATTTCATGTCCAGCAGGCTCAGACCTGACATCTCCTCTACACAGTCATTCGTAAAGGTTATGTAAGTCAGAATGCAGATCATTCTTTAAAACAAATTCTTTGCTAATGATCAGCGCGGGTCGAGAGAGGCGTCGCGACTGGTTTTGGAACCTCTAACCTTGAGAAGCGCACCTGTCACTCCTTATCAAAGTGAGCACTCTTTATCTGATTCTCGCCCATTTCTTTCTTTCACTCAGACACCCAGAATGCAAATGAATAACAATTATGGAAAAGCACCACATTGCTATCATTCCTGTCATGTTTGTCAATTATGATCTCCCTGACATGGCAGATGACTGCTTGTTAGTGTGCATGCCTCTGTGTAATTCACTTGGAAAAAGTGAACCCCCCCCCCCCCAAACAAGAACTTTTGTTTGGAGAGAGGTGTGTCAGGTCTTGGCTGCATATGGGTGGCTTGGAGTATGCAGAGAATCTGCAAAAATAATGCAGCACAGCGGCCTGATGGCATGTCTTGTTATCAAATGTGCCCGTCAAATAACCGCAGGACACATCCCAAAGGTGGGGCTACATCTTAGAGAATGCACCACCTCAGCGAGCGTTGTCATGCATCTAAGAAATTTCTGAGAAGTTGTGTCTATATTTTAAGGAAGTTATAGCACTGAAAATCACATACAGTTCAGTAACCTTGTAATCAAAGCCTAGCCTTAGTGCACTGTTTTAATGAGTCAGATGAACTGCTGATTTCCCTGCCTACCTCCATGCTGTAGGCAAAAACTCTCCATCTGGCGCAGCTTCAAAAAATAGCCAGTGCGCTGTACACTACACTCTTATCTCGTTCCCACGAAGAGATAAAAGCCCACATGTTGGGAGAGTTACAGTAAGTGCTTTCACCAACTGCTAGTAATGGAGAGGAAATGAAGAGAGATTACCAGTGGTGAAACCGAATACGGGGAAAAAGTTACCAGAGAGTGTTTCTTCCTAGAGGACAGGTCCAGTGTGGTGTCGTACAAACTTTCGACAAAATTTCGTAGACACGGCACGTTCACCTCATTCTTCACGGTCTGGAGGAGGAGAGATAATGCAGAAGTTATGTCGATATACATTGGATTTCATTTTTCCCCCCACCAGAACAATTTCTGTTAACCTGATCGAGACAAACGGAGCATTATATACTGATGATCCTAAGACATCAGACTTATCATATAAATGGAGAGCAGTAATTTCAATCTGGGCCTGTCCTAATGTCTACTCTTTTTTGTTCTGAGGAGTAAGATTAAATGCACTTACAGCAGCTACAGGTACGAGTATTTCCACAAAGAGTCCAGCTAATGAGTGCTTAATGTCTTTATCTTTCACTTCCAGGAAATACTGTGCACACTCCTGCAGACAGAGAGAAGGAAAGAAAGAAAGAGAGAGAAAGTGATAAAAAAAATCTCTGTATGTGTCCATTGCTTTGTTTTGCAATGGATCATGGGAATTCTTGCAACTACGACTCACATCAGAGGCGTGAAAAACAAGGCAATTAACCCAGATTACTTTGTAGAACTTGGTTAGAAAGCCATATGATGACACTTAAGAGCTTCCAGGTACAAATATTCCAACCAAAAAAAAACAAAAAATCTACATCATTCCTTTAAGCTTTCTAAATACAGCCCACTTTGGCAAGGAAGCTATTACAGTAGTAGCTCAGTCTACCTGCATGAACTGGAAGGAAGCTTCAAAGTCTTCCACTGGGTACATTTTGATGCGGAAAAACTTGAGTCCCATGATGAGGCTGATGGTGGACTGGATGACGTACGGGCTCTGCTCTTTCTGCCTCAGCTCCTTGAGCTCGGAGATGAACTTCTTCCTCACTGCTGGGAACCTGCCGAGGAAATGGTGACCAGATATGAGCAAGTCTCGTGAGTTTTAGTAAATACCATTATATCTATGTCTAAGTGGGGGGGGGGGTTACATTTGAAGAATAACTAAAACAAAGCATCAAGAGTCTTCTAATCTCTGTTCATTTGCATAGATTGAGCACATTTAGTCTGCCCCCCCCGCTCTTTTAAAAACACATGCACATGGGTATATGCTTTTTTGCATATGTACCAACCAGCCAGATAGATTCTACCAACAGTACAACAGTGCTCTACAAGCCTATATTTAGAAAGGCGCTGGAGGGGCAATGTGCAGGGAATATGTACGTGTGTTACTGCAGCAGTTTAGTAAGTGAAATAGTTATTAGCCTTGTTCTACGTGCAGAGAGTTTAAATAAAGCACATATAAACACTGTTATCATTAACTAAACTGAAAAGAGTATGTACTCAAATTTGTCATAGTCCTGTGTGTGCAGAATGCAGTGCAAATAAATAACAGAAAGGTGATTCAGAATGCTACTTGATTAGTGTAAGAACACAAGACAGTTTTTCTCCCTTTGCTCAATTAGATCTCATACTTGGTCGATAACTTTGTTCCATTAAGTTTGTGGATTTTTGGGGTTATTATCTTTGTGTGTGTGTGTTTGTGTGTGACAGTTTGTGAGCTGCCATGTGTAACTGTATTACATAGTAATAACTCAGTAAAATTAGATTTTTTATTTCTTTTTTTATCCTTCATCGCACATGACATTACGTGACACAGTTGGAGGACCCTTATCATTACCCTTATGCACACAAACACACATTCAGACTTGAGGAACACAGCTATTACTACACTATGTTCTTTACTTGTGCTGAAGTCGGAGAGACGGCATTTGTAATCTCAGATTTCACTGAAAATTGGGTCAAAAAGAGGGCAGATAGCAACTGTTGCCACATATTAAATTTTTAACCCAGACAAACAGGCCCACAGCTGTAACACGACCTGGATTCTACTTCAAATTAAAGACAAAAAATACTTTTTTTTCTCTCTGTTGTATTTCTACTCTATGACCACACATCCTTAGTCAGCAGTTTTTAAAGACTGACGAGACAAGCTGGACTTTCTTTTTATTGTGAGTTCCACAACCCCACTCACTGTAGACATCTGGGAAAACAATAACACTGTGAAATATTAAGATTTCTCGTACCCACTTCAGCTGTTACATTTTGAAAACACTGGCCTCAATATCAAGCACTCGCTTTCAGTTTTCATTGAGCTTTGGCTCTGTACATGTTGGGTCTTCAGGGAGATTTATTTCTGAATAAAAAAGTACTGGCAACAGGTACAATTACATGAGAGACACAAACATTTATTGCGTGCAGCTACACAAATATGCATACAGTGTAAGCAGTAATTAATTCAACAATACCTCGACTGAGCAACGACTCCCACTACTTCAGCATAGAGGTCAGCTACTATGTGCATGTTCCCTGTGTTAGGCCCCAGATACCTAAAAATTAAACATTAACATGAATATTATCAATCAAGTGCACTAGTTAGTTTTTACGAATTTGAAAACTAAAATGCATTTAATGCATTCTATTGTATCAATATAATTTTTATAGGTCGTCTGTCTTACCCTTCCTTGTATTTGAAGTGCTTGAAGGCCAGGTTAACGACTTCTTGGATGAGTCCATCCAAAAGAGGATGGAGGGGGATCTGCAGTAAAATGTAATTTTATTACATTTACTTTGTCACTTAAACACATACGAGCTATTCTGGAAGGACAATAATAATATGCATTATTATCAGTGCTTCTCCTTTAAACATTTAAAAGACGTTATGCCAAACAGATCAGACTGCAAAATGTGCCCCACCTGCTTTAAAACTTCAATAAGCACCAGTGAAAAGATGAAATCTATCGCCAGATCCCTCCGCTCCAATAAGTAGTCCTTCTGTTGCTCATCACTGAGAAAGACAGACATAAGACGATATTAGTACACTTACAATAACGGTGTCTGTTCTGTTAGGCCCAGGTGCACAGAGCTGTGAAGGTCACTTTTGACTGCGCTATGTAATGCATTAATGTTGCCGGGTCTTCAAAGTTGTCATATTTTGGTTTCTACCTCAAATTCTATGTCTATGTTATATTAATGAGTAAGCGCGACATTCACACCTATGTTTGGACAATGACTGACCATCACTCTAATCATCCTCATCTAAATTTCAGGCTGGTTTGGGAATATTTGAGCCTACATTGCTTGAAATAAATCATTTTAAAAGGAAGGTATTTCACGATCCAGTTCATGTGTTCATGTGCACAAACAGCTCCAATATTTTAATCTTCTCTCACTTTTTTGACTTGGTGTTGGCCCGGGGTCGATATTCATGGGATTCGTCCTCCAGGCCATTTTGCCTCTTGTACCAGTCGAACAGAGTCTTCAGGATGGATGGCAGGCAGTACTCAGCAAGAGAACTCATAGAGTTAATCAGCTGGACAGATGACAGGAAGAAGAGACGGAGCCAAGAGACAAAGAGAAAGGATGGCAAAAAGGTTAGTCCTGTTCAAAATATGTGACAGTGTATATAGTATGTGTCCACATGAGACACACACACACCTGGTCAAACTGTGGGTCTTCTCCTCTCTGCAGAGATTTGTTTAGTGGCTTCTCCTGCCAGATAAGAACAGACAGAGGTGGAAAACACTCATGTTAGTCTACTAGCATTAGTAAATATTTTGCTTTGAATTTCAAGGAAAAGAAATTCAGTTCAGTTTCCTGACAGAACAAAATGGTCATTGTGTCCAAAAAGAGAGTGAGTGAGACTCATAAATCACTAGGTCAGAAGGTCAAAGCTAATAGTCGCATTTATTAAATGTAACAAAAAGTGAAGAAGTTTACTTTGTCAAACAGACAAAAAGGTGAGATGAGAGGTTCAATATTCTGGCTCAGACATATTAGGGTTACTTTGTTGTTCAAAAAACTGGAAACACAGTGCGTCTCATTGTGAACCATAAACTGAAAATTATCATATAGAGACAAGCAAAAGTGTAAACATGCACAGTTCAAGTACACTAACAGGTACATGTAAGCCTGTACTATTTAGGACTGCCTGCTTTTTCAAATGATAACAGTACAGAGGAAAAAAACCTTGGGTTAAATGTGTATTTGATCACTGACTCTGGAGTGTGCATGGGTTTCCAAGGTAAAATACAATCCACTAAACACAGCGATAAAGAGAAGGCATTCCCTGATTTACTGCTTTGTCCATTTATTGCTTGGCTGAATTTTTTTTTTTTTTTGCCTTTCCCATTTGTTTTTTTAGCCATCAGAATTGATGTCTGAACGCCAACAGAGATACCCAACGGATTTACTTTGCCAAATGGATCGTCACGGCTTTGTCGTTTTGTTCCATTTGATCGACCTTTGTTGTTATTATTTATTTTATTTTATTTTCAGTTGTTACAGACAGGACAGACATGGCTGGGGGATAGGAAAGGGAGAAATAAAGATGAAGGAACAGAAAAGGATTTCAAATTCATTTCAATTCAAAAGGATTTTCTGGATAGTTAAAAAAGGTTGGAAACTGTGGATTGCATAAAAATGTCGAGCCAATATACACTGTCATCCAAAGTTCCGATGACTAACATAATGAAATAAGAGGGCCAAAATGCGTGTTTATGATGCTGTAACACAGACAGAAGTGGACTAAGCGTCATGGAGAGAAAAAAAAAGAACGAATCGAAGCTCGGTCACTCACCAGTGGTTCAGCCATGATGATACGGATCTTGCGTTCAGAGAGCAAGGTGAAGTTGGCAAATAAGCTTTTTAGGACAAACTCGCCCGGCTTGCTCTCTGGGTCCACGTTGACAGGTGCCATGACGACGGGGCCCTTCCTCTCACCCAAGGGACCGCTGGCTGGTGGGATGGATGGCTTCAGCCCCACTGGAGAAGCTGATGACATATAAGACAGGCCAGTTAGTCTGAAGTACTCTGACTCTGTGGGTCACCCCTGAGTTACAGTAAATACTTCTGTGCCCCCAGCGTGCACACATTTTTTATCAGCGTTACTGCTAACTGGAGCATATTTAATGCTAAAGGTTTTTGAACTACAGATCTCATCATTTTTGGGCCTTCAGCCTGCTTTTGCTTTCTGAACCATGACAAACAGCGCTGAATATGCATTAGAAGTTCATATTTGCAATGCTCTCATGGTTGATGATTCTCACTTGTAGAGTCACGAGGAATGGGGTAGTGTAAAAATCATCTTCTTGAGCATAAATTGTATTCAAACTAATAAAAACCACATCTGTGTGTTCAAATTTCGACTGAGTTATGGCTCGGCGATGGACACCGATTCTGGCAATCCTTACACGATCCTCCCTGCTTTGCATTCACGCAGCTGAGTGCTATCTCCTGTGGTAATAAATCTCATACTTGGATAAATAAACAGAATGAAACATTTGCAGGTTTGATTCCCAGAATATGCCGGAGGAAAAAAAACGTGTAAAGTACTTCCCCAACCCCCCAAACAAAACAAAGCAATAATTACCACAACATTTCCCAGATGTGTCTAGTGTGCTTGCATTAAGAACGATGCCAGATCCTGACCTTTCATGACCATGTGACCTGACCTCACAGGAAAGGTGAGATGTAAATACTAACTCATGGACATGACAGGCCCCTTGAGTTAAACCTGAGCACTCAGGCTTTGCAAACAGGTGTTCATATGAATGCGCAAGCCTTTACGCTTACCAAGGCCCTTGATGAAGCTGATCACACTAGCCCTGCTCCATTTCGTTGGCACCTCCATGGTGCAGACAGCCTTACAAGGACACAGTGGGTGAAATGGGAAAAAAAAAAAAACGGTGGGATTTTACAGGCTGTGAAATACAGCAGCCATGATTAAAAACAAAAGCAATTCCTTGCAAGAGGTTAAAGTCACAGAGGACGTTTGTCTACTCCACCATTGTCAAAAATGCTACAGAAGTCCCTTTGATGTAAAGCTTTGGCACCAGGTCGGTTTAACCAAAGCTAAAAGTGTAAATCTCCATCCTTACGAAAATGAACGACAGAAAAAGCGAAACACACGAGCCTGAGGTCAAAAAGAAAACTGTCATGACAGCAGCACTACAGCTCTATCCCACATTCAGTCCAAATCAAACAGGGTGATGAGCTGCAGCCACACACTGGAGGAGCCATAGCCAGAGCAAATCCGCCCAAGTGAAGATGCCTCGATGCTTCAGAGCCAAGAGAGCTCCAGTTGAAAGTTGAAGAGGAGGTGCAGAAGTGTCTTCTTAAAATAAAAGTAGACAACCAACAACCATTTATTCTGTCATAAGGGCAATCTACAAACAGGGATCAAAAAACCTTTCCAGTGTCCTGCTCCAGGAGAGGTTTGAGTAGATTAGAGGCTGCGTAGGGCCTCGTGCTCGAGAGCTATATGAGCCTACAGGTCAGCTATCAGTTTCTACTTTTGCTTCTGCTCCGCCTCCGACCTGCCAACACTGCTCTGCACAACAATTCCTGTGACCTTGAATTCTTTGAAGCCCTTTGGAAAGAAGTATTGAAATTAAGTGCTTCTTTGAAAATGGTTAAGGGCTGTCCTTAAGTAGCCAATAGCAGTTAAGTAAAGTCTGCCCTTTGTGGAGATCTGACCAGAAGAGTTAGGCTGGAATTTCAACACTGCTCCGAGAGCGAGCCGAGGGGCGGAGGGAGGTGCTATATATAGACTGCTGGCGGTCACTCTCTTACATACCCACCACTCCCACTGACCCCTACTCATACACAATTGCAGACACATGAGCACAAAGACATAATATACAGAAACACACACACTCACACACAATAGAAGGTGGTCTCAAACTGAGATAATCTATTACAACTGCTCAGTGAAACACAGTGGTGTACAAGCTTGTGTTTGAGAGTCGAAAGTCGTGGCGGCCCAGGAAAGCTGCGGTGGAGCACTTCCTGTGATCATCTGTAGACCATTTGTATGACTCAGCAATGAAGGGAGTAATTCAGCAGAATTCTACCATGTCCAGTCAATACAAGCCTGCCTTGGTTTAATTACATTTACAATAAATTTCAAATTTTAATTGAGAAAAATGTATTTAAAAATGTGCGAGTGAGAACGAGACAAAGGACGAAAGGGACTGAAATGGCAAAGAGACGAAGAGGAAGAGGAATAAAAAGCAGAATTGACAATAACAACACTGTTTTTCCTTGAGCCACAATTCCACTGAAGGAAATTCCACTGCCGTTTTGATGCTGGATGGAGACAGCAACACATTTTAAAACCCTGACTTGGACTGTGGGCATCAAGTCTTAAAAATAATCAGCAGATTATCTGATAAAAATAGACCAAGTGGAGAGAATTTACATCTGGTGTTTACCTCCAACCATCATGTCATACTAGCAGACAAGCACCCTGGTGGGATGAGTCATGAATAACACGCATTATGAGACAGGGTGACTGCATACACATCTTGATGCATCAACAATGCAGCTGTCACACAGAAATCCTAATATGGACGTTTAAATTAAGGTTAGCATTTAATACCTTTATGTTTTTATGGGCTTGTGAAAAGACATCAGTTGTGCACATGCTTGCACAGTCTGAGGGCAGTTTAATATGGACTGTGATGAATCACTTGTAAAAGCACAGACAACAACACAAACACACACTGACTCAACTCACCAAGACCAAGAAGAGCTAAACCTGTATGCTGGTAGAGAAGGTACCTGATAGATAAAGGTATTCTGGAGTTTTTATTGTGTTATTCTTGGTCATTTTTGAACTAACCCATAGTTGTGTAGTTATGAGAGGTTTAAATTTGAATGAATATCAACAGCAGTGCAAATCTTAGCCACTGTAATCCAAAATACTGCCGTGTTGTTGTGAACATTACAGGTGAAAGAATTTAGAAATGTTTTTAAGGATGTAATTTTAAAAAAGGATTAAAACTAAAGCCGAAGTAGTTGACATTACGCGCATGAATATTTCAAAGCGATGGCAGGAGATGATGAGGTCAGCTATTTGTCTAGTGATTTCACTCCACAGCAACTTAAAAGTTAAAACACCAACCTAAGTTGGAGCTAAAAGCCTGATTCTTGGCTTTTAAGTCTTCTGATTGCTATCGATATCATGACCTTGAGCCAAACAAAACCAACATGTCTGCGTCTGGTCTACAGCTGTGACAAGTGAGGAAACACGTCTGTTTCTGCAGTGATTTCATTTTTTATTACATCACCAATAGCTCAAGGGGAACCATCGACACGGCCCATGAAATTCCTCCTTAACCACTGCACCGACGTGACCCCTGCTGTCAGTAACCTTCAAAGCACACCTGACACATGAGCTGTGTGGAATCTAGAGACTTCTCAAAGAGGCACACATAAACAAACTGAAGACTGCCACAAGAAGTGATCAGCCAGTACAGGAAAATCACTGCAGCACAACAACAACAAAGCCTTATTTTTGCATTCTCTACAAGGTAAACTACAGGCTGCACGCAGATGAGTCCAAATGGGGCGATAATACAGCGATGTGTTCTGACTACTGTAATGTCTCAGATTTGTAAAGTACAGTATGTCCCAGTTAAAACAGTCGAGAGAGATGCTGCCGGTGACGGACTGCCTCACAGCGACCTACGGTGGCTTTACCTTCTGTTTTGTAAACAGATATTTTGAGTCTTCTGGACCGCACATAATAATATCACATGTAAACAGACAGGTTTGTTTTGTTTTTATTTATTGACAAATTCTGATTGACTTTAGAATTTCTGTAAAAGGCTCAAAGTCAAATAGTGACACTTTTTTTCTGTTAAGTAATGTTATGTATAGAAAACTGCTGAGAAGCCAGATTTACCCTCATTCTCTGGAGCTCTTGCTCAACTACTTGTCTTCCATTATTACGTTACGTAATATTGCCAAATGTTGACAGTGTCGATCACATTGTGTGCCGTCCGTTTGTCCCTGAACTCCAAACGTAAACACAAATAAGCATAGTCTGCACACTGCAGGATCCATTAATGATGAGTTGAGGGCAGACTGTATCACACATTTGTTGGGCACAGCAGCAAGCAACAACAACAGTGATCTGTTAGCTGTACTCACTGCCTCCAAAGGACTTCAGCAGAGACTTGAGGCTGATGTCAAAGAAGCCCGAATCCTGCTGGCTGGTCGCCATGGCTGCAGAGGCTATGTCGCCACGGTGACAGACAGCAGAGCGGGGACAGGACGGCAGGATGAGGCGTTGCAGACGGAGCAAGTAAGAGAAAGAGGAGAGCGCTCCGACAGGAATAAGGCTCGGAGAAAGGGGGAGAAGGATGCGGGTGGGCAGCGAGCGATGCGGATGTTGCGGCTGTCTACTGCTGAGTGTGTGTGTTTGTTTGCATGTGTGCACGAGGAAGAGTGTGTGTATGCCAGAGAGAAAGAGAAATAGTGTCTCTCAGGCTTGCCTGAGCTCTGTGTTGCTATCTTGCTGGCTAACACCCCCCATCCCCTCTCTGTTTTGCTCTCTCAGGACAGTGATACACAGATGTTGGTAGACGCAAGCAGCCAATCCTCTTAGAGGGAAGACAGAGAAAGAGTGCGGGGGGGGGGGGGGGGGGGGGGGCAAACACACACACACACACACACCAGCTAGTGCTACATAGAGGGTATGTTGAAAATAGAGGGCGATAAACTGGGATGGTGAAAACTAGTGAGTGAGTGACAATGAAAAGGCAGTTTTCATACCGCTGTAGCTATAATGGAGCAGACTAACAGCACTAATGTTTCTATTGTTTTCCTGCTCTGTTTCATATTGTGCTGAGTGAGCATGCCGTCAGCCTGCACTGACCAATAAGAGCCAAGAGTAGCAGTGATAGGCAGGCTGAACCAGCAAATTGCCAGAAACAACTGGTCAGTGCAGCACCACCTCAGGTATCACACACAGATTTTAACTGGCTTCTGACTTTGTGTGGTGTGGAGCATGCTAGATTTTATATAAATATGGATGGAGATCAGCTGGGGATGAAAAAAAATCTCCTTCAGCAACTATTATGTATCCAGAAGGGGCCAGACAGCCAATATATTAATTCAGCGTTCCTACAGAACAGACTGTAAATCATTCCCAACACCAAAAGTCAATAAAAATAGTTTAGCAGCTGATTTCTGTACTTAAACCCCCCAGAACATTTATTATAGCTCTATTATGTAGAAAAAAAACCACTTTTTTTCCCCTCAATCTTTTCACTCAAATATTAAGTTAATTTTGAAAAGGGTTTTAAAACAATATTCCCATTCTAAAATGCCATGTCACAATCTCATTGGCAAGGAATCTTAAGTCCTTTGATTATTGATTTTCCATAAATACAAGTGAAAAGCAGCAATTTTTAGTCAGTTTGTTCACAGTCTTCAAACGTTCGACCAGATACATTTGGAAATATTTGGAAACCTTTTCAGAGTAACTGTGCACAGATTCCAACATGTATCCAAGAAAATACCAACAAAGAAAAAAGGATTACGCCGCCTCTCCTTCCTGGTGTGGCCAGCCAATTTCCCCAGATGGCGCCTTATTCATTCAAAGGGCATTAGAGGAAAGAAGGAAAGGAAAGGAGAACTACAACCTACCAAACAAAATTAAACACCTTGAAGAAGAGAAGCTTCAACTCCAGGAGAAGTGAACACAAATAGAAGCACAAAATAGACACCTTGAAGAAAGACAACAACGCCAGCCTGACATAAACATTATTAATGAGGGCTGGGGAATAATGTTTGGTCAAGCACGAGAGCAGATTGCGTTCCTGATTAAAGAGAACAAGAAAAAGAGCGCCGAAGTAAAAGAGATATCTGCCCAGCTTCAAGACAGGAACGCTACTATTGAGGTGATGCAGTGGGATCTCCGAGACATGAGCCAAAAAAATCAGGAGCGCCAAGCAAAACTTGATGAAGCACTGGAAAAATTTAAAGAAATCCTCCAAGAAAAGGAGGAAGAAGACAAAAAGCAGAGAGAAATGCAGTGCAAACTCAAAGGCATGGAGGAACAATACCAAATGCTCAAGGTAAAGCTTGATGAAACAGAATTCAAAAATAAAATGCTTCTTCAGGTAGAAGAGGAACAGAAAGGACAACAGAAACAAGAAAAACTTATTCTCCAGGACGTTGAGAGGAAAAATGTACAACTGCAAGAATTTTGTAATGAAATGAAGGAAAAATCAACTGAACTGGAAGGAGAAAATGAAAAAGTGGAAAAGCTATGCTCGGAGATGCAGCGTAGTATCAGTGGAATTGCAAGAAATAATCAGAGCTCATTAATGGGATCTTGTTGAACTTCAACAACTTGAGGCGCCAGAACAGTGAAATGCAGGCGGAAAAGCAACAACAAGAGAAAATACATGACGACCTGCAGCGTACGCTTAAAGAAATCCAGAGAAGAAATGAGCACTTCGAACACCTGCACAACAACGCACAAGAGAGAAATAGAGACATGCTTAAGGCAAATCTAACACAGGAGGCATCAGCTAAAGAACTGAAAGAAAAGCTTGGAGAAACACAAGCAACATTAGAAGGAGTGAAGCAAAGATGCCAGAAACTGGAGAAGCAAAATGCAGAAACAATTGATGAGTTGACGGCCCTCATCCTGGCCCTCCCGACCCTGTGTTCTCAAATGAACACAGGGTAGAGAGATGATAATAAAATGATAACAATAAACACAATTGGCTACATTTTACATGTGTCAGATCAATGTCTTCATTTAAGAATAATTCATCTTAAGTATAAAAACAAGAAATGGGCAATAGTGTGTTTTTGTGTATAGTATGCATACTTTTCTTGTTGTATCCAAATCCCAGAAGGAAGAAGAAGACAAAAAATAAACAAAAATAAAACTAAAATATATTTCTCTTTCTTTAAATGGATATTTTTAACACCATTCAATACATGTGCAAGTTACATCGGGTGCAGACATTCATGTTCCCTCCATGATTCATCATCATCTTTGTCACTAGTTTGCTTGCAGTGATTTTTTATTCATTAAATCAAGCAAAAGAGTTATTTTTTAACCTTTTTGTTACACCCTTCAGATGAATAGAGATTTTTTTTTTTAATTAAATGTGTTGTTGTTGTCAGCCAGCCTAGACATTGACACTGATAATGAAGTCTGACTTATTCCTGACTTATCAGCTGGTACAACTGCTTCACACCTCTGGCAGAATTGAAATGATTCATGTGGCACATGGGAAATTAACCTGTCAATAATTTAGATGCAATGTTCATGCTTTACAAATTTGATCACGTAATTAACAGCGCGACATTTGAGTGAATGTTTTTGTGATCATTTCAGGTGCCTTGGTGCTGCTGGATATCATTTCCAGACGATAAATATTTAATGTGGCGAATGTGAGCTTGATTCTTTGTTTTTTTTGCAAACGAGGTATCTCTGCTGTCTTGAGTGTGTAGTGAGAAGATACAGAGTCATGGTGTGAAAAGTCAAATCGAAGCAAAGAGTTGGCTCCCTTTGCTTATCACAGCTTAAGAGATTTGAATCTGCTTTGCTTGATGAAGCATCCCTTACCTCAGCAGTGCAGCTGATATTTAATTTTGTCTTCCTTTAAGTAGATACACAGGCCAATACCAACACACTGTATGTCAGGACTCTGCTAGCATCTCATAATAACCTGCCACATCTCATAGCTTTAGTTCAACTTCTAACTGAGTCTTTGGTGTACCTAAGTACAAACTAAATTCTTTCTACCTTAAAAAGCCTTTGAAAATGTCTGCCTAAGCATAAAGTTGTGGCAGTGATGTTACGGTTGGCTGAAAAAGCTTGGAAGTACAAGTGGATAATTAGGGTCATTGTGCAATTCCCTGGATGAACAGCGGAAGTGCCACAGGACATGTGAGCGGCCGAGGGAGGGAGAGCAAAAAAATGAGAGTGAGAGGAAGAGTAAAGAGTGTATAGGATACAGTATTATGCAAAGCTTGGCAGCTCACAGGAGAGCTGCCAAGCATGGATGGCCTGGTTCATATTAACAGACAATTACAGTTTAATCCCACAGGAGGAGAAATATATCAAAGAAGCACTGAAAGCCTATTCCTGTCTGCAACGTCTGTTGTCCCATCACAGTGCTGGGCCTGACAGAATAAGCAAATCACAATTTTGTCTGTTAACCTGCATACAAGACAATCAAGCCCAACTGACAATCATTAGATATGAAGCAATTTTCAAAATGTTCTCCTGAAACTTTCAAAACATCCTGTGTATAACAACCACTTGACTTCTGGTGCACCAAGTGCTGTACTGATGAGATGACAGCTAAATATTTAAAAGTCTGCACTCTTATCTTTCTCATCCAGTCTTGCTCGTGAGACTGCATGAAAATGTTTGCATGTTTGCTTGTTGACCCACATTAGGTTAAACAGTTACATGTGCCGGCTGGTGGTGGTGGTGGGGCTATATATGGGAAATTTGAATTGTTATGTACTGCCGTTTGACTCTTTCTGCTCTGACTGATGTAAATGAAGCCTGCAGAGTGTTCGCCGGAGCACAGCGCAGATGCACAATAGGACCATCAATAAAATTTCAGGACTTACAACGGGGAAAGGGGGCATATTTCCCATTGGGTTACAATGACACACATATGGAGCCTATAAGAAAGAGAGAGAGAAAAAAATCATGGACATAGAGATGAACACACCCCTATGGAGCGGCTGAGATTCCTCACATTCTGAGCAGGGGCCCGGGCATGCCAGCTGTTGGAATGTGACTCCTTTACTCACACAGGCAAACACACATGAACACACACATATATACAGGGTACTTATACATGTGAAGCGTAAATTAAGATTTCATTTATACTTGGTCTACAAGTATAATGGGTCACCAATTCATTTTTATTGTATTTATACGTCTGTTTATAAGTCTAACATAATAACCTGACCTTTTGTGGTGCAATGAATGAGTGATACAATCAATAAGCATGAGGCTGCTCAGCATCAGATAATGCAAACCTGTTGTTCTGAAAATGTGGCAGTTATAAGATGGTTATAAAACAATACATTAGCGAGGAGGTGTGAGGACGTTATCCACATCAAGGTATGCTACCTTTGAGCCTCGGAAACATCGAGCCACTGCACACTTCTACAAAGCTTAGCCCAAAAGACTCCACTGCTAATGATGGTTACTAACTAGGGGGCCACTCCATCTAAACAATCAAAGTCTTCTAGACTGGAAAGATCAGAGCTGTTCATGCCAATATTTGCCATGTGTCAACTATCTAATATGACAGTGAAAATGTTTCAACCAGAAAAGTTGAGTGGCTGTCACAGGGAGGGTGGAGACAGTCTTACACTACATGAATATAACACTTCCCACTTGCTGAGTGGCACAGAATGGGTACAGAGGTGTAAATAGCTGCCCTCCACATCAGCACAAACACAGAGAGTGATGCAGAAAGAGGCGATTTCTCACTTTCAGCATGAGGAGAAAGTTTATAACAGGCACAGAGTCACAGTCATAGTTAACCATGTGATCGTCACCGTACCTCAAAACTGAATCACTTTTTAAAAAACTTTTTTAGTATCACACTAATTTGCCAACTTTTGAGATAAATCAAGAATTTATTGTTTCTCTTAAATTAAAATTAACAGTTGTGACTTTAACAATTTACAATAACAATAGAGGGAGCGAATGGTATGTCCTTTAAACAACATCTTTGAATCAAAGACACACACTTGAAATGTAATCCCAGTGAGATTACACAATTTCATCAGTCAAACAGAGACTGTTTGATACATTGTGTCTAGCACAGACAGACATCGTTTCACTGGAGCATTATCATTCACGACCTAATGATGGAGATGTTGGAGCTGTGGATGTTTAATATTACATTTCAATCAAGGAATGAACTCCTAGCATAAATGTCTGTTCATCTGTGATTGTATTACTCATTTCAGCTTCATAAATCAAATTGACACAATCACAAAAACCATAGTAAACAAGTCAACATGTGTCAGACATCTGTTAATGTGATGTGTTTTTGTCATGCTAACCGAACCAGCATAACACAGCACATGAGCACACTCTCACGCATAAACACAGATTGCAAATAAATTGCTTCAAACGACCACAGAGAGGCTGTTTGAGGCTCGGGGCTCACACAGTAGTGTGTCCTTGACACAGCTGGGTCAGATAACTCTAGTGAGAACACATTTGTGTACCATCAAAGACTAACACATGTACATTATCTCAGCAGCAGAGGCTTCTATAATCTTACATTTCACCGCATTTCTTTGACATTTGCACTCTACAAGCTCATTTATTGAGAAGTCTCAATAAAGGCATGTTTGTGCAGGTGCTGCTTTGTTGCACAGACACTACCTCACACCAGAATTCCCCCTTTTCACTCTTCAACATGCACCTATGTTTCCATCTTTTTTCAAGTCCAATCAGAGACACAAAATAAGCATTCTGCTTTTCTTATCCTAAAGTGCCTTCAATTGGATCTTCCTTCAAATGCCATTCAGTATTACTTGACTTAATAAATCTAAAAACTGATACATTATTACAAAATTTAAACAATACTCTGATCCGAAGTGTACCTGTAAAGACTCCCTAAAATGTTGGAAGTGTATAGACATACAATTCACAGAGTTTAAGGTAAGCTGAGAGAGAACAAGTGGTTTGAGGAAAACAACAATCCTGAGGCCAGAAATGGCATGCCTCTTTCTGGATTCATGATCAGTGGAGTAACCTTGTGGCATTTTCTAAAGACACAGAGGGTATCAGTTTTCACAGGGTCTTCAAAACCCACAACAAATACACCTGTCGAGTCTAGTTTCCAAGTGACAACAAAGACGAGCTTTGCAGTGGTGTACATAAAGAGGCAGACGGGGTCTAAACAGGTAGCAGAAGATCTGAGTTATTTAAAATCTCAAAGCGGCTAAAAACCGCACACACCCACATTCCAGCTGGCGAGCGGAGGATCATTTTTTCAGCTGGATGTTCGACCTGTCTTTCTGCCATTTCCACCCTTAAACTTAACTCCTCAGGTCATGACAAATAAGCAATCACATTCAAACTTCCTGGGAATATTACAAAACATGTATCTCATTGCCTCCTCTCTGTGTTGACTCATCTTGTGTTCATTCACATTTGTGCTCTTCAGAAGAAGAAAACAAAAAAAACCCCAAAACACACAACATTTGTAGAGCCAGTCTCCACATACCTCTATTAATGATCCCTCTCCTCTTTCTGGACCTCAACTGGATCTTTGAAAACCTCCCTGTGAAGTCACTGGGATCAAACTTATCCACTGACAGAGAGGCAATACGGTCCAGAACGATCTCATCCTGGCCTTCACTTTGGTTCACCCCGTGATCCTGATGTTGGTTCAGACAGTGGCCATTGCAATGATCTGAAGCACTGCTTTCAGCCCCAAGGCTGGTGGTGCTTTTGACATCTTCTAGAGACATGTCTCCCCTATTTGCTCATTAGCCAGTCTCCACAGGAGCTCACCGACACCTCGTAGAATATTGTCAAAATGTGGCCCTCCTCAGAGGAAGAAAGACAACTTTACATTGTTCCACAGAAGACTCAAAAAAAAAAAAAAATCCTTGTCCCAGAGGAAGGAAAAATACTTAAAAAGGCCATTCAGTCCATTTTCACTCTTCACCTTTTTCCCCACATTTTGGTATCCAGTTTCCTTTCAGGGTTTATTCGCTTTATGTTGTGTTCATTCAATCCTGAGACAGTGAGCTCATCGCTTTGTTGTTACACAGTTCTCCTGAGAGTTCAGGTCTTCCTCTCGAGGCTTTCTCACAGTTGTTTAAGATTTTGAAAACATTTTTTTTGTAAAAAAAAATCTTATTTTATTTGAAAGCAGATTTTCTGTAAAACCTTTCTTCTCTTTGCGTGCCCCACTTCAACTCTCACCTGCTCTCAGAGTGTTTCTCCTTCTGTCTTTTTCAGCCCTCTGAGGCACAGCTGTGTTTCTTCACTCTCAGGTGGTGAAAAAAGGGGAGGGAGCCAATTCCAAGAACGCAGCTTGATTGGGTGGTTTGTTAAATCTGGGTGGTTCTTTTACCCCTCCACTCCGTCGCATTTTCTTCCTCTCTTTTTCCTCTCTCCTACTCACCTTCCCTCACAGAGGCATTTTTGGCAATGAGAAAAATGATTTCTTTCTTGCGTCCTCTCTCACACACCTGCTTCCTGACTCTTGTTTCATCCTTTTTCCCCTCTCGCGTAGCAGTAGAGCATTAAAGAATGGCATCTGTTTACTGCTTTGGATAGCCGGAACACTGCGTGTTGGTGTGTCAGATACCCTGCGCTCACTGGTCGAAGCTGTTTAGCCAGTTACAGTAACCTCAATTGTTAATGGTGTAGGATTCCTGAGGACAGACACACCCATTAACAAAGCTTGGAGGGGTGGGGGGTAGGGTGTTTGGGTGGGTGAAAACACAAACAGGAAGCACAGTAGCCTAAAATTATGTTTGTAACAATCAGCTGCTGATTAGTACACACATTTCAGAGACAACTGTGGGGTGTGATTGTCATGTGGTTTTAAATCTGTCAAATAAAGTCTGGCAAATGCATATTTATGTACACTCATGAAAAAAAAGAAAACAATGGCAGCTATACACGGAAGTGTTACAACATTATGATATAAGTAGGCTACTGTTACTGTTGAAGGTAAAACTTCCTTGATCTAATTCTGGAAAGGGACCAGGAATTACGCCAAATGTCAAAACGCAAATGACATCCCAGCCCCTTATCCAAAAACAAATCTCACGGGGAATACACTGCACTGTTTTAGTTTAACCCTAATTATGTGTTTCTTTAATGCTAATCCTTTAATCCTAACTCACATTACTAAAAGTCTTCCTCAATATGTAAATGGAAATTTTTAAAGTCAAAGCCTCGCAAATAATGTGCAGGGTCTTTTTTCAAACACTTACACTACATGAATTATTCAAGTAAATGTTCTTTATTAAAAAAGTGTAATCTTTCTTTACTCCTCACTCAATCTTCTCTCTGCAGGTAAGGTGGTAAACATCTCTTGGGAGCTCCATATCCTCCGGTGACTTCCTGCTGTGTATGCCATCGTCATGACATCAGCTTCACTTGGTGAATCATCCCGGGATTTTGCGCATGTAGGTGTGAAAACAAAACTTTCACGCCCTCCATGTAAAGACTGCAACACAGGTTTAATTAGGATGATTAAAACTCTCTCGTATGGGAAAACACTAAACCCACTTTACACATTAAACACTGTTTGCAGGTTCAGTGGAGTGGGAAACCACATTGTGAAAAATGCTGGATAAAGCGAGATGGTGTTGTGCAGAGGGTGATGCTTTTTATACACAGGAAGTGATGTCTTTGTTGAAAATGAAAAAATATATACGTAAGGCATGTGGCTTTAGAAAGAATTGACGTTACCACAACTCTGTAGCCCTCTTCTCATCCCTGCTTCAGGCCATCTGCTTGAAGCTACACCTGCCACTGGCTGCTAACAGGAAATGAGAATTTTCCTTCCTTGAATTTTGTAATCTGTCTTTCTTGAATCTCCACAATCACCACAAACAAAGGAGACTTCAAATGCCATCAAGGTCAAAGGTCAAATAAATACATCACACAAGCTAGTGTCTGGAGACAAAACAAAGAGCAAGGAAATAGCTAACGGCTGGCAAACAGGCACAGTGAGGCTCGGTGCCAAAGTCAGTTAGAGAGGCGTGCCGTCCCCTAAGGCAGTACAACAGCCAACTATTAAAAACAGACTCATTCACTCTTCCTCACATGAACACACACAAACAGGAGACTTTTATTCTGTATTTAATCTTTAATTCTGACCAACCAATCAAAGAAACCCCACAGATAAAAGTATCTGTCTTTTCTGCATTTTCATTTTATCTGCATTAAGATATGTATTAGAAACAACCTGACCTGACTATTAGTATAATATTAGTTTTTTAGTCATAATTTCTGAGTTACTTAACAGCCTGCACACAAATCAGCCTGAATATGAATTATGAGATAAGCACCAGCTTCTGCCCGCAGTACAGACATGGTTTGGTGTTATGGGACAACCAAATAGACCCAAAGAGACACACACACAAACCACAGGGTCATAGGCTAAAATAAACAGCTGCCATTCCTTAACTGTGATTCCTCCCCTGAGCGTCCCTCTGTTTTTGTTCAGTTTTATGTAGACTGTGCAGCTTTTCAACTTTAGTTATCAGCCACAACACTGCCAACAAAGAAAGAAATGTGTCCCTGCAAGTCAGAGGTGAAAGTTGAGCTGAGAAGACAAAGCGGAGCCATCCAGTCTCACATTCAACATTCAGTCTGAAATGTAGAAACTACTTCCTCCCACACAGTCTAGGTCAAAGGAGACTGTGCCACAACCATTTTTTGTGGGATCTTTTATTTTAAAAATCAAAAATTGCAATTTTGCTGCTTTTTCCATGTGTTCACATCCCAGATTAACAAGATTCATAGAATTAATTATTAATCTGAGAATGATGGTCATTTTAAACCCAATTTTTTTCCACCTTTTTCTGCTTTGTACCTCTTAGTTTAACCTCAGCAGCCCAAAGCAACCCCTTGTATTTCTTCTCTGATCATCCCTCCACCTACTATTTAAATTGCACCATCTGGGACCTCTGTGACAGGGGACTTTTATCTCTCTTGTCAGTCAAATACGTTGTCTTGTTAACAGTTTCCAGACTCCCCCGTACACTCAGCAAGCCGGTCGAACAAGAGAAGATAAACAAGTTTACTTCTGGTCTTAAGCAACAAATCAAGACTAATTCAGTTCACAGTTAATGACACCTGCGCCTCACCACAAGCATCAGTCCAGATCACAGGGGACATTTGCTCCCGCAAGAGCGTATGACTGAGTGCATATTTTGAGTTAACACTTATAATAAAGGAGAGTGATTTTACTTTGTGGTTAAATCAAGCACCAAATACCTTTCAGCCTTACTAAATCATTATCATCATTGATGCGTGTGACAATAAAGAAAATGAAGGTTAGTAAATTGTTATTGTTTAAGTAAAAGTTACATGTAAGAATCCTACATTCAAATTTTCCTTGTGAACAGTACAAAGGAATTAACATTTAATTAAAAGTAAGGGAATCCTTCATGATGTCACTAAATGTTAGAATTGGCTGGTTGGTGTGTGATGAACAAAGCTGATTAAGTACAACACCTACTTTATACATGCATGCCTTCATAAAACTGGTTTAAACAGGCAAAGTAACTGACATGTTTATATTTACTGCATGTTTGGGCAGGGTTTAAGCTGAGAGTGACTTCTCGGAGTGAAAATGAAACTTTCACTTTTAGCGGCTGCATTTTCCGCATGCTTTCAAAACTACTTTGATTTTTGTTTTATAGTGTAAAGTATGAACACCACATTGTACACTGCGTACAAGGTTGTACGCAAAAGAATTGCATTCCATAAAGGTGTGTAATTATTTTTAGCCAGTGCTGGGGAAGAATGGAAGGCTTGATTATCAGACTAATAATTCATTTTTGTTGACTTAAACTCAAACATCAAACAGATTCAATTGATTAAAACAGCCTATACAAGTGAAAAGATGTGTCACGAGTTTAAAATTGATCACGTTTAAAAGTTTGCAATGCACCACTACAATTACTGTACTGTCTGCCACCCTATTGTGATATTTTGCCTCAGGCTCTCTGCAGGTCTTTTAAAATACCTTTTTCAATCACTTTCAGTCCGGTCCTTGTCTCTGACCATTTTCAGAGGATTGTCTTTCAATTGTTAAGCAACTTAACACTAATCTAAGAACCATTCAACCATAACATAAGACAGCCTGTCACAAAAAACAAAAAAATAAAACAAAACATAATATGACCCCATTTCTTTAGTTGAATCAATGAAAATTACCGACATGAAGGCAGATGTGAAGGAGCTATTATCTCAAAATGTCTCATATCTTACAAAAAGAAGTGGCGGTATATAAAAATGTATTAATAGCAGATGAACAGTATCTGAAAGTCATGTCTTTAAGGAATAGAAAACAAGCCAGATCCAGACAGGACCTGAGAGATGCATCTGGCCTTTCAGTTGACCCATCTACTGTTTGCTGTGGTCTCATCAGAAATGATCTCAGTGGAAGGGAAACAGGGAGAAATAGCCAAGGTATGTCAAACTGCACAAGAACTTGACTAACTAAAAATCAAAAACAGATCTTAACTACTTGGTTTGAACCAAGAGATCAGGAGAGCGGTACAACAGTCTACAGGTATCAGTAAAACATAGTGGAGTCTTCTTTTTTTAGCATGACAATGATTTCAAACACACTTCTAATGCAGTAAAGGCATACCTGGAGAGAAAAACACACAAAGCAACACTATCAGCCATGGATTCGTCTCTCTACAGAGTCCAGACCTCAACATTACTGAAGCAGTGTGGGATCTTGGCAGAGAGCAGAATAAAAGGCAGCAACATCCAAAGAAGAGTTTTGAATGTGCTTCAAGAAGCCCCAAGAACTATTCCTGAAGACTACTTAGAGATATAACAAGACAGCTTGTCAAAGAGATTTCAGGCTGTGTTGAATAATAAAGGTGGTCACACCAAATATTGACTTTCAAGTTTGTTAGAAGTGTAAAAACTCTGTTTTTGCATTATATAATGTATTTGCATTATTTTTGCATGCTTCAACAAATCACTGCACCTATTTTTCATTTTCCCGATAAAATATAAAGAAATGAGGAGTGACTCAGCACTTTTTCTCAGTATTGTAGCTGTATTGTCCACATTGGTAGTTTAACAACTGATTATCTTCCATCTTTTTTTTCTCCTGCCATTATCATGCCCAAACACCGGCTCTACAATGGTGCCCTCTTGAGCCCATTACAGAAACAAAAGCTCTGCTTACCAATAGCGTTTCTTTCTGAGGAGGTCAGGTTTGTTAGTTTGTACGTTGACAAGATTGTTTTAAACACAATTAGCTTTGCCTGCAGCGCAGAAAAGATAAAAGCAAGGACTGATGGCTTGATTTTAAAAACAAAATGAGACATCAAAACATCAATTACAAAAAAATGCATCACGGCATTACATCACACTAGCCATTGAAGTGTACGTGTAAACAGACACACACACACAGCAATATGTCTTTCCATATAGAGCTGTGTTATATAACAGTATCTCTGGAGTCTCCAATGTGCGGGCTAATGCATAATCAAACAGCCTCAGAGCTCCATTAAATCTACAGGCGTGAAACAACGCTCCCTCAACAATTTCCTAAAATCTTAAAACAAACACACACACACACAAAACACACACAAGCAAATTCAATTAATTCTTTGTTAAATCAATACATCGACACGCCGCTCAAACAGGCTTAACAGGCCATGTAAGACAAAAACTATTTAGCTGCTCTCTGAATAATATTCGGAGAACAGCACACCCATAAAATGAGCACCTGGGGCAAAACAAACAGGGAGCGTGATGGTAAGGACTGTGTGATGATGTCTTCTGTGTGTGAGTCAACTGGTGTGTCTCTGGCAGAAGAACCACGTTATGTAAGGCAGTGGGAGTGAGGTGTCTAGTGGTATCTATGGGAACAAAGAGGGTGAGGAAAGACAGAGAGCTCAGCTGACTGAGGTTCACCAGTCCAGAGTGTGAGGTCGCACTTTCTGTTGTTCACACATACGCGCGTGTGTGTGTGGAGATGGCTGAGCAGTTACTTTCTGGCAGATTTACTTAAACAAATAAAGGGTGGCCATGCTCATCCACACCGTACAACCTTAATTAAGCTTCCAAAAATATATTTTGGAAACTTACAGCAGCATTATACCAGATTAGTCTCTGCCACTCATGTTAAAAGTTGTCTGGAAAAAATAAAAAAAAAGTTGTCATGAGCTCCTTAGATCTGATCTCTGTGACCTGTGAGCGGGATTGAAGGGCCTGTCGACAAATAGACGGTAAAGCTTAAAAGAACTCAGCCATTTACACTAACGTGCCAAAAAACAGAGTCTCAAGTATCATAAAAGGGGTGAAAGAAGGCTTCTCTACAAAACTTGAGAAACCCGATAGTAGAGGGCCAAAAATTTTAAAATGATACTCTCACATGGATAGTGGCTGATAGCAAACTCTTTGTTTGAATAGCCAATATTCTCTACAACTAAATGCACAGAAACAAATGCCAATTCTAATTTTAAATAATAAAGTTTCTCTCAAAATGAATTTTTAATGTGGTTTGATGATGCTAAAAGGTAATAAATGCAGGGCTTTTTGCTCCACTACAGTGGTGCTGATGTATAAATCAGTCATGCTACAAAGGCAATTGAAGCCCGAGTGGGGCAGCGCATTATAAAGCACCTCCACGTATTAAACAGCAAGTACAAGAAAATTTAAATCTTAAAAAAAGTTTCAGATTCAAACAATTAAAGAAGGACTTCCTTAAATAAGCTTTGAATCTGTAAGAATAATCACTATCTGTGCAAATGCATTATGCTTATTTAAAAATGAAATCAAACTAGACTGGTGTAGAGGAAACTTATTCCAAAAACACCAGTCTGGATTTCAGGAATTGTACATCTTGAAATCCAGATTGGGAACAAACTTAAAGGGATCGAAGGAACCTCAGAGAAGCACAATACTCTGACACACATGTCAAACTGTGTGTGTGTGTGTGTGTGTGTGTGTGTGTGTGTGTGTGTGTTACTTGTAGCGTAAATCCATACCCAAAACAATAGAGTTAACTGGGTCACTCCTACTGCTGCTGCTGACTGGCTGTGCCAAAAAAGCTGGAGTGATGAAGAGGACTATGATTCATGAGAAAGAAAGGGAGTAAGCCTGAGATGTGTGAACAGTGTGAGCAGCACACTTCACCACAGCACAGCACAGTACAACACAACACAACAGAAGAGCACAAAACCCCTATTAAATATCAATCAGATTTCAAAACATTTAAAACAGTCAGCAGGGTACTGCTGCCTGCAATGATACATCCTCAAACACTGGCTTCCTCTCACAAAACATCCAAGCTGACTGCTTCTGGACATCTCAGCAATGGGATAATAACAACGGGAGACCACCCGACCTGGACTACACATTGATCCACAGCCCACAACTCTATACGTCTTCTCAATGACGAAAAACACCTCATCGGTGAGGGGTCCAAAAGGCCCAGACAGGGTATCAGACGGGCACCGGAACTGAGAGACGTGCGTGTTTTCTCTTCCAGACGTGACACACTTTTTTTTTTAATGCTCCCAGATTGTAATCACTGGCAAGTAGCACTGCTGGTATTTACATTAGCTCCCTCGCTGATAGCTAAAGTGTAGCGTAGCCATCATAAAGTGTGATTTACTATGATAGTCGCTGTTTTAGATAAACACTGTTGCTTTAGCTAACTTGCCTCACAAAGCCGCTCGGCATTGTTCGCTGTGTTGGTGGCACCGAGGCAACTAAAGAAGCGAGTTTAGGTTAAGTCACATTCTCCTTTTCTTTCTTTTAATGGCCGACCACTGTAACCGGCTAAGCCTATGGCTAACTCAGCTGCTAAAGAGCTAGTAGAAGCCCCCCGTGGTAGTTAGAGCTATCGATGTTGTATTAAGAAATTGCTCGGTTCCCTTTGTGGTTGACACAGAGCCGTTAAACAGCACCGGGCATAGCACTGGCGAATCATTTAGATTAACTGTACCTTTTCTGCGTCGACCTCGGCCACTACAGGATCATTTCCTAGCACCAGTTCTTTGTTTATGTGATTCGGTGGCTTGTTTTCATCAATCCTCCTCGTCTCTCTCCTCCAGGAGTCGTGCCGCCTCAGCTGACAGCGCTACTGCTCGGGATGTGAGTGCCCCGCCCTTAGCAACCAATCGAACGCCAAGAAGCCGGTAACTGAGGCAAGACAAGCTTCCTATTGGTTAGCAGCTGTGTCCATAAACGTGTCGCTAGGGGCGCACCTTGGACCAAGGGCAGGACACCTGCTATGAAAGGATGCTGAGAACCGCAGGTGAGACCAAATCAAGAGAAGTAAAAGCCGTGGAAAACAAGTCCAAAGACACGTTGTAGCAGGATAACAGGCACGTGTATGATACGTAGCTGCACAAACTAATATGGAGGTGAAACAGCTTCATTTTTGTATTGTGATTATCATTACCTTTTTTTTTTTTTTTTTTTTTTACCAAGAACTCCCACTGAGAACAGCATCTCGTTTACAAAAGAAACCTGGCTAAACTAGAGACCATACAACCTAACACATCTAAAAAAAAAAAAAAAGAAAAAGCTAGAAATACAACAAAATGTGCACAATCCTACACATAATAATATGAATATAAAATATGAGTGCTATTGTTATGGCTAAAAATAGTCATAACATAGAAGATTAAAGCATTAAATGACTTCTCAAAAGAAACACCCACAAGTGTCCTTCACTACATTACTTATTATGCTTTTAAATTGAATATATAAATATTACTTCATTTTTCATTTAAATTGATTAGAAATGTTATTTTTTGTATTAAAAATTTATAATTCTTTATTAATATTTATTAATACAAAAAAATCAGCAAGGAGGACAATTTGTATTACCGATAGCAAGTACCAATTCAGTTATAAGAAGTATTTTAGATGGTGCTTTAAGGAATAGAATTTGGTGCCACTGCAGATAGAGAGAAACACTTTTGACTACAGTTAGAAACTGTTAACATGAGCCTGGATCTGTAAAAGTTATATCAGGTATAATTTGTGCTGTGAGAAGCTGTTTTTTGTTGTTTGTTTGTGTGTGTGTGTGTGTGTGTGTATGTTTAACAGCAAACTATTAAAATGTAAGGATTTGTGACCCCAGGAATAAAGGTGCTGCACTGCTTCAGCTAATAGGAATCTTGAGAAAATAAACTGAAGATAGAAGGATGTTTAAATGTAGGTCTGTTTTGTAAATTATCCCATGTCCAAAGTGACAAAGTAACCATTTAGAGAAGTGTAGCTGGTAGCTATTGGTATGTGGACAGAGAGGGATACAGAGCTAAACTGGAAGTTTAGCTAGAATGGTTTTATAGAGGAAAACAATGCCAGCACTGTTTTTTGGTAATCAAGGTTTTCAGTCATGTTCATTTTATAATAGGGAAATATTCATCTCCGTGTGTATGTAAATAAACATACATAAAGTACACCACTGCTTATTTTTGTTTGCGCTGTCTTCCTTTCAGGTTACAGAAAGCCTTAAAGAATGACCTACTACTGCTCATACAAAAAAGCCAAAAATATATGAATGTGCTTCATGTTAGTTCATGTCTTTTTATTGTTATTTAATTTAAGAAAAACCAATATAGAGCCTGACACCAACAAACACCATCAAAAAGCACACAACTCACACCGAGAGGATGCGTACCGAATTTTATACACTAAACAAACATATGCAGATCAATACAGCATAACAGGAAATAAGGGCCTTGTTAGGATTCCATTGCTTGGCATATTAATGAGAAATGTATGCAAGTATTAAACAGCCATTTTTATTTATCTGTCCAGCTTTCCTTTTCATGTCATCAGTGTCTAAACTCCTCCACGTTTAATGATTGTCACTAAGTTAAAGGAGCTTTTAAAGGTCCATTGGTGCACTGATTAAAAAAAAATAAAAAAATCAATCATCAAAACATGAAAGAAATCTGGAAAAGTCCAGCTCCAAAGTCTCATGTGCAGATGTTGAGAGTGTCGCAATTCAGTCTCCTCATTTGTCAGTTTGTTAATTACATGTAATATGACATACGTGTACAAAATGCTTTCATCCAAGTTGTCAGTCAAATGAAGAGTTCAGAACAGTTCTCTTAAACAGCATGACTATGGCACAAAGGGCCAGCACCATATTGGTTCAGTTTCAACATTAGTTCAGTCAAAGCAGATACAGTACATGTAAATGGAAGAATATGACATGAAACCAAGAATTATGAGGATAGTTAAACAAGCTGATAAAAACCCAAAAAGTGATGGGCATGGAGGAATTAAAGGGCAAGACAAAAAAGAAACCAGTAGGTAAGCAGAGATTAACTGGATAGCTCTGTATATAAAATATGTTCTTCATTAATATTATGCCACTGGTATTTGTCAGTCTCTCTGTGTTTGTCCCACAGCTTCTAAATTTCATAAAAAGTTCACCATAGGGACTGTTTAGGATCTATGTGTGTATTTTACAAGAGTCATCTAAACACTTTTCTTGATAGACTTAAGGAATTTTAAGGCAGGGATGTCAAACTCATTTTACATGAGCCACATAAAGCTCATTTTCATCTTAACTGAAATGCGCTTTTCTATCGTTTTAAAGAAGTTAACTGCACAGTTAATCCCTCCTATATCTTAACAGATTAATGAAAAGTGCAATTTAAATTGGGCATCTCCTTTTACGTGATAAAGAAATGCTGCTGTAAGTAAATAAAAAGAAATCTGTCAGAATGACTTTTGGGCTTTGACAGTAAGAAATAAATGTGTAAAATTACATAAAAAGTTTTGGTAGCTCATTGCCCAGAGTGTCCTATCATTAAAAAAGTTCTGTTTTCACTGGGAGGAAGTGGGGAGCGTGGTTTTTATCAGTAGAAAAAAAGCTGTAAAACTTATGAGAGTACGGTAAAAAGTCCAAGATTTATGAGCTCCTTCAATTTCCCCAAAGCAGCCCAATGGGACTAGAGTTTTTGCCTGGCCAATTCTAGCCCCTGGGCCCTATGTTTGACACCCATTTTATGGTCTGCGCCATCCTCAGGATGGCTTGACATCAACAGTATATTTTATAAATTATGACTGGACCAGTTGTAAGATCTTGAATTTTTATATTATGTTCATTATATTTTATTAATTCAAGTGGTGAAGTGCAACAGTGGTTAGGTCTTTTGCCTCAAAGCAAAAAGGTCTGGCCTGCATGGGCTCTCTTTGGGTACTATTTGTATTTGGGTCCAAATATGTTCATGTTAGGATATTTGGTGATTCTATCCTGGATGTGGGTGTGAATGTGAACGTAAAACAATAAAAAAGGACTAGTAGCTTACAAAATGCTGTATCTTTACAAATACATCATCAGGCATAGAGAGGATCTGCGCTTATAAGTGACACCTGCTGGAGGTAAACGGGTGGCTGGTAGCACAGACCCCGTGACGTCTCCATAAAGATTGTGGACGAGGTAAGGCTTTTGCGGTCTTTCTTCAGACATAATACTCCTCCTGGCAGAAGAGTATTAGGAGTATTGCCAGTGACAGAGTAAAACTTCCACCTGCTCTCTGAAGAAGCTGGTGGTCAAGGTGTACAGGATGGGGTTCAAGGCACTGTTGATGGGAAGGATGAAGATGACAACCCAGCTGGAGATAGTGCCTAAGGAAGGAAACATTTCACAAGTGATTGAAATCTAGAGAAATATAATTGTGTTGATGCTTGTTAGCAAACTATTCAATAAAGTAACACAGTGACCTATACATACACACACACATGTATACACACACACACACATATATATATACATATACACACACATGTATATATATACAGTGGGGCAAAAAAGTATTTAGTCAGCCACCGATTGTGCAAGTTCCCCCACTTAAAATGATGACAGAGGTCAGTAATTTGCACCAGAGGTACACTTCAACTGTGAGAGACAGAATGTGAAAAAAAATCCATGAATTCACATGGTAGGATTTGTAAAGAATTTATTCGTAAATCAGGGTGGAAAATAAGTATTTGGTCAATAACAAAAATACAACTCAATACTTTGTAACATAACCTTTGTTGGCAATAACAGAGGTCAAACGTTTACTATAGGTCTTTACCAGGTTTGCACACACAGTAGCTGGTATTTTGGCCCATTCCTCCATGCAGATCTTCTCGAGAGCAGTGATTTTTTGGGGCTGTCGCCGAGCAACACGGACTTTCAACTCCCGCCACAGATTTTCTATGGGGTTGAGGTCTGGAGACTGGCTAGGCCACTCCAGGACTTTCAAATGCTTCTTACGGAGCCACTCCTTTGTTGCCCGGGCGGTGTGTTTTGGATCATTGTCATGTTGGAAGACCCAGCCTCGTTTCATCTTCAAAGTTCTCACTGATGGAAGGAGGTTTTGGCTCAAAATCTCACGATACATGGCCCCATTCATTCTGTCCTTAACACGGATCAGTCGTCCTGTCCCCTTGGCAGAAAAACAGCCCCATAGCATGATGTTTCCACCCCCATGCTTCACAGTAGGTATGGTGTTCTTGGGATGCAACTCAGTATTCTTCGTCCTCCAAACACGACGAGTTGAGTTTATACCAAAAAGTTCCACTTTGGTTTCATCTGACCACATGACATTCTCCCAATCCTCTGCTGTATCATCCATGTGCTCTCTGGCAAACTTCAGACGGGCCTGGACATGCACTGGCTTCAGCAGCGGAACACGTCTGGCACTGCGGGATTTGATTCCCTGCCGTTGTAGTGTGTTACTGATGGTGACCTTTGTTACTTTGGTCCCAGCTCTCTGCAGGTCATTCACCAGGTCCCCCCGTGTGGTTCTGGGATCTTTGCTCACCGTTCTCATGATCATTTTGACTCCACGGGATGAGATCTTGCGTGGAGCCCCAGATCGTGGGAGATTATCAGTGGTCTTGTATGTCTTCCATTTTCTGATGATTGCTCCCACAGTTGATTTTTTTCACACCAAGCTGCTTGCCTATTGTAGATTCACTCTTCCCAGTCTGGTGCAGGTCTACAATACTTTTCCTGGTGTCCTTCGAAAGCTCTTTGGTCTTGGCCATGGCGGAGTTTGGAGTCTGACTGTTTGAGGCTGTGGACAGGTGTCTTTTATACAGATGATGAGTTCAAACAGGTGCCATTCATACAGGTAACGAGTGGGGGACAGAAAAGCTTCTTACAGAAGACGTTACAGGTCTGTGAGAGCCAGAGATTTTCCATGTTTGAGGTGACCAAATACTTATTTTCCACCCTGATTTACGGATAAATTCTTTACAAATCCTACCATGTGAATTCATGGATTTTTTTTTTCACATTCTGTCTCTCACAGTTGAAGTGTACCTCTGGTGCAAATTACTGACCTCTGTCATCATTTTAAGTGGGGGAACTTGCACAATCGGTGGCTGACTAAATACTTTTTTGCCCCACTGTATATATATATATATATCCATAGGTCCCTCATCCTATTCATGTAGCCCCTTCCGCCGGGGTTACTTGCGTAGTAGCATTCCAACAACGCCCTTTTTTTTGTCTCTTGCCCACCGATGCCTTCCTGTTCCAGTAGCCCACTTTTCGTCAGGGTACCCTGGTTCCTCAACACCTGACGCGGACCTCGTTGATCCGGGCGACGTCCGAGCCGGCATGCCTTCATATTTATCCGTCTCGCTCATGTCTGCGGTAGGCTTGCTTAATATAGGGGGTCTAGCCTTAGGACCCTTACTGGATACAGACGCCCCAGGCAGGAATCGAACTCGCAATCCTGTGTTCCCAAAGGCGTGTAGCCGTGAAGTTCCCTCAGAAGGTCTGCTAGATGATGTTAATGCAGCACTACGGGCAATACCTACAACCACGATTACCGACACTAACAAGCTGATCTACAATACGGCAACAGTGATCAGTGACATGCTTGGCTACAAGTTGAACAGCGACAAGGGGCAGTACCCTCCATGGAGAAGGAGGCTAGAGGGCAAGATCAAAGTAGCACGGAGGGAGGTTAGCCAACTAACGGAGTTGCAGAAAGGTGCGACAAATAAGGTGCCTAAGAAATACAGCAAGCTGTCCATACCTGAGGCCTTGGAAACTGCCAAGCAAAGACTCACAGCCTTGGCCAGCCGCTTGAGGAGGTACACCAGAGAGATAGAAGGCAGGAGAATAAACCAGCTGTTCTCCACAGAACCAGCAAAGGTGTACTCTCAGTGGCAAGGGAACAATAAGAGAACAGCACCACCAAGGCTGGAGACGGAGCAATACTGGAAGAGCATATGGGAGAAGGATGCAACCCATAACGGCAATGCTCAGTGGCTAGAGGATCTGAGGGCTGACCACAGCGACCTCCCTGAACAGGGTCCAGTAACCATCACAGTGGCAGATATCCAAGAAAGGGTCTCCAGTATGAAGAGTTGGACAGCACCAGGGCCCGACATGGTTCACGCCTACTGGCTGAAGAAGCTGACTGCACTCCACGAGCGTCTGGCAGCACAAATGAACCAGCTGCTAGTTAACGAGAGACACCCGGAATGGCTAACTGAAGGCCGGACGGTCCTGATCCCCAAGGACCCCAAGAAGGGACCGGTCCCCTCCAACTACCGACCAATAACCTGCCTCAGTACTACATGGAAGCTCCTGTCAGGCATCATATCGGCTAAGATGAACAGGCACATGGGTCAAT
Organism: Rhamphochromis sp. 'chilingali'; assembly: GCF_963969265.1. Classification (NCBI taxonomy): domain Eukaryota; kingdom Metazoa; phylum Chordata; class Actinopteri; order Cichliformes; family Cichlidae; genus Rhamphochromis; species Rhamphochromis sp. 'chilingali'. The sequence continues at coordinate 18,375,873 of NC_137946.1, forward strand.
ACATGAGCGGGACACAGAAAGGAATTGGCAAGAATACCAGAGGCGCAAAACACCAGCTACTGGTAGACAGAACAATCAGCCGAGACTGCAAGACCAGACTGACCAACCTGTGCACTGCCTGGATTGATTACAAGAAGGCCTATGACTCAATGCCCCACAGCTGGATACTGGAATGCCTAGAATTGTACAAGATCAATGGGACCCTAAGAGCCTTCATCAGGAACTCAATGGGGATGTGGCGTACAACACTAGAGGCCAACTCCAAGCCCATAGCACAAGTCACCATCAAGTGCGGGATCTACCAAGGAGATGCTCTGTCCCCACTGCTGTTCTGCATAGGCCTGAACCCCCTCAGTGAGATCATTAACAAGACTGGCTACGGATACCGACTACGGAACGGAGCAGTTGTCAGCCACCTCCTGTACATGGATGACATGAAGCTGTATGCCAAGAGTGAACGAGACATCGATTCACTGATCCACACTACCAGGCTATACAGCAATGACATTGGAATGTCGTTCGGACTGGAGAAGTGTAGTCGGATGGTAACAAAGAGAGGGAAGGTAGTCAGAACTGAGGGGATTGAACTACCAGAAGGCAACATTGCAGACATAGAGGACAGTTACAAGTACTTGGGGATCCCACAGGCGAATGGGAACCATGAAGAGGCCGCTAGAAAAGCTGCAACCACCAAGTACCTGCAGAGGGTCAGGCAAGTCCTGAGGAGTCAGCTGAATGGTAAGAACAAGATCCGGGCCATCAACACGTACGCCCTGCCCGTGATCAGGTACCCTGCTGGGGTAATAGGCTGGCCAAAGGAGGAGATAGAAGCCACTGACATAAAGACAAGAAAGCTCCTTACCATGCATGGAGGGTTTCACCCCAAATCCAGCACCCTGAGGCTGTACGCTAAGCGGAAGGAAGGGGGCCGGGGACTGGTGAGTGTCAGCACCACAGTCCAGGATGAGACAACGAACATCCAAGAATACATTAGGAAGATGGCCCCAACTGACCGAGTGCTCAGTGAATACCTCAGGCAGCAGAAACCCAAGAAAGAGGAGGGAGACGAGGAACCATCATGGAAGGACAGGCCCCTGCACGGTATGTACCACCGGCAGATAGAGGAGGTGGCTGATATCCAGAAATCCTACCAGTGGCTGGACAAAGCTGGACTGAAAGACAGCACAGAGGCACTAATCATGGCAGCACAAGAACAAGCTCTGAGCACAAGATCCATAGAGGCTGGGGTCTATCACACCAGGCAAGACCCCAGGTGCAGGCTGTGTAAAGATGCCCCAGAAACAATCCAGCACATAACAGCAGGGTGCAAGATGCTAGCAGGCAAGGCATACATGGAACGCCATAACCAAGTGGCCGGCATAGTGTACAGGAACATCTGTGCCGAGTATAACCTGGAAGTCCCGAGGTCAAAATGGGAGATGCCCCCAAGGGTGGTGGAGAATGACCGAGCTAAGATCCTGTGGGACTTCCAGATACAGACGGACAAAATGGTGGTGGCTAACCAACCGGACATAGTGGTGGTAGACAAACAGAAGAAGACTGCCGTAGTGATCGATGTAGCGGTTCCGAATGACAGCAATATCAGGAAGAAGGAACACGAGAAGCTGGAGAAATACCAAGGGCTCAGAGAAGAGCTGGAGAGGATGTGGAGGGTGAAGGTAACGGTGGTCCCCGTGGTAATCGGAGCACTAGGTGCGGTGACTCCCAAGCTAGGCGAGTGGCTCCAGCAGATCCCGGGAACAACATCGGAGATCTCTGTCCAGAAGAGTGCAGTCCTGGGAACAGCTAAGATACTGCGCAGGACCCTCAAGCTCCCAGGCCTCTGGTAGAGGACCCGAGCTTGAAGGATAAACCGCCCGCAGGGGCGTGCTGGGTGTTTTTATATATATATATATATATATATATATATATATATATATATATATATATATATATATATATATATATATATATATATATATATACATATATACACACACACACACACACATATATCTATACATACACATATATCTATACATACACATATATCTATACATACACATATATCTATACATATATATGTTTCACTTCTTACCAGGGATCTCCACCTCCAGCAGCGAGAGGACTTTCACCAAAAATATAGGAATCCAGCAGAGGGCATTAGAGAACACGATGAAGAAAAACCTGTTGGCCACAGCCACATCTCTGTGCAGTCCGCTCCTCAGGTCGGTGGCATTGATGCCGGTTTTATAGATGGAGCAGAACATACTGGAGTAGGAGAATACAATCACCAGGAAAGCCACCAGGTTTAGACCTAAAGAGATACAAATGCTTTTCATGCTGGCTGGGACTATATCAAACACCGTTATGCAGTTCATACAGTATTAAATACAGTATTTAAGTGGTTTTGAACACAGGACAGTTCTGCTTCACAGATTTGTCCTGCGTAGTTTTTTTTACTTTACACTTTGTATATTCTGTGATAATGAACAATTTCGCATTTCTTTGGGTGTTTAAAGTTTAAATGGAAGATTGTCTTTCTTTTCTGAAAAAGACAATTTAAAAAAAAGATTTTACTGAACTCCAATTCAATTCAATTTCATTTATACATCACCAAATCACAGCAACAGTTGCCTCAAGGTGTTTTATGTTGTAAGGTAAAGACCCTACAATAATACAAAGAATTATTCCCACTTCTGAGTGCTGTCTCTTACTTATGTAAGTATAAAATATGGAATGAAAATTCATGAAAAACAAAATCTTCTATTCACCCAGAAAAATCCCTGTGGAATATCCTTTGGCAGTAGGTTTTTCTTGCCTGTCAGAGTGCAGGGGAAAGCAGACCCCATTACGTCCGTAGTAGTTCCCAAAGACGTCCTCATTCATTAGGGGCACGGCTGCAATAATAAACCCCAGCAGCCAGATCGAGGCCAGGACCACCTTAAAGCAGGACAACATACATGCTGTCAGGATTTCACACAAAGTACTCTTCAAATTCCCCAAATAAGAAAAGTTATGACTGCCTGGGTTTCCAAACTCTAGTTGACATTTATTTAATCAGATTTCAAGCATTTGCTTCAATCAAGTTGCCTCCTGCTGACTGACGAGTCACTTCATGTTCTGCCTCTGTGTGGACAATCTGGGAGAACAAGCAGTAGGTCTTTTAATTCTTTACTGGTGGATGTGAGGTGGGTGGAGGCATATTTACAGTAAATGGCTGACTCTTAGACTTGGTTCAAAGCAGTAAAATGAATAGTAGACTGTAGTAAATCTGGAAATGGTCAATATTTTGGGGATGGTGATGTTCAGGGGTTACTTTATACTTCATACCAAACCAGTAGAACAAAGGATATCTCTCTTTTGTTCTTCACACAAACTGTTTTCCCTTACAGCTAAGATTACTAGTGGACTAAAATGAGCTAACTGCACTTTACACCTACTGAAGGCATGAAGCTCCCAGCAAACAGTTTTTGTGCTGATGTTAATGCCAGAGGAGGTTTGGAGCTCTGCAGTTACTGAGTCAGTGAGCGTTGAGGACTTTTGTGCAGTGTGTTCTTCAGCAGTTTTTCTTCAAAATAAGAGTGACGATTACTTTGTAGACAAAGACAACAGTTGGATGACATTCATCAGGCACATTGTTCCCCATTTTGAAAAGTGCAACTTACCCCTGTCTGAAATTTGCCTGGGCGCAAATTTCTAAAAGGGAAAACAATGACAAGGAACTTCTCCAGAGTCAGGTAGGTCAGGAGGAGAACAGACACCTGAGGAGAAACATGCACCGCAAATGAAAACAACATGTTTTTAACTTATAAACTGAACACTGCTTTGAATATTGGCTGCACTGTTATTAGTAGAACCTCTATTATGACAGAGGAATCAACATGCAGAGGATGGAACTTGGGTTCACATCATTTATAAAGTCAGTCTAATGATGATTTATCCTGGAAAGTGCATAAAGTTCTGAGACAGGTTGTTAAACTCCAGCTGAGGCTTGTTATGTCTCCATCTGCAACAGCTAAAAGCAATGAGTGAGAGTGAATTATAAACACGTTTTTAAAGTAAAAGAGAGCATAATATGAGTACCTTAGTCTGCAAACATGATATTTATATAATGCAGAGCCAAAACAAGCTGATACAGCCAGTGAGCGGAACAAAAGATGATTTTAATCTTGAAGCTACTTTAGCTGAAAACAGCAGGGCAAAAGTACAAGCAAAAAGCGAAGGATGTGTAAGTGCAACTCCTTGTGATGTGTCAGTTTTACAGTACAGATCAGTTTGTCTCAATCTGCATGCATATTTGCGTGTGTTGAAGTGTGATATATACATGGGCAGTACCTCTGAGGAGAGCATGGCCAGGAATCCAATGGTCCGACACTCCGCACTTTCCATCCACAGCAGGGCGTTACGGTTGTACTGACCGCGGAATTTTACATCAGATACGCCAACAAAAAACAGGTACACGCCCATGAGGCAGTCAGCACCTGGATGATAAGGATGACATCTATGAGTCTATTTACAGGCAGATGTGCCCTGTGTGATTATAAGCCCATCTGTCAGCTACATCCTTCCCAAAAACAGTATCATAATATTTTTTAAGTCACCACAACAGGCAAGATTAATGGAACCACAAGCATGGATGGATCTTGCTATATGCAGATACACTCAACAAAAATATAAACGCAACACTTTTGTTTTTGCTCCCATTCCCCATGGGATGGACGTAGAGACCTAAAATTCATTCCAGATACACAATATAACCATCCCTCCCAAACAGTGGTCACAAATCAGTCCAAATGTGTGGTAGTGGGCACATCTGCTATATTGAGATAATCCATCCCACCTCACAGGTGTGCCACATCAGGATGCTGATCTGACATCATGAGTAGTGCACAGGTGTACCTCAGACTGCCCACAACAAAAGGCCACCCTGGAATGTGCAGTTTTGTCTCACAGCAAAATGCCACAGATGCCACAAGCAATGAGGGAGCGTGCAATTGGCATGCTGACAGCAGGAATGTCAACCAGATCTGTCGCCCGTGCATTGAATGTTCATTTCTCAACCATAAGCCGTCTCCACAGGCGTTTCAGAGAATATGGCAGCACATCCAACCGGCCTCACAACCGCAGACCTCGTGTAACCACACCAGCCCAGGACCTCCACATCCAGCAGGTTCACCTCCAAGATCGTCTGAGACCAGCCACCCAGACAGCTGCTGGAACAATTGGTTTGCACAACCAAACAATTTCTGCACAAACTGTCAGAAACCGTCTCAGGGATGCTCAACTGCATGCCCGTCGTCCTCATCGGGGTCTTGACCTGACTCCAGCTCGTCGCCGTAACAAACTTGTGTGGGCAAATGCTCACATTCGATGGCGTCTGGCACGTTGGAGAGGTGTGCGCTTCACGGATGAATCATGGTTCACATTGTTCAGGGCAGATGGCAGCTGAGAAGGTCCCAGTTCTTGCATGGCCAGCATACTCACCGGACATGTCACCCATTGAGCATGTTCGGGATGTGCTTGACCGGCGTATACGACAGCATGTACCAGTTTCCACGAATATCCAACAACCTCGCACAGCCATTGAAGTGGAGTGGACCAACATTCCACAGGCCACAATTGACAATCTGATAGACTCCATGCGACGATGTGTTGCACTGCATGAGGCAAATGGTGGTCACACCAGATACTGACCGGTTCTGGGTCCCCAGACCCCCAATAGCGCAAAAAACTGCACATTCCAGGGTGGCCTTTTGTTGTGGGCAGTCTGAGGTACACCTGTGCACTACTCATGATGTCAGATCAGCATCCTGATGTGGCACACCTGTGAGGTGGGATGGATTATCTCAATATAGCAAATGTGCCCACTACCACACATTTGGACTGATTTGTGACCACTGTTTGGGAGGGATGGTTATATTGTGTATCTGGAATGAATTTTAGGTCTCTACGTCCATCCCATGGGGAATGGGAGCAGTAACAAAGGTGTTGCGTTTATATTTTTGTTCAGTGTAGGTGGGCTGGAAAGAAATTAGGTAAGCGTTGACTAAAACTGTGTGTAAAATCTCACCACTAGATCTAGATGCACTAGATTGCAGTCAACTGTTTTCTTACCCCTCCCAATTCAAGTGCATAATCTTAGGTATGGTGGCCACTCTAGGACAAACAGCTCTGGTGTCTGTTCATCTGTAGGGAGTGTAGGCTGTCAGTCTGCTGTCAGTTTGTTTGGTGTCTATTAGGAGGCTGTAAAACTTTGTGAAAGGAGTCCGATATGAGTCGATGAGACAGTGAAGCTCACGTCTGATGACAGTGATACTGAAGTGATTGTTGTTTGAGATATGCTAAACTTTTCTGTTGGGAAATGCTGTTGTTAGCTGCTGTTAGTCATTAACATTAACATTAGTGAAACTTCCTTTATAGTGGCTCTAACGGACACCTCATGAAAAAACGCTACCCTATGGTTCAAGAATATAAACAAACTGTTTATGAGAAGGAAACTGTGATTTTTTGGATACATGATGTTAGCTTATAACCAGCTGTTGTTGTTGGTGGCTTCCACAAACCGATGCATGCTCCTTTGTATTTTTAATGGATAAAATCAGAATTTTTGAGAACAGATCAATTTGTTGGAAGATGTAATCACACACTAATCAAAGTATATTTATGAGTACCACATGAACCCTCTGTGTCCTGTGTAATTACTTATTAGAATATTAGAAATTAAACGTAAAGCATATTTTCAGTCGTTGTGGCTAGCATCTTAATTTTAAGAAGACTATGGCAATCTAAATTTATACTTACTAATAGCTGCACAATAATCTCTTCTTCACTAAGTTATTACCGCTGTAAAAACATGATTCCCTGTAACCAAAGACACCCCTGGATTAAAAATGCAATTTTAGTGAGATGTTAAATGCATTATAGCTGCTAAAGTTTCACAACTAGCTACAAATTTTGATATATTTATTGTTAAACCTCTCAACCCGAGGTTTGGGGGGTGGGGGTCTGCTCAAACAATCTCTGAGTGACTGTGAATTTCTTTAATGATCTGACAGGACCTCAACTGCATTTTAAGAGGCATTTCTCACAGATTCAAAATTGACCTCCATTTATTAATCAAGGATCTGAACTCAAGCCCACTTGCTTCTCACGTCTAATCTATTATATCAAATTTTTAATGTTCCTAGAAAGCCCGTCCTTGAGTTAGATGATTATGTTTCTTTACTTATTCATTAATGACAGAGTAAATAAACAAAAAAACAAAAACAAAAGAACAATCTGCTCCTCACATTAAAGAAGCAACTATCTGCAATCTCCAAAGAAAAGGTGCTCCATAAATAATGTACAAATAAGACAAAGTAAACAATTTAAGAAGTACAGCAGAACAAAAAACCAAAAACCTGCATGGTTTGCAGCAAACATCTTCATTTCCTTTTCCCTCCATCTCAGAGTCTTAGTGAGTTAGTCTCTTGTTTTTGTTTTCTCTAACACAATGCTGTTAGATTTCTGACATTAAATTTAAAAAAAAAATTAAACATGTTTTTACTTCTGGAAACAAACCAAGTGGAAACAATTTTGCCTCCAGACAGTCTAATATAGCCACAATCCCATGGTTTGATTGGACAATCCCATATGAGCGAGCCATAGACAACAGAGTGGTGAAAGAACTCCCTCTAAAGAGGAAGCAACCTCAAGTAGAAACAGACTCAGGGAGGGAAGCTTTTTACCATGAGGGGAGACGCAAACTACAAATCCAAATCCAGAAAAAGTTGGGATCCTGTGTAAACACAAATACCAATCTCATAAACCCATAGTGACGTGCTATTCACAACAGAACACAGAAAACAAAAGTAAGTGATACTAAAAAGAAACAGCTGCAGAGACTTTTTGCAACTCATTGGGATCACTGGCAGCAAATCAGAAACATGAGTGGGTATAAAAAGAGCATCTCTGAGAGGCAGAGTTTCTAAGAAGTAAAGATGCGCAGAGGTTCACAAATCTGTAAAAAAAAAAAAAACACAAATTGAAGAATTTTAGAACAGTTTTCCTCACTGCAAATTTATGAAGACTTTGGATACCTCACCAGTTACAGTACATAATATCATCAAAAGATGCATCTGGAAAAAAATATCAGTCCTGGATGCCCATAATCTGCAGGTCCTTAGACTTCACTGCAATAAAAACAGACTTGATTTTGTCATGGAAATCCCTGCATGGGCTCAGTAACACTTCCAGATTTCACTGTCTGTGAACACAGTTCATTGTGCCATCCAAGAAGGTTTAAAGCTCTATGATGCAAAGAACAAGCCATATGTGAACATGATCCAGAAATGCTACCATCTTCTCTGGGTCAAAGGTCATTTAAAGTGGATTGAGGCACAGCGGAAAACTATTCTGTGGTCAGACAAATTGAAATTTAAAATTCATTTTGGAAAACATGGATGCCTGGCTCTCTAATGGTATGAGGGTGCATTAGACCCAGGATTGCCGAGTAGCTAGAGTCCTCTGTCAGACAAGAATGGGAAAAGGCTACACTTCTAAAGGTCCAGCTGCTGGTTTCCTCAGGTCCCAGACTTTTATGGACTGATGTTAAATGAAGGCAGGATGCTATACACTGGTAAATTTTGCTATCATCGATTTCAAAATGAGCTGATAGTTTATCTGGAACTTTTTCCTTATTTCATTTCTGCATTCTGTTTTTATTTCCACTTTACAAAACATCCCAGTTTTTGCATTTTTGGAGTAGGCTTTGCAACAGTGGCATAGAAAGGCACAGGGAATGTGAAAGAGGAGAATGAAGGAGAAGTGTGTAGATTGGGAAGTCTCCAAGCAGTTTGATCCCATCCCAGTATAACAAACTTCTTCATCCTGTTTCATTGGATAGAAGCAAGGCTAAGCTGACTTATTCACTTTCCAAAAGAACAGCTTGACATTTAGATTTATTGCTGCTTTTACAAGTACTTTTATTTTGCGAGACTGTCTCACCCGGTGCTACGTTGTTACTCACAGCAGAGAACTTTGATGCAGGCAGCATGCAGGTTGTTCTCAGCACGAATCAGCGACCTCATGCCGATGACAAACAGATTACCAAAGCAGGTGATGAGGGCCATGACCCAGACAGACACCCGCAGCACCATGTTAGCCAGGAGGTCCTCAAAAGAAGAGATGCCATCTGTGTTGGGTTTACAGGACCTCACATGAGGTGCATAGGAACAGTACTGAAACTTCTTGAAATAGCTTGTAGAGAAAAGAGAAAAATTGTAAAAAACAAACAAAAACACAACCGACAAAGAAGAGATGACAAAACATGCTGGTTCTTCTGAAGTGACGGCTGTGTGTTACACATACATGTGGGAGAGGTTCTTCATGGGAAGGAACACCTTAGTCTGAATATCTGCGATCTCAATTCCCTCCAGCGCTCTGTAGGAAATAACAGATTTCACCACCGCACTAGACTACAGCAAACTCTGAAGACCAATTTCAGCATTAAGACATCAAAGTGAAGAAGCCATTAATGCATTAGAAAGATATTCTGGAGAGTCCCAGATGACTTCAAAGAAGTGTTTGAAGATTTAAACTAGTATTCATGATTGAGGTTAGAATAACATTTAGAGGAAAGTTATTAAAATTAAGCATGTAGTTGTGATGTTTGAGGCTCAGGGCAATAAAGGTCCTCACATGTATAAAAACAGGCAAACGTGTATATGTCAGAGTACTTACAGAGACTGAAGATGTGTCAGGTGGTGGAAATGGCTTGGATGAATACGGAGGAGAGGATTATGGGAGATATTTCTGAAACAAGAAACAGATGATAAACACAACAAAGCCTGTCAACATGAAATATAACAAATGGCCAAATGACAGTACATTCCTGACATCCTTGATTGTTTAAAACAAGTAAAAAAACAGGTCTGTGTCCAATTACACCTGACATTAGATACAGAATGCTTTCTGCACTTTTCCCCCTGCTCAGATTACATAGTTTAGAGTAGATTTAAAGTCTTCTTTAGAGGGCCTGAATAACTACAAGCCAGAAATGTTGCAATGAGCAATGGCAGGATAGATCTGTGCAATAGCATATTTTGATACTTTGACATAATACATTTTTTCCTGCTTTGTAAGTCACTTCACGATGGACAGCTTTTGAAGTGACAGCAGTGATCTGTGAGATCAGCCTGCACTTCCAAGAAAAAAAAAAGGGCAAGCGTAGGGATTTCAGCGAGTTTGACGAGGGCCAAACTGTAATGGGTTGACGACTGGGTCAGAGCAGCTTTTTTGAGGTGTGCCCAGTCTGTAGTGGTCACTATCTATCCCAAGTGGTTCAACGAAAGAACAGTGGTGAACCAGCAGCAGGGTCATTGATGCACGTGGGAATCGAAGGCTGGCTTGTGTGGTCCGATCCAACATATGAGCTGTTGTACTGCAAACTGATGAAAACATGTCAGAATATACTGTGCATCACAGTTTGTTGTGTATTGTGCTGCATTTTCACAGATCATTCATGGTACCCATGTTGACCATGCTGCTTTTTGGACCCAGTGTGTCCACTGCAGGGCACCAAAAAGCAAAAAGTAGCACAACGATGAGTTTGAGGTGTTCACATGGCCTCCAAATTCCTAAGATCTCAATCCAATCGAGCACCTGTAGGATGTGCTGGAGAAATAAGTCTGATCCATGGAAGCGCCACCTCACAGTTTACACGATGGAAGGATCTGTTGCTAACATCTTGGTGCCAGATACCACAGCACACCTTCCGGGGTCTAGTCGAGTCCAACCCTTGATGGGCCAGGCCCGTTTTGTCACTGAAAGGGGGATGCACTCCATTGGATGTGTTACTGTATGTGCATTATGTGACATCGAATGAGGGCAGCAGATTGTCCCAAAAGTCTCAATAAACAGCAATTCTTCTGTGATGCGAGTGATTCAAATAGCAGACCCCTAATCCGCCTTTTCCGCCTGTCTCTTTCCTGTGAGGTGTGGGATCAACAAGACTCAAAAGCATTTCCATGGATAGCTCGTGCTGTGGAAAATAGCCTAATCTCATTGTTCTAGTTAAGTCTTAGCTAGTGATCGTTAGGGAGTCACACACACACACACACACACACACACACACACACACACACACACACACACACACACACACACACACACACACACACACACACACACACACACACACGGAGCCAGCGGACCAACTGGAGCGCAATAGTTTTATGAAAGCAATTATTCATGCGCTGTTACTCTGACTGACAGCATCTCCAGTCCTGGCCCCTCCTTTCCCAAAAAAAGGTCTTCAGCTGCTGCTCATAAACAGGTTTGTCTCAAAGTTCATTCATTTTGATACATTTTTTCCCTTCAGCACTAAGAGGCAAAAGTACAGAAATGTTGTTTTTACGTAATAAGTGGAAGATTTGAGTATGCATAGAAAAGGCTGAGACATTTTATACATACAATTAACACTACAAAATCAAAACAGTCCATATGCCTTAATGCACGACACAATGCATACGAGGAGCAGCTCTAAAACTGTGAGTTACACGGACGATCAGAGTTAACCTTGTAACGCTGAGTGTATCATATTTGATTTGATGAGCCTTTGAAACCGCTACATCAGAGAAGTCAAAGTCATCATACATTGTGGGTCACATACAGTGAAGTAATACTTAAATATCAAGTACAAAAAAACCCTACTACATACTGCAGTTTGATGCAGGATTTTACTGCCTGTCTTCAGTTTGTAAATATTTCTTATGTTACATTACTATATATCATTTTCCTCTCACACAGTGGAAAAGAAGCTCAAAATACCACTAAATGAAAATGAAGTAAGAGGATTAATGGAGGATTATATAGAATTGGCACATAAATAAACTCAGTTTATCTAAAAATATGATGCTTGCACTTATTATTTTAACTCAATGCAACAGTTTCGTGATTGATTTTTCTTTTACATTATAAATTCTTTCTTTCAGAGCTTCCAACAAAAATAGTTTTATTCTGCATCTGATTACAGCCACCATGTATCCCACTAAGAATAAGTCACATTCTCAGAAACCTTCACAAAGTTATTTTTTCTTAATCCTACTTTAGACCTTGTCCTAATTCAGTCCTGTTACAAAACCCACATAATGACGAATGATTTTCCACACTATCATTTACTCACAGTTTAAGGAGGGAATTGGAGAGACTCTTGAAGGTGTTTTTTGGCAGCTCCCTAATCCTGTTCCTAGACAGATCCCTAAAGAGGATGAAAGAGAAACAAGGGAAAAATTAAACCTCCTGACTCATTTTATAGCACATTTACATTTTTCTCATTCAATTCCAAACATGGACAGCGTAAACATGCATAGAAAACAGCAAAGGCTTTAAATAAATGTGCAGATACATAATGTTTGCATGAAATTCTACACAGGTTTCTTTTCTTACTCATCCCTGACACTTCATATCTCATCAGAACAAAACCTCTCTAACACCAGCCTCACCAGAATCTCTTTGAGTGAACTTGAAGACAGTGGTGTATATTTATTTATTTATTTTGACATGGTTTTACTGGCTTTCTGTGAATATGCTCTTACTCACAGTTCGGCCAGCTTCCACAGAGACTGGAAGGTGTTTTCGGGAATTGTCCTAATCCTGTTGTCTATCAGTAACCTGAAGAAGGCAGAGCTGCTGTCAGAAACCATGCAGAGAGCTGCAAAGTGCTGTTGGAAAACTGGTATAAATGGATACAATCTCATTTACTTTAGTCAGTCTTAACCATGTCCTCAAAGTTTGCATGACCCTGCTTAGGCCTCCGTACTCACTGAACTTCGTGTGAATCCTTTCCTCTAATTCAGCTCATTTCACTGCCAAACCTCATGGCTCATCTCCTCTCAGCCCTATGTTGTGTTTTTATTTGTGGAGTTTAAAAATGCCGCACATGCATTCATTTGAAACAAACCTTGATTGCACTTCTGTCTAGATCTCAGTTTAACCTCCTCTGAGGCACATGAGCTGCTCTGATAGGTCCTAAAAACAACAGGCTTTACTGTTGGGCTTTGCAGGGCCATTTGTGAAACAGCAAGTCGGCAGCCTTGGTGAGGTCAGGGATGCAGCATCCACCAAGGAGATTGCGACTTGGCTCACCGAAGTGGAAGAGCTTAACCCTTGTATGGTGTTCGGGTCTGTGAGACCCGTGTTCAGTTTTTTTCAAAAGAAAAATTAAACAATTAATTATTTTTTCACGTGTAAATGTGTTGTGTCTTTCCACTCACTCCACTTGATTATAACTGATTTATTTATAACATGTTATATAAAAGAAAAACGAGAAGCACATTAATTCATAAATGTGATCTAACAAAGGTAAAGGGAAAAAATTAACCATGTTTGCTGTTCATATGTCTTGTAATTGGGATGAAGTAAACATCTGTTGAGTAATTTAACATAAAATTGTTTGATAGTGTTAATTTGGAAAGCCAAAACTCTAGCGGGTCCACCAGACCCATGAACACTGGCTGAGTAACAAAAATACGAACACCACACAAGGGTTCAATTTAAGTGTATGGCATTTGTCTGGCTTCTGTTGGTGTATGAGGTGATCGTGTTGACAGTGGGAAGCAAAAGATCCATATACACAATCCACTGACCCTATAGTTGAATCAACAGACATGGTGTTCTGGCAGATGTGGTGACAAGTGAATGAATAGGTGCCATCCCACAAGCTCACTATCACATGGTAGTGACGGACCTGGAATAATAACCTGGCAGACTAAAACCCAGAGCATTAATTTCTGTTTATGTCCTATTTAACCCAGTGGCCCTCCACATCTGGGATAAAAATAAATGAAGAGCACAATGTGCCCAGGAAAAGCTTTACTTAAGCATATTCTCCAGAGCTATTGGGTCTAGTGACATGATTGCATGCCGAGGCCAACTCCAAGTATGACTGCAGGAAAAGAGCTGGTGAGAAGCCTAATTAAGCCAAGATCAGCAGGCCTGCCTACCACAGTGTAATTTTTGGCCTGAGCCAAGTTTCCAAGCAAGTTTAGGCCAGGCCTGATAGTCACATTTAGTTGCGCCAATTTCTATTTCTATGCTTGTTTGACCAATTTCTTAAAGATCTGATTGCACAGCAGAATTTGTTTTGTTAATTAATGAAATAAATAAAAAGAAAACAAGTGTGTCTGAGGGTGGGCGCGCCAAGGGGAGAGAACAGGAGATAAACTTAGATGAACAGATAAAATAAAATGAATAAAACATAATTAAAGGATTAAAGTGGGAGATTTTCTAAAAACTTAAGCCACTTAAGTCCCTTAAGGATGATTAACTAACTGCATTGATATATGAAAAGTCCATCATTTCTAATGTATTTCCTGTAAACACAACATTAACTGCGTTTAGGCACAACTGAGACCTCAGAGATATATTAAACATGCACAAACACATCCTCATTACACTTAACTAACACTTGCTGTAGACTAACAATGCAACAGCTGTAATATTGTATCTATATCACATTCTGTTATAGTTCTGACACGAGCAACATTTCAACAAGTGATTCTTTTTACTGTGGACACTTTGTAAAATGCAAAAAAATGAAAGACACAAACTTTTTATTTAATTGTTTATCTACTAATTTGAATGGCTGTGGGGGGGGGGGGGGGGGGGGGGGGGGTCTTGTCTTATGCATAGTTTTGTCTTTGTTGGGCCATTGTGTTTGAAACACCTGCTCTACTGGGTTGAGATGTTGAGAGGCCATGTCCAAGAAACCAGTTCGAAGTGATCTGAGCCATGAGAAGATGGGTGCACTGTGGTCATGGTCAGCAACAATACTCAGGTAGGCTGTTGTGTTTAAACAATGCTCCACTGGTCTGAAGGGACACAACGTGTGCCAAGAAAATATCCCCAACACTATTCCACCACTAACCCGAGCTTTGACACAAGGCAGGATGGATCCATGCTTTCTTGTTGTTAATGCCAAATGCTAACATCCAGATGTTGCAACAGAAATCATGACTCATGAGACCAGACAACATTTTTACAGTCTTCTTTAGACATCCTAAAAACTTGATTATGTTCATCTGGGCATAGTGTTTTCAGTGGGAGAAACGTTTTGTCACTCATTCAAGTGACTTCTTCAGCCTCGTGACATTCATTTGAACTTCAGCAGGTCGTCTTGACCATGTTTTCATGCCTACATGCACAGAGTTGCGGCTATTTGTTTGGCCGATTAGATATTTGTGTTATTGAGTAGTTCAACAAGTGTACCTAACAAAGTAGCTGCTGAGTATATATGCAGCATCTGAAGATCAAACAACACCTCTCGTTACCTTATCTTTTGGGAAACTTTCTGTGTGGTGCGCAGATTTAAACCCTGAGCTTTCAGCATTCTTATTGAACTTTTAATAAAGCAGGATACTCACAAAACTTCAAGCTTGCTGCATGTCTTTAAGATAGAGTAGTTAAGAGTTTGAATCTGGTTTCCCTCAAGATCCCTGAGAGTAGTGAAAACAGGAGGAGAGGGAAAATAAAAATGTACATTTACTAAACATACAAATATAAGGGTGTAATTTTCATAGATCTTTGGTAAAAGTTATGAAAGAAAAAATAAATGGAATATTTTTTCTTGCACTTAATCTGCTCAGAAAAAAATAAAGCAAATCTGAGCAACCCCAGAGATATCGGCTGACTCAAACCGTCATGCAACTCAGTATCACCTCTATAATACCAGTTTAATTTGTTATTTATATATGCAAACAAGGACAAACACACATCAGCATAACTGCTACACTTTTTAGTGCACTAACATCACATGCACTACACACCTGCATGCACACAAGTACACTCTCACTCACAGCCAGTCCAAGGCAGGCATGTGTTGACAGAAGCTTGGATGAGGAAGCTGCTGCAGTGAAGTGTTCACCATGGACCTGAAGGGGGGAGGAAGACATTTAATCGCAAAACTAAATAGGACTGAACAGAGTTGTAGAGTGACTACTAAACAGATGTAAGGCTTAGACTGTGACTTTTAAGGGCCAATTTACTCCTGGACTTCTTGTCATCCATATATAAATGTGCTGATCCTCAGAGTGTAGGATCGGGGGTCAGTCAAGCAAAAGTGAGTCAAAAGTCAGACAGACAGCATGAAGCAGCAACATGTTTGCATGGAAAAATGTTCACATGTCATATACTTGACTCATAACTTTATTATCTTTGTTTATGTACAGGCTGTTATTTCACCAGCAAGGCAGGCTGTAAATTCTAAAAAGAAAAGTTAGTGTATACACGACATTATCACACAGTTTATATGACTTTGGGATGTTATTAAATTATGTCCCAGGAACTTTTATATACATTTTGAAAGGTAAGTATTAGAGATGGCACGATAGCACTTTATGTCCGATACCGATATCATAAATTTGGATATCGGCCGATACCAATATGAATCCGACATAATGTGTTTTTTAATCAATAAAACGTTTTTTTAATATCTTGCTGCTTTTTGTATAAGTTCATACTTAAGTTAAAAAAAACAAAAAAACAAACAAACACTAAAGCTATTCTGTTATATCTGTATGCAAAAAATGCACTGCACCCAAAATATTTCATAGTTCAGCAATACTGATCAATCTAATAAACTTAAACCTACTCCATCCTCCCTATTCTGGTATTTTAAAGAGTAAGCAACCTAACTAATAGGGCTCTAAAACTCCCAGCAAAAAAACAAAACAAAAAAAACAAACAAAAAAAATAAGGAACCACCCTCCACCTCATGATGCTTAATCGACGTAATCAACCTTAATTTGATGCAGTGTGAAAGAAAATGCACAGAAATAAATTATTTTTCAAGAATTATTAAATAGATTCAACATCTTTCTTTAACAGAACTGCAGACTGCACAGATGGTACCTCCCCAAAGGAAAAAGTAATATAGCTTACTAGGGTATATTAGACTTAATAGTTACTATATACAGTAATGGACTTATTTACATTTTACATCAAATTAAAACTTTGGGTGTAAGATTCAGATAATTATTTAATAAAAGCTAGACATTTTAAATGAGAATAAGAAAGAAAAGTATGTCTTTGTGCCCCCTTCTCCCTGTTCATGTCCTATCGGCCCCCCTGGCTAAACTTTGCTAGATCCCCTGCACAGTTACCAGCCATCAGCTGCATAGAAAAGGATCCTGGTCTAGAAAGTAATATTAAATAAATTTTAACAACAGATTATCAAGCTTAAACGTGCTTCTGTTATTCAGCCGCTGGTTTCCTCTTTCTGGTGCAAAGTGGGAGATAAACAAACAAGAGAGACGGACTCGCGACAGAAAAGCCGATCAGCTGATCATTAAGCAGTTTCATGATTGAAGTAGCAGCAGGAGAGGGAGGGGGAGAGAAGAGGCAGTCGCTCCATATATGGGTTGTTAAGCTTAACGCGGGAATGCTTTACAAACATTCAGAGATGAACTTACACACTTGCTTTACTTCTCTCTGGATCACTTCCTCGGAGATGAAATGCTGGTTTGGTAGCGAAGCTACAAATACACAAAGCCGCTCTATCACGTGAGCACACTGCTCCAACGTGGTACGGTTATGAGGAGAGTTACGCCGTGTCGAAAGTTTTGTGTGGTGCTTTTTTGATATTTAATGGATCGGATTACATTTTTTATTTCTCTCCGATATCCGATCCAGTAATTTACGTCAGTATCAGACCGATACCGATATGTAATATCGGATCAGTCCATCTCTAGTAAGTATATTTGCATGTACAAAAGAATGTCCACCCACGAACCTTTCAAAATAAAGTTACAGGTACATCTTTGCTGAGAAAATCAGAAATTCTGAGTATTTTTTTTCTCTCCATGAAGTTGAAGCTTGATTGTTTTGCACGGACCTGTTTTATCTAAAAGCTTACAGTTCCTTGAGTTGTATCTTTTGTTCATATCACACAGGTGGATGTATTACATTTATTAGAGGCTAATTAACTAAATGATCTTGCAGCCATTGTTCACCTGCTATAAAACAAGGGGTTGAAACTGGAGCATTTTTATCCAAAGCATGGCCGGAGAGACCAAAATGCTATGACCTCAAAGAAGATACACATCAAGCTTCTCATCAGTGATAGAAAAAGGTCTCTTCTAAATCACTTCTCGGGAAAGGAACACATGTCCAGATGCTTTGGGTGGGCTTAGACCAGGGGTGCCCAATCCCGGTCCTCGAGAGCTACCGTCCTGCAGCTTTTAGATGCATCCTTGTTCCCACACACCCAAATCAAATGAATGGCTTGTTATCAGGCCTTTGCCAAACACGATGGCATGCTGAAGAGGTAATCAAACCATTTGATTCAGCTGTGTTGGAGTTGGGATGCATCTAAAAGCTGCAGGATAGTAGCTCTCGAGGACTGGGATTGGGCAGCCCTGGCTTAGACATATCCGCATTTCACCACGGATGACTGGAAAACTCAGTTTTCTGATGAAACCAAGTTTTTGGTTTCTGCCAGTAATAGAAGTCTGAGATGTACAAGACAGAGAATGATATGGCAGCGCATCAAGCCCACACTGAAATGAGGTGGTAGGAATCAGAAGCAGAATCAGAATCAGAATACTTTATTGATCCCTGGGGGAAATTATTTTTTGTTACAGTGCTCCATTTTAAACCAACATTAAGACAAGACAGACAATACGCTAACTAAGAATAGTACAATATATACATATATATACATACATACATACATA
This sequence comes from Rhamphochromis sp. 'chilingali', assembly GCF_963969265.1. Taxonomy (NCBI): domain Eukaryota; kingdom Metazoa; phylum Chordata; class Actinopteri; order Cichliformes; family Cichlidae; genus Rhamphochromis; species Rhamphochromis sp. 'chilingali'. The sequence goes on from NC_137946.1 coordinate 18,394,586, forward strand.
AGTCACTTATAAATAAATATTTGGAAAAGAAACATGTGTAGTTGTAGCAGCAAACAGTGTGTTAAGTGGATGCGTTGTACAGGGAGATGGCCACAGGCAGGAATGATTTCCTGTGTCGTTCAGTGGTGCTTTTCGGTAATCTCAGTCTCTCACTGAACGAGCTCCTGTGACTGACCAACATGTCATGGAGTGGGTGGGAGGTGTTATCCAACATTGTCTTTATCTTGGACAGCATCCGCCTCTCCGACACCACCTTGAGGGAGTCCAGCTCCATCCCCACAACATTGCTGGCCTTACGGATCAGTTTATTAAGTCTGTTGGCATCTGCGACCCTCAGCCTGCTCCCCCAGCATGCAACAGCATAGAGGATCGCACTGGCCACCACAGACTCATAGAAAATCCTCAGCATTTTCTGGCAGATGTTGAAGGACCTCAGTCGCCTCAAAAAATAGAGACGACTCTGGCCCTTCCTGTAAAGTGCTGTGGTGTTTTTAGCCCAGTCCAGTTTATTGTCAATGTGTACTCCAAGGTATTTATAGTCCTCCACAATGTCAACACTGACCCCCTGGATTGAAACAGGGGTCAAGTGTTTCCTGGTCTTCCTGAAGTCCACGATCAGTTCCTTGGTCTTTGCCACGTTGAGCTGCAGATGATTCTGCTCACACCACGTGACAAAGGAGTCGACCACAGCCCGGTACTCTGTCTCATCATCCCTGCTGATGCATCCAACCACCGCAGAGTCATCAGAAAACTTCTGAAGATGGCAGGTCTCTGTGCAGTGGCTGAAGTCTGTGGTGTAGAGGGTGAAGAGGAAGGGGGAGAGGACAGTCCCCTGTGGTGCCCCTGTGTTGCTAATCACCTTGTCAGACACACACTGTGGGAGACGTACATATTGTGGTCTTCCTGTCAGGTAATCAACAATCCAGGACACCAGAGAAGCATCCACCTGCATCGCTGCTAACTTATCACCCAGGAGGGTCGGCCTGATGGTGTTGAAAGCACTGGAAAAGTCAAAAAACATGACCCTCACAGTGCTCGCCGGCTGGTCCAGATGGGTGTAGACACGATTGAGCAGGTAGATGATGGCGTCCTCTGTTCCGAGACGAGGCTGATAAGCGAACTGAAGGGGATCCAGATGTGGTCTTACTATGGGTCGCAGCTGGTCCAGGATGAGCCTTTCCAGGGTCTTCATGATGTGGGAGGTCAGTGCCACGGGCCTGTAATCCTGGGGGCCACTGGGACGAGGCGTCTTTGGTACAGGGACGAGGCATGATGTCTTCCACATCACCGGGACCCTCTGCAGACTCAGACTCAGCATAAACAGTTTATGAAAGACTCCACACAGCTGGGGGGCACAGGCCTTGAGGACAAGGGGACTCACTCCGTCTGGTCCAGCAGACTTGCCTGAGTGAAGTCTCCTCATTTGCATCTCAACCTGGTATTGAGTGAAGGTGATGGGTGGGGGAGGGGTGTCAGGAATCTCACAGGAGGCAACATGTGAAGAGAGAGGCTGGCACAGTGGTGTGGCTCTGGATTCCAGGCTGACTGCAGGTGAGGTTGTGGGGGTGGGAGCAGACACTGTGGTGTCGAATCTATTGAAAAACAGATTCAACTCGTCGGCTCTATTCTCACCTCCCTCAGCTCCCCTGCTGTTGGTTGGCCTGAATCCAGTGATGGTCTTCATGCCCCTCCACACCTCTCTCATGCTGTTCTGCTGGAGTTTCCACTCCAGCTTCCTCCTGTAATTGTCCTTAGCCTCTCTGATCTTGTCCTTTAGTAACACCAATATTCAAGTGTAGGGATGTTTTGCCAGTTCTGGACTTGGACAGTTGTGTCAAACTGACTTCCCTCTAACCAATGAGAAGCGTGCTTCATTCCTCAAGAAATATGCTAGATACATAAGTTCTTCCAAGGCAGGAATGACATATGCTCACAACTGCACTGCCAAACAATAACAGAATGGATGTACCAAACTGTTCACTGTAATTTTCTTTCTTCAAATCTCTGCTGATGCTGAGATGAACAAAAGAAAAAAAAATCAGACATTGAGCCAGCTATATAAATGGTAGCTGATGGGGTTTTAACTATGTGGAGTAAAAAAAATCCCTATTTGCTTAAGAATTATGGCACAGGCAGACCTCAACTCTGAAACAGTTTCCATATCAAAACAATGTTTAATATTTTGGGTGGCAACACTTCAGCGGGCAGTAAGGACAAGGGACTCTGATTCCAAAGATGAATGGGGAATCAAATGAGAGACATATGGTCATCCCCGTCTAACAGTCCCTCCGTGGAAGTGCAAACACTCTTTGAGGAGGCAGGTGGAGTGAGAACACATTTTATGTCTGAAACATAAACATTAAAAGGGTTATTTCGTGAGACGGATACCTGTTGTGGTTGGATTTAAGAAAACATGCAGAGAATGAGCCAAGCAGATGCAGCTCAGGGTGACGGGTCTGAAGTTGATTTCCAAGAAATTGTATTGTGAGAACCAAAATCACGTTCTCATGTCGTGGAAAGAGCAGCAGCTAGGGTTGAGCTAGGCCAGGTCTATGAGTCAGAGTGGACAGAGTAGAAGGAATTAATCTAAAGGGAACGATGGGCGGAAAATAGGTAAAGAGAGATTGAGCATTACCTAGTGTAAATTAATCCAGGGCTTTAGGACCTGACCTCCTGAGACCCTGCGTCATATGGGTACATAACGTTTTGGCTTTTCTGCACCTTATACGTCATCCTGCTCAGTAAAGTGTTTAATACTTTGTTGATATTAAGCCATTGTCCCCATAAGATGACTTAATATCTGTTAAAAGATTATGATTTTTTTATTTTTTACATTATCTGATCCAACTAAACCCAAACAGCTGGGAGAAATTAAAAATACTTCCCAAACGACAGCTCAGGTTTCAGAAAGTATATTAAAATATGATTAAAGTAGTCTGTGAGTCATGAATAACGAAGTTAAGCGTGTTACTTGTCATCACTTTACTCCAGTATTCACATTTCTACCACTATATCTCTGTGTTGAGTTCAAGGGGTTAAGTGAAAGTAGGTAAAACGGTTGTTCAAAGGAATATGACAAAACTTCCTGTCACAGTCTTTCTTCCCTCCCTTAAATGGCTGGTTTCACAGACTAAGCTCAAATTAAGCCAGGCCTCAATGTGGATTAGTTAGCCTACTATCAGCTGCCCTAAATTCAGCTTAGTTAATCAGAAGTGTGTCATGGCCCAGGATATTGGACTCTTTGGAATATTTGGCCTTGTTTACTAAAATCTTCGATCATCAGTTCTTAGTTTGGTTATAGCGTTTATTTTGTTTTGCTCTTAACTCTCATTTTGGTTTGTATTAGAGGTTGTTTTTTAATCCTTTAGTGTTTCATGTCAAGTGTATTTATTTGTCTGCATTTCTCTGTTTAGTTATTGTTTCTAACTTTCCATTTTGTTTGGGCAGTTATTTGTCCCGTGTCTTGAGTTTAGTTTTACTTCCTTCCTCTTGTCTCGCTGACTTCATTGTCTTCAAACTGTGTCTTGTTTACCTTCTGCTTTCACTTACCCTGATGACCTTAGAGTATGCGTATGTGTATAAATAGACTCGTCTTTCCTTGAAGTCTTTCTCACTGTGTCTGTTGAATCATCGCTGTGTCACTGCTTGTTTGAAGAATTTGGATTTCATTTTTGTCCCAATGTGCCCTGCCACCACCTTCAATAAGAAGTTTGCCTTTTGTTTGATGATTTTATCTCCCGAGTCTGCATTTAGGTCCTTGAACCAGCATTATGTGACAAAATCAATGCCTGTTGTAAGACATTCATAAAAACCCAAAATAAAAGATGAAACATCATCGTTGGTACAAGTCTTGAGAGAAACCAGTGGCAGAGGCAAACATTCAAAAATATTTTAGTGAGCATGAAAAAAATAAAAGGAAACAAAAAAATTCTGTTAATCCATGAAATTGTTGTTGATAATCAAAAACATGTAACTGCTACTGAGCAAAATAAAAAGAGAGGCTGAATCCACTTTGCTGTGACTTCAGTGGAAATGAAACTACAAGAACAATAGTTATCTCATATTTCTTATATTCATAACATCAATTATTTTGAAAGTTCTCTACTCTTAGAGACAAACCTTGTTCTGCATCACTTAAAGCCAGGCCGGTTTTTGACTAATGAATAAAATGAGTGGGCGTAGAAACCAAGAATATGGAAGATATTACACAACTATCAAAGTGAAAGATTCCAGATGATGAAAACCTCAAAGTGATCTGAAGTGCACTGGAATTAGCGGCTTCATTTTTGTCCTGACAGGCCTCCGTACTGCATGCTAGCTCCCTCATAAGCAACAGTAATATGAAGTTAAACATGCATTAAACTTAATTCTTAACATTAATCATAGATTTACTCTCACCTTTCCTCTTGCAAATAGCTTGCATTGTAGCATATTTAAAGATAAGTAAAGTTCAGTGCAATGCACGATATTACTTTTGTAAGATGATAAACACTTTTTTTTTTACATGTGCTGCAAAGTAAGGTTTATTTTCCTACTGAGTGCTTTCAGGTTTGCAAGAGTTTAAGACTTTTGATTTTGTAAGTGAAGACCTCAGAGTAGACCTAGACTAGAAACAAATCCAAGTCAAAATTATTACATAATATTAAAAGAAAAATGCAACTCACAAATACATGAGAGACTGGAGCCCAGTGAAGGTGTCCTGGGACAAGCTGCTTAGCGGGTTATGGTCCAACATCCTGACACACAAAACAAGATTACCCAGTTTGACTGCTTAATTGCATTAAATAAGTCATTGGTGATTACAATTTCTTTAGATAAGTGTTACAAATGTGACCCAATATGATTTTTAAACAAATGTGATTTTCAGTATTTCACAATAGCAGCATACAGTACAACATTAGCTCTTGTGTTTTACAGAAGAATTTAGAAAGAAGGGAAAAAACTACTTGAGTCAAGTAAGATTTCACGGGTAGAAAAAAAGCTCAATCCACACATCTGTGCACCGTTTAAACTTGTTATTTTTGCACCATTTCCACTTCTCCACTCTGCTGCTTAAATAAATAATTTTATATCCAGCTAGTGGATTTGTTTCCAACCTGTGGATCAAATGGACAACTTTTGCATCTCAACCTTTAAAATTAAAAGCAAAATTAACAAAATGTTGCAGTCTTTGGATAACTTTTTTTTAACACAGTCTCCTTGCTACCATGTATTCGTATTTGTGACTATTGAAAGTGCACATCTGTATGCTTTTGAGTTACTTACAGCCACTCCAATTGATTTAGATCCCCGAACACACCGGGACTGAGGAAGGAGATTAAGTTCTCACTGAGAAACCTGAGAGAAAGCATGAAAAGCACAAGAAGTTTGGTCATAAAAAAAGGCAACTATAATGACTACATTTGAAAGTAACAAAATACAGCAAAGGTATAATCATAGGACATACCCGTAGTTTTGGGTATGATTCTTGGTCAGACAAAAATTGAAGTCATCTTTAGACAGTTTAAATAAATGATGGCATTTTTTCCACAGTTTTATTTGTTGACATTTCATAAACTAAATCTCTCTCTCTCTCTCTTTTTTTTTTTTTTTTTAAATGCACAGCTTTGCTCATTCCCACAGACTCCACAGAAAAGCCTGGAGTCAAAACACAAATTACAACTGCTTTTCTCCATGTAAGAAATAAGTACTACTCAGGTTAAAAAAAATTAATTGAAGTTGACCTGTAACACAAAAGAGAACTGAAGGAAAACAAAATTAATACACTTGCTTCAGGGGAAACGAGGCAGGATACTTACAACCTCTTTAGATTGTGCAGACTGCTGAATGTATGCTTAGATATGAAGTGGAGGCTGTTGTTCTGCAGAAACCTGAAAACAGAACAGAATAAAAATAACAAATGCTCTTTTATTTCAAACTATGTTTGAGACAATAGGAAAAACAGAAAACTTTCATATGCTCTTAAAATCCTATTTTCACCTGTAAGAGAAATATTATTGTTACCCTTTATTACATAATTATTAAGAAATAACACAGAAAATGTATCTTCTTGTCAACAGACAAGTAGATGGAACAGTCATTTACTGGAAAAACTGGATGCTCAGGTCCAGTATGTCACACTATAAGGCCGCTGTACCAAACTACTAAATGAAAACGTGTATTAAAAGTGTAGAAATCAATACACTCCTTGAGCCGTTGTCATTTCTGAGCTACTATTACTACAGATTCTAAAGGAAGGATAAAATCAAATAAAAGTGATTTGACATTTGCCATTACTAAAAACTAAATTGCCCAGAAACAGACAGCGAAAAAACAAAAACACAAGGATGGCAGCATAAAAATACTCACAGTCTCTCCAGGGCAGAGTATTCTGAGAAAACAAAATCGGACAACACTCGGATCTCATTGCTCCTCAGGGACCTGTAACACAACCCATCAAATGTGGCTGTAAGAAAAACACAAACATACGTTTTGCACAAAGAGGAAAAAACGGAGAGAAAGCGATGAAATGTCTGACACGTTATGTGCAATAAACCATCACACAAACTACAGGCATGCAGAAATATGTATAATATATATAAATTTAATTTGGCACTGACTAATAAAAATAAGTGAATGCGATTTTTGAAAGAACTGTAGCTGCAATTCACACAAGGCTCAGTATAACTTTTGTAATTAGTCTGCTGACAATCATACCCTATTTTTCCCCCCAGGATATTAAACTGTGCTTCAATATTTTAATATAGATCTAAAATATAAATAAAAATCTTTTCAACTTTTCAATCTCAATTTTTTAAACTTTTATCTTCAGTATTCAAATCAATGGATCAATAAATTATTACAGTAACAAGCAATTGAGCTGATGGAATGAGAAAAGCAAGATTAATGATATATATATATATATATATTTTTTTTTTTTTCTTTTTCTTTTCTTTAGAGACATGCAGAGAGGTTTTTCTCCATTTAGTCAGTATCCATGGGCTCTCCAAACCTGTAAACCTTTGTGGCTGTACCATGTATGGTTGTGGGACTGTGACAGACAGAGAAACACCTTTGAGTACTCAAAACTACCTCTTTTGTTGTTCTTGGCGTATAGCTGTCTTCAAGGCCATATTTTGCCACGGTGACACACCCACAATGACATGGGCTGTTGTTACCTGCCAAGCCGTTACAGCTTGTAATAACCTAACCTACAAAATAACAAATCACTTGAAGAGGACAGAGTGCTTGGAGTCAAAGGACACTTACAGCCAGGTAACATTTGGCGAGAGCGACGGAACATCCTGCAGGCTGACCTCCACACACTCAACATCTGTCTGTATGCAGTCACAGCTCTCTGGAAACTCCTGCAATACTACACACACACATTGTTTTTTATTTAGAGGCTCATTGAAAATTATTTGTCGAATGAAAACATGGCATTTGTTTTTCTCCAGAGCCCAACACAGTTCTCCCTCAGTGTCAACATAACAGTCAATTCTGTGAGTCGTGTGCTGTCGTATCCAGCTGTCAGAATTTGCTAATTGCTGTCCATTAATCTTTGGTGGGGCAACTTTTTCTTTTCTAGGTCACATCATTTGTATTATTTGCTAGCTGATGTCAAAAACTGATCATATTTTCCTTCTTTGATCATTTGTATCATGTCTCTCTGTGGTCTACATGTATTAATGTATCTGTGAAGGTTCTCAGTCATCCAGGTCATCGTAGTCTAAGGAGCTTGCAAAGAAAAGCGTCTGGACTTCTTTAGGTTGGTTTCACCTCTCATCCGAGAAGCTTTTTCAGTTCTAGGGTCAAATGGTGGAGAGTCCCATATTTCTACCCCGGGGTGTATTAATGTGCACACACACACTTACAACACTCATTGAGGAAGTACTGGTCCACAGGGTTAGTCTTCTGTAGTGTGCGGGCAAATAAATCTGCCCATCCGATGTTGTCCCCTGCCAAAGCAAAGAACAAAGAGTTAAATTCACTTGACTGGATAGTAATGATAGTTTATCAAGGTTTTCCTACACTGGCATCACCAGCACATGAGCATTATGGGTACTTTCAGCTGCTCCCTTCTTTTCAAACGAATCACCACAGTACATGGATCCAAACCGGATGCCATTCCCGATGCAACTCTCCCATTTTTCCTGGCTTGGGAACGGCGCTAGGAGTACATTAGCTCGTGACCGCCTGACGCTGGGTTTGTCTACTCCCAGTCGCAAATCAGGAATCTGTTGCATGTTAGGCGTATGTGTTGACCCACCTCACCACAAAGTCACCACCAGAGTATAAGCATTATACTGTGTCAAATGACCTGACATATCCTTGGAACATTATAAGCATTTTAAACGCATCCCTAATGCTATACTGGGAGCTATAAGTGCCCACAAATCAGAAACAGCTTTGACAAATCAGTACCGATGAGGAACAGCAATGATGGAGCAATATTTTCTGTTTTATGGGACTGAGCTACTTTTTTGAAACGATTTTATCCCAGTTTTTTCACAAAATGAACTCTAAAGCCTCATCTACCATAGCTACATCTTTCTAAAGCTACTAACAAAAAACCCTAATCTGTTATCAAGCTTCTCTTTAAGAAACATACAAAATATGCCAATCATTATCACAGTGCTGTGTAAAAATGTTCCAAGGAGACAGATTTCTTGTTTTTTTTTTGTTTTTTTTTAACGGTCTTTCAAAGTTTCTCTTTGGACATTGTCTGCTTTTTCAATCGTTTTCAGTCCAGTCCTTGTATATGACCATTTTCAGAGAAATATTTGTTTGTTAAGCCACCCATAAATCATTCAATCATATAAAAAGCACCTGACTCAAGGGATGAACCACTTCTGTGTCTACAGGTAACATACAACTTAGCACAAAAAACCTGAATTAGATCTTCAGGTAATTTCTTACTAGAAGCTGGTCACAATGTGCATGAAAGTGATTTGAGCCTAGTGTAAATAACGGGGAACAAAAACACAGAAATCTTATGGGTGCAATCATTACCAGGGATTATCGCATAAAAAGGAAATGAAAAAGAGCTTCATAGTACTTTTGTCATGGGGGCAGAACGATCTGGAACTGGTGCAGATGTCCTTCTGTCTTCTAGTTGCAGTACTTCTTCAGTACTTACAGAAGCAGAGCGAACAAAAAAAGGGATAAACATTTTTTAACTGGCAGGTAATTTTTGAAAGTTTTCTGAAACGATCTGCAAAACAAACAGTGTGCAGGATAAACTGGTTAGATTTATGATGTCCTTCAACAAAGTACTTACTTTCCTTCTTTGAGTACATTTCAGAGCAGATTGAACTTGTATAAAGTAAAGAAGTAAAAGCACTTCAGTACTTTTTAACTTCTACTTAAATAAAGAATACCTATACTTTTGTGCAAATTACACAAGAACTGGACTGAAAATTAGTGGGAACAGGTCTTATGGAGTGATGAATATGAATTTGATATCTTTAATTGGTCTGGTCTGGTCTGTGTATGGAGGAGGTCAGGAGAGAGGTACAACTCCTGTCAAAATTGATGGAATTCACGTATCATCAGTACCATCAGATTCTGATCCAGCCTGAATACCAACTGGTCTGTGTCAAGTGTCTGATTGGCAGTAGCTTCACTTTTGAGCATGATAATGGTAAAAACGCACCATGGAGCACGATTCCTGAAGAAATTACAATAGAGCTTGTCTAAGAGAGTTCAGGCTGTATTGAAGAACAAAGGTGTTCATACCAAATATTCACTTTCAAGCTTGTTAACATTGTACAGACTCCATTTTTGGCTTATATACTGTACTTTTGCTGTTCCAATTTTCCTAAGAAAATTAAAAAAAAAAGAAGATTGATAAAGTGCACAAAGTGAACTTCTTTACTGCTGTGCTTGTCATCGTTATGGCAGTGTTGCATAGTGTGGTGGTGAGGCAGATGACAAGAATGGAGAAGTAATATAACACAGAGTGGATTTCTGATAACTAGCATGCCCTCGCAGACAGACTGAAACTAATTTGCGCTCCTTCTTGACCTGGGTGATGAGAAAACTATGCTCTGCAGAAATGAAAACGTTTCATAAAAAGGGCTTAAATGATTAAAACAAAAAAAAACAAAAAAATACTAACTCATGTTTACCGTGGGACTAATGCTAAAACAAGCATCCTAGGGAGTGTTTACGAAATAGTTACAAACACATTGGCATTTTAATTGACAATGACTGATGAATATTTGAATGGCGTAGCGACTCTCGACTGTTAATTAAAAGAAATAGATTATTCTCGGATGTCATGGTAACATTTATAGTATTCTTTTACACAATAGAGGTAATATCCAACAGATGATGACCCTGGTCTTGAATGGTAATTTGAAACAGATTAGTTCTCTAAAACTGGCAAAAACGGGATGTTTCTTTTGGAAAATTACTCTTGGCTCTTGGCTTCAGTCTTTTTCTGAGGCTTTGGAGATTGTCAGGATTACAGTCTTCGTGCCCATGCTCAGCTGGTTGATTTGCAGTTGCAGGAAGACTGTCATGAGAGTTTGATCCAGTGGCTAATACTCCGAGGCCCAAGAGAGGTTGTAGGAAAGTGAGGCTTGATTTGGTCTGTAGTCCCACCAAAGAAAAGAAGGGTTCTTTTGTTTAAGGCGCATGTCACTCCTAATTATCGATGTATAACAAACAGAAGTTCCTTCACTGCTTTATTTATGACACTCAATGGCAGGGGGTAAGTGAAGGTCTGGAGAGGTATATCTCTAGTGAATGAGAACTGAAATGCATAATGCTGGGCTGCGGCAACAGGCCAGAATAAAGGAAGTCAGGACCCGTTGCCATCCTCATGGACTCTGTTTCTGACAGTTTAGTCAGAAATATGCACATGAGTATCCCATCTGAGGTCATTTTGTGTGACTCTGGCATTGGTAGTCCTGGTCCTCCTCCCACAAAGGAGTACACACCAGACCTGATGCTTGATCGACGCCCTTCTACAGTACTTCTTGTGTAACAGCTTTTCTCCTGTTTCAAGTAGTCTTGCTGCAAGACTACCATGCTGTCTGTACCTCAAAATTTTGAATGAAAACTAAGGTATTCAAGATCAGCTTTATTGATTGAAAACTGACCAAAAGCTTATAACCTAGAAACTACGATTCTTACAAGTGTGGTGTGAATTCTCAACAATAATATTGTATGAAGTTTTAAAATATTTCATATTTGATCACTGACTCTCTTTTTAGGGGCAATAGATTGATCTGAAGGTCAAAGTGTTAAGAAGAAGCACTACAAGAGTGCAAACTCCAACTATATAAGGTTTTGCACTCTTTTAGTGCTTCTTAACACTTTAAGAAGAAGCAGTATTTACCTTAAAGGGAATCTGCCTGTTAAATATGACATCATTAGCTATTTCCAGGTCCAAAAGCCCTTCAGTTCTCAAACAAACGCTACAGCATGACTGAGAGTTAAAAGCCGTCAAAATTCTTTCATCTTTAATAAAATGATCAGCATGTCTGCCTAACCAGGTGTAACTATCAAATTTAACATCCAGGCATCCATGAAAAACAGGATTATGAAGTTTAACAGAGTTAGAAGTTAGTGGGGAGTTAGCTTGCTAGTTTTTATTTAAGATGATATACCATGTTCTGACTGAGAAAAATTAAAACATATAGCTCTGCATTCACTTCGGATATAAATGAAGAAGGAAAACTAAACAGCAGTGACATTTTTAGGGTTACCGATGGTGGGCTAGCTAGCATATGGTGGTGTGCTACGTGGTTGCTAGTGTTGGGATTAAATAATTTGTAGTGCCTCAATAATGCTATGCTTCTTATTAATAATAACTGTTATAAAGTTATATAGTGTAGTATTAAGTGGACACAACCCTGAAAAATAAAGGCATGAGACCACGTGTCCTTGGGGAGTAGAAAGCTGTAGCCTCTCGCTCACGCTTCCCTGGGAAAATGTAGATAAGAGGGGACCATCTCTAGAGGAAAGTTACTGAGACACTGTTGTTTAGACTAGAATGAGAGAGCTTCTGTAATAAAACTGTTAGTGGCACACCACCATTTTGAGATCCGTGGCAGAGTGTCATGCAGGACGCATCTCCCTTCTAGAAGTAATAAAGTGTTAAACATTCTACTGAGCAGTGTTTTGTCTTCCATTAGATGCCTCTGAGGAATCAAAAGAACTTGGTGAAGTGTTGATATTTATAATTGGGGGCTCGTCCGGGATTTGAACCCAGAATCTCTCTACACAGCTATGGTTAGGATAACATAAACACATTAGCACAGCGACACTGGAGTATAACTGCTAACTTTTTCCCATAGATTTTATTTCCAATAAAAGTTAACGTGAGAGTTCCCGATAGGTGGAAACAAATGCAATCGCACGTCAGGAAGAAGCTTCCAAACTTCAGTCAGGTCAACATCTGAGATACATCGACAGCACAGGGTTAGCCATTAATATACTGCTGCACGTTTTAGATTACTCGCTATGAAAAAGTCCTGATCCTCACATTCATGTACTCACTCAAATCTTTGTTAGCCTCAAAGTGATTCTTTTCTGACCCATTCAAATATTTGGTGTCAGGCAAACCGCGAACAGCTGTAGTTACATCGTTAGGTTTTAAAAACTGAGCTTTAAAATGTGCTGCAGATGAACAGGGGTAATAAAAACCCAGAGAAGCCCATGGTGATCACTGACTATTTTTAGACAGTTGTTTATATTAAATAGAACAAGATCCAACACAATAAAACACAAAAGAGAAGACAAGATCCTTAATGAATGCAGTGTAGTTTCGACCAGGAAGCAGGGATTGTACATGATCACTAAACAACCTGCTAGTCGTTAATGCTACTATTGAATGCTGTTTATATTATTTATTCCTTTGTTTTGAAATGTACAAAAAAAAAAAGTAGGAGTAGGTAATGGACAACAGGCACTGATTTATAAATAACTAAACATGAATACCTTAAACTTATTGTATAATATTATACTACAGGATATTTCTGACTGGGCTTGTCGTTCTCTTTGTCTTGCTAAAACTTTTAGTGTCACCTTGAAAGAAAGACAGTTATGAAGTGAAATCACAGGTTAAAATGTGAATTTTCGACTCATGTAAGGTTAAATAAGGCCAAATCTTCATTTCATTAGTTCAGCGTTTCATAAAATGCGAGCTACAAACATCTAAAGTTTATTTAAAAATTCTAACTTATATTAAAAAATAAGAAAATATAATAAAGTCAATATAAACAACATACTATTCCCTTAAAAGTAAATACTGCCTTTGGTCATTTATAACCACTGTTACACTGGCTCACACTTACCACACTGTCTCTCATCAGCTCCATTGGGACAGTCTTTGTGTCCATTACACTGCAAAACTTGAGGGAGGCACTCACTCGTGTTTCCACATGGGAATTGGCCAAGAGGGCATCTAACCCCTTCTTCCACCCAGCTGGTCTCCAGAGCTGAGAAAGGGAGAGGAAAATATAAGAAGAAGGTGCAAATTTATCCAGATAAGAATTAAAATACACAACAAAAATGAAAATAATGCAAAAACATATTTAAAAGAAATGAAAATGGGCTGATAATATTGCACTGATACCTGTGAGTTAGGAGAGATCAACTCGTGCAGCTCTAGGCAACAAAAACGTCAGGTGCAGACCAAATTTAATCATGAAATTCATAAAGAATTCATCAATCTGAGGGTTTTCTGTGTATTTTTAAAAACTATTTCAAAAACACCCCTAATAAATCCATCAAAGGTATCATTAAATCTTTGACTAGACTGCTTTTTTTCTTTTGCATCTGTGTCCCACACATAACGACTTGTAAACCATCGTGTCTGATCAGAGAATTCATTTATTTTAAGGTCTTTCACAGTGAGTCAGACACATGACTCTTTAGTTAGCATGATGTACTTTAAAACAAACCAGAAAGAAATTCCTCATTATTTTTATTTATTTTTTGCCTGTTGTAAAGAAACATGAATAACTGAATGCAGACCTTTTCCTGACATAAAAAAAAAAAAATCACAAAATGTTCCGTCTTTTACATGTTTTTTTCCCCGTCCACTAGATTTACCAGTAATCAAACCTAAATATACATTGGCTTTTTAGTGCTTTTTTCCATCTTCTGTCTTGAAGTATTTCTTTCAGACGGGGTTATTAGCTGCAGATTTTTGGCTGCACATTCTTGATGCTCTGTTGAGCTGAGATCTGGGGGGCTGTGGAGGTCATTTGGGTACAGTGAACTCATCGCCATGTTCAAGAAACCCGTTTGAGATGATTTGACATGGTGCATTATCCTGCTGCCATCAGCTGATGGATACACATGAAGGGACAGCAACAACACTCAGGAGCTGTTGAGTTTAAACAACGTTCAGTTGGCACTGATGGGGCCAAAGCGTGCCAAGAAAATAACCATCAAACTATTATACCATTAGCAGCAGCCTGGAGCATGAATTCTGACCGTACATTCAAATGTTTCAGCAGAAACTGAGACCTATCAGCCTATAATAATAATAATGGATTGGATTTATATACCGCTTTTCAAGGCACCCAAAGCGCTTTACAATGCCGCTATTCATTCACTCTCACATTCACACACTGATGGAGGCAAGCTACAGCTGTAGCCACAGCTGCCGTGGGGCAGACTGACAGAAGCGATCGGCCCCTCTGGCCAACACCAGTAAACGGTAGGGTAAAGTGTCTTGCCCAAGGACACAACGACCAGGACAGAGAGCCCGGGGATCGAACCGGCGACCTTCCGGTTACAGATGCGAGACTCAAAAATCCCAACCCCCTGAGCCACGGGGCGACCAGGGGGTTGGGATTTTTGAGTCTCGGTGAGCCTGTGCAAATTAGAGCCTAATTTTCTGTTCTTAGCTGTGTGGTCCCTGTTTTCTTTTTTCAAAAACCACTCTGTATTACATTTGCTTTCCTATCAGCTCACAGCAGTCTAGCCATTCTCCTCTGACCTCTGACATTTACAAGACCCTAGAGCACTGCCGCTCACAGGATTTTTTTATTCCTCTTTTTTGGAACATCCTCCGTAAACCCTAAAGATGGTTGTGTGGGAAAATTCTGAGACCAACACGAACAACTGTGCCACATTCAAAGTCCCTCAAATCACCTTTATTCCCACATTCTGCTGCTCAGTTTGAGCTTCAGCAGTTTGTATTAATTTTTTTTTCATACCAAAGAGGTATACTGGAAACCAAGAGTGACAAACCCACAGGCTTTCTTAGCGTTAGCTGGTTCAACAAACACAGAAATCTCTCTGGGCTATCCCAGTGACAGATATCAGCTTTTTCTGCATTTGTCACTTTGTCTCTTCTTCTACACAAAATAGATCAAGTGTTACCTGCTTTGATTAAGAGGAACAGGGATGGGGAAAATAAAGCAAAACAGCACTGCTGGGGCTTAATTTACCATTTATCATTACTTATCATCTGTTATTACCATTGTTTAATCATGGCAGCTGCTCACTAGAGCCTCATTCTGTTTGCTTGATCATGATACTGAAGAAAAATATTAAGGTCGGAAACTCACACTGTTAAAATGCTTAACCAATATTAACAGCAGGGCAGAAATGAATCAATCTGCAGAAACATGTAAAATAGTTTTTATCTAATGAACAATGAACCTGATGTTCTGTGGGCTTGAAACAATTACCGGGATTATTCAAACAGGCCAAAGTCTCATCTTGTTCATGCTGATGATAAACAAGAATCAGAGTGCAGAGATAAACCGTTAAAGTCCCAAAACCCAGAGTGTTCTTGTCTCCTAATGTAATTTCCTAACGTAACATTATTACCTCATAAAACATGTGCAGCATTTCAACCTTAAAATACATGATTTTATTGCCTTTTTTGGATGTAAAACACAGTCCTGAGAAACACATTTGGGTCCTTAAGCTGTTCAATGCTCCGGTATGTACACACGTTATACTAAATGCTAAAGGAATATCAGTGATAGCTGTTTAGCAGAACTCTGTGTAAAAACAGACACGTGAATATTTCAAAATACTTTTTTTGTTAATCAAAGCAGTTCTCAAAGTTTCAGCAAGAAAACAGGCACATTTGTGACCCATCTTTCTTTCCTCAGAAACTCCCTATCAATTATCTAAAAACTTTTATTGTTCTTGTCATATTCACTTAGTACTATTGCAAAAAAGGTAATAAGCGTTACTTCGTTACTTAAACCATGATTTTTTTGTGAGTGTCTCATGACAATGATGTAAGCAAGTGCGACGTTCGTGACAACAGCTCAAGAATGGATAATATGTCACACTGCTTACGAGCAGAGATGGGCGTGTTACTGTAATCTGATTACTTTTTTCAAGTAACGAGTAAAGTAAGGGATTACTATTGCAAAAACGGTAATTAGATTACCGTTACTTTCCCGTGGGAACGCTGCGTTACTGCGTTACTAAAACCGTGATTTTTTGCGAGAATGTCTCATGACAGTGACGTAGTGACAACAGCTGTGTGCAGATCAACAATGGATCATATATCGAGTGCAGGAGAGAGTATGAGCGTGCAGTGTTTAAAGCTTGGAAGTACTGACCTTACTTTGAGTTTGATTCCATAAAAAGTGACAAAAACATTAGCGTCCATCGTGCCTGGGAAGAAAACTTCTTTTTACAGCGAAAAAAAACGCTAAACTTCCGAGCAAGCACCTAGTGCGCTATGACGTAATGGGAAACTCGCAGAGAAACTCACGGATTCTTCCATTGACCGCGGCACACCTGCACCAGGGTAAAGGTCCTGCTTTACAGGTGAAAATAGAGCAACAGGACCTCTGAGTCTTTGACTTTATTTATTTTCTGCTGTGTTTTACTTGCATCTATTTGAAAGACTGAGTGCAAACACAAAAAATATTTTATTTTATGTGCTGGAATGTGTAGAAAATAGGTTTAAATGTTAAACTAATTTATTCAAGTCAGAGAATGTTGCATATAATTAAATTTTTACTTGATGCATAAAGTTAAAAGATTAAAACTGATAAAACAAGTTTAAAAAAAGAGACTTTTCCATTTGATTACATTTTGTATGATGGATTATGTAGAAAAAGTAGAATTGGGCTGAAAGATCTATCGCTTTATCACCTATAGGGGCAGGGATAGCTCAGTAGGTAAAGTGGTCGCCCCATGATCGGAAGGTCGGCGGTTCGAATCCACTTAACGGCTACCCTGAGGTACCCCTGAGCAAGGTACCGTCCCTACACACTGCTCCCCGGGCGCCTGCTTAGTGGGCTGCCCACTGCTTCACTGAGTGAATGGGTCAAATGCAGAGAAAAACAAGTAATTTCCCCATGGGGATCAATAAAGTATCCATTATTATTATTCAGGTTGTAAATCGTGTTTTTAAAAAGTAACTAAGTAATTAATTACTTTTGAAAATAAGTAATCAGTAAAGTAACAGGATCACTTTTTGGGGGAAGTAATCAGTAATTAGTTACTGATTACTTTTTTCAAGTAACTTGACCAACACTGCTTACGAGTTATGAAATTATTCTTGAAAACTGACAAGATATTTTATTTTGCTGATCCCTTATTTCTCCAGGGGTCTCCACAGCACATGTATCTGCATGTTTGAATTGGCACTGAGTTTACACCGTATGCCCCTCCTGAAGCAACTCTCCCATTTTTCTAGGCTTGAGCCCAGCACTAGTAGTTCTCTAAGTCATGACCTCTGAGGTTGGGTTTGTCTCTGCTCACAGTCTCAAACTGTGGGTGTTTTGTATGTATAGTAAATCTGTTAACCAGCTACAGATTAGCACTCACAGTGTGTCATGGCTCTGGAGCCAGCGTTTATGTGTTTGGGCTCTTGATTTTGGGTTATTTAATATTCTGAGGCTTTGCTTCTTACTATAGTTGTAATTCCTCTGTTTAATATTTGTTCTCGGGTCTTCTTATTTTTTTTTGTAGTCTTTGTGTATCCGTTATCATGCCTCCCCTGTGTTCCACGTACCATGTTTAGTCAGTGGTGAATCCATGTTTATTTTCCCTTTTGTGAAGTTTGTGTGCCTCAGTTTCAGTTTCTGTCTGTTGTCCTGTGTTCATCGTGTTCTGTTTTGTGACATTAAGTGTATTCAGTTTAGCTGTGTGCCCATGTGTCTCCTCTTCCTCTAATCACCTGCCTCTACATTTACTTTCTGAGTCTCTCTTTGTCCCTTGACAGAGCATTAGTCACCATCCCCTCCTAGTGTTTCTAGTTTTCCAGAGTTTGTTGCCTTTTATTAGAGATGGCACAATACCACTTTTTTACGTCCGATACCGATATCATAAATTTGGATATCTGCTGATACAGATATGAATCCGATATAGTGACAAGACAAGAACTAACAGACTTAAAAACTCCTTTGTCCCACACGCCATCAAACTGTTTAACTCCTCTCTGGAGGGGAGAGGGAGGGGAAACAGGAGGACAAAGGAGGGGGGAACAACTAAGCTGTAGTGCCTCTTCACCTCACTGTGCAATACCTTTTGTGCAATACTTTTGTAAATAGTCAACAGTGCAATAGACCTCAATACTTGAAATGTGCAATTCACTTGTATTTTTATTTTTATTTTTTATTCCTATTTATTCTATTTATCCCCTTCGTATATTTTATTTATATTGTCTCTGTATTATATATGTGTGTGTGTGTGTGTGTGTATATATATATATATAATATTCTGTAACTCTGTAACTTCTGTCGGTGCTGTGCTTTTTTGGAAATCGAATTTCCCAGAGGAACCCACCCGAGGGATTAATAAAGTTCTATCTTATCTTATCTTATCTTATCTTATCTTATCTTATCTTATCTTATCTTATCTTATCTTATCTTATCTTATCTTATCTTATCTTAGTGTATTTTATAATCAATACAACTGTTTTTTTTTAAATATCTTGCTACATTTTGTATACGTTCATACTCAAGTTTTAAAAAATAAAACATTAAAGCTATTCTGTTATACCTGTATGCAAAAAATACACTGCACCCAAAATATTTCATAGTTCAGCAATACTGATCAATCTAATAAACCTACTCCATCCTCCCTATTCTGGTATTTTAAAGAGTACTTAGCAGAAATATGTGTTTGTAAGCATTCCCACGTTAAGCTTAACAACCGATATATAGAGCGACTGCCTCTTCTTCTCTCCCTCTCCTGTTGCTACTTGAAATCATGAAACTGATCAATGATCAGTTGATCGGCTTTTCTGTTGCGAGTCCGCCTCTCTTGTTTGTTCATCGCCCACTTCGCACCAGAAAGAGGAAACCAGCGGCTGAATAACAGAAGCACGTTTAAGCTTGATAATCTGTTGTTAGAATTTATTTAATATTACTTTCTACGTGTAGCTGACGGCTGGTAACTGTGCAGGGGCGGGTCTAGCAAAGTTTTGCCGGGGGGGCAGGTAGGGCATCAACAGGGGAAAGGGGGCACAAAGACATACTTTTCTTTCTTATTCTCATTTAAAATGTTGAGCTTTTAATAAATAATTATCTGAATCTTACAACCAAAGTTTTCATGTGATGTAAAATGTAAATAAGTCCATTACTGTATATAGTAACTGTTAAGTCTAATAGTTAGTAGGATATGTACTCTTTTTTCCTTTGGGAAGGTACCATCTGTGCAGTCTGCAATTCTGTTGAAGAAAGGTGTTGAATCTATTTAATTACTGTAGAAAAATTATTGATTTCCGTGCATTTGTTTTACACATGCATTAAATTAAAGTTGATTACGATGAGGCAGAGGGTGGTGGGTAGTTCCTTATGTTTTTTTGCTGGAAGTTGATTGTTGTTTAATATTTCCCCCAAGTACTCTTTAAAATATCAGAATAGGGAGGATGGTGTAGGTTTATTAGATTGATCAGTATTGCTGAACTTTGGGTGCAGTGTATTTTTTTGCATACAGGTATAACAGAATAGCTTTAGTGTTTTGTTTTTTAAAACTTGAGTATGAACTTATACAAAATGCAGCAAGATATTTAAAAAAAAACAGTTGCATTGATTATAAAATACAAATGCTCAACCAGACCGCCGACATGTCTCGCACGCCACAGCTGCTCTATCACGTGACGCATACCGCTCCGACGTGAGGTCACGAGTTGGGCTACGCCATGTCGCAAGTTTTGTGAAATATTTTTGTGATATTTAATGGATCGGATTACATTGACTGATACGTAATATCAGGTTGGTCCATCCCTACCTTTTATATTTTGTTGAATTTTTGTATTTACTTGTGAGTCTGCATTTTGGGTCCAAACTCGTCACTTCACAACATGACACAGTGAGGAAAAAATGCTGACATTCACTTTGAATGTCCTCGCTCTCATCAGAATACAGATGTAAACAACGAGTCAAGGTTTTACTTCAAACCCACTGTGCCAGAGAACAGGGCCAGTGCACACGTGGTTTATTAATCATTTATTATTAATGTGTAATGATTAGCTAGATCCACCAGCTTTTATTGTTGTTTTTTTGCACATTAAGCATAAAAAACGAAAACACATTCAATGGAATGCAAGTGAATGTGACTGACCAGGGAATAAAGAAAAGACGTCACAGTTTTTAAAGCCCTCTGCCGATCAGATCCACAATATGTTATGGATATTTTAATTCCCCAATTTCCCTTCAGTTCATTGAGGTCATCCTCCCGAAAACTTCTCTCAGTGGTCTCCTCTCTCCTAAAAAACGTGCCGAGGCAAGCTTTCTCTGCTGTTGCTTCTGGGCTCTGGAATAATCTGTCTTCCCACATAAGAACCGGTCCAGTGATTCGCAATTTTAAATCAAACGCAAACACAAGTCAAGCCTGAGATGCTTCGTGGTTTTGTCAAACCATGTTTCCATTACATTGGATTTTATTTGTGCATTTAATTTTCTAATTGATTTTTTTATTTAAGCCCTTTTATAAATTTAACCCAGGGCGTTTATACAATTTTATTTTGTTATCTCATTTAAATGGTTACTGTCATGTTTTTTTTTAATCTTTGTTTATGTGATCTTGTTGCTATGTACACTTACAGTGTAAGTAAAGTTACCTGACTTAATGAGTGAGCTCTCCAAATAGGGAATTTTAAGGCTCATAGTGTTGGTATGTTAAACCGAATCCCCGTTTTCTTTGTGTCATGTCAGAAAATGTGGGCCCTGATCCACAGTTTTAATAATAGTGATTAACAGTACTGTAAAAATTTGCGATAGAAAACATGCAATTTAAACAATGCAACGATTTACTTTCAACATAAATATTAAGAAAAACAATGCACTTAAAGTTTTTTCCATGCTTTATGTAATATGTAGAACAGCGATGCTGAACTCATCTTAAATTGAGGGCCACATACAGCTCACATTGATCCAATTTTCCAAATGGGCCAGATTTGAGTCTTTGAGGATCAATTCAGGCCCCTGAACCTTATGATTGACACCACTCATGTAGAAACAACAAAAATTCCCTGACCACTTTTATGTGGTTTTTCAGGTTCCTGGCAGTTGCTGTGAAATCAATTTCTAAAGCCCTGGTCATAGAGACCCGTCAGTAACGCCCTAGTAACCACTGGTTGCTAAGGAAAATAGATAATTCTCTATTCAGTTGACAATAATAAAAAAAAATAATAGAAAAAAGAAAAAAATTGTCTAATATACAATAAATAAACGATATAGTTAAAATAAAGGTGTGACAGGCGCATAGTGAGGGCTTACGGAAAGTTTCAGGCTTTTTAAGATTTACTACTGCTTGCTGATGTTTAGTCAGTGGGTGTTTGGAGGCAAATTGCCATCTTCAGTGCAAACTACAGGCAGCCCTAGCAATCTGACACCAACCAAAGCAGTCTTAGGGAAGTTTGTAGCGTGGAACCCTCTTTGACGCCAATCGAGGAATACTCACTTTTCCCTAGTGACCGAAGGTCCTGCAGGCTGCCAGGACTGTGAGACTGAAGCTAAAAGCAGCAACTAATAAAAGAGAAAGTGAAATGTGGCTGTGACATCTTCTTTTTGTGAATGCCTGTTTCAGTACTTCGAAACCAGAGGTGTCAGTCGTTTTATATCACGGGCCACATACAGCCTGCTTTAAACATAAGTGGGCAAACTGGTGAAACTCTGCTTCCTGTGTAAAGAAGTCAAATTTTTTAACTGTTTTTCTACATGTTAAAGAAAAAGCTGCTGTTACAAAAACGGAAATCTGTCAGCGTGACTCTGCAAAATTACAGAATAAGTTCTGGCAGCTCATTGCTCAGACTGTCCAGTTTTCTATTTTTATTTTTGTTTATTTTTTTAACAGTAGTCATAAAACAGGATTGGAGAAGTTTGAAACCTTTTGTCCTCCACAATAGAAAATAGCTGAAAATAAAAAAAGGTATCACTGTAGCCAGCCCCTAATTCTATAAATTCTGCACTCAGCTTTGCATTGAAATGCAGCCAGACACTGCTCAGTTTGCTTCACTTTTTCCCAACACGCTTGCATTTGAATCCAGTGTTTTGCCAAAAATTGATTGTCCGCCAAAAATCGCTATAAAAGCTATAAATCACTCGTTGGTCCATAACATGTGAAATTATGGTCCCTCGTGAACAGTATAATTCATATAATTCATCTTGAGCTACAAACATTCCTGTCAGCATGTAGTTTTTGGCACTTTTCATATATCCTTTATTTATCCAGTTAAAGGGTCTGGCCAAGTGGGCGGCAGAAATTGCAAAAATATAGC
This sequence comes from Rhamphochromis sp. 'chilingali', assembly GCF_963969265.1. Lineage (NCBI taxonomy): Eukaryota > Metazoa > Chordata > Actinopteri > Cichliformes > Cichlidae > Rhamphochromis > Rhamphochromis sp. 'chilingali'. The sequence continues at coordinate 18,417,237 of NC_137946.1, forward strand.
AATAGTTCTACAAAGATATTTTAATTGGTTATAATGTAGGTAAAATGATGAGGTCCTTAAGATACTTGCAAACATTATATTTCATATATAACCCCTTTGTCCTGTCCACTAGTCTATTTACCAATACGAGTAAGGACATTACAGATAAAAAAGGTTTTGGCAGTTCTGCCATCTCTCTGTGTACTTGACCTGCAGCACTACACTTGCTGTCTTGGAACGTCTGCCCCGTTCCTTCCTTCACACAATGGCCGATTGATTGGCTGAATGGTGTGCCAGTCCCATCCCTGCCTGCAAGGATTTTCAGCAGGGTTTAAAGTTAGTCTCCCACTTACTAACGGGCCAATAATAACTGACACATAAAATTATCTACTGGGGTGGATATAATTGTATTGGACACCACATCCTGCCCACGGGCTGTACATTTGACACCCCTGGTATAAACTGTTGCTGCTGTTATGTCTATGACTGTGAAAGAAAACCCTCTCATGGGCACAAAATATGGCTCAAGGGTCAGAACAACTCCGTGAAACAGCTGTAAAACCCAAGTGCTCTCGAGCTTCTGGACACTCTTGTTCAGGGTTTTCTGCTGGAGAGACGAATTCGTGGTTCCATCAATTACAACAAGTCTTCCAGCAGCAAAGCAACCCCAGACCGTCACACTATAGTGGTATACCACCACCATGTTTGATTGTTGGTATCATATTCTTTTTACGTAATGCCTTGTAATGACTTTTTCACACACGGTCAGGTCGACTTTTTCCCCTTAATAAATAAAATCAGCATTTGAACACTGCATTTCGTATTTGCACTGCATGTTTTTGTCCAATATTAAAATTTGTTTGATAATCTGAAAAACCTAAGTGCAAGAAATATAAAAAAAGATGAAATCAGGATGATGGAAATGTTATATTCACAGCACGATTCTTTTAAGTTTGTGATCTCACTCTTTGATTTTAAAGCCAGAACTTACTCGTGCAAAATTTGTGGAGTTTAGTATAATCCCGCACTGCATGCATCATGTTTTAATTCATGTTCAAATTGTTGGTGACTGAGTTGTTTGTTGGATGAATTACAGGCCACTTCCATCAAAGGATCAACACTCTGTTCTGTTTTTGTGTATGATGAACATAGAAAGAGAGATACAGCCTGCTTTACTTGAAATATGACCACATTTGAGAGAACTCAGGCAGTCATGGAAGAAAACAGTATACCGGTGTCTCGAGAGTCTTCCAATAACCATAAAGATAGACTTAATTTCACACCTTTGTCTGAGGCAGAGGGAACATTCACACATAAAGAGAGCAGTGGAGAAAGAACACAAAGTGACATCATGTCTGCCTCTGTGCTGCCTGTTCACCTCGAGTGTTTCTATTCAGTCACCAACGGGTCAAATATCAGGTGATCAACGCCAATACATACTCAAATGATGATTTTATGCATATCTGTAAATATATTAAATATATTAATAAAATCAAAACTTCTTCAATTTGCAGATTTTTTTCTCCAAATTTTAAAAATAAGCATGATTTTGAGATAAGCTGAGGAGCCTCTGATTCACATCACTGTAACTTCAAAACCTAAATTAGCCCAAAACACTGAATTGTAAAAACAGTAATGGGTTTCACTACTGGCTGAATTATTGCTCTTGCTTCACTGTATTTTCTGCAGTTGAACCTCCCTGGCTGCACAACTGGAAACATCTGTAGTGCAGGTGAGCTGAACACAGAAAATAATCCTGACCAGAAAGAGGGAAGGACTGGCGCAACCTGTGCTGTCAGCTGCTTGTTGATCCATGACTCATAGATTAAATCAGTAAACTCAAGAGCGTCCTGGACACTGAATTAAAATGTAAAAAATGGGGTCCGTTCTGTAAACATGTATTAAATAAACTCTTGTAAGTGATGCAGCTGATAATTTCCTGAAGTGTGAATGTTGTGTGGTCTCTTGTTTGCCGCCTGACTCACACATGCCTCCGTCATGATGTTAGCACTGCTCATTATTAATGTCCCCCTTTTGTTTTTTTTTAAAAAAAACAAAGCCTACAGTATTAAACACATATAATTTATTGATCTTCATATTAGGAAGTGGTGATTTTCTTAAGAGTTAATTAGGCGCTTATAGACAACATCACACAGTCAAACTTTTCTAATGCTGTGGGAGATGAGATGAGTCTCAGGGTGGCAAGTTGTGGAAGAAATGTTCATTCATGTTGCAGTGGATGAAAAAAAAAATCAGAAAAACGTAAAATAATATCATTCATACTTTAATTCGTCACAATGGTTGATACAGTTTCGTCCCGTTGAGCAATTTAGCGCTTACACAAATTCTCGGCAATGCAAATTCAAGCCTATCAGAGCGTCCGTATCGCATCCTGAATTTTAGGGTCTGTGTTCGTTTTGTTTCTCTCAGATCATTCTGCTCACGCTGAAATGAGCACTCGCAGTGTGTTTGAGACTTTTCCACCCTCTGCGGCAGGAATAACACCTCAGTCCGTCTCAGATCACTGCAGGACAGACGAGACTCTTTGAAAGGGGAGCGCATGGTTTCAATCCTGCAGTTAACAGTGTAAATAATGCTGCGCAGATTTTTTGCCCCTTCGTGTTTCTCGATATTCGTGTCCATCAAACATGCTGGCACATGAACAAAAAATAAAAAAAAAATTGAATCTGTTTAAAGTACGAAGAGTAATTGAAATAACCTATTGAATGCATTAAAGTGTCTTTACCTTTCAAATGAATGTGGGTCAAGTGGATGAGCAACATGACGGCAGGTACATTCATCCTGAGGCTGTGAGGCTGTCCTGCTCCCGCTGCGCTCCGGCACTGGTGTCAAGCCAGCCTCCAATTCGAGACTTGCAGTCAAGCCAGCCTCCAGTTTGTTTTACGTTCCCTGTGTATTCAAAGTATTACGGGAATGGATGTGGAAACCGGATTTCAAAATAAAAGCCAACTTCGAGTGAATTAACAGATATGTTAAGAACATAATAACATATAATTTAGGCTTTTTTTTTTTTTTTTTACAAACTCTAATGTTAGATCTATATGACACAGCCTTGTACCCTAATTGTGCCCTGTCACTATCAAGGCCATCTTATTTTGGATTTCAAAGTAAAAGCCCTGTGAATCTTCATTTTTGAACTACTCTTTCAATGACTTAATAATGCTCTTAAAAGCAAAAGTCGTATTTCCAAATACTATTTGAACTTTAAATCAACACTTTCCAACCACAGTCTTTTTACAGTGATACCATATCAATATCAAGTCAGTCTGATTTTGCCTTTCATAGTAATGGCCCTTTGAAATTGTCCATAATTGACTTAATCTTCTAACGATTCAAAATGCTCTAAAATGAAAAATTCTTGTTTCCACAGGGTAATTCCACCTTAGATCAACAGTATACAGCCCCACAGTGATACCATATCAATATCAAGTCATTCTGATTATGCCTTCCAAAATAAAAGCCTTTTTAAATTGTCCATAATTGACCTAACTTTCAGTGATTTCAAAATGTTTTAAAATGGAAATTTCCTGTTTCCACAGGGTAATTCCACTCCAGATCAACAGTATACAACCTCACGATGTTACCATATCAATATCAAGACATTCTGATATTGCTTTAAAAAATAAAAGCATTTTCAAACTGCCCATATCTGAGTTGCTCCTGGAACAATTTCAAAATGCTCTAAAATGGCACATTCCTGTTTCCACAGGGTAATTCCACTTTAGATCAACAGTATACAGCCCCACAGTGATACCATATCAATATCAAGTCATTCTGATTATGCCTTCCAAAATAAATGCCCTTTCAAATTGAGCATATATACGACCTACTTTTTTAACGATTTCAAAATGTTCTTAAAAAGAATTTTGCTGTTTCCACAGGATAATTTCACTTTAGGTCAACAGTATACAACCTCACGATGTTACCATATCAATATCAAGTCATTCTGATTATGCCTTCCAAAATAAAAGACTTTTCAAATTGCCAAGATACGACCTACTCTTTTAAAGATTTCAAAATGCTCTAAAAGTGAAAATTGCTGTTTCCACAGGATAATTTCACTTTAGGTCAACAGTATACAACCTCACGATGTTACCACATCAATATCAAGTCATTCTGATTTTGCTTTCAAAAATAAAAGCATTTTCAAAATGCCCATATCTGACTTGATCCTGGAACAATTTCAAAATGCTCTAAAATGGAAAATTCCTGTTTCCACAGGGTAATTCCACCTTAGATCAACAGTATACAGCCCCACAGTGATACCATATCAATATCAAGTCATTCTGATTATGCCTTCCAAAATAAATGCCCTTTCAAATTGAGCATATATACGACCTACTTTTTTAACGATTTCAAAATGTTCTTAAAAAGAATTTTGCTGTTTCCACAGGATAATTTCACTTTAGGTCAACAGTATACAACCTCACGATGTTACCATATCAATATCAAGTCATTCTGATTATGCCTTCCAAAATAAAAGACTTTTCAAATTGCCAAGATACGACCTACTCTTTTAAAGATTTCAAAATGCTCTAAAAGTGAAAATTGCTGTTTCCACAGGATAATTTCACTTTAGGTCAACAGTATACAACCTCACGATGTTACCACATCAATATCAAGTCATTCTGATTTTGCTTTCAAAAATAAAAGCATTTTCAAAATGCCCATATCTGACTTGATCCTGGAACAATTTCAAAATGCTCTAAAATGGAAAATTCCTGTTTCCACAGGGTAATTCCACCTTAGATCAACAGTATACAGCCCCACAGTGATACCATATCAATATCAAGTCATTCTGATTATGCCTTCCAAAATAAAAGACTTTTTAAATTGTCCATAATTGACCTAACTTTCAGTGATTTCAAAATGCTCTAAAATGGAAATTTCCTGTTTCCACAGGGTAATTCCACTTTAGATCAACAGTATACAGCCCCACAGTGATACCATATTAATATCAAGTCATTCTGATTTTGCCTTCCAAAGTAAAAGCCTTTTCAAATTGTTCACAATTGACCTAACTTTCAGTGATTTCAAAATGCTCTAAAATGGAAATTTCGTGTTTCCACAGGATAATTCCACTCCAGATCAACAGTATACAGCCCCACAGTGATACCATATTAATATCAAGTCATTCTGATTATGCCTTCCAAAATAAAAGACTTTTCAAATTGCCAAGATACGACCTACTCTTTTAACGATTTCAAAATGCTCTTAAATTGAAAGATGCTGTTTCCACAGGATAATTCCACTTTAGATCAACAGTATCCAACCCGACAGTAAAACCATGTAAATTTCATGTTGGTCTGATTTCGCCGTCGAATTTGTCCATATGTGATATACTCTTTCAATTATTTCAGAATGATTTAAAAATGAAAATTGCTGTTTCAACACATATTGGGTTTTCATTTTGAAAAGCAAAATCAGACTCAATTGATTATGACAGAATTGAATCATAAAGATGATGTAAAAGGAAGCTGAAATTGCCACTAGGTTGTAATTGATAGTACGTTTATGTTTTAAGTCTGTGGAAAGATGTCATGGTTGGTTTGCAAGCTGTTTTGTAATTTCTTTATTTAGAATGACATCTTTCCACAGACTTAAAATATAAAGAGCAATTTAAGAGCATTTTGAAATCGTCAAAAAAGTAGGCCGTATATGCTCAATTTGAAAGGGCATTTATTTTGGAAGGCATAATCAGAATGACTTGATATTGATATGGTATCACTGTGGGGCTGTATACTGTTGATCTAAGGTGGAATTACCCTGTGGAAACAGGAAATTTCCATTTTAGAGCATTTTGAAATCACTGAAAGTTAGGTCAATTATGGACAATTTAAAAAGGCTTTTATTTTGGAAGGCATAATCAGAATGACTTGATATTGATATGGTATCACTGTGGGGCTGTATACTGTTGATCTAAGGTGGAATTACCCTGTGGAAACAAGAATTTTTCATTTTAGAGCATTTTGAATCGTTAGAAGATTAAGTCAATTATGGACAATTTCAAAGGGCCATTACTATGAAAGGCAAAATCAGACTGACTTGATATTGATATGGTATCACTGTAAAAAGACTGTGGTTGGAAAGTGTTGATATAAAGTTCAAATAGTATTTGGAAATACGACTTTTGCTTTTAAGAGCATTATTAAGTCATTGAAAGAGTAGTTCAAAAATGAAGATTCACAGGGCTTTTACTTTGAAATCCAAAATAAGATGGCCTTGATAGTGACAGGGCACAATTAGGGTACAAGGCTGTGTCATATAGATCTAACATTAGAGTTTGTAAAAAAAAAAAAAAGCCTAAATTATATGTTATTATGTTCTTAACATATCTGTTAATTCACTCGAAGTTGGCTTTTATTTTGAAATCCGGTTTCCACATCCATTCCCGTAATCCGGTTGTTCAGTGATGACGCGACGAATCCTACTTCCGGGTCTAAAGTAGTCTGCGTTTAATATGGCATTTGTGTTGTTAACATGTTTAATGTTATGTATTTTCTTCTATTTGATCTCAAAAAGCTCCTAAAACAGTCAGCGATCACTGTTGACCTCCCTCGGCTTTTATTACCGCTAATCATTTATTTAAGCTCAGTTTTTAAAACCTTAGGATGTAACTACAGCCCAGCCCATGCAGCAGTATATGAATGACTAACCTCGTATTGTGGATGGATTATCTCAGTTGTTCTCCTGGCTGAAGTTTGGTCCGTTTACAGCATCCTGCCATGCGATTACATTTGTTCCTGACCACCGAGAACACTCACGGTAACTTTTATCAAGTGGAAAAAAAGTTAGCTTGTTTATATTATGCTAACATAGCTGTGTCGCTAGCGGTCACGTAGCACATCATTATATACCAGCTAGCCAAACTTCAGTAACCCTACAAACGTCACTGCTGTTTAGCTTTCTGTCTTCATTTATGTTGGAAGTGATAACAGAGCTGTACGTTTTAATTTGTTTCCAAAACCCCGCAGTCAGGACATGCTATATTGTATTTAGATAGAAGCTAGCGAGCTAACTCCCTGCTAACTTCTAACTCCGTTAAATGTCATAAATTCTGTTTTCATGGATGCCTGGATGTTAAACTCAATTGTTACACCTGGTAGAGCAGAACGCTGATCATTTTATTAAAGATGAAAGACTTTAGACAGTTTTTCAACTCTCAGTAATGCCATAGTGATCGTTTGATATATGGACCTGCAGCGGAGTTTAGACCCAGACACGGCTAGTGACGTCAGACTGAACAACCGGATACTTTGAATACACAGGGAACGTAAAACAAACTGGAGGCTGGCTTGACTGCAAGTCTCGAATTGGAGGCTGGCTTGACACAAGTGCTCCGGCGGCGATGCTCAGACCAAATAAAATAACCTGCAGGTCGCCAAATAAAATAGGCCTACAGGAGTGAAGTCCGAGTCCGACCAGTGTCTCAGAGCATGTCCGACATGTGGAATTCAGAAAAAAAAACCCTCAAAATGTAGGATTACTATCGAGTTAAGCATGTACCGTGCAAAGTTAAACTGAGATGGTGCTTAAATACATCCCGATAACACTGTGGACTTCCAGGAGCTCAGTGGATCTCTCTCTCTCTCAGTGGGTTGGCTTTATTGGAATGTAGGTTAAGAGCCTCCCCAGAAAATAACATATTCATCCACCTCTTGCCACCTTTGCCTTGTTTACGGCTGCAAATTAACCCCACCCCATCATGCAGCTTTCCCCCACTTAGTTTTAACTCGATACCTCGATACCTGTTCAAATGCCTCTCGTGTTAAATATATAAAATTTATAAAATATATAAAAACGTATATAAAATGTATTACAGAACTGAATCTGATAAATGCTCCCCACAGCTAAATTCACAGAGGAGGTGCATTACTGCTTTAGCCTCACCTGCTGACCAGGTTATAAGACAAAATAAAATAAGATAAGATGCTACATCTGAAGGTGCATTAATACTGAAAAAAACACAATGAAATACAGACATGTAACAGAAAAGTCATGAAAGCAGACATCAAAAAGTAACAAACACAAGTAAACAGGCATGTTGCTTAAATCACACACAACCAAATTATTGGATCTGAGAGTTATACTGTCCAAATCCAAATCCAATTCATTTATATAGCACATTTAAAAACAGAAAGTTTGCCCAAAGTGCTGTACAGAAACAAAGGGGTAAGACAAAAACAATGACACTCACATAAACACATAATAAACATATCAACTCACACCAGTCTATAGAAAAAAGGTGTGTTTTCAAAAGTGACTTAAAAACAGGAAACAAAGATGCCTATCTAATATTGAAAGGCAGCGTATTCCAAAGTTTGGGAGCCATAATTGAAAACGCTCGTTCTCCTCTATGTTTTAGCCTAGATTTCGGGACAACCAAAAGCAGCTGGTCGGCTGATCTAAGGGCCTGCGAAGGAATATAAGGCTTGGAAAGGTATGCAGGACCAAGACCATTTAGGCATTTATAAACCAGCGTTAGGACTTTGAAATAGATTCTGTCATGAACAGGAAACCATTGAAGAGAGGACAGGATAGGTGTTATATGTTTGTGCCTGCGGGTATCAGTCAAGAGGCGGGCAGCAGCATTTTGAATGAGCTGAAGATGTGCAAAAGATCCTTGGGCTGACTCCAGCATAAAGTAACACTGTGTGTTATCAGTGTTAGGAGTGTGTATTTAGTGTCCTTACCGCCCATGTGGAGAAGCTATTTCTTAATCAACTTGTTCTCCCATATGGAAAAGAAATAGTAAAAACTTATATGTGATTACTCATGAAAGTGGCCACTTTCTCATTACTTTCATACATTTTTTTAGTAAGTATCCAAAACATACAAGTTTCATTATATAATTTTTCAAGGGATCTTATATCTGTTTTCACTCTTATATGCTTTTCATACAAGTTTCACACAAGACAGATACAAACTTTATAAGATATATCTTTTCCATATGGGCTACTTTTGATGCTTCTGCACTTCCTTCTTGAGGGCGGTATGGCTGAACGTTTCTCTGAAGTTATGTTATAATAACAATACTACTACTACTACTACTACTACTAATAATAATAATAATATTACAGCACAAGTAAATCAGTAAAGCAAACACATGAACCCAGTTCATTCATTTCTACCTGCATTTAAAAACTATTTAAAAACGTATTTTTTAATATTTTTCTTCGCTCAGAAATGTAATTCATTTGATTTAATTACTTCTTGCTCATTTTTGGATCATTTTATAATGTTCGTCTTGTCGCCCGGTAGTCTGTTCGTGTCTGTCTGCACTGAAAATTACACGTTTAATGGAAAAATTAAGTTAGTTTTTATGACATTAATATTTCTGATGAATACAAGCAATGAATACAGTATTTGTGTGTTATAGGAGATGGTGTTTGTTCTGTAATTTTACTAGAGAGAAATGTATTTGTGCCACAGTTACACAATCAGTCAGTTGTAGACACATCACATATTGTAACTGAACTACATATACTTCACATTTTGCATTTTTTTCATATGCAAATGAAAATGATGATATGCATATTTTCACTTTAGAAATATCACCTCCCTTCTTAACCACTAATTTGGTGCCATCTTTCATCTGAGATCATTTAATAAGATTATAACCAAGAGCTTGATGTTCTCGCATGACGCAAAAGGTTTTTTTGTGTTTTTCTCTCTCTCTATGCTGGCATCTCTCTGTGCTGTTCTACTGTCTATACATCAGAGAAATACATCACATGAGTCACACAAACTTAAACGTGGGCTTGGATAATAACTAATTCTCTGTGTGTTTTTGTTTGTTTAGAGAGGAGGCTCCTGGCATTGCCACCATTCAACTTGTGACAAGATCTGCTGATTAATTCACTGGTAACGTCTCACACTCCTGGTAGCGTTTTACTTATCTGCATTAGTTTCTGTTTTAGATTTCAGTCTGTGTTTCTGTGCAGAAGTCCTCATGCTTTCTTGGTGATGGTGTGTGTTTGTGCGCCCACATACCCCCAGCATTATCTCTACCATCTTCTCTATAATTCACAGCAACTTCCTCTGTCTCTAATAATTTGTGAATAATCTTTTTCACAGTGTTCTGTGTGGGTCTATCATTCTGTTGGTCTTATGACAGACCGATCTGACCACCATGGAGCCATCACCTCAGGACACAATCACATCCCTAGGAGAAGAGCTGAATGAACAAGAAGATGTCTTTTATCACGTTACTTTGAATCGAGACATCCTGCTCCAAAACATAGGAGAATTTGGTGGAATGATGCAATTCACGTGTGCACAAACCCAACCCTTACATCTGCATCTGCCCCTCACACCTCTGCTCCATCTCCTCCATCCGCTCTACTGGAGCCTTCTAAGAGAGCACTGCACTCACCTGAACCAGTTCGCCCATGAGTTGTAAAAAGCCACTGATTTGACTAAATTGGCACAGATGGTCATTAATCCAAATGATGTGGCATCATATGCTGAATTTGTTAACAATTTTAAAAGTGTGTTTACTGTGATACTGGCTAAAAGACCAAGTGGGAGGAAAAAGCACCTCATGGTGCTTTCCTTCATGACCTGATAAAGCTGACGAAATGTGAGTTGGTTCCAAAAGACTTGCCAGTCACCTTTGACCAACTTGTGTCTATAACTTTAGTCACCATCCTGTCAAAGTTAGATCTCCAGAACATACGTGATGTGGACACTGAACTCCCACCAAGAAAAGTGGTCATTACTCTTTGCACGATTCAGTTCTCTCTCTTACCAGTTTGCAGTCTCAGATTCCCCCACAGGAGATGAATCAATCCTCCCAGCGTTTTATTGCTGGGCCTCAGCCAGAGCCAGACTCCGGCATCTGTCAGATCTCAGGTACTGCATTGGGTAAACAAAGTTAAATTCACCTGTCACCCTGGAGTTCAAAAAACAGTAAGCTTTCATCAAAGACTGTGCATCAGTTGCTATTTTGAATTTTAACCTGTGTTTCTGTGCAAATCCAGCAACAATTCCCTGTGTGTGTGCTCACTGATCGCCAGAATGATCTACACCACCTTCCACAGAGCAACTTTCTCTGTTTCTAACAATCTGTAAATAAAACTTCCTGCACTTTTCACAGCGTTCTGCACGCGGGTTTATCATTCTCTTGTCTCATGACAAGAACACTAACTATGCGCTGTTCTGTGATTAATTTAAAAACCATTTAAATTACCAAACGGGTTTTCTACGGTGGCCCTGAGAGGATAATGGGCTGCAACTTAAAAAAACAACAACAAAAAAACAGCAATAAGAAAAATGCTGCAAAAGCACACAAAACACAACGGAAATAGGAAAAACGACAGCAGAAACAGGAAAAAAAACAGATTTTCAAAAGCACAAGGGAAGTGTTTTTGGAGAGACAATGGCTGTGTCCCAATTAAGAGACTGCACGCTTGAAGTACGCATTTAAAGTGCGGTTACGTCACTGCCACGCGACGACGGCTGTCCCAATTCGAAGTGTGCTTCAAATGCATACTCCAAATGCTCCGTCGATTTCCCCAAATATCAAGCGTGCTCCGGTGCACGCTTCGTGGTCCCATATATCCCACAATTCATAGCGCGGCGGTGGGTGTGGATAATTTTGCCGCAAAATACGGCAGAAGGGAGCGGCTGAAGAGGTTGTTTTTTGGTTATTTTTCCAAACTTTATTGAAATCATAAAGCGAACAGTCAGTCATTCCAGTTCAGTTTGTACAGTAGACATACAAGGCAAATAAGAGTAACAATATACAGTACAATGAAATAAGAAGGATAAATAAATAAAGGATAAAAAAAGAAAAAAGGGGGGAATGTGACAGACTTCATAACAACTTTGTATTTGAAAGTTGTGACAGCTCATTCGTTAAACATTTCTGACTGAATTTCAATCAATGATAAACCTTTTTTATTGGAAGTTAATTTAAGAGAGTTTAAGTAATATTCAATCAAAAACAAATTAAATGATGGGGTTGAGTTTTGAAATTTACATTTATGTATGTGGAATTTCCCTAATAAGATGGAGCGGCCGAAGAGTGAACTGTCAAAAGTACTGAATATGACGTCACTTATTTATGTGCCAATGTGTAATAATTAAAGTCAGTCATATATCCACAAACACAACAAGCTGAAAGTCAGTGATATATATATATATATATATATATATATATATATATATATATATATATATATATATGTGTGTGTGTGTGTGTGTGTGTGTGTGTGTGTGTGTGTGTGTGTGTGTGTGTGTATGATAATAAAAACAAAAGATTTTCTCCTTCATTTCTGTCAAACAAAGCTGTATGACACGTTTCCAGTGGTTAGTATCATGGTTGCTAGGCAACCTGAACAGCGCGACGAACCGTATACAGTCCCATTTCACAAGCCTCTCACTTCCGCACTTCTCGTACTTATAGTACGCACCGTACGTGGTACGCGTAGTGCGCGTACTTCAAGCGTGCAGTCTCTTAATTGGGACACAGCCAATAACCCGACGGACCAGTTGCAGGAACCAAAATATGCTAAGAATTGCGCTGGGAGACACTTAAAAGAAGTGGAGGATCTATCGGTTTTGTGAGAAAAGAAAAGATGAGGTGAGCGTGTTAACCTAATTAGGTTAACACGCCTAAAAACTATTAGCCTAAAAACCCTGATAAAACAGGAACACCACCCCAAAAACAGTTGTTTTTTCTGCAACTGGTCCGTCGGGATATTGTCTCCCCAGGAACACTTCCCTTGTTCTTTTGGAAATCAATTTTTTCCTATTTCTGTTTTCTTTTTTTCTTATTTCCGTTGTGTTTTGTGTACTTTTGCAGAGTTTTTCTTATTGGTGGTGTTTTCTTCAGTTGCAAGGGAGGTTGAAATTACAGTGAGAATTATTATTACTGCAAACAGGCATGAGGAGCAACAGACGAAGCCATACATCGCAAACACAACCATCAATGAATATTATTTTAATTTGTTAAGGCACTGCATAAGCACCAAGAAACCCTTTTTCATAGATGTATTAAAAACAGCTTAAAAAAAAAGTTTAACTTTTACAAATATTTTGACAGCAAAGATTAAAAATGGTCTAAATCAGCGCCACGGACCGGTTTGTTCCTGACAATATTTTTACGGACCGGCCTTTAAGGCGTCGCGGATGAATACAACAAAATAAAACTAGTACCAATACCGAAAAAAGATTTATTCATAACACACGTGAAAAGACCCAGGAAAACCAAGTTAACGAACCCCCCCCCCGCTAAAAGCCGATGAAAAAAACTGAAAACCATACATTTCGCACCCGAGTCTCAACTCTCGCGGCCCGGTACAAAATGACTCATGGGGACCGCTGATCTAAATGATCGATGACCAGAACTACAACCTGCTTACTCAATGAAGTCCATTTCTCATTACATACAGCTGCATGTTTAATCTTTAAACTCCCTCTGGAACCCCAGAAGCAAGATGTCCTTCCTCCTCCTCCTGCCAGCAAACCACCTCGTAGCTCTGTTTACTAATTCAAAAAAGCAAATAAACCTCGAGACAAACGTAAAAAACATGTCGCAGTGATGTTCATTCTAACATTTGCACTTCCTGTCATTCACTCCAGTGTTTCCAACTCCTCAGTAAGGAAAATCGCTCGGTTGTCCTAAAAGTCGCTAAAGCCGCTAAATGACGTCATCGCCTAATTTGCATAATTTGTCATGCTAATATAATTGTAACCTATGTTGTTGGAGAGAGAAATAACATCGTGGAAGAGACATAAAGTGAGTAAAAAACGTCCTAAATGCATTTAGAGTTTATTTAGAACTACAAATTAAATTTATTTTAGCAATTATTGTTTTTTTTAATGTCACAATTCCAACCCTGCTCCTTTACCCGGGCTTGGACCGGCAAAAGTGACCCGAAATAGGCACTCTGGTGGAGTAACTTTGTGTGTGTGTTTATAAGTAGTTTTAAACCTTGTGATCCACAAAACAGCATAAGAGTAAAAGAGTAAAAGAAGAATTGACTGCGTTACAGCACCCGCTGCTTGTTGAGAGTAAAAGCGATAGGCGCTTTCACGTCTTTTTTTTTAGCGACTTTTTTTTTTTTTTTAGAAAAAAAAAGTCGCTAAGGGGTCTGAAAACTCGCTAAATATAGCGACAAAGTCGCTAAGTTGGCAACACTGATTCACTCTCGCATTGCTTAACATCACTCTTCCCTAGTGAAAATATTTAATGGTTTCCGTGGTTATGCTGAAGCACGTGGTCTCTGTTTTCAATCAAAGGTAGCAGCAGTGGCTTTTTTCTTTTAGGGTTTTGGCATTTTAGTAATGTCAGAATTGATGAAGATGCAATCCAGAGACAATGTACATTTCCTCTAAACTATATCTGGCAAACAAAAATGCCAGAGTACTTAATATTATAGTTATACAACAAGGCAGCATCTGTTAACAGCAAATGGGACACAAATGATGATTAAAGGCAAGAAAAATTAAACCTATTAATTGTTTTTTTGTAAACTTCAGTTGTACATCTTTGGTTTTAATTTACAGCTTCTGTTTCTTTTTGATGTGTTATAGTTGAAACCTTCAAAACTGGAGATTATTTTCTGGAGCACGGAGGTCTGTGTGTCATTTTCCTCGTTTGACAGTGCAGGATGAGAGACACAAATTTAAAAGTTTCAATATGTATATAGCTGGAGGAAGGTTTTGGAGAGTTAAGAAAGTAAGGCAGATCTTATAAATATTGAATTCATGCAGTTATTTGTTAATTACAGGTAAGAGAATAACCAGGTGATTGTTAATCCAGACTTTTAATGTTTGTCCGAATAGTCATAAAGTACGCAGGGGTTTGGAGTGGTGAATAAATAGTAGGTTTCAAAACCGAAAAGCCTTCAGGCATTTTTAGAAACCATTCATTTCATGTGGTCCTCTGCACTAAATTAGCTTTTGTTCCAGGGTGTGGACAACTCAATTCAACAAAAACAGAAGCAGGGCCAGCTCATCGTAGTTGAAACAATTAAAACATAAATTAATAAATAAAAATCACTAAAAACAAACAAACAGATGAAACCGTCATGGTCCTGCAGGCCTGATCGCTCTGCCTCCTCTCTCCCTTCTCTTACTTTTTCTCCTGATCTCTTTTCTCTCAGGTGAAGCAGGGGGCATCCTTTGGTTCCTGGCTTGTTCTCTGGGAATGGGGTGTTCCCAGCTTCAGTCCAGCTAGCATGCCAACCTCTCATTAGTTCATTAGGCCCTGTGGCTAAAGCCGTTTTTCTTTGTGGTGTTTTCCTCTGGTGCGTGCCTTGGCTGGACTTGAGGCGCCTGCAAAGGAAGGATTTATTACAAACCTAAGCTTCTCTGATTCACACTCTCCTGCCCACCCATTTACCAACAGACAATGCTTTATGGAACGAAAAACACCATGAATCGCCTATAGATTATAAAGGAAACACGAGTAAGGATTCAGTTCAAGTTTGATAACAACTCTGCTAAAATACTCAGCTGCAGCAGTACTTACTTGTCTTCTCCTTTCTGGTGGTTCCCTGCTGACTTCCCCCCTTTGTCCCTGTGCTGAAAGACAACTTAGCTGAGTTAAATTAACCTGTTTCTTTGGAACGAAATGAGATCCTGTCAAGACAAATGTGCATTGGTCTTTGGGGTTCTCATTTCATGTGCATTGATTCCTGTAATAATGGCAGAGATGCAAGTGCAGAGACCCACCTGAGCAGCACCAATTAGATCATGATGAGGCAGAAATGAGCGTGAACCAAATATTAACACTATCATGGTTTCGCCCACCCAAGATTTTGGCTGCTAGGATGTGAAGGGTGTGGGTCTGTGTTTCACATGCTTATTCCTCGTGCCACTGACTGTGGTCCATGTAGATCCCAGAGGTGTGTTTTTTGTTACATCGCACAGCATTTTCTTTTATCATTACAATTTTTTATGACCTAACGATGTCACTACATTAGTGCTTTTTAAAAATACAAATGTTTTAGGGTCGCAGTCAAAATCTGCAAATTCGCCTTTACATTTTCAAACATGTGAACTTTTTGTTCACTTAATATTTGCCAATCAGCCTAATTGAAAGTCTAATACAATTTCAATAGGGGGTAAGGGTATGCAAGACATTGTTATATCTACCTGAGACTGATACATGCTGTGGTCATGCAACACATGAAAAGGAAAACTGATGGTGCTACACAGCGCTAATCTGAACAACAATGAGTGACGGAAAATTTCACCTGCTGATGTGGCTGTTCAAGGCTCGGCAAGAAAATGAATTTGAAAAAGGTCCTGGAAGGCAGACAGGAAGGAAACGGCAGCTTGTCCCTAGCAAAGCATGAGGGAAACTGCGTGCTATAACCGCATGGTGTGTGCGTGTGTGTGTGTGTTGTTTCCAGTCCATGTGCAGCCATAGTAAGAGCCTGTTTCCCATTGCCAGGAATAAGTTGCACACATTCCTGGTGGATACTGAGCTCCACCAGCGCTGCTCTTTGTCACTGATTTTGTTCACAATACTTTTTGACAGAATTTGGCAGCACAGCCAAAGGCTGGAGGGAAGAGGGTGTTGGGTTTGGTGATCTCATCTCTGCTGTTTGAAGATGATGTGATTCTTTTAGAATAGAATAGAATAGAATAGAATAGAATAGAATAGCCTTTATTGTCATTGTACAGAGTACAACGAAATTGGAGTGCCACTCCCTTGGTGCAAGTTTCAATAATAAATATAAATGTAAAATATAAAAAGTACAATAAAACAATCGCAAGTATTCAAACAATAGTAAGTAAGATATATACAGGATAGCAGCATCAGTCGGTGATGTCCCAATTGCACTGTAGAAGTTTGCAGCTGAATGTGAAGTGATTGACACTCCAAGTCTGCAGCTATCGTTCTCAACCAGAAAGGAGTGCAATGCCCACTCTGGGGTGTGAAGGATTGCTGCCCCAAAAAGAGGTGTATAGATATATATCTCTGGATTTGTTCACAAGGGACGGGAGAGTGCAGCAGGAGACTTACAGATGGATTGGTGCAGTGATGTGGACACTGTACCAGTTTGTTGTGGTGAAGAGAGAGCTGAGCATGTAAGAGAGGCCCCAGGGCAGACCCAGGGCACGCTGGGTGGCTGGTTGTGTGTTAATTTCAGCTCTTTTATACTGGGGTTAAAATGATCCCAATTGTTTTCATCATGTAACTATAACACAAATAATGTTTACTTGAAATGACTGCACGCTAAGTGATAACTGAATCAAAAGTATACTTTGGATAAAAGTTGAATGCTAAATTGTAATGTGGTGATGATGGAGGCGACAGATAGAAAAATAGACAGGTGACACGACAATATATAGATGATTACCACATGCAGAGCGTGTAACCAGTATTATAGATGAACATCTGTTATACTTGAATTTTGTTCTTCTTGACTGACAGTACAAACCACCATCATCCCTCCTGCTCAGCGTGTAATTCATTTGGGCCTGGTGTTCATGATAGATAGATAGCCAGAGGGAGTGTTCGCCCAGGGCGCCAAACAGGCTAGGACCGCCACTGCACACGAACACGGGCAGCCCCGCGGCACTCTTAACATTAAAGCAGAAACACACTGAGTAAAACTACAAACATACTGTATACCAAGCTTTATACCAAGAGTTATAACTCCTCACCCTGTCTCTGAGGGAGAGGCCAGCCACCCTTTGGTGAATGCTCATGTCCACCGCTTGTATTAGCAATTTTGTCTTTCTGGTCACTACCCACAGCTTGTGACCATAGGTGAGGGTAGGGAAGTAAATCAACTGGCAAATTTACAGCTTTGCTTTTAGGCTCAAACAGAAAAACAGATACTTCCATGCAGCAGACTGGCATTTTATCAGGATCTCTTGGGTCTCTCTTCAGCTCACTGCATCATGGATGATTAATTCTGCTAATGTATCCTATTTAAAATGTCACGGGTCAAAAGCTCAGGAGAATCTGTCGGACACATTGGCACAGACATTTTCACTTTGAAACCTCTCATTAATTTCCAGCTTTAATGCCTTTGTGAATGCAACATCTTGACACGATATTTGTTTCATGATCGGAGTTATTCTGGTTTTATTCAGTTCCCTGGTGCACACTTGTTCAGTACTGCAGCAGGATAAGGGACTCTTCACCTCGAATCTGCTCACCATTGAAGAAAAGCTTTGATTTAAAACTTCTTTCATACGTTAATTTTTTTTTTTTTTAAATCAATTGGATCTGATTTATTTATCTTTAAAAAATTATCTTACGTTAAACCAGATAAACTAAAAACATACTGTATACCAAACTTCCTACAAACATGCACATGAGCCAACATTTTAAAACAAAACAATACATAAATTGGACTGGCACTGTGAAACTGCAGTGATTAATCTGTTAATTAAATACTGACAAAAAGCAGATTTTTAATGCTTCGATATTAATTTTATTAACTATTAGGTAATAATCCCAAATGCAAAAGGATTTGATGCTTTATATGTTAGAATTTTGGATGGTTAATATTAATATTTAATATTAATATTTAATATTTCTGTTATTTTATTGACATAGTGATTTATCAAGGATCTCATTGACAGATAGGTATTGAAAATTATTAATGCTTGTGCTTTAATAAAGGTCTGTTATTAGTTTAGTTTAGTAGTTTCTCCCTGGTACGTGCTCTATGCTCTTCCATTTCATTTCATAATTATCTACTCTACTTAGCAACATGTACTAAAGACATTAATTACATATACAATATTTTAACAATGATGGGTGTGTTTAGATTTTATAGATTTTTCTGGTATTTCCCAGTGATGCTTCGGAATGTCTTGAGAGTATTGGTGAAACTGTAGCCCTCCTACTATCCATGCCCAAAGATCTTCCAGGAATGGTGACTCTATTTTCCAGTGAATTGAATAGTCAGTAGATAGAGATTCCACACCTGCTGAACCATACCAACATGGAAGGACAACATAAAGACTCAAAGACACAAAACAGAGAATAACAAAGATGAAGAGGTGAAAAAGACAAATAAAAAAAACTCAGATGGGAAGAGCAGATATCACCTCCGATATCCCCAGCACTCAACACACAGTGACCAGCTGTATTTGCAGACACATATCTTAAAAAACGGGGGGAAAAACCCACTCATAACTCTGCAGCTACAAAAATACAAGACAGAGGGAGAAACAGAGCAATGCTAAAACAACTAAAGCTGCTGCTTTTAATAAAACTTGACACAAACCACAAGACATGATTACAAAAGTGAAACTCAGCACTAGAATATCAATAAAGCAGAAACAGGAATCAAATACTCAGTGCTAAAATCACCAGAAATAAAAGTGACACACTACTAAAATAATAAAACCCAAACCCCAAAATATTCACTGAGAATCCTGGTGTCTACAACGAGAAGAGTGGGAGGGTGAGGATCACAAATAAGGAATGTGGGACATGCTGCTCTGATGCTGTGATAATGAGTCTCTGTGGTAGCCTCCATAAGAGCAGATCCAAGCCAGCTTCTTGATGAAGAATAACACCCTGTCCCATGATGGCAATTCATGCAACACTGCACTGGGAACAGTCGGTACGACAGAAGCTAAAACACACCATACTATGTACCTCCTTATCTTAAAATGCCATGCAATCTTCTCTCCCCCTTCTGAAAATCTTAATCCTTAACAGACCTATAATTTACTCTGTGAAGAATGTTTACTTCTTATGCTAATTTTCCCTTCAGTTTTCATATCTGTGTAAAGTCATATTGGCTACAGCGACTGATGTATGTGTGGAAACAATCTGAGCTTTATTCCTCTGTATCGATGTTTCACTTGGCAGCAGCTAAATGACATCTCAATGCTGCGCTTTCAATATGCGCGGTGTGAAACTCACTGGAGCGTGTCAGCCTACATTTTCAGCCTCTGAATGTTAATAAAAGACTATCCGCCCCCTTTTCAGCCAACTCGTGTTGTTTGTACAGCATGCGTTGCACAGTTTGTGTTTCACACGGATGAAGGATGTGCGACTGCATACTCAGAGAGATCTGCTAGATCAGTTCAAGCCAGAATGAACGACTTGGAGTTTCATATCTCTACTGATAAGTCACAGTTCATATCCATGTCTTCCATAAAAGATTAGTGTCATCCAATTAGTATCTGGAAAATTACAAAAATATATATTTTTGTTTGTTGTGATTTATCATGTCACTGTGAAGTTAACTTTGGACCTTTTGGTTGAAAGACTACCACTTCCTCATCTTATTCTTTTAGACTGACTCATGAATAAAAATGATGGAGAGGAGGAAATGAACAACTTCCCTGTGTAGAGATTTGACACTGCCGTGAATGATCCAGAGCTCAGTATTTAAATTTAAAATATCAATCAAATTCACTGCAGTGGATGTGGTTTTTTTTGTGTGGTTTTTTTTGGTTAAAGTTTAAATCCTTCATAAACACAAACATGTTTTCTCACCTCTGTCCTTTTACGCCTTTATGCTCTTCTCCCCCTCAGTCTCACACTTTTTTCTGTTCTTTCTACACCTTGAATTTATGTAATATCCTTCGTTTGTTCTCATCTTTTCTTCTCTTACTGCTTTCATGGAGTAAAGGCACCCGGCCCCAAACCTTACTTAGTAAATTATTTGCTAGCTTATATAAAACAAACTGCTAGGAGACAAATTGGCAGAGTAAATATAGTCAAAATAAATATGGTCAATTATGCATGTTTTTTCTGTTAATTATTACATATTTGAAGATATGGAATTGGGTAAATGTTACTGAAATTAAACTGTTTTGTTTAAGAATTATACTTGTGAATGTACAAATATACCAGATTTTTACAAGACTTTTATTGTGAAATTACAGATGAAAACGGGAAAAGTTTTTAAAAATAATTTTCTTATAATTGATTGAACGACAGTTGATGCAGTTTTATCTGAGAAAAAAAAATTCTGAAAAACTGTTAAAGTCATAGCTCCATTCACTTCTGGGGGCCCCCGAGGCGTTCTTAGCCCAGACGAAAAATATAATCTCTCCAGCAGGTTCTGGGTCCACCCGGGGTCTCTGTGCTGTCTCTGACTAAATTAGGAGTCCAATGATAAAAGGCAGCAGATGAGTTGCCTGGCATGGACTACATTTGTTCTTTAACCTTGTGTTGCAGATGACAGTCTGTCTCTACACAGCAACATACGTTTTTGTGCTGTGAAAACACTCCTGACAACCCCCCAATCCACCCCCCCCACGCCAAATACAGACATGGAGACACTGAAATCACACATTGTACACAATGTTTTAGGAATATGGTATAAAGGAACTGCAAAAAGGCAAAGAAGACATGCACCTACTGTTGATTTATAGCAGTAAACCGCTTATTCAAACTATCTATCAAAAATTACAGTTGTCAGAATAATTGTACATATCAAATATGTTTGGCCTGCCTTCCTTGTCCGTCTAATCCCTTCCTGTTTGGCATTGGTAACATAAGACTAACACTACTATGTCCAGTCCACTCATCCCGACTTCACAGCAGCAGGGTGTGGACACAGATGTTGAGAGAGGGTAAAGCGCCAAGCTGATGTCAACAAGAAACGTGCTGATTTATTCTGACAGTAAGCATCAAGCAACAAAAGCACATGATGAGTTTCGGATTTCGCACAAATGCAGGTTAATGAAAAAATAGCCTAGCGTTGAAGAGCTTGACTGGCCCACTTAAAGCCCAATCTCAACCCACAGCTGGAGACATCTGGAACATCACTTCACTTCACTGTCTGACCTCAGTAATCTCTTTTGACTTAATGGGAGCAAATCCTAATAGACAGGTTTCGAAACCTTGTAGAAAATCTTGTAGAAAAAGTTTATTATGACAGAAAATGAAAAAATTAAATCCGCTCCAACAAAAAAGCCTGATAAAGTTGCAGCAATGCTATACGCTCGAAGTCTTTCTGTGAAGATTTAACATCGAGGGTCGAAAAAAATGTCAGCATGACCTTAAGTGACAAAAAGAGTGTTTCTAATAAAGTCTTTAGTATTTATTACAAATAACTGCTGCCTAATTTAAAAATGCAATCAATCTGAGTCAGTCTGTCACAGTGAGCCCAGCTCAACGTGGAATAGAAGAGTCAAATCAGCTGGTTGTATTCTGATTATAATCCATACTAGTGTCTTTACTATTTTGTAAATGTCACTATTGGCACTAGAATTTTAGAATTACTTGTTCAGATCTGTGAGGTTGTGGCTAGATTACTGTGAAAGTAGATATGTAGGTAGATATTTTGATGATTTATCACATTTAATCACTGTATTATTGGAAAAAGATTTCACGCGATTGCCAGCTTGACCCGATTCAATCATAAACCAGTAGCAGACTGACAGGAGACTGGCTCAGTTTTATTGCATTACCACGGCGTCTTGGAGCACCAAAGTTGCACTGAAGACAGCAATTAACTGCAAGTTGTTGCACACCCGTTCCCCGTCTTCAAAGCGACCCTTTCAAAGTCAACAAGACAGCGAGATGATTGTAAATATTTCACTGTAAATCGTTTTGGTCATGCTGTGTTTCCCAGCCACTCTTGTGTGACTGTAACATTAGTGTAAACATGTGAAAAGAGGCAATGTGCAGGGATGCCCTGTTCTGAAGCACATTACAAAACAGTGACAACAAATTGCAAGAAAATAACCAAAAAGTTGATACGCTTTGTAGAATGAAAGTAAAAACAGAATGCAATGATTTTCAAAACTCGATAAACTCATAAATCTCATTAAAATGTTTAAACTGAGAAGATGTGCCACTGTGAGAAAAAGATGGAAGAAAAGCATCTCCAAAAAGTTTACGCCTCTGCAGCATCCTCTCCTCTTTTAACTACAGTCTGTAGTCCCCCATGCCATCAGAGATGTTTTAGAACTGCGTGCTGACAACAAGCTGGATGGTCCCTCTCCTCTCTTTTGTCCATCTTTTCTAATTCCAATTTCAAATGGTCGAACCAGAGAACAGCTTTTTCCATTTTGCCTAAGCCCATTTGAAATGAACTCTGACCCAGAGAAGAGGGGACGTTTGTGGAGCATGTTCACATGTGGCATGATAGAGAGGGTGATTTCTGGGAGCCTTCCTGAGCCCACACACTGATTTCCATCACAGAATCATGTTTTTAATGCAGTACTAACTGAGGGCCTGAACATCACAGGCATCCAACACTGAGTTTTGGCCTTGTTCCTTGCAGGCAGAGATTTCTGCAGATTCTCTGAAACTTTTGACGATATTATCTTTTGCAGATAATGAGATATTCAAAATCTTTGCAATGTTAAGCGGAGGAACATTATTCCACAATTTGCAGACACATGTTTTCTGCAGATTGGCAACCCTTTGCAAATAAATGTAATTACAAACAAAACATTTCTGCAGCTGTCTCTTTTTTGTGCCACTTACTTTTCGGTTTTTTTCCCAGCATCCCAACTTTTTTGAGACAAATTGCAGTTATCAAATTTAAAATAACTTAAAATGTTTCTTTTTCTCAGTTTAAACATTTGATGTTTTCTATCATCTACATTTTACACAGCACTCCAGCTTCATGAATTTGGGGTTTATATTGAATTAGTTTGTAATTCACTGGCACAAAACACTCAAAATACACAAGCCAAACGACAGACAAAGCTAACTGCCATTAGCAAGGCAAATATTCCTCAGAGAGGACACCACCCCAAAAGAACACGTGTAACACAACAACGTAAAATAGCTCGCAGTGTCTGCAGATCTTAAAGCAAACACAAAATGGCAAAATCCACCAGCATTAAAAGCAAAGTTTGTCATCAAGACTTGATTAGCCTTTGAAAGGGATGACAGATGACTGTCTGGCAGGCAAGCGCAGAGAAAAAAATGAGTCTTTTAAGCCTTCTGAAAGCAGTTGTTGGCAGAAGAAGCACGACATGAGCATAATAACAGTGTTGCAGCTTCTAAATAAATCAGAAGCTGCATGGAAACATTTTGCAACCTTGAATAGGACGATGTGCAGAAACTGTTTTGTAAAAACTATGATGACAAACTTGTGCACTAGCTCCAACCTAATCAACTTAAATGATCCCTGTAGACCAAACAGCAGAACAGCAACTGTGTTTACATGGATCTTTCTTAAATTCACTCAATACCATCTGTTTGTTTTCTGGACCGAGCCATTCCACATGATATTCCTGGGAATCGGCTATTTGGGGGGAAAATGCCTTATAAGATTTTAAATGTTCTGGGGTGCAATTTGTTTAAGTGTAGAAATTGTAGGCAGAAGGATTCCAGATGTGTAGTTGAAGAAAATCATAGCATAGAGAATCATATCTAGTGATATAAGATTTCATGGTCATACAGCTCGATGTCCCCACTTTATTTATGATGACTTCCTCATGACAGAAAAGAAGGGGAGCATGTGTGCATTGTGTTATGCTACACTACATTAAAGGCCTAAACTGGTTAATAAAAAGCAGGATGCAGAAAATGACGTGCTTTGAAGTTCAGATGTCCCCCTTAATGCGTCACATTCATGAGTGGTGACGTTCTCTCAGTGCAAACACCCACCTCTGTCCCACCATCAGGACATTTACCTGCATAGTTTTGATGATTCTATTTGGTGTTATTCGGCAAAGTTTAGATGTGGGACAGCCAGATTTTCTTTTCTTTTCTTTTTTCTCTCTTTAGAGATTTTCTTTTATGCATACTCTGTAGTTTGTAGATGAGTATTGTTATTTATCTGGTCTTAAATTGCAAAGACAGAAATATCTGTCTGTATATTTCAGGTCGAGTCCAAATGCATATAAGATGGAGACGTTGTTTAACTCGAAAGATGTTATTATGAAGGGTAAACTTGCAAAGGTTTGCACTTTAATTTCATCTACATTTGGACTTTGGGTAACTTTTTGATACATGTATTTACTTCTTTTCCTTTCTTTTTTTCTTTTGAAAAAAAGAAGTTGCTTATTAACTGACTGCTTTATTTTCCTCAGGAGGGTCTAATGAGAATAAATGAAGTAGAAGCTATTGGCACAAACGTGAGCAGTGTTCATAGGGCTTTCTTTTTTTCCATCTCTGCTACTTTTCTCTCTATGATGCCAGGTAAGACTGATACCTACTCTTTTTGTTTGGGTCTGTTGGGATCCTCAGCTCATATTAGCAACTGTTTTACTTGGCACACTAAGTGCAAAAAACACTAAGTGCAAAAAATTGTTCAAAAACAGTGAAAAGTCATAGATGGCTGGGCTGCAGGCATGGCTTCAGGGAAGCTTCTGGTGATATCTGTAAGTAAGTGAATTCAAACTTTATGGATAAAGCAAAACTTTATTATTATTCAGTTTGGTTCAACACACTGTAGCCAGTCCTATCGGTTTTGTCCCACATTATACAACTTTACATCAGGAAAGACTGAAACACTGCATTTAACCTTAAATTATATGGAAAGAAGAAACACGCTGCCAATTCTGAAAAAGTTAGAATAGTGTGCAAAATGGAAAGAAAATCCACATATTTTTAGTCATATTAGAACAGAAAACATATCAAATGTTTATACAGAATGATTTTACTATTTCATGAAAATATGAGCTCATTTTGAATTTGATTAAAGCAAATCATCTCAGAAAAGTTGAGACAGGGGCAACAAAAGGCTGCAAAAGTAAGTGGTGCTAAAAAAAAAACAGCTGCTGGGACATTTTGCAACTAATTAGGTTACCTGGCAACAACTCAGCAAGGTATATGAAACAGTTTCACCAACCTGGAAAAATTATGTCTACAAATTGCAGATTTGTCTTAAAATAATAAATTGTCTGAGTTTGAAGATGTTAGGAAGCCTTCTGTTTTTACATTTTTCACAGCATCCTAACTATATTGACATGGGGATGTAAAATGCCATAAATACAAGAGGGAGAGGGAAAGCTTTTTATATGATGTTTTTAATACAACATGCTGACATCTGACCTTTGACTTATGACACTGAAACATCGCGCATTAACATTGTCTGTTTTATTATCTTTAACCATATGATTGGACTAGAATTGGCTGACAAAACTTGAGATTTTAAGATATATTCATGCAGCGTGTGATTTGTGTCTTTATGGTGTCATTGTGACGTCGTAGGGCATTGCGTTAAAAAAATAAAAGTGCGTTGTACGGCTCTAGCTCTCTCCATGCCAGTGATGGATCTAGAACATTTTAATAGGGGAGGGGGGCATACACCTCTTCAGTGAAATAGGTGACAATCCCCTTCATGTAATTGGAGTCAACAAAATATCCAGAAAAAACACTTTAAAACTATTTATTGTACTATTATATCTTCTAAGAAAACAAAGCCAATTTTTAGGTATAATTTACACCTAAATGTGTCTGTTGTTGGTAGATGACGTTTGATATAGGGGGACCCTAAGATTATTATTAATTTTATATGGTAAGTTAATATTTAATTTGAAGGCTATAAAAGGATTTTGGATGTGTTTTAAGGACATAAAAGTTGGGGGCAGCTAGAGGACAAGCCTCTACAGCAAGGGGGCAGTTGCCCCCCTGTAGAACCCTTCATATGCTATATTACTCAATATGGTTTCTTGACCTTTGTCCAAGGGTCAACTTGGGCAAAGGTCAAGGTCAACGCTAACACTGTTTCCTGGGGTCATAAAATTGACATGGGAGTAACTGCCTCAGTGCTTCAGTTACTTGGTAAATAATCTGTTTGTGCTTGCAGTGTGGTAGAACATACTCAGTAATTGTGGACAAACCTGATTTATTACCACTTAAAACAATGATAATCAGTGCTTGCTTAATGAAAGTAATTTACTGTTTATTGATGGAAATTCCAAAAAAAAAAAAATAGTGAAGCACTGGACCTGCCGAGCAGGCCGTGTCTCATCTGCACCACTGAACGTACCCAAAGGTTTATGAAATCTACATCAGTGTCTGCATGTGTGAAAGTGCAACGGGAACACAATGATCCATTTGTGAAGTTTGCCACGTGACACCTAGAAGTCAAAGACAAACATAATGATAGGAAATGAGATGTGTGACATTGTCGCAGCCGAATCCGGATATTAACGCTGGAAATGAAACTTCTGGGAGTCAAGGAGAGCAAAGGACTCCGAAACAGTGTCTAAATCAACCAATTTTCCTCGGATGAATAACGTCAATGTGATGAATTCATTACTTCTGCAAGAATTCATGCTGAATATAAGGGTCTACCATGATACACAGCCCCCACTGTGGCCCCTGTTCCAAAAAATTACTGTCACAGTGACATGGCGCCAAGCTGCCTCTCGGGGGATTTTGGCCTCAAGGATGTGATGAGCCAGGAAAAAATAAACGGCACACAGCCCCAGGCAGAGAAAATGATGAGTTTGCTGTAATATCATCCAGGAGCGGTGCCCCCAGCGTGATACTCAAATACTTATATATGGCGAGACAGACAAAAGAAAGAAGAATTTCAGACGAGATGCGAATTCGACACAAAACAAAAGTCACAAAAAGCCAGCGTGTCAGTCGGATATTTTATTAGTGCCTTACCAACAAGCTTTGAAGGAATTTCCCCCTCAGGCTACTGAATCCACGTCCACACTATGAATAATAGCTTTGTTTGGGCGACTGCATTATTTATTCATTCATTCATGTATTATTTACCCCTTTAGTTTCATTATATGACCTTGTGAGGAATAATTTCTTCGAATCTTAAAACCAAATCTAGTTTTCCAGCAAATCTTACCAGCAGAAAAAAGAACTGTTCAATTCTGCACTTATCATAATGCCAGGTTTGGACTCTGGTTTAAGTTCAACATTTTATTTCTGTTTATTGTTATGTGTTGTTTTTCCTTCTTGCTGGTTAGTTTCATATTCTGGTTTATATTTTGTTTATTGTTGTTTTATATGTTTTGTTTTATATTTTGTTTTCCATGATTTTCCTCTCTGGTTTGGTTGTTTTATTGATAATTTGTCATCGCAGCTGATGTTAATTCCCTGAGTTTCAGATTTCCTGCCCTCTTGTGTTTCCAGTGTCTGTGTTTCTCTGTTAGATGTTAGTTACCTTTTTATTTTGATAGTCTCTCCTTTTGTGAGTTTCACTTGTGTTTTCCTTTTTTTTCGCATCTCCGATTAGTCTTGTGTTTTTAAATCCTCCCTCTGTTGTGCTCTTTGTCGTGTTGTATTGTTGGTACTCGGTTCGTCTCCTCTCGTGTGTCTTCATGTTTGGATTTTTTTACTAGATTTCAAAAATAAAGATCTGTTTATTTCACGAGTCTACATCTGGATCCGCCGCCACACATAATACAACAATTCTTAATGTCAGTAACTCAACAAAAAATAAAAAGGCTTTGTTAAATGTTCCTGAATATTTATTTCAACATTACGAAAAAACCTCAAAAGTTAATTTAAAGACATGGCAGATTTTCAGTTAACACGCCAACATTTCCACACAATGGATGAAACATTACATTTTAATTCATCTCGTCACCTCTGATGGCAACTCTTTAACTGACCCACATTCGCACAGTGCTGCCGTTCACACATCAAAAATAAAGTTCTGCTTACTTCAACTGAACCTCAGATTTTCAGATTTATTCAAAGAAAATAGACAAAAATATGCACACGTGGAATTTACTGTACAGATAAATAGTCTTCACAGTGTGCATTTCAGAATCTTTCTGTATAGTGATGACATATGAAATGGTAATTAGTGTACTTTATGAGACTGATCTCAAATCGTCTTTTTTCAGGTTTCAGACCGAACCCCCCCCCCCCCCCCCCCCCCCCAAAATAAATAAATAATCTAATTTTACAACACAAAGTTAACAAGTTTTCACAATCCAGGCAACAGCTAGTCTTTAACCAAGAAATAGGAAAAAATTATCATGTCCTCCAACTTTTGTCTATGCTGACCAGAAAATACGTCAAAACTGGACAAATTCACACAAATCGCTGTCCGATTTTGTGTAATAGTCTGTGGGATTTGTGGCTTTAATTTTGCCCTTTTGGACAGGTTTTCAGCTGTTCTGTGTTTGATTCCAGTTTTTCTTTGCTTTATTATTCCAAGTATATTAGTTTGACTTCTTGGTCCTTAAGCAGAAAAAGCTGATGACTGCAGTCATCAGGCATTCTTTGGGTTTGTTGAACTTCCTCTGTTGATACCCTTCTGTTTGTTACCTGGAGTTTTCAGATGCCGAGTGTGTTTTGGACTTTTGCTTGTGACCAGAGATGGGCAGTAACATATTAACGAGTAAAGTAAGTAAAGTAAAGTAACGAGTAAAGAGGTGACAATAGAGTTGAGAGTGACGGGACTTAGTGCTGCGGAATCTTTGATTTTATTCATTTTTTGCTGTTTTACTTGCATCTATCTGAAAAAGCGAGTGTAAACACAAAACATTATTTTTATTTTATATGCTGGAATATGCAGAAAATAGGTTTAAATGTTAAACAAATTTCTTCAAGTCAAAGACTGTTGCATATAATTTAATTTTTGTCTGATGCAATGTGCATAAAGTCAAAAGATTAAAACTAATAAAAAAGTTTTAAAAACAGACTTTTTCATTTGATTACATTTTATATGATGGATTATGCAGAAATAAATAGAATTGGGCAGAAAGGTCTAGTGCTTTATTATGTTTTTGTTTTTTTAAAGTAACTAAATAATAAAGTAACTCATTACTTTTGAAAATAAGTAATCAGTAAAGTAACAGGATTACATTCTTGGAGAAGTTTTTTTTTCAACTAATTACTATTTTTAAGTAACTTGACCAACACTGCTTGTGACCTATTAATATTTTGTTTGTTTACTTTGTCCGACTCTGGATCCTAATTCTGCAAAATATCACATGTTGGGCAAATTCCTCCTCACTTTACCATCATCACAAAGTGCATTCATCAAACTTTTAGTCTGAAGTCCATTACTCACAGAGTGCGTTGCAACTAAACAATGGTTAAATGTCCAGATTCAAACGTGTCGCGTAATGTATATAGCATGTCGAATGCGTTGCGTTTTTGCTGAAAATTTGTCCTACAAAAAAAAACGTACAGTGAAAAACAGAAGTCAACATCAAGCAATGATGAGCCGACCCTTTTCTAAAGAAGAAAAGGAAGAGACTAAGAATTTGGTTCAATCCACGTCTTACAAGAAGGCAGCAGCAGGGAGAATTTCATGCTTTGATCCAGGAGTTGAAGCTGTATCACCACCACTTTCGTACATTTCGAGCTCTTGTTGGCAGAGTTGAAACTGTGGAGGTAGAGAAATAATATCAATGAGCTGAATGACCCACAGCAGCGACTAGCTTTGTGTCTGAGGTAAAATAGTATTATTTTACTCCTTGGACCAGTGTGTGTACTGAGCTACGGAGCATTTGTTGCCAAATGCAGCGGTGGGATTCGTCAGATCTGTTTATTGGGATCTCAAAAGTCTACACACCAATGTCAAAACAAATGTGGCAAATTCCCCACATTATCTGGATGTTACAGCAGCCTTAACAGTGGTTACTGATTCTTGTCTACGACATACTTACTGCATAAACACAGTTTCTACAGTTCATCTCGTGGTCGCGTGTCCTGCAGCCAGTATCTGTAGACAGCCACGGGATCTACATTCCAGTGCTTGTGGAAGGAGATGGCGTGCTGCGTGGAGATCATTTCCTCGGAGTAGTCATCTGGTCGGGCCTGAAATATCAAGGACAAGCGGTTTGTCTGTCTGTGCGTGTGCCCCGCACGCCTATCCACAGAACAAGGATATCTGTATTATCTCAAAGAGCCAGCAGTAAACGCATAATCATAAGTTAAACTATAATTAACAGGCAGAAAACACAAGAATAAAATTCAAAAAGCCCCACCAGTTTAATTACAAAGCTGCAAGCTTCTGGGACAAAATGATTAATGTCTCAATTATTTTTCTACGTGGCAAACAGATTGTTTCTCTCGGGTTGCGAGGTTCAGCACTCTGTTAGGAAAGCAGAACCACATGGCATTCTCTGGGTCTCTCTAATTGACCTTCATTTAAACAAGGCAAACAGGAAGAGAGTATCACACTCTGCATCATCTGGTCCTAAGTAAAGGTTAATGTCTTCATTAACACTTGGGGCAATTTGGGCTCATTTAAGTGGCGTCTCTGTGCATTTAATCAAGGTGTGAGTCACTTCGCAAAAGCAAGAAAACAAAGACAGAAATGGTTTGAAAGGCTCTTCTTCTATTCTCCTACCCACACGTCTTAAACTTTAGCACTTTGGATTTATTTTTACTAAACAGCCTCATATTAAATTGGTGCTCCAGTAAATGAAAACATTACAATAGATTTTAAGTTCATAAGCAGCTGCTCTTAAAAAAACGATTCCTATTTAAGTCAAGCAGATATTTACTGTTTAATTAAAACTTCATGCTTTACATCTGTCACACATTTTCTGTGTTCAGCTGACCTGCTTAAACAGACCAAATTAATTTACGCATTGCTTTCCCAGGAAGTTTTAGACCCATTTCTGTAATATACTTACATATCTATATTATTGCTAATATATATTGTAATATATCTATATCACTAAAGCACTTCTGGATGGATGCAAACTGCATTTCGTTGCCCTGTACCTGTGCATGTGCAATGACAATAAAGTTGAATTCTATTCTATTCTATTTTACAACTCTCATAAAAATAAAAACAACGTCATCAAGAGAGCTGTTCACCGTGACAAGAACACGTGCGTGTGTGTGTTGCTCTCTACCTGGTGGAATAGTGGACTGTGTGTAATGGGAACACCGAGCGTAGTGAAGCACCTGCCCAGCACCATGTCATCAGGAGCATCATCGCTGTAGCAACCACAACTACTGGAAAGCAGCCTGGACACCGCCGTCCTGCTGAGCACCATCCTTCTCACACACACACACACACACACACACACACACACACACACACACACACACACACACACACACACGGTGTTCAGTGTGTAGCGCTCCCTCTGTTATGTTCTTACTATGTAGGCATATTAGGTATGTATACATTAACCCCTCCAAAAACTATTTTTATTTTAGTCATCAGTTAAAGATTTTCAACAAGAACAAATGTGCAAAAAACATTTGACTGGATTACATAATGCACAGAAGAATGTGGTTATATTATTATCAGTATTTAATTCAAAGCTGACATGAAAACTGCAAGGAAAGCCAAAGGTTTTGGGACAAACCCCGTGTAAGAAGCATAGAGTTTGTATTGCAACATTTATTTTTGCTTTATTGCAACACTGGTAAATCCTCACACAGCCTAACAGCTTTAACTCCCTTTTACTATGGTCTGGCTCTTTTAATGCAAATTGAGACCAAAGCCAACGGAGAAGTACAATGTAACAGAAAAAAAATTACTGGTTCCAGCTAATATGGGCCTTGATGCCATGCCTTGCTTGTATCTGATTGTAGCTATGTAATAGCTAAGGTACAACTATTGCCTCTAATGTTAAATAAAGAAAAATCAGTAATGTTCAAATTTTCACACAAGGTTTTGCATGTTTTGGCTCAACAATCATTAACACCGACAACCCAAAAATATCATCTGACCCAGCCTCACCCTCCTCCTCCGGTGGTGTAGCTGTATCCCTTCTGGGTCAAGCCATAGCCATATCTTTCCCCCAGGCTCACTGCTTCCTTTGGGTCATAGCAACGCAGCAACTGTCTCAACCGGGGTAAACTGTTGGTGGACCAAGAGAGAGAAAGTTTGCATAGCATACGTAGTACCTACATGCCTACAATAAAATATTAGTTATGTCCATGTCTCATCTCCAGTCCCCTTTTCCCTCTGTATGTTTTTACAGTGTCCGTGTTCCTCGTCCGTCCGTCACGTTAAGTCCACATCTACGTCTGTCGTGTGTTTCACGTCTATGTCGTCAGGCTCGCATTGCCATGTCTGCGTCTCGTTATGTTTCCTGTTTTATTTTGAAGAGGTCTGTCCCATGTTCATTGAGTTTAGTTTCCCTCTCCCTGTCGCGTCATTATGTTCATTCCAATTAGCTGTGTTCCACGTGTGTTTCCTTTCTCCTCGTCTGCCTCGTATGTATTTATGTAGTCTGCTGTCATGCATTCATTGTCAGGTCGTCTGTTGTTTCAAGCCATGTTTCCGGGTTTCATGTATCCATGTCCTGGTTTGTTCATGTCAAAGTTTTTCATGTTCTATTTTAGTTTACCCAGTTTAGGTTAATGCTTAGTTTTGCATCGGTTTGCCTTGCCCTTTGTCTGTACCTTTTCATCAGCCTTATAAAACAGCTCGCCTTTTGTTAAATCAAATTACGTTCCATGTTCCATTGTGTGTGCGTTTGGGTCCACTATTCAAAGGCCACGCAGTGTGCTTCAGCCAGATTGTGACATTGTGGAAGTTAATCTTAGTAACAACAAGTAACAACATTATGATATAAGGATCAATTGAAAGGCAGCAACCCAAAAAGACATGTTTTCTATGCTACAGTATACATTAGAGGTGGGAATCACTATACATCCCACGATACGATATTCTCACAATACTTAACGCACGATACGATATTATTGCAATTTTTTAAAATATTTTGCGATATTCAGATTCTGTACATAAAGGTAAACTTTATCAATATTCATTTTATCTAATATCAAAGTCTCACACTCAGTCTTTCTCTCATTTCAGTCAGTTTTATTGTTGACAAACTGAACGGTTTGTATTACAGTCTAGTCCAACTTAACTGAATGTAACCATCTGGTACAATTATAGCTATTCTGAACTATGCAATTTATGAAAACTGCAGCCCATTCAGCAATTGAAGAATTTGAAAGTAAATTAAAACAAAATATAATTTTACATTAAATAAAAAAGTTTTAAACTTAATTAAAATAAAACATGTCTTAAATTAAAATAAGTAAACTCTTATGTTTATTGCTGCCATAAAAAAAGTTAAACACATTTGGACAGTGAAGGAATGTCAGGATTCTTGCTCAGAAAAAGTCTCTGAAGTCAGAGCACAAAAACCTTTTTTGTAACAAAATATCGATTTCTGCTGTCCTTTTATCGATACATTATTAGCAAACAAAATATCACGATACTACACAGAATCGATTTTTTCCCCCACTCCTAGTATACATATACACTATAAATAGAAAAAAGTACTGGGCCAGTTTTTTGCTCATGCCAGAGGATGTTTGGAGCCCTGCAGTTATTGAGTGTCGGAGACCACAGCGTTCGATGAGTCTGCACTGTAACTTTACGTGGTTTCTGCTACGGCTGAGCTGCTGTGGTTCCTGATTACTTGCATTTTGCAATAATAGTATTTACAGTTGATTGTGGATTACCTAAGAGGCAAGAAATGCCCCACACTGACTTTTTTCAACTGTGGCATCCTATTTTAAGGCGTGACGCTCAAATCCAGTGTGCAGGGCTACATGTTTGATTTTATACAACAGTGTAAATGATACTAAAAACAGTTGAATTGAAACATTAGACATTAGACATTAGACATTGTGGCCATATATTCAGGATAGGAGGATACACAAGATTAACATTGGGGACTTTTTTGCAAACTTCACTACAATACTTCTTTTTTTTTGCATTTCATATTAAATATGCAGATTAGAATGAAAAAGTACATTATAAACCTTTTTATAAAGAACTTTCATGATTATAGTTACTGGCTGACTGGCTGTAGCTTTTTATTTTATTCATAACATTGTATTGTGATATATATGGGCTCAAAATGTGGTCATAAATATTTTGTACTTGTAAAAAAGATTTGTATGTGTAAAAAAGATTTGTGTGTGCGTAAAAAAGATTTGTATGTGTAAAAAAGATTTGTGCGTGCGTAAAAAAGATTTGTGTGTGGACTTAGAAAAAAAACCCCTGCAAGTTACAAGTACGGATTTTGACCCTATTTTTCTTCCTTTCATCTGATTGGTCAATGTCATGTCAATCACAAATGTAACAATCCAATCAGAGAACAGATGGGTTTGGCTGTCGGGGGGGGGGGGCTTTTTTGAACTGCAGGTCCTTGAAGGGTGATACAGTTTGAAGCTGGAGGATCGCTATATAAATATCCGATAGCAGCTAGGTCCCCTAACTTTCAGTAGCTGTTGAAAGGAAAAAGTTGTGGTATATCAGTGGCTAGAAATACCATTATTACTTTAGGATTAGTTTAACACAAAGTCAGGGCTGACCCAGGACCATTGCTGTGAGTCACAGTGCGCAGCATAAAAGTCCTTTCACATCGGACGCAGGATGTGCTGCTAATGCTAACTGCTAACTAAAAGCAAAGGATCCAGAATTTGTTACGCTGGCTGCTGGGCTCTGTGGGTTTTTGCAGCAGCTCTACCTGTACTAGATGCACCTGCTCCTTGTCTTTTCTATCTCTGACTTTATGTCCTCTACAAGAGTTTGTTTTTTTTGCTAGTTCTTCAAATGTTCAATAAAAACATGTATGCTAATTCATAACGAAGAAAGCTTTGTAATGAAGACTGTCATTTCCAAAACACTGCCCGCCCCCACCCTGCGGTCCGCAGCGCTGTTGAAAAGGCTGTGGAAGTCCCTGTATTAAACACGTAGACCTGTGACACAAAAATCACCAAACTCGGACGACCACAGACTGTTTTCCTTCGTGGTGATGAAGGAAAACGCTGGGTTGGCATGTAAAAGGGCATTTATTCCCTTCAAAGACCTGCAGTTCAAAAAAAGCGCCCCTCGACAGCCAAACCCATCTGTTCTCTGGTTGGATTGTTACATTTGTGATTGACATGACATTGACCAATCAGATGAAAGGAAGAAAAATAGGGTCAAAATCCGTACTTGTAACTTGCAGGGTTTTTTTTTTCTAAGTCCACACACAAATCTTTTTTACGCACACACAAATCTTTTTTACACATACAAATCTTTTTTACAAGTACAAAATATTTATGACCACATTTTGAGCCCATAGATATATCAATGTATTAATTTCTGTGTGTGTTAAATAAAGAGAAAAAATATTTTCCAGCTTACCTGATGAGAGTATCATCATCAACGATGAGCAGCCAATCGGCTTTCGGCACAGCTTTGCCTAAAAACCGCCTCAAGATTGCAAACGTCTTCCCACAGTGTCCTTTAGGGGAATAAAATATACAGAAGAAAATGTGAAAAAGATTCAACATCACATTCAATAACAGCTCGAGCTGATTTATTTTGGTTGATAATCATGTCAAGGTCATGACCTTTGGATGAGCTGTCCTCTCTTAGTGCACTTGTTAATGTTGTGTTTCAATAAAATGGAAGAAAATGTTTACAAAATGATAAAAAATGGGGAGAATTGGAAGAATGAGCAAAAGCACCTGCATGTGTGTGAAATGACAAAGTAGAGCCAAGAAAAGGTTGTGGACAAAGTGCAAGAGGAGAAAGCATAGATATGAGGAATAGATGGATGTGCAACTCCCTTCCATGTGAATGGACTTCAAGTAAAGCACAAAGGTGCATCTCAGACAAGAGTGATATCATTAGAGAGATAAAACTGGTGTCCGTGTCTTTTTCACAGAAGCTCTGTTTAGTATTTTTTGCTCGAGCGCCTATTATGACAAAGATTAGGTGACATACACACTTCTTTTCACCGCTAACAGCCAGTTAACTGATTAAATCAGACTGTCTTTTGATTTGTCTGCTCATAGACTGACTGTGGTGCACTTCAAATGTGTAAGGACAGGAAATATGGAGCTCGATACTTCAGTCCTCAGGAAAGGAGCTATTACATCCTGTGATTAGCCAGCTGTGCAGAGGTGAGCCAGGGACCAGGAGCTTTAAATTTTCCTTCATTAACTTTAACACTTGCAGCTTTTATGCCTGCAGCTCAGGGCAACATTGTGCTCCAGTATCCCCAAATGTGTTCCATGTTTCACTGAGCATGATCAGACGACACTTGCATAAATGCTGATACAAATCAGGCACAATGTTTGCCATATTTCTCAGCATACCAGCATCTCCTAAATAGTACGAAACATAAAGTGCATTTTTGGCTTATGACCAACTCTGCCTTTCTTATTGTCATGTAGGTAGTTTCGTGATGACTTTATTAATGCATATTCTGGAGTGTCTACACAATCTGACTAGTCTTCCCAACAATTTTAAGCTACAAATGATCTTCATCTGACCTCTGACAGGGGACACATCTCTGTGCTTGTTCCGTTAGACCTCAGCGCAGCATTCAATACCAATGACCCCAATATGTGACCACAGAGATTAGAACACAACATAGATTCATAGCTATCTGATAGATTCCAATTTGTTCATGTAAACGGGGAGTTTTCCTAAAAGCCGGATCCGTACACTATATTGCTATTATATATTTGTCTGCTGTCACATGCATATGAACTTGACAACCCATTCTTAATCCATAGGGTTTACTATGATGCCGGCCCACCCTTTGGAGATATAATAGCTTTAACACTTCTGGGAAGGCTTTTCACAAAGTTTAAAAGTTTGGTTATTGGACTTTAAGTGATGTACAGTTGTGTTCAAAATAATAGCAGTCCAATGTGACTAACCAGAGTTGTGGTAAATGGCCTGTATTTGTACAGGGAGTGCAGAATTATTAGGCAAATGAGTATTTTGTCCACATCATCCTCTTCATGCATGTTGTCTTACTCCAAGCTGTATAGGCTCGAAAGCCTACTACCAATTAAGCATATTAGGTGATGTGCATCTCTGTAATGAGAAGGGGTGTGGTCTAATGACATCAACACCCTATATCAGGTGTGCATAATTATTAGGCAACGTCCTTTCCTTTGGCAAAATGGGTCAAAAGAAGGACTTGACAGGCTCAGAAAAGTCAATAATAGTGAGATATCTTGCAGAGGGATGCAGCAGTCTCAAAATTGCTTTGAAGCGTGATCATCGAACAATCAAGCGTTTCATTCAAAATAGTCAACAGGGTCGCAAGAAGCATGTGGAAAAACCAAGGCGCAAAATAACTGCCCATGAACTGAGAAAAGTCAAGCGTGCAGCTGCCAAGATGCCACTTGCCACCAGTTTGGCCATATTTCAGAGCTGCAACATCACTGGAGTGCCCAAAAGCACAAGGTGTGCAATACTCAGAGACATGGCCAAGGTAAGAAAGGCTGAAAGACGACCACCACTGAACAAGACACACAAGCTGAAACGTCAAGACTGGGCCAAGAAATATCTCACGACTGGTTTTTCTAAGGTTTTATGGACTGATGAAATGAGAGTGAGTCTTGATGGGCCAGATGAATGGGCCCGTGGCTGGATTGATAAAGGGCAGAGAGCTCCAGTCCGACTCAGACGCCAGCAAGGTGGAGGTGGAGTACTGGTTTGGGCTGGTATCATCAAAGATGAGCTTGTGGGGCCTTTTCGGGTTGAGGATGGAGTCAAGCTCAACTCCCAGTCCTACTGCCAGTTT
Source organism: Rhamphochromis sp. 'chilingali' (assembly GCF_963969265.1). Lineage (NCBI taxonomy): Eukaryota > Metazoa > Chordata > Actinopteri > Cichliformes > Cichlidae > Rhamphochromis > Rhamphochromis sp. 'chilingali'. The sequence goes on from NC_137946.1 coordinate 18,455,550, forward strand.
CTGGAAGACACCTTGTTCAAGCAGTGGTACAGGAAGAAGTCTGCATCCTTCAAGAAAAACATGATTTTCATGCAGGACAATGCTCCATCACACACGTCCAAGTACTCCACAGCGTGGCTGGCAAGAAAGGGTATAAAAGAAGAAAAACTAATGACATGGCCACCTTGTTCACCTGATCTGAACCCCATTGAGAACCTGTGGTCCATCATCAAATGTGAGATTTACAAGGAGGGAAAACAGTACACCTCTCTGAACAGTGTCTGGGAGGCTGTGGTTGCTGCCGCACGCAATGTTGATGGTGAACAGATCAAAACACTGACAGAATCCATGGATGGCAGGCTTTTGAGTGTCCTTGCAAAGAAAGGTGGCTATATTGGTCGCTGATTTGTTTTTGTTTTGTTTTTGAATGTCAGAAATGTATATTTGTGAATGTGGAGATGTTATATTGGTTTCACTGGTAAAAATAAATAATTGAAATGGGTATATATTTGTTTTTTGTTAAGTTGCCTAATAATTATGCACAGTAATAGTCACCTGCACACACAGATATCCCCCTAAAATAGCTAAAACTAAAAACAAACTAAAAACTACTTCCAAAAACATTCAGCTTTGATTTTAATGAGTTTTTTGGGTTCATTGAGAACATGGTTGTTGTTCAATAATAAAATTATTCCTCAAAAATACAACTTGCCTAATAATTCTGCACTCCCTGTATAGCGCTTTACAAGTCCCTAAGGACTCCAAAGCGCTTTACACATTCATTCATCCACCCATTCACACACACATTCACACACTGGTGATAGCAAGCTACATTGTAGCCACAGCCACCCTGGGGCGCACTGACAGAGGCGAGGCTGCCGGACACTGGCGCCACCGGGCCCTTTGACCACCACCAGTAGGCAACTGGTGAAGCGTTTTGCCCAAGGACACAACGACCAAGACTGTCAGTTCGAGCCGAGCCACGATCTTTTTGGTAGAAATCGTATTATTACATGGCAAATAATTTACCAGTAGGTGTAGTAGAGTCAGAGAGACCAACAGACCCAACATTCATGATATGGATGCACCTGAGTCTGTGTAATTAAATAATTAAGTGAAAGGGGCATGTTCAAAATAATAGCAGTATGGAGTCCAATCAGTAAGGTCATTCATTATGTGAAGAAACAGGTGTCATTCACATGGAACTTATTTAAGCATGAAGCCAGCACGTGTTTTACATGCAATTCTCTCTGAAAACCTGAGAAAGATGGGTCGTGCCCGACATTGTTCAGAACACCATGCTTTAATCAAAACATTGATTGTAGAGGGGAAAACATGTAAAGAAGTGCAGAAAATGATAGGCTGCTCAGCTAAAACGATCTCCAATGCTTTAAAATGCAAAGCCAAACCAGAGAGACGTGGAAGAAAACTGAAGACTACCATCTGAAAGGAATGAACAATAGCCAGGAGGGCAAAGACTCAGTCAATGATCAGCTCCAGGAAGATCAGAGTAGAACAGGGCGATACGACCAAAAATATTTATCACGATAAACATTTGAAAATTTGCGATAATGATATAACTGACGATATAATTGACATTAGACAAAATACTTTACAACTCCACAACTTTACTAGTGCAAAAAACCCATTAATGTATTTTCACTTAAACAAGCAGCTGTTTTTTATGGAAGCCCGTTTCCGCCACTAAAAAAAAAAAAAAGCTAGTATCCATAACTCGAAATTTCGAGTTATTTTCTCGAAATTTCGAGTTATTATCTCGAAATTTCGAGAAATATAACTCGAAATTTCGAGTTACTTTTCTCAAAATTTCGAGTTAGCTCTGCCAATCAAAAATATACGTGAATGAGGTCGCTTTCTTGTTACCCGGAAGCATATGGCGCAGGACCGCGCACTCAAAAACGGATCCCAACAAATTAAAGTATGTTTGCTGATAGTAACACCATGTGATTCAGCTAATAACACAGGGATTTCATCATTTGTGAAGCCAGGCTGAAAACACTCAGCAATCTGTGCATTCACGACTGGATGTAATACCGGTAGCTTAGCTGTAGCATTTGTAGCTGAGGGCTTCAGCTTCCGGGTAACATGGAAATGACGTCATTCACGTAGATTACTGATTGGCAGCGCTAACTCGAAATTTCAAGTTGCTTTTCTCAAATTTTTGAGTTAATATGTCGAAATTTTGAGAAAATAACTCGAAATTTCGAGAAAATAACTCGAAATTTTGAGTTATGGATCCTTTTTTTTTTTTTTTTGTGGCGGAAACGGGCTTCCATAGTTTTTTATGTGCATTAAGGTTACATAAAAATTTAACAGTGCAAATGCAAATTCCTTGCTGACAGTTTAACCAAAAGGCATTTCCAGTGGAAACTGGCTGACATATTCTCAGCATAACCATGTATAATATCCACAAAACCTAAAAAGAGGTTATACACACACAATACGGTGCATCACATGATTGTTGGGGTTTCATTCTAATATTGTAGACTCTTTACTTTACAATATAAACCTCCTTGAGGTGACTGTTGTGAATTGATGCTGTATGAATAAAATGTAATTGAATATTCTGATCTGTATCCAGCAGTTATCAGTAAAAATTGTTGCTGCTAATGAACTTACCCCTCTCAGTATTGGACACTCCCAAACTGACTGTTGGTATGGAGGCATCAGTAACATCGCTATAATACTCTAAAAACCCAGACTCTTTCTCCCAGGTCGCCTTCACCACTGGTACTGTGGAAATGAATGGGGAAAGATAACCGAACCTGCAACAACATTAAGCCTTCACCACTGAGCTGTAGACACATACAAACAGATATATATACAGTAGCTATGACTAGTGAAGCACTGATTGATGGCAGGCAAAGCTTCTATTTAATTAATAGACTATAATTTATAGTCTTTAGTCTTTAGACATGACACAAAAAACCTACAAAGTAATAACTTAAAAGTGATCCATGGTAAGGGGGACTCATCTTACCTTAATTTATTCTGAAACACATCCACTAATTATTCACTTGTACAGAGCATCAGTGCTTTGAATAATTGCACAAATTATTACAAATACAAAAACTTTAATATACTGAAATATATTATTATATCTGAGTTGCATTGTTATTATTCCTGTGTGTCTCAATCACTTGTTTTTAAAATGATCACAGTGGACAAAATGTTGTAAAAGTATAATTATTAAAGGCAATGAAGTACAGTCATTAAAAAAAGGGATTCCCTCTTTTAATGTTTTAAATCTCAGAACACGATGAAAAAATAAATAAATGAATAATTCGATATTTGCCTGGTCTCAAAATTAATAAAAGAGAACCTCAGATGAATAAGACATAAACACAAAAACTAAACTAAAAGAGAAACTATGTACAAATCGTGATTCTATGACTCGCAGAACCACTTTTAGTAACTATAATTTAAATTTTGCTGCATGACTTTAAAAGATTCTGAGATTGTTGTGGGTGATTTTTGCTCTACTTATTTAATTTTCAGGCAGTAAAACTTTATTTGTTGGACACAACATCTGACTCTAGAGTGTTTGGGTATACAGAGAAGTTCACTGTCAGCTCAGTGGGCCTAATTTATAACCAGTGCATACACACAAACCTGTGCGTAAATGTGTGTAAACATTTCACACAAAAAGATCAGTGATTCATCAATTTATTGGTTAGCGAGTGTATCGATATTCAGCCAGAGCATCGCTCAGGTTTTTTTCCTCCTTCATTTACTTGTTTGTTTCAACCTCTCATAACTCCTGTGGATTCCTGCGCTTCCTTCTCCGACAGTTTTATATAAGTTTCTTCAGGAAACTTTCTCATGTTTCTTTTTTACCTTAGTTTGGCAAGCCAGTCTCTTTACTTAAAGTAAAGTGTGCGTGTTAGTCCCCATAGGGAAATAGTTCCTCTGCATTTAACCCATTCACCCAGTGAAGCAGTGGGCAGCCACCAATGCAGCGCCCGGGGAGCAGTGTGTAGGGACGGTACCTTGCTCAGGGGTACCTCAGGGTAGCCGTTCAGTGGAGTCGAACCCCCGACCTTCCGATCATGGGGCCACCACTCTACCTACTGAGCTATCCCTGCCCTTACACCTCAGTCTCTATTGTCTCGATGCATGCTCAATTATCCAGGTGAGTAAATCCCAAAAGGCTGATTCGTAGTTGATGACGTAGCGTTTTCAGTGGGAGAAACGTTTCGTCACTCATCCTTCTTCAGTCTCAGCTGACTGCAGGTTTCCCCAACTTTATAAACAGCACATTTGCACAATAACTGAATGAACGATGGGCTGTTACATGAAAAGTGAAAGACCATCCCTGAATCGAGGAGGAGGCCTAAGGCTAAATCTGTCATTGCAGCCATGCCCCAACTCTTTGTGAATGGTACTCATGGCCATTGATCAGTGGCTATTGACCAATGTTCATGACAATTTCCATATTAATGATCGAGGAACTCCCAGCCCATTGTTCATTCAGTGGCTGAGTGACAAAACGTTTCTCCCACTGAAAATGCTACGTCCAGATGAACAGAATCAACCTTTTGGGACTCAATCTCTATTACATGATGTTAAGCATACGGTATACAGATTGGGGGCGACAAATAGAAGCCTGCAGTTGCAGCCTGCAACACGTGTAGTGTGGTAAGAACAAAATTGGCCATTGCGCACATGTAATGAATCTGTTAGTGAATCTTCATGCAAACACATTTCTTGTGAACAAGGTAAGAATAAGAACGATTCCATGCACATTAATGAATGAGGCCTACTGTTGTATAAGTCTTGTGCTTTGTTCAGATGCCACTTTGCAAACCTAAGTCATAGCACCATGTTCTTTTTAGAGAAAAGAACAATTCTGCACAAGCCGTACTTGTTAAATGTTAAAGTTAACAGCAGTACAATTATAAAAAGACTGAACATGTTTAACTGAAGCCATGTTATAGAGTCGCTCATACTTCAGTTAATCAAGCGCATTTGATTATCAACACTTTAACCTTTTAATTTGATGGAAATATTAAATAAATAAATGATAAATACATAAAGACACAGATAGCAACATGCAGAACCTATAAAAGACCAGATGTTTTCTTTAGTTTCACTGACATGTAAATCCTTAAAATTGAAACACAATGTGCTTGACAGGCACATTTACGCCAGAGGTATATTTAAGTATGGTGTGAAAACCATCACAGGCCACAACACCAAGAAAAGCACAGTGGGGGGGACTGTGGAGAAGGCAAACAAACTTAACAACTTCTTCAACAGGTTTGACCAGCCCACAACCCCCCCACCCTCACCTTCTCTACAGAGTCCAATCCCCACTCTCCTACCTCCCTCGCTTCCCCCCCTTCCTGACACCATGACACCCCCCTCCTCCAATCCCTCTCTCAGCAGCAAGACATCTCCCCCCCTCCCCTCCTCCCAAACATCTCCCAGTGTCACAGTGGATCAGGTCAGGAGACAACTGAGGAAGCTTCGCCCCAGAAAGGCAGCAGGCCCAGACAAGGTGTGTCCTAGGATGCTAAAGGCGTGTGCTGCTGAACTTGGGGAGCCGCTACAACGAGTCTTCAACCTCAGTCTGCGACTGGGGAGAGTGCCCGCCCTATGGAAGACATCCTGCATCGTCCCGGTCCCCAAAAAGAACCGGCCCAATGAGCTGAATGACTTCCGACCGGTGGCACTGACGTCACATCTTATGAAGACTCTAGAGCGGCTCTTCCTCAACCTCCTCCGACCACAGGTACAACATGCCCAGGACCCACTACAGTTTGCATACAAGGCGGGTGTCGGAGTGGAGGATGCCATCCTGTACCTCCTACACAGAGCCCACTCACACCTGGATGGGGGAAAAGGCACGGTCAGGATCCTGTTTCTTGACTTTTCCAGTGCCTTTAATACCATCCGGCCCTGTATGCTTCAAGAAAAACTGAACAGGATGGAGGTGGACCCCTGCCTGGTGGCTTGGATCTCCGACTACCTCACCGACAGACCACAGTACGTCAGGCTGAAGGACATCACGTCTGACACAGTGGTCAGCAGCACAGGAGCACCACAGGGAACTGTGCTGTCACCTCTTCTCTTCACCCTGTACACCTCTGACTTCTGCTACAACTCTGAATTATGCCACATTCAGAAGTTTGCAGACGACACAGCCATCATGGGGTGTATCTGGGATGATCAGGAAGAGGAGTACAGAAGTCTGGTGAGGAACTTTGTCGCATGGAGTCACACAAACCACCTGCAACTCAACACCTCAAAGACTAAGGAACTGGTTGTGGACTTCGGGAGGTCTAGAGCAGGTCCACTGCTGGTTCAGATAGAGGGGGAGGAGGTGGAGGTGGTCAACAAGTACAAGTACCTCGGGCTGTGGGTGGACAATAAACTGGACTGGTCATGCAACACAGAGCACCTGTATAAAAAAGCCCAAAGCCGACTGTACTTCCTCTGGAGGCTGAGGTCTTTTAACATCTGCAGGAAGCTCCTGAGGATGTTTTACCAGTCGGTGGTTGCTGGAGTACTTTTCTATGCTGTGGTGTGCTGGGGGAGCAGCACAGCAAAGAAGGACTCATCCAGGCTGGAGAAACTGATCAGGAGGGCTAGCTCTGTGGTCGGCATGAAGCTGGACACTCTGGTGACAGTGGCAGAGAAAAGGACATTAAAGAAACTGATGGACATTATGGACAATGCCAGACATCCTCTGCACACGGCCATTAACAACCAGAAGAGTCTGTTCAGTGACAGGTTGCTTCTCCCAAAGACAAGAACTAACAGACTTAAAAACTCCTTTGTCCCACACGCCATCAGACTGTTTAACTCCTCTCTGGAGGGGAGAGGGAGGGGAAACAGGAGGACAAAGGAGGGGGGAACAACTAAGCTGTAGTGCCTCTTCACCTCACTGTGCAATACCTTTTGTGCAATACTTTTGTAAATAGTCAACGGTGCAATAGACTCAATACTTGAAATGTGCAATTCACTTGTATTTTTATTTTTATTCCTATTTATCCCCTTCGTATATTTTATTTATATTGTCTCTGTATTTATATATATATATATATATATATATATATATATATATATATATATATATATATATATATATATATATATATATATATGTGGTGTGTGTGTGTGTGTGTGTGTATATATATATTTATATTTATATATTAGGGGTGCAACGATATTCGTATCGATATTGAACCGTTCGATACAGTGCTTTCGGTTCGGTACGCATATGTATCGAACAATACAACATTTGTAATTTATTTTATCAATTTTCCTTCTGACGATGCTGTCTGTGTTGAGCGCTCAGTGAATCTGTGTTCGACTACTCCGCCTAGGCTGCACTGTCCAGCGCAGATCCACTGAGCGCTCAACACAGACAGCATAGTCAGAAGGAAGAGCGCAGGGCACCTCCCCCACCCTCATTCAGATCTGGCGTTTGGAATTATTTTGGTTTTCATGTGACGTATGACCCTGAAGGTAAGCGAGTCATGGACTAAAGTAAAACAGTATGTTGGATGTGCCATGCAATGCTCAATTACATTGGTGTGAACTAGTGTGCTAGCGCAGTTAGCTCGTTAACGTGTTGGCCGTCTAGCCCCATGCACAGAGCGATCGGCGGTAGCTCGTTAACGGAGATTTGCCGTGTTGTGGCGTTAAGGTCATTTCAACGAGATTAACCTGAAAGCACTAGTGGGAACACAACGAATATGACTGCACATTTACGCCGACATCATCCTAGTGCAAAGACAAGTGGAAGCAGACAAAAAAAAGCAAGCATGCTACTAACTTTAGCCGAGTCATTTAGACAGCTGTTAGCACATGATTCTCCTTATGCTGCTGAGAATATAGCCCAGAAGAAGCGGATAGTATAGCTTTTATTTTGGAAAGAGCCATTTCTCTGTAATAAACTCTCTTTTCCAAAGATGAGTGATTCCTCAATCAGATACAGGGCTTGCAATATCGCTAGCCCGACGTCCCGGAGCTAGCGATTTTTTCAGTCGGGCTACCAAAATCTATCTCTTCCCTGCCCGTCGGGCTATTGTAGGAAAAATATATGTCAATGCTTTTGCATTCTTTCAGAAATGTAGCTGGGTAATTATGTCATTGGCATCGGTGAGCCACTGTCAATATGTGACATATTGAAGTCGCGTTTGAATTTGCGCTCGTTTTTTTGCTTTCACTTTGCAATCGTGCGAACTGTGTATAGAGAGCGACAGCACTGATCTGTGAGTGATGATAATTTGTGCACCAATTCCTCTGACATCGTCTTATTAATCGTTAGCTTACTATGCAAACATGACAAGTGAAATCTCCCGCAGCTTAAACATGTGAGAGGTTGATCGCGCAGAGAATCGCTGAGCTTATGTGAGTGAGTGTGTAAAAGCATTTCAGTTCTGCTGAGCCAAATAAGACAGGTCAGGGTGAAGAAGTGACAGCCAAAGAAAAGCTTACCACAAAACGGAGAAGTTATGACAAATCAGACTATAAGGCAAAAAGAAAGTGCAGCTTCATGGTTTCATGGACAAAAGAATTTCTGTGGCTGCGATATGACGAGCTAAATAACCAGGGCTGCACATAAGTGGTCCGCAGGTGCGTATTCGCTGTCAAAATAAAAAACACGCACAAGGGTTAGGGTTAAATTTAAAAACTGTACTTTTGAGTTAAAATATATATTTATAATTTTAATAAATGACAAATTAAAAATGCATGAACATTTTTTTGTATCGAAAAAATATCGAACCGTGACACCAAAGTATCGAACCGAACCGAACCGTGAATTTTGTGTATCGTTGCACCCCTAATATATATATATATATATATATATATATATATATATATATATATATATATATATATATATATATATATATATAATATTCTGTAACTCTGTAACTTCTGTCGGTGCTGTGGTTTTTTGGAAATCGAATTTCCCAGAGGAACCCACCCGAGGGATTAATAAAGTTCTATCTAATCTAATCTAATCTAATCTAAAGTATACTTGTACTTTAAGGTTCTTTCTATTATTTGAGATAGCTAGAGCTGTAGCTAGAAGATATATTTTAGATAACCAAATGTATTGAATGTTAAATAATTAATTTAGATTAACAAATTTTGAATTAGTATATGTGTGCTTACTGACATGATGGATCTTGTTACCTACTTACACCTCTGCAGAACAAAGTATTGTTAATTTGTCCGAAGTTGTACACACACCTCGATCTGAGTGGAACTTTTGGCAAGTTTTCACAGCAACAAATACATCATTCTTCGACACTGGATGCCCCTAAAATAAGAGAGAAAGAGAAAAAGTGTCTGCCTTCATTGGGGGAAAAAAAGCACTGTAGCCATCAATGGGTAAAAAAAATGTGCTTCAGAATATGTGTTTCATATCAGCAATACATGTAATGTCTACATAATATCGCATATGCTCAACTCGTCTTATGTTTCAGATGCATAAAAATCATGTAGCAGAGATTTATACTCGATCTGTTCAAATAGTTTTTAAAGCATTCAGTGCAGGTAGCTGTGCACTTGATTTCCATTAACCCTTCAGATTAAATCAGCTCACTTGCTCACAGAAATTTCTGTTTGCATTCCCATACAGCAGACTTTGGCAGTGGCATAAAGGGCTGACTTCAGTCTAACTAATATGGACAGCTCAGCTGTAATTTGTTGTGACTTAAAGTGATGGATTACTGCACACTGGAAAAAGGTCCAACGCGTTTAGCCAGTTTTTCCTGTGCTCATATTTGACAATTTAAACTAAATAAGAGGAATATCTTAAGATTTCATTGAGTTTGTTGAGTAAACAATGAACGTTACGTATTATTGCCAAGATGTTAGCGATAATAAAACAGTCTTGCCGCATACGTGAGTCAAAAATAACTATTGTTGACTTAGAAAAAAAAATCTACAGGTAGCTGTCATAACAGATTTGGTTTTACACCAAAGTTCACACAAAATGAGAAGAACTGAAATGAAAGTTATATCTAGAATAACCAGACAGAGTGAAGCTGTTACATACGCAGTTGGGCAGGTAGGTTGTAAACGCGGTAGCACAGCCGTCTCTCGGCTGTGTGCAAAACTCTGGAACTGCTGTCAGCTTTGGGCCATGTCCTTCCTCCCAAATAAACAAAGCAATCTAGAAAAACAGAACATGCATGAAGACAAATTCAAAGGTTAAAGTGTTTTGTCACTATATTCAAATTAGTGATGGTAAACTTGACAAAAAAGTAAAAAGGCACAAAAAAAAAAAAAGTCAAATAAGGAAACAGTAAAGATAAATTCCAGTCTGGTCTCAGATATTAACAACAGCTAATCCAGGTCCTTTAAACTTTAAACGTGTTTTTACTTCCACTACTTTCTCTGTCAGCATTTGGTCTGACCTGGAAGACTGTGACATTGTGTTAACACACACCTGAATGCTCAGAGCAGCAAACCACCAAAACTTCTGCTTTTTTAAAGGTGCTCAAACTTGCTGATGATTATAAATTAAAGTGCATTTCAGCTGCACCTGGTTGCTACTTACCCTCTTAATTCTTATGGAAGCAGTAGGGGTGTACTTAAGTTTTTCACAGGACTGTAAATGCTAACTGCTCCAGTGATGTGTTGAAAAATAATAAACGATCTACCAAAGCTGCAGATCAAAAGCTACGGGGAGGAAATGCTGTTATAATGTACTTTAGCTCAGCTCGTAGACTGAAAGACACTGATTTCAATTTTCACAGAAGAAGAAGCACAAAGTTGAACTGAACCAGTTTTTGTTTGGTTATAATTGATTTAAACGCTCCAAGAAAGTGACAAAGTACCTCATGCTTCAGGTCGATTGTAAAATCTGACTTGAGATTCTCAGACCGTATCCGCTCTGTGAGTCTGAAACACATGAAGGTTGAAGAAAGAAGGTAACAAAGCACAGATGAAATGAGCAGGTTCCCATATTATATAATGAAATTAACAACAATGACTGAAAGTTACTCAGTTATTATTTTGCAGGAAAGCAGCCAATCAGAAGTCAAGCTTGAAGGGTAGGCGATTTTAAAGGTAGAAAGAGACGGTGGACAAAGTAAGGGCCTGCAACAAATCCTAATATAAAATATATAAGATGTATTTTACACTGTGAGTGAAGCAACAGGTAATGGTTAAGATTAGGGATGGGTACCGGTGTCCGGTGCCATGATGGCACCGGTTCTGACATAAACGGTAGTAACCAGACCGAAAAGCAGCGCACATTTCGGTGCTTTATTTCGGTGCTTTTTTTTTCCTGAGCTGTGATACACTTCTAGCCAATCATTTTACGTTTCCCAGGATAGTAGGCGGGGCCAGGTACGTACGTTCAGTTAGAGCAGAGCTACAGATTAAAATGTCCAAGGCGAAGCGGTCAAAAGTCTGGCTGTACTTCACAGCAAAATATGCAAACTCAGCAGCCTGCAACAAGTGCTTTAAGCTGATACTGTGATACTGTCAAAGGAGGTAACACCAAGAATCCGATGAAACACCTGGCGACGCATAGCGTTTTTTTTAAAAGCCCAGAAATGCGCCGTATGATAGCTTGCTGCGAGACCTCACACCGAGCGCATCTACTGTGCGTGGGTTGCCTGTTATCTGACCCGGAGTTAGCAACATCCCCCAAAAACCCCGAAGAGGAGAGTCCTGGCCCCTAGCCCTGCCAGTGTAGCAGAAATGATGACGGATGATGATGGCAGCAGCAGCCGTTCTTCTCTGCGTGAGTAGCTTAATGTTCGTGTGTAATTTACGTTGAGTAGGCTAACCACGTTATTACATTAATGCATGTAAAGTGAACTAGCAAACATCATCATAGCTACATGCGGCTGTCTTCTTGTTTGATGGCAGATACTCCCTTCACCCTGGCCAAAAAGGCTAAAATGACCAAAGAAAAAGTGGAAAACAGCTAAACATGAGAGGTTTAGGACAAAGTTTGTGTTTTTTCCATTGTTTAAGCACTGCTTCCAGCCAAGAGTGATGCCATATATGCCCCATAGCTGCAGAAAAGGCTAACATTGTTATCTTTTTACAAAAAACCAGCTGAACATGAGAGGTTTTTGGACCAATTTTGTGTTCTCCATTCTTTAAGCACCGGTTTGAGCACCGTTTGAGCACCGGCACCATTTCAAAAGTACCGATTTGGCACCGGTATCGGATAAAACCTAAACGATACCCATCCCTAGTTAAGATTGCAGCTGATAACTTTTTTCTTAGTGGGACAAAAAATAAGTGCTGCATTAAAAGTCATTCTGGGAACATTTCTTTTTTAAAAGATTTATTTTTAGCCGTGCCTTTTCTTTCTCATCTTTTCTTTTTTGTTTTTGTTACTGTAAACTGTCTCCCTCACTCTTGTAGGTCCTTATTTTTATTGGCTGAATTTAGCTTAGTCTTTACAATTAACAGATGTCTTATTAGAAAGCTTATAAAGGTCTGCTAAATGTGTAAAAGAAGAGAGGAGAGCAACACAGGGACTCACTTTAATCTTTACGCTCACCTCTTGAGCAGCGGCGCACTGAGAGCCCAGCCTGCTGTGGTGTCAGGGTAACTGAAGGAACTGGGGTCCTCAGAGAAGGCATAGTGGTGAATGATGGAGGCCTCGTTGTCATGGAGACGCTTACCCAAAAACCACTCCTGTATTGCAAAAAGATCACCATGATCATCATTTTATGCATAGCAATTGAGTGCACAGTCACTACTGTTATTGAGGTGCGTGTGTGTGTGTGTGTGTGTGTATCCCACCTCTTGAGCTGGATATCTGTTGAGGACCTCCAGCAGAGCAGACAGTGTGACTTTGGTTTCCTCCTCTATGAAGAACAACCAGGAAGCTGAATGTCCATATTTGACAAAGAGCCTGAGAAGATTGACAACTTAACAACGCCAAACCATCAAGGTTAAATAAGCTGTCATGCAACGTAATTTTAATAAGTTACTCATCTTCATTTGAGTGCTCAACACTCACCGAGGAAGTGCAGGGAGGATACTCCAGTCCCCTTCATACTGTGACAGCTCATGGAGAAGAACAATCACTGGAACTCCCTGCATGGCACATAAGAGCTGAATCATCCTGCAGTCACATGAAAAACACTGAGCTGAACCCCTACAGAAGCATTTTAATGATTCATTTATGATGATTTCAGTTTCTCTGCATAAGCATCTTATGTCCCCACTATGTCCCATAGTTTACTAGTACGGGTAGTACCAATACATCAAATAACATATTTCGCATACATATGATGACCGTAGTCTTACAACAGACAAATGCACAAAACACCAGAACTACAAAGGTGTAAATAAATGCAAATGTGGACTAAATTTCTATTTCAAACACCTAAACTTTAATGAATGCAGATTTAAATCAATCAAAAACAATACGTTGAATCCCATTGCTTTGTTATATTAGCTAGCATTTTTCTTTAAAACATAGTGATTCATCAGTACTGTATGTCAACTTCAAACTTATGTTACAGGATGGATATTTAAACTTTTTATTTATTTACTGGAAAAGTTCTAGTGACCTACCCTGCAGCTCTGTTGGAGTCGTTTTTGGATGTTTCTCTGATATATTTACTTTAAATGTTATTTTTTGAGTTTTTTTCTGAGTTCAAGATTTGGTTTTGTTTTGTGTCTCAATTGTTTCTTACTTTGGCTCTTTTGTAATGTTTGTAAGATTCCTATTTTTCCTTTGTCATCATCATATCCTCCAGCAGTCTGTTTGTATTCTACGTTCTTCTTCTCTGGTTGAGTCTTATTTTTATCTTTTGTTTTCCCTTTCTGTTTCTGTTTCCAGAGCTGTGTCCTTGTGTCGGTCTGGTCTCTGCATCCTGCATCTGTATTTGTGTCAAGCTGGTGTTTCTGTTCCCACGTTCTGTTTCTTCTTCTTTTATTCTGGTGTCTATTCTTCTTCTTGTATCTTGTGCCTAATTCTACTTCCTCTGTCTTGTCATCTGAAATGAGTCCCAGCTGGGCTCTTGCCTGTTCCCTCGCCTCTCGTTATCCTGTGTGTATCTTGCTAATTTTGAGTTTTTTGCATTTTGCGCACAGTTTTCATAAGCTCAGTAATAAAGCTGCCTTTTATTTTATCCCTCATTCCCGAGTCCTGCCTGCCAAAATGTTTCATGACATTAAAATGTAACTCAAATTCCACCATCTGGGAACACAGACATCTGAAATATGACAAGAGGCACAACTTGACCTGAAGAGAGGTAACAGCAAGTTCCATTTATAGGTTTTGACAGGATTTTGAGTGCAATAAAATGGCTTTCCAAAAGTGTTTGGGACATCCCAGTCACTTTATGGGATTTGCCAGTTTTATTCCATGCTTCAAAAGAGTCATAGTAGAGAATTTGGGGGAGCTACCATGTGATGTCAGTCAATTTCAATAACCAGAAGAAGCTGCTTCTTATTCAAATTCATAAACTGGTTCTGGTTTTGATTTTACTGAACTCCTAACATCTGTTGCAGCTTTGGTAGAGTGCCATCAAGACTACATTATGTAGTAAATCCTTAAGTATTTAATCTGCGTCCATTTTTCAAATTAAAAAAAGTTAGTATGGTTTCAATTAAAATCAAACATAATCAACACTTTATTTCTGATAATTAAAAAATTTTTAGACAAAAAAATGCTTTTTTCTCTCCCTAAAATCATTACTTCAGTAACTTAGTTCTCAGTGAAGAAGAGTTCAGGAAACAATCTTGCAGACACCCTCTGCAGCAGGTTTCAGTATAGTGGGATTTGTGCTACTTCATATAGAGCCTATAGTCTCGGCGATTACAAGCTCAGAATGAGACTAGAAAATAGAGGATTCGTACAGTCATAAGTCTTTTCCATGTAGCTATTTAAATTGGTTGTAAAGAAGCAATTGGGAGGAATAACTGATGTATGGGTCAACTGAAGTGAAAGCTGGTGCAGAGATTAAGCCCCTCGTTACATATGTTGTTACAGAACCAGGAGACTAAAAGGCCTTTAACTGTCTGGCAGCAAGAGAGGTGTGCAAGCTATTAAGTTATGTCAAGTGTGCAAATTGATTTATGCAAGATGAACGGCTGCTACAAAACATGACCTATGACCAAAATAAAATGCTCCACTCTGTTGTAAATTTATGTCCGACCACACGGATGTTCTTTGCCAGTATATTGAATAAAGCAATTATCTGATGTTCCATTTACAAAGCTTGGTTTGATGATTCCCCCTCTCCTTCATTTTGTACAATCATACAATGCTGGCTTCAGACTGAAAGAGCATATGACAGCGCTAACCACCTCCTCATTTAAAAAAGGACACAACACTTTTCCAAAACTGTTATAAAGGTCACTCAGACATGTTGCTCTACGTACAAGTGGGCTGTGTGTTTTAGTAAAGAACTTTCTCACTTGTAAGTTGAAGCTCTGTTTTCTGGTGAATTAAAACCTGAGATGCTATTGATGATATTTTAGTCACATTTTGACCACCACCATTAATTGCTGAAGGAAAAAAGCCTGCAAGAGAGTTAAACAACAAGCTGGCAGGACATCAGAGTCAGCATTTAAACCGTGCCGTCAGTGAAAATCAACATCAGCAGAAAAGTCACCTTAAACAAGGATTACGCAACCGCTTTAAGGTCTTTATGCTGCAATAAGCATCAAATCAAAAGCTTTCAGTTCCAATCACACCCTTCCAGCTTTTGTGAAGAAATGACATTATATCAATGAAAAGTCATCAGATTAACAAGATTCCTACAAGCATGGTGCTGCACCCATATCCGTCAAACAGTCTCATTTCCAACTACTTTCACTGAACCTTAGACGAAACATTATAGAGATGCACAAAGCTTGAAAAGCCTTTCTAAGGACCTGTGTGTTCTCCCACCTACGAAACGAAACTGTCTACAAAAGGCAGATGGTTTTTGTAGACAGCACATGGAGACAAAGAATAGGTAGAGCTATTTTGGACCTGTGCAGCTGAGGGATAGCGCATATATACTGGACAAAGACATTAAAGATAGAGGTGCCAAGCAGTAAGAAAAGAGGAAGGCCACAAAGAAGATTCATTGATGCAGTGAAGGAGGCCAGAGATAGAGACTTTACTAATGCCGCACTGAGGAAATTCACTTGTTAAAGCAGCACAAAGGCCAAATGTCTTACAGCCAATTTAGAATCACCAATCAACCTGGGAGGAAGCCAGAGTACCAGGAGCGAGGGAAAGGATAACATGTTTAAATGTTACATAGAATGGCTCCAGCCAATCACAATGCTGGAACTCTTTTAGTTTTTGCCAAAAACTAAAAGTAAAGCATATTTTTCTGGGGGTTTTTTTAAACATTGATTTCATTAGTAACTCACCAACATTCATCGCCCTTTTCTATTTTACGCCTTCACTACAGTTTTCGATCACCACCTGCTCTTTAAAAAAAAAAAGGGTGAAAGTGAAGATTTTACGATTTAGCTTTGGAAATCTTTTCACAGAGCCCCTGCTGCTTGAATTTTTGCCATTTCTTGCAATCAGGCAGTTTTTCCTCAATTTAAACTGCAGGTAAAGAGAAAACATCAGACTCATATTTCACAGTACCAATTCATCTCAAAGGAAAATAAACATCTACATCTACTGCACCCCATCACATCCATAAACCTGTCATCTCATTTCACTGGTAACAAAATACTTTTGAGAGATACCCTGCAGGCAGGTACCATTAAACGCTTACTGCATGAAAACAGTGAGCCTGGCTTCCTTCAGAGGCTCTGTGGAAAGGAGGACATCTATTGGTGCCATGTTAATACCGCAACAAAGCATAAATCAGTTTTAATATTTTTTGACACCTAATAAAAGCTAAAGTACTTAAAGGATTGCTGTCCTGTCCTGCTGGCACAGTAAAGTGCAATCATAAAACAGGCATAAGAATCAGCCATAAAAATCCACCATAGAAACTAAAGTAGCTCACTTATGAGCTTTAAACTAAGCAAGCGTGGAGGTGGCTTTATGTTTTGTCCATTAACACCAGTGATGCTTATCGATACAAAAAAACCCTGAGAAATAAATTGTATTCTAATTAGACAAAATTCACCCATTAAAGCTTTACAATTATGGTGTAAAGTGTAAATGAACCATTGGATTTAATGAACGCCTATGGCAGCAATAACCTCCAAATTGTGTTTCAATTATCTGCGGATTAGACCTGCACGATGCTCAGGAGGACTGTTGCGTTTTACACAACTGCTTAAGCTCACCCATAATGGAGTCAATACATCAGCATCTGCAGTTGAATGCGGTCTGTGTGTGTGTTTAGGTTTACTTTGTTTGGAGTAATCGTCCACCTGAATCACCAAGGCCCAGAAACAGCAAAGCAGCCCTAAATGATGATGCTCTCTCTGCTGTACTGCATCAACGTGACGGTGTTTTCATGCTGGGATGCTGGCGTCTCTTTATGCCATACGCAGTAATGTGTTTTTTCCACCTTGTTTGCCTTTTTAGTTAAAATACACTATATCTGTCCCGTTTGTAGCAACCGAAAATAAAATAAATTCATAATTATAATAAAGGTCAATCAAATGGACCAATATGGCAAGGCCATGATGATCCACTTGGTAAAATAAATCCGCTTGGCATCTTTCTTGGCCTTAAGACAACAATTCTGATGGCTAAAGATCCAAACGGGACACAAAAAATGAAAAAATAAAATAAAATAAAATACACTATTGCAATTTTTAATTAGAGGTTGACCTGGAGATTTTCAAGACAAGTTTATGTAAGAACCTGCCCCCAAATGTCAAAACAAGCATCTAATTAGGAGAAAACTCTTGTAATCTTTTAAACTGACTTGAGTAATAGTTCTCCAGCTTTTCTTTCTTTGGACATTGGCTGCTTTTTCACACATTTTCAATGCAGACCTTGTACCTGACCATTTTCACAGGAATGTTTGTTTCTTCTTGTTGAGTCATTCAATACTGCACACAAGCATATAAGCACCCAAGTGAAGGGATGTAACAGTTTTGTGTCTATACATAACAAACAAATTTTGACATTTGATCCATCCACTGTTCACTGAAGCCTCTACAGAAATGGTCTGAGTGGAAGGGTGGCTGCCAAGAAGCCATTTTCAAAGAAAGGAAACAGGGAGAAAAGGCTGAGATGTGCCAAATTATGCAAACCTGACCTGAAAATCAGTGGCGACAGATCTGATGGCGTGATGAATCCAAATTTTAAAATCACTTAATTAATTAATTAATTAATTAATTAGTTAATTAATTAGTTAATTAAATTAAAAATCAGTGGCGACAGATCTGATGGCGTGATGAATCCAAATTTTAAAATCACTTAATTAATTAATTAATTAATTAATTAATTAGGTTAATGATTTAATGAGTCACCAAACATCCAAAGAACAGCTTTCTATGTCCTTTAAGAAGCCTGGAGAACTATTCCTGTAGACTACTTAAAGAAATTACAAGAAAGCTTGGCTAAGAGAGTTCAGGCTGGAGTTTTTTTTAGCCTGTCTTCATGTCTGGCAGCTTTTGCAATCAGAATCAGGATCTAAATGAACTGTTGTGCCAAACATATTTGCTTTTCCAAGACGAGCTCTGGAGTCTTTAGGCCCCCTTTTGTTTGTGTTTGTGTTTTCTTTCTTTCTTTATTCATTTCTACTATTACTCACATGAGTGCATGTCTAGTTGACAAGCACAAGAAAAAGAGCAAGAAAAAAAGGGAGGGGAAATAGATGAAATGAAAAGGACAAGAGGACAGAGCACAAGTGAAAAAGCATGATGGGCCTCCAAGTGCTGCACCTGTAAGAATAAACATGCAAAAAAGTAGCACCTGGATGGATGGATGGATACACAAACTAACAATTTTGGTAATAACGGCCCCATCAGACAGAGAAAGACCCAGGAGACCCAGGCATCTGCTGCTCCCACAGAGTACTGAAGAGCCGAGACCACATCTCGATGACAACTGTGTGCACATAGCAGCAGAGGAAGGAAGTGGGCCCCAGATGGAGCCCTTAGAGCCAAAGAGCAAGGCCCCCAGAGACCCAGAGACGGCAGGCAGCCCATGCCACCAAAGACAAAAACAGGGCCTCAGATGCCTGAGAACCGCCCAACTCTCAGCAGAGCCCCCAACTGCACTGAAGAGGCCACCCTGGACCACAACCTCCAAAGGAGTGGGCCAACAAGTACGGCAAAACATCAAGCCATGCACCCTGGAACCAAAAGTACTTACATCCCGGGGGAGGGGCAAGGCCACCCTCCTCAACCATGTCCCACAGGTGCCAAGGGTCACCCAGGCTGAGCCATACATAAACACACCTACACATATACAGACACACACAGACCACTCACACACACACACAAGGACACACAACCATCACTATCAACCCCCCTGTGAACAGATGTGACCCCGAACCAATCGGGCTGTGTTAAAGAATAAAAATGGTCGTATCAAATATTGACTTTCAAGCTCATTAGAATCATGCAATCTCTGTTTTTGACTTATCTACTGTATCTCCATGTATGCTCGCACATGTTTCAATAAATCACTTGTAGAGAAATGTAAGCATAAGAAAAAAACCCATCTTGGCTGTCAATCTCATTCTGCACTGGGAAGATGGTTGATACAGGATGATGGCACAGAGATTCATTTCCCTCTGAAGTCGGCTGCTGCTGCTGATTTTCAGTAACATCAGGAAGTTAGTTCCTTTAGAATACGAGCCAAGAGCCCAAAAAACTGAAGAAAGCCACAACATCTGCTCAAGATGGCTGATGGTTGATGAGAGCTTTTGTAACGGGAGATAGCCTTTGTCTTCACTGCCTCTCTCAGACACTCATCCAAGAGGCTTCTTCTGTAGTTCTAACACCTGCAGAAACCTCTTGGATGAGCAGTGACATCTTCACAAGCTTAAAGAAGTCCAGTCGTCTTCTTTTTAATCTTCTAAGAGGTTCCAATCAAAGCGAGCACTCTGACCATCACTGACCATGACACTGTCATGAGTAGAGCTTGCTTGTAGCGCCTCATTACTTCACCTTATGATTGCAAATGACTTCAAATGGTTAACTTCCTTTATTCATTATCACTGTAAATGAATTCACATAAACGATTATAGCAGATTTTTATAACATAAGAAGAATGTTGATATTTTCTTATGGAGACTATACTCAGCGTGCCTTCTGTACAATACATGTATGAGCGTGTACATGAAAATAGGAAGATTATAACAAAGCATGGCAGATGTTACCTGCCCAAGTCGGGCTGCCTGCTGCAGAATCTCCACTTTCCTTTGACCACTGCGACGGGCATGGTAGGAGTTCCTCTGGCTCTGGATCACTATCACTACGTCCTCCAGCTCTGTGAAAAGACATGCATGGAATATGTATCCTGATGACTGGTTAAGAAAACAAAGAGGAAGCGCTAATCCTTTCATCCTTTCATGTTCGAATTTAAACTCATCTACAATATTTCAAAGTACGCTCTTAGACACATTATTATAAGATGCGCTATAGAACTTGTTTATTTCCCAAATAGTTGTACAAAATGTTAGATCGCCCTCTCACTCACCGACAGAGTGTTTCCTGCGCTCTGCTGCCTGTGGACAGTCAGAGAGATTGACAAAAACACATTGCTGAGGCACGTGGCAAAGCATTAATTTACAACAAGAAACTAAAAAGCAGCACTTACATGATCAGGCCCTGTGTGTTTGTCTCCAGCAAAGACGTCTTGGTATGGAAAGAAAAGACAACTGAACAATTATTTGTGAGGAGACAAAAAATATCTTTTTTTGATTTTTCAGTTTAAATCAAACCAGTACCTACACTCAATGGCCACTTCATTAGGTGCACCTGTTTAACTGTTTATCCAGTCAGCAAGTCATGTCAGAGGTCAGAGGAGAATGGCCAGACTGCTTTGAGCTGATAGAAAGGTAACGGTAACTTACGTAACCTGTTACTATCGAGGTATGCACAAGAGCTTTTCTGAACACACAACCTTGAAGCAGATGGGCGGCAGCAGCAGAGACCGCACCGAGTAACACTGTTGTCAGCTAAGAACAAGAAACTGAGGCTCCAATTAAACACGGGCTCAGACAAGAGAAGATTAGAAAACTGTTGCCTAGTTTGACGGGTCTTGATTTTTACTATGACATTTGGATGGTAGTTGTATACAACTAAACTAAAACGACTTTTTCTGGTAATAAAAGAGAACAATTATAAAGTGTAGAAATTATCAGCATGTATCAGCATGTTTTTTAAGACACCCTCAGCTTCATTTGCAGCCCCCCACGCTTCGGCAGACCTGTCAGCAACCACAGCGGATGATAACGATACCTGCGCATTAATACCATTTCCTCTTTTGATTTTAAAAATAAAACCATGCGCTATATCTCTCACTTTCTTTAGAAAGACAGAAAAACAGAACAAATGTCATTATGACTTTACGTTAAAATTTGACAAGGTTAAAAATGACCTTGGTTCATAATTTTTAATGCAGAGTTAAACAACGTTATATTTCACTACTTTCAAAGAACAACTCAAAGCCACTTCCGGCTGCTGACACAGTGTGTCCAGCTTTGTGTGGCGGGTAAGCTAACTGCACCCCTGCCTCGGATCTGCAGACGTTTCACTTCACTTACCGAGACAAATGAGAAGCACAGCGACCAGTCTGCATCCGTAAAACATATCACGGTGTGACATGACTCCTAGTGCTACTGGTTCAATCACCGTGTTTCCATGGCGAACTGAAGAAATCGGTTTGCTACATCTCTGTACCGGAGGCGTGAGCTTTCATGTAGTGGCAGTTAGTGCGGAGCTGTAGCGACCTCTAGCGGACAACAAATGAGTAGTTTGGTTTTCGATGTCTGGTATTGGATCGGATTGTTACAGAAACGGGATATAATATAAATAATTGTCTCTGGTCACAGTAAATAGGAATTCAACCTAAATTTTTGTACTATTCATGCCAATAAAGGTATGCCCTCCTAAAATCTAAGATTAACTTAAAAAAAATCAGCAGGTTTTAAAATTAGGTAAATACACATTCAGATTAACAACAACAGATGGTATATTACACTGTATTATTATTTTTTATTATTACCATTATCATTATCATCCTAGGACATCACATTTTGGGGTATTTAGACCAAAATACTAAATTCTACAAGGGCCTGATATCCACTTACGAGGACATTATACTGCTACTGTTCTATCAAAATTTTAAATGAATATCCTCATTTGTGGCTCTTATTTTTTTTAAAAACAAAAATCAGGTAAAAAAAAAAAATCTGGTAATTCTTTGTTTTTACATTCATCGGGCCCCAATATGCCCAAACATCAAATAGAAATTAAAAATGCATGCTGTGGAAGAGTTCAGGTCCTAGGAGGTTAATATTATTATTATTCACGTGGAAAATATTCAAGAAATTTGGCAGTCTTCTCAGGAGTGGACAACCCAGCCAGTTTCCCCCAAGGTGAATGAAAGGAAAGGGAACTGCAAGGAAACCACGATATACACCTCTGACTTCACAGGCCTCAGTTAGCATGTTAAATAATAAAGGTCATGACAGTACAGTTAAGAAAAGACTGAACAGGTATGGAAGTGCTACCAGGAAAAAGTCTCTTATGTCTCTCTAAAAAAAAGAACATGGCAGCACAGCTTAGATTTGCAAAGATGCATCTGAACAATTCACAGGATCTCTGGAATAATGTTACACAAGCCAAAGTGGAGATGTGTGGCCAAAATAGACAGCACGTTGTTTGGAAAAACAAACACAGCATATAGCACAAATCGCATACCAGCTGTGAGCACAGTGGTGGAGGGGTGATGATTTTGGCTTGTTTTGCAGCTGCGGTCGACCATGCACTCCTTTGTATACCAAAGAATCCTTGAGCTAAATGTGAGCCTGTCTGCCTGAGAGTGCAAGGTTGGCTAAAACTGCTTCTTATGGCAGGACAATGATCCCAAACACAGCAGCAAATCTAAAACCGAATGACTGAAAAAGTGTATCGAATGAGTTTAGTTTTAATCTTAATTAATACCATTGCCATTATGGCTTCTCGTGTTTGTAAATAAGTAGATCGATCCTGTTTGGGTTTTTTTTAGCATTAGCAAAGTTTTTTTTTATTACTCTGAGTCAGAGGAACATAAAATAGGATAAGGTGCACAACAAATGCCTCTGCACTGAGTTTGTTGACATTATTTTGCAACCACCAACTGTCAAAAAAACATGCCAGCATTGATGCTAAAAAGTGATACGCTTCAAGGCATTTATGATGGGCAATTATGAACAGTTTCTGCACTGGGACTGTAAATCCTGCCACATTTAATAACGCCAGTGTAGTTTTGCTTGAATTGAGTTTCTATGTCTCATCAACAGTAGACGAGCGAGACATATGAGCTGCATGATTAAATTATATAAAAGTTTACACCACAATCTTTCTATTACTTGCTGTATGCCACAAAATTATGCACTCAAAATCAATAATTAAAAAAAAAATGCTCATAGAGGAAGTCATACCTTCTGTTTTCAGAGATCAGAGTTGTACCTGCTGCACATTGACATACCGTACTGATATTTCTCAGCTAATGTGAGAACCACCACATGTTATAAAATATAGTAAAAATTCACGTTTTATATTCACTCACTGACCATTTTGTTAAATACAGCACCACCACTGGCCTGAACTGTTAATGCAAGGTAGGATGGATCCATGATTTGATTTCTCGAGGCAGAAATTGAGACTAATCACTTGTTTTGGGTGATCCTGTGTGACTTTGCCTTTGTTTCCTATTCTTAGCTGACAGGAGTGACACCGGTGTGGTCTTCTGGTGTAGCTCACATCTTTTTCAAGGTTCCACATGTTGTGCATTCACAGATGCTTATCTGCATACCTTGGTTGTAATGAGTGGTCATTTGAGTTACTGTTGCCTTCTTATAAGCTCACGTGATTGGCTGATTAGATATCTGCCATTATAAGAATGAAGTATGAATAAATAAGACTGAAGCTTCTCACACTTGGAATGGGCAATGCCTCTACCTGTCCTACACAGGGAAGACAAAGTTTAGCTGCACCTAGATAATAAATAGATATAATCTAAAACAAAAGGAAGGTTCAGTGAGAAATACAACTGGAATCTAGGTCAAACCACTTTTATTTTCCAGAGTATGATAGGCTTGTTTAAAGTCTCGTCTGAGTACGTGTGGAGAAAACAGGCTGAACGTACTTTTTCTGTGGAAGCACACGCAGACTGGTGGAGACATCCAGAACAAATGAGTCAACAGGCTCCTGACCACAGAGGCTAAAAGTGAACTGCTGAGCCACAAACATTAAAGTAGGCTGGTTCTGTTGTGAAACAGCACTTCAGAGTGCTCACATTGTTTTGCAGATGGAGTGAACTGTAAAAAAAAAAAAAAAAGAAAGAAAAAGAAAGAAATCCAAAATTGGAGAAAGCTTTAAAGAATCCAGGAACTGCAGGCCTAAGTATTGTTTATTCACAGGGATAGGCTGTATAATGTGTCACATTGTTACTCACAGACAGCAATAACGCATGAATGTGTTTGAAGTTAGGTAAAGTAATACTAAGCCCTTTTGTTCACAAAGTACACCACAGCACACATTAGGCCTGTTGATGAGAAAACATGGCAACGTGATCAGAAATTCCTGTAAGAGGAACAAAAATGCTGCACAGTAATTCTATACGTGAAAAGTGAGCGCGAGAGCCCTCGGTGCGCCTGCTCGCTGCTGAAGTCAAAGTAAACTTTATTGTCATCTCCGCTACATACAGTCCAGTATATAGAGAGACGAGATGACGAGGCTCCAGTTACAGCAGTGCAAGTAAACAAACAATATATATAAGAAGAGTAAGCAAATAAATACACACTTTAGGACTCGGGGTAAAGGGATCAATAACAATTTAAAATTTATAATTTACAGTTTGATGATTTAAAGTCTCACACACAACCCGTCGAAAGGGGAGGAGAGTCCTGCTGCTTCCAAGTAGACCACATTTCATTCATAATGTTGTAAATCCAAGCCCATTATGTATTCATGATTTGAATCCTGGATTGTGTGAAATCCTTGAAATAAACCCTAGACAAAGTGAACTAAGTTGTAGGTTTATTAGGTTATGTTGTGGTGATCCCTGAGTTGGGGGGTGGGTGTTCATACTGGAGTGTAAAATTAAAACCAATGGAAGATGGACAAGAAAAGTTCAAAGCCATCATGTCTTCAGTTTAGAAAAAAGAGAAAAGAAGAGGAGGAGAAACGAGCAAAAGATACAGGCGAGCAGATGTGTCATTGGATAATGGCAGGTCATCCTGAAACAATCAGAATCAGAATACTTTATTAATCCCTAAGGAAATTATGTGGGTTACAGTTGCTCCAAGAAGAAATGGTAAAAATACTAACAGACTAAACTCCAAACAATACATTATGTTACAGATTTTAATATTAATTAGTCGTTGTCAATTGTTGATTTGTCCTGTTGTATGATAAATTATGATGGCTGTCTGGTGGCTGTGTGTGTGTGTTTTATGTTAATGTACAATCCTTCGCCCAGGGCGCCAAACAGGCTAGGACCGCCACTGGGTGTTAGTGTGCAGCAAAGGCTTGTATGTGACTAGCTTCAAGTGTTTATAGCTTCTTTCTCAGTTCAATAGTCCACCTGAGGTTAATTTCAAACAGAACAAATGCTGTTTTACATGCCTTCGTGCATTTATAGAGGTCAACATAAGTAACAGCTCTGTGACATCCCTCATTCTCACCTGTATTAGTTATGTACAGTATTGTGCAAAGGTTTTGGGCCACTGTCTCTTTATATTTTGCAAAGAAAATGGGAAAATAGCGCAGTGGTTTATCGAAACATGTGCCAGCATACATGGAAATAAGATACTATATGAAAAAAAACGGGCCTTGAAACACAACATTTTGTATAATCACCTTTATTCTTCAGCACAGGCTGAACTGTCTTAGCCAAGCTTTCTTGTAATTTCTTTAATTAGCCTTCAGGAATAGTTCTGCAGGTTTCTTAAAGTACATTCAAAACTCTACTACGAATGTTGGATGCCTTTTGTTGTGTTATCTGTCCAGATGATCCCACACTGCTTCAATAATGTTGAGGTCCAGGCTCTGGGGAGGCCAATCCATGACTGGCACTGTTAAGGTTTCTCTATCCCGGTATGCTTTTACTGCATTGGCAGTGTGTTTGGGATCATTGTCATGGTGAAAAAATGACCTTGTTGCCATTCAGATGCTTCCCAGCTGGTACTACCTGGTAGATCAAAATCTGATGACACAGAGCAAAGGGCCCAGGTCAGCCCAAAACCATGATAGAGCCTCCTCTGTGTTTTACAGATGATTGTAGAGTCTTACAGTTTACCTCTCTTCAGTTTAGATCTCTTCAATACGTGTTGATGACGGTTTGATCCAAAAATGTTAAATGTCAAGTTTAATCACTTCATAAGACCTTTTGCCTCTGGTTTGCAGTCTAGTTCTTGTGTAATTTGGCACACCTTTCTCACTGTTTCACTTCCTTAAGAATGGCTTTTTGACAGGACACCAAACTGAGATATGCCAAGTTTGCAGCTAATAGCTCTTAAGCAGTCACATTGTCAAACTATGTTATGTTTAGAATTTTTCATACATTCAACTCAATACATCGGGAATAGACACCTGAGACAAAGTGTCAAAAGATACCAATTAAAAGTTGCCATTTTTTGTGCTTTAACAATCTCCTTATAACCATAAAGCCCAGAGGAGGACTGCTCGAGAGGACTCTTTAAAAAATGACATTAAGAAATAAAGAGTTAAAATAAAATAAATTAACGAACGTCTGGCTCCTTGGAAGCAAATTAAAAGCAAATGATGCGTGGCTCCAGACTGTTGCACAGTACCTTAGATAGGAGGGTTAGATTTGTGTCACCGTCAGTTGGTCAACGCCACCTTTTCTGGGAAGACGAGCTTATATCTAATTTCTGCTTGTGACTCACATTGTCAGAGGCTTAGTCTCTTTTATGTGTGTGAGCAGGTCAGCTGATAAAGTTTGGCTTTGAAATGATCTCATATCAAGCAAAATTAAAGAGAAGAGGCGTTCCTTCAAAATAATAGCATTTGTGGAAGAGGGAAGTTTCTGCTGTTTTCTTGTTCTTTATGTATTTATTTACATAAATGTAATGTGATTTAATGTATAAATTAATGACATTTGCATAACATTACATTTTAATTTAATTTAGGTTTTAATATATTGACTTGTGTGTGCTCAATTGGATTATTACATCAATATAAATGAGGAAAAAGCGGTTCTTTCCTTTTGAAAAGGTAGCACAGTTTGAGGTTTTTTTTAAAAAACAAAAAAAAACATTTCTTATTTCTCCATTTCATCAACTAACAACTGCAGCTATGGATCACCACCAAAACGTGGTAACTAAAGGCTTTTATTCTGGCTCAAAGGGAGCGGAAATCATATTAGTTTGTCTCTTCAAACTTGGCGGTCGGTGGGCGTTACTAAAGGCTCAGAAGTCCATCAACTAGACCACATTACACCATTTTGCTGTTTGCCAACCCTATACAGAAGAAGAACTAGACCACATAAACGTCGGCAGGAGGTGAGAGAAGAAAACGTGACAGCATGCCGGTAAACAAGCAGTCGGGCAGCAGGATGAGAGTGACAGAAGTGGAGGAGTTTGTGAGAAATCCACCGCCAGGTTTCTCTGTGGAGACTCTCGGATCGGGTTACCGAGTCCGCTGCAACGAGGAGAAGAGCCTGGTGCTCATCGACGACTTCCAGTCCTGCGGGAAGAAGTTCGTTTTCCACAACTCGCTGGGAAGGTGAGAAAAGACAGAAATGCACACCCAAATGTATATTCATTTATTTATGCGTTCATATGCACAAGCAATGAATATGAAACTCTTTCTGTTTTGCTTTTGGCCACAGAAAAGTGAAAATGCACAACTTGTGGGAATACAGCAGCACGAGGAAGAGTCTGCTGTCCAAGGAGATCTATCTGCTGATTTCAGCCTGCGAAGAACAATCCTCAGTGAGCAACAAAAAGGCAGCCAGAGAACTCAGCGGTAAGTGTTTCCCTACACACAAGCTGTCATCTAACAGTAATTACACACAGTACAAAGAGCTGACAGTGGTGAAAACAACTCCGTATGTTACAGCTGTGGGCTGCTCGCTGGCACAGCTGACTCATGCAGGCCTCCAGATTTGGGTGGAGTTCACATTACAGTGAAAGCTTGCTTCTTACACCATGTTTCTGCGCAAACTCTCTCCTTTTCTGACTTTTTTACTCTTTCCTCATGAACTTTCAGTGGTGAAGCAGTATGTGGTGTGCATCGATGGCAACGAGCCGTTCACCAAGTGGCAGCTGGAGAGAGGCATGGATGGGACCATCTCTTCTGTTACTGGAGAAAGCTACAGAGTGGATGTGAGCAGGACTTCATGGTGCTTCTGTTGCACGAGCCTCTTTTATTCAGAATCACTATATGTTACCTTTCCCTTCATTTCAGATTGACCTGACTGAAGAAATGGAGAGCTGGGCAGCAAAAAACCTCATATCTGACGACCTCATGAAGGTCAAGCCCGTGTGGAGAGACGCCTCCTTCACCCTCAAATATTATTCTGATGCTCTGTTTGACTTTCCACACTGGCTTGGCTTCAGCAAAAGAATATTTAAGGTGCGTCTCTAATTGTTCTTATCAGATCTTAAACTAAATCCATGTTTTTGAGTCTCTTTAGGTTTTTGTCTAACTTTGCTTTTCTTGCATCTGTTCTTATTACAGTTGAGAATGACATGAGCCAGCTGAGGATGAAGAACGATGCAAACTTGAGTTTAACTGTTCACTTTAACCGGAGCTTGTTTTTGCATCTTCAGTAAAATAGATGAATGGTTAAAATATCATCCTGCCAGACCGACGGCTTTCCTACCTCTAGATTTTTTAGGATCTGAGTCCAGATATTCTGTCTGTTCAGTGGGTGGAAACTACTGACAAGGACTGAAAAAGACTTTCTGAATGTCATAAAGATTGTTTTAACACAATATGTGTATAAAACTTCTTTTGTGTGCCTGTAAATATTAATTTTTTACACGATTTTTAACTACTGTATGTACTGTAAGAAGGGTTTAAAGTAGTCAAATCTGTGCTGCTGCAAAATGAAATGCTC
This sequence comes from Rhamphochromis sp. 'chilingali', assembly GCF_963969265.1. Taxonomy (NCBI): domain Eukaryota; kingdom Metazoa; phylum Chordata; class Actinopteri; order Cichliformes; family Cichlidae; genus Rhamphochromis; species Rhamphochromis sp. 'chilingali'. The sequence continues at coordinate 18,484,666 of NC_137946.1, forward strand.
GTACTTTTGCACTAAAAAAAGATATTTGTTCATGACAATTGCTTGTTTGTTTTTCTTTAAAAAAGCAATAAATGCTTTAATAGCAAAAAAATCTCGTATTTCAGTGCATAATGAAGAATTCCCTTTGGGTCTGTATTTTATGGTTCGGGTCTATGAACAATGATATTCCAGGTAATGGTGTGCTTCTTGTGACAATGGGACCCAAACGAAATGTAGTTGTATTTTACATTTTTTTTGGCAGAGAGTTGACGTAAACAGGAATGTGTTTGATGTGTTATTTTAATGTTGTAAGACTCAGAGTTATTGCTTTGTCTCTAAAGCTCTCTGGCGACAGTCAGTTGCTTTTTCCACCGCAAAAGTAGCATTTTGATCTCTAAAAACACAAATTCTCTCTCTAGCGGGAAAGCATTTTCTAATCACCCCCTCTAATATCAGTACAACATGTCTAAAAAAATTTAGACTGCATCTATTTTGACCTGACTCCAACGCGATCGTAAGTGTTGCAGCTTTACATTAGTAAATTCTTCCGACATCCACCTGAACTTATTGTTCTGCCATGTTGGACCTGCGATATCAACATTATAGGAGGGGCTCAGGTTTTTGCTGAAGACTAAAAAAGTTGTACAACTAATTTCACCTAAAGCATGATAAGGTAGCAACAGGATGAGTGAGAGGTCCAGGTCAGAGGGGCTAGTTTGTGAAAGTGAGGCCCAGGAGGCACCGATCAGCTACAGCAGCTTATGAAACAAAGCTACGATTAAGGCTTCAATTGATCTCCACCCATCATTCCTGAATAGGGGAAAACTACCCTTAGAGATAAAACTCTTTGTATCAGGTTGTAAACATGTGCGATAAGGTTGTTTAGTTCAATGCAATTTTAATTATGTCACTAAATCACAACAACAGTCGTAGATATATTGGTTTACATATTGCCAGATTAAAGATGTAGATCTAAACAATGTGGTGACCCCTGGTAAATAAAGGAGCAGCCAAAAATAGACAATTGAGGCTTTTGAGATGGGAGCCTATGGGTATTGACTCCACTCCAGGAACTACAGGTTTTTGCACTTCTTTGCTGGCTTTGCTTTTCAGCAACAGATTGTAGTAACATAGTTGTCTTGTCTATCGTTTTGAAATAACTTCTCTAACCTTTTTACATATGAATATATTGTGTGTCCACACACCTTTGGACATATAATGTAAGCACCACTAAATTCAGAAGCAGGTGTGATTTTGTTCTTCTCAGAAACATACTATGATCTACAAGCAGAGAGCAAACGCTGCTCTCATCTGTTTGCCTTTATATCATAAATTAAATTCTCTGTGTGGGTGTGCAATGTTTACACTGTCCTTTACATTCATTTATGAATCAGACATGACATTAATACTAAGAAAGTGTGATAAGCATCCATGCAAATGCGACCAGAACAAGCGTAAACACAAGCTGTTATTAGCACATTTTGAGGTCACCTGCGACAAGAGCCTAGGAAACAATCACAGATCATTTACAGACAGCAGAGCTGAAATGGCTGTGACAGCAACAAAGCACACAGATTTCTGAGTGCCTGAAACTTTTTAAGTGTTTGAGGAACAAAGATGAGAAGGAAAGTCAGGAAATGCTGACAACACTCTCTTAATACAGTGCAGTAAACAATAAAGCACGTTTGACAAAGTCGGTCTCGTGTAATAAACACATACTTCACAAGACGCGTTATTTATGTTTTTTGTCTTATAGTTTCCTTCAGTACACTCATTTATTTATTTATTTTAAATAAAACAAAAACAAAAAGACAGCAGGGATATTATACCATCAGAGATGAGCATATCTCTGTATGGTTGACGCTGTACTTCAGAGAATTTCACAAACCTTTTTCCGTGTTTGCCTTTGCTACTCAGAGACACACAGGAACCGTGGGAACAGAGCAGGAAATGGCATTCAGTAAAAGGACGGCCAAGGAGGAACGGTGACTGGCAGTAGTTGGAAAATGATTAATGACGGAAGTGTGTAAAAGTATGAATTTAGCTAAAGTAGTGCAAATGTTGTTCGCTTATCCCCAACAATACGTGCACTGTAGCCTGTGATATGTACTCAAACCAATTGGTCACCAGGTCACTTGATCCATAGCCTTTAAAAAGAGGTTATGAAGGGAGTAGCACCATTTAGGGGTCTTATCAGTGATTATTTAGATGCAATTAGTTGCAATCATTTAACAAAATATACATTTCTTGCTTGTGAAACATGAGATCTGTTGGCTTTTCTGTCTACATGATAGAAAATGTTCGGGCAAATGAAATAAAGTGTAGATGACAGGCTGATTTTTTCCCCTATTTTTTGTCTTTTCATTCAAGATTGAGCCATTATCCATCCATTCCCTCTATTTATCCTCATTAGGCTTGCAGGGGACGGGGCTGGAGCCTATCCCAGCTACTACAGGGCAATACTGGACAGGTGTTACTCTCATGTCTGCCTCTGTGACGCAGAAAGCAGACATGAGCCATTAGGTGAGTTAGAAATATTAGAGATAACTTTGTGTCTGCTGCAGTGTACCTGTGAAAACTCATGTAATGGATGATGTGTGGAACATCAGGTATTATTGTCATACTGTAACTATTCACTGTTCGTTACAGATGAATTTGATAACTATGCCTGCTGTCTCAGAGACTTCACATTTTCTGCATGATGATGGAGAGTCCTTATTTCTTCTACCAGCACTGTATGTGTTTATTTTTTGCTTTTATGAAGAATTATAACATTTTTGTGTGTTTCTTGTCTCTGATCATATATTTTTACTTTGATTTTGGTGTTTCTTTTTCCATTTCCTCTTTTATTAGATTTCATTTATAAATGGTAAATGGCCTGCATTTGTATAGCGCTTTTCTAGTCCATAGGACCCCAAAGCGCTTTACACTACATTCAGTCATTCACCCATTCACACACACATTCACACACTGGCGATGGCAAGCTACATTGTAGCCACAGCTGCCCTGGGGCGCACTGACATAAGTGTATAAGCCTCTGGAGTGTTAAAGTCTCTCCTACAGAACAACATTTGATCATTTAATGCACTGAACTAACTGAGCTCTCACTTTGCTGGGTAAATGTTTTGTCTACAGAATGCAATGGAAAACATAAAAAATAATGAAAACCTATTTCCAAAACACTGCTGTCAGATATTCTGATTTTTTTAATGAACAGTTTAATACAAATAATCAGTTAACAGCAATAAAAAGAGATGAACCAATGTCTGCTTCCTTTCAAACAGAGACAAAAAAAATCACTTGCCAAAATTGCTTTAAACTCCTGAATTTATCAAGATCAAGTGAGTGCTTTGATCCAGTCTGCCTCACACTGTCCCCCAGTGGGTGCATTTGACCCCAGCAGTGAGAGCCCGCTCAGAGTTCGCCTCCCCACCTTACCAGGTAAATCAAAATCGATATTGGCAGCATAGCGGTGAGGTGGTTAGCACTGTGACTCTCTCAATGCATGTTAGCGTAACTAGTTATTTCTAAAGTGGCTCAAGTTTGAACAGAGACTGGAGCCTGTGCAGGAATGGCAAAACATGAGCGATATGTGATTTGTAAATGTGATCTGAAGTTAAATAAAGCAACAATATAACCACTTGCTCATAGAGACAAACAAAGCTTGAGCACAGGGCCTGCAACGTGATAAGAAATTCCCATAAGTGGGGCAGGGTGTTGGAATGAAGCAGAAACACAGGTTGCAGGTTATTCATTAACCACCAATGTTTTAAAATGCTCTGCATTGTCACCGAGTCTCTGTTTGTGCAGGCGTACTCCTGCATATGTATGTAGGTCATTTGATAAAAGCTGATCCATCATGCTCTACTCTACTAAATGGAAAGTAAACAAAAGTGAATTCAAAATAACAGCACAAGGACTCATATTTTCTCAGTTAACCTATATATGACGGCCAGACCACAGTGAAACTCCCGTTTCTGACAGTGTACCGAAGTTTAACTACACACTGAATCCCCCAGATATCTTTTAATAATTTAAAAAGTACAACTTCAACACACCAAGTTTCACTTTGTCGACACGCTGAAAAAACGCTGCTGTAGTAAATGTAATAAATTTGTCCACATGACTCTCATAAAGTATAAGTAATAGGTCTATAAAATACAGGAGAGATTGCAAACTGATCAGAATGTCCTGTAATAAAAAAACAATTATGAGGGTTTTTTTTTTTTGTTACTGTGGGCCCACTATGAAAACATCACACGCACACACACACACGCATTTTCACTTTAGATAGTGAAAAACCAGAAATACATTTTCCAAAGCTTCAGTGGGCCAGATTCAATTCTAGCCCCGGTGCTCTATGTTTAACACCCCTTGGGCTATGATTAATTGCTTGACCTATTTTACAAAACACAATTAGAAAACAATTCTAATAAAAACGGATCAAATTAATTTCAAGCGCGACGTCTTCATCGTGTTTTATTTCGCCAACAGTTCAAACCACGTTATTCCCTCTAAACATTCACAGATAGACGTATAATCATATTTAATTAATCGTGTACAGACACTGCATTTTTATGATACATTTCAGCTGCAATTATGCAAAATTCGTCCGTTAGTCGAACCTCGGATACAGGAGGAACAATGCGGTTTTCGTCCTGGTCGCGGAACACTGGACCAGCTCTTTATCCTCTCCAGGATACTTGAGGGTGCATGGGAGCTTGCCCAACCAGTCTACATGTGTTTTGTGGACTTGGAGAAGGCATTCGACCGTGTCCCTCGGGGTGTCCTGTGGGAGGTGTTGCGGGAATATGGGGTGTCTGGCCCATTGCTACGGGCCATTCGATCCCTATACAACCGTTGCAAGAGCTTGGTTCGCATTGCAGGTGTTGTGCCAAAAAGTGATTGTCTGCTAGAAACTGATTGCCGTCCGCGGGAGCGCGCGCAGCTGCTTAAAGCTGCAGCGCCCGGATTACTTGCGTTGCCAGCTACTTTCGTGCAACTGATATAACGTGGGGGGAAAAAAACCCAAACACATTTATGCCTTTGTTATTAGGCAAAGGTATGCATTTATGGAGCTTTAACGTTTCTTGTAACCGAATTATGACGCTTATCAGAAGGTTGCTTTCAGTGTGTAGCGCAGTCACGAATGACTACACGCATCACGATGGAATAATTAATGCCCACAGGTTTAGTATGTCTACTCTCGTTGTTCATATTTGTTATAAGACTGTCGAATAGTAGTTAAAACAATAAAGACCTATTGTGCCAGTATCACCATGACTCTTTCTTGTTTGTTCAGAATAACGACTGAGAACATGGCATTTTAGCGCTACCAAAAAGTGATTGTGGCCTATAACTTGTCACTGAAACAATATTTCGGCTTCAAACTTGTTGGATATATTCCAGAAGGGTTACATGTGATATATTATATCCCAAAAACTCTCCAAGAACTGCTGAATAACTTGTACAGGAACAATAAAACTGATAATATGCCATTTTCAAGCTGCCAAAAAGTGATTGTGGCCTATAACTTGTCACTGAAACAACATTTCTGCTTCAAAATTGTTGGGTATCATCCAAAAGGGTTACATGTGACACATTATATCTCAAACAGTCTCTAAGGACTGTTGAATAACTATTAAAGGACCATTAATACCCATAATATGCCATTTTCGACCTGCCAAAAAGTGATTGTGGACTATAACTTGTCACTGAGATACTATTTCTGCTTCAAACTTGGTGGATGTCATTCAGAAGGGTCATATGTCAAATATTACATCTCTGTAACTATACCTGTATTCTCAAGAAGACATATTGCAATCTGTTGTCTCAAACTTGCAATACTTGAAGCAGAGTTCTCAAACTCTACTGGAACATCTTTTAAGATGCACTCTGCAAACTGTGAATAAAATATATAACAATGCAGTCATTATTTGTAGTAACATTTGCTATTCCAAAGATTTGAATCATATTTATTTTTAGAAAAATCACAGTAAGTGCTTGTGTTGAACAAGAACGATGACACAAATGGAGACACTGGAGGAGACAGAGCAGAGACTAGAACAAAAAGCAAGTGATTTTATTAAGGCAGGTAAACATGAACAAAACCCCAGCAAAGATGGAACAGGAGTAACAACTAAAGTGGGAAAATAATTATGAAAACTGTTATGAAACTATGATAAATATGAACCAATTTAGACAACTATCACAGCTCCTTCCTGAAACATCCTTGCTGCAGGAAGGAGCACTTTCCCAGATAATTCATCCCAACAGCAGTTAGACTCTATAACTCCTCAAGCACGATGTCATAATTCACTGGACTTTGTGGACATCCATGGTTACCATTCATGCACAATGCACCTTCTATGTTTATGGACATGCAGGTATACAGTATATGTATATTTAGTGTGTACATATGTGTGTTCATGTACATATCGTATAGATATCTATAACTTATTACTTATTACAGTAGTGGTAAAATGGTTAAGTTATGTTTTTGAAATGTTTTTGAAATGTTTCTTGTTTTGTATCGTTGTCTCCTATAATATTTATTGGTTGTTTATTTGTTTATTAAATCATTAATTTATGTTCGTGTTGCTGTGTGTGTTTCTGTGTTGTTCACAACATTAGAGTTCAGCTTTGATTGCAATTTGTTTGTAGGATGATTCAATTATTTTGTGTTTCCTAACATGTTAGCATAGTTACTGTATGCAAAGAATTAATATATATGTTGTTCCATGGTTAACTGGTGTTGAGCTTCCGCTATACCCCCTGTTTCTGGTCTATTTGTTAGTTTATTTTAACTGGTGGTTTCTTCTTTAATTGGATGTAATTGTTATTTGTTTTTGGTTTTCGCTTCAATTAATAAGTGCTGTATTGGAATGACATTTTTATTACCGTTTGTTTTGTCTTTCCTATTACTTGGTGTTCCCAATGTGTTTAAGCAGATCTCCTCCCACCTGTTTCCATTTGGCCATTATCCTTTTTTTGTATTATTTTTGAATTACAACATTTTTGAAATTTGACGTTTTATGCACAGGTTGAAAATGACATATTATCGGTATTAATGTTCTTTTAAAAGTTATTCAGCAGCTCTTGGAGAGTGTTTGGGATATAATATGTCACATGTAACCCTTCTGGATGATATCCAACAAGTTTGAAGCAGAAATATTGTTTCAGTGACAAGATATAGGCGGCAATCACTTTTTGGCAGGTTGGAAATTGCATATTATCAGTTTTATCGTTCCCTTAATGGTTATTCAGCAGTTCTAAGGGACTGTTTGAGATATAATGTGTCACATAGGACCCTTCAGAATGACATGCAGCAAGTTTGAAGCAGAAATAGTATTTCATTAACAAGATATAGGCCACAATCACTTTTTGGCAGGTCGAAAATGGCTTATTATCAATGTTAATGTTCCTTTACAGGTTATCCAGCAGTTCTAAGGGACTGTTTGAGATGTAATATTTGACATATGACCCTTCTGAATGACATCCGCCAAGTTTGAAGCAGAAATATTGTTTCAGTGACAAGTTATAGGCCACAATCACTTTTTGGTAGCGCTAAAATGCCATGTTCTCAGTCGTTATTCTGAACAAACAAGAAAGAGTCATGGTGATACTGGCACAATAGGTCTTTATTGTTTTAACTACTATTCGACAGTCTTATAACAAATATGAACAACGAGAGTAGACATACTAAACCTGTGGGCATTAATTATTCCATCGTGATGCGTGTAGTCATTCGTGACTGCGCTACACACTGAAAGCAACCTTCTGATAAGCGTCATAATTCGGTTACAAGAAACGTTAAAGCTCCATAAATGCATACCTTTGCCTAATAACAAAGGCATAAATGTGTTTGGGTTTTTTTCCCCCCACGTTATATCAGTTTCACGAAAGTAGCTGGCAACGCAAGTAATCCGGGCGCTGAAGCTTTAAGCAGCTGCGCGCGCTCCCGCGGACGGCAATCAGTTTCTAGCAGACAATCACTTTTTGGCACAACACCGGCAATGCGAACCAAGCTCTTGCAACCGTTGCAAGAGCTTGGTTCGCATTGCCGGCAATAAGTCGGACTCGTTCCCGGTGGGTGATGGGCTCCGCCAGGGCTGCCCTTTGTCTCCGGTTCTGTTCATAATTTTTATGGACAGGATTTCTAGGCGCAGCCAAGTGGCGGAGGGCTTTCGCTTTGGTGGCCTCAGAATCTCATCTCTGATTTTTGCAGATGATGTGGTTCTGTTGGCTTCATCGGGTGAGGGCCTCCAGCTCGCACTGGAACGGTTCGCAGCCGAGTGTGAAGCAGCGGGAATGAGGATCAGCACCTCCAAATCTGAGGCCATGGTTCTCAGCCGGAAAAGGGTGGAGTGCCCACTCCGGGTCGGGGATGAGTTCCTGCCCCAAGTGGAGGAGTTCAAGTATCTCGGGGTCTTGTTCGCGAGTGATGGGAGAAGGGAGCCGGAGATCGACAGACGGATTGGGGCTGCAGCTGCAGTAATGCGGACGCTGCACCGGTCCGTCGTGGTGAAGAGGGAGCTGAGTGTAAAAGCGAAGCTCTCAATTTACCGGTCGATCTACGTCCCTACCCTCACCTATGGCCACGAGCTGTGGGTAGTGACCGAAAGAACGAGATCGCGGATACAAGCGGCAGAAATGAGCTTCCTCCGAAGGGTGGCTGGCCTCTCCCTTAGAGATAGGGTGAGAAGTTCGGCCATCCGGGAGGGGCTCAGAGTAGAGCAGCTGCTGCTCCACATCGAAAGGAGCCAGCTGAGGTGGTTCGGGCATCTGACAAGGATGCCCCCTGGGCGCCTCCTGGGTGAGGTGTTCCAGGCATGTCCCACCGGAAGGAGGCCCCGGGGCAGACCCAGGACACGCTGGAGAGATTATATCTCTCGGCTGGCCTGGGAACGCCTTGGTATTCCCCCGGATAAGCTGGAGGAGGTGGCTGGGGAGAGGGAGGTCTGGGCCTCTTTGCTTAGGCTGCTGCCCCCGCGACCCGGCCCGGTTGTTGTAGGGGGGGATGGAAAAATAATAAAGGACACTCATGGAGTAATGGCGCGTCTCGTGTGTCTGTGAGTTATGCCTCCAGTCAAATAACATCCATAACCTCAAATAACGGAACAGGGTGTCAGAAGACAATTGGAAACGTTAGTTGGGCATAAGTGAAAGGTTTCGGCGTCGGTGCCAGGTTAAAGGTCGGCCATAGAGGAGCTGCGCGAAAAGAGACGTGGCGTCATGAGTCAGTTTCAAGTCACCCCGCCGGAGAAGTTCACTTTTAGGTCCGACGACTGGACCAAATGGATAAAGCGTTTTGACAGATTTCGCATCGCGTCTGGATTGGAGACGCAAGCGGACGAAAATCAAGTGAACGCCCTTATCTACACTATGGGCGAGGAGGCAGAGGACATATTGGTATCCCTGCACCTGACTCCCGAAGAGGCGAGCGATTATGAGGCCGTTAAAAGGAGGTTGGATGCTCACTTCGTAGCCCGAAGAAACATCATATTTGAGCGAGCGAAGTTTAACCAGCGCCAACAAGAGACGGGTGAGTCAGTTGACAACTTCCATACTGCACTGCATTGTCTGGCAGAACATTGTGGATACGGGACTTTGCATGACGAAATGGTGCGAGACAGATTTGTCGTGGGTCTGAAAGACAAACGATTGTCAGAACAGCTACAAATGGATCCAGAACTAACGCTAGAGAAAGCGCTTAACAGAGCCCGACAAAGTGAGCTTGTAAAGAAGCAACAAGAGATGCTAAGCACTAACTTTAAAATGGATATTACCAACTCACAACTGAACCGCGTCCATGCTAAACGGCAAGAAGGGGCACGTCCCAAGCAGCTGACACCGCCACATAAACAAACCGCCAAAACACAGAAAGAAAAAAAGACACAATGCAGAAGATGTGGAGACATAAAAGGTCACAATCTTCAACAATGCCCTGCGAGGGAAGCCGCATGTAATTACTGTAAGAAAAAAGGACATTTTGCCAGGATGTGCAGAAACAAAAAACTGTGTGAAGTCAATGCTGCAACAGTTTCAGAGAACAGCGATACAGATGATGAGGTCGCTTTCTTGGGTTCCCTCTCTGCGGACACCAAAGAGAGTCCATGGGTAACAGAGATACATGTGGACAAATGCAACACATTCTTTAAAATCGACACCGGAGCGGATGTCACAGCAGTCCCAGAGACTTTCTACACACAGCATCAGTTGGGGAGATTGGATAAGCCCAAAAGGGTTCTGCAGGGCCCAGGAGGAACACGTCTGAAGGTAAAAGGCATGTTCACAGCCACTCTCAGCAAGAACAACCACAAAACCAAAGAAGACATTTATGTCGTAAAGGGTTTATGCACACCGCTGCTGAGCGGGCATGCTGCAGTGGCACTACAGCTGGTTGCTAGAGTTAATCATATTAGCTTAGACTCTATTGACGCTGTCAAACAAGAATTCCCCAAGCTTTTCAACGGCTTAGGCAAAATGGAGGGGGAGTACAATATTGTTCTGAAACCAGAGGCACAGCCGTTTTCCCTCTCGACCCCTAGGCGAATCTCTCTTCCACTCTTACCAAAGGTTAAAGAAGAGCTGAACAGGATGGAGCAGCAGGGTGTCATTTCCAAGGTGGAGGAGCCCACTGATTGGTGCGCGCCTATGGTGGTGGTTCCTAAGCGCACAGGCAAAGTGAGAATATGCAGCGATCTCACTGAACTAAACAAATATGTCATGAGAGAGAAGCATCCACTCCCTTCAGTAGAACACACACTAGGACAGCTTGCAGGAGCAAAAGTGTTTTCAAAGCTGGATGCCAATGCAGGATTTTGGCAGATTCCCTTATCCAGGGACTCTTCTTTGCTCACGACCTTTATTACACCTTTTGGTCGGTATTGTTACAATCGTCTGTGCTTTGGAATCTCATCAGCCCCAGAACACTTCCAGAAACGGATGGCACGCATTCTTGAGGGTTTAGAAGGAGTCCTCTGCCAGATGGATGATGTGCTCATCTGGGGGACGTCACAAGCAGAGCATGATGAGAGACTTCGAAAAGCACTGGTTCGACTGCAGGAGGCTGGAGTAACATTGAACGACAAGTGTGAGTTCTCCAAGAACAGGATAAAGTTCCTGGGGCAGGTCATTGAGGCATCGGGGGTTAGCGCAGATCCTGACAAGACGCATGCCGTGAGTTCCATGGATGAGCCCAGCAACATAAGTGAGGTGAGACGCTTCCTGGGCATGGTGAATCACCTAGGAAAGTTTCTTCCTCACCTGGCGGAAAAAACGCGCCCCCTAAGAGATCTACTGAAGAAGTCCAACCTGTGGTCATGGGGGCCACAGCAGCAGCAGGCTTTCGACGGCATCAAAAAAGAACTGACAACACCCCCAGGGCTTGCTCTGTATGATCCAAATGCTGAAACGTGCGTATCAGCTGATTCATCTTCGTATGGCTTGGGAGCAGTGCTTCTCCAGCGGCACGCCGATCTAGGGTGGAAACCAGTAGCATACGCTTCAAAAGCTCTCAGCGCGACAGAGCAGCGATATGCTCAAATTGAGAAGGAGGCCCTCGCTTCAACATGGGCCTGTGAGAGGTTTGCAGAGTTCCTAATTGGGAAAACATTCCACATTGAAACAGACCACAAACCTCTGGTCTCGTTGCTTGGCTCCAAGGGCCTGGACGAGCTTCCACCTCGTATACAACGTCTACGCATGCGATTGATGAGGTTCTCTTATACCATATCTCATGTTCCTGGTAGAGACATTGCAACAGCAGATGTACTGTCCAGAGCTCCTGTATGTGACACAACTGAGGGTTTGCCGGAGGAAGAAATCAACTTGTATGTGGAGTCCGTCATAGCAAGCCTGCCAGCCACAGAGCCACGACTCAGAGAAATCCAGACACATCAGGACAATGACAGCATTCTAAGCCAGCTGAAGAAGTTCTGTGTGGAAGGATGGCCAGATAAGTACTCCATCGGAAGGGTTTTCCAGCCTTATCTGCCATTTTCAGGTGACCTCACAGTCCACAATGGTTTGCTTCTTTATGGGAGCAGAATAGTGATTCCCACATCGCTCAGAGCAGACATTCTGTCTAAACTACATGAGGGACACCTAGGAATAACGAAATGCAGAGAGAGAGCTAAACAATCTGTTTGGTGGCCAGGCCTGAGCAGTGAGCTGATAAAAGTGATTGGGACCTGTGACACTTGCTGCCGTGAGCGGACTAACCACAAAGAAACCATGCTACCTACCGAGTTCCCACAAAGACCGTGGGCCATGGTGGGAACTGATCTGTTCCAGATAGAGAATAAACAGTACCTGGTCATTGTGGATTACTTTTCCAGATTCTTCGAAGTTGCCAAACTGACATCTACAACATCAGAGGCAGTGATCGAGCACTGTAAATCAATCTTTGCACGTCATGGCATACCAGAGCGGGTTCGCTCTGATAATGGACCTCAGTTTTCGTCTGATTCCTTCAAAAGATTTGCACAAGAATGGGGTTTTAGCCATAAGACATCCAGTCCCCACTTCCCTCAGAGCAATGGGGAGGCCGAGAGGGCAGTCAGGACCATCAAAAGTCTTCTTAAAAAGTCTGGCGATCCCTATCTCGCCCTTATGGCATACCGGGCCACTCCATTGGCAAATGGCTACAGCCCAACGGAGCTTCTCATGGGTAGACGGATAAGGACAACTATTCCTGTCATCCCATCACAGCTACATCCAAGAGGTACGGACACAGACAAGCTCAAAGCTATAGAACAATCGTACAGACAAAAGCAAAGACAAAACTACAACCGCAGACACAGAGCACATGATATGCTACAGCTCAATCCTGGAGACAAAGTGTGGGTCTCAGACATGGATACTAGAGGGACAGTCGTGTCCATGGCAGGCTCACCGAGGTCCTACATCATCGAGACAGCAAAGGGCACGCTGAGAAGAAACCGTTACCATCTTACATGGACACCTGGGGCACCAGAGATTTCTGGCGATCCACCAGAGGCTTCACCTGAGAACTCTGTTCCAGCTGCACAGATTGTGTCGGTTCCAGACACTATCTCACAGGAGGCCAGCCAGCAGACTCCTGAAGCTGGGAGCCAAATCCAACCCAGGTCTAGGAGGCCTCCAGCATACCTAAAAGACTATGTTTGCTCATAGGGCTTGGAACTGAGTGAGCACTGGGGCAGAATAATCCCCACACTCAGGCTGAGGGCTGGGTAGTCTACCCCATCCCTCATAGAGACAATGAGAAATAAAGCAAATGGTTGCACTGTTTAAACATGTTGTTTGTAGCTGCACTGAATAGTTCAGAAATGTGCACTTATGCTTAGTGTTCAGAGTTGTATACTTTGAGAGTTTATTTTTGGACATTCTGAGTAGTCTGGTTTGAAACCAAGCGAGTTCAGTAAACAAGCTGTTACCAGATAAAGCACAAGGACATAGTAATAGTATACTTTAAAGCGTGCGGGTCTAATCTGTTTTCTTGGTTATATTCCAGCATCACATCCTATTTAGTAGGGGGGATGTAGTATCAGGTAAATGTTAAGTGGTAGGAACGTTGCTGCTGGGTTGTTGTTGTAGGGGGGGATGGAAAAATAATAAAGGACACTCATGGAGTAATGGCGCGTCTCGTGTGTCTGTGAGTTATGCCTCCAGTCAAATAACATCCATAACCTCAAATAACAGAACAGTCGGTGGGCGTTACTAAAGGCTCAGAAGTCCATCAACTAGACCACATTACACCATTTTGCTGTTTGCCAACCCTATACAGAAGAAGAACTAGACCACATAAACGTCGGCAGGAGGTGAGAGAAGAAAACGTGACAGCATGCCGGTAAACAAGCAGTCGGGCAGCAGGATGAGAGTGACAGAAGTGGAGGAGTTTGTGAGAAATCCACCGCCAGGTTTCTCTGTGGAGACTCTCGGATCGGGTTACCGAGTCCGCTGCAACGAGGAGAAGAGCCTGGTGCTCATCGACGACTTCCAGTCCTGCGGGAAGAAGTTCGTTTTCCACAACTCGCTGGGAAGGTGAGAAAAGACAGAAATGCACACCCAAATGTATATTCATTTATTTATGCGTTCATATGCACAAGCAATGAATATGAAACTCTTTCTGTTTTGCTTTTGGCCACAGAAAAGTGAAAATGCACAACTTGTGGGAATACAGCAGCACGAGGAAGAGTCTGCTGTCCAAGGAGATCTATCTGCTGATTTCAGCCTGCGAAGAACAATCCTCAGTGAGCAACAAAAAGGCAGCCAGAGAACTCAGCGGTAAGTGTTTCCCTACACACAAGCTGTCATCTAACAGTAATTACACACAGTACAAAGAGCTGACAGTGGTGAAAACAACTCCGTATGTTACAGCTGTGGGCTGCTCGCTGGCACAGCTGACTCATGCAGGCCTCCAGATTTGGGTGGAGTTCACATTACAGTGAAAGCTTGCTTCTTACACCATGTTTCTGCGCAAACTCTCTCCTTTTCTGACTTTTTTACTCTTTCCTCATGAACTTTCAGTGGTGAAGCAGTATGTGGTGTGCATCGATGGCAACGAGCCGTTCACCAAGTGGCAGCTGGAGAGAGGCATGGATGGGACCATCTCTTCTGTTGCTGGAGAAAGCTACAGAGTGGATGTGAGCAGGACTTCATGGTGCTTCTGTTGCACGAGCCTCTTTTATTCAGAATCACTATATGTTACCTTTCCCTTCATTTCAGATTGACCTGACTGAAGAAATGGAGAGCTGGGCAGCAAAAAACCTCATATCTGACGACCTCATGAAGGTCAAGCCCATGTGGAGAGACGCCTCCTTCACCCTCAAATATTATTCTGATGCTCTGTTTGACTTTCCACACTGGCTTGGCTTCAGCAAAAGAACATTTAAGGTGTGTCTCTAATTGTTCTTATCAGATCTTAAACTAAATCCATGTTTTTGAGTCTCTTTAGGTTTTTGTCTAACTTTGCTTTTCTTGCATCTGTTTTTATTACAGTTGAGAATGACATGAGCCAGCTGAGGATGAAGAACGATGCAAACTTGAGTTTAACTGTTCACTTTAACCGGAGCTTGTTTTTGCATCTTCAGTAAAATAGATGAATGGTTGAAATATCATCCTGCCAGACTGACGCCTTTCCTCTGGAGATTTT
Source organism: Rhamphochromis sp. 'chilingali' (assembly GCF_963969265.1). NCBI lineage: Eukaryota > Metazoa > Chordata > Actinopteri > Cichliformes > Cichlidae > Rhamphochromis > Rhamphochromis sp. 'chilingali'. The sequence continues at coordinate 18,499,784 of NC_137946.1, forward strand.
AGGATCTGAGTCCAGAATTTCTGTCTGTTCAGTGGGTGGAAACTAATGACAAGGACTGAAAAAGACTTTCTGAATGTCATAAAGGTCGTTTTGTGTGTGCAAATATTTGTTTTTACATGATTTTTAATTGTTGTTTTGTTTGAGAGGTTTTATAGTGATCAAATTTGTGCTGCTGCACAATAAAATGTTTACAGATTTTGTAATGTCAAATCAATATTTGTTTGTGAGAATTATTTTATTATTTTTCCAAAAAAATGCAATGAATCTATTAAACAGTGTTTTTTAATGCAACAGAGATCCAGGAGCTAAATTATTCATGTGGAAAGGTTACATGACACAAACTCATTTAAGGGATAAGCAGAAGAGCAGTTGCAGCGTTAGTGATGGTTTCCACATATTCTTTATAGTCGCTGCCGTAGAAGCGCACCAGCAGGTAGTTGGCAATGCCAATGACACACATCAGGGAAAGGAAGGTGATGACCCGTTTTCCAAACAGGTAACCTGGGGTGCTGTACAGATGTGAAAAATTAATGCGATACTGCTTCTAAACACATAGAATACATGCTACTGGGTCTGTAGGAATTTACCTTTGAGAGGTTTGTCCCAAGTATCCAACAAAGTACTTCTGCCTGACGACGAGATAGATGATCCCAGCGAAAGCAGCGGGAGCTTCAAACAGAGGACAGAAAAAGATTCTGTATCTGGTTTCATAATACGCTGTGGGTCTTATATGGTTTAGGTCTTTTTCCACTTAGTCAATCTCGACTCTGTGGCACAAACAGTAATATTTCAGCTAATAGTGTGCTTCATTCTTGTGACATCTGCACCCAAACAGAGCGTAGGCCCATTTTGCATTTTACTGGAGAGAGCTCATAAGTACAAAACACCCTGACCAACTCACACTGCACGCACTGTTTTCGAGGAAAAATCCAGTTATCCAATCCTATACTATTGAATGTTGCGGATCGCCCCGTGCGAGGGGCTGCATGGCGCTAATGCGTTAACGATCGTGCTAACGCGTTGACGTTGTGCAGCGCTTGCACAGGGCGATCCGCAGTAACTCGCTAACGGAGATTTCCCGTGTTAATGCGGTTATGGCGTTAACGTCATTTTAACGAGATTAATGCTGACAGCACTAATGATAAGGTATTTTAGGTAAGGTCAGGCAATACAGAGAAACAGGCCAACAAGTAAAGAGAAAAGTTTAGTGGTCAGACGAGAGATAAAATAAGCTATTTGCTCGCAATGGCAAAAGGTCAAACATGGTGGTGGTAGCATCACGCTCTGAGGGAGTTTTGCCTCCAGCAGTACTGGTATATTTCACAAAGTGGATGGAATAATGAAAAAGAAGGATTACATCCAAATTCTTGAACGTCATCTTAAATCAGCAGCAAGACGGTTAAAACTTGTTGAAACACAGTTGTTGAAAAACTGTTAGGTGTTTGAACAGGACAACGATAACAAACACACATCGAAACTGATTTCGATGTGTGTTTGCTAAATGGCTAACATTGAACAGGCTAACAGCCCTGACCTCAACCCTATACCCTAAGCCAGGATGGTGCCAGGAAATCAGCCAATTTAAATGCAATCTACCAATCCTTCCAACAAGACTTGTCAAATATCCAACCAGAGTTATTCCAGAAGGTTCTTGATGGCTACCAAAAGCATCTGGTTGAGGTCCAAATTACTAACATTAACATTTAGTTAAATTTTAGTGGGGTATATATTGGAGCTTGTATCTAAACTTTTGACCATGTGTGGATTACAAAGAATCCAAAATAAATTCAAACAAATCACTACACACAGAAAAAAGAACAGTTGAAAGAAATCATTAAAAGCTCCAAATTAGCATGACATTCATTCCCATGATGAGTTGATGTAAACTCTGGACCACAACTCTGGCTTGAACCACAGGTTGGTATTTTAAGCTCCCAGTCTGCTGACATGGGAATATATGGACTCCATATATTCCCATGTCAGCAGACTGGACTCCATATTATGGAGACTAACTTGCTGTTGGATCCAGCCTCAAGTAGCCACTAGAGGAACTGCATTTTATGTCAGCACTTGTGCTTGCACTTTATTTTATTTTATCGGTTTGGCCTAAAGCTTATCCTTAAATTGTAGCAGCATGATCCACAGAAGGTTAATGTCAGTAAAGTCATGTGCAGATCTGACTTTCTACCTTTGAAAAACAGCAGCGTTTCAGGCATATTGGATTGTGTTGTGTTGTATTGTACAAGGAGAGAACAAACACTTTTCTAAATGTTTGCTTTTTTTTCCTGTGTGGGTGTGCACTGTTTACAGCCTCCTTTACATTCATGAATGATTACCTTGACTGAGACACAGACCAGCACACCACATTACTGCCAAGAAAGTGGGGTAAGCATCCATGCAGTTGCGACTAGAGAAGAAGTTTAAACAAAAGCTGTTATTAGCACATTTCAAGGCAAGTGTGAAGAAACTATGAAGCAATGGCAGATTAGTTAAAGGCAGAAGAACTGGAACGCCTGAGTCCCAAAATCTAGCATTTTGTGAGGTTTTTGTTGTAATTGTTGTGGAAGACACTTTGAAATGATAGTTTCCAAATTACCAAGTACTTCACAAAGGTTGAAGCATAGTTTATTAAAAACAACAATTTGCTTTACTATTTTTCTGCTTCTTTGTAAAGGAATGAATTAGCATGTTGAAGATCAATCAAACAAACTTCTTGACATGTCATTGCAACTGTATAGATGGAACAGATATATGAGAGGTTGGCCTTAAATCAGGGGTGTCGAACTCCAGGCCTCGAGGTCCTGCAGGTTTTAGATCTCACCCTGGGTCAACACACCTGAATCAAGTGATCAGTTCATTACCAGGCCTCTGGAGAACTTCAGGACATGTTGAGGAGGTAATTTATCCATTTAAATCAGCTGTGTTGGATCAAGGAAACATCTAAAACCTGCAGGGCACCGGCCCTCGAGGCCTGGAGTTCAACACATCATTGTTATTTCACCATCAAGTATTCAAATAAGGTCAGCGCCAGCCAGCTCTTTCCCCAACCGGGGAGGGTTCAAGCAAATGAGGACTGCCTCTGGATAGAGTTAACATTTGGTGGATTATGAGGCCGAATGGAAAGCCTATTAGGAAACAAATGTGATATTGTTTCAGTTCGCTGGTATTGATGTTGCAATAGAGAACTAATTGTTGAAGAAAGAGCACTCACTTGGCACAAGACACTCGCTCAAAAGCTGATGTGCGGGTATTATGGTTCTTGCATTCCCTCTCCACCTTCTGTGCGAAAAAAGCTTAAAAACAGAGAGTCAAGATTAAGCATTTGTGATGTGAGCGATACATTTCCAGTCACTGGGTTAGAGTTTCTCACCATTCTGAAGCACGCTGACAAGAGTGACGATGACCAGGAGGTAGATGTTTTCCACCACTTTGTTGGAGTCCATGATTATCCTGTGAGCTTTAGGAGCAGGTGTTTGCTGGGCTGAAAGAGACAAAGATTGTCTTTCACATCCAAACAGGCGTATTTAAAGTCAGTAGCAAATCATAAACCTGATCTCTCCCTTCATGACATCATGTTGTCCCATCCCACATACACACTTGTTTGTGGCTTCCCCTTTATGTAAATGATGCTCTGGTTTAATACAGAGGGCTGCAAACAACTTTGCTGCTACTTCCTCTGTGTGCTTGTGTAAGACCGGATTGCATGTAAAGGCCTGGCTTGATGTTTTGCAAAATTATTTGCATCACTATTACGCTATGTGTCACCTCTCATTACTCCCAGTAATTATATACATGAGTAGTGTTATGAACAGACACTTAAAGTATTTCTGGCAATAAATAATCAAGACCATGTATGGAGAATGTGTCAACATATACAACACAGTGCAAAAGGTTTGATTTAACCCTCGTTTCTTTATATTTTGCCTCAAAAGAGACAGACTTTCTATATACATTTGTTGTTATTTATATTATTTTAAAAATAGTATATTTTGGTACTTTGTCATTTGTTCCAGTTTCTTTAGTTAAATGTATGAAACATGTCAAAGATGACACAGTTTGGCATACATAACATTTTATTTTTGTACCAAGAAGGTGATTCCCAAGGAGCTGTTAGCTGAAAACTTAGCATTTTACAGCACAGTGTGCAAGTAGAGGACAAATTTACAACAGGTGAACAGTATGTGAAACTGTCAAAAAAAGAAGAAAAATCCACCTGACACAGCACCGAGAGATGCATTTAGCCCTTCATGATCCATTCACGACCCATTGTCTTCAATGAAGTTTCATCAGAAATGGTTTCAGTGGAAGGGAGGCTGTCAAGACATGGCAATAACAACACACAAGAGCTTTGAATGTCCTTCGGGAAGACTTCTGAGTTATTCCTGAAGGCTACTTTACGAAAGTTTGTCGAAAAGAGTTCAGGATGTGTTGAAGAATAAAGTTTGTTGGAATTGTACAAACTCTTTTTTGCCTTATATATAGTAATTCCGAGTATGTTTGCAGATGTTTCAATTAATTGCCGACCTATTTTCTAGTTTCCTAGAAAAACGTCAATTACAGCATACTGTATAACACAACATCCATTTAAAATGAAGGTACCACCCCCAGAAACAATGTAATCATTTTTTATCCTACAAGAGTAAAAGTAGAGTAAAAATAGAGCTGGCTTATTCTTATTCTGATTTGACCCACTTACAGTCAAATAGCACCTGCGTGCGCCTTTCAAAGGAAATGCAACGTCCTCGCTGATTTTTTTAAATCTCTTTTCAAAACTTTATACTGAATGACTTTGATGCATTCTCGTATCGACTAAATCCAAATAAAGACATCCTCCGCCCTACAAAACCCCAAACCCGAAGATATCCAGAGACTAATGTCGTTCTTAATTAAAAAATGTTTTTGCACACCTCTTCCTAACACCTACAGTGTAACACCGAACATGTTTATAATGCCTTTGGTTTACAAACACCAGTGAAGATGAGCTGGACTAAGGAGCTAGCTTAAAACATGCTGTTCGGTGTCAGCTGTCGGGGAACGAATCGCTAACGTTAAAGTTATTTTAGGAACGTCATGTCGCCAGGAACAAAAGTACCATTATCATCTCCTGATTCGTTTGCTATCCATTTGTCATATACATATGATGATGATTCTTGGCCGCAAATCCCATATGGTCTAGCGGTTAGGATTCCTGGTTTTCACCCAGGCGGCCCGGGTTCGACTCCCGGTATGGGAACGCCCTTTTTCCTCGAGTTTATTCTTTTTTTTTTTTTTTTTTTTTTACATATCGTCACGTAAGCAGACGCAGGGTGCTTTATATAAAAACTTCACCCTACAAAACGACAGGACCACACACGCAGACAGCTTTCCTTTAATAAGTGCTTAATTTTAAATTTCCTCACCAATAAATGACACAACCAAAGGGTTGCCAATGCTAATGCTGTATCTTATTTAAAGCTTATCACCTGGCTGTGTAAAACATGCACCCAATAAACAGTTCTGAAACAAAGCTGCAGCCACCAAATGCAAATTATTTGTGGCTGGTAGTAAATTTACCCGCTACCAACCAGCATTTCCTGAGATTCTCTTGCGAATATGGTATATCATTAAATTGTTTATTGTTAAAAACAACAAGTGTGCAGTATGGTACTCAACCAATAACTGGGTACTTGAATGACCTGAAACCAGCCCATTTGACATTTAATACTAAAGTTTTAAGTAACTAAAGTTGAAAAATCTGAACATAAATATTTTATTTATCAAACAGGAAGCTAGTTGGAGGTTATGGTTATGTCCTGCCCCTTCCTTTTCATAATAACTGACATTTTGACAAGTACAAGAATCATATAAAGAATTTATTATTTACACTAAAAGACAGTTATAACTAAGTAATACATCAACACAAACAGAAACAAAATTTAATTGGCTTCAAATGGCCAGTTCCTTAGTTCAAAGTGCCAAAAATGCAAAAAAGCAACAACCCCCCCAAATTTCATCTGTTATTTAACATGACACACCTACAAACCTTCATTAACAGAAACATAAATAGACATTGAGGAGTTCTCCCTTCTTTAATCTGAACTAAAAAAAAAGACAAGGTATAGCTGTTAAACAACTCCAGATAATGGTAAACATCACAGCTTAAATGAAAAGTTCAAGTGCGCTGAGTGCTTCGGTTTCCATGTCGGTCGGGGTATGACTCGCAGCCTGAGAGAGGAACTCGTCAAGGAAGTTTTCGTCGTGTTGCCCGTTCGTTCCGCCATTCATCTCTGATGGTCTCCCAGCAGCTTCGACCACACGCTCTGCTCCGTCAGGCCCATTGGCGAACATCTCGAAGAAGCCCGTGCTGTCTGGCGAAAGGTTGCTGGCTGTTGTTGCCGGCGAAAGCAAGTCCGACAGGAAGTCGTCACTGGTGGCTCCATCGTAGGTGCTTGAGGTGACGGTGCTGGGAGAGTCCAAGTCAGTGCTGTCCGGTCGAAGCTGTAGTCCCTCATGTTTATCCAACATCTTATTGATTCTAGCAAGCTGCTTCTTCCTTGATTTGAGTTGCTTAAGCAGTTTGTATCTGAGGGCTTCTGTGCTGCCGAGGCCTACAGGAACCTCTGAGGAATGGCTGCCATGTCTCTTTAGAGAGGCTTTAAGGAGTGCCTTTGCTCCAGGTGTAATCAGGGACGTACTAGACATCACTGTAGGGGTGGTTAGGTGGTTAGAAGTGACTGGTTGTGACTGCACAGTAGGTGATAGGAGGGGTCTCTGGTTGTTTAAGCTCTTAGCACGAAATGCCCCGTACATGTCTGCAGCTTTCACTGGCAGATCTTCGCTGTCCTCTGTCCGGAGTTGTGGTTTTGGGTAGAGCGCCATTGGAAGATGCGGTCTCTTCACAGGGTTGGGGGTAGAGTGAAAAGGAGGAGGAGGAGGGGGCTTTAATTGTGTGTCTGATGCAGGGGCAAACTTAGCAGTGGACTTCTGAACTTGGTTTAGTGGATGTTTGCTAAGCAGGAAGGACCAGCGAGAATTCTGATCTAGTAGTGATGCTGATGTGGGATCGCTCTCATTGGCAGAGAGGGGTGGGTTATCAGTAGAAGACATGAGGGAACCCTGTTGTGTAATTTCAGTAGATGGACTCTTATCCTCAGTATCAGGGACCACAGGCTGTTCACAGTTTACTCCACAGGGCTCTGAAGATGTCGATGATGAAGTATGCAAAGCTACTTTTGATGAAGCTACCTTTTTACCTTTTGCTCTGCTGACGGTTTTCCCCCTGCTGATTCCTTTCCCTCGTCCTCTCCTGGCACCGGGCACAAATGTCGGATCGCTGGACGAGCCGTCCCCTGAGTCGGGATCACTTGAGGTGGAGGGAAGGTCAACACTGGGACAGTGATGCAGTTTATTACCTTCGGCAGCAGAAGAGCTGTCAAGAATTTCATTCTTACCAGCGGTGTTCAGATCTAGAGTTTTGTGGTTGTTGTTTAAAGACTGCATTTCTACATCGGGTTTTACTTCAACCAGTGTGAGCGTAATGATTTCACTGTGGGTTAGGCCCTCAAAGGTGTCGAGCAAAGTGGTGGCACCTATGGAAGTATCAAAGCCTGCCGTGACTGTTGTGTCCATGCTACTGCTGGTGTCTTCAGTGAGAGCGCAGATGATGTCGGTGTCGTTATGAGGAATAAGAAGAGACTGATCTGGACTGTGAACCAACACCCCATCCGCTACCGAACCTTCATTTAAACTGTTGTTTCTCTCATTGTCAGAGAGTGCAGATGTGGAGGAGGAAGAACAGATGTGAAGCTCTTTGTCGTCTTCCACCTCCCAGAAGACGATATGCATCTCATTAGCAGGGACCTGAAGCTTTTGGTGGGTCTTACAGTCAGGGTATTTTAAATCATCATATTCCAGCCACGAGCCTGCAAATTTAAAAAAAAAAAAAAAAAAAAAAAAAAAAAAGCACAACAAATGGTTACAGCAAAATGCTGCAGGTTCAACTTGGTCGTCTATGTCAAGGGTTTGTTTTATTTGACCAATGAATAAGAAAAACTGAAATAACATAAAACAAAATAAATAATGCAGAATTACGGTCTCTTCCAAGAGCAACTCTGCGCAACACAGTCTGCCATATGTCTAATCTATTCAAAGCATACTGCAGACTAGTTAATTATCTAACTTGTGAAAGAAATGGCTACACATCACAATAACGTTACATTTGCAAAATCGGTAAGCTAGATACAAAATAAAATCTAATTATTCAATAAATCTAATTATTAAATGACAGTGAAATAGACAGCAAATAGGGTTCTTCTCTTGCATGAACTGTCCAGCAGAATGTGCTGTTGGCAAACTACGGCAGAGTCAAATCAGACTCAACCATTAAGTGTTTCAACCACAAAGAAAAGCACTTAAATGTAACTTCCAGTTTAATAAAAACCAAAAAACCTAATTTGACCTCATTTATTTGTGTAAAAATACTGCACTAACAACTTCAAAATATCTACTTAATCAAATTCAACTTGTATAAGGAAAAATGCATTACAAAGATGACATATGACAAATGTTTAAAGTGAGAATTGCTTTAGTTTTGAAATGCTTATTTATGATTTTATAAAAAAAATAAAGTATGCATCAAAGAGCTGGGACAGGGGCAACAAAAGGCTGAAAAAGTTGCGTAACAATAAAGAAACCATTTATCCCACAGAAACTGTTTCAGACACAAAGAGAGATGATGTTGAGCACTCTTAGAAGAAGACTACAAGTCTGTACACAGCATCTACTGAACATCTAAAATCAAGCGAGAATGGAAAAACAACTTTATTTTTGATCTACAGCAACGTGCTGTCGTTAAAAGGAGAGCTGATGCAACAAGTGGTAAACATGCCCCGTCCTACCGCTTTTGAAATGCTTCTGATTCATTTGAAATTGGCATATTTTTAAATAAATAAATATTTCTCAGTTTCAACATTCGATTCTCTCTCATTTGCACAACATTAAATAATTCTGTCGTCTGTTCACATTTCACACACAAATACGTACCATCAGCGCTGCAAGTCCAGGTGACAAAGTGCTTCAGGTGACTCTTGTACTGTATGACAGTGGTGACGGAGTAGTTTCTGCCCTTGAAGTTGAAGGTGTACGTACTGACATCGTTGTTAGGGAGCCCCTCCACAAAGTGCAGTGCAAACACTGGAGGCAGACTATAAAACACAAAGCAAGGCAAAAAAAGCAAAAAGTGGTGATAGGTATAAAAAAGTGAAAATCCAGACAGACTTTAACAATGCATTTGTTTTGTGTTTTTAAAAGAATCTTATTTATTTTAACCACTCCGTGCATTAGTTTTGCAAAGAAAAACATACCCTGCAATAACCCAAGTCTGAGCTGCACTCTCTTTATTACTCTCACAGTATATTCATAAGGACACCACTGCTACAGATGACCCACTTCAATTTTTTTTGTCAAATTGTATTTCCATTTATATTTAAGCAGAAAAAAAAATCTGCATAACATATACACTCACTGGACAATTAACTGCTCGTTAAAGGAAATATCCAATCAGCCAATCACATGGCAAAAAGTCACTGCATTTAAGACCATGATATCAGGTGGTGCAGATGCTGGTACGAACTGAGCATCTGTTGAAGTTCAAAGTAAGCATCAGAATGAGGAAGAAAGCAGACTTAAGTGACATTCAACTGGCATGACTGTCAGCGTCAGACAGTTTGGTCTGTTTTTCAAAACCTGCTCATTTACTCTCTATGTTTCAGAGAGAATGGTCTGAAAGAGAGAAAATATCCAGCGAGCAGCAGTTTTCTGGGTTAAAATGTCTTTTTGACGGCAGGGGTCACAGAGGAATAGCCAGACTGCTTTAAGCTTATAGGAGGGCAACTGTAGCTCAAATAACTACTTGTTAGAAACAAGGTATGAAGAAAAACAACTCTGAATGAAGAGCAGTTTGAACCTTGATGCCTAAGACTTCACTGGCTCATGCTCCTGTCAGCCAAGCAAAACAAACGGGTCCTACAATTCACACGAGCTTAACAAAATTGAGTAACAGATGATTGGATAGACTGATGAGTTTTAATAATAATAATAATAATAATAATAATAATAATAATACTACATTTTATTTAAATAGCGCCTTTCAAAGCACCCAAGGACACTGTACAACAGATAAAAACTGGAAATATACACAATGATAAAAATAGAAGATAAAAGTTAAAACGTACAGAAATTTAAGAATAGGCAATTTTAAACAGATGAGTTTTGAGGGTGGACTTAAAAAGAGAGAATGAACTAATATTTCTGAGGTCCGGGGGTAGGGAATTCCAAAGTCGAGGGGCAGAGCAGCTAAAGGCCCTCCCTCCCATTGTGATCAGACGAGCAGAGGGAACAGAGAGAGAAAGAGAAGATGAAGATCTGAGGCAGCGGGATGGGAGCTTCATCTGTAATAAGTCAGAGAGGTACGGTGGAGAGAGAGAATGAATAGCCTTGAATGTATACAGAATTATTTTAAAATGCTGCTCCTTGGCAGGTAGCTCCATGCCCTCCTGGGTTTTAATTGCACCTTAGAACACATATGCATCAACACTACAATGAGCGGGTGGAGGGAGGTTTGGAGTCTTCTCCCACCCCCATTCTCTGCGGCCTGCTGGAGCGGGAGGGCTAGTAGGAGGAGTTGGCCGTCCGACTGCGGTCTGGGGTGTGGGGCCTCCCTGCTGCTGCGGAGTCGGGGCGGTCTGCCTCTCCCCACCGCAGGGAAAAGGGTAACACCACCTGGGTCTGGGTGCAATTCCCCCCTCCAGGGGCAAGGGTACCTAGACCCGGTTTGTAGAGTACGCTTGGGGAGTGTGATTGTGTGTACAGCGTCTCTTTATGTCTGTCTCCACGTTGGTTGAGTGTGGAGTGAGTGCATATGAGAGCATGAGGGTGGGAATGGATGTTTGTGTCTGTGTGTGCCTGTATGTCTGTGTCTATATGTCAGGTTGGGTATCAGACGCCACCTCTCTGGGGACACCTCAGGCCCTCCAAGGTTTGGAGGCCTATCTCCACCCACCACCACTTCCTCTGCCGGTGGCGGACTCCCTCAGGTGTCGGTGTGTTGGTGGTTCTTTGTGTCTGGGGGTGGGCGTCCGGGTACACACCGGCTCACTCCTTGGCGGCCGCTTGTCGGGGCCTGGGGCTCGCTCGGGCCCCTTTGGAGGTGGGGTGCCCCCGGCCTCTCGGCCTGGGGCTCGGTCACTCAGGCGCAGCTGGGGGCCGGCGGAGCTCACGGGCGCGTCACTGCAACTCCCCCTGACTTCTGCTCCGCGGCTGCTGGGCGAGCCCTCATCTGGGACTCTCCTCAGCTCTTACTGAAACAGTGGCGCGGCTGCCCCTCTGTTGGTCTTCCATGGTCTCTTGTGTTCTGGGGGCCTCTGGATGTCTGGAGTTTTGATCTCCTCCATACCCGCTTCACACCCTGGAGGACGGGGCTGTGGCCCCCCCACACTCCCTAGCAGATCATTACATGGAGAAACCTTTGGAATGCAAGCATGCTGATCCACACAGGTATGCACACATGGGTATTCACAGATGCGGACTAAAGCTTTCTTGGCTGCTGCCTCAAAGCACACTGTGCGCTGTCTATCTTGCGTGCTGCACAATATCGTTTATTATTTAGTAAATATTGATATCTATGACTAGCTAGTTTATTGTGATGGTGCTTTGTTTTCTCTATTATTATGTTACTCTTTGTTGTTTGCTGTCTCCTCTGTTTGTTTTTTTTGTTTGTTTTTTTTTTTTCTCCATACAGGTGACCCAGGAGTTCTTTTTTTTTTTTCTCTCTCTTCCCCCCCCTTCTCACCGTCTCTTCTCCCCTTTGGTTTTCTTTCTTTCTCTCCCCCTCTTTCTCTCATTCATTCCCCCTGTCCTATTTATTAAAAAAAAAAAAAAAAAAAAAAAAAAAAAAAGACAAAGGATGAACTGAAGCTCTGCCATCACGTAATGTCGCATACTGCTGTTTCTGATGTCATTTAAAAAAAAAAAAAAGAAAAAAAAAAAAGAAGAATTATTTTAAAATGGATGCGAAATTTGACCGGGAGCCAGTGAAGTTGCTTCAGGATTGGGGAGATGTGGTGGGTAGAAGAAGTCCTAGTAATAATACGGGCAGCAGAGTTCTGGACACGTTGGAGCTTGTTGATAGATTTTTGTGTAAGGCCAAATAATAATGAGTTGCAGTAGTCAATTCTAGAGATAACAAGATTATGGATGAGAATGGCAGTAAAATTCAGACTGAAGGGTCAGAATTTGGTGTAAAAAACATGGCAGCACAGATCTACAATCTGTGGTGTGTCAACAGTTCAGACTGATGATGGGGTAATGGTGTGGGGAATTTATGCTAGCGAGGTAGTTAATAAGGTGTCCAGTGAGTTTATTGGTAAAAGCAATGATTAGATTTATTGATCTTTTACTTCTATTAATGTGTTCATTAAGTAGTTATTAACCCCTTCCATAACTGAATACAGTAATTTCCACCAACCTCTGTGGTTTGAAGACAGTGGACTAAAACAATTCAACAAGATGCAAATTTATGTTCATAAACCCAAAGTCCAAAAATAAAACCCAACAAAACCCCCCCAAAAACAAACAAACAAAAAAAAAACAAAACAACCAACCCACAACACTTTGATTCTTTTGATTCCTACCTTTCCCACACCATAGTCCTCATCTCATTCTTCTTACAACACGCATTGCAGGGGCCTAAGTGTGCTGCTTTTAGTGGGTGCCAATCAGGTACAATATTTGTTAAAGTAGGAAGAGTCTTCATATCCCTGAAAAATTACAGCATAAAATGTATTTAGGATTCAGACACAAAACAATTACAGTGATGATGAGAAGTGCAACTAACTAGTTAAAAAAACAAAACAAAAAAAACATGCCACTACCACGTTTTTTGTAATGTATTGCTGGCATCGCATTTATTTGACATGCTGATTTTCATCAGCTAAGCTTTCAACTCTTATGTATCTGATAACATTTCTGGCAGAAATGCAGCTGAGGAATTTGTACAAATTTGCCTTCAATTACTTAATATTTCATATTTTCCCTTTGCCCTCTTGAGAGACGCCCAAAGCAGAGTTGGGCCTCTTCCAATTCGTATAATAAACAATGCATCTGCTCCCAGCAGTATAGTTATTCTGTGCTGTAGTTACACAAAGATCAAGTTTTATGGAATAAAGTGTAATGCAGTATTTTGTACACCTCAGCTGGTTAAAAATAAATGAACCTACCTTTTTCTCACAGGTGTTTTACATTTGCTGCACTTCATCTCCCAGTAAAAGGTTGCCTGGAAGAGACACTCTACCCAAGAATCCATCACAAGCAGCAGCGGCATAGCAAATACCGGAGTTTCCCTCTGACCTGAAAAGTAAAAACATGTCAGAGTTCGAACACTGTTACACGCTCAGATGCACGCTCCTATTCCAGGTGATTTTTAAAAACATAATCTTTGGATGGGGATTAAGATAAACTTTAGATATCACAACAGGATAGCCATCGCCTGCTTGGCTTTCATCTTCATTATTCCCATCCATCCCTTTGCACTTACATCATGCATTTTCCAGATTTTATACATTGTAATACTTTGGCTCCAACAAGCTGAGCAAAATCCAAGGTTTGCCTGCCCGGACCTGTGTCTTTCTGATACCATCAGGTGATAATGACTGTTTTGAAGGGTTTAAGATTAAGTCTACACAAAAGAGTGACTGGTACTCAATACAGCATTGTGGTATGTGGTATTTTCTTGTGAAACGCCAAATATATAAAAGGATTTTACACATAACAAAGTAAAAATAAAAACAATTTTAAGGCAAGTATTTTATTTTTTGAAGTTCTCAGATGGGGCGTTTCACATAGTGTGTAAACTACTGTACGTGTTTACATTTTACAGAAAGAACTTGCCAGAACAGGACCAACTGCTTCTTAAAATACTTCTTTTGTCACTGATCTGCTGGAAAAAACTGTAGCACTAGGCTATGTTGAAAATTAATATTCAAGAACAGAGGGTTTGAGGGGCCCCACGAGCCTTATGCGGTCGAGTTTGCATTCGCTCAGACATCTCTTTCTTGCTCACAGTAGCGTGGCGAGATTTGCATATCGTTTCTGACCTAACACTGGTTTACTATAACTGCTGGTGGATTCAGAAATGCAGTCCAGAAAACAGACTTTTTTATTAATACTTTAAAATAAACAAGTTAAGATTATATCAGTTGTCAACACTAGGAATCTTGTTTTTTGTGGTCCAACTAAACTTTCTGAATTAGGGGAGTATGTGGGAAGAAATTACTCAGCAAATGTACAGGAAAAGCTATGGCAAATATGGCTAGCAAAAGAAACCCAAAAAGCCAAGGAAAAAGTGTTTATCAACTGCTCCCCCTCCCTTTTTTCTAAAAATCTCTAAAGATCTTTTTCCCCCAAAGATCTTTAGAGATTTTTCCCCCTGTTTTTTTTCTTTAAACATATATATTTGGGCAATTCTATCATCTCCTAATGCAAACGTTTAGTCTTTGTCAGCTAAAATGTGCTGCAACAAGCTAAATCCTGAACAAACAAGAACCAGACATGCAGAACTGGGCAGCAAGACCTGTCTGGTATATGACCTATTATAACTTGAATGGCTGAAGACTAAAGGCTGAGTCACACTGAGGACTTTACTTGTTGCAGCAAAGAGACTGAAAAATGCTTTAATGATCAGCATTTTCTTAAATAATAATGTAAAGGCAACATTTCCTGGACACGTTGGTAGTTGGAGCCCTTCTCCATTACCTAATGCATGCTTTGAGCTCAATGTATATATTTAAAACTACACTTAAATAAAACACCCCAGGTCATAAAATACATGTATTTATAAACAAACATGCAGCTTTTCTTCTGCCACACTTCATGTTCAGTGTCATGTCTGTCAGCAAGATCATGAAACCTTGTGGAGAGGAGGAGAAAAAACAAAAAACAAAAAACAAAACACCCCCCCCCCCCCCAAAAAAAAAAAAAAACCCCAACCATGGCAGCTGATGTTTATATGCTATAAATGGGTAATTTTAGCCCGTTGCTAGGCAAAATAACAACATCATTTTATCTGATATAGATAAGAACCTTCAGGGACCCAAGATCCAGCTGTGCTTCAAGTTTGGCTGGAAACTTGAAGCAAATTATTATGGAAATAATTTGGCGCTGAGAACTCACATTTAATGCAATAATTCTAAACTAATAACTATTACAACAACAATAAAAGCATATTGCAAAATCTGACAATAAATAAACACATTCCAATAATACTGTATTGTGGGTGAAGTACTGTAATAATAACATATGGTAGGATATCCAGTGATTCCCACCTCTAGTAAAAAGACCTTTCAGATGCTACAAGTTGTTTTGAACGGCCGATGTAAGGGTATTGCTTCAGAGTATCTAAACAAGACACTAATGAGCTGTAACTTAGGTCTAAGGCGAGCGACAGGACATGTAATTCTGATTTAAGAGGCAATGTTGGGGAGTAACGGAATACATGTACCGCCGTTACGTATTTAAAATACAAAATATGAGTAACTGTATTCCGTTACAGTTACCGTTTAAAAAGGTGGTATTCAGAATACAGTTACTTTGTTGAAATAAATGGATTACACTGCGGTACTTTCCTGTTTCATTTTGTCGCGGGTCAGGACTGTTTGGGTTTTGTTTGACAGCTATGTTCTGTTGTTCCAGGCGGCAGCGTTACGGTTGCCATGGTTACAGGGCGACGCTCTCTCTCTCTCTCTCTCTCTCTCTCTCTCTCTCTGCGACTGTGTGTTTCCTGGGTGAGAGAGCGCCTTTTCGTTGTTGTTGTTGTGCTAAGCTAACAGGCAGAATGCTACAAGCATAGCTCTAAAGAATGTAGCATCATGGGCAGTGTAGTCCGTGCTGCAGGGAGAATGGACTGCCATACACGTTATGGGTCTGTGAGCGCGAGGAGGGAGAAAAAGGGGAGTAGAAAGGTACGAGTTGTCATCGAGGAAAAACGGGAGCTGGAAGCATGTAAATATAATAATAACCACTGCAGCCAAGAAGAGTGCCTGACGAGCCCATATGTAAGTAAGCTATTAAGACTGGACTGTACACCGTGTTCGTGTTTTCCTCCAAAAACAATAAGTTCTGTTGGAGCAGCCTTTCAACGCCTCTCTCTGTCTCTCGCAAGAAAAGTTGACCCACACAACAAAGTAAAACTATTTTTCGGCTACGAGCCGACAGGGACCCCGCCGTATTAGTCAGAGGTCCCTTTACTACAGTTCGGAGTCGCGGACCTTTCAGTAACAGTAATAAATCACACAGCAGTAGTACATTCACGTTGTTGTAAAAAGCATGATAATATATTAAGTAATCCAAAGTATTCAGAATACGTTACTGTCATTGAGTAACGTAACGGAATACGTTACAGAATACATTTTGGGGCATGTATTCTGTATTGGAATACATTTTAAAAGTAACCTTCCCAACACTGTTAAGAGGTTTACTTTATATTATTAAAATAGTGTCACACGGTATAAAAACTACACCCACCGATACCTAATGAAGCTCCCTGTCTGACTCCACTGTACGCTGTCACTCATTATTATAAAGACAGCAACATTAACAATCAAATGCACATGCACTTATCTTTATACATTACGCTTTTCTTATGCAAAAATTAGAAACTAACTTTGCAGTCTGTGCAAAATTTAAACTAAATCTTCTTAAGACTGTGGCTCTTACAGGCCCTCTTCCCAAATGGTGATATGAACCTTCTAAGTTTACCCAAAATACACTTATCTGTTCTCACACACACACACACACACACACACACACAAACATTCAGGATACCACTGACTGTTTCGTTTACTCTACATAACAGACATTAAATTGGGCCAGTGAAGCAATGATACGTTTACCTTGATATTTGTGCTCAAAATTGATCACAAATTGTGCTGAACAAAATATTTTGGCTGTAGATTGTGACGCTTGGACTGGGCGTAAAATAGATTACGTTTTAATTATAGATTGCGTTTCAATGCGTTTATCAGCCCAGGAACAATGTAAATTATAAATGCTAAATATCAAGCAACACCTGTGCATTTAAAAATTCTGCAAATAGCACAGTTTTCATATTATGAAGGCAAAGTTTTGCATGCATTCACTGAAAACAATGCAGATTTTTATGGAATGACCTTCTCACCAGGCTGCTCAATTATGACAAAAACTATTACAATGACTATTTTGGTCAATATTAAGAACACAAGTCTGACATCAGAGACAAGACACATTTACTGAACTTTTTCTTGGTTGAACTGAACAAAATATAACACACAGTGGCAGAGGGTGGTCTTATTAAGGAAAGAGAAAAATCTGTCATCTCTTCCACTTATCCAATTCAGGGGCAGGAAGCACATCCCAGCTGCCATAAGGTGTGAGACAGGGTACATACTGGACAGGTTGCCAGTCTGTCGAAGGATTAACAGACATTCATACTCACTTTCACACCTATGGTAGGGCTGCTCAATTAATCGAATTTTAATCACGATTACGATCTGGGCTTTCAACGATCATTAAAAATGACGGAGCCGATTATTAGCCCCTCCTTCATTTATCCGCGACACCGGTCCGTGAAAATATTGACGGGCATAAACCGGTCCGTGGCGCAAAAAGGGTTGGAGACCGCTGATTAAGAGGACCCGAGGGAAGCTCGGAAAGCTAAGCAGAAGTTATTTGGAGAGGAGAGTGACTGCCGCTGGTTGAAAAGAGAGGTAAAAAAAATAAACTTCAGTGGTGTTGCACACTATTTTATATTATTTTCTTTAAAGTCATTGTTAACCCTTTAAAGCCGGTCAGAGCAGCACGCTCCGTTTTGTGTAACTATTTTTAAATCCCTGTAGAACCGGAACCGTGTAAGCTAGCGCAATAATTTGTTTTGCATATGAAACCGGAGGAGTTGTACTTACATCTGATGCCATCAGCTTGTCCTCGGTCACGGTTTCCTTCCACATATAGCTTTGCAAAAATTGCATAAAAAGCGCTTGCAGGAACAAAAACATAATATTCCAGAAACACGCTTTGCCGATCTGATCAGCTGTTCGTTACACTTCCCACAGTTAAACAGATGTCAGCGCGAACTGTCACATGTCCGCCATTTCCTGCCCGAAACCGGAAGTGACGTCATTTTCGCGGAAATTGTAGTTTTTTTTACTTGTAGGCCTTAAAAACCTATACTGGTCATGTTTGACTTTTCTGAATAGTTGCTGGGATGCTTAGAACTCAAATTGCACTGCTGGAAATAGTTTATTTTGATGCACCTGCTGTTTTCTTTGCAAATTTGCATCATAGGATTGTTTTTTCGTTTTTCCTGCAGTATATAAAAATTGGTGTATCTCCAAAATAAAACTATGAAGACACTCAAAATAAATTTCCTGTTGTTGTAAACTATTTTTTGCAACTTTTTTGTATTTAAAGTTTTGAAGGATAAGCCTCTTAAATTTCTCCAAGTAGAAATATATGTAAAAAAAACAAAAATGATTTTGAATTTTTTTTGTAGTTTATTGCACTTTTTTGCAATTAATGTAGTTACTATGGACTTAATGCATACATATTATTAAAATATGGGCTATAACAGTTGCATAGCAAATTGAAATGCTCCCACAAATGGCACTACAACATGTAAAAATTTAATATAAGCTCTGGCGGACTTGGTTCTATAGTAGGTCTTAAAGGGTTAAATAAATATCGTCAAATAATCGAGATCTCAATTTCAGTGAAAATAATCATGATTATCATTTTTGCCATAATCGAGCAGCCCTAACCTATGGTGTAATTTAGAATCGCCAATTAACCTAATCCAACTAAATGCATATCATTGGACTGTGGGAGAAAGCCGGAGAGAAGCCACACGGAAACAGGGAGAACTCTGCACAGAAATGCTTGGCCAGTTGGTAGATTCAGTCCCAGGACCTTCTTGTTGTAAGGCAACAGCACTAACCAGGAAAATCTGGCATTGTTAATGAATGTTGGATTTCATAACACCAGACAAAAAGAAGCAGTGAAAGTGAAACAAATACAATAATTGCTTTATCTCTATTATCTTGTTTACATAATCTCTGAATGTCAAACTCATAAATGAAAATAAAATCTGGTTAGTTGCCCCACCCTACTTCCTGTATTGTTTGGGCAAACGCAACCCCTCCAGCACTAGTTGCCTTATAATTAAGGCTTTGAGTGGTTTTAGTGTGACTGAGCTGATAATCCGGTTGTTCAGTGATGACGCAACGAATCCTACTTCCGGGCCTAAAGTAGTCTGCGTTTAATATGGCTTTTGTGTTGTTAACATGTTTAATGTTATGTATTTTCTTCTATTTGATCTCAAAAAGCTCCTAAAACAGTCAGTGATCACTGTTGACCTCCCTCGGCTTTTATTACCACTAATCATTTATTTAAGCTCAGTTTTTAAAACCTTAGGATGTAACTACAGCCCAGCCCATGCAGCAGTATATGAATGACTAACCTCGTATTGTGGATGGATTATCTCAGTTGTTCTCCTGGCTGAAGTTTGGTCCTTTTACAGCATCCTGCCATGCGATTACATTTGTTCCTGACCACCGAGAACACTCACGCTAACTTTTATCGAGTGGAAAAAAAGTTAGCTTGTTTATATTATGCTAACATAGCTGTGTCGCTAGCAGTCACGTAGCACATCATTATATACCAGCTAGCCCAACTTCAGTAACCCTACAAACGTCACTGCTGTTTTCTGTCTTCATTTATGTTGGAAGTGATAACAGAGCTGTACGTTTTAATTTGTTTCCAAAACCCCGCAGTCAGGACATGCTATGTTGTATTTAGATAGAAGCTAGCGAGCTAACTCCCTGCTAACTTCTAACTCCGTTAAATGTCATAAATTCCGTTTTCATGGATGCCTGGATGTTAAACTCAATTTTTACACCTGGTAGAGCAGAACGCTGATCATTTAATTAAAGATGAAAGACTTTAGACAGTTTTTCAACTCTCAGTAATGCCATAGTGATCGTTTGATATATGGACCTGCAGCGGAGTTTAGACCCAGACACGGCTAGTGACGTCAGACTGAACAACCGGATGTGTGTGGATTAAACCAGTAGCAGTAATACACAGAAACAGGACAACATTCTTTAGAGACAGAAATTCCTCATGGGGATCTCAGCACAGCTACACCTTTATTTTCAATGTTCTCATTGAACATAGACATGCTGATAAATGCTTCAACAGAAGAACACCACTCTGCTTACGCTTTTAAATAGCATTCCCTGAAAAACTTGTCTCTTAAAGACATGACTTAAGACTGCCTGAAAACACTTACCAACCTGTCATGAACCTTCATTAAGTGTAAAACTCTTGAGCTTACCGAGTTTGCAGTGCAGTTTGGGTTGCAGTAGTCTGAAGACTGACATTCTTAGACTCTGAAGGTCTGCAGTGGCCTTTTGCAGCACATGACTTGGAACCCGCACAACGCCATCTAGTCAGAAAAAATTTTCCACATGAGCAAAACAAATACAACAAATGCTGGGTTTCCACAAGTCTATTCATGGAGGGCTATGGGGCTAAAGTCACAGCCACTTTCTGTTAAGAACTTTGTTTTCCTTAGACAACAGCTATAACTACTAATGCATCTTATTAGCCTGCTGTTCACTGTAACAATCAACAGATGAAAACATCTGTGTATGTTTCTGTTCTGTGTCCTGCGTACTGTTTGTTTGTATATATGTGTCTTTTTGGCTGCTGTTACAACCAAATTTCCCCTTGTGGGACAATTAAAGGATTATTCTATTCTATTCTATTCTAAAACAGACATTAACGAATAAAAGTTAGACATTACACTCGTGGATAGATTGAAATTCACTTCAACTTACCACTGCCAGTCTGTTGGTGGACTTGAATGGCCGCACATATGTCTTCATATCCTTTTAGGAGCTGCCACAGAGATGACTGCTGAGGTTCGTCTTTAGGTTTACACCTTTGCAAACTCTTACAGTTGAACAGAGCAGCAAGCAGCGAGTCCAGCCAACACAGGTTGTCACTGTTCCTCCAGAGAAGCTGATCTGGAATAGGTACAAGATCTTCTGACTCCTTTAATGTATTCTCTGTATTCTTACAGATTTCAGTCCGTGATATTTCTGTACACATTGTCAGCTCACTTTGAGGACTCTGTGAAATATCGATTTCATTTAAATGAATGTCCTGTTCAAAGCCGTTTTGGATTCCAGGAAGACTCCTCTCGTGGTTTAACTCAATCCCTGATATACCATGGGCACTGCAATGTGAACTGAGCACAGCCTCATTTTCATCAGTAGTCAAAGAAAGTTGCAGGGAGCTTTCAGCTGAGAGTATAGAGGGGGCAAGACCATCTGCATAAGCAGCACAGTCTGGATCATTTTCTTTCACAGATTCCCTATTTGTCACTTCTGCAACTCGATAATCCCTGTGGTATCCATTCAGCTTTTCCTCATCTGTCGTGGGTTCTGCATATTGGTCATTTCTGACAGCATTTCCAGCACCATCCTCTGCTGAGCTAACAGGTGTGGCAGTTACACCTTGTGGCTCGAGACCGCCAAGTTCATTTGATCGAAGATGTTTGAATGAAGGTTTAATCAACTCTTCCTTTTCCTGTGTGGAGGCATTTTTTCTTTTGTTCCCAACAACTGGCTCCACGGCATCCAAGCTAGCCAAAACATCCTCCAAGGAGCGGCTGACCAGTGGGAAGAGGCACTGTGAGAGAATGGATACAAAGAGGTTACCGAAGATGACGGCAAAACAAATATATCAAACTGTGACTTGAGTGGTTGGACTTACCTGTGGGTTTGTGCAGACAGTGATCGAATCCTGGAGGCTGATTCGGTACGAGCGTAGAGCATAGCTCAGCCCCTTCGATGTACACCAAGGGCAATAGTCCAGTGAAGCAGCTCTTCCCTGCACCTGGGGAACAACATGGTGTATGTTAAAGCCCCAGACGTCTACCAAGTTTACCAAGTTCACAGGTGAACTGAAGACAACAGCTTAAAAGAAAACACAAATCTAGAAAAAGATCTAACTGATGAGATTCATTAACATTTTAGATTTTAGACTGCATATATTTTCAACTGATTACTTTTTTTTTTAAAATCAACCATTTCTTTTATCTGTCAGCAGCCTTACTTTTATATATTTACACATTATGTACACATGAATCGAAACTTGAAATACTTTACTTGATTTACCTTACAAGACCGATCAAGATTTATGTTTTAAATGCTTGTAGTGAGGAGCAGTTCAAGTGAGGCAGGACAGGGGGAGTCAAGTACTTGAAAGCAGATGCATATTTGTAATAAAATCATAAGTAGTACACAGTTTCCCATGTTACAGTATGACAGATTTGACAATTGCAAGCCTGTCAAGACAAGTAACGTACCAACTTTCGCCTTTTACAACCAAAGATTTCCGTTTTTGTTTGTTTTTTGAATTTGCTTTGGTACTGTCCAGTCACAGTCCAGTTTCAAATACAATTCAGCTTTGCGCAAGTGACAATGAGAGGAGAACAAGAGCTCTACTGACTTTTCCCAAATACCCCGCCAGTGGTGAGGCCAAAGCCTCCAAACCAGTGTCTTCACCAGTTATTGGCAAACAGCTGCTGCGGCTATTCGGGTCCATGGCTGTCCGGTGCCATCCACAATATATAACCATGTCACCACAAACTCTCTCACCTCCGAGCACACTAAGGAAGAAAAAGAAAACAGGTATGTTATGAAGTTATCAAGGTACAAGTTGCTTTGAAAGTAGTTTTGTTCCTTTTAATAAATTTGGTTGTGTTGCAAAAAAGAAAAAGAAAAAAAAAGATCACTTTATATCTCATAGGCTTGAAACAGTGATGGTAATGCATAACATTAGAGGTACATTAATCTGTTTTTAATCAGGAATTTGCGCCTCATCAGTACAATACTATGCTATTTATTTTTTCTTATGCAGGGAAATAGCGCACTCATAAAAAATATAGTTCAACTATTTTACGTTATTTCAACCATATTTAAACATTTAGCTGAAACGAAATGATTTGACAAAAGAAAAAACATCAACTATTGCCATCTGTATTTACCAGTAGGAAGACGGCAGTCAACAAGGATGATATTAGCAGATAACGATGTTCAGGCAAGATACTGCAGCATTCCTACTAAAGGAATAAATGTACACAATAAATACATTAAAACACCCCCAAAAAAGAAAAATCTTGCAAATGCTCAAAGGTGACCTCTTTAATCTTTTCACTGGCGTAATGTTTATGCTTAATCTTTGTCAATCTACAGCCAGCCTGAAGGCAGAACAATAGACTCTTGAGCACGGGTGATGATCACTGAGTGGAATTTAAATTGATTCAGAACTTATCTTTCAAACAGATAAGAAAGCTGCCCTTCTTTCCTATAAGTTCTTACAGATGGTTTGGATACATTTTTAAATATATAAGTCACATTTAATTGACCAAAACAACAGTGTATAGAGATTGATCTTCTCTGAAATTTATAAAAGAACCCTCACAAGGTTCTAACTACAATAAAGGACTCTACTTTTCTAGGATGGTCCCGGCATGACTGCAGCATGCTTGTGTTTACCCCTAAAGTCAATCTATTAGTTTCCAAATTAGTTAAATTCATTTATTATGAGCGTCTCATTCATCTTTCTAGAACATTCACAGGGTACAGTATATAAAGTATACACTTTAATTGGCAAGGCTTTAACCATATTGCCCACATGTTTTCTCCGCATTTTTCTCCAAAGGTATTTAGATCAATAATAGTACACGACACAAACCAGGAACCAATTAGTTTCCCAGCAAAACTAGCTTTGATAGCTATTTAACACTAACATAAGCAAGCAAAAAAAAAAAAAAAAAAAAAAAAAAAAAAAAAAAAAAAAAAAAAGGAAACCTCACTTAAAACACACTTTTGTAATAAAATGCTTAGTTACCATTACCCTGTTAATGCTGTAAGGATATAGTGATTTTATTTGGGAAATTAAAAAAATACGTTAAAATCAGTCTGTTAACCAGTCTGCATGCCCTGACTGAACTATCAGACAGCTTGAGCCTGGAAGGTAGCATGCTAAACGCTTAGCCTAAGGCCGGGCAACCGTTTAACTCGCGGCTAAAAATTATTCTTAGTAAAAATAAATAAATAAATCATACGTACCCAAACAAATGTTAACTTATATTTCCTGTTACACTGAAGTCGGTGCACATTAAGCTATAGTTTTTAAGTCCCGCCGGTGTAATGGGTCCATGTGCAGCTTTCTATCGATTCGTGTCACAAACGTTTTCCCAACCGCGGGTTTGTGCAGCGGCCTTTGTCTTCCCCCCCTCTATCACTGATGGTTCCGCTGGCCGCCACTCGGCTGTTCAAGTGAACTGCAATAACGTGGGCTGAAGTTATATTGACACAATACTATCACCAACACTGTGCGACTAAGGATACTAATAATATTTTATTTATGTATATTATTTTTGTAGGATGAGATAGGGTATGTCTGTTGCACAGTTTGTTTATTTATTTATTTACTGTTATTACTGTTCATTGTAATTATTATTATTATCACAGTAATCAATACAATGATAACAGTGATATCTTCTCTTTCTTTTCTATTATTATGTTACTATTATTTATACATTTGTTTTCAATTGTTACCCCCCAAAATACTGAAATACTTACTGAGCGAGTAACCAGGCCTCAGTAGACACACCGAGAGCCCCGTTTGCTCACCTCCAAAAAAAGTTGCCTAGCTATCATCAAGGAAGGGAAGAATGTGTGCTGTTGTTTTAGTTGCTCTTAAACAGCAGTTTTGTTATTTTTATTATTTTATTCTGTCATTCCCCTTCACTCTGTCATCCAGGGAAGGACGGACGTTGTTTTTGCTGTGCTGTATTTTAATGTGAAGTGTACATATTTATTTTTTATATTGCATGCATTGGTTATATTTTCGTGCAGTGTTTTATTTAGTTTGCATGTTTTAGTTGCCGGCAAATTGTCCTGGAGAGACTCCGCCCTTTCTCCCGTTTTTACTAATTGGACACACCTGAGAGGAAAGGAAAGGTAATTTACAGAGTGCTCAATGACACATAAAAGGGTTGTAGCCGGTGTTCACAAGGGACACGGACAGGGAATGCGAGAAGAATGCGAGAAGAATGCGAGAAGAATGCGAGAAGAATGCGAGAAGAATGCGAGAAGAATGCGAGAAGAATGCGAGAAGAATGCGAGAAGAATGCGAGAAGAATGCGAGAAGAATGCGAGAAGAATGCGAGAAGAATGCGAGAAGAATGCGAGCAGAATGCGAGCAACACAGACAGAGGAAGAGACATGATCGGAGGGGAGATGATCAGAAAGAGAGAGACGATGAGAGGAAGACAATCAGCGACTGGAGAGGAGCAGATGACCAGCGACTGAGGAGAAAGAGATGACCAGCGCTTGGGGAGCAAAAGATGATCAGCGGCTGGGGAGGAAAGGATGACCAGCGACTGGGGACGAGACAGTGGCAGTCGGACGGCAATAACGATAAGAGCCAGCTTGTGTACTGCGAGAGAACAGGAGCAGTGAGACAGCGGTACCGATTCCAGTTTAAGGAAGCGGCGGGCGGAGTTGAGAGCTCTGCCCACCCGGGTAAGTCTTTGACTTATCCTTTTTATAAAGTAAACTGTCAAAGGAATAGTGACTGCCGCTCCCTCCCTTCCTTCAGTGCACCGGGACGTGGAATGCGGGGAGGAAGGCGAGGACTCCGCTGGGTTTCCCTCTTTGACTACTACGCTGGATTTCTTAGTTTTCTGTGACTTTTAGGCCGTGGTGGATCCCACTGGACTTTTAATGTTGTGTGTTATTGATTTTTATTGTGTCTTCCCTTGGCCAAGGTTGTTTTAATTCATTTTACCTTTTTAACTATTTAAATATAATAAATTATATTTTTAATTCTACAGTTTTTGTATCGTGTGCTTTTCCCTCGGCGGCTCCACTGCTCTGCCCGCTTTGAGGAAGGTTTCCTTCCTTTTAAAAAACACAAACCATCTTGGAAACATAATCAGCCTTTCCGCCCCGTGTTACAACTCTATCTGAACACACACACACACAAAGTGAGTTTTTCTTGTCTGAATTAACCATAACCAACAGAACTGAATATTTTAGGCAGATATTTTAACGAACGTGTTAAAAAATCTGCTGATTTGAAAAAACAGTCTTTATTTACCCCTCTTTTTTTCACATAGCATATTTTGTAAATGAACGATAAGGGCGACTATTTCTCTGGTGATTTGTTTTTTTGCCAGCCCACTGTATGCTTAATTTTGCTGATTGGGTGGGATGGATTTTACATATGTCCCCCATTTCAGTTCATAATACCAGCCCTTGCAGGCTCCTGTACCCCCCATACACACACATGCTCAACCCACCCACACACACATATGCACACACACCTCCCTCCACCCAATCCCGCCTCTTGCATGGCATGTGCCCCCCCTTTAAGCCCCTCCTGTATCTGCTGCTCTCCTGTCCTCTATTTTCCTCTTGATGACAAAATGAATTTGCATTTTTTTTCCCAGGGAGCGTTCATTAGAATGCATAAACCGGCCGCCTCCTAGCCTCACGAGCAGGCTATAGCTTTCCGCCGTGGCATCTCCTGATGCAAAATGAGACACAGACAGGCAGCATCACTGGCAGACATGTGGCCTGAGTCTGGGTTGTGATTGGCATTTGGAATCACTTCACCCTTCCCGTTCTTAATTCAAGGATAAGAATAAACTCTGTCAGCCATTTTTCTTTGTTTCTATGTTAGCTGCTAAGAAGAAGAGCCGTTTATTTATTCTCTTTAAACATATAAAGAAACAATTCATTCATTTTTAAACATGCGCAATTAAAGGAATATTTACTGTAGGGATGTGGTTATATTTGAAATCATGAGAGACTGTGGGCACCTTCTTTATTTAAGCACCCCACCCCCCTACCCCCCCTTCACCAGCCATATTCAAACACACAGACAAACCTTTCAAGTCAAATTACATTACTGGCTTGAATCCACTCAGTGCAAAACAAGTCGTTTTAGGAAGGGCCTCTGTCACAGACTAAAATCACACTCCTGGAATGTCTTTTCTACTCTGTGGAGGCTCTTTTTGCCTTTATTTCCATATAACTTTCCATATAACTCTGTCTAATGGTGGCGCTAGAGCTGAGGTCCCAAAGTGACAAAATGTGCATTTTATAGACTGATGATCTGAATCTATACAGCTCATTCTTCTGTGCAGTTATTCTGTGCTGGT